>NC_136063.1:1278172105-1279422105 GCF_964261635.1 Lissotriton helveticus
CAGAAAATTGATTTTTTGGACTCTACCAAAAATGATTCAAAATGTCATTTGGATCGGGCCTCATGTAGAATAACCACTTTTTAAACCCTCACAGTGACCAAAATTGCCATTTTTACAGTGTTTTCGCTTACTCAAAAGCTTCAATTTTGACCAATTTCAGGCACAGAAATTACTTTAAACACACTTATTTTAGTTGAAAAAGTAATAATTCACATCCAACAGTCATTTAAAGTCAAAAGATTAAATGTTAAAATTTCATCAATGTTGACCACTTTTTTGAACATTCGACAGGTCCGGGGTCAACCTTTTTCATCAGAAAATTGATTTTTTGGACTCTACCAAAAATGATTCAAAATGTCATTTGGATCGGGCCTCATGTAGAATAACCACTTTTTAAACCCTCACAGTGACCAAAATTGCCATTTTTACAGAGTTTTCGCTTACTCAAAAGCTTCAATTTTGACCAATTTCAGGCACAGAAATGACTTTAAACACACTTATTTTAGTTGAAAAAGTAATAATTCACATCCAACAGTCATTTAAAGTCAAAAGATTAAATGTTAAAATTTCATCAATGTTGACCACTTTTTTGAACATTCGACAGGTCCGGGGTCAACCTTTTTCATCAGAAAATTGATTTTTTGGACTCTACCAAAAATGATTCAAAATGTCATTTGGATCGGGCCTCGTGTAGAATAACCACTTTTTAAACCCTCACAGTGACCAAAATTGCCATTTTTACAGAGTTTTCACTTACTCAAAAGCTTCATTTTTGACCAATTTCAGGCACAGAAATGACTTTAAACACACTTATTTTAGTTGAAAAAGTAATAATTCACATCCAACAGTCATTTAAAGTCAAAAGATTAAATGTTAAAATTTCATCAATGTTGACCACTTTTTTTAACATTCGACAGGTCCGGGGTCAACCTTTTTCATCAGAAAATTGATTTTTTGGACTCTACCAAAAATGATTCAAAATGTCATTTGGATCGGGCCTCGTGTAGAATAACCACTTTTTAAACCCTCACAGTGACCAAAATTGCCATTTTTACAGAGTTTTCGCTTACTCAAAAGCTTCATTTTTGACCAATTTCAGGCACAGAAATGACTTTAAACACACTTATTTTAGTTGAAAAAGTAATAATTCACATCCAACAGTCATTTAAAGTCAAAAGATTAAATGTTAAAATTTCATCAATGTTGACCACTTTTTTGAACATTCTACAGGTCCGGGGTTAACCTTTTTCATCAGAAAATTGATTTTTTGGACTCTACCAAAAATGATTGAAAATGTCATTTGGATCGGGCGTCATGTTGAATAACCACTTTTTAAACCCTCACAGTGACCAAAATTGCCATTTTTACAGAGTTTTCGCTTTCTCAAAAGCTTCAATTTTGACAAATTTCAGGCACAGAAATGACATTAAACACACTTATTTTAGTTGAAAAAGTAATAATTCACATCCAACAGTCATTTAAAGTCAAAAGATTAAATGTTAAAATTTCATCAATGTTGACCACTTTTTTGAACATTCGACAGGTCCGGGGTCAACCTTTTTCATCAGAAAATTGATTTTTTGGACTCTACCAAAAATGATTCAAAATGTCATTTGGATCGGGCCTCATGTTGAATAACCACTTTTTAAACCCTCACAGTGACCAAAATTGCCATTTTTACAGAGTTTTCGCTTACTCAAAAGCTTCAATTTTGACCAATTTCAGGCACAGAAATGACTTTAAACACACTTATTTTAGTTGAAAAAGTAATAATTCACATCCAACAGTCATTTAAAGTCAAAAGATTAAATGTTAAAATGTCATCAATATTGACCACTTGTTTGAACGATCGACAGGTCCGGGGTCATCGTTTTTCATCAGAAAATTGATTTTTTGGACACTACCAAAAATGATTCAAAATGTCATTTTGATCGGGCCTCATGTTGAATAACCACTTTTTAAACCCTCACAGTGACCAAAATTGCCATTTTTACAGAGTTTTCGCTTACTCAAAAGATTCAATTTTGACCAATTTCAGGCAAAGAAATGACTTTAAACACATTTATTTTAGTTGAAAAAGTATTAATTCACATCCAACAGTCATTTAAAGTCAAAAGATTAAATGTTAAAATTTCATCAATATTGACCACTTTTTTGAACATTCAACAGGTCCGGGGTCAACCTTTTTCATCAGAAAATTGATTTTTTGGACTCTACCAAAAATGATTCAAAATGTAATTTGGATCAGGCCTCATGTTGAATAACCACTTTTTAAACCCTCACAGTGACCAAAATTGCCATTTTTACAGAGTTTTCGCTTACTCAAAAGCTTCAATTTTGACCAATTTCAGGCACAGAAATGACTTTAAACACACTTATTTTAGTTGAAAAAGTATTAATTCACATCCAACAGTCATTTAAAGTCAAAAGATTAAATGTTAAAATTTCATCAATATTGACCACTTATTTGAACATTCAACAGGTCCGGGGTCAACCTTTTTCCCCAGAAAATTTGATTTTTTGGACTCTACCAAAAATGATTCAAAATGTCATTTGGATCGGGCCTCAAGTTGAATAACCACTTTTTAAACCCTCACAGTGACCAAAATTGCCATTTTTACAGAGTTTTCGCTTACTTAAAAGCTTCAATTTTGACCAATTTCAGGCACAGAAATGACTTTAAACACACTTATTTTAGTTGAAAAAGTAATAATTCACATCCAACAGTCATTTAAAGTCAAAAGATTAAATGTTAAAATTTCATCAATATTGACCACTTTTTTGAACGATCGACCGGGCCGGGGTCATCGTTTTTCATCAGAAAATTGATTTTTTGTACTCTACCAAAAATGATTCAAAATGTCATTTGGATCGGGCCGTCATGTTGAATAACCACTTTTTAAACCCTCACAGCGACCAAAATGCCATTTTTACAGAGTTTTCGCTTTCTCAAAAGCTTCAATTTTGACCAATTTCAGGCACAGAAATGACTTTAAACAACTTATTTTAGTTGAAAAAGTAATAATTAAATCCAACAGTCATTTAAAGTCAAAAGATTAAATGTTAAAATGTCATCAATGTTGACCACTTTTTTGAACATTCGACAGGTCCGGGGTCAACCTTTTTCATCTGAAAATGATTTTTGGACTCTACCAAAAATGATTCAAAATGTCATTTGGATCTGGCCTTGTGTAGAATAACCACTTTTTAAACCCTCACAGTGACCAAATTTGCCATTTTTACAGAGTTTTCGCTTAACTCAAAAGCTTCAATTTTGACCAATTTCAGGCACAGAAATGACTTTAAACACACTTATTTTAGTTGAAAAAGTAATAATTGACAACCAACAGTCATTTAAAGTCAAAAGATTAAATGTTAAAATTTCATCAATGTTGACCACTTTTTTGAACATGCGACAGGTCCGGGGTCAACCTTTTTCATCAGAAAATTGATTTTTTGGACTCTACCAAAAATGATTCAAAATGTCATTTTGATCGGGCCTCATATAGAATGACCACTTTTTACACCCTCACAGTGACCAAAATTGCCATTTTTACAGAGTTTTCGCTTACTCAAAAGCTTCATTTTTGACCAATTTCAGGCACAGAAATGACTTTAAACACACTTATTTTAGTTGAAAAAGTAATAATTCACATCCAACAGTCATTTAAAGTCAAAAGATTAAATGTTAAAATTTCATCAATGTTGACCACTTTTTTGAACATTCGACAGGTCCGGGGTCAACCTTTTTCATCAGAAAATTGATTTTTTGGACTCTACCAAAAATGATTCAAAATGTCATTTGGATCGGGCCTCATGTAGAATAACCACTTTTTAAACCCTCACAGTGACCAAAATTGCCATTTTTACAGAGTTTTCGCTTACTCAAAAGCTTCAATTTTGACCAATTTCAGGCACAGAAATTACTTTAAACACACTTATTTTAGTTGAAAAAGTAATAATTCACATCCAACAGTCATTTAAAGTCAAAAGATTAAATGTTAAAATTTCATCAATGTTGACCACTTTTTTGAACATTCGACAGGTCCGGGGTCAACCTTTTTCATCAGAAAATTGATTTTTTGGACTCTACCAAAAATGATTCAAAATGTCATTTGGATCGGGCCTCATGTAGAATAACCACTTTTTAAACCCTCACAGTGACCAAAATTGCCATTTTTACAGAGTTTTCGCTTACTCAAAAGCTTCAATTTTGACCAATTTCAGGCACAGAAATGACTTTAAACACACTTATTTTAGTTGAAAAAGTAATAATTCACATCCAACAGTCATTTAAAGTCAAAAGATTAAATGTTAAAATTTCATCAATGTTGACCACTTTTTTGAACATTCGACAGGTCCGGGGTCAACCTTTTTCATCAGAAAATTGATTTTTTGGACTCTACCAAAAATGATTCAAAATGTCATTTGGATCGGGCCTCGTGTAGAATAACCACTTTTTAAACCCTCACAGTGACCAAAATTGCCATTTTTACAGAGTTTTCACTTACTCAAAAGCTTCATTTTTGACCAATTTCAGGCACAGAAATGACTTTAAACACACTTATTTTAGTTGAAAAAGTAATAATTCACATCCAACAGTCATTTAAAGTCAAAAGATTAAATGTTAAAATTTCATCAATGTTGACCACTTTTTTTAACATTCGACAGGTCCGGGGTCAACCTTTTTCATCAGAAAATTGATTTTTTGGACTCTACCAAAAATGATTCAAAATGTCATTTGGATCGGGCCTCGTGTAGAATAACCACTTTTTAAACCCTCACAGTGACCAAAATTGCCATTTTTACAGAGTTTTCGCTTACTCAAAAGCTTCATTTTTGACCAATTTCAGGCACAGAAATGACTTTAAACACACTTATTTTAGTTGAAAAAGTAATAATTCACATCCAACAGTCATTTAAAGTCAAAAGATTAAATGTTAAAATTTCATCAATGTTGACCACTTTTTTGAACATTCTACAGGTCCGGGGTTAACCTTTTTCATCAGAAAATTGATTTTTTGGACTCTACCAAAAATGATTGAAAATGTCATTTGGATCGGGCGTCATGTTGAATAACCACTTTTTAAACCCTCACAGTGACCAAAATTGCCATTTTTACAGAGTTTTCGCTTTCTCAAAAGCTTCAATTTTGACAAATTTCAGGCACAGAAATGACTTTAAACACACTTATTTTAGTTGAAAAAGTAATAATTCACATCCAACAGTCATTTAAAGTCAAAAGATTAAATGTTAAAATTTCATCAATGTTGACCACTTTTTTGAACATTCGACAGGTCCGGGGTCAACCTTTTTCATCAGAAAATTGATTTTTTGGACTCTACCAAAAATGATTCAAAATGTCATTTGGATCGGGCCTCATGTAGAATAACCACTTTTTAAACCCTCACAGTGACCAAAATTGCCATTTTTACAGAGTTTTCGCTTACTCAAAAGCTTCAATTTTGACCAATTTCAGGCACAGAAATGACTTTAAACACACTTATTTTAGTTGAAAAAGTAATAATTCACATCCAACAGTCATTTAAAGTCAAAAGATTAAATGTTAAAATGTCATCAATATTGACCACTTGTTTGAACGATCGACAGGTCCGGGGTCATCGTTTTTCATCAGAAAATTGATTTTTTGGACACTACCAAAAATGATTCAAAATGTCATTTTGATCGGGCCTCATGTTGAATAACCACTTTTTAAACCCTCACAGTGACCAAAATTGCCATTTTTACAGAGTTTTCGCTTACTCAAAAGATTCAATTTTGACCAATTTCAGGCAAAGAAATGACTTTAAACACATTTATTTTAGTTGAAAAAGTATTAATTCACATCCAACAGTCATTTAAAGTCAAAAGATTAAATGTTAAAATTTCATCAATATTGACCACTTTTTTGAACATTCAACAGGTCCGGGGTCAACCTTTTTCATCAGAAAATTGATTTTTTGGACTCTACCAAAAATGATTCAAAATGTAATTTGGATCAGGCCTCATGTTGAATAACCACTTTTTAAAACCTCACAGTGACCAAAATTGCCATTTTTACAGAGTTTTCGCTTACTCAAAAGCTTCAATTTTGACCAATTTCAGGCACAGAAATGACTTTAAACACACTTATTTTAGTTGAAAAAGTATTAATTCACATCCAACAGTCATTTAAAGTCAAAAGATTAAATGTTAAAATTTCATCAATATTGACCACTTTTTTGAACATTCAACAGGTCCGGGGTCAACCTTTTTCCCCAGAAAATTTGATTTTTTGGACTCTACCAAAAATGATTCAAAATGTCATTTGGATCGGGCCTCAAGTTGAATAACCACTTTTTAAACCCTCACAGTGACCAAAATTGCCATTTTTACAGAGTTTTCGCTTACTTAAAAGCTTCAATTTTGACCAATTTCAGGCACAGAAATGACTTTAAACACACTTATTTTAGTTGAAAAAGTAATAATTCACATCCAACAGTCATTTAAAGTCAAAAGATTAAATGTTAAAATTTCATCAATATTGACCACTTTTTTGAACGATCGACCGGGCCGGGGTCATCGTTTTTCATCAGAAAATTGATTTTTTGTACTCTACCAAAAATGATTCAAAATGTCATTTGGATCGGGCGTCATGTTGAATAACCACTTTTTAAACCCTCACAGCGACCAAAATTGCCATTTTTACAGAGTTTTCGCTTTCTCAAAAGCTTCAATTTTGACCAATTTCAGGCACAGAAATGACTTTAAACAAACTTATTTTAGTTGAAAAAGTAATAATTCACATCCAACAGTCATTTAAAGTCAAAAGATTAAATGTTAAAATGTCATCAATGTTGACCACTTTTTTGAACATTCGACAGGTCCGGGGTCAACCTTTTTCATCTGAAAATTGATTTTTTGGACTCTACCAAAAATGATTCAAAATGTCATTTGGATCTGGCCTTGTGTAGAATAACCACTTTTTAAACCCTCACAGTGACCAAAATTGCCATTTTTACAGAGTTTTCGCTTACTCAAAAGCTTCAATTTTGACCAATTTCAGGCACAGAAATGACTTTAAACACACTTATTTTAGTTGAAAAAGTAATAATTGACAACCAACAGTCATTTAAAGTCAAAAGATTAAATGTTAAAATTTCATCAATGTTGACCACTTTTTTGAACATGCGACAGGTCCGGGGTCAACCTTTTTCATCAGAAAATTGATTTTTTGGACTCTACCAAAAATGATTCAAAATGTCATTTTGATCGGGCCTCATATAGAATGACCACTTTTTACACCCTCACAGTGACCAAAATTGCCATTTTTACAGAGTATTCGCTTACTCAAAAGCTTCATTTTTGACCAATTTCAGGCACAGAAATGACTTTAAACACACTTATTTTAGTTGAAAAAGTAATAATTCACATCCAACAGTCATTTAAATTCAAAAGATTAAATGTTAAAATTTCATCAATGTTGACCACTTTTTTGAACATTCGACAGGTCCGGGGTCAACCTTTTTCATCAGAAAATTGATTTTTTGGACTCTACCAAAAATGATTCAAAATGTCATTTGGATCGGGCCTCATGTAGAATAACCACTTTTTAAACCCTCACAGTGACCAAAATTGCCATTTTTACAGAGTTTTCGCTTACTCAAAAGCTTCAATTTTGACCAATTTCAGGCACAGAAATTACTTTAAACACACTTATTTTAGTTGAAAAAGTAATAATTCACATCCAACAGTCATTTAAAGTCAAAAGATTAAATGTTAAAATTTCATCAATGTTGACCACTTTTTTGAACATTCGACAGGTCCGGGGTCAACCTTTTTCATCAGAAAATTGATTTTTTGGACTCTACCAAAAATGATTCAAAATGTCATTTGGATCGGGCCTCATGTAGAATAACCACTTTTTAAACCCTCACAGTGACCAAAATTGCCATTTTTACAGAGTTTTCAATTACTCAAAAGCTTCAATTTTGACCAATTTCAGGCACAGAAATGACTTTAAACACACTTATTTTAGTTGAAAAAGTAATAATTCACATCCAACAGTCATTTAAAGTCAAAAGATTAAATGTTAAAATTTCATCAATGTTGACCACTTTTTTGAACATTCGACAGGTCCGGGGTCAACCTTTTTCATCAGAAAATTGATTTTTTGGACTCTACCAAAAATGATTCAAAATGTCATTTGGATCGGGCCTCGTGTAGAATAACCACTTTTTAAACCCTCACAGTGACCAAAATTGCCATTTTTACAGAGTTTTCACTTACTCAAAAGCTTCATTTTTGACCAATTTCAGGCACAGAAATGACTTTAAACACACTTATTTTAGTTGAAAAAGTAATAATTCACATCCAACAGTCATTTAAAGTCAAAAGATTAAATGTTAAAATTTCATCAATGTTGACCACTTTTTTTAACATTCGACAGGTCCGGGGTCAACCTTTTTCATCAGAAAATTGATTTTTTGGACTCTACCAAAAATGATTCAAAATGTCATTTGGATCGGGCCTCGTGTAGAATAACCACTTTTTAAACCCTCACAGTGACCAAAATTGCCATTTTTACAGAGTTTTCGCTTACTCAAAAGCTTCATTTTTGACCAATTTCAGGCACAGAAATGACTTTAAACACACTTATTTTAGTTGAAAAAGTAATAATTCACATCCAACAGTCATTTAAAGTCAAAAGATTAAATGTTAAAATTTCATCAATGTTGACCACTTTTTTGAACATTCTACAGGTCCGGGGTTAACCTTTTTCATCAGAAAATTGATTTTTTGGACTCTACCAAAAATGATTGAAAATGTCATTTGGATCGGGCGTCATGTTGAATAACCACTTTTTAAACCCTCACAGTGACCAAAATTGCCATTTTTACAGAGTTTTCGCTTTCTCAAAAGCTTCAATTTTGACAAATTTCAGGCACAGAAATGACTTTAAACACACTTATTTTAGTTGAAAAAGTAATAATTCACATCCAACAGTCATTTAAAGTCAAAAGATTAAATGTTAAAATTTCATCAATGTTGACCACTTTTTTGAACATTCGACAGGTCCGGGGTCAACCTTTTTCATCAGAAAATTGATTTTTTGGACTCTACCAAAAATGATTCAAAATGTCATTTGGATCGGGCCTCATGTAGAATAACCACTTTTTAAACCCTCACAGTGACCAAAATTGCCATTTTTACAGAGTTTTCGCTTACTCAAAAGCTTCAATTTTGACCAATTTCAGGCACAGAAATGACTTTAAACACACTTATTTTAGTTGAAAAAGTAATAATTCACATCCAACAGTCATTTAAAGTCAAAAGATTAAATGTTAAAATGTCATCAATATTGACCACTTGTTTGAACGATCGACAGGTCCGGGGTCATCGTTTTTCATCAGAAAATTGATTTTTTGGACACTACCAAAAATGATTCAAAATGTCATTTTGATCGGGCCTCATGTTGAATAACCACTTTTTAAACCCTCACAGTGACCAAAATTGCCATTTTTACAGAGTTTTCGCTTACTCAAAAGATTCAATTTTGACCAATTTCAGGCAAAGAAATGACTTTAAACACATTTATTTTAGTTGAAAAAGTATTAATTCACATCCAACAGTCATTTAAAGTCAAAAGATTAAATGTTAAAATTTCATCAATATTGACCACTTTTTTGAACATTCAACAGGTCCGGGGTCAACCTTTTTCATCAGAAAATTGATTTTTTGGACTCTACCAAAAATGATTCAAAATGTAATTTGGATCAGGCCTCATGTTGAATAACCACTTTTTAAAACCTCACAGTGACCAAAATTGCCATTTTTACAGAGTTTTCGCTTACTCAAAAGCTTCAATTTTGACCAATTTCAGGCACAGAAATGACTTTAAACACACTTATTTTAGTTGAAAAAGTATTAATTCACATCCAACAGTCATTTAAAGTCAAAAGATTAAATGTTAAAATTTCATCAATATTGACCACTTTTTTGAACATTCAACAGGTCCGGGGTCAACCTTTTTCCCCAGAAAATTTGATTTTTTGGACTCTACCAAAAATGATTCAAAATGTCATTTGGATCGGGCCTCAAGTTGAATAACCACTTTTTAAACCCTCACAGTGACCAAAATTGCCATTTTTACAGAGTTTTCGCTTACTTAAAAGCTTCAATTTTGACCAATTTCAGGCACAGAAATGACTTTAAACACACTTATTTTAGTTGAAAAAGTAATAATTCACATCCAACAGTCATTTAAAGTCAAAAGATTAAATGTTAAAATTTCATCAATATTGACCACTTTTTTGAACGATCGACCGGGCCGGGGTCATCGTTTTTCATCAGAAAATTGATTTTTTGTACTCTACCAAAAATGATTCAAAATGTCATTTGGATCGGGCGTCATGTTGAATAACCACTTTTTAAACCCTCACAGCGACCAAAATTGCCATTTTTACAGAGTTTTCGCTTTCTCAAAAGCTTCAATTTTGACCAATTTCAGGCACAGAAATGACTTTAAACAAACTTATTTTAGTTGAAAAAGTAATAATTCACATCCAACAGTCATTTAAAGTCAAAAGATTAAATGTTAAAATGTCATCAATGTTGACCACTTTTTTGAACATTCGACAGGTCCGGGGTCAACCTTTTTCATCTGAAAATTGATTTTTTGGACTCTACCAAAAATGATTCAAAATGTCATTTGGATCTGGCCTTGTGTAGAATAACCACTTTTTAAACCCTCACAGTGACCAAAATTGCCATTTTTACAGAGTTTTCGCTTACTCAAAAGCTTCAATTTTGACCAATTTCAGGCACAGAAATGACTTTAAACACACTTATTTTAGTTGAAAAAGTAATAATTGACAACCAACAGTCATTTAAAGTCAAAAGATTAAATGTTAAAATTTCATCAATGTTGACCACTTTTTTGAACATGCGACAGGTCCGGGGTCAACCTTTTTCATCAGAAAATTGATTTTTTGGACTCTACCAAAAATGATTCAAAATGTCATTTTGATCGGGCCTCATATAGAATGACCACTTTTTACACCCTCACAGTGACCAAAATTGCCATTTTTACAGAGTTTTCGCTTACTCAAAAGCTTCATTTTTGACCAATTTCAGGCACAGAAATGACTTTAAACACACTTATTTTAGTTGAAAAAGTAATAATTCACATCCAACAGTCATTTAAAGTCAAAAGATTAAATGTTAAAATTTCATCAATGTTGACCACTTTTTTGAACATTCGACAGGTCCGGGGTCAACCTTTTTCATCAGAAAATTGATTTTTTGGACTCTACCAAAAATGATTCAAAATGTCATTTGGATCGGGCCTCATGTAGAATAACCACTTTTTAAACCCTCACAGTGACCAAAATTGCCATTTTTACAGAGTTTTCGCTTACTCAAAAGCTTCAATTTTGACCAATTTCAGGCACAGAAATTACTTTAAACACACTTATTTTAGTTGAAAAAGTAATAATTCACATCCAACAGTCATTTAAAGTCAAAAGATTAAATGTTAAAATTTCATCAATGTTGACCACTTTTTTGAACATTCGACAGGTCCGGGGTCAACCTTTTTCATCAGAAAATTGATTTTTTGGACTCTACCAAAAATGATTCAAAATGTCATTTGGATCGGGCCTCATGTAGAATAACCACTTTTTAAACCCTCACAGTGACCAAAATTGCCATTTTTACAGAGTTTTCGCTTACTCAAAAGCTTCAATTTTGACCAATTTCAGGCACAGAAATGACTTTAAACACACTTATTTTAGTTGAAAAAGTAATAATTCACATCCAACAGTCATTTAAAGTCAAAAGATTAAATGTTAAAATTTCATCAATGTTGACCACTTTTTTGAACATTCGACAGGTCCGGGGTCAACCTTTTTCATCAGAAAATTGATTTTTTGGACTCTACCAAAAATGATTCAAAATGTCATTTGGATCGGGCCTCGTGTAGAATAACCACTTTTTAAACCCTCACAGTGACCAAAATTGCCATTTTTACAGAGTTTTCACTTACTCAAAAGCTTCATTTTTGACCAATTTCAGGCACAGAAATGACTTTAAACACACTTATTTTAGTTGAAAAAGTAATAATTCACATCCAACAGTCATTTAAAGTCAAAAGATTAAATGTTAAAATTTCATCAATGTTGACCACTTTTTTTAACATTCGACAGGTCCGGGGTCAACCTTTTTCATCAGAAAATTGATTTTTTGGACTCTACCAAAAATGATTCAAAATGTCATTTGGATCGGGCCTCGTGTAGAATAACCACTTTTTAAACCCTCACAGTGACCAAAATTGCCATTTTTACAGAGTTTTCGCTTACTCAAAAGCTTCATTTTTGACCAATTTCAGGCACAGAAATGACTTTAAACACACTTATTTTAGTTGAAAAAGTAATAATTCACATCCAACAGTCATTTAAAGTCAAAAGATTAAATGTTAAAATTTCATCAATGTTGACCACTTTTTTGAACATTCTACAGGTCCGGGGTTAACCTTTTTCATCAGAAAATTGATTTTTTGGACTCTACCAAAAATGATTGAAAATGTCATTTGGATCGGGCGTCATGTTGAATAACCACTTTTTAAACCCTCACAGTGACCAAAATTGCCATTTTTACAGAGTTTTCGCTTTCTCAAAAGCTTCAATTTTGACAAATTTCAGGCACAGAAATGACTTTAAACACACTTATTTTAGTTGAAAAAGTAATAATTCACATCCAACAGTCATTTAAAGTCAAAAGATTAAATGTTAAAATTTCATCAATGTTGACCACTTTTTTGAACATTCGACAGGTCCGGGGTCAACCTTTTTCATCAGAAAATTGATTTTTTGGACTCTACCAAAAATGATTCAAAATGTCATTTGGATCGGGCCTCATGTAGAATAACCACTTTTTAAACCCTCACAGTGACCAAAATTGCCATTTTTACAGAGTTTTCGCTTACTCAAAAGCTTCAATTTTGACCAATTTCAGGCACAGAAATGACTTTAAACACACTTATTTTAGTTGAAAAAGTAATAATTCACATCCAACAGTCATTTAAAGTCAAAAGATTAAATGTTAAAATGTCATCAATATTGACCACTTGTTTGAACGATCGACAGGTCCGGGGTCATCGTTTTTCATCAGAAAATTGAATTTTTTGGACACTACCAAAAATGATTCAAAATGTCATTTTGATCGGGCCTCATGTTGAATAACCACTTTTTAAACCCTCACAGTGACCAAAATTGCCATTTTTACAGAGTTTTCGCTTACTCAAAAGATTCAATTTTGACCAATTTCAGGCAAAGAAATGACTTTAAACACATTTATTTTAGTTGAAAAAGTATTAATTCACATCCAACAGTCATTTAAAGTCAAAAGATTAAATGTTAAAATTTCATCAATATTGACCACTTTTTTGAACATTCAACAGGTCCGGGGTCAACCTTTTTCATCAGAAAATTGATTTTTTGGACTCTACCAAAAATGATTCAAAATGTAATTTGGATCAGGCCTCATGTTGAATAACCACTTTTTAAACCCTCACAGTGACCAAAATTGCCATTTTTACAGAGTTTTCGCTTACTCAAAAGCTTCAATTTTGACCAATTTCAGGCACAGAAATGACTTTAAACACACTTATTTTAGTTGAAAAAGTATTAATTCACATCCAACAGTCATTTAAAGTCAAAAGATTAAATGTTAAAATTTCATCAATATTGACCACTTTTTTGAACATTCAACAGGTCCGGGGTCAACCTTTTTCCCCAGAAAATTTGATTTTTTGGACTCTACCAAAAATGATTCAAAATGTCATTTGGATCGGGCCTCAAGTTGAATAACCACTTTTTAAACCCTCACAGTGACCAAAATTGCCATTTTTACAGAGTTTTCGCTTACTTAAAAGCTTCAATTTTGACCAATTTCAGGCACAGAAATGACTTTAAACACACTTATTTTAGTTGAAAAAGTAATAATTCACATCCAACAGTCATTTAAAGTCAAAAGATTAAATGTTAAAATTTCATCAATATTGACCACTTTTTTGAACGATCGACCGGGCCGGGGTCATCGTTTTTCATCAGAAAATTGATTTTTTGTACTCTACCAAAAATGATTCAAAATGTCATTTGGATCGGGCGTCATGTTGAATAACCACTTTTTAAACCCTCACAGTGACCAAAATTGCCATTTTTACAGAGTTTTCGCTTTCTCAAAAGCTTCAATTTTGACCAATTTCAGGCACAGAAATGACTTTAAACAAACTTATTTTAGTTGAAAAAGTAATAATTCACATCCAACAGTCATTTAAAGTCAAAAGATTAAATGTTAAAATGTCATCAATGTTGACCACTTTTTTGAACATTCGACAGGTCCGGGGTCAACCTTTTTCATCTGAAAATTGATTTTTTGGACTCTACCAAAAATGATTCAAAATGTCATTTGGATCTGGCCTTGTGTAGAATAACCACTTTTTAAACCCTCACAGTGACCAAAATTGCCATTTTTACAGAGTTTTCGCTTACTCAAAAGCTTCAATTTTGACCAATTTCAGGCACAGAAATGACTTTAAACACACTTATTTTAGTTGAAAAAGTAATAATTGACAACCAACAGTCATTTAAAGTCAAAAGATTAAATGTTAAAATTTCATCAATGTTGACCACTTTTTTGAACATGCGACAGGTCCGGGGTCAACCTTTTTCATCAGAAAATTGATTTTTTGGACTCTACCAAAAATGATTCAAAATGTCATTTTGATCGGGCCTCATATAGAATGACCACTTTTTACACCCTCACAGTGACCAAAATTGCCATTTTTACAGAGTTTTCGCTTACTCAAAAGCTTCATTTTTGACCAATTTCAGGCACAGAAATGACTTTAAACACACTTATTTTAGTTGAAAAAGTAATAATTCACATCCAACAGTCATTTAAAGTCAAAAGATTAAATGTTAAAATTTCATCAATGTTGACCACTTTTTTGAACATTCGACAGGTCCGGGGTCAACCTTTTTCATCAGAAAATTGATTTTTTGGACTCTACCAAAAATGATTCAAAATGTCATTTGGATCGGGCCTCATGTAGAATAACCACTTTTTAAACCCTCACAGTGACCAAAATTGCCATTTTTACAGAGTTTTCGCTTACTCAAAAGCTTCAATTTTGACCAATTTCAGGCACAGAAATTACTTTAAACACACTTATTTTAGTTGAAAAAGTAATAATTCACATCCAACAGTCATTTAAAGTCAAAAGATTAAATGTTAAAATTTCATCAATGTTGACCACTTTTTTGAACATTCGACAGGTCCGGGGTCAACCTTTTTCATCAGAAAATTGATTTTTTGGACTCTACCAAAAATGATTCAAAATGTCATTTGGATCGGGCCTCATGTAGAATAACCACTTTTTAAACCCTCACAGTGACCAAAATTGCCATTTTTACAGAGTTTTCGCTTACTCAAAAGCTTCAATTTTGACCAATTTCATGCACAGAAATGACTTTAAACACACTTATTTTAGTTGAAAAAGTAATAATTCACATCCAACAGTCATTTAAAGTCAAAAGATTAAATGTTAAAATTTCATCAATGTTGACCACTTTTTTGAACATTCGACAGGTCCGGGGTCAACCTTTTTCATCAGAAAATTGATTTTTTGGACTCTACCAAAAATGATTCAAAATGTCATTTGGATCGGGCCTCGTGTAGAATAACCACTTTTTAAACCCTCACAGTGACCAAAATTGCCATTTTTACAGAGTTTTCACTTACTCAAAAGCTTCATTTTTGACCAATTTCAGGCACAGAAATGACTTTAAACACACTTATTTTAGTTGAAAAAGTAATAATTCACATCCAACAGTCATTTAAAGTCAAAAGATTAAATGTTAAAATTTCATCAATGTTGACCACTTTTTTGAACATTCTACAGGTCCGGGGTTAACCTTTTTCATCAGAAAATTGATTTTTTGGACTCTACCAAAAATGATTGAAAATGTCATTTGGATCGGGCGTCATGTTGAATAACCACTTTTTAAACCCTCACAGTGACCAAAATTGCCATTTTTACAGAGTTTTCGCTTTCTCAAAAGCTTCAATTTTGACCAATTTCAGGCACAGAAATGACTTTAAACACACTTATTTTAGTTGAAAAAGTAATAATTCACATCCAACAGTCATTTAAAGTCAAAAGATTAAATGTTAAAATTTCATCAATGTTGACCACTTTTTTGAACATTCGACAGGTCCGGGGTCAACCTTTTTCATCAGAAAATTGATTTTTTGGACTCTACCAAAAATGATTCAAAATGTCATTTGGATCGGGCCTCATGTAGAATAACCACTTTTTAAACCCTCACAGTGACCAAAATTGCCATTTTTACAGAGTTTTCGCTTACTCAAAAGCTTCAATTTTGACCAATTTCAGGCACAGAAATGACTTTAAACACACTTATTTTAGTTGAAAAAGTAATAATTCACATCCAACAGTCATTTAAAGTCAAAAGATTAAATGTTAAAATGTCATCAATATTGACCACTTGTTTGAACGATCGACAGGTCCGGGGTCATCGTTTTTCATCAGAAAATTGATTTTTTGGACACTACCAAAAATGATTCAAAATGTCATTTTGATCGGGCCTCATGTTGAATAACCACTTTTTAAACCCTCACAGTGACCAAAATTGCCATTTTTACAGAGTTTTCGCTTACTCAAAAGATTCAATTTTGACCAATTTCAGGCAAAGAAATGACTTTAAACACATTTATTTTAGTTGAAAAAGTATTAATTCACATCCAACAGTCATTTAAAGTCAAAAGATTAAATGTTAAAATTTCATCAATATTGACCACTTTTTTGAACATTCAACAGGTCCGGGGTCAACCTTTTTCATCAGAAAATTGATTTTTTGGACTCTACCAAAAATGATTCAAAATGTCATTTGGATCAGGCCTCATGTTGAATAACCACTTTTTAAACCCTCACAGTGACCAAAATTGCCATTTTTACAGAGTTTTCGCTTACTCAAAAGCTTCAATTTTGACCAATTTCAGGCACAGAAATGACTTTAAACACACTTATTTTAGTTGAAAAAGTAATAATTCACATCCAACAGTCATTTAAAGTCAAAAGATTAAATGTTAAAATTTCATCAATGTTGACCACTTTTTTGAACATTCGACAGGTCCGGGGTCAACCTTTTTCATCAGAAAATTGATTTTTTGGACTCTACCAAAAATGATTCAAAATGTCATTTGGATCGGGCCTCATATAGAATAACCACTTTTTATACCCTCACAGTGACCAAAATTGCCATTTTTACAGAGTTTTCGCTTACTTAAAAGCTTCAATTTTGACCAATTTCAGGCACAGAAATGACTTTAAACACACTTATTTTAGTTGAAAAAGTAATAATTCACATCCAACAGTCATTTAAAGTCAAAAGATTAAATGTTAAAATTTTATCAATGTTGACCACTTTTTTGAACATTCGACAGGTCCGGGGTCAACCTTTTTCATCAGAAAATAGATTTTTTGGACTCTACCAAAAATGATTCAAAATGTCATTTGGATCGGGCCTCATGTAGAATAACCACTTTTTAAACCCTCACAGTGACCAAAATTGCCATTTTTACAGAGTTTTCGCTTACTCAAAAGCTTCAATTTTGACCAATTTCAGGCACAGAAATGACTTTAAACACACTTATTTTAGTTGAAAAAGTAATAATTCACATCCAACAGTCATTTAAAGTCAAAAGATTAAATGTTAAAATTTCATCAATGTTGACCACTTTTTTGAACATTCGACAGGTCCGGGGTCAACCTTTTTCATCAGAAAATTGATTTTTTGGACTCTACCAAAAATGATTCAAAATGTCATTTGGATCGGGCCTCATGTTGAATAACCACTTTTTAAACCCTCACAGTGACCAAAATTGCCATTTTTACAGAGTTTTCGCTTACTCAAAAGCTTCAATTTTGACCAATTTCAGGCAAAGAAATGACTTTAAACACACTTATTTTAGTTGAAAAAGTATTAATTCACATCCAACAGTCATTTAAAGTCAAAAGATTAAATGTTAAAATTTCATCAATATTGACCACTTTTTTGAACATTCAACAGGTCCGGGGTCAACCTTTTTCCCCAGAAAATTTGATTTTTTGGACTCTACCAAAAATGATTCAAAATGTCATTTGGATCGGGCCTCAAGTTGAATAACCACTTTTTAAACCCTCACAGTGACCAAAATTGCCATTTTTACAGAGTTTTCGCTTACTTAAAAGCTTCAATTTTGACCAATTTCAGGCACAGAAATGACTTTAAACACACTTATTTTAGTTGAAAAAGTAATAATTCACATCCAACAGTCATTTAAAGTCAAAAGATTAAATGTTAAAATTTCATCAATATTGACCACTTTTTTGAACGATCGACCGGGCCGGGGTCATCGTTTTTCATCAGAAAATTGATTTTTTGTACTCTACCAAAAATGATTCAAAATGTCATTTGGATCGGGCGTCATGTTAAATAACCACTTTTTAAACCCTCACAGTGACCAAAATTGCCATTTTTACAGAGTTTTCGCTTTCTCAAAAGCTTCAATTTTGACCAATTTCAGGCACAGAAATGACTTTAAACAAACTTATTTTAGTTGAAAAAGTAATAATTCACATCCAACAGTCATTTAAAGTCAAAAGATTAAATGTTAAAATGTCATCAATGTTGACCACTTTTTTGAACATTCGACAGGTCCGGGGTCAACCTTTTTCATCTGAAAATTGATTTTTTGGACTCTACCAAAAATGACTCAAAATGTCATTTGGATCTGGCCTTGTGTAGAATAACCACTTTTTAAACCCTCACAGTGACCAAAATTGCCATTTTTACAGAGTTTTCGCTTACTCAAAAGCTTCAATTTTGACCAATTTCAGGCACAGAAATGACTTTAAACACACTTATTTTAGTTGAAAAAGTAATAATTCACAACCAACAGTCATTTAAAGTCAAAAGATTAAATGTTAAAATTTCATCAATGTTGACCACTTTTTTGAACATGCGACAGGTCCGGGGTCAACCTTTTTCATCAGAAAATTGATTTTTTGGACTCTACCAAAAATGATTCAAAATGTCATTTTGTTCGGGCCTCATACAGAATAACCACTTTTTATACCCTCACAGTGACCAAAATTGCCATTTTTACAGAGTTTTCGCTTACTTAAAAGCTTCAATTTTGACCAATTTCAGGCACAGAAATGACTTTAAACACACTTATTTTAGTTGAAAAAGTAATAATTCACATCCAACAGTCATTTAAAGTCAAAAGATTAAATGTTAAAATTTCATCAATGTTGACCACTTTTTTGAACATTCGACAGGTCCGGGGTCAACCTTTTTCATCAGAAAATTGATTTTTTGGACTCTACCAAAAATGATTCAAAATGTCATTTGGATCGGGCCTCATGTAGAATAACCACTTTTTAAACCCTCACAGTGACCAAAATTGCCATTTTTACAGAGTTTTCGCTTACTCAAAAGCTTCAATTTTGACCAATTTCAGGCACAGAAATGACTTTAAACACAATTATTTTAGTTGAAAAAGTAATAATTCACATCCAACAGTCATTTAAAGTCAAAAGATTAAATGTTAAAATTTCATCAATGTTGACCACTTTTTTGAACATTCGACAGGTCCGGGGTCAACCTTTTTCATCAGAAAATTGATTTTTTGGACTCTACCAAAAATGATTCAAAATGTCATTTGGATCGGGCCTCGTGTAGAATAACCACTTTTTAAACCCTCACAGTGACCAAAATTGCCATTTTTACAGAGTTTTCGCTTACTCAAAAGCTTCATTTTTGACCAATTTCTGGCACAGAAATGACTTTAAACACACTTATTTTAGTTGAAAAAGTAATAATTCACATCCAATAGTCATTTAAAGTCAAAAGATTAAATGTTAAAATTTCATCAATGTTGACCACTTTTTTGAACATGCGACAGGTCCGGGGTCAACCTTTTTCATCAGAAAATTGATTTTTTGGACTCTACCAAAAATGATTCAAAATGTCATTTGGATCGGGCCTCATGTTGAATAACCACTTTTTAAACCCTCACAGTGACCAAAATTGCCATTTTTACAGAGTTTTCGCTTACTCAAAAGATTCAATTTTGACCAATTTCAGGCAAAGAAATTACTTTAAACACATTTATTTTAGTTGAAAAAGTATTAATTCACATCCAACAGTCATTTAAAGTCAAAAGATTAAATGTTAAAATTTCATCAATATTGACCACTTTTTTGAACATTCAACAGGTCCGGGGTCAACCTTTTTCATCAGAAAATTGATTTTTTGGACTCTACCAAAAATGATTCAAAATGTCATTTGGATCAGGCCTCATGTTGAATAACCACTTTTTAAACCCTCACAGTGACCAAAATTGCCATTTTTACAGAGTTTTCGCTTACTCAAAAGCTTCAATTTTGACCAATTTCAGGCACAGAAATGACTTTAAACACACTTATTTTAGTTGAAAAAGTAATAATTCACATCCAACAGTCATTTAAAGTCAAAAGATTAAATGTTAAAATTTCATCAATGTTGACCACTTTTTTGAACATGCGACAGGTCCGGGGTCAACCTTTTTCATCAGAAAATTGATTTTTTGGACTCTACCAAAAATGATTCAAAATGTCATTTGGATCGGGCCTCATATAGAATAACCACTTTTTATACCCTCACAGTGACCAAAATTGCCATTTTTACAGAGTTTTCGCTTACTTAAAAGCTTCAATTTTGACCAATTTCAGGCACAGAAATGACTTTAAACACACTTATTTTAGTTGAAAAAGTAATAATTCACATCCAACAGTCATTTAAAGTCAAAAGATTAAATGTTAAAATTTCATCAATGTTGACCACTTTTTTGAACATTCGACAGGTCCGGGGTCAACCTTTTTCATCAGAAAATTGATTTTTTGGACTCTACCAAAAATGTTTCAAAATGTCATTTGGATCGGGCCTCATGTAGAATAACCACTTTTTAAACCCTCACAGTGACCAAAATTGCCATTTTTACAGAGTTTTCGCTTACTCAAAAGCTTCAATTTTGACCAATTTCAGGCAAAGAAATGACTTTAAACACACTTATTTTAGTTGAAAAAGTAATAATTCACATCCAACAGTCATTTAAAGTCAAAAGATTAAATGTTAAAATTTCATCAATGTTGACCACTTTTTTGAACATGCGACAGGTCCGGGGTCAACCTTTTTCATCAGAAAATTGATTTTTTGGACTCTACCAAAAATGATTCAAAATGTCATTTGGATCGGGCCTCATATAGAATAACCACTTTTTAAACCCTCACAGTGACCAAAATTACCATTTTTACAGAGTTTTCGCTTACTTAAAAGCTTCAATTTTGACCAATTTCAGGCACAGAAATGACTTTAAACACACTTATTTTAGTTGAAAAAGTAATAATTCACATCCAACAGTCATTTAAAGTCAAAAGATTAAATGTTAAAATTTCATCAATGTTGACCACTTTTTTGAACATTCGACAGGTCCGGGGTCAACCTTTTTCATCAGAAAATTGATTTTTTGGACTCTACCAAAAATGATTCAAAATGTCATTTGGATCGGGCCTCATGTAGAATAACCACTTTTTAAACCCTCACAGTGACCAAAATTGCCATTTTTACAGAGTTTTCGCTTACTCAAAAGCTTCAATTTTGACCAATTTCAGGCACAGAAATGACTTTAAACACACTTATTTTAGTTGAAAAAGTAATAATTCACATCCAACAGTCATTTAAAGTCAAAAGATTAAATGTTAAAATTTCATCAATGTTGACCACTTTTTTGAACATTCGACAGGTCCGGGGTCAACCTTTTTCATCAGAAAATTGATTTTTTGGACTCTACCAAAAATGATTCAAAATGTCATTTGGATCGGGCCTCGTGTAGAATAACCACTTTTTAAACCCTCACAGTGACTAAAATTGCCATTTTTACAGAGTTTTCGCTTACTCAAAAGCTTCATTTTTGACCAATTTCAGGCACAGAAATGACTTTAAACACACTTATTTTAGTTGAAAAAGTAATAATTCACATCCAACAGTCATTTAAAGTCAAAAGATTAAATGTTAAAATGTCATCAATGTTGACCACTTTTTTGAACATTCTACAGGTCCGGGGTTAACCTTTTTCATCAGAAAATTGATTTTTTGGACTCTACCAAAAATGTTTCAAAATGTCATTTGGATCGGGCCTCATGTAGAATAACCACTTTTTAAACCCTCACAGTGACCAAAATTGCCATTTTTACAGAGTTTTCGCTTACTCAAAAGCTTCAATTTTGACCAATTTCAGGCAAAGAAATGACTTTAAACACACTTATTTTAGTTGAAAAAGTAATAATTCACATCCAACAGTCATTTAAAGTCAAAAGATTAAATGTTAAAATTTCATCAATGTTGACCACTTTTTTGAACATGCGACAGGTCCGGGGTCAACCTTTTTCATCAGAAAATTGATTTTTTGGACTCTACCAAAAATGATTCAAAATGTCATTTGGATCGGGCCTCATATAGAATAACCACTTTTTAAACCCTCACAGTGACCAAAATTACCATTTTTACAGAGTTTTCGCTTACTTAAAAGCTTCAATTTTGACCAATTTCAGGCACAGAAATGACTTTAAACACACTTATTTTAGTTGAAAAAGTAATAATTCACATCCAACAGTCATTTAAAGTCAAAAGATTAAATGTTAAAATTTCATCAATGTTGACCACTTTTTTGAACATTCGACAGGTCCGGGGTCAACCTTTTTCATCAGAAAATTGATTTTTTGGACTCTACCAAAAATGATTCAAAATGTCATTTGGATCGGGCCTCATGTAGAATAACCACTTTTTAAACCCTCACAGTGACCAAAATTGCCATTTTTACAGAGTTTTCGCTTACTCAAAAGCTTCAATTTTGACCAATTTCAGGCACAGAAATGACTTTAAACACACTTATTTTAGTTGAAAAAGTAATAATTCACATCCAACAGTCATTTAAAGTCAAAAGATTAAATGTTAAAATTTCATCAATGTTGACCACTTTTTTGAACATTCGACAGGTCCGGGGTCAACCTTTTTCATCAGAAAATTGATTTTTTGGACTCTACCAAAAATGATTCAAAATGTCATTTGGATCGGGCCTCGTGTAGAATAACCACTTTTTAAACCCTCACAGTGACTAAAATTGCCATTTTTACAGAGTTTTCGCTTACTCAAAAGCTTCATTTTTGACCAATTTCAGGCACAGAAATGACTTTAAACACACTTATTTTAGTTGAAAAAGTAATAATTCACATCCAACAGTCATTTAAAGTCAAAAGATTAAATGTTAAAATGTCATCAATGTTGACCACTTTTTTGAACATTCTACAGGTCCGGGGTTAACCTTTTTCATCAGAAAATTGATTTTTTGGACTCTACCAAAAATGTTTCAAAATGTCATTTGGATCGGGCCTCATGTAGAATAACCACTTTTTAAACCCTCACAGTGACCAAAATTGCCATTTTTACAGAGTTTTCGCTTACTCAAAAGCTTCCATTTTGACCAATTTCAGGCACAGAAATGACTTTAAACACACTTATTTTAGTTGAAAAAGTAATAATTCACATCTAACAGTCATTTAAAGTCAAAAGATTAAATGTTAAAATGTCATCAATATTGACCACTTGTTTGAACGATCGACAGGTCCGGGGTCAACCTTTTTCATCAGAAAATTGATTTTTTGGACTCTACCAAAAATGATTCAAAATGTCATTTGGATCGGGCCTCATGTAGAATAACCACTTTTTAAACCCTCACAGTGACCAAAATTGCCATTTTTACAGAGTTTTCGCTTACTCAAAAGCTTCAATTTTGACCAATTTCAGGCACAGAAATGACTTTAAACACACTTATTTTAGTTGAAAAAGTAATAATTCACATCCAACAGTCATTTAAAGTCAAAAGATTAAATGTTAAAATTTCATCAATGTTGACCACTTTTTTGAACATTCGACAGGTCCGGGGTCAACCTTTTTCATCAGAAAATTGATTTTTTGGACTCTACCAAAAATGATTCAAAATGTCATTTGGATCGGGCCTCGTGTAGAATAACCACTTTTTAAACCCTCACAGTGACCAAAATTGCCATTTTTACAGAGTTTTCGCTTACTCAAAAGCTTCATTTTTGACCAATTTTCAGGCACAGAAATGACTTTAAACACACTTATTTTAGTTGAAAAAGTAATAATTCACATCCAACAGTCATTTAAAGTCAAAAGATTAAATGTTAAAATTTCATCAATGTTGACCACTTTTTTGAACATTCTACAGGTCCGGGGTTAACCTTTTTCATCAGAAAATTGATTTTTTGGACTCTACCAAAAATGATTGAAAATGTCATTTGGATCGGGCGTCATGTTGAATAACCACTTTTTAAACCCTCACAGTGACCAAAATTGCCATTTTTACAGAGTTTTCGCTTTCTCAAAAGCTTCAATTTTGACCAATTTCAGGCACAGAAATGACTTTAAACACACTTATTTTAGTTGAAAAAGTAATAATTCACATCCAACAGTCATTTAAAGTCAAAAGATTAAATGTTAAAATTTCATCAATGTTGACCACTTTTTTGAACATTCGACAGGTCCGGGGTCAACCTTTTTCATCAGAAAATTGATTTTTTGGACTCTACCAAAAATGATTCAAAATGTCATTTGGATCGGGCCTCATGTAGAATAACCACTTTTTAAACCCTCACAGTGACCAAAATTGCCATTTTTACAGAGTTTTCGCTTACTCAAAAGCTTCAATTTTGACCAATTTCAGGCACAGAAATGACTTTAAACACACTTATTTTAGTTGAAAAAGTAATAATTCACATCCAATAGTCATTTAAAGTCAAAAGATTAAATGTTAAAATTTCATCAATGTTGACCACTTTTTTGAACATGCGACAGGTCCGGGGTCAACCTTTTTCATCAGAAAATTGATTTTTTGGACTCTACCAAAAATGATTCAAAATGTCATTTGGATCGGGCCTCATATAGAATAACCACTTTTTATACCCTCACAATGACCAAAATTGCCATTTTTACAGAGTTTTTGCTTACTTAAAAGCTTCAATTTTGACCAATTTCAGGCACAGAAATGACTTTAAACACACTTATTTTAGTTGAAAAAGTAATAATTCACATCCAACAGTCATTTAAAGTCAAAAGATTAAATGTTAAAATTTCATCAATGTTGACCACTTTTTTGAACATTCGACAGGTCCGGGGTCAACCTTTTTCATCAGAAAATTGATTTTTTGGACTCTACCAAAAATGATTAAAAATGTCATTTGGATCGGGCCTCATGTAGAATAACCACTTTTTAAACCCTCACAGTGACCAAAATTGCCATTTTTACAGAGTTGTCGCTTACTCAAAAGCTTCAATTTTGACCAATTTCAGGCACAGAAATGACTTTAAACACACTTATTTTAGTTGAAAAAGTAATAATTCACATCCAACAGTCATTTAAAGTCAAAAGATTAAATGTTAAAATGTCATCAATATTGACCACTTGTTTGAACGATCGACAGGTCCGGGGTCATCGTTTTTCATCAGAAAATTGTTTTTTGGACTCTACCAAAAATGATTCAAAATGTCATTTTGATCGGGCCTCATGTTGAATAACCACTTTTTAAACCCTCACAGTGACCAAAATTGCCATTTTTACAGAGTTTTCGCTTACTCAAAAGATTCAATTTTGACCAATTTCAGGCAAAGAAATGACTTTAAACACATTTATTTTAGTTGAAAAAGTATTAATTCACATCCAACAGTCATTTAAAGTCAAAAGATTAAATGTTAAAATTTCATCAATATTGACCACTTTTTTGAACATTCAACAGGTCCGGGGTCAACCTTTTTCATCAGAAAATTGATTTTTTGGACTCTACCAAAAATGATTCAAAATGTCATTTGGATCAGGCCTCATGTTGAATAACCACTTTTTAAACCCTCACAGTGACCAAAATTGCCATTTTTACAGAGTTTTCGCTTACTCAAAAGCTTCAATTTTGACCAATTTCAGGCACAGAAATGACTTTAAACACACTTATTTTAGTTGAAAAAGTAATAATTCACATCCAACAGTCATTTAAAGTCAAAAGATTAAATGTTAAAATTTCATCAATGTTGACCACTTTTTTGAACATGCGACAGGTCCGGGGTCAACCTTTTTCATCAGAAAATTGATTTTTTGGACTCTACCAAAAATGATTCAAAATGTCATTTGGATCGGGCCTCATATAGAATAACCACTTTTTATACCCTCACAGTGACCAAAATTGCCATTTTTACAGAGTTTTCGCTTACTTAAAAGCTTCAATTTTGACCAATTTCAGGCACAGAAATGACTTTAAACACACTTATTTTAGTTGAAAAAGTAATAATTCACATCCAACAGTCATTTAAAGTCAAAAGATTAAATGTTAAAATTTCATCAATGTTGACCACTTTTTTGAACATTCGACAGGTCCGGGGTCAACCTTTTTCATCAGAAAATTGATTTTTTGGACTCTACCAAAAATGTTTCAAAATGTCATTTGGATCGGGCCTCATGTAGAATAACCACTTTTTAAACCCTCACAGTGACCAAAATTGCCATTTTTACAGAGTTTTCGCTTACTCAAAAGCTTCAATTTTGACCAATTTCAGGCAAAGAAATGACTTTAAACACACTTATTTTAGTTGAAAAAGTAATAATTCACATCCAACAGTCATTTAAAGTCAAAAGATTAAATGTTAAAATTTCATCAATGTTGACCACTTTTTTGAACATGCGACAGGTCCGGGGTCAACCTTTTTCATCAGAAAATTGATTTTTTGGACTCTACCAAAAATGATTCAAAATGTCATTTGGATCGGGCCTCATATAGAATAACCACTTTTTAAACCCTCACAGTGACCAAAATTACCATTTTTACAGAGTTTTCGCTTACTTAAAAGCTTCAATTTTGACCAATTTCAGGCACAGAAATGACTTTAAACACACTTATTTTAGTTGAAAAAGTAATAATTCACATCCAACAGTCATTTAAAGTCAAAAGATTAAATGTTAAAATTTCATCAATGTTGACCACTTTTTTGAACATTCGACAGGTCCGGGGTCAACCTTTTTCATCAGAAAATTGATTTTTTGGACTCTACCAAAAATGATTCAAAATGTCATTTGGATCGGGCCTCATGTAGAATAACCACTTTTTAAACCCTCACAGTGACCAAAATTGCCATTTTTACAGAGTTTTCGCTTACTCAAAAGCTTCAATTTTGACCAATTTCAGGCACAGAAATGACTTTAAACACACTTATTTTAGTTGAAAAAGTAATAATTCACATCCAACAGTCATTTAAAGTCAAAAGATTAAATGTTAAAATTTCATCAATGTTGACCACTTTTTTGAACATTCGACAGGTCCGGGGTCAACCTTTTTCATCAGAAAATTGATTTTTTGGACTCTACCAAAAATGATTCAAAATGTCATTTGGATCGGGCCTCGTGTAGAATAACCACTTTTTAAACCCTCACAGTGACCAAAATTGCCATTTTTACAGAGTTTTCGCTTACTCAAAAGCTTCATTTTTGACCAATTTCAGGCACAGAAATGACTTTAAACACACTTATTTTAGTTGAAAAAGTAATAATTCACATCCAACAGTCATTTAAAGTCAAAAGATTAAATGTTAAAATGTCATCAATGTTGACCACTTTTTTGAACATTCTACAGGTCCGGGGTTAACCTTTTTCATCAGAAAATTGATTTTTTGGACTCTACCAAAAATGTTTCAAAATGTCATTTGGATCGGGCCTCATGTAGAATAACCACTTTTTAAACCCTCACAGTGACCAAAATTGCCATTTTTACAGAGTTTTCGCTTACTCAAAAGCTTCAATTTTGACCAATTTCAGGCACAGAAATGACTTTAAACACACTTATTTTAGTTGAAAAAGTAATAATTCACATCCAACAGTCATTTAAAGTCAAAAGATTAAATGTTAAAATTTCATCAATGTTGACCACTTTTTTGAACATTCGACAGGTCCGGGGTCAACCTTTTTCATCAGAAAATTGATTTTTTGGACTCTACCAAAAATGATTCAAAATGTCATTTGGATCGGGCCTCATGTAGAATAACCACTTTTTAAACCCTCACAGTGACCAAAATTGCCATTTTTACAGAGTTTTCGCTTACTCAAAAGCTTCAATTTTGACCAATTTCAGGCACAGAAATGACTTTAAACACACTTATTTTAGTTGAAAAAGTAATAATTCACATCCAACAGTCATTTAAAGTCAAAAGATTAAATGTTAAAATGTCATCAATATTGACCACTTGTTTGAACGATCGACAGGTCCGGGGTCATCGTTTTTCATCAGAAAATTGATTTTTTGGACACTACCAAAAATGATTCAAAATGTCATTTTGATCGGGCCTCATGTTGAATAACCACTTTTTAAACCCTCACAGTGACCAAAATTGCCATTTTTACAGAGTTTTCGCTTACTCAAAAGATTCAATTTTGACCAATTTCAGGCAAAGAAATGACTTTAAACACATTTATTTTAGTTGAAAAAGTATTAATTCACATCCAACAGTCATTTAAAGTCAAAAGATTAAATGTTAAAATTTCATCAATATTGACCACTTTTTTGAACATTCAACAGGTCCGGGGTCAACCTTTTTCATCAGAAAATTGATTTTTTGGACTCTACCAAAAATGATTCAAAATGTCATTTGGATCAGGCCTCATGTTGAATAACCACTTTTTAAACCCTCACAGTGACCAAAATTGCCATTTTTACAGAGTTTTCGCTTACTCAAAAGCTTCAATTTTGACCAATTTCAGGCACAGAAATGACTTTAAACACACTTATTTTAGTTGAAAAAGTAATAATTCACATCCAACAGTCATTTAAAGTCAAAAGATTAAATGTTAAAATTTCATCAATGTTGACCACTTTTTTGAACATGCGACAGGTCCGGGGTCAACCTTTTTCATCAGAAAATTGATTTTTTGGACTCTACCAAAAATGATTCAAAATGTCATTTGGATCGGGCCTCATATAGAATAACCACTTTTTATACCCTCACAGTGACCAAAATTGCCATTTTTACAGAGTTTTCGCTTACTTAAAAGCTTCAATTTTGACCAATTTCAGGCACAGAAATGACTTTAAACACACTTATTTTAGTTGAAAAAGTAATAATTCACATCCAACAGTCATTTAAAGTCAAAAGATTAAATGTTAAAATTTCATCAATGTTGACCACTTTTTTGAACATTCGACAGGTCCGGGGTCAACCTTTTTCATCAGAAAATTGATTTTTTTGGACTCTACCAAAAATGATTCAAAATGTCATTTGGATCGGGCCTCATGTAGAATAACCACTTTTTAAACCCTCACAGTGACCAAAATTGCCATTTTTACAGAGTTGTCGCTTACTCAAAAGCTTCAATTTTGACCAATTTCAGGCACAGAAATGACTTTAAACACACTTATTTTAGTTGAAAAAGTAATAATTCACATCCAACAGTCATTTAAAGTCAAAAGATTAAATGTTAAAATTTCATCAATGTTGACCACTTTTTTGAACATTCGACAGGTCCGGGGTCAACCTTTTTCATCAGAAAATTGATTTTTTGGACTCTACCAAAAATGATTCAAAATGTCATTTGGATCGGGCCTCATGTTGAATAACCACTTTTTAAACCCTCACAGTGACCAAAATTGCCATTTTTACAGAGTTTTCGCTTACTCAAAAGCTTCAATTTTGACCAATTTCAGGCAAAGAAATGACTTTAAACACACTTATTTTAGTTGAAAAAGTATTAATTCACATCCAACAGTCATTTAAAGTCAAAAGATAAAATGTTAAAATTTCATCAATATTGACCACTTTTTTGAACATTCAACAGGTCCGGGGTCAACCTTTTTCCCCAGAAAATTTGATTTTTTGGACTCTACCAAAAATGATTCAAAATGTCATTTGGATCGGGCCTCAAGTTGAATAACCACTTTTTAAACCCTCACAGTGACCAAAATTGCCATTTTTACAGAGTTTTCGCTTACTTAAAAGCTTCAATTTTGACCAATTTCAGGCACAGAAATGACTTTAAACACACTTATTTTAGTTGAAAAAGTAATAATTCACATCCAACAGTCATTTAAAGTCAAAAGATTAAATGTTAAAATTTCATCAATATTGACCACTTTTTTGAACGATCGACCGGGCCGGGGTCATCGTTTTTCATCAGAAAATTGATTTTTTGTACTCTACCAAAAATGATTCAAAATGTCATTTGGATCGGGCGTCATGTTGAATAACCACTTTTTAAACCCTCACAGTGACCAAAATTGCCATTTTTACAGAGTTTTCGCTTTCTCAAAAGCTTCAATTTTGACCAATTTCAGGCACAGAAATGACTTTAAACAAACTTATTTTAGTTGAAAAAGTAATAATTCACATCCAACAGTCATTTAAAGTCAAAAGATTAAATGTTAAAATGTCATCAATGTTGACCACTTTTTTGAACATTCGACAGGTCCGGGGTCAACCTTTTTCATCTGAAAATTGATTTTTTGGACTCTACCAAAAATGATTCAAAATGTCATTTGGATCTGGCCTTGTGTAGAATAACCACTTTTTAAGCCCTCACAGTGACCAAAATTGCCATTTTTACAGAGTTTTCGCTTACTCAAAAGCTTCAATTTTGACCAATTTCAGGCACAGAAATGACTTTAAACACACTTATTTTAGTTGAAAAAGTAATAATTCACAACCAACAGTCATTTAAAGTCAAAAGATTAAATGTTAAAATTTCATCAATGTTGACCACTTTTTTGAACATGCGACAGGTCCGGGGTCAACCTTTTTCATCAGAAAATTGATTTTTTGGACTCTACCAAAAATGATTCAAAATGTCATTTGGATCGGGCCTCATATAGAATAACCACTTTTTATACCCTCACAGTGACCAAAATTGCCATTTTTACAGAGTTTTCGCTTACTTAAAAGCTTCAATTTTGACCAATTTCAGGCACAGAAATGACTTTAAACACACTTATTTTAGTTGAAAAAGTAATAATTCACATCCAACAGTCATTTAAAGTCAAAAGATTAAATGTTAAAATTTCATCAATGTTGACCACTTTTTTGAACATTCGACAGGTCCGGGGTCAACCTTTTTCATCAGAAAATTGATTTTTTGGACTCTACCAAAAATGATTCAAAATGTCATTTGGATCGGGCCTCATGTAGAATAACCACTTTTTAAACCCTCACAGTGACCAAAATTGCCATTTTTACAGAGTTTTCGCTTCTCAAAAGCTTCAATTTTGACCAATTTCAGGCACAGAAATGACTTTAAACACACTTATTTTAGTTGAAAAAGTAATAATTCACATCCAACAGTCATTTAAAGTCAAAAGATTAAATGTTAAAATTTCATCAATGTTGACCACTTTTTTGAACATTCGACAGGTCCGGGGTCAACCTTTTTCATCAGAAAATTGATTTTTTGGACTCTACCAAAAATGATTCAAAATGTCATTTGGATCGGGCCTCGTGTAGAATAACCACTTTTTAAACCCTCACAGTGACCAAAATTGCCATTTTTACAGAGTTTTCGCTTACTCAAAAGCTTCATTTTTGACCAATTTCAGGCACAGAAATGACTTTAAACACACTTATTTTAGTTGAAAAAGTAATAATTCACATCCAACAGTCATTTAAAGTCAAAAGATTAAATGTTAAAATGTCATCAATGTTGACCACTTTTTTGAACATTCTACAGGTCCGGGGTTAACCTTTTTCATCAGAAAATTGATTTTTTGGACTCTACCAAAAATGTTTCAAAATGTCATTTGGATCGGGCCTCATGTAGAATAACCACTTTTTAAACCCTCACAGTGACCAAAATTGCCATTTTTACAGAGTTTTCGCTTACTCAAAAGCTTCAATTTTGACCAATTTCAGGCACAGAAATGACTTTAAACACACTTATTTTAGTTGAAAAAGTAATAATTCACATCCAACAGTCATTTAAAGTCAAAAGATTAAATGTTAAAATTTCATCAATGTTGACCACTTTTTTGAACATTCGACAGGTCCGGGGTCAACCTTTTTCATCAGAAAATTGATTTTTTGGACTCTACCAAAAATGATTCAAAATGTCATTTGGATCGGGCCTCATGTAGAATAACCACTTTTTAAACCCTCACAGTGACCAAAATTGCCATTTTTACAGAGTTTTCGCTTACTCAAAAGCTTCAATTTTGACCAATTTCAGGCACAGAAATGACTTTAAACACACTTATTTTAGTTGAAAAAGTAATAATTCACATCCAACAGTCATTTAAAGTCAAAAGATTAAATGTTAAAATGTCATCAATATTGACCACTTGTTTGAACGATCGACAGGTCCGGGGTCATCGTTTTTCATCAGAAAATTGATTTTTTGGACACTACCAAAAATGATTCAAAATGTCATTTTGATCGGGCCTCATGTTGAATAACCACTTTTTAAACCCTCACAGTGACCAAAATTGCCATTTTTACAGAGTTTTCGCTTACTCAAAAGATTCAATTTTGACCAATTTCAGGCAAAGAAATGACTTTAAACACATTTATTTTAGTTGAAAAAGTATTAATTCACATCCAACAGTCATTTAAAGTCAAAAGATTAAATGTTAAAATTTCATCAATATTGACCACTTTTTTGAACATTCAACAGGTCCGGGGTCAACCTTTTTCATCAGAAAATTGATTTTTTGGACTCTACCAAAAATGATTCAAAATGTCATTTGGATCAGGCCTCATGTTGAATAACCACTTTTTAAACCCTCACAGTGACCAAAATTGCCATTTTTACAGAGTTTTCGCTTACTCAAAAGCTTCAATTTTGACCAATTTCAGGCACAGAAATGACTTTAAACACACTTATTTTAGTTGAAAAAGTAATAATTCACATCCAACAGTCATTTAAAGTCAAAAGATTAAATGTTAAAATTTCATCAATGTTGACCACTTTTTTGAACATGCGACAGGTCCGGGGTCAACCTTTTTCATCAGAAAATTGATTTTTTGGACTCTACCAAAAATGATTCAAAATGTCATTTGGATCGGGCCTCATATAGAATAACCACTTTTTATACCCTCACAGTGACCAAAATTGCCATTTTTACAGAGTTTTCGCTTACTTAAAAGCTTCAATTTTGACCAATTTCAGGCACAGAAATGACTTTAAACACACTTATTTTAGTTGAAAAAGTAATAATTCACATCCAACAGTCATTTAAAGTCAAAAGATTAAATGTTAAAATTTCATCAATGTTGACCACTTTTTTGAACATTCGACAGGTCCGGGGTCAACCTTTTTCATCAGAAAATTGATTTTTTTGGACTCTACCAAAAATGATTCAAAATGTCATTTGGATCGGGCCTCATGTAGAATAACCACTTTTTAAACCCTCACAGTGACCAAAATTGCCATTTTTACAGAGTTGTCGCTTACTCAAAAGCTTCAATTTTGACCAATTTCAGGCACAGAAATGACTTTAAACACACTTATTTTAGTTGAAAAAGTAATAATTCACATCCAACAGTCATTTAAAGTCAAAAGATTAAATGTTAAAATTTCATCAATGTTGACCACTTTTTTGAACATTCGACAGGTCCGGGGTCAACCTTTTTCATCAGAAAATTGATTTTTTGGACTCTACCAAAAATGATTCAAAATGTCATTTGGATCGGGCCTCATGTTGAATAACCACTTTTTAAACCCTCACAGTGACCAAAATTGCCATTTTTACAGAGTTTTCGCTTACTCAAAAGCTTCAATTTTGACCAATTTCAGGCAAAGAAATGACTTTAAACACACTTATTTTAGTTGAAAAAGTATTAATTCACATCCAACAGTCATTTAAAGTCAAAAGATTAAATGTTAAAATTTCATCAATATTGACCACTTTTTTGAACATTCAACAGGTCCGGGGTCAACCTTTTTCCCCAGAAAATTTGATTTTTTGGACTCTACCAAAAATGATTCAAAATGTCATTTGGATCGGGCCTCAAGTTGAATAACCACTTTTTAAACCCTCACAGTGACCAAAATTGCCATTTTTACAGAGTTTTCGCTTACTTAAAAGCTTCAATTTTGACCAATTTCAGGCACAGAAATGACTTTAAACACACTTATTTTAGTTGAAAAAGTAATAATTCACATCCAACAGTCATTTAAAGTCAAAAGATTAAATGTTAAAATGTCATCAATATTGACCACTTGTTTGAACGATCGACAGGTCCGGGGTCATCGTTTTTCATCAGAAAATTGATTTTTTGGACACTACCAAAAATGATTCAAAATGTCATTTTGATCGGGCCTCATGTTGAATAACCACTTTATAAACCCTCACAGTGACCAAAATTGCCATTTTTACAGAGTTTTCGCTTACTCAAAAGCTTCAATTTTGACCAATTTCAGGCACAGAAATGACTTTAAACACACTTATTTTAGTTGAAAAAGTAATAATTCACATCCAACAGTCATTTAAAGTCAAAAGATTAAATGTTAAAATTTCATCAATGTTGACCACTTTTTTGAACATGCGACAGGTCCGGGGTCAACCTTTTTCATCAGAAAATTGATTTTTTGGACTCTACCAAAAATGATTCAAAATGTCATTTGGATCGGGCCTCATATAGAATAACCACTTTTTATACCCTCACAGTGACCAAAATTGCCATTTTTACAGAGTTTTCGCTTACTTAAAAGCTTCAATTTTGACCAATTTCAGGCACAGAAATGACTTTAAACACACTTATTTTAGTTGAAAAAGTAATAATTCACATCCAACAGTCATTTAAAGTCAAAAGATTAAATGTTAAAATTTCATCAATGTTGACCACTTTTTTGAACATTCGACAGGTCCGGGGTCAACCTTTTTCATCAGAAAATTGATTTTTTTGGACTCTACCAAAAATGATTCAAAATGTCATTTGGATCGGGCCTCATGTAGAATAACCACTTTTTAAACCCTCACAGTGACCAAAATTGCCATTTTTACAGAGTTGTCGCTTACTCAAAAGCTTCAATTTTGACCAATTTCAGGCACAGAAATGACTTTAAACACACTTATTTTAGTTGAAAAAGTAATAATTCACATCCAACAGTCATTTAAAGTCAAAAGATTAAATGTTAAAATTTCATCAATGTTGACCACTTTTTTGAACATTCGACAGGTCCGGGGTCAACCTTTTTCATCAGAAAATTGATTTTTTGGACTCTACCAAAAATGATTCAAAATGTCATTTGGATCGGGCCTCATGTTGAATAACCACTTTTTAAACCCTCACAGTGACCAAAATTGCCATTTTTACAGAGTTTTCGCTTACTCAAAAGCTTCAATTTTGACCAATTTCAGGCAAAGAAATGACTTTAAACACACTTATTTTAGTTGAAAAAGTATTAATTCACATCCAACAGTCATTTAAAGTCAAAAGATTAAATGTTAAAATTTCATCAATATTGACCACTTTTTTGAACATTCAACAGGTCCGGGGTCAACCTTTTTCCCCAGAAAATTTGATTTTTTGGACTCTACCAAAAATGATTCAAAATGTCATTTGGATCGGGCCTCAAGTTGAATAACCACTTTTTAAACCCTCACAGTGACCAAAATTGCCATTTTTACAGAGTTTTCGCTTACTTAAAAGCTTCAATTTTGACCAATTTCAGGCACAGAAATGACTTTAAACACACTTATTTTAGTTGAAAAAGTAATAATTCACATCCAACAGTCATTTAAAGTCAAAAGATTAAATGTTAAAATGTCATCAATGTTGACCACTTTTTTGAACATTCGACAGGTCCGGGGTCAACCTTTTTCATCTGAAAATTGATTTTTTGGACTCTACCAAAAATGATTCAAAATGTCATTTGGATCTGGCCTTGTGTAGAATAACCACTTTTTAAGCCCTCACAGTGACCAAAATTGCCATTTTTACAGAGTTTTCGCTTACTCAAAAGCTTCAATTTTGACCAATTTCAGGCACAGAAATGACTTTAAACACACTTATTTTAGTTGAAAAAGTAATAATTCACAACCAACAGTCATTTAAAGTCAAAAGATTAAATGTTAAAATTTCATCAATGTTGACCACTTTTTTGAACATGCGACAGGTCCGGGGTCAACCTTTTTCATCAGAAAATTGATTTTTTGGACTCTACCAAAAATGATTCAAAATGTCATTTGGATCGGGCCTCATATAGAATAACCACTTTTTATACCCTCACAGTGACCAAAATTGCCATTTTTACAGAGTTTTCGCTTACTTAAAAGCTTCAATTTTGACCAATTTCAGGCACAGAAATGACTTTAAACACACTTATTTTAGTTGAAAAAGTAATAATTCACATCCAACAGTCATTTAAAGTCAAAAGATTAAATGTTAAAATTTCATCAATGTTGACCACTTTTTTGAACATTCGACAGGTCCGGGGTCAACCTTTTTCATCAGAAAATTGATTTTTTGGACTCTACCAAAAATGATTCAAAATGTCATTTGGATCGGGCCTCATGTTGAATAACCACTTTTTAAACCCTCACAGTGACCAAAATTGCCATTTTTACAGAGTTTTCGCTTACTCAAAAGCTTCAATTTTGACCAATTTCAGGCACAGAAATGACTTTAAACACACTTATTTTAGTTGAAAAAGTAATAATTCACATCCAACAGTCATTTAAAGTCAAAAGATTAAATGTTAAAATTTCATCAATGTTGACCACTTTTTTGAACATTCGACAGGTCCGGGGTTAACCTTTTTCATCAGAAAATTGATTTTTTGGACTCTACCAAAAATGATTGAAAATGTCATTTGGATCGGGCGTCATGTTGAATAACCACTTTTTAAACCCTCACAGTGACCAAAATTGCCATTTTTACAGAGTTTTCGCTTACTCAAAAGCTTCAATTTTGACCAATTTCAGGCAAAGAAATGACTTTAAACACACTTATTTTAGTTGAAAAAGTATTAATTCACATCCAACAGTCATTTAAAGTCAAAAGATTAAATGTTAAAATTTCATCAATATTGACCACTTTTTTGAACATTCAACAGGTCCGGGGTCAACCTTTTTCCTCAGAAAATTTGATTTTTTGGACTCTACCAAAAATGATACAAAATGTCATTTGGATCGGGCCTCATGTTGAATAACCACTTTTTAAACCCTCACAGTGACCAAAATTGCCATTTTTACATAGTTTTCGCTTACTTAAAAGCTTCAATTTTGACCAATTTCAGGCACAGAAATGACTTTAAACACACTTATTTTAGTTGAAAAAGTAATAATTCACAACCAACAGTCATTTAAAGTCAAAAGATTAAATGTTAAAATTTCATCAATGTTGACCACTTTTTTGAACATGCGACAGGTCCGGGGTCAACCTTTTTCATCAGAAAATTGATTTTTTGGACTCTACCAAAAATGATTCAAAATGTCATTTGGATCGGGCCTCATATAGAATAACCACTTTTTATACCCTCACAGTGACCAAAATTGCCATTTTTACAGAGTTTTCGCTTACTTAAAAGCTTCAATTTTGACCAATTTCAGGCACAGAAATGACTTTAAACACACTTATTTTAGTTGAAAAAGTAATAATTCACATCCAACAGTCATTTAAAGTCAAAAGATTAAATGTTAAAATTTCATCAATGTTGACCACTTTTTTGAACATTCGACAGGTCCGGGGTCAACCTTTTTCATCAGAAAATTGATTTTTTGGACTCTACCAAAAATGATTCAAAATGTCATTTGGATCGGGCCTCATGTTGAATAACCACTTTTTAAACCCTCACAGTGACCAAAATTGCCATTTTTACAGAGTTTTCGCTTACTCAAAAGCTTCAATTTTGACCAATTTCAGGCACAGAAATGACTTTAAACACACTTATTTTAGTTGAAAAAGTAATAATTCACATCCAACAGTCATTTAAAGTCAAAAGATTAAATGTTAAAATTTCATCAATGTTGACCACTTTTTTGAACATTCGACAGGTCCGGGGTTAACCTTTTTCATCAGAAAATTGATTTTTTGGACTCTACCAAAAATGATTGAAAATGTCATTTGGATCGGGCGTCATGTTGAATAACCACTTTTTAAACCCTCACAGTGACCAAAATTGCCATTTTTACAGAGTTTTCGCTTACTCAAAAGCTTCAATTTTGACCAATTTCAGGCAAAGAAATGACTTTAAACACACTTATTTTAGTTGAAAAAGTATTAATTCACATCCAACAGTCATTTAAAGTCAAAAGATTAAATGTTAAAATTTCATCAATATTGACCACTTTTTTGAACATTCAACAGGTCCGGGGTCAACCTTTTTCCTCAGAAAATTTGATTTTTTGGACTCTACCAAAAATGATACAAAATGTCATTTGGATCGGGCCTCATGTTGAATAACCACTTTTTAAACCCTCACAGTGACCAAAATTGCCATTTTTACATAGTTTTCGCTTACTTAAAAGCTTCAATTTTGACCAATTTCAGGCACAGAAATGACTTTAAACACACTTATTTTAGTTGAAAAAGTAATAATTCACATCCAACAGTCATTTAAAGTCAAAAGATTAAATGTTAAAATTTCATCAATATTGACCACTTTTTTGAACGATCGACCGGGCCGGGGTCATCGTTTTTCATCAGAAAATTGATTTTTTGGACTCTACCAAAAATGATTCAAAATGTCATTTGGATTGGGCGTCATGTTGAATAACCACTTTTTAAACCCTCACAGTGACCAAAATTGCCATTTTTACAGAGTTTTCGCTTTCTCAAAAGCTTCAATTTTGACCAATTTCAGGCACAGAAATGACTTTAAACAAACTTATTTTAGTTGAAAAAGTAATAATTCACATCCAACAGTCATTTAAAGTCAAAAGATTAAATGTTAAAATTTCATCAATGTTGACCACTTTTTTGAACATTCGACAGGTCCGGGGTCAACTTTTTCATCAGAAAATTGATTTTTTGGACTCTACCAAAAATGATTCAAAATGTCATTTGGATCGGGCCTCATGTTGAATAACCACTTTTTAAACCCTCACAGTGACCAAAATTGCCATTTTTACAGAGTTTTCGCTTACTCAAAAGCTTCAATTTTGACCAATTTCAGGCACAGAAATGACTTTAAACACACTTATTTTAGTTGAAAAAGTATTAATTCACATCCAACAGTCATTTAAAGTCAAAAGATTAAATGTTAAAATGTCATCAATATTGACCACTTTTTTGAACATTCAACAGGTCCGGGGTCAACCTTTTTCCTCAGAAAATTTGATTTTTTGGACTCTACCAAAAATGATACAAAATGTCATTTGGATCGGGCCTCATGTTGAATAACCACTTTTTAAACCCTCACAGTGACCAAAATTGCCATTTTTACAGAGTTTTCGCTTACTTAAAAGCTTCAATTTTGACCAATTTCAGGCACAGAAATGACTTTAAACACACTTATTTTAGTTGAAAAAGTAATAATTCACATCCAACAGTCATTTAAAGTCAAAAGATTAAATGTTAAAATTTCATCAATATTGACCACTTTTTTGAACGATCGACCGGGCCGGGGTCATCGTTTTTCATCAGAAAATTGATTTTTTGGACTCTACCAAAAATGATTCAAAATGTCATTTGGATTGGGCGTCATGTTGAATAACCACTTTTTAAACCCTCACAGTGACCAAAATTGCCATTTTTACAGAGTTTTCGCTTACTCAAAAGCTTAAATTTTGACCAATTTCAGGCACAGAAATGACTTTAAACACACTTATTTTAGTTGAAAAAGTAATAATTCACTTCCAACAGTCATTTAAAGTCAAAAGATTAAATGTTAAAATTTCATCAATATTGACCACTTTTTTGAACGATCGACAGGTCCGGGGTCATCGTGTTTCATCAGAAAATTGATTTTTTGGACTCTACCAAAAATGATTTAAAATGTCATTTGGATCGGGCCTCATGTTGAATAACCACTTTTTAAACCCTCACAGTGACCAAAATTGCCATTTTTACAGAGTTTTCGCTTACTCAAAAGCTTCAATTTTGACCAATTTCAGGCAAAGAAATGACTTTAAACACACTTATTTTAGTTGAAAAAGTAATAATTCACATCCAACAGTCATTTAAAGTCAAAAGATTAAATGTTAAAATTTCATCAATGTTGACCACTTTTTTGAACATTCGACAGGTCCGGGGTCAACTTTTTCATCAGAAAATTGATTTTTTGGACTCTACCAAAAATGATTCAAAATGTCATTTGGATCGGGCCTTATGTAGAATAACCACTTTTTAAACCCTCACAGTGACCAAAATTGCCATTTTTACAGAGTTTTCGCTTACTCAAAAGCTTCAATTTTGACCAATTTCAGGCACAGAAATGACTTTAAACACACTTATTTTAGTTGAAAAAGTAATAATTCACATCCAACAGTCATTTAAAGTCAAAAGATTAAATGTTAAAATTTCATCAATATTGACCACTTTTTTGAACGATCGACAGGTCCGGGGTCATCGTGTTTCATCAGAAAATTGATTTTTTGGACTCTACCAAAAATGATTTAAAATGTCATTTGGATCTGGCCTCATGTTGAATAACCACTTTTTAAACCCTCACAGTGACCAAAATTGCCATTTTTACAGAGTTTTCGCTTACTCAAAAGCTTCAATTTTGACCAATTTCAGGCAAAGAAATGACTTTAAACACACTTATTTTAGTTGAAAAAGTAATAATTCACATCCAACAGTCATTTAAAGTCAAAAGATTAAATGTTAAAATTTCATCAATGTTGACCACTTTTTTGAACATTCGACAGGTCCGGGGTCAACTTTTTCATCAGAAAATTGATTTTTTGGACTCTACCAAAAATGATTCAAAATGTCATTTGGATCGGGCCTTATGTAGAATAACCACTTTTTAAACCCTCACAGTGACCAAAATTGCCATTTTTACAGAGTTTTCGCTTACTCAAAAGCTTCAATTTTGACCAATTTCAGGCAAAGAAATGACTTTAAACACACTTATTTTAGTTGAAAAAGTAATAATTCACATCCAACAGTCATTTAAAGTCAAAAGATTAAATGTTAAAATTTCATCAATGTTGACCACTTTTTTGAACATTCGACAGGTCCGGGGTCAACTTTTTCATCAGAAAATTGATTTTTTGGACTCTACCAAAAATGATTCAAAATGTCATTTGGATCGGGCCTTATGTAGAATAACCACTTTTTAAACCCTCACAGTGACCAAAATTGCCATTTTTACAGAGTTTTCGCTTACTCAAAAGCTTCAATTTTGACCAATTTCAGGCACAGAAATGACTTTAAACACACTTATTTTAGTTGAAAAAGTAATAATTCACATCCAACAGTCATTTAAAGTCAAAAGATTAAATGTTAAAATGTCATCAATGTTGACCACTTTTCTGAACATTCGACAGGTCCGGGGTCAACCTTTTTCATCAGAAAATTGATTTTTTGGACTCTACCAAAAATGATTCAAAATGTCATTTGGATCGGGCCTCGTGTAGAATAACCACTTTTTAAACCCTCACAGTGACCAAAATTGCCATTTTTACAGAGTTTTCGCTTACTCAAAAGCTTCATTTTTGACCAATTTCAGGCACAGAAATGACTTTAAACACACTTATTTTAGTTGAAAAAGTAATAATTCACATCCAACAGTCATTTAAAGTCAAAAGATTAAATGTTAAAATTTCATCAATGTTGACCACTTTTTTGAACATTCGACAGGTCCGGGGTCAACCTTTTTCATCAGAAAATTAATTTTTTGGACTCTACCAAAAATGATTCAAAATGTCATTTGGATCGGGCCTCATGTAGAATAACACTTTTTAAACCCTCACAGTGACCAAAATTGCCATTTTTACAGAGTTTTCGCTTACTCAAAAGCTTCAATTTTGACCAATTTCAGGCAAAGAAATGACTTTAAACACACTTATTTTAGTTGAAAAAGTAATAATTCACATCCAACAGTCATTTAAAGTCAAAAGATTAAATGTTAAAATTTCATCAATGTTGACCACTTTTTTGAACATGCGACAGGTCCGGGGTCAACCTTTTTCATCAGAAAATTGATTTTTTGGACTCTACCAAAAATGATTCAAAATGTCATTTGGATCGGGCCTCATATAGAATAACCACTTTTTATACCCTCACAGTGACCAAAATTGCAATTTTTACAGAGTTTTCGCTTACTTAAAAGCTTCAATTTTGACCAATTTCAGGCACAGAAATGACTTTAAACACACTTATTTTAGTTGAAAAAGTAATAATTCACATCCAACAGTGATTTAAAGTCAAAAGATTAAATGTTAAAATTTCATCAATGTTGACCACTTTTTTGAACATGCGACAGGTCCGGGGTCAACCTTTTTCATCAGAAAATTGATTTTTTGGACTCTACCAAAAATGATTCAAAATGTCATTTGGATCGGGCCTCGTGTAGAATAACCACTTTTTAAACCCTCACAGTGACCAAAATTGCCATTTTAACAGAGTTTTCGCTTACTCAAAAGCTTCATTTTTGACCAATTTCAGGCACAGAAATGACTTTAAACACTTATTTTAGTTGAAAAAGTAATAATTCACATCCAACAGTGATTTAAAGTCAAAAGATTAAATGTTAAAATTTCATCAATGTTGACCACTTTTCTGAACATTCGACAGGTCCGGGGTCAACCTTTTTCATCAGAAAATTGATTTTTTGGACTCTACCAAAAATGATTCAAAATGTCATTTGGATCGGGCCTCGTGTAGAATAACCACTTTTTAAACCCTCACAGTGACCAAAATTGCCATTTTTACAGAGTTTTCGCTTACTCAAAAGCTTCATTTTTGACCAATTTCAGGCACAGAAATGACTTTAAACACACTTATTTTAGTTGAAAAAGTAATAATTCACATCCAACAGTCATTTAAAGTCAAAAGATTAAATGTTAAAATTTCATCAATGTTGACCACTTTTTTGAACATTCGACAGGTCCGGGGTCAACCTTTTTCATCAGAAAATTAATTTTTTGGACTCTACCAAAAATGATTCAAAATGTCATTTGGATCGGGCCTCATGTAGAATAACCACTTTTTAAACCCTCACAGTGACCAAAATTGCCATTTTTACAGAGTTTTCGCTTACTCAAAAGCTTCAATTTTGACCAATTTCAGGCAAAGAAATGACTTTAAACACACTTATTTTAGTTGAAAAAGTAATAATTCACATCCAACAGTCATTTAAAGTCAAAAGATTAAATGTTAAAATTTCATCAATGTTGACCACTTTTTTGAACATTCGACAGGTCCGGGGTCAACCTTTTTCATCTGAAAATTGATTTTTTGGACTCTACCAAAAATGATTCAAAATGTCATTTGGATCGGGCCTCATGTAGAATAACCACTTTTTAAACCCTCACAGTGACCAAAATTGCCATTTTTACAGAGTTTTCGCTTACTCAAAAGCTTCAATTTTGACCAATTTCAGGCACAGAAATGACTTTAAACACACTTATTTTAGTTGAAAAAGTAATAATTCACATCCAACAGTCATTTAAAGTCAAAAGATTAAATGTTAAAATTTCATCAATGTTGACCACTTTTTTGAACATTCGACAGGTCCGGGGTCAACCTTTTTCATCTGAAAATTGATTTTTTGGACTCTACCAAAAATGATTCAAAATGTCATTTGGATCGGGCCTCATGTAGAATAACCACTTTTTAAACCCTCACAGTGACCAAAATTGCCATTTTTACAGAGTTTTCGCTTACTCAAAAGCTTCAATTTTGACCAATTTCAGGCACAGAAATGACTTTAAACACACTTATTTTAGTTGAAAAAGTAATAATTCACATCCAACAGTCATTTAAATGACCAATTTCAGGCACAGAAATGACTTTAATCTTTTGACTTTAAATGACTGTTGGATGTGAATTATTACTTTTTCAACTAAAATAAGTGTGTTTAAAGTCATTTCTGTGCCTGAAATTGGTCAAAATTTAAGCTTTTGAGAAAGCGAAAACTCTGTAAAAATGGCAATTTTGGTCACTGTGAGGGTTTAAAAAGTGGTTATTCAACATGACGCCCGATCCAAATGACATTTTCAATCATTTTTGGTAGAGTCCAAAAAATCAATTTTCTGATGAAAAAGGTTAACCCCGGACCTGTCGAATGTTCAAAAAAGTGGTCAACATTGATGAAATTTTAACATTTAATCTTTTGACTTTAAATGACTGTTGGATGTGAATTATTACTTTTTCAACTAAAATAAGTGTGTTTAAAGTCATTTCTGTGCCTGAAATTGGTCAAAATTGAAGCTTTTGAGTAAGCGAAAACTCTGTAAAAATGGCAATTTTGGTCACTGTGAGGGTTTAAAAAGTGGTTATTCAACATGAGGCCCGATCCAAATGACATTTTGAATCATTTTTGGTAGAGTCCAAAAAATCAAACTTTCTGAGGAAAAAGGTTGACCCCGGACCTGTTGAATGTTCAAAAAAGTGGTCAATATTGATGAAATTTTAACATTTAATCTTTTGACTTTAAATGACTGTTGGATGTGAATTAATACTTTTTCAACTAAAATAAGTGTGTTTAAAGTCATTTCTTTGCCTGAAATTGGTCAAAATTGAAGCTTTTGAGTAAGCGAAAACTCTGTAAAAATGGCAATTTTGGTCACTGTGAGGGTTTAAAAAGTGGTTATTCAACATGACGCCCGATCCAAATGACATTTTCAATCATTTTTGGTAGAGTCCAAAAAATCAATTTTCTGATGAAAAAGGTTAACCCCGGACCTGTCGAATGTTCAAAAAAGTGGTCAACATTGATGAAATTTTAACATTTAATCTTTTGACTTTAAATGACTGTTGGATGTGAATTATTACTTTTTCAACTAAAATAAGTGTGTTTAAAGTCATTTCTGTGCCTGAAATTGGTCAAAATTGAAGCTTTTGAGTAAGCGAAAACTCTGTAAAAATGGCAATTTTGGTCACTGTGAGGGTTTAAAAAGTGGTTATTCAACATGAGGCCCGATCCAAATGACATTTTGAATCATTTTTGGTAGAGTCCAAAAAATCAATTTTCTGATGAAAAAGGTTGACCCTGGACCTGTCGAATGTTCAAAAAAGTGGTCAACATTGATGAAATTTTAACATTTAATCTTTTGACTTTAAATGACTGTTGGATGTGAATTATTACTTTTTCAACTAAAATAAGTGTGTTTAAAGTCATTTCTGTGCCTGAAATTGGTCAAAAATGAAGCTTTTGAGTAAGCGAAAACTCTGTAAAAATGGCAATTTTGGTCACTGTGAGGATTTAAAAAGTGGTTATTCAACATGAGGCCCGATCCAAATGACATTTTGAATCATTTTTGGTAGAGTCCAAAAAATCAAACTTTCTGAGGAAAAAGGTTGACCCCGGACCTGTTGAATGTTCAAAAAAGTGGTCAATATTGATGAAATTTTAACATTTAATCTTTTGACTTTAAATGACTGTTGGATGTGAATTAATACTTTTTCAACTAAAATAAGTGTGTTTAAAGTCATTTCTTTGCCTGAAATTGGTCAAAATTGAAGCTTTTGAGTAAGCGAAAACTCTGTAAAAATGGCAATTTTGGTCACTGTGAGGGTTTAAAAAGTGGTTATTCAACATGACGCCCGATCCAAATGACATTTTCAATCATTTTTGGTAGAGTCCAAAAAATCAATTTTCTGATGAAAAAGGTTAACCCCGGACCTGTCGAATGTTCAAAAAAGTTGTCAACATTGATGAAATTTTAACATTTAATCTTTTGACTTTAAATGACTGTTGGATGTGAATTATTACTTTTTCAACTAAAATAAGTGTGTTTAAAGTCATTTCTGTGCCTGAAATTGGTCAAAATTGAAGCTTTTGAGTAAGCGAAAACTCTGTAAAAATGGCAATTTTGGTCACTGTGAGGGTTTAAAAAGTGGTTATTCAACATGAGGCCCGATCCAAATGACATTTTAAATCATTTTTGGTAGAGTCCAAAAAATCAATTTTCTGATGAAAAAGGTTGACCCTGGACCTGTCGAATGTTCAAAAAAGTGGTCAACATTGATGAAATTTTAACATTTAATCTTTTGACTTTAAATGACTGTTGGATGTGAATTATTACTTTTTCAACTAAAATAAGTGTGTTTAAAGTCATTTCTGTGCCTGAAATTGGTCAAAAATGAAGCTTTTGAGTAAGCGAAAACTCTGTAAAAATGGCAATTTTGGTCACTGTGAGGGTTTAAAAAGTGGTTATTCTACACGAGGCCCGATCCAAATGACATTTTGAATCATTTTTGGTAGACTCCAAAAAATCAATTTTCTGATGAAAAAGGTTGACCCCGGACCTGTCGAATGTTCAAAAAAGTGGTCAACATTGATGAAATTTTAACATTTAATCTTTTGACTTTAAATGACTGTTGGATGTGAGTTATTACTTTTTCAACTAAAATAAGTGTGTTTAAAGTCATTTCTGTGCCTGAAATTGGTCAAAATTGAAGCTTTTGAGTAAGCGAAAACTCTGTAAAAATGGCAATTTTGGTCACTGTGAGGGTTTAAAAAGTGGTTATTCTACATGAGGCCCGATCCAAATGACATTTTGAATCATTTTTGGTAGAGTCCAAAAAATCAATTTTCTGATGAAAAAGGTTGACCCCGGACCTGTCGAATGTTCAAAAAAGTGGTCAACATTGATGAAATTTTAACATTTAATCTTTTGACTTTAAATGACTGTTGGATGTGAATTATTACTTTTTCAACTAAAATAAGTGTGTTTAAAGTCATTTCTGTGCCTGAAATTGGTCAAAATTGAAGCTTTTAAGTAAGCGAAAACTCTGTAAAAATGGCAATTTTGGTCACTGTGAGGGTATAAAAAGTGGTTATTCTATATGAGGCCCGATCCAAATGACATTTTGAATCATTTTTGGTAGAGTCCAAAAAATCAATTTTCTGATGAAAAAGGTTGACCCCGGACCTGTCGCATGTTCAAAAAAGTGGTCAACATTGATGAAATTTTAACATTTAATCTTTTGACTTTAAATGACTGTTGGATGTGAATTATTACTTTTTCAACTAAAATAAGTGTGTTTAAAGTCATTTCTGTGCCTGAAATTGGTCAAAATTGAAGCTTTTGAGTAAGCGAAAACTCTGTAAAAATGGCAATTTTGGTCACTGTGAGGGTTTAAAAAGTGGTTATTCTACATGAGGCCCGATCCAAATGACATTTTGAATCATTTTTGGTAGAGTCCAAAAAATCAATTTTCTGATGAAAAAGGTTGACCCCGGACCTGTCGAATGTTCAAAAAAGTGGTCAACATTGATGAAATTTTAACATTTAATCTTTTGACTTTAAATGACTGTTGGATGTGAATTATTACTTTTTCAACTAAAATAAGTGTGTTTAAAGTCATTTCTTTGCCTGAAATTGGTCAAAATTGAAGCTTTTGAGTAAGCGAAAACTCTGTAAAAATGGCAATTTTGGTCACTGTGAGGGTTTAAAAAGTGGTTATTCAACATGAGGCCCGATCCAAATGACATTTTGAATCATTTTTGGTAGAGTCCAAAAAATCAATTTTCTGATGAAACACGATGACCCCGGACCTGTCGATCGTTCAAAAAAGTGGTCAATATTGATGAAATTTTAACATTTAATCTTTTGACTTTAAATGACTGTTGGTTGTGAATTATTACTTTTTCAACTAAAATAAGTGTGTTTAAAGTCATTTCTGTGCCTGAAATTGGTCAAAATTGAAGCTTTTGAGAAAGCGAAAACTCTGTAAAAATGGCAATTTTGGTCACTGTGAGGGTTTAAAAAGTGGTTATTCAACATGACGCCCGATCCAAATGACATTTTGAATCAATTTTGGTAGAGTCCAAAAAATCAATTTTCTGATGAAAAAGGTTAACCCCGGACCTGTCGAATGTTCAAAAAAGTGGTCAACATTGATGAAATTTTAACATTTAATCTTTTGACTTTAAATGACTGTTGGATGTGAATTATTACTTTTTCAACTAAAATAAGTGTGTTTAAAGTCATTTCTGTGCCTGAAATTGGTCAAAATTGAAGCTTTTGAGTAAGCGAAAACTCTGTAAAAATGGCAATTTTGGTCACTGTGAGGGTTTAAAAAGTGGTTATTCAACATGAGGCCCGATCCAAATGACATTTTGAATCATTTTTGGTAGAGTCCAAAAAATCAATTTTCTGATGAAAAAGGTTGACCCTGGACCTGTCGAATGTTCAAAAAAGTGGTCAACATTGATGAAATTTTAACATTTAATCTTTTGACTTTAAATGACTGTTGGATGTGAATTATTACTTTTTCAACTAAAATAAGTGTGTTTAAAGTCATTTCTGTGCCTGAAATTGGTCAAAAATGAAGCTTTTGAGTAAGCGAAAACTCTGTAAAAATGGCAATTTTGGTCACTGTGAGGGTTTAAAAAGTGGTTATTCTACACGAGGCCCGATCCAAATGACATTTTGAATCATTTTTGGTAGACTCCAAAAAATCAATTTTCTGATGAAAAAGGTTGACCCCGGACCTGTCGAATGTTCAAAAAAGTGGTCAACATTGATGAAATTTTAACATTTAATCTTTTGACTTTAAATGACTGTTGGATGTGAGTTATTACTTTTTCAACTAAAATAAGTGTGTTTAAAGTCATTTCTGTGCCTGAAATTGGTCAAAATTGAAGCTTTTGAGTAAGCGAAAACTCTGTAAAAATGGCAATTTTGGTCACTGTGAGGGTTTAAAAAGTGGTTATTCTACATGAGGCCCGATCCAAATGACATTTTGAATCATTTTTGGTAGAGTCCAAAAAATCAATTTTCTGATGAAAAAGGTTGACCCCGGACCTGTCGAATGTTCAAAAAAGTGGTCAACATTGATGAAATTTTAACATTTAATCTTTTGACTTTAAATGACTGTTGGATGTGAATTATTACTTTTTCAACTAAAATAAGTGTGTTTAAAGTCATTTCTGTGCCTGAAATTGGTCAAAATTGAAGCTTTTAAGTAAGCGAAAACTCTGTAAAAATGGCAATTTTGGTCACTGTGAGGGTATAAAAAGTGGTTATTCTATATGAGGCCCGATCCAAATGACATTTTGAATCATTTTTGGTAGAGTCCAAAAAAACAATTTTCTGATGATAAAGGTTGACCCCGGACCTGTCGCATGTTCAAAAAAGTGGTCAACATTGATGAAATTTTAACATTTAATCTTTTGACTTTAAATGACTGTTGGATGTGAATTATTACTTTTTCAACTAAAATAAGTGTGTTTAAAGTCATTTCTGTGCCTGAAATTGGTCAAAATTGAAGCTTTTGAGTAAGCGAAAACTCTGTAAAAATGGCAATTTTGGTCACTGTGAGGGTTTAAAAAGTGGTTATTCTACATGAGGCCCGATCCAAATGACATTTTGAATCATTTTTGGTAGAGTCCAAAAAATCAATTTTCTGATGAAAAAGGTTGACCCCGGACCTGTCGAATGTTCAAAAAAGTGGTCAACATTGATGAAATTTTAACATTTAATCTTTTGACTTTAAATGACTGTTGGATGTGAATTATTACTTTTTCAACTAAAATAAGTGTGTTTAAAGTCATTTCTTTGCCTGAAATTGGTCAAAATTGAAGCTTTTGAGTAAGCGAAAACTCTGTAAAAATGGCAATTTTGGTCACTGTGAGGGTTTAAAAAGTGGTTATTCAACATGAGGCCCGATCCAAATGACATTTTGAATCATTTTTGGTAGAGTCCAAAAAATCAATTTTCTGATGAAACACGATGACCCCGGACCTGTCGATCGTTCAAAAAAGTGGTCAATATTGATGAAATTTTAACATTTAATCTTTTGACTTTAAATGACTGTTGGTTGTGAATTATTACTTTTTCAACTAAAATAAGTGTGTTTAAAGTCATTTCTGTGCCTGAAATTGGTCAAAATTGAAGCTTTTGAGAAAGCGAAAACTCTGTAAAAATGGCAATTTTGGTCACTGTGAGGGTTTAAAAAGTGGTTATTCAACATGACGCCCGATCCAAATGACATTTTGAATCATTTTTGGTAGAGTCCAAAAAATCAATTTTCTGATGAAACACGATGACCCCGGACCTGTCGATCGTTCAAAAAAGTGGTCAATATTGATGAAATTTTAACATTTAATCTTTTGACTTTAAATGACTGTTGGTTGTGAATTATTACTTTTTCAACTAAAATAAGTGTGTTTAAAGTAATTTCTGTGCCTGAAATTGGTCAAAATTGAAGCTTTTAAGTAAGCGAAAACTCTGTAAAAATGGCAATTTTGGTCACTGTGAGGGTTTAAAAAGTGGTTATTCAACATGAGGCCCGATCCAAATGACATTTTGAATCATTTTTGGTAGAGTCCAAAAAATCAAATTTTCTGAGGAAAAAGGTTGACCCCGGACCTGTTGAATGTTCAAAAAAGTGGTCAATATTGATGAAATTTTAACATTTAATCTTTTGACTTTAAATGACTGTTGGATGTGAATTAATACTTTTTCAACTAAAATAAGTGTGTTTAAAGTCATTTCTTTGCCTGAAATTGGTCAAAATTGAAGCTTTTGAGTAAGCGAAAACTCTGTAAAAATGGCAATTTTGGTCACTGTGAGGGTTTAAAAAGTGGTTATTCAACATGAGGCCCGATCCAAATGACATTTTGAATCATTTTTGGTAGAGTCCAAAAAATCAAATTTTCTGAGGAAAAAGGTTGACCCCGGACCTGTTGAATGTTCAAAAAAGTGGTCAATATTGATGAAATTTTAACATTTAATCTTTTGACTTTAAATGACTGTTGGATGTGAATTAATACTTTTTCAACTAAAATAAGTGTGTTTAAAGTCATTTCTTTGCCTGAAATTGGTCAAAATTGAAGCTTTTGAGTAAGCGAAAACTCTGTAAAAATGGCAATTTTGGTCACTATGAGGGTTTAAAAAGTGGTTATTCAACATGACGCCCGATCCAAATGACATTTTCAATCATTTTTGGTAGAGTCCAAAAAATCAATTTTCTGATGAAAAAGGTTAACCCCGGACCTGTCGAATGTTCAAAAAAGTGGTCAACATTGATGAAATTTTAACATTTAATCTTTTGACTTTAAATGACTGTTGGATGTGAATTATTACTTTTTCAACTAAAATAAGTGTGTTTAAAGTCATTTCTGTGCCTGAAATTGGTCAAAATTGAAGCTTTTGAGTAAGCGAAAACTCTGTAAAAATGGCAATTTTGGTCACTGTTAGGGTTTAAAAAGTGGTTATTCTACACGAGGCCCGATCCAAATGACATTTTGAATCATTTTTGGTAGAGTCCAAAAAATCAATTTTCTGATGAAAAAGGTTGACCCCGGACCTGTCGAATGTTCAAAAAAGTGGTCAACATTGATGAAATTTTAACATTTAATCTTTTGACTTTAAATGACTGTTGGATGTGAATTATTACTTTTTCAACTAAAATAAGTGTGTTTAAAGTCATTTCTTTGCCTGAAATTGGTCAAAATTGAAGCTTTTGAGTAAGCGAAAACTCTGTAAAAATGGCAATTTTGGTCACTGTGAGGGTTTAAAAAGTGGTTATTCAACATGAGGCCCGATCCAAATGACATTTTGAATCATTTTTGGTAGAGTCCAAAATATCAATTTTCTGATGAAACACGATGACCCCGGACCTGTCGATCGTTCAAAAAAGTGGTCAATATTGATGAAATTTTAACATTTAATCTTTTGACTTTAAATGACTGTTGGTTGTGAATTATTACTTTTTCAACTAAAATAAGTGTGTTTACAGTCATTTCTGTGCCTGAAATTGGTCAAAATTGAAGCTTTTGAGAAAGCGAAAACTCTGTAAAAATGGCAATTTTGGTCACTGTGAGGGTTTAAAAAGTGGTTATTCAACATGACGCCCGATCCAAATGACATTTTGAATCATTTTTGGTAGAGTCCAAAAAATCAATTTTCTGATGAAAAACGATGACCCCGGCCCGGTCGATCGTTCAAAAAAGTGGTCAATATTGATGAAATTTTAACATTTAATCTTTTGACTTTAAATGACTGTTGGATGTGAATTATTACTTTTTCAACTAAAATAAGTGTGTTTAAAGTAATTTCTGTGCCTGAAATTGGTCAAAATTGAAGCTTTTAAGTAAGCGAAAACTCTGTAAAAATGGCAATTTTGGTCACTGTGAGGGTTTAAAAAGTGGTTATTCAACATGAGGCCCGATCCAAATGACATTTTGAATCATTTTTGGTAGAGTCCAAAAAATCAAATTTTCTGAGGAAAAAGGTTGACCCCGGACCTGTTGAATGTTCAAAAAAGTGGTCAATATTGATGAAATTTTAACATTTAATCTTTTGACTTTAAATGACTGTTGGATGTGAATTAATACTTTTTCAACTAAAATAAGTGTGTTTAAAGTCATTTCTTTGCCTGAAATTGGTCAAAATTGAAGCTTTTGAGTAAGCGAAAACTCTGTAAAAATGGCAATTTTGGTCACTGTGAGGGTTTAAAAAGTGGTTATTCAACATGACGCCCGATCCAAATGACATTTTCAATCATTTTTGGTAGAGTCCAAAAAATCAATTTTCTGATGAAAAAGGTTAACCCCGGACCTGTCGAATGTTCAAAAAAGTGGTCAACATTGATGAAATTTTAACATTTAATCTTTTGACTTTAAATGACTGTTGGATGTGAATTATTACTTTTTCAACTAAAATAAGTGTGTTTAAAGTCATTTCTGTGCCTGAAATTGGTCAAAATTGAAGCTTTTGAGTAAGCGAAAACTCTGTAAAAATGGCAATTTTGGTCACTGTGAGGGTTTAAAAAGTGGTTATTCAACATGAGGCCCGATCCAAATGACATTTTGAATCATTTTTGGTAGAGTCCAAAAAATCAATTTTCTGATGAAAAAGGTTGACCCCGGACCTGTCGAATGTTCAAAAAAGTGGTCAACATTGATGAAATTTTAACATTTAATCTTTTGACTTTAAATGACTGTTGGATGTGAATTATTACTTTTTCAACTAAAATAAATGTGTTTAAAGTAATTTCTGTGCCTGAAATTGGTCAAAAATGAAGCTTTTGAGTAAGCGAAAACTCTGTAAAAATGGCAATTTTGGTCACTGTGAGGGTTTCAAAAGTGGTTATTCTACACGAGGCCCGATCCAAATGACATTTTGAATCATTTTTGGTAGAGTCCAAAAAATCCATTTTCTGATGAAAAAGGTTGACCGCGGACCTGTCGAATGTTCGAAAAAGTGGTCAACATTGATGAAATTTTAACATTTAATCTTTTGACTTTAAATGACTGTTGGATGTGAATTATTACTTTTTCAACTAAAATAAGTTTGTTTAAAGTCATTTCTGGGGCTGAAATTGGTCAAAATTGAAGCTTTTGAGAAAGCGAAAACGCTGTAAAAATGGCAATTTTGGTCACTGTGAGGGTTTAAAAAGTGGTTATTCAACATGACTCCCGATCCAAATGACATTTTCAATCATTTTTGGTAGAGTCCAAAAAATCAATTTTCTGATGAAAAAGTTTGACCCCGGACCTGTTGAATGTTCAAAAAAGTGGTCAATATTGATGACATTTTAACATTTAATCTTTTGACTTTAAATGACTGTTGGATGTGAATTAATACTTTTTCAACTAAAATAAATGTGTTTAAAGTCATTTCTTTGCCTGAAATTGGTCAAAATTGAATCTTTTGAGTAAGCGAAAACTCTGTAAAAATGGCAATTTTGGTCACTGTGAGGGTTTAAAAAGTGGTTATTCAACATGAGGCCCGATCAAAATGACATTTTGAATCATTTTTGGTAGAGTCCAAAAAATCAATTTTCTGATGAAAAACGATGACCTGTCGATCGTTCAAAAAAGTGGTCAACATTGATGAAATTTTAACATTTAATCTTTTGACTTTAAATGACTGTTGGATGTGAATTATTACTTTTTCAACTAAAATAAGTGTGTTTAGAGTCATTTCTGTGCCTGAAATTGGTCAAAATTGAAGCTTTTAAGTAAGCGAAAACTCTGTAAAAATGGCAATTTTGGTCACTGTGAGGGTTTAAAAAGTGGTTATTCAACATGAGGCCCGATCCAAATGACATTTTGAATCATTTTTGGTAGAGTCCAAAAAATCAAATTTTCTGAGGAAAAAGGTTGACCCCGGACCTGTTGAATGTTCAAAAAAGTGGTCAATATTGATGAAATTTTAACATTTAATCTTTTGACTTTAAATGACTGTTGGATGTGAATTAATACTTTTTCAACTAAAATAAGTGTGTTTAAAGTCATTTCTTTGCCTGAAATTGGTCAAAATTGAAGCTTTTGAGTAAGCGAAAACTCTGTAAAAATGGCAATTTTGGTCACTGTGAGGGTTTAAAAAGTGGTTATTCAACATGACGCCCGATCCAAATGACATTTTCAATCATTTTTGGTAGAGTCCAAAAAATCAATTTTCTGATGAAAAAGGTTGACCCCGGACCTGTCGAATGTTCAAAAAAGTGGTCAACATTGATGAAATTTTAACATTTAATCTTTTGACTTTAAATGACTGTTGGATGTGAATTATTGCTTTTTCAACTAAAATAAATGTGTTTAAAGTCATTTCTGTGCCTGAAATTGGTCAAAAATGAAGCTTTTGAGTAAGCCAAAACTCTGTAAAAATGGCAATTTTGGTCACTGTGAGGGTTTCAAAAGTGGTTATTCTACACGAGGCCCGATCCAAATGACATTTTGAATCATTTTTGGTAGAGTCCAAAAAATCAATTTTCTGATGAAAAAGGTTGACCGCGGACCTGTCGAATGTTCGAAAAAGTGGTCAACATTGATGAAATTTTAACATTTAATCTTTTGACTTTAAATGACTGTTGGATGTGAATTATTACTTTTTCAACTAAAATAAGTTTGTTTAAAGTCATTTCTGGGCCTGAAATTGGTCAAAATTGAAGCTTTTAAGTAAGCGAAAACTCTGTAAAAATGGCAATTTTGGTCACTGTGAGGGTTTAAAAAGTGGTTATTCAACATGAGGCCCGATCCAAATGACATTTTGAATCATTTTTGGTAGAGTCCAAAAAATCAATTTTCTGATGAAAAAGGTTGACCCCGGACCTGTTGAATGTTCAAAAAAGTGGTCAATATTGATGACATTTTAACATTTAATCTTTTGACTTTAAATGACTGTTGGATGTGAATTAATACTTTTTCAACTAAAATAAGTGTGTTTAAAGTCATTTCTTTGCCTGAAATTGGTCAAAATTGAAGCTTTTGAGTAAGCGAAAACTCTGTAAAAATGGCAATTTTGGTCACTGTGAGGGTTTAAAAAGTGGTTATTCAACATGACGCCCGATCCAAATGACATTTTGAATCATTTTTGGTAGAGTCCAAAAAATCAATTTTCTGATGAAAAAGGTTGACCCCGGACCTGTCGAATGTTCAAAAAAGTGGTCAACATTGATGAAATTTTAACATTTAATCTTTTGACTTTAAATGACTGTTGGATGTGAATTATTACTTTTTCAACTAAAATAAATGTGTTTAAAGTCATTTCTGTGCCTGAAATTGGTCAAAAATGAAGCTTTTGAGTAAGCGAAAACTCTGTAAAAATGGCAATTTTGGTCACTGTGAGGGTTTCAAAAGTGGTTATTCTACACGAGGCCCGATCCAAATGACATTTTGAATCATTTTTGGTAGAGTCCAAAAAATCAATTTTCTGATGAAAAAGGTTGACCGCGGACCTGTCGAATGTTCGAAAAAGTGGTCAACATTGATGAAATTTTAACATTTAATCTTTTGACTTTAAATGACTGTTGGATGTGAATTATTACTTTTTCAACTAAAATAAGTTTGTTTAAAGTCATTTCTGGGCCTGAAATTGGTCAAAATTGAAGCTTTTGAGAAAGCGAAAACGCTGTAAAAATGGCAATTTTGGTCACTGTGAGGGTTTAAAAAGTGGTTATTCAACATGAGGCCCGATCCAAATGACATTTTGAATCATTTTTGGTAGAGTCCAAAAAATCAATTTTCTGATGAAAAAGGTTGACCGCGGACCTGTCGAATGTTCGAAAAAGTGGTCAACATTGATGAAATTTTAACATTTAATCTTTTGACTTTAAATGACTGTTGGATGTGAATTATTACTTTTTCAACTAAAATAAGTTTGTTTAAAGTCATTTCTGGGCCTGAAATTGGTCAAAATTGAAGCTTTTGAGAAAGCGAAAACGCTGTAAAAATGGCAATTTTGGTCACTGTGAGGGTTTAAAAAGTGGTTATTCAACATGACGCCCGATCCAAATGACATTTTCAATCATTTTTGGTAGAGTCCAAAAAATCAATTTTCTGATGAAAAACGATGACCCCGGACCTGTCGATCGTTCAAAAAAGTGGTCAATATTGATGACATTTTAACATTTAATCTTTTGACTTTAAATGACTGTTGGATGTGAATTATTACTTTTTCAACTAAAATAAGTGTGTTTAAAGTCATTTCTGTGCCTGAAATTGGTCAAAATTGAAGCTTTTAAGTAAGCGAAAACTCTGTAAAAATGGCAATTTTGGTCACTGTGAGGGTTTAAAAAGTGGTTATTCAACATGACGCCCGATCCAAATGACATTTTGAATCATTTTTGGTAGAGTCCAAAAAATCAATTTTCTGATGAAAAAGGTTGACCCCGGACCTGTTGAATGTTCAAAAAAGTGGTCAATATTGATGACATTTTAACATTTAATCTTTTGACTTTAAATGACTGTTGGATGTGAATTAATACTTTTTCAACTAAAATAAATGTGTTTAAAGTCATTTCTTTGCCTGAAATTGGTCAAAATTGAATCTTTTGAGTAAGCGAAAACTCTGTAAAAATGGCAATTTTGGTCACTGTGAGGGTTTAAAAAGTGGTTATTCAACATGAGGCCCGATCAAAATGACATTTTGAATCATTTTTGGTAGAGTCCAAAAAATCAATTTTCTGATGAAAAACGATGACCTGTCGATCGTTCAAAAAAGTGGTCAATATTGATGAAATTTTAACATTTAATCTTTTGACTTTAAATGACTGTTGGATGTGAATTATTATCTTTTGACTTTAAATGACTGTTGGATGTGAATTATTACTTTTTCAACTAAAATAAGTGTGTTTAAAGTCATTTCTGTGCCTGAAATTGGTCAAAATTGAAGCTTTTGAGTAAGCGAAAACTCTGTAAAAATGGCAATTTTGGTCACTGTGAGGGTTTAAAAAGTGGTTATTCTACACGAGGCCCGATCCAAATGACATTTTGAATCATTTTTGGTAGAGTCCAAAAAATCAATTTTCTGATGAAAAAGGTTGACCCCGGACCTGTCGAATGTTCAAAAAAGTGGTCAACATTGATGAAATTTTAACATTTAATCTTTTGACTTTAAATGACTGTTGGATGTGAATTATTACTTTTCCAACTAAAATAAGTGTGTTTAAAGTCATTTCTGTGCCTGAAATTGGTCAAAATTGAAGCTTTTGAGTAAGCGAAAACTCTGTAAAAATGGCAATTTTGGTCACTGTGAGGGTTTAAAAAGTGGTTATTCTACACGAGGCCCGATCCAAATGACATTTTGAATCATTTTTGGTAGAGTCCAAAAAATCAATTTTCTGATGAAAAAGGTTGACCCCGGACCTGTCGAATGTTCAAAAAAGTGGTCAACATTGATGAAATTTTAACATTTAATCTTTTGACTTTAAATGACTGTTGGATGTGAATTATTACTTTTCCAACTAAAATAAGTGTGTTTAAAGTCATTTCTGTGCCTGAAATTGGTCAAAATTGAAGCTTTTGAGTAAGCGAAAACTCTGTAAAAATGGCAATTTTGGTCACTGTGAGGGTTTAAAAAGTGGTTATTCAACATGAGGCCCGATCCAAATGACATTTTGAATCATTTTTGGTAGAGTCCAAAAAATCAATTTTCTGATGAAAAAGGTTGACCCCGGACCTGTCGAATGTTCAAAAAAGTGGTCAACATTGATGAAATTTTAACATTTAATCTTTTGACTTTAAATGACTGTTGGATGTGAATTATTACTTTTTCAATTAAAATAAGTTTGTTTAAAGTCATTTCTGGGCCTGAAATTGGTCAAAATTGAAGCTTTTGAGAAAGCGAAAACTCTGTAAAAATGGCAATTTTGGTCACTGTGAGGGTTTAAAAAGTGGTTATTCAACATGACGCCCGATCCAAATGACATTTTGAATCATTTTTGGTAGAGTCCAAAAAATCAATTTTCTGATGAAAAAGGTTGACCCCGGACCTGTCGAATGTTCAAAAAAGTGGTCAACATTGATGAAATTTTAACATTTAATCTTTTGACTTTAAATGACTGTTGGATGTGAATTATTACTTTTTCAACTAAAATAAGTGTGTTTAAAGTCATTTCTGTGCCTGAAATTGGTCAAAATTGAAGCCTTTAAGTAAGCGAAAACTCTGTAAAAATGGCAATTTTGGTCACTGTGAGGGTATAAAAAGTGGTTATTCTATATGAGGCCCGATCCAAATGACATTTTGAATCATTTTTGGTAGAGTCCAAAAAATCAATTTTCTGATGAAAAAGGTTGACCCCGGACCTGTCGAATGTTCAAAAAAGTGGTCAACATTGATGAAATTTTAACATTTAATCTTTTGACTTTAAATGACTGTTGGATGTGAATTATTACTTTTTCAACTAAAATAAGTGTGTTTAAAGTCATTTCTGTGCCTGCAATTGGTCAAAATTGAAGCTTTTAAGTAAGCGAAAACTCTGTAAAAATGGCAATTTTGGTCACTGTGAGGGTATAAATGTGGTTATTCTATATGAGGCCCGATCCAAATGACATTTTGAATCATTTTTGGTAGAGTCCAAAAAATCAATTTTCTGATGAAAAAGGTTGACCCCGGACCTGTCGCATGTTCAAAAAAGTGGTCAACATTGATGAAATTTTAACATTTAATCTTTTGACTTTAAATGACTGTTGGATGTGAATTATTACTTTTTCAACTAAAATAGGTTTGTTTAAAGTCATTTCTGTGCCTGAAATTGGTCAAAATTGAAGCTTTTGAGAAAGCGAAAACTCTGTAAAAATGGCAATTTTGGTCACTGTGAGGGTTTAAAAAGTGGTTATTCAACATGACGCCCGATCCAAATGACATTTTCAATCATTTTTGGTAGAGTCCAAAAAATCAATTTTCTGATGAAAAACGATGACCCCGGACCTGTTGAATGTTCAAAAAATTGGTCAATATTGATGAAATTTTAACATTTAATCTTTTGACTTTAAATGACTGTTGGATGTGAATTAATACTTTTTCAACTAAAATAAGTGTGTTTAAAGTCATTTCTTTGCCTGAAATTGGTCAAAATTGAAGCTTTTGAGTAAGCGAAAACTCAGTAAAAATGGCAATTTTGGTCACTGTGAGGGTTTAAAAAGTGGTTATTCTACACGAGGCCCGATCCAAATGACATTTTGAATCATTTTTGGTAGAGTCCAAAAAATCAATTTTCTGATGAAAAAGGTTGACCCCGGACCTGTCGCATGTTCAAAAAAGTGGTCAACATTGATGAAATTTTAACATTTAATCTTTTGACTTTAAATGACTGTTGGATGTGAATTATTACTTTTTCAACTAAAATAAGTGTGTTTAAAGTCATTTCTTTGCCTGAAATTGGTCAAAATTGAAGCTTTTGAGTAAGCGAAAACTCTTTAAAAATGGCAATTTTGGTCACTGTGAGGGTTTAAAAAGTGGTTATTCTACACGAGGCCCGATCCAAATGACATTTTGAATCATTTTTGGTAGAGTCCAAAAAATTAATTTTCTGATGAAAAAGGTTGACCCCGGACCTGTCGAATGTTCAAAAAAGTGGTCAACATTGATGAAATTTTAACATTTAATCTTTTGACTTTAAATGACTGTTGGATGTGAATTATTACTATTTCAACTAAAATAAGTGTGTTTAAAGTCATTTCTGTGCCTGAAATTGGTCAAAATTGAAGCTTTTGAGTAAGCGAAAACTCTGTAAAAATGGCAATTTTGGTCACTGTGAGGGTTTAAAAAGTGGTTATTCTACATGAGGCCCGATCCAAATGACATTTTGAATCATTTTTGGTAGAGTCCAAAAAATCAATTTTCTGATGAAAAAGGTTGACCCCGGACCTGTCGAATGTTCAAAAAAGTGGTCAACATTGATGAAATTTTAACATTTAATCTTTTGACTTTAAATGACTGTTGGATGTGAATTATTACTTTTTCAACTAAAATAAGTGTGTTTAAAGTCATTTCTGTGCCTGAAATTGGTCAAAATTGAAGCTTTTAAGTAAGCGAAAACTCTGTAAAAATGGCAATTTTGGTCACTGTGAGGGTATAAAAAGTGGTTATTCTATATGAGGCCCGATCCAAATGACATTTTGAATCATTTTTGGTAGAGTCCAAAAAATCAATTTTCTGATGAAAAAGGTTGACCCCGGACCTGTCGCATGTTCAAAAAAGTGGTCAACATTGATGAAATTTTAACATTTAATCTTTTGACTTTAAATGACTGTTGGATGTGAATTATTACTTTTTCAACTAAAATAAGTGTGTTTAAAGTCATTTCTGTGCCTGAAATTGGTCAAAATTGAAGCTTTTGAGTAAGCGAAAACTCTGTAAAAATGGCAATTTTGGTCACTGTGAGGGTTTAAAAAGTGGTTATTCTACATGAGGCCCGATCCAAATGACATTTTGAATCATTTTTGGTAGAGTCCAAAAAATCAATTTTCTGATGAAAAAGGTTAACCCCGGACCTGTAGAATGTTCAAAAAAGTGGTCAACATTGATGAAATTTTAACATTTAATCTTTTGACTTTAAATGACTGGTGGATGTGAATTATTACTTTTTCAACTAAAATAAGTGTGTTTAAAGTCATTTTTGTGCCTGAAATTGGTCAAAAATGAAGCTTTTGAGTAAGCAAAAACTCTGTAAAAATGGCAATTTTGGTCACTGTGAGGGTTTAAAAAGTGGTTATTCTACACGAGGCCCGATCCAAATGACATTTTGAATCATTTTTGGTAGAGTCCAAAAAATCAATTTTCTGATGAAAAAGGTTGACCCCGGACCTGTCGAATGTTCAAAAAAGTGGTCAACATTGATGAAATTTTAACATTTAATCTTTTGACTTTAAATGACTGTTGGATGTGAATTATTACTTTTCCAACTAAAATAAGTGTGTTTAAAGTCATTTCTGTGCCTGAAATTGGTCAAAATTGAAGCTTTTGAGTAAGCGAAAACTCTGTAAAAATGGCAATTTTGGTCACTGTGAGGGTTTAAAAAGTGGTTATTCAACATGAGGCCCGATCCAAATGACATTTTGAATCATTTTTGGTAGAGTCCAAAAAATCAATTTTCTGATGAAAAAGGTTGACCCCGGACCTGTCGAATGTTCAAAAAAGTGGTCAACATTGATGAAATTTTAACATTTAATCTTTTGACTTTAAATGACTGTTGGATGTGAATTATTACTTTTTCAACTAAAATAAGTTTGTTTAAAGTCATTTCTGGGCCTGAAATTGGTCAAAATTGAAGCTTTTGAGAAAGCGAAAACTCTGTAAAAATGGCAATTTTGGTCACTGTGAGGGTTTAAAAAGTGGTTATTCAACATGACGCCCGATCCAAATGACATTTTGAATCATTTTTGGTAGAGTCCAAAAAATCAATTTTCTGATGAAAAAGGTTGACCCCGGACCTGTCGAATGTTCAAAAAAGTGGTCAACATTGATGAAATTTTAACATTTAATCTTTTGACTTTAAATGACTGTTGGATGTGAATTATTACTTTTTCAACTAAAATAAGTGTGTTTAAAGTCATTTCTGTGCCTGAAATTGGTCAAAATTGAAGCCTTTAAGTAAGCGAAAACTCTGTAAAAATGGCAATTTTGGTCACTGTGAGGGTATAAAAAGTGCTTATTCTATATGAGGCCCGATCCAAATGACATTTTGAATCATTTTTGGTAGAGTCCAAAAAATCTATTTTCTGATGAAAAAGGTTGACCCCGGACCTGTCGAATGTTCAAAAAAGTGGTCAACATTGATGAAATTTTAACATTTAATCTTTTGACTTTAAATGACTGTTGGATGTGAATTATTACTTTTTCAACTAAAATAAGTGTGTTTAAAGTCATTTCTGTGCCTGCAATTGGTCAAAATTGAAGCTTTTAAGTAAGCGAAAACTCTGTAAAAATGGCAATTTTGGTCACTGTGAGGGTATAAATGTGGTTATTCTATATGAGGCCCGATCCAAATGACATTTTGAATCATTTTTGGTAGAGTCCAAAAAATCAATTTTCTGATGAAAAAGGTTGACCCCGGACCTGTCGCATGTTCAAAAAAGTGGTCAACATTGATGAAATTTTAACATTTAATCTTTTGACTTTAAATGACTGTTGGATGTGAATTATTACTTTTTCAACTAAAATAGGTTTGTTTAAAGTCATTTCTGTGCCTGAAATTGGTCAAAATTGAAGCTTTTGAGAAAGCAAAAACTCTGTAAAAATGGCAATTTTGGTCACTGTGAGGGTTTAAAAAGTGGTTATTCAACATGACGCCCGATCCAAATGACATTTTCAATCATTTTTGGTAGAGTCCAAAAAATCAATTTTCTGATGAAAAACGATGACCCCGGACCTGTTGAATGTTCAAAAAATTGGTCAATATTGATGAAATTTTAACATTTAATCTTTTGACTTTAAATGACTGTTGGATGTGAATTAATACTTTTTCAACTAAAATAAGTGTGTTTAAAGTCATTTCTTTGCCTGAAATTGGTCAAAATTGAAGCTTTTGAGTAAGCGAAAACTCTGTAAAAATGGCAATTTTGGTCACTGTGAGGGTTTAAAAAGTGGTTATTCTACACGAGGCCCGATCCAAATGACATTTTGAATCATTTTTGGTAGAGTCCAAAAAATCAATTTTCTGATGAAAAAGGTTGACCCCGGACCTGTCGCATGTTCAAAAAAGTGGTCAACATTGATGAAATTTTAACATTTAATCTTTTGACTTTAAATGACTGTTGGATGTGAATTATTACTTTTTCAACTAAAATAAGTGTGTTTAAAGTCATTTCTTTGCCTGAAATTGGTCAAAATTGAAGCTTTTGAGTAAGCGAAAACTCTTTAAAAATGGCAATTTTGGTCACTGTGAGGGTTTAAAAAGTGGTTATTCTACACGAGGCCCGATCCAAATGACATTTTGAATCATTTTTGGTAGAGTCCAAAAAATTAATTTTCTGATGAAAAAGGTTGACCCCGGACCTGTCGAATGTTCAAAAAAGTGGTCAACATTGATGAAATTTTAACATTTAATCTTTTGACTTTAAATGACTGTTGGATGTGAATTATTACTATTTCAACTAAAATAAGTGTGTTTAAAGTCATTTCTGTGCCTGAAATTGGTCAAAATTGAAGCTTTTGAGTAAGCGAAAACTCTGTAAAAATGGCAATTTTGGTCACTGTGAGGGTTTAAAAAGTGGTTATTCTACATGAGGCCCGATCCAAATGACATTTTGAATCATTTTTGGTAGAGTCCAAAAAATCAATTTTCTGATGAAAAAGGTTGACCCCGGACCTGTCGAATGTTCAAAAAAGTGGTCAACATTGATGAAATTTTAACATTTAATCTTTTGACTTTAAATGACTGTTGGATGTGAATTATTACTTTTTCAACTAAAATAAGTGTGTTTAAAGTCATTTCTGTGCCTGAAATTGGTCAAAATTGAAGCTTTTAAGTAAGCGAAAACTCTGTAAAAATGGCAATTTTGGTCACTGTGAGGGTATAAAAAGTGATTATTCTATATGAGGCCCGATCCAAATGACATTTTGAATCATTTTTGGTAGAGTCCAAAAATCAATTTTCTGATGAAAAAGGTTGACCCCGGACCTGTCGCATGTTCAAAAAAGTGGTCAACATTGATGAAATTTTAACATTTAATCTTTTGACTTTAAATGACTGTTGGATGTGAATTATTACTTTTTCAACTAAAATAAGTGTGTTTAAAGTCATTTCTGTGCCTGAAATTGGTCAAAATTGAAGCTTTTGAGTAAGCGAAAACTCTGTAAAAATGGCAATTTTGGTCACTGTGAGGGTTTAAAAAGTGGTTATTCTACATGAGGCCCGATCCAAATGACATTTTGAATCATTTTTGGTAGAGTCCAAAAAATCAATTTTCTGATGAAAAAGGTTGACCCCGGACCTGTCGAATGTTCAAAAAAGTGGTCAACATTGATGAAATTTTAAAATTTAATCTTTTGACTTTAAATGACTGTTGGATGTGAATTAATACTTTTTCAACTAAAATAAGTGTGTTTAAAGTCATTTCTTTGCCTGAAATTGGTCAAAATTGAAGCTTTTGAGTAAGCGAAAACTCTGTAAAAATCGCAATTTTGGTCACTGTGAGGGTTTAAAAAGTGGTTATTCTACACGAGGCCCGATCCAAATGACATTTTGAATCATTTTTGGTAGAGTCCAAAAATCTATTTTCTGATGAAAAAGGTTGACCCCGGACCTGTCGAATGTTCAAAAAAGTGGTCAACATTGATGAAATTTTAACATTTAATCTTTTGACTTTAAATGACTGTTGGGTGTGAATTATTACTTTTTCAACTAAAATAAGTGTGTTTAAAGTCATTTCTGTGCCTGAAATTGGTCAAAATTGAAGCTTTTAAGTAAGCGAAAACTCTGTAAAAATGGCAATTTTGGTCACTGTGAGGGTATAAAAAGTGGTTATTCTATATGAGGCCCGATCCAAATGACATTTTGAATCATTTTTGGTAGAGTCCAAAAAATCAATTTTCTGATGAAAAAGGTTGACCCCGGACCTGTCGCATGTTCAAAAAAGTGGTCAACATTGATGAAATTTTAACATTTAATCTTTTGACTTTAAATGACTGTTGGATGTGAATTATTACTTTTTCAACTAAAATAAGTGTGTTTAAAGTCATTTCTTTGCCTGAAATTGGTCAAAATTGAAGCTTTTGAGTAAGCGAAAACTCTTTAAAAATGGCAATTTTGGTCACTGTGAGGGTTTAAAAAGTGGTTATTCTACACGAGGCCCGATCCAAATGACATTTTGAATCATTTTTGGTAGAGTCCAAAAAATTAATTTTCTGATGAAAAAGGTTGACCCCGGACCTGTCGAATGTTCAAAAAAGTGGTCAACATTGATGAAATTTTAACATTTAATCTTTTGACTTTAAATGACTGTTGGATGTGAATTATTACTATTTCAACTAAAATAAGTGTGTTTAAAGTCATTTCTGTGCCTGAAATTGGTCAAAATTGAAGCTTTTGAGTAAGCGAAAACTCTGTAAAAATGGCAATTTTGGTCACTGTGAGGGTTTAAAAAGTGGTTATTCTACATGAGGCCCGATCCAAATGACATTTTGAATCATTTTTGGTAGAGTCCAAAAAATCAATTTTCTGATGAAAAAGGTTGACCCCGGACCTGTCGAATGTTCAAAAAAGTGGTCAACATTGATGAAATTTTAACATTTAATCTTTTGACTTTAAATGACTGTTGGATGTGAATTATTACTTTTTCAACTAAAATAAGTGTGTTTAAAGTCATTTCTGTGCCTGAAATTGGTCAAAATTGAAGCTTTTAAGTAAGCGAAAACTCTGTAAAAATGGCAATTTTGGTCACTGTGAGGGTATAAAAAGTGGTTATTCTATATGAGGCCCGATCCAAATGACATTTTGAATCATTTTTGGTAGAGTCCAAAAAATCAATTTTCTGATGAAAAAGGTTGACCCCGGACCTGTCGCATGTTCAAAAAAGTGGTCAACATTGATGAAATTTTAACATTTAATCTTTTGACTTTAAATGACTGTTGGATGTGAATTATTACTTTTTCAACTAAAATAAGTGTGTTTAAAGTCATTTCTGTGCCTGAAATTGGTCAAAATTGAAGCTTTTGAGTAAGCGAAAACTCTGTAAAAATGGCAATTTTGGTCACTGTGAGGGTTTAAAAAGTGGTTATTCTACATGAGGCCCGATCCAAATGACATTTTGAATCATTTTTGGTAGAGTCCAAAAAATCAATTTTCTGATGAAAAAGGTTGACCCCGGACCTGTCGAATGTTCAAAAAAGTGGTCAACATTGATGAAATTTTAAAATTTAATCTTTTGACTTTAAATGACTGTTGGATGTGAATTAATACTTTTTCAACTAAAATAAGTGTGTTTAAAGTCATTTCTTTGCCTGAAATTGGTCAAAATTGAAGCTTTTGAGTAAGCGAAAACTCTGTAAAAATGGCAATTTTGGTCACTGTGAGGGTTTAAAAAGTGGTTATTCTACACGAGGCCCGATCCAAATGACATTTTGAATCATTTTTGGTAGAGTCCAAAAATCTATTTTCTGATGAAAAAGGTTGACCCCGGACCTGTCGAATGTTCAAAAAAGTGGTCAACATTGATGAAATTTTAACATTTAATCTTTTGACTTTAAATGACTGTTGGGTGTGAATTATTACTTTTTCAACTAAAATAAGTGTGTTTAAAGTCATTTCTGTGCCTGAAATTGGTCAAAATTGAAGCTTTTAAGTAAGCGAAAACTCTGTAAAAATGGCAATTTTGGTCACTGTGAGGGTATAAAAAGTGGTTATTCTATATGAGGCCCGATCCAAATGACATTTTGAATCATTTTTGGTAGAGTCCAAAAAATCAATTTTCTGATGAAAAAGGTTGACCCCGGACCTGTCGCATGTTCAAAAAAGTGGTCAACATTGATGAAATTTTAACATTTAATCTTTTGACTTTAAATGACTGTTGGATGTGAATTATTACTTTTTCAACTAAAATAAGTGTGTTTAAAGTCATTTCTTTGCCTGAAATTGGTCAAAATTGAAGCTTTTGAGTAAGCGAAAACTCTTTAAAAATGGCAATTTTGGTCACTGTGAGGGTTTAAAAAGTGGTTATTCTACACGAGGCCCGATCCAAATGACATTTTGAATCATTTTTGGTAGAGTCCAAAAAATTAATTTTCTGATGAAAAAGGTTGACCCCGGACCTGTCGAATGTTCAAAAAAGTGGTCAACATTGATGAAATTTTAACATTTAATCTTTTGACTTTAAATGACTGTTGGATGTGAATTATTACTATTTCAACTAAAATAAGTGTGTTTAAAGTCATTTCTGTGCCTGAAATTGGTCAAAATTGAAGCTTTTGAGTAAGCCAAAACTCTGTAAAAATGGCAATTTTGGTCACTGTGAGGGTTTAAAAAGTGGTTATTCTACATGAGGCCCGATCCAAATGACATTTTGAATCATTTTTGGTAGAGTCCAAAAAATCAATTTTCTGATGAAAAAAGGTTGACCCCGGACCTGTCGAATGTTCAAAAAAGTGGTCAACATTGATGAAATTTTAACATTTAATCTTTTGACTTTAAATGACTGTTGGATGTGAATTATTACTTTTTCAACTAAAATAAGTGTGTTTAAAGTCATTTCTGTGCCTGAAATTTGTCAAAATTGAAGCTTTTAAGTAAGCGAAAACTCTGTAAAAATGGCAATTTTGGTCAATGTGAGGGTATAAAAAGTGGTTATTCTATATGAGGCCCGATCCAAATGACATTTTGAATCATTTTTGGTAGAGTCCAAAAAATCAATTTTCTGATGAAAAAGGTTGACCCCGGACCTGTCGCATGTTCAAAAAAGTGGTCAACATTGATGAAATTTTAACATTTAATCTTTTGACTTTAAATGACTGTTGGATGTGAATTATTACTTTTTCAACTAAAATAAGTGTGTTTAAAGTCATTTCTGTGCCTGAAATTGGTCAAAATTGAAGCTTTTGAGTAAGCGAAAACTCTGTAAAAATGGCAATTTTGGTCACTGTGAGGGTTTAAAAAGTGGTTATTCTACATGAGGCCCGATCCAAATGACATTTTGAATCATTTTTGGTAGAGTCCAAAAAATCAATTTTCTGATGAAAAAGGTTGACCCCAGACCTGTCGAATGTTCAAAAAAGTGGTCAACATTGATGAAATTTTAAAATTTAATCTTTTGACTTTAAATGACTGTTGGATGTGAATTATTACTTTTTCAACTAAAATAAGTGTGTTTAAAGTCATTTCTTTGCCTGAAATTGGTCAAAATTGAAGCTTTTGAGTAAGCGAAAACTCTGTAAAAATGGCAATTTTTGTCACTGTGAGGGTTTAAAAAGTGGTTATTCAACATGAGGCCCGATCCAAATGACATTTTGAATCATTTTTGGTAGAGTCCAAAAAATCAATTTTCTGATGAAACACGATGACCCCGGACCTGTCGATCGTTCAAAAAAGTGGTCAATATTGATGAAATTTTAACATTTAATCTTTTGACTTTAAATGACTGTTGGATGTGAATTATTACTTTTTCAACTAAAATAAGTGTGTTTAAAGTCATTTCTGTGCCTGAAATTGGTCAAAATTTAAGCTTTTGAGTAAGCGAAAACTCTGTAAAAATGGCAATTTTGGTCACTGTGAGGGTTTAAAAAGTGGTTATTCTACACAAGGCCAGATCCAAATGACATTTTGAATCATTTTTGGTAGAGTTCAAAAAATCTATTTTCAGATGAAAAAGGTTGACCCCGGACCTGTCGAATGTTCAAAAAAGTGGTCAACATTGATGACATTTTAACATTTAATCTTTTGACTTTAAATGACTGTTGGATGTGAATTATTACTTTTTCAACTAAAATAAGTGTGTTTAAAGTCATTTCTGTGCCTGAAATTGGTCAAAATTGAAGCTTTTGAGTAAGCGAAAACTCTGTAAAAATGGCAATTTTGGTCACTGTGAGGGTTTAAAAAGTGGTTATTCTACATGAGGCCCGATCCAAATGACATTTTGAATCATTTTTGGTAGAGTCCAAAAAATCAATTTTCTGATGAAAAAGGTTAACCCCGGACCTGTAGAATGTTCAAAAAAGTGGTCAACATTGATGAAATTTTAACATTTAATCTTTTGACTTTAAATGACTGGTGGATGTGAATTATTACTTTTTCAACTAAAATAAGTGTGTTTAAAGTCATTTCTGTGCCTGAAATTGGTCAAAAATGAAGCTTTTGAGTAAGCAAAAACTCTGTAAAAATGGCAATTTTGGTCACTGTGAGGGTTTAAAAAGTGGTTATTCTACACGAGGCCCGATCCAAATGACATTTTGAATCATTTTTGGTAGAGTCCAAAAAATCAATTTTCTGATGAAAAAGGTTGACCCCCGGACCTGTCGAATGTTCAAAAAAGTGGTCAACATTGATGAAATTTTAACATTTAATCTTTTGACTTTAAATGACTGTTGGATGTGAATTATTACTTTTTCAACTAAAATAAGTGTGTTTAAAGTCATTTCTGTGCCTGAAATTGGTCAAAATTGAAGCTTTTGAGTAAGCGAAAACTCTGTAAAAATGGCAATTTTGGTCACTGTGAGGGTTTAAAAAGTGGTTATTCAACATGAGGCCCGATCCAAATGACATTTTGAATCATTTTTGGTAGAGTCCAAAAAATCAATTTTCTGATGAAAAAGGTTGACCCCGGACCTGTCGAATGTTCAAAAAAGTGGTCAACATTGATGAAATTTTAACATTTAATCTTTTGACTTTAAATGACTGTTGGATGTGAATTATTACTTTTTCAACTAAAATAAGTTTGTTTAAAGTCATTTCTGGGCCTGAAATTGGTCAAAATTGAAGCTTTTGAGAAAGCGAAAACTCTGTAAAAATGGCAATTTTGGTCACTGTGAGGGTTTAAAAAGTGGTTATTCTACATGAGGCCCGATCCAAATGACATTTTGAATCATTTTTGGTAGAGTCCAAAAAATCAATTTTCTGATGAAAAAGGTTGACCCCGGACCTGTCGAATGTTCAAAAAAGTGGTCAACATTGATGAAATTTTAACATTTAATCTTTTGACTTTAAATGACTGTTGGATGTGAATTATTACTTTTTCAACTAAAATAAGTGTGTTTAAAGTCATTTCTGTGCCTGAAATTGGTCAAAATTGAAGCTTTTAAGTAAGCGAAAACTCTGTAAAAATGGCAATTTTGGTCACTGTGAGGGTATAAAAAGTGGTTATTCTATATGAGGCCTGATCCAAATGACATTTTGAATCATTTTTGGTAGAGTCCAAAAAATCAATTTTCTGATGAAAAAGGTTGACCCCGGACCTGTCGAATGTTCAAAAAAGTGGTCAACATTGATGAAATTTTAACATTTAATCTTTTGACTTTAAATGACTGTTGGATGTGAATTATTACTTTTTCAACTAAAATAAGTGTGTTTAAAGTCATTTCTGTGCCTGAAATTGGTCAAAATTGAAGCTTTTAAGTAAGCGAAAACTCTGTAAAAATGGCAATTTTGGTCACTGTGAGGGTATAAATGTGGTTATTCTATATGAGGCCCGATCCAAATGACATTTTGAATCATTTTTGGTAGAGTCCAAAAAATCAATTTTCTGATGAAAAAGGTTGACCCCGGACCTGTCGCATGTTCAAAAAAGTGGTCAACATTGATGAAATTTTAACATTTAATCTTTTGACTTTAAATGACTGTTGGATGTGAATTATTACTTTTTCAACTAAAATAAGTGTGTTTAAAGTCATTTCTTTGCCTGAAATTGGTCAAAATTGAAGCTTTTGAGTAAGCGAAAACTCTGTAAAAATGGCAATTTTGGTCACTGTGAGGGTTTAAAAAGTGGTTATTCTACACGAGGCCCGATCCAAATGACATTTTGAATCATTTTTGGTAGAGTCCAAAAAATCAATTTTCTGATGAAAAACGATGACCCCGGACCTGTCGAATGTTCAAAAAAGTGGTCAACATTGATGACATTTTAACATTTATTCTTTTGACTTTAAATGACTGTTGGATGTGAATTATTACTTTTTCAACTAAAATAGGTTTGTTTAAAGTCATTTCTGTGCCTGAAATTGGTCAAAATTGAAGCTTTTGAGAAAGCGAAAACTCTGTAAAAATGGCAATTTTGGTCACTGTGAGGGTTTAAAAAGTGGTTATTCTACACGAGGCCCGATCCAAATGACATTTTGAATCATTTTTGGTAGAGTCCAAAAAATCAATTTTCTGATGAAAAAGGTTGACCCCGGACCTGTCGCATGTTCAAAAAAGTGGTCAACATTGATGACATTTTAACATTTATTCTTTTGACTTTAAATGACTGTTGGATGTGAATTATTACTTTTTCAACTAAAATAGGTTTGTTTAAAGTCATTTCTGTGCCTGAAATTGGTCAAAATTGAAGCTTTTGAGAAAGCGAAAACTCTGTAAAAATGGCAATTTTGGTCACTGTGAGGGTTTAAAAAGTGGTTATTCAACATGACGCCCGATCCAAATGACATTTTCAATCATTTTTGGTAGAGTCCAAAAAATCAATTTTCTGATGAAAAACGATGACCCCGGACCTGTTGAATGTTCAAAAAATTGGTCAATATTGATGAAATTTTAACATTTAATCTTTTGACTTTAAATGACTGTTGGATGTGAATTAATACTTTTTCAACTAAAATAAGTGTGTTTAAAGTCATTTCTTTGCCTGAAATTGGTCAAAATTGAAGCTTTTGAGTAAGCGAAAACTCTGTAAAAATGGCAATTTTGGTCACTGTGAGGGTTTAAAAAGTGGTTATTCTACACGAGGCCCGATCCAAATGACATTTTGAATCATTTTTGGTAGAGTCCAAAAAATCAATTTTCTGATGAAAAAGGTTGACCCCGGACCTGTCGCATGTTCAAAAAAGTGGTCAACATTGATGAAATTTTAACATTTAATCTTTTGACTTTAAATGACTGTTGGATGTGAATTATTACTTTTTCAACTAAAATAAGTGTGTTTAAAGTCATTTCTTTGCCTGAAATTGGTCAAAATTGAAGCTTTTGAGTAAGCGAAAACTCTTTAAAAATGGCAATTTTGGTCACTGTGAGGGTTTAAAAAGTGGTTATTCTACACGAGGCCCGATCCAAATGACATTTTGAATCATTTTTGGTAGAGTCCAAAAAATTAATTTTCTGATGAAAAAGGTTGACCCCGGACCTGTCGAATGTTCAAAAAAGTGGTCAACATTGATGAAATTTTAACATTTAATCTTTTGACTTTAAATGACTGTTGGATGTGAATTATTACTATTTCAACTAAAATAAGTGTGTTTAAAGTCATTTCTGTGCCTGAAATTGGTCAAAATTGAAGCTTTTGAGTAAGCGAAAACTCTGTAAAAATGGCAATTTTGGTCACTGTGAGGGTTTAAAAAGTGGTTATTCTACATGAGGCCCGATCCAAATGACATTTTGAATCATTTTTGGTAGAGTCCAAAAAATCAATTTTCTGATGAAAAAGGTTGACCCCGGACCTGTCGAATGTTCAAAAAAGTGGTCAACATTGATGAAATTTTAACATTTAATCTTTTGACTTTAAATGACTGTTGGATGTGAATTATTACTTTTTCAACTAAAATAAGTGTGTTTAAAGTCATTTCTGTGCCTGAAATTGGTCAAAATTGAAGCTTTTAAGTAAGCGAAAACTCTGTAAAAATGGCAATTTTGGTCACTGTGAGGGTTTAAAAAGTGGTTATTCAACATGACGCCCGATCCAAATGACATTTTCAATCATTTTTGGTAGAGTCCAAAAAATCAATTTTCTGATGAAAAACGATGACCCCGGACCTGTTGAATGTTCAAAAAATTGGTCAATATTGATGAAATTTTAACATTTAATCTTTTGACTTTAAATGACTGTTGGATGTGAATTAATACTTTTTCAACTAAAATAAGTGTGTTTAAAGTCATTTCTTTGCCTGAAATTGGTCAAAATTGAAGCTTTTGAGTAAGCGAAAACTCTGTAAAAATGGCAATTTTGGTCACTGTGAGGGTTTAAAAAGTGGTTATTCTACACGAGGCCCGATCCAAATGACATTTTGAATCATTTTTGGTAGAGTCCAAAAATCAATTTTCTGATGAAAAAGGTTGACCCCGGACCTGTCGAATGTTCAAAAAAGTGGTCAACATTGATGAAATTTTAACATTTAATCTTTTGACTTTAAATGACTGTTGGGTGTGAATTATTACTTTTTCAACTAAAATAAGTGTGTTTAAAGTCATTTCTGTGCCTGAAATTGGTCAAAATAGAAGCTTTTAAGTAAGCGAAAACTCTGTAAAAATGGCAATTTTGGTCACTGTGAGGGTATAAAAAGTGGTTATTCTATATGAGGCCCGATCCAAATGACATTTTGAATCATTTTTGGTAGAGTACAAAAAAACAATTTTCTGATGAAAAAGGTTGACCCCGGACCTGTCGCATGTTCAAAAAAGTGGTCAACATTGATGAAATTTTAACATTTAATCTTTTGACTTTAAATGACTGTTGGATGTGAATTATTACTTTTTCAACTAAAATAAGTGTGTTTAAAGTCATTTCTTTGCCTGAAATTGGTCAAAATTGAAGCTTTTGAGTAAGCGAAAACTCTGTAAAAATGGCAATTTTGGTCACTGTGAGGGTTTAAAAAGTGGTTATTCTACACGAGGCCCGATCCAAATGACATTTTGAATCATTTTTGGTAGAGTCCAAAAAATTAATTTTCTGATGAAAAAGGTTGACCCCGGACCTGTCGAATGTTCAAAAAAGTGGTCAACATTGATGAAATTTTAACATTTAATCTTTTGACTTTAAATGACTGTTGGATGTGAATTATTACTATTTCAACTAAAATAAGTGTGTTTAAAGTCATTTCTGTGCCTGAAATTGGTCAAAATTGAAGCTTTTGAGTAAGCGAAAACTCTGTAAAAATGGCAATTTTGGTCACTGTGAGGGTTTAAAAAGTGGTTATTCTACATGAGGCCCGATCCAAATGACATTTTGAATCATTTTTGGTAGAGTCCAAAAAATCAATTTTCTGATGAAAAAGGTTGACCCCGGACCTGTCGAATGTTCAAAAAAGTGGTCAACATTGATGAAATTTTAACATTTAATCTTTTGACTTTAAATGACTGTTGGATGTGAATTATTACTTTTTCAACTAAAATAAGTGTGTTTAAAGTCATTTCTGTGCCTGAAATTGGTCAAAATTGAAGCTTTTAAGTAAGCGAAAACTCTGTAAAAATGGCAATTTTGGTCAATGTGAGGGTATAAAAAGTGGTTATTCTATATGAGGCCCGATCCAAATGACATTTTGAATCATTTTTGGTAGAGTCCAAAAAATCAATTTTCTGATGAAAAAGGTTGACCCCGGACCTGTCGCATGTTCAAAAAAGTGGTCAACATTGATGAAATTTTAACATTTAATCTTTTGACTTTAAATGACTGTTGGATGTGAATTATTACTTTTTCAACTAAAATAAGTGTGTTTAAAGTCATTTCTTTGCCTGAAATTGGTCAAAATTGAAGCTTTTGAGTAAGCGAAAACTCTGTAAAAATGGCAATTTTGGTCACTGTGAGGGTTTAAAAAGTGGTTATTCAACATGAGGCCCGATCCAAATGACATTTTGAATCATTTTTGGTAGAGTCCAAAAAATCAATTTTCTGATGAAACACGATGACCCCGGACCTGTCGATCGTTCAAAAAAGTGGTCAATATTGATGAAATTTTAACATTTAATCTTTTGACTTTAAATGACTGTTGGATGTGAATTATTACTTTTTCAACTAAAATAAGTGTGTTTAAAGTCATTTCTGTGCCTGAAATTGGTCAAAATTTAAGCTTTTGAGTAAGCGAAAACTCTGTAAAAATGGCAATTTTGGTCACTGTGAGGGTTTAAAACGTGGTTATTCTACACAAGGCCAGATCCAAATGACATTTTGAATCATTTTTGGTAGAGTCCAAAAAATCTATTTTCAGATGAAAAAGGTTGACCCCGGACCTGTCGAATGTTCAAAAAAGTGGTCAACATTGATGACATTTTAACATTTAATCTTTTGACTTTAAATGACTGTTGGATGTGAATTATTACTTTTTCAACTAAAATAAGTTTGTTTAAAGTCATTTCTGTGCCTGAAATTGGTCAAAATTGAAGCTTTTGAGAAAGCGAAAACTCTGTAAAAATGGCAATTTTGGTCACTGTGAGGGTTTAAAAAGTGGTTATTCAACATGACGCCCGATCCAAATGACATTTTCAATCATTTTTGGTAGAGTCCAAAAAATCAATTTTCTGATGAAAAAGGTTAACCCCGGACCTGTCGAATGTTCAAAAAAGTGGTCAACATTGATGAAATTTTAACATTTAATCTTTTGACTTTAAATGACTGTTGGATGTGAATTATTACTTTTTCAACTAAAATAAGTGTGTTTAAAGTCATTTCTGTGCCTGAAATTGGTCAAAATTGAAGCTTTTGAGTAAGCGAAAACTCTGTAAAAATGGCAATTTTGGTCACTGTGAGGGTTTAAAAAGTGGTTATTCAACATGAGGCCCGATCCAAATGACATTTTGAATCATTTTTGGTAGAGTCCAAAAAATCAAATTTTCTGAGGAAAAAGGTTGACCCCGGACCTGTTGAATGTTCAAAAAAGTGGTCAATATTGATGAAATTTTAACATTTAATCTTTTGACTTTAAATGACTGTTGGATGTGAATTAATACTTTTTCAACTAAAATAAGTGTGTTTAAAGTCATTTCTTTGCCTGAAATTGGTCAAAATTGAAGCTTTTGAGTAAGCGAAAACTCTGTAAAAATGGCAATTTTGGTCACTGTGCGGGTTTAAAAAGTGGTTATTCAACATGACGCCCGATCCAAATGACATTTTCAATCATTTTTGGTAGAGTCCAAAAAATCAATTTTCTGATGAAAAAGGTTAACCCCGGACCTGTCGAATGTTCAAAAAAGTGGTCAACATTGATGAAATTTTAACATTTAATCTTTTGACTTTAAATGACTGTTGGATGTGAATTATTACTTTTTCAACTAAAATAAGTGTGTTTAAAGTCATTTCTGTGCCTGAAATTGGTCAAAATTGAAGCTTTTGAGTAAGCGAAAACTCTGTAAAAATGGCAATTTTGGTCACTGTGAGGGTTTAAAAAGTGGTTATTCAACATGAGGCCCGATCCAAATGACATTTTGAATCATTTTTGGTAGAGTCCAAAAAATCAATTTTCTGATGAAAAAGGTTGACCCTGGACCTGTCGAATGTTCAAAAAAGTGGTCAACATTGATGAAATTTTAACATTTAATCTTTTGACTTTAAATGACTGTTGGATGTGAATTATTACTTTTTCAACTAAAATAAGTGTGTTTAAAGTCATTTCTGTGCCTGAAATTGGTCAAAAATGAAGCTTTTGAGTAAGCGAAAACTCTGTAAAAATGGCAATTTTGGTCACTGTGAGGGTTTAAAAAGTGGTTATTCTACACGAGGCCCGATCCAAATGACATTTTGAATCATTTTTGGTAGAGTCCAAAAAATCAATTTTCTGATGAAAAAGGTTGACCCCGGACCTGTCGAATGTTCAAAAAAGTGGTCAACATTGATGAAATTTTAACATTTAATCTTTTGACTTTAAATGACTGTTGGATGTGAGTTATTACTTTTTCAACTAAAATAAGTGTGTTTAAAGTCATTTCTGTGCCTGAAATTGGTCAAAATTGAAGCTTTTGAGTAAGCGAAAACTCTGTAAAAATGGCAATTTTGGTCACTGTGAGGGTTTAAAAAGTGGTTATTCTACATGAGGCCCGATCCAAATGACATTTTGAATCATTTTTGGTAGAGTCCAAAAAATCAATTTTCTGATGAAAAAGGTTGACCCTGGACCTGTCGAATGTTCAAAAAAGTGGTCAACATTGATGAAATTTTAACATTTAATCTTTTGACTTTAAATGACTGTTGGATGTGAATTATTACTTTTTCAACTAAAATAAGTGTGTTTAAAGTCATTTCTGTGCCTGAAATTGGTCAAAATTGAAGCTTTTAAGTAAGCGAAAACTCTGTAAAAATGGCAATTTTGGTCACTGTGAGGGTATAAAAAGTGGTTATTCTATATGAGGCCCGATCCAAATGACATTTTGAATCATTTTTGGTAGAGTCCAAAAAATCAATTTTCTGATGAAAAAGGTTGACCCCGGACCTGTCGCATGTTCAAAAAGTGGTCAACATTGATGAAATTTTAACATTTAATCTTTTGACTTTAAATGACTGTTGGATGTGAATTATTACTTTTTCAACTAAAATAAGTGTGTTTAAAGTCATTTCTGTTCCTGAAATTGGTCAAAATTGAAGCTTTTAAGTAAGCGAAAACTCTGTAAAAATGGCAATTTTGGTCACTGTGAGGGTTTAAAAAGTGGTTATTCAACATGAGGCCCGATCCAAATGACATTTTGAATCATTTTTGGTAGAGTCCAAAAAATCAAATTTTCTGAGGAAAAAGGTTGACCCCGGACCTGTTGAATGTTCAAAAAAGTGGTCAATATTGATGAAATTTTAACATTTAATCTTTTGACTTTAAATGACTGTTGGATGTGAATTAATACTTTTTCAACTAAAATAAGTGTGTTTAAAGTCATTTCTTTGCCTGAAATTGGTCAAAATTGAAGCTTTTGAGTAAGCGAAAACTCTGTAAAAATGGCAATTTTGGTCACTGTGAGGGTTTAAAAAGTGGTTATTCAACATGACGCCCGATCCAAATGACATTTTCAATCATTTTTGGTAGAGTCCAAAAAATCAATTTTCTGATGAAAAAGGTTAACCCCGGACCTGTCGAATGTTCAAAAAAGTGGTCAACATTGATGAAATTTTAACATTTAATCTTTTGACTTTAAATGACTGTTGGATGTGAATTAATACTTTTTCAACTAAAATAAGTGTGTTTAAAGTCATTTCTGTGCCTGAAATTGGTCAAAATTGAAGCTTTTGAGTAAGCGAAAACTCTGTAAAAATGGCAATTTTGGTCACTGTGAGGGTTTAAAAAGTGGTTATTCAACATGAGGCCCGATCCAAATGACATTTTGAATCATTTTTGGTAGAGTCCAAAAAATCAATTTTCTGATGAAAAAGGTTGACCCCGGACCTGTCGAATGTTCAAAAAAGTGGTCAACATTGATGAAATTTTAACATTTAATCTTTTGACTTTAAATGACTGTTGGATGTGAATTATTACTTTTTCAACTAAAATAAATGTGTTTAAAGTCATTTCTGTGCCTGAAATTGGTCAAAAATGAAGCTTTTGAGTAAGTGAAAACTCTGTAAAAATGGCAATTTTGGTCACTGTGAGGGTTTCAAAAGTGGTTATTCTACACGAGGCCCGATCCAAATGACATTTTGAATCATTTTTGGTAGAGTCCAAAAAATCAATTTTCTGATGAAAAAGGTTGACCGCGGACCTGTCGAATGTTCGAAAAAGTGGTCAACATTGATGAAATTTTAACATTTAATCTTTTGACTTTAAATGACTTTTGGATGTGAATTATTACTTTTTCAACTAAAATAAGTTTGTTTAAAGTCATTTCTGGGCCTGAAATTGGTCAAAATTGAAGCTTTTGAGAAAGCGAAAACGCTGTAAAAATGGCAATTTTGGTCACTGTGAGGGTTTAAAAAGTGGTTATTCAACATGACGCCCGATCCAAATGACATTTTCAATCATTTTTGGTAGAGTCCAAAAAATCAATTTTCCGATGAAAAACGATGACCCCGGACCTGTCGATCGTTCAAAAAAGTGGTCAATATTGATGACATTTTAACATTTAATCTTTTGACTTTAAATGACTGTTGGATGTGAATTATTACTTTTTCAACTAAAATAAGTGTGTTTAAAGTCATTTCTGTGCCTGAAATTGGTCAAAATTGAAGCTTTTAAGTAAGCGAAAACTCTGTAAAAATGGCAATTTTGGTCACTGTGAGGGTTTAAAAAGTGGTTATTCAACATGAGGCCCGATCCAAATGACATTTTGAATCATTTTTGGTAGAGTCCAAAAAATCAATTTTCTGATGAAAAAGGTTGACCCCGGACCTGTTGAATGTTCAAAAAAGTGGTCAATATTGATGAAATTTTAACATTTAATCTTTTGACTTTAAATGACTGTTGGATGTGAATTAATACTTTTTCAACTAAAATAAATGTGTTTAAAGTCATTTCTTTGCCTGAAATTGGTCAAAATTGAATCTTTTGAGTAAGCGAAAACTCTGTAAAAATGGCAATTTTGGTCACTGTGAGGGTTTAAAAAGTGGTTATTCAACATGAGGCCCGATCAAAATGACATTTTGAATCATTTTTGGTAGAGTCCAAAAAATCAATTTTCTGATGAAAAACGATGACCCCGGACCTGTCGATCGTTCAAAAAAGTGGTCAATATTGATGAAATTTTAAAATTTAATCTTTTGACTTTAAATGACTGTTGGATGTGAATTATTACTTTTTCAACTAAAATAAGTGTGTTTAAAGTCATTTCTATGCCTGAAATTGGTCAAAATTGAAGCTTTTGAGTAAGCGAAAACTCTGTAAAAATGGCAATTTTGGTCACTGTGAGGGTTTAAAAAGTGGTTATTCTACATGAGGCCCGATCCAAATGACATTTTGAATCATTTTTGGTAGAGTCCAAAAAATCAATTTTCTGATGAAAAAGGTTGCCCCCGTACCTGTCGAATGTTCAAAAAAGTGGTCAACATTGATGAAATTTTAACATTTAATCTTTTGACTTTAAATGACTGTTGGATGTGAATTATTACTTTTTCAACTAAAATAAGTGTGTTTAAAGTCATTTCTGTGCCTGAAATTGGTCAAAATTGAAGCTTTTAAGTAAGCGAAAACTCTGTAAAAATGGCAATTTTGGTCACTGTGAGGGTATAAAAAGTGGTTATTCTATATGAGGCCCGATCCAAATGACATTTTGAATCATTTTTGGTAGAGTCCAAAAAATCAATTTTCTGATGAAAAAGGTTGACCCCGGACCTGTCGCATGTTCAAAAAAGTGGTCATCATTGATGAAATTTTAACATTTAATCTTTTGACTTTAAATGACTGTTGGATGTAAATTATTACTTTTTCAACTAAAATAAGTGTGTTTAAAGTCATTTCTGTGCCTGAAATTGGTCAAAATTGAAGCTTTTGAGTAAGCGAAAACTCTGTAAAAATGGCAATTTTGGTCACTGTGAGGGTTTAAAAAGTGGTTATTCTACACAAGGCCCGATCCAAATGACATTTTGAATCATTTTTGGTAGAGTCCAAAAAATCAATTTTCTGATGAAAAAGGTTGACCCCGGACCTGTCGAATGTTCAAAAAAGTGGTCAACATTGATGAAATTTTAACATTTAATCTTTCGACTTTAAATGACTGTTGGATGTGAATTATTACTTTTTCAACTAAAATAAGTGTGTTTAAAGTCATTTCTTTGCCTGAAATTGGTCAAAATTGAAGCTTTTGAGTAAGCGAAAACTCTGTAAAAATGGCAATTTTGGTCACTGTGAGGGTTTAAAAAGTGGTTATTCAACATGAGGCCCGATCCAAATGACATTTTGAATCATTTTTGGTAGAGTCCAAAAAATCAATTTTCTGATGAAACACGATGACCCCGGACCTGTCGATCGTTCAAAAAAGTGGTCAATATTGATGAAATTTTAACATTTAATCTTTTGACTTTAAATGACTGTTGGTTGTGAATTATTACTTTTTCAACTAAAATAAGTGTGTTTAAAGTCATTTCTGTGCCTGAAATTGGTCAAAATTGAAGCTTTTGAGAAAGCGAAAACTCTGTAAAAATGGCAATTTTGGTCACTGTGAGGGTTTAAAAAGTGGTTATTCAACATGACGCCCGATCCAAATGACATTTTGAATCATTTTTGGTAGAGTCCAAAAAATCAATTTTCTGATGAAAAACGATGACCCCGGCCCGGTCGATCGTTCAAAAAAGTGGTCAATATTGATGAAATTTTAACATTTAATCTTTTGACTTTAAATGACTGTTGGATGTGAATTATTACTTTTTCAACTAAAATAAGTGTGTTTAAAGTCATTTCTGTTCCTGAAATTGGTCAAAATTGAAGCTTTTAAGTAAGCGAAAACTCTGTAAAAATGGCAATTTTGGTCACTGTGAGGGTTTAAAAAGTGGTTATTCAACATGAGGCCCGATCCAAATGACATTTGGAATCATTTTTGGTAGAGTCCAAAAAATCAAATTTTCTGAGGAAAAAGGTTGACCCCGGACCTGTTGAATGTTCAAAAAAGTGGTCAATATTGATGAAATTTTAACATTTAATCTTTTGACTTTAAATGACTGTTGGATGTGAATTAATACTTTTTCAACTAAAATAAGTGTGTTTAAAGTCATTTCTTTGCCTGAAATTGGTCAAAATTGAAGCTTTTGAGTAAGCGAAAACTCTGTAAAAATGGCAATTTTGGTCACTGTGAGGGTTTAAAAAGTGGTTATTCAACATGACGCCCGATCCAAATGACATTTTCAATCATTTTTGGTAGAGTCCAAAAAATCAATTTTCTGATGAAAAAGGTTAACCCCGGACCTGTCGAATGTTCAAAAAAGTGGTCAACATTGATGAAATTTTAACATTTAATCTTTTGACTTTAAATGACTGTTGGATGTGAATTAATACTTTTTCAACTAAAATAAGTGTGTTTAAAGTCATTTCTGTGCCTGAAATTGGTCAAAATTGAAGCTTTTGAGTAAGCGAAAACTCTGTAAAAATGGCAATTTTGGTCACTGTGAGGGTTTAAAAAGTGGTTATTCAACATGAGGCCCGATCCAAATGACATTTTGAATCATTTTTGGTAGAGTCCAAAAAATCAATTTTCTGATGAAAAAGGTTGACCCCGGACCTGTCGAATGTTCAAAAAAGTGGTCAACATTGATGAAATTTTAACATTTAATCTTTTGACTTTAAATGACTGTTGGATGTGAATTATTACTTTTTCAACTAAAATAAATTTGTTTAAAGTCATTTCTGTGCCTGAAATTGGTCAAAAATGAAGCTTTTGAGTAAGCGAAAACTCTGTAAAAATGGCAATTTTGGTCACTGTGAGGGTTTCAAAAGTGGTTATTCTACACGAGGCCCGATCCAAATGACATTTTGAATCATTTTTGGTAGAGTCCAAAAAATAAATTTTCTGATGAAAAAGGTTGACCGCGGACCTGTCGAATGTTCGAAAAAGTGGTCAACATTGATGAAATTTTAACATTTAATCTTTTGACTTTAAATGACTTTTGGATGTGAATTATTACTTTTTCAACTAAAATAAGTTTGTTTAAAGTCATTTCTGGGCCTGAAATTGGTCAAAATTGAAGCTTTTGAGAAAGCGAAAACGCTGTAAAAATGGCAATTTTGGTCACTGTGAGGGTTTAAAAAGTGGTTATTCAACATGACGCCCGATCCAAATGACATTTTCAATCATTTTTGGTAGAGTCCAAAAAATCAATTTTCCGATGAAAAACGATGACCCCGGACCTGTCGATCGTTCAAAAAAGTGGTCAATATTGATGACATTTTAACATTTAATCTTTTGACTTTAAATGACTGTTGGATGTGAATTATTACTTTTTCAACTAAAATAAGTGTGTTTAAAGTCATTTCTGTGCCTGAAATTGGTCAAAATTGAAGCTTTTAAGTAAGCGAAAACTCTGTAAAAATGGCAATTTTGGTCACTGTGAGGGTTTAAAAAGTGGTTATTCAACATGAGGCCCGATCCAAATGACATTTTGAATCATTTTTGGTAGAGTCCAAAAAATCAATTTTCTGATGAAAAAGGTTGACCCCGGACCTGTTGAATGTTCAAAAAAGTGGTCAATATTGATGAAATTTTAACATTTAATCTTTTGACTTTAAATGACTGTTGGATGTGAATTAATACTTTTTCAACTAAAATAAATGTGTTTAAAGTCATTTCTTTGCCTGAAATTGGTCAAAATTGAATCTTTTGAGTAAGCGAAAACTCTGTAAAAATGGCAATTTTGGTCACTGTGAGGGTTTAAAAAGTGGTTATTCAACATGAGGCCCGATCAAAATGACATTTTGAATCATTTTTGGTAGAGTCCAAAAAATCAATTTTCTGATGAAAAACGATGACCCCGGACCTGTCGATCGTTCAAAAAAGTGGTCAATATTGATGAAATTTTAAAATTTAATCTTTTGACTTTAAATGACTGTTGGATGTGAATTATTACTTTTTCAACTAAAATAAGTGTGTTTAAAGTCATTTCTATGCCTGAAATTGGTCAAAATTGAAGCTTTTGAGTAAGCGAAAACTCTGTAAAAATGGCAATTTTGGTCACTGTGAGGGTTTAAAAAGTGGTTATTCTACATGAGGCCCGATCCAAATGACATTTTGAATCATTTTTGGTGGAGTCCAAAAAATCAATTTTCTGATGAAAAAGGTTGCCCCCGGACCTGTCGAATGTTCAAAAAAGTGGTCAACATTGATGAAATTTTAACATTTAATCTTTTGACTTTAAATGACTGTTGGATGTGAATTATTACTTTTTCAACTAAAATAAGTGTGTTTAAAGTCATTTCTGTGCCTGAAATTGGTCAAAATTGAAGCTTTTAAGTAAGCGAAAACTCTGTAAAAATGGCAATTTTGGTCACTGTGAGGGTATAAAAAGTGGTTATTCTATATGAGGCCCGATCCAAATGACATTTTGAATCATTTTTGGTAGAGTCCAAAAAATCAATTTTCTGATGAAAAAGGTTGACCCCGGACCTGTCGCATGTTCAAAAAAGTGGTCATCATTGATGAAATTTTAACATTTAATCTTTTGACTTTAAATGACTGTTGGATGTGAATTATTACTTTTTCAACTAAAATAAGTGTGTTTAAAGTCATTTCTGTGCCTGAAATTGGTCAAAATTGAAGCTTTTGAGTAAGCGAAAACTCTGTAAAAATGGCAATTTTGGTCACTGTGAGGGTTTAAAAAGTGGTTATTCTACACAAGGCCCGATCCAAATGACATTTTGAATCATTTTTGGTAGAGTCCAAAAAATCAATTTTCTGATGAAAAAGGTTGACCCCGGACCTGTCGAATGTTCAAAAAAGTGGTCAACATTGATGAAATTTTAACATTTAATCTTTCGACTTTAAATGACTGTTGGATGTGAATTATTACTTTTTCAAACTAAAATAAGTGTGTTTAAAGTCATTTCTTTGCCTGAAATTGGTCAAAATTGAAGCTTTTGAGTAAGCGAAAACTCTGTAAAAATGGCAATTTTGGTCACTGTGAGGGTTTAAAAAGTGGTTATTCAACATGAGGCCCGATCCAAATGACATTTTGAATCATTTTTGGTAGAGTCCAAAAAATCAATTTTCTGATGAAACACGATGACCCCGGACCTGTCGATCGTTCAAAAAGTGGTCAATATTGATGAAATTTTAACATTTAATCTTTTGACTTTAAATGACTGTTGGTTGTGAATTATTACTTTTTCAACTAAAATAAGTGTGTTTAAAGTCATTTCTGTGCCTGAAATTGGTCAAAATTGAAGCTTTTGAGAAAGCGAAAACTCTGTAAAAATGGCAATTTTGGTCACTGTGAGGGTTTAAAAAGTGGTTATTCAACATGACGCCCGATCCAAATGACATTTTGAATCATTTTTGGTAGAGTCCAAAAAATCAATTTTCTGATGAAAAACGATGACCCCGGCCCGGTCGATCGTTCAAAAAAGTGGTCAATATTGATGAAATTTTAACATTTAATCTTTTGACTTTAAATGACTGTTGGATGTGAATTATTACTTTTTCAACTAAAATAAGTGTGTTTAAAGTCATTTCTGTTCCTGAAATTGGTCAAAATTGAAGCTTTTAAGTAAGCGAAAACTCTGTAAAAATGGCAATTTTGGTCACTGTGAGGGTTTAAAAAGTGGTTATTCAACATGAGGCCCGATCCAAATGACATTTGGAATCATTTTTGGTAGAGTCCAAAAAATCAAATTTTCTGAGGAAAAAGGTTGACCCCGGACCTGTTGAATGTTCAAAAAAGTGGTCAATATTGATGAAATTTTAACATTTAATCTTTTGACTTTAAATGACTGTTGGATGTGAATTAATACTTTTTCAACTAAAATAAGTGTGTTTAAAGTCATTTCTTTGCCTGAAATTGGTCAAAATTGAAGCTTTTGAGTAAGCGAAAACTCTGTAAAAATGGCAATTTTGGTCACTGTGAGGGTTTAAAAAGTGGTTATTCAACATGACACCCGATCCAAATGACATTTTCAATCATTTTTGGTAGAGTCCAAAAAATCAATTTTCTGATGAAAAAGGTTAACCCCGGACCTGTCGAATGTTCAAAAAAGTGGTCAACATTGATGAAATTTTAACATTTAATCTTTTGACTTTAAATGACTGTTGGATGTGAATTAATACTTTTTCAACTAAAATAAGTGTGTTTAAAGTCATTTCTGTGCCTGAAATTGGTCAAAATTGAAGCTTTTGAGTAAGCGAAAACTCTGTAAAAATGGCAATTTTGGTCACTGTGAGGGTTTAAAAAGTGGTTATTCAACATGAGGCCCGATCCAAATGACATTTTGAATCATTTTTGGTAGAGTCCAAAAAATCAATTTTCTGATGAAAAAGGTTGACCCCGGACCTGTCGAATGTTCAAAAAAGTGGTCAACATTGATGAAATTTTAACATTTAATCTTTTGACTTTAAATGACTGTTGGATGTGAATTATTACTTTTTCAACTAAAATAAATTTGTTTAAAGTCATTTCTGTGCCTGAAATTGGTCAAAAATGAAGCTTTTGAGTAAGCGAAAACTCTGTAAAAATGGCAATTTTGGTCACTGTGAGGGTTTCAAAAGTGGTTATTCTACACGAGGCCCGATCCAAATGACATTTTGAATCATTTTTGGTAGAGTCCAAAAAATAAATTTTCTGATGAAAAAGGTTGACCGCGGACCTGTCGAATGTTCGAAAAAGTGGTCAACATTGATGAAATTTTAACATTTAATCTTTTGACTTTAAATGACTTTTGGATGTGAATTATTACTTTTTCATCTAAAATAAGTGTGTTTAAAGTCATTTCTGTGCCTGAAATTGGTCAAAATTGAAGCTTTTGAGTAAGCGAAAACTCTGTAAAAATGGCAATTTTGGTCACTGTGAGGGTTTAAAAAGTGGTTATTCAACATGAGGCCCGATCCAAATGACATTTTGAATCATTTTTGGTAGAGTCCAAAAAATCAATTTTCTGATGAAAAAGGTTGACCCTGGACCTGTCGAATGTTCAAAAAAGTGGTCAACATTGATGAAATTTTAACATTTAATCTTTTGACTTTAAATGACTGTTGGATGTGAATTATTACTTTTTCAACTAAAATAAGTGTGTTTAAAGTCATTTCTGTGCCTGAAATTGGTCAAAAATGAAGCTTTTGAGTAAGCGAAAACTCTGTAAAAATGGCAATTTTGGTCACTGTGAGGGTTTAAAAAGTGGTTATTCTACACGAGGCCCGATCCAAATGACATTTTGAATCATTTTGGTAGAGTCCAAAAAATCAATTTTCTGATGAAAAAGGTTGACCCCGGACCTGTCGAATGTTCAAAAAAGTGGTCAACATTGATGAAATTTTAACATTTAATCTTTTGACTTTAAATGACTGTTGGATGTGAGTTATTACTTTTTCAACTAAAATAAGTGTGTTTAAAGTCATTTCTGTGCCTGAAATTGGTCAAAATTGAAGCTTTTGAGTAAGCGAAAACTCTGTAAAAATGGCAATTTTGGTCACTGTGAGGGTTTAAAAAGTGGTTATTCTACATGAGGCCCGATCCAAATGACATTTTGAATCATTTTTGGTAGAGTCCAAAAAATCAATTTTCTGATGAAAAAGGTTGACCCTGGACCTGTCGAATGTTCAAAAAAGTGGTCAACATTGATGAAATTTTAACATTTAATCTTTTGACTTTAAATGACTGTTGGATGTGAATTATTACTTTTTCAACTAAAATAAGTGTGTTTAAAGTCATTTCTGTGCCTGAAATTGGTCAAAATTGAAGCTTTTAAGTAAGCGAAAACTCTGTAAAAATGGCAATTTTGGTCACTGTGAGGGTATAAAAAGTGGTTATTCTATATGAGGCCCGATCCAAATGACATTTTGAATCATTTTTGGTAGAGTCCAAAAAATCAATTTTCTGATGAAAAAGGTTGACCCCGGACCTGTCGCATGTTCAAAAAGTGGTCAACATTGATGAAATTTTAACATTTAATCTTTTGACTTTAAATGACTGTTGGATGTGAATTATTACTTTTTCAACTAAAATAAGTGTGTTTAAAGTCATTTCTGTTCCTGAAATTGGTCAAAATTGAAGCTTTTAAGTAAGCGAAAACTCTGTAAAAATGGCAATTTTGGTCACTGTGAGGGTTTAAAAAGTGGTTATTCAACATGAGGCCCGATCCAAATGACATTTTGAATCATTTTTGGTAGAGTCCAAAAAATCAAATTTTCTGAGGAAAAAGGTTGACCCCGGACCTGTTGAATGTTCAAAAAAGTGGTCAATATTGATGAAATTTTAACATTTAATCTTTTGACTTTAAATGACTGTTGGATGTGAATTAATACTTTTTCAACTAAAATAAGTGTGTTTAAAGTCATTTCTTTGCCTGAAATTGGTCAAAATTGAAGCTTTTGAGTAAGCGAAAACTCTGTAAAAATGGCAATTTTGGTCACTGTGAGGGTTTAAAAAGTGGTTATTCAACATGACGCCCGATCCAAATGACATTTTCAATCATTTTTGGTAGAGTCCAAAAAATCAATTTTCTGATGAAAAAGGTTAACCCCGGACCTGTCGAATGTTCAAAAAAGTGGTCAACATTGATGAAATTTTAACATTTAATCTTTTGACTTTAAATGACTGTTGGATGTGAATTAATACTTTTTCAACTAAAATAAGTGTGTTTAAAGTCATTTCTGTGCCTGAAATTGGTCAAAATTGAAGCTTTTGAGTAAGCGAAAACTCTGTAAAAATGGCAATTTTGGTCACTGTGAGGGTTTAAAAAGTGGTTATTCAACATGAGGCCCGATCCAAATGACATTTTGAATCATTTTTGGTAGAGTCCAAAAAATCAATTTTCTGATGAAAAAGGTTGACCCCGGACCTGTCGAATGTTCAAAAAAGTGGTCAACATTGATGAAATTTTAACATTTAATCTTTTGACTTTAAATGACTGTTGGATGTGAATTATTACTTTTTCAACTAAAATAAATGTGTTTAAAGTCATTTCTGTGCCTGAAATTGGTCAAAAATGAAGCTTTTGAGTAAGCGAAAACTCTGTAAAAATGGCAATTTTGGTCACTGTGAGGGTTTCAAAAGTGGTTATTCTACACGAGGCCCGATCCAAATGACATTTTGAATCATTTTTGGTAGAGTCCAAAAAATCAATTTTCTGATGAAAAAGGTTGACCGCGGACCTGTCGAATGTTCGAAAAAGTGGTCAACATTGATGAAATTTTAACATTTAATCTTTTGACTTTAAATGACTTTTGGATGTGAATTATTACTTTTTCAACTAAAATAAGTTTGTTTAAAGTCATTTCTGGGCCTGAAATTGGTCAAAATTGAAGCTTTTGAGAAAGCGAAAACGCTGTAAAAATGGCAATTTTGGTCACTGTGAGGGTTTAAAAAGTGGTTATTCAACATGACGCCCGATCCAAATGACATTTTCAATCATTTTTGGTAGAGTCCAAAAAATCAATTTTCCGATGAAAAACGATGACCCCGGACCTGTCGATCGTTCAAAAAAGTGGTCAATATTGATGACATTTTAACATTTAATCTTTTGACTTTAAATGACTGTTGGATGTGAATTATTACTTTTTCAACTAAAATAAGTGTGTTTAAAGTCATTTCTGTGCCTGAAATTGGTCAAAATTGAAGCTTTTAAGTAAGCGAAAACTCTGTAAAAATGGCAATTTTGGTCACTGTGAGGGTTTAAAAAGTGGTTATTCAACATGAGGCCCGATCCAAATGACATTTTGAATCATTTTTGGTAGAGTCCAAAAAATCAATTTTCTGATGAAAAAGGTTGACCCCGGACCTGTTGAATGTTCAAAAAAGTGGTCAATATTGATGAAATTTTAACATTTAATCTTTTGACTTTAAATGACTGTTGGATGTGAATTAATACTTTTTCAACTAAAATAAATGTGTTTAAAGTCATTTCTTTGCCTGAAATTGGTCAAAATTGAATCTTTTGAGTAAGCGAAAACTCTGTAAAAATGGCAATTTTGGTCACTGTGAGGGTTTAAAAAGTGGTTATTCAACATGAGGCCCGATCAAAATGACATTTTGAATCATTTTTGGTAGAGTCCAAAAAATCAATTTTCTGATGAAAAACGATGACCCCGGACCTGTCGATCGTTCAAAAAAGTGGTCAATATTGATGAAATTTTAAAATTTAATCTTTTGACTTTAAATGACTGTTGGATGTGAATTATTACTTTTTCAACTAAAATAAGTGTGTTTAAAGTCATTTCTATGCCTGAAATTGGTCAAAATTGAAGCTTTTGAGTAAGCGAAAACTCTGTAAAAATGGCAATTTTGGTCACTGTGAGGGTTTAAAAAGTGGTTATTCTACATGAGGCCCGATCCAAATGACATTTTGAATCATTTTTGGTAGAGTCCAAAAAATCAATTTTCTGATGAAAAAGGTTGCCCCCGTACCTGTCGAATGTTCAAAAAAGTGGTCAACATTGATGAAATTTTAACATTTAATCTTTTGACTTTAAATGACTGTTGGATGTGAATTATTACTTTTTTAACTAAAATAAGTGTGTTTAAAGTCATTTCTGTGCCTGAAATTGGTCAAAATTGAAGCTTTTAAGTAAGCGAAAACTCTGTAAAAATGGCAATTTTGGTCACTGTGAGGGTATAAAAAGTGGTTATTCTATATGAGGCCCGATCCAAATGACATTTTGAATCATTTTTGGTAGAGTCCAAAAAATCAATTTTCTGATGAAAAAGGTTGACCCCGGACCTGTCGCATGTTCAAAAAAGTGGTCATCATTGATGAAATTTTAACATTTAATCTTTTGACTTTAAATGACTGTTGGATGTGAATTATTACTTTTTCAACTAAAATAAGTGTGTTTAAAGTCATTTCTGTGCCTGAAATTGGTCAAAATTGAAGCTTTTGAGTAAGCGAAAACTCTGTAAAAATGGCAATTTTGGTCACTGTGAGGGTTTAAAAAGTGGTTATTCTACACAAGGCCCGATCCAAATGACATTTTGAATCATTTTTGGTAGAGTCCAAAAAATCAATTTTCTGATGAAAAAGGTTGACCCCGGACCTGTCGAATGTTCAAAAAAGTGGTCAACATTGATGAAATTTTAACATTTAATCTTTCGACTTTAAATGACTGTTGGATGTGAATTATTACTTTTTCAACTAAAATAAGTGTGTTTAAAGTCATTTCTTTGCCTGAAATTGGTCAAAATTGAAGCTTTTGAGTAAGCGAAAACTCTGTAAAAATGGCAATTTTGGTCACTGTGAGGGTTTAAAAAGTGGTTATTCAACATGAGGCCCGATCCAAATGACATTTTGAATCATTTTTGGTAGAGTCCAAAAAATCAATTTTCTGATGAAACACGATGACCCCGGACCTGTCGATCGTTCAAAAAAGTGGTCAATATTGATGAAATTTTAACATTTAATCTTTTGACTTTAAATGACTGTTGGTTGTGAATTATTACTTTTTCAACTAAAATAAGTGTGTTTAAAGTCATTTCTGTGCCTGAAATTGGTCAAAATTGAAGCTTTTGAGAAAGCGAAAACTCTGTAAAAATGGCAATTTTGGTCACTGTGAGGGTTTAAAAAGTGGTTATTCAACATGACGCCCGATCCAAATGACATTTTGAATCATTTTTGGTAGAGTCCAAAAAATCAATTTTCTGATGAAAAACGATGACCCCGGCCCGGTCGATCGTTCAAAAAAGTGGTCAATATTGATGAAATTTTAACATTTAATCTTTTGACTTTAAATGACTGTTGGATGTGAATTATTACTTTTTCAACTAAAATAAGTGTGTTTAAAGTCATTTCTGTTCCTGAAATTGGTCAAAATTGAAGCTTTTAAGTAAGCGAAAACTCTGTAAAAATGGCAATTTTGGTCACTGTGAGGGTTTAAAAAGTGGTTATTCAACATGAGGCCCGATCCAAATGACATTTGGAATCATTTTTGGTAGAGTCCAAAAAATCAAATTTTCTGAGGAAAAAGGTTGACCCCGGACCTGTTGAATGTTCAAAAAAGTGGTCAATATTGATGAAATTTTAACATTTAATCTTTTGACTTTAAATGACTGTTGGATGTGAATTAATACTTTTTCAACTAAAATAAGTGTGTTTAAAGTCATTTCTTTGCCTGAAATTGGTCAAAATTGAAGCTTTTGAGTAAGCGAAAACTCTGTAAAAATGGCAATTTTGGTCACTGTGAGGGTTTAAAAAGTGGTTATTCAACATGACGCCCGATCCAAATGACATTTTCAATCATTTTTGGTAGAGTCCAAAAAATCAATTTTCTGATGAAAAAGGTTAACCCCGGACCTGTCGAATGTTCAAAAAAGTGGTCAACATTGATGAAATTTTAACATTTAATCTTTTGACTTTAAATGACTGTTGGATGTGAATTAATACTTTTTCAACTAAAATAAGTGTGTTTAAAGTCATTTCTGTGCCTGAAATTGGTCAAAATTGAAGCTTTTGAGTAAGCGAAAACTCTGTAAAAATGGCAATTTTGGTCACTGTGAGGGTTTAAAAAGTGGTTATTCAACATGAGGCCCGATCCAAATGACATTTTGAATCATTTTTGGTAGAGTCCAAAAAATCAATTTTCTGATGAAAAAGGTTGACCCCGGACCTGTCGAATGTTCAAAAAAGTGGTCAACATTGATGAAATTTTAACATTTAATCTTTTGACTTTAAATGACTGTTGGATGTGAATTATTACTTTTTCAACTAAAATAAATTTGTTTAAAGTCATTTCTGTGCCTGAAATTGGTCAAAAATGAAGCTTTTGAGTAAGCGAAAACTCTGTAAAAATGGCAATTTTGGTCACTGTGAGGGTTTCAAAAGTGGTTATTCTACACGAGGCCCGATCCAAATGACATTTTGAATCATTTTTGGTAGAGTCCAAAAAATAAATTTTCTGATGAAAAAGGTTGACCGCGGACCTGTCGAATGTTCGAAAAAGTGGTCAACATTGATGAAATTTTAACATTTAATCTTTTGACTTTAAATGACTTTTGGATGTGAATTATTACTTTTTCAACTAAAATAAGTTTGTTTAAAGTCATTTCTGGGCCTGAAATTGGTCAAAATTGAAGCTTTTGAGAAAGCGAAAACGCTGTAAAAATGGCAATTTTGGTCACTGTGAGGGTTTAAAAAGTGGTTATTCAACATGACGCCCGATCCAAATGACATTTTCAATCATTTTTGGTAGAGTCCAAAAAATCAATTTTCTGATGAAAAACGATGACCCCGGACCTGTCGATCGTTCAAAAAAGTGGTCAATATTGATGACATTTTAACATTTAATCTTTTGACTTTAAATGACTTTTGGATGTGAATTATTACTTTTTCAACTAAAATAAGTTTGTTTAAAGTCATTTCTGGGCCTGAAATTGGTCAAAATTGAAGCTTTTGAGAAAGCGAAAACGCTGTAAAAATGGCAATTTTGGTCACTGTGAGGGTTTAAAAAGTGGTTATTCAACATGACGCCCGATCCAAATGACATTTTCAATCATTTTTGGTAGAGTCCAAAAAATCAATTTTCCGATGAAAAACGATGACCCCGGACCTGTCGATCGTTCAAAAAAGTGGTCAATATTGATGACATTTTAACATTTAATCTTTTGACTTTAAATGACTGTTGGATGTGAATTATTACTTTTTCAACTAAAATAAGTGTGTTTAAAGTCATTTCTGTGCCTGAAATTGGTCAAAATTGAAGCTTTTAAGTAAGCGAAAACTCTGTAAAAATGGCAATTTTGGTCACTGTGAGGGTTTAAAAAGTGGTTATTCAACATGAGGCCCGATCCAAATGACATTTTGAATCATTTTTGGTAGAGTCCAAAAAATCCATTTTCTGATGAAAAAGGTTGACCCCGGACCTGTTGAATGTTCAAAAAAGTGGTCAATATTGATGAAATTTTAACATTTAATCTTTTGACTTTAAATGAGTGTTGGATGTGAATTAATACTTTTTCAACTAAAATAAATGTGTTTAAAGTCATTTCTTTGCCTGAAATTGGTCAAAATTGAATCTTTTGAGTAAGCGAAAACTCTGTAAAAATGGCAATTTTGGTCACTGTGAGGGTTTAAAAAGTGGTTATTCAACATGAGGCCCGATCAAAATGACATTTTGAATCATTTTTGGTAGAGTCCAAAAAATCAATTTTCTGATGAAAAACGATGACCCCGGACCTGTCGATCGTTCAAAAAAGTGGTCAATATTGATGAAATTTTAAAATTTAATCTTTTGACTTTAAATGACTGTTGGATGTGAATTATTACTTTTTCAACTAAAATAAGTGTGTTTAAAGTCATTTCTATGCCTGAAATTGGTCAAAATTGAAGCTTTTGAGTAAGCGAAAACTCTGTAAAAATGGCAATTTTGGTCACTGTGAGGGTTTAAAAAGTGGTTATTCTACATGAGGCCCGATCCAAATGACATTTTGAATCATTTTTGGTGGAGTCCAAAAAATCAATTTTCTGATGAAAAAGGTTGCCCCCGGACCTGTCGAATGTTCAAAAAAGTGGTCAACATTGATGAAATTTTAACATTTAATCTTTTGACTTTAAATGACTGTTGGATGTGAATTATTACTTTTTCAACTAAAATAAGTGTGTTTAAAGTCATTTCTGTGCCTGAAATTGGTCAAAATTGAAGCTTTTAAGTAAGCGAAAACTCTGTAAAAATGGCAATTTTGGTCACTGTGAGGGTATAAAAAGTGGTTATTCTATATGAGGCCCGATCCAAATGACATTTTGAATCATTTTTGGTAGAGTCCAAAAAATCAATTTTCTGATGAAAAAGGTTGACCCCGGACCTGTCGCATGTTCAAAAAAGTGGTCATCATTGATGAAATTTTAACATTTAATCTTTTGACTTTAAATGACTGTTGGATGTGAATTATTACTTTTTCAACTAAAATAAGTGTGTTTAAAGTCATTTCTGTGCCTGAAATTGGTCAAAATTGAAGCTTTTGAGTAAGCGAAAACTCTGTAAAAATGGCAATTTTGGTCACTGTGAGGGTTTAAAAAGTGGTTATTCTACACAAGGCCCGATCCAAATGACATTTTGAATCATTTTTGGTAGAGTCCAAAAAATCAATTTTCTGATGAAAAAGGTTGACCCCGGACCTGTCGAATGTTCAAAAAAGTGGTCAACATTGATGAAATTTTAACATTTAATCTTTCGACTTTAAATGACTGTTGGATGTGAATTATTACTTTTTCAACTAAAATAAGTGTGTTTAAAGTCATTTCTTTGCCTGAAATTGGTCAAAATTGAAGCTTTTGAGTAAGCGAAAACTCTGTAAAAATGGCAATTTTGGTCACTGTGAGGGTTTAAAAAGTGGTTATTCAACATGAGGCCCGATCCAAATGACATTTTGAATCATTTTTGGTAGAGTCCAAAAAATCAATTTTCTGATGAAACACGATGACCCCGGACCTGTCGATCGTTCAAAAAAGTGGTCAATATTGATGAAATTTTAACATTTAATCTTTTGACTTTAAATGACTGTTGGTTGTGAATTATTACTTTTTCAACTAAAATAAGTGTGTTTAAAGTCATTTCTGTGCCTGAAATTGGTCAAAATTGAAGCTTTTGAGAAAGCGAAAACTCTGTAAAAATGGCAATTTTGGTCACTGTGAGGGTTTAAAAAGTGGTTATTCAACATGACGCCCGATCCAAATGACATTTTGAATCATTTTTGGTAGAGTCCAAAAAATCAATTTTCTGATGAAAAACGATGACCCCGGCCCGGTCGATCGTTCAAAAAAGTGGTCAATATTGATGAAATTTTAACATTTAATCTTTTGACTTTAAATGACTGTTGGATGTGAATTATTACTTTTTCAACTAAAATAAGTGTGTTTAAAGTCATTTCTGTTCCTGAAATTGGTCAAAATTGAAGCTTTTAAGTAAGCGAAAACTCTGTAAAAATGGCAATTTTGGTCACTGTGAGGGTTTAAAAAGTGGTTATTCAACATGAGGCCCGATCCAAATGACATTTGGAATCATTTTTGGTAGAGTCCAAAAAATCAAATTTTCTGAGGAAAAAGATTGACCCCGGACCTGTTGAATGTTCAAAAAAGTGGTCAATATTGATGAAATTTTAACATTTAATCTTTTGACTTTAAATGACTGTTGGATGTGAATTAATACTTTTTCAACTAAAATAAGTGTGTTTAAAGTCATTTCTTTGCCTGAAATTGGTCAAAATTGAAGCTTTTGAGTAAGCGAAAACTCTGTAAAAATGGCAATTTTGGTCACTGTGAGGGTTTAAAAAGTGGGTTTAAAAAGTGGTTATTCAACATGACACCCGATCCAAATGACATTTTCAATCATTTTTGGTAGAGTCCAAAAAATCAATTTTCTGATGAAAAAGGTTAACCCCGGACCTGTCGAATGTTCAAAAAAGTGGTCAACATTGATGAAATTTTAACATTTAATCTTTTGACTTTAAATGACTGTTGGATGTGAATTAATACTTTTTCAACTAAAATAAGTGTGTTTAAAGTCATTTCTGTGCCTGAAATTGGTCAAAATTGAAGCTTTTGAGTAAGCGAAAACTCTGTAAAAATGGCAATTTTGGTCACTGTGAGGGTTTAAAAAGTGGTTATTCAACATGAGGCCCGATCCAAATGACATTTTTGAATCATTTTTGGTAGAGTCCAAAAAATCAATTTTCTGATGAAAAAGGTTGACCCCGGACCTGTCGAATGTTCAAAAAGTGTCAACATTGATGAAATTTTAACATTTAATCTTTTGACTTTAAATGACTGTTGGATGTGAATTATTCTTTTTCAACTAAAATAAATTTGTTTAAAGTCATTTCTGTGCCTGAAATTGGTCAAAAATGAAGCTTTTGAGTAAGCGAAAACTCTGTAAAAATGGCAATTTTGGTCACTGTGAGGGTTTCAAAAGTGGTTATTCTACACGAGGCCCGATCCAAATGACATTTTGAATCATTTTTGGTAGAGTCCAAAAAATAAATTTTCTGATGAAAAAGGTTGACCGCGGACCTGTCGAATGTTCGAAAAAGTGGTCAACATTGATGAAATTTTTAACATTTAATCTTTTGACTTTAAATGACTTTTGGATGTGAATTATTACTTTTTCAACTAAAATAAGTTTGTTTAAAGTCATTTCTGGGCCTGAAATTGGTCAAAATTGAAGCTTTTGAGAAAGCGAAAACGCTGTAAAAATGGCAATTTTGGTCACTGTGAGGGTTTAAATAGTGGTTATTCAACATGACGCCCGATCCAAATGACATTTTCAATCATTTTTTGGTAGAGTCCAAAAAATCAATTTTCTGATGAAAAACGATGACCCCGGACCTGTCGATCGTTCAAAAAAGTGGTCAATATGAGACATTTAACATTTAATCTTTTGACTTTAAATGACTTTTGGATGTGAATTAATACTTTTTCAACTAAAATAAGTTTGTTTAAAGTCATTTCTGGGCCTGAAATTGGTCAAAATTGAAGCTTTTGAGAAAGCGAAAACGCTGTAAAAATGGCAATTTTGGTCACTGTGAGGGTTTAAAAAGTGGTTATTCAACATGACGCCCGATCCAAATGACATTTTCAATCATTTTTGGTAGAGTCCAAAAAAAATCAATTTTCCGATGAAAAACGATGACCCCCGGACCTGTCGATCATTCAAAAAAGTGGTCAATATTGATGACATTTTAACATTTAATCTTTTGACTTTAAATGACTGTTGGATGTGAATTATTACTTTTTCAACTAAAATAAGTGTGTTTAAAGTCATTTCTGTGCCTGAAATTGGTCAAAATTGAAGCTTTTAAGTAAGCGAAAACTCTGTAAAAATGGCAATTTTGGTCACTGTGAGGGTATAAAAAGTGGTTATTCTATATGAGGCCCGATCCAAATGACATTTTGAATCATTTTTGGTAGAGTCCAAAAAATCAATTTTCTGATGAAAAAGGTTGACCCCGGACCTGTCGCATGTTCAAAAAAGTGGTCATCATTGATGAAATTTTAACATTTAATCTTTTGACTTTAAATGACTGTTGGATGTGAATTATTACTTTTTCAACTAAAATAAGTGTGTTTAAAGTCATTTCTGTGCCTGAAATTGGTCAAAATTGAAGCTTTTGAGTAAGCGAAAACTCTGTAAAAATGGCAATTTTGGTCACTGTGAGGGTTTAAAAAGTGGTTATTCTACACAAGGCCCGATCCAAATGACATTTTGAATCATTTTTGGTAGAGTCCAAAAAATCAATTTTCTGATGAAAAAGGTTGACCCCGGACCTGTCGAATGTTCAAAAAAGTGGTCAACATTGATGAAATTTTAACATTTAATCTTTCGACTTTAAATGACTGTTGGATGTGAATTATTACTTTTTCAACTAAAATAAGTGTGTTTAAAGTCATTTCTTTGCCTGAAATTGGTCAAAATTGAAGCTTTTGAGTAAGCGAAAACTCTGTAAAAATGGCAATTTTGGTCACTGTGAGGGTTTAAAAAGTGGTTATTCAACATGAGGCCCGATCCAAATGACATTTTGAATCATTTTTGGTAGAGTCCAAAAAATCAATTTTCTGATGAAACACGATGACCCCGGACTGTCGATCGTTCAAAAAAGTGTCAATATTGATGAAATTTTAACATTTAATCTTTTGACTTTAAATGACTGTTGGTTGTGAATTATTACTTTTTCAACTAAAATAAGTGTGTTTAAAGTCATTTCTGTTCCTGAAATTGGTCAAAATTGAAGCTTTTAAGTAAGCGAAAACTCTGTAAAATGGCAATTTTTGGTCACTGTGAGGGTTTAAAAAGTGGTTATTCAACATGAGGCCCGATCCAAATGACATTTTGAATCATTTTTGGTAGAGTCCAAAAAATCAAATTTTCTGAGGAAAAAGGTTGACCCCGGACCTGTTGATGTTCAAAAAAGTGGTCAATATTGATGAAATTTTAACATTTAATCTTTTGACTTTAAAATGACTGTTGGATGTGAATTAATACTTTTTCAACTAAAATAAGTGTGTTTAAAGTCATTTCTTTGCCTGAAATTGGTCAAAATTGAAGCTTTTGAGTAAGCGAAAACTCTGTAAAAATGGCAATTTTGGTCACTGTGAGGGTTTAAAAAGTGGTTATTCAACATGACGCCCGATCCAAATGACATTTTCAATCATTTTTGGTAGAGTCCAAAAAATCAATTTTCTGATGAAAAAGGTTAACCCCGGACCTGTCGAATGTTCAAAAAAGTGGTCAACATTGATGAAATTTTAACATTAATCTTTTGACTTTAAATGACTGTTGGATGTGAATTAATACTTTTTCAACTAAAATAAGTGTGTTAAAGTCATTTCTGTGCCTGAAATTGGTCAAAATTGAAGCTTTTGAGTAAGCGAAACTCTGTAAAAATGGCAATTTTGGTCACTGTGAGGGTTTAAAAAGTGGTTATTCAACATGAGGCCCGATCCAAATGACATTTTGAATCATTTTGGTAGAGTCCAAAAATCAATTTTCTGATGAAAAAGGTTGACCCCGGACCTGTCGAATGTTCAAAAAAGTGGTCAACATTGATGAAATTTTAACATTTAATCTTTTGACTTTAAATGACTGTTGGATGTGAATTATTACTTTTTCAACTAAAATAAATTTGTTTAAAGTCATTTCTGTGCCTGAAATTGGTCAAAAATGAAGCTTTTGAGTAAGCGAAAACTCTGTAAAAATGGCAATTTTGGTCACTGTGAGGGTTTCAAAAGTGGTTATTCCTACACGAGGCCCGATCCAAATGACATTTTGAATCATTTTTGGTAGAGTCCAAAAAATAAATTTCTGATGAAAAAGGTTGACCGCGGACCTGTCGAATGTTCGAAAAAGTGGTCAACATTGATGAAATTTTAACATTTAATCTTTTGACTTTAAATGACTTTTGGATGTGAATTATTACTTTTTCAACTAAATAAGTTTGTTTAAAGTCATTTCTGGGCCTGAAATTGGTCAAAATTGAAGCTTTTGAGAAAGCGAAAACGCTGTAAAAATGGCAATTTTGGTCACTGTGAGGGTTTAAAAAGTGGTTATTCAACATGACGCCCGATCCAAATGACATTTTCAATCATTTTTTGGTAGAGTCCAAAAATCAATTTTCTGATGAAAAACGATGACCCGGACCTGTCGATCGTTCAAAAAAGTGGTCAATATTGATGACATTTTAACATTTAATCTTTTGACTTTAAATGACTGTTGGATGTGAATTATTACTTTTTCAACTAAAATAAGTGTGTTTAAAGTAATTTCTGTGCCTGAAATTGGTCAAAATTGAAGCTTTTAAGTAAGCGAAAACTCTGTAAAAATGGCAATTTTGGTCACTGTGAGGGTTTAAAAAGTGGTTATTCAACATGAGGCCCGATCCAAATGACATTTTGAATCATTTTTGGTAGAGTCCAAAAAATCAATTTCTGATGAAAAAGGTTGACCCCGGACCTGTTGAATGTTCAAAAAAGTGGTCAATATTGATGAAATTTTAACATTTAATCTTTTGACTTTAAATGACTGTTGGATGTGAATTAATACTTTTTCAACTAAAATAAATGTGTTTAAAGTCATTTCTTTGCCTGAAATTGGTCAAAATTGAATCTTTTGAGTAAGCGAAAACTCTGTAAAAATGGCAATTTTGGTCACTGTGAGGGTTTAAAAAGTGGTTATTCAACATGAGGCCCGATCAAAATGACATTTTGAATCATTTTTGGTAGAGTCCAAAAAATCAATTTTCTGATGAAAAACGATGACCCCGGACCTGTCGATCGTTCAAAAAGTGGTCAATATTGATGAAATTTTAAAATTTAATCTTTTGACTTTTAAATGACTGTTGGATGTGAATTATTACTTTTTTAACTAAAATAAGTGTGTTTAAAGTCATTTCTATGCCTGAAATTGGTCAAAATTGAAGCTTTGAGTAAGCGAAAACTCTGTAAAAATGGCAATTTTGGTCACTGTGAGGGTTTTAAAAAGTGGTTATTCTACATGAGGCCCGATCAAATGACATTTTGAATCATTTTTGGTAGAGTCCAAAAAATCAATTTTCTGATGAAAAAGGTTGACCCCGGACCTGTCGAATGTTCAAAAAAGTGGTCAACATTGATGAAATTTTAACATTTAATCTTTTGACTTTAAATGACTGTTGGATGTGAATTATTACTTTTTCAACTAAAATAAGTGTGTTTAAAGTCATTTCTGTGCCTGAAATTGGTCAAAATTGAAGCTTTTGAGAAAGCGAAAACTCTGTAAAAATGGCAATTTTGGTCACTGTGAGGGTTTAAAAAGTGGTTATTCAACATGAGGCCCGATCCAAATGACATTTTGAATCATTTTTGGTATAGTCCAAAAAATCAATTTTCTGATGAAAAAGGTTGACCCCGGACCTGTCGCATGTTCAAAAAAGTGGTCAACATTGATGAAATTTTAACATTTAATCTTTTGACTTTAAATGACTGTTGGATGTGAATTATTACTTTTTCAACTAAAATAAGTGTGTTTAAAGTCATTTCTTTGCCTGAAATTGGTCAAAATTGAAGCTTTTGAGTAAGCGAAAACTCTGTAAAAATTGCAATTTTGGTCACTGTGAGGGTTTAAAAAGTGGTTATTCTACACGAGGCCCGATCCAAATGACATTTTGAATCATTTTTGGTAGAGTCCAAAAAATTAATTTTCTGATGAAAAAGGTTGACCCCGTACCTGTCGAATGTTCAAGAAAGTGGTCAACATTGATGAAATTTTAACATTTAATCTTTTGACTTTAAATGACTGTTGGATGTGAATTATTACTTTTTCAACTAAAATAAGTGTGTTTAAAGTCATTTCTGTGCCTGAAATTGGTCAAAATTGAAGCTTTTGAGTAAGCGAAAACTCTGTAAAAATGGCAATTTTGGTCACTGTGAGGGTTTAAAAAGGGGTTATTCTACATGAGGCCCGATCCAAATGACATTTTGAATCATTTTTGGTAGAGTCCAAAAAATCAATTTTCTGATGAAAAAGGTTGACCCCGGACCTGTCGCATGTTCAAAAAAGTGGTCAACATTGATGAAATTTTAACATTTAATCTTTTGACTTTAAATGACTGTTGGATGTGAATTATTACTTTTTCAACTAAAATAAGTGTGTTTAAAGTCATTTCTGTGCCTGAAATTGGTCAAAATTGAAGCTTTTGAGTAAGCGAAAACTCTGTAAAAATGGCAATTTTGGTCACTGTGAGGGTTTAAAAAGTGGTTATTCTACATGAGGCCCGATCCAAATGACATTTTGAATCATTTTTGGTAGAGTCCAAAAAATCAATTTTCTGATGAAAAAGGTTGACCCCGGACCTGTCGAATGTTCAAAAAAGTGGTCAACATTGATGAAATTTTAACATTTAATCTTTTGACTTTAAATGACTGTTGGATGTGAATTATTACTTTTTCAACTAAAATAAGTGTGTTTAAAGTCATTTCTTTGCCTGAAATTGGTCAAAATTGAAGCTTTTGAGTAAGCGAAAACTCTGTAAAAATGGCAATTTTGGTCACTGTGAGGGTTTAAAAAGTGGTTATTCAACATGAGGCCCGATCCAAATGACATTTTGAATCATTTTTGGTAGAGTCCAAAAAATCAATTTTCTGATGAAACACGATGACCCCGGACCTGTCGATCGTTCAAAAAAGTGGTCAATATTGATGAAATTTTAACATTTAATCTTTTGACTTTAAATGACTGTTGGATGTGAATTATTACTTTTTCAACTAAAATAAGTGTGTTTAAAGTCATTTCTGTGCCTGAAATTGGTCAAAATTTAAGCTTTTGAGTAAGCGAAAACTCTGTAAAAATGGCAATTTTGGTCACTGTGAGGGTTTAAAAAGTGGTTATTCTACACAAGGCCAGATCCAAATGACATTTTGAATCATTTTTGGTAGAGTCCAAAAAATCAATTTTCTGATGAAAAAGGTTAACCCCGGACCTGTCGAATGTTCAAAAAAGTGGTCAACATTGATGAAATTTTAACATTTAATCTTTTGACTTTAAATGACTGTTGGATGTGAATTATTACTTTTTCAACTAAAATAAGTGTGTTTAAAGTCATTTCTGTGCCTGAAATTGGTCAAAATTGAAGCTTTTGAGTAAGCGAAAACTCTGTAAAAATGGCAATTTTGGTCACTGTGAGGGTTTAATAAGTGGTTATTCAACATGACGCCCGATCCAAATGACATTTTCAATCATTTTTGGTAGAGTCCAAAAAATCAATTTTCTGATGAAAAAGGTTAACCCCGGACCTGTCGAATGTTCAAAAAAGTGGTCAACATTGATGAAATTTTAACATTTAATCTTTTGACTTTAAATGACTGTTGGATGTGAATTATTACTTTTTCAACTAAAATAAGTGTGTTTAAAGTCATTTCTGTGCCTGAAATTGGTCAAAATTGAAGCTTTTGAGTAAGCGAAAACTCTGTAAAAATGGCAATTTTGGTCACTGTGAGGGTTTAAAAAGTGGTTATTCAACATGAGGCCCGATCCAAATGACATTTTGAATCATTTTTGGTAGAGTCCAAAAAATCAAATTTTCTGAGGAAAAAGGTTGACCCCGGACATGTTGAATGTTCAAAAAAGTGGTCAATATTGATGAAATTTTAACATTTAATCTTTTGACTTTAAATGACTGTTGGATGTGAATTAATACTTTTTCAACTAAAATAAGTGTGTTTAAAGTCATTTCTTTGCCTGAAATTGGTCAAAATTGAAGCTTTTGAGTAAGCGAAAACTCTGTAAAAATGGCAATTTTGGTCACTGTGAGGGTTTAAAAAGTGGTTATTCAACATGACGCCCGATCCAAATGACATTTTCAATCATTTTTGGTAGAGTCCAAAAAATCAATTTTCTGATGAAAAAGGTTAACCCCGGACCTGTCGAATGTTCAAAAAAGTGGTCAACATTGATGAAATTTTAACATTTAATCTTTTGACTTTAAATGACTGTTGGATGTGAATTATTACTTTTTCAACTAAAATAAGTGTGTTTAAAGTCATTTCTGTGCCTGAAATTGGTCAAAATTGAAGCTTTTGAGTAAGCGAAAACTCTGTAAAAATGGCAATTTTGGTCACTGTGAGGGTTTAAAAAGTGGTTATTCAACATGAGGCCCGATCCAAATGACATTTTGAATCATTTTTGGTAGAGTCCAAAAAATCAATTTTCTGATGAAAAAGGTTGACCCTGGACCTGTCGAATGTTCAAAAAAGTGGTCAACATTGATGAAATTTTAACATTTAATCTTTTGACTTTAAATGACTGTTGGATGTGAATTATTACTTTTTCAACTAAAATAAGTGTGTTTAAAGTCATTTCTGTGCCTGAAATTGGTCAAAAATGAAGCTTTTGAGTAAGCGAAAACTCTGTAAAAATGGCAATTTTGGTCACTGTGAGGGTTTAAAAAGTGGTTATTCTACACGAGGCCCGATCCAAATGACATTTTGAATCATTTTTGGTAGAGTCCAAAAAATCAATTTTCTGATGAAAAAGGTTGACCCCGGACCTGTCGAATGTTCAAAAAAGTGGTCAACATTGATGAAATTTTAACATTTAATCTTTTGACTTTAAATGACTGTTGGATGTGAGTTATTACTTTTTCAACTAAAATAAGTGTGTTTAAAGTCATTTCTGTGCCTGAAATTGGTCAAAATTGAAGCTTTTGAGTAAGCGAAAACTCTGTAAAAATGGCAATTTTGGTCACTTTGAGGGTTTAAAAAGTGGTTATTCAACATGAGGCCCGATCCAAATGACATTTTGAATCATTTTTGGTAGAGTCCAAAAAATCAAATTTTCTGAGGAAAAAGGTTGACCCCGGACCTGTTGAATGTTCAAAAAAGTGGTCAATATTGATGAAATTTTAACATTTAATCTTTTGACTTTAAATGACTGTTGGATGTGAATTAATACTTTTTCAACTAAAATAAGTGTGTTTAAAGTCATTTCTTTGCCTGAAATTGGTCAAAATTGAAGCTTTTGAGTAAGCGAAAACTCTGTAAAAATGGCAATTTTGGTCACTGTGAGGGTTTAAAAAGTGGTTATTCAACATGACGCCCGATCCAAATGACATTTTCAATCATTTTTGGTAGAGTCCAAAAAATCAATTTTCTGATGAAAAAGGTTAACCCCGGACCTGTCGAATGTTCAAAAAAGTGGTCAACATTGATGAAATTTTAACATTTAATCTTTTGACTTTAAATGACTGTTGGATGTGAATTAATACTTTTTCAACTAAAATAAGTGTGTTTAAAGTCATTTCTGTGCCTGAAATTGGTCAAAATTGAAGCTTTTGAGTAAGCGAAAACTCTGTAAAAATGGCAATTTTGGTCACTGTGAGGGTTTAAAAAGTGGTTATTCAACATGAGGCCCGATCCAAATGACATTTTGAATCATTTTTGGTAGAGTCCAAAAAATCAATTTTCTGATGAAAAAGGTTGACCCCGGACCTGTCGAATGTTCAAAAAAGTGGTCAACATTGATGAAATTTTAACATTTAATCTTTTGACTTTAAATGACTGTTGGATGTGAATTATTACTTTTTCAACTAAAATAAATGTGTTTAAAGTCATTTCTGTGCCTGAAATTGGTCAAAAATGAAGCTTTTGAGTAAGCGAAAACTCTGTAAAAATGGCAATTTTGGTCACTGTGAGGGTTTCAAAAGTGGTTATTCTACACGAGGCCCGATCCAAATGACATTTTGAATCATTTTTGGTAGGGTCCAAAAAATCAATTTTCTGATGAAAAAGGTTGACCGCGGACCTGTCGAATGTTCGAAAAAGTGGTCAATATTGATGAAATTTTAACATTTAATCTTTTGACTTTAAATGACTTTTGGATGTGAATTATTACTTTTTCAACTAAAATAAGTTTGTTTAAAGTCATTTCTGGGCCTGAAATTGGTCAAAATTGAAGCTTTTGAGAAAGCGAAAACGCTGTAAAAATGGCAATTTTGGTCACTGTGAGGGTTTAAAAAGTGGTTATTCAACATGACGCCCGATCCAAATGACATTTTCAATCATTTTTGGTAGAGTCCAAAAAATCAATTTTCTGATGAAAAACGATGACCCCGGACCTGTCGATCGTTCAAAAAAGTGGTCAATATTGATGACATTTTAACATTTAATCTTTTGACTTTAAATGACTGTTGGATGTGAATTATTACTTTTTCAACTAAAATAAGTGTGTTTAAAGTCCTTTCTGTGCCTGAAATTGGTCAAAATTGAAGCTTTTAAGTAAGCGAAAACTCTGTAAAAATGGCAATTTTGGTCACTGTGAGGGTTTAAAAAGTGGTTATTCAACATGAGGCCCGATCCAAATGACATTTTGAATCATTTTTGGTAGAGTCCAAAAAATCAATTTTCTGATGAAAAAGGTTGACCCCGGACCTGTTGAATGTTCAAAAAAGTGGTCAATATTGATGAAATTTTAACATTTAATCTTTTGACTTTAAATGACTGTTGGATGTGAATTAATACTTTTTCAACTAAAATAAATGTGTTTAAAGTCATTTCTTTGCCTGAAATTGGTCAAAATTGAATCTTTTGAGTAAGCGAAAACTCTGTAAAAATGGCAATTTTGGTCACTGTGAGGGTTTAAAAAGTGGTTATTCAACATGAGGCCCGATCAAAATGACATTTTGAATCATTTTTGGTAGAGTCCAAAAAATCAATTTTCTGATGAAAAACGATGACCCCGGACCTGTCGATCGTTCAAAAAAGTGGTCAATATTGATGAAATTTTAAAATTTAATCTTTTGACTTTAAATGACTGTTGGATGTGAATTATTACTTTTTCAACTAAAATAAGTGTGTTTAAAGTCATTTCTGTGCCTGAAATTGGTCAAAATTGAAGCTTTTGAGTAAGCGAAAACTCTGTAAAAATGGCAATTTTGGTCACTGTGAGGGTTTAAAAAGTGGTTATTCTACATGAGGCCCGATCCAAATGACATTTTGAATCATTTTTGGTAGAGTCCAAAAAATCAATTTTCTGATGAAAAAGGTTGACCCCGGACCTGTCGAATGTTCAAAAAAGTGGTCAACATTGATGAAATTTTAACATTTAATCTTTTGACTTTAAAAGACTGGTGGATGTGAATTATTACTTTTTCAACTAAAATAAGTGTGTTTAAAGTCATTTCTGTGCCTGAAATTGGTCAAAAATGAAGCTTTTGAGTAAGCGAAAACTCTGTAAAAATGGCAATTTTGGTCACTGTGAGGGTTTAAAAAGTGGTTATTCTACACGAGGCCCGATCCAAATGACATTTTGAATCATTTTTGGTAGAGTCCAAAAAATCAATTTTCTGATGAAAAAGGTTGACCCCGGACCTGTCGAATGTTCAAAAAAGTGGTCAACATTGATGAAATTTTAACATTTAATCTTTTGACTTTAAATGACTGTTGGATGTGAATTATTACTTTTTCAACTAAAATAAGTGTGTTTAAAGTCATTTCTTTGCCTGAAATTGGTCAAAATTGAAGCTTTTGAGTAAGCGAAAACTCTGTAAAAATGGCAATTTTGGTCACTGTGAGGGTTTAAAAAGTGGTTATTCTACACAAGGCCAGATCCAAATGACATTTTGAATCATTTTTGGTAGAGTCCAAAAAATCTATTTTCAGATGAAAAAGGTTGACCCCGGACCTGTCGAATGTTCAAAAAAGTGGTCAACATTGATGACATTTTAACATTTAATCTTTTGACTTTAAATGACTGTTGGATGTGAATTATTACTTTTTCAACTAAAATAAGTGTGTTTAAAGTCATTTCTTTGCCTGAAATTGGTCAAAATTGAAGCTTTTGAGTAAGCGAAAACTCTGTAAAAATGGCAATTTTGGTCACTGTGAGGGTTTAAAAAGTGGTTATTCAACATGACGCCCGATCCAAATGACATTTTCAATCATTTTTGGTAGAGTCCAAAAAATCAATTTTCTGATGAAAAAGGTTAACCCCGGACCTGTCGAATGTTCAAAAAAGTGGTCAACATTGATGAAATTTTAACATTTAATCTTTTGACTTTAAATGACTGTTGGATGTGAATTAATACTTTTTCAACTAAAATAAGTGTGTTTAAAGTCATTTCTGTGCCTGAAATTGGTCAAAATTGAAGCTTTTGAGTAAGCGAAAACTCTGTAAAAATGGCAATTTTGGTCACTGTGAGGGTTTAAAAAGTGGTTATTCAACATGAGGCCCGATCCAAATGACATTTTGAATCATTTTTGGTAGAGTCCAAAAAATCAATTTTCTGATGAAAAAGGTTGACCCCGGACCTGTCGAATGTTCAAAAAAGTGGTCAACATTGATGAAATTTTAACATTTAATCTTTTGACTTTAAATGACTGTTGGATGTGAATTATTACTTTTTCAACTAAAATAAATGTGTTTAAAGTCATTTCTGTGCCTGAAATTGGTCAAAAATGAAGCTTTTGAGTAAGCGAAAACTCTGTAAAAATGGCAATTTTGGTCACTGTGAGGGTTTCAAAAGTGGTTATTCTACACGAGGCCCGATCCAAATGACATTTTGAATCATTTTTGGTAGGGTCCAACAAATCAATTTTCTGATGAAAAAGGTTGACCGCGGACCTGTCGAATGTTCGAAAAAGTGGTCAATATTGATGAAATTTTAACATTTAATCTTTTGACTTTAAATGACTTTTGGATGTGAATTATTACTTTTTCAACTAAAATAAGTGTGTTTAAAGTCATTTCTGTGCCTGAAATTGGTCAAAATTGAAGCTTTTAAGTAAGCGAAAACTCTGTAAAAATGGCAATTTTGGTCACTGTGAGGGTTTAAAAAGTGGTTATTCAACATGAGGCCCGATCCAAATGACATTTTGAATCATTTTTGGTAGAGTCCAAAAAATCAATTTTCTGATGAAAAAGGTTGACCCCGGACCTGTCGAATGTTCAAAAAAGTGGTCAACATTGATGAAATTTTAACATTTAATCTTTTGACTTTAAATGACTGTTGGATGTGAATTATTACTTTTTCAACTAAAATAAGTGTGTTTAAAGTCATTTCTGTGCCTGAAATTGGTCAAAATTGAAGCTTTTGAGAAAGCGAAAACTCTGTAAAAATGGCAATTTTGGTCACTGTGAGGGTTTAAAAAGTGGTTATTCAACATGAGGCCCGATCCAAATGACATTTTCAATCATTTTTGGTAGAGTCCAAAAAATCAATTTTCTGATGAAAAAGGTTAACCCCGGACCTGTAGAATGTTCAAAAAAGTGGTCAACATTGATGAAATTTTAACATTTAATCTTTTGACTTTAAATGACTGTTGGATGTGAATTATTACTTTTTCAACTAAAATAAGTGTGTTTAAAGTCATTTCTGTGCCTGAAATTGGTCAAAAATGAAGCTTTTGAGTAAGCGAAAACTCTGTAAAAATGGCAATTTTGGTCACTGTGAGGGTTTAAAAAGTGGTTATTCTACACGAGGCCCGATCCAAATGACATTTTGAATCATTTTTGGTAGAGTCCAAAAAATCAATTTTCTGATGAAAAAGGTTGACCCCGGACCTGTCGAATGTTCAAAAAAGTGGTCAACATTGATGAAATTTTAACATTTAATCTTTTGACTTTAAAAGACTGGTGGATGTGAATTATTACTTTTTCAACTAAAATAAGTGTGTTTAAAGTCATTTCTGTGCCTGAAATTGGTCAAAAATGAAGCTTTTGAGTAAGCGAAAACTCTGTAAAAATGGCAATTTTGGTCACTGTGAGGGTTTAAAAAGTGGTTATTCTACACGAGGCCCGATCCAAATGACATTTTGAATCATTTTTGGTAGAGTCCAAAAAATCAATTTTCTGATGAAAAAGGTTGACCCCGGACCTGTCGAATGTTCAAAAAAGTGGTCAACATTGATGAAATTTTAACATTTAATCTTTTGACTTTAAATGACTGTTGGATGTGAATTATTACTTTTTCAACTAAAATAAGTGTGTTTAAAGTCATTTCTTTGCCTGAAATTGGTCAAAATTGAAGCTTTTGAGTAAGCGAAAACTCTGTAAAAATGGCAATTTTGGTCACTGTGAGGGTTTAAAAAGTGGTTATTCTACACAAGGCCAGATCCAAATGACATTTTGAATCATTTTTGGTAGAGTCCAAAAAATCTATTTTCAGATGAAAAAGGTTGACCCCGGACCTGTCGAATGTTCAAAAAAGTGGTCAACATTGATGACATTTTAACATTTAATCTTTTGACTTTAAATGACTGTTGGATGTGAATTATTACTTTTTCAACTAAAATAAGTGTGTTTAAAGTCATTTCTTTGCCTGAAATTGGTCAAAATTGAAGCTTTTGAGTAAGCGAAAACTCTGTAAAAATGGCAATTTTGGTCACTGTGAGGGTTTAAAAAGTGGTTATTCAACATGACGCCCGATCCAAATGACATTTTCAATCATTTTTGGTAGAGTCCAAAAAATCAATTTTCTGATGAAAAAGGTTAACCCCGGACCTGTCGAATGTTCAAAAAAGTGGTCAACATTGATGAAATTTTAACATTTAATCTTTTGACTTTAAATGACTGTTGGATGTGAATTAATACTTTTTCAACTAAAATAAGTGTGTTTAAAGTCATTTCTGTGCCTGAAATTGGTCAAAATTGAAGCTTTTGAGTAAGCGAAAACTCTGTAAAAATGGCAATTTTGGTCACTGTGAGGGTTTAAAAAGTGGTTATTCAACATGAGGCCCGATCCAAATGACATTTTGAATCATTTTTGGTAGAGTCCAAAAAATCAATTTTCTGATGAAAAAGGTTGACCCCGGACCTGTCGAATGTTCAAAAAAGTGGTCAACATTGATGAAATTTTAACATTTAATCTTTTGACTTTAAATGACTGTTGGATGTGAATTATTACTTTTTCAACTAAAATAAATGTGTTTAAAGTCATTTCTGTGCCTGAAATTGGTCAAAAATGAAGCTTTTGAGTAAGCGAAAACTCTGTAAAAATGGCAATTTTGGTCACTGTGAGGGTTTCAAAAGTGGTTATTCTACACGAGGCCCGATCCAAATGACATTTTGAATCATTTTTGGTAGGGTCCAAAAAATCAATTTTCTGATGAAAAAGGTTGACCGCGGACCTGTCGAATGTTCGAAAAAGTGGTCAATATTGATGAAATTTTAACATTTAATCTTTTGACTTTAAATGACTTTTGGATGTGAATTATTACTTTTTCAACTAAAATAAGTTTGTTTAAAGTCATTTCTGGGCCTGAAATTGGTCAAAATTGAAGCTTTTGAGAAAGCGAAAACGCTGTAAAAATGGCAATTTTGGTCACTGTGAGGGTTTAAAAAGTGGTTATTCAACATGACGCCCGATCCAAATGACATTTTCAATCATTTTTGGTAGAGTCCAAAAAATCAATTTTCTGATGAAAAACGATGACCCCGGACCTGTCGATCGTTCAAAAAAGTGGTCAATATTGATGACATTTTAACATTTAATCTTTTGACTTTAAATGACTGTTGGATGTGAATTATTACTTTTTCAACTAAAATAAGTGTGTTTAAAGTCATTTCTGTGCCTGAAATTGGTCAAAATTGAAGCTTTTAAGTAAGCGAAAACTCTGTAAAAATGGCAATTTTGGTCACTGTGAGGGTTTAAAAAGTGGTTATTCAACATGAGGCTGATCCAAATGACATTTTGAATCATTTTTGGTAGAGTCCAAAAAATCAATTTTCTGATGAAAAAGGTTGACCCCGGACCTGTTGAATGTTCAAAAAAGTGGTCAATATTGATGAAATTTTAACATTTAATCTTTTGACTTTAAATGACTGTTGGATGTGAATTAATACTTTTTCAACTAAAATAAATGTGTTTAAAGTCATTTCTTTGCCTGAAATTGGTCAAAATTGAATCTTTTGAGTAAGGGAAAACTCTGTAAAAATGGCAATTTTGGTCACTGTGAGGGTTTAAAAAGTGGTTATTCAACATGAGGCCCGATCAAAATGACATTTTGAATCATTTTTGGTAGAGTCCAAAAAATCAATTTTCTGATGAAAAACGATGACCCCGGACCTGTCGATCGTTCAAAAAAGTGGTCAATATTGATGAAATTTTAAAATTTAATCTTTTGACTTTAAATGACTGTTGGATGTGAATTATTACTTTTTCAACTAAAATAAGTGTGTTTAAAGTCATTTCTGTGCCTGAAATTGGTCAAAATTGAAGCTTTTGAGTAAGCGAAAACTCTGTAAAAATGGCAATTTTGGTCACTGTGAGGGTTTAAAAAGTGGTTATTCTACATGAGGCCCGATCCAAATGACATTTTGAATCATTTTTGGTAGAGTCCAAAAAATCAATTTTCTGATGAAAAAGGTTGACCCCGGACCTGTCGAATGTTCAAAAAAGTGGTCAACATTGATGAAATTTTAACATTTAATCTTTTGACTTTAAATGACTGTTGGATGTGAATTATTACTTTTTCAACTAAAATAAGTGTGTTTAAAGTCATTTCTGTGCCTGAAATTGGTCAAAATTGAAGCTTTTGAGAAAGCGAAAACTCTGTAAAAATGGCAATTTTGGTCACTGTGAGGGTTTAAAAAGTGGTTATTCAACATGAGGCCCGATCCAAATGACATTTTCAATCATTTTTGGTAGAGTCCAAAAAATCAATTTTCTGATGAAAAAGGTTAACCCCGGACCTGTAGAATGTTCAAAAAAGTGGTCAACATTGATGAAATTTTAACATTTAATCTTTTGACTTTAAATGACTGTTGGATGTGAATTATTACTTTTTCAACTAAAATAAGTGTGTTTAAAGTCATTTCTGTGCCTGAAATTGGTCAAAAATGAAGCTTTTGAGTAAGCGAAAACTCTGTAAAAATGGCAATTTTGGTCACTGTGAGGGTTTAAAAAGTGGTTATTCTACACAAGGCCAGATCCAAATGACATTTTGAATCATTTTTGGTAGAGTCCAAAAAATCTATTTTCAGATGAAAAAGGTTGACCCCGGACCTGTCGAATGTTCAAAAAAGTGGTCAACATTGATGACATTTTAACATTTAATCTTTTGACTTTAAATGACTGTTGGATGTGAATTATTACTTTTTCAACTAAAATAAGTGTGTTTAAAGTCATTTCTTTGCCTGAAATTGGTCAAAATTGAAGCTTTTGAGTAAGCGAAAACTCTGTAAAAATGGCAATTTTGGTCACTGTGAGGGTTTAAAAAGTGGTTATTCTACACGAGGCCCGATCCAAATGACATTTTGAATCATTTTTGGTAGAGTCCAAAAAATCAATTTTCTGATGAAAAAGGTTGACCCCGGACCTGTCGAATGTTCAAAAAAGTGGTCAACATTGATGAAATTTTAACATTTAATCTTTTGACTTTAAATGACTGTTGGATGTGAATTATTACTTTTTCAACTAAAATAAGTGTGTTTAAAGTCATTTCTTTGCCTGAAATTGGTCAAAATTGAAGCTTTTGAGTAAGCGAAAACTCTGTAAAAATGGCAATTTTGGTCACTGTGAGGGTTTAAAAAGTGGTTATTCTACACAAGGCCAGATCCAAATGACATTTTGAATCATTTTTGGTAGAGTCCAAAAAATCTATTTTCAGATGAAAAAGGTTGACCCCGGACCTGTCGAATGTTCAAAAAAGTGGTCAACATTGATGACATTTTAACATTTAATCTTTTGACTTTAAATGACTGTTGGATGTGAATTATTACTTTTTCAACTAAAATAAGTGTGTTTAAAGTCATTTCTTTGCCTGAAATTGGTCAAAATTGAAGCTTTTGAGTAAGCGAAAACTCTGTAAAAATGGCAATTTTGGTCACTGTGAGGGTTTAAAAAGTGGTTATTCAACATGACGCCCGATCCAAATGACATTTTCAATCATTTTTGGTAGAGTCCAAAAAATCAATTTTCTGATGAAAAAGGTTAACCCCGGACCTGTCGAATGTTCAAAAAAGTGGTCAACATTGATGAAATTTTAACATTTAATCTTTTGACTTTAAATGACTGTTGGATGTGAATTAATACTTTTTCAACTAAAATAAGTGTGTTTAAAGTCATTTCTGTGCCTGAAATTGGTCAAAATTGAAGCTTTTGAGTAAGCGAAAACTCTGTAAAAATGGCAATTTTGGTCACTGTGAGGGTTTAAAAAGTGGTTATTCAACATGAGGCCCGATCCAAATGACATTTTGAATCATTTTTGGTAGAGTCCAAAAAATCAATTTTCTGATGAAAAAGGTTGACCCCGGACCTGTCGAATGTTCAAAAAAGTGGTCAACATTGATGAAATTTTAACATTTAATCTTTTGACTTTAAATGACTGTTGGATGTGAATTATTACTTTTTCAACTAAAATAAATGTGTTTAAAGTCATTTCTGTGCCTGAAATTGGTCAAAAATGAAGCTTTTGAGTAAGCGAAAACTCTGTAAAAATGGCAATTTTGGTCACTGTGAGGGTTTCAAAAGTGGTTATTCTACACGAGGCCCGATCCAAATGACATTTTGAATCATTTTTGGTAGGGTCCAAAAAATCAATTTTCTGATGAAAAAGGTTGACCGCGGACCTGTCGAATGTTCGAAAAAGTGGTCAATATTGATGAAATTTTAACATTTAATCTTTTGACTTTAAATGACTTTTGGATGTGAATTATTACTTTTTCAACTAAAATAAGTTTGTTTAAAGTCATTTCTGGGCCTGAAATTGGTCAAAATTGAAGCTTTTGAGAAAGCGAAAACGCTGTAAAAATGGCAATTTTGGTCACTGTGAGGGTTTAAAAAGTGGTTATTCAACATGACGCCCGATCCAAATGACATTTTCAATCATTTTTGGTAGAGTCCAAAAAATCAATTTTCTGATGAAAAACGATGACCCCGGACCTGTCGATCGTTCAAAAAAGTGGTCAATATTGATGACATTTTAACATTTAATCTTTTGACTTTAAATGACTGTTGGATGTGAATTATTACTTTTTCAACTAAAATAAGTGTGTTTAAAGTCATTTCTGTGCCTGAAATTGGTCAAAATTGAAGCTTTTAAGTAAGCGAAAACTCTGTAAAAATGGCAATTTTGGTCACTGTGAGGGTTTAAAAAGTGGTTATTCAACATGAGGCTGATCCAAATGACATTTTGAATCATTTTTGGTAGAGTCCAAAAAATCAATTTTCTGATGAAAAAGGTTGACCCCGGACCTGTTGAATGTTCAAAAAAGTGGTCAATATTGATGAAATTTTAACATTTAATCTTTTGACTTTAAATGACTGTTGGATGTGAATTAATACTTTTTCAACTAAAATAAATGTGTTTAAAGTCATTTCTTTGCCTGAAATTGGTCAAAATTGAATCTTTTGAGTAAGGGAAAACTCTGTAAAAATGGCAATTTTGGTCACTGTGAGGGTTTAAAAAGTGGTTATTCAACATGAGGCCCGATCAAAATGACATTTTGAATCATTTTTGGTAGAGTCCAAAAAATCAATTTTCTGATGAAAAACGATGACCCCGGACCTGTCGATCGTTCAAAAAAGTGGTCAATATTGATGAAATTTTAAAATTTAATCTTTTGACTTTAAATGACTGTTGGATGTGAATTATTACTTTTTCAACTAAAATAAGTGTGTTTAAAGTCATTTCTGTGCCTGAAATTGGTCAAAATTGAAGCTTTTGAGTAAGCGAAAACTCTGTAAAAATGGCAATTTTGGTCACTGTGAGGGTTTAAAAAGTGGTTATTCTACATGAGGCCCGATCCAAATGACATTTTGAATCATTTTTGGTAGAGTCCAAAAAATCAATTTTCTGATGAAAAAGGTTGACCCCGGACCTGTCGAATGTTCAAAAAAGTGGTCAACATTGATGAAATTTTAACATTTAATCTTTTGACTTTAAATGACTGTTGGATGTGAATTATTACTTTTTCAACTAAAATAAGTGTGTTTAAAGTCATTTCTGTGCCTGAAATTGGTCAAAATTGAAGCTTTTGAGAAAGCGAAAACTCTGTAAAAATGGCAATTTTGGTCACTGTGAGGGTTTAAAAAGTGGTTATTCAACATGAGGCCCGATCCAAATGACATTTTCAATCATTTTTGGTAGAGTCCAAAAAATCAATTTTCTGATGAAAAAGGTTAACCCCGGACCTGTAGAATGTTCAAAAAAGTGGTCAACATTGATGAAATTTTAACATTTAATCTTTTGACTTTAAATGACTGTTGGATGTGAATTATTACTTTTTCAACTAAAATAAGTGTGTTTAAAGTCATTTCTGTGCCTGAAATTGGTCAAAAATGAAGCTTTTGAGTAAGCGAAAACTCTGTAAAAATGGCAATTTTGGTCACTGTGAGGGTTTAAAAAGTGGTTATTCTACACAAGGCCAGATCCAAATGACATTTTGAATCATTTTTGGTAGAGTCCAAAAAATCTATTTTCTGATGAAAAAGGTTGACCCCGGACCTGTCGAATGTTCAAAAAAGTGGTCAACATTGATGAAATTTTAACATTTAATCTTTTGACTTTAAATGACTGTTGGATGTGAATTATTACTTTTTCAACTAAAATAAGTGTGTTTAAAGTCATTTCTTTGCCTGAAATTGGTCAAAATTGAAGCTTTTGAGTAAGCGAAAACTCTGTAAAAATGGCAATTTTGGTCACTGTGAGGGTTTAAAAAGTGGTTATTCTACACAAGGCCAGATCCAAATGACATTTTGAATCATTTTTGGTAGAGTCCAAAAAATCTATTTTCAGATGAAAAAGGTTGACCCCGGACCTGTCGAATGTTCAAAAAAGTGGTCAACATTGATGACATTTTAACATTTAATCTTTTGACTTTAAATGACTGTTGGATGTGAATTATTACTTTTTCAACTAAAATAAGTGTGTTTAAAGTCATTTCTTTGCCTGAAATTGGTCAAAATTGAAGCTTTTGAGTAAGCGAAAACTCTGTAAAAATGGCAATTTTGGTCACTGTGAGGGTTTAAAAAGTGGTTATTCAACATGACGCCCGATCCAAATGACATTTTCAATCATTTTTGGTAGAGTCCAAAAAATCAATTTTCTGATGAAAAAGGTTAACCCCGGACCTGTCGAATGTTCAAAAAAGTGGTCAACATTGATGAAATTTTAACATTTAATCTTTTGACTTTAAATGACTGTTGGATGTGAATTAATACTTTTTCAACTAAAATAAGTGTGTTTAAAGTCATTTCTGTGCCTGAAATTGGTCAAAATTGAAGCTTTTGAGTAAGCGAAAACTCTGTAAAAATGGCAATTTTGGTCACTGTGAGGGTTTAAAAAGTGGTTATTCAACATGAGGCCCGATCCAAATGACATTTTGAATCATTTTTGGTAGAGTCCAAAAAATCAATTTTCTGATGAAAAAGGTTGACCCCGGACCTGTCGAATGTTCAAAAAAGTGGTCAACATTGATGAAATTTTAACATTTAATCTTTTGACTTTAAATGACTGTTGGATGTGAATTATTACTTTTTCAACTAAAATAAGTGTGTTTAAAGTCATTTCTGTGCCTGAAATTGGTCAAAATTGAAGCTTTTGAGAAAGCGAAAACTCTGTAAAAATGGCAATTTTGGTCACTGTGAGGGTTTAAAAAGTGGTTATTCAACATGAGGCCCGATCCAAATGACATTTTCAATCATTTTTGGTAGAGTCCAAAAAATCAATTTTCTGATGAAAAAGGTTAACCCCGGACCTGTAGAATGTTCAAAAAAGTGGTCAACATTGATGAAATTTTAACATTTAATCTTTTGACTTTAAATGACTGTTGGATGTGAATTATTACTTTTTCAACTAAAATAAGTGTGTTTAAAGTCATTTCTGTGCCTGAAATTGGTCAAAAATGAAGCTTTTGAGTAAGCGAAAACTCTGTAAAAATGGCAATTTTGGTCACTGTGAGGGTTTAAAAAGTGGTTATTCTACACGAGGCCCGATCCAAATGACATTTTGAATCATTTTTGGTAGAGTCCAAAAAATCAATTTTCTGATGAAAAAGGTTGACCCCGGACCTGTCGAATGTTCAAAAAAGTGGTCAACATTGATGAAATTTTAACATTTAATCTTTTGACTTTAAAAGACTGGTGGATGTGAATTATTACTTTTTCAACTAAAATAAGTGTGTTTAAAGTCATTTCTGTGCCTGAAATTGGTCAAAAATGAAGCTTTTGAGTAAGCGAAAACTCTGTAAAAATGGCAATTTTGGTCACTGTGAGGGTTTAAAAAGTGGTTATTCTACACGAGGCCCGATCCAAATGACATTTTGAATCATTTTTGGTAGAGTCCAAAAAATCAATTTTCTGATGAAAAAGGTTGACCCCGGACCTGTCGAATGTTCAAAAAAGTGGTCAACATTGATGAAATTTTAACATTTAATCTTTTGACTTTAAATGACTGTTGGATGTGAATTATTACTTTTTCAACTAAAATAAGTGTGTTTAAAGTCATTTCTTTGCCTGAAATTGGTCAAAATTGAAGCTTTTGAGTAAGCGAAAACTCTGTAAAAATGGCAATTTTGGTCACTGTGAGGGTTTAAAAAGTGGTTATTCTACACAAGGCCAGATCCAAATGACATTTTGAATCATTTTTGGTAGAGTCCAAAAAATCTATTTTCAGATGAAAAAGGTTGACCCCGGACCTGTCGAATGTTCAAAAAAGTGGTCAACATTGATGACATTTTAACATTTAATCTTTTGACTTTAAATGACTGTTGGATGTGAATTATTACTTTTTCAACTAAAATAAGTGTGTTTAAAGTCATTTCTTTGCCTGAAATTGGTCAAAATTGAAGCTTTTGAGTAAGCGAAAACTCTGTAAAAATGGCAATTTTGGTCACTGTGAGGGTTTAAAAAGTGGTTATTCAACATGACGCCCGATCCAAATGACATTTTCAATCATTTTTGGTAGAGTCCAAAAAATCAATTTTCTGATGAAAAAGGTTAACCCCGGACCTGTCGAATGTTCAAAAAAGTGGTCAACATTGATGAAATTTTAACATTTAATCTTTTGACTTTAAATGACTGTTGGATGTGAATTAATACTTTTTCAACTAAAATAAGTGTGTTTAAAGTCATTTCTGTGCCTGAAATTGGTCAAAATTGAAGCTTTTGAGTAAGCGAAAACTCTGTAAAAATGGCAATTTTGGTCACTGTGAGGGTTTAAAAAGTGGTTATTCAACATGAGGCCCGATCCAAATGACATTTTGAATCATTTTTGGTAGAGTCCAAAAAATCAATTTTCTGATGAAAAAGGTTGACCCCGGACCTGTCGAATGTTCAAAAAAGTGGTCAACATTGATGAAATTTTAACATTTAATCTTTTGACTTTAAATGACTGTTGGATGTGAATTATTACTTTTTCAACTAAAATAAATGTGTTTAAAGTCATTTCTGTGCCTGAAATTGGTCAAAAATGAAGCTTTTGAGTAAGCGAAAACTCTGTAAAAATGGCAATTTTGGTCACTGTGAGGGTTTCAAAAGTGGTTATTCTACACGAGGCCCGATCCAAATGACATTTTGAATCATTTTTGGTAGGGTCCAAAAAATCAATTTTCTGATGAAAAAGGTTGACCGCGGACCTGTCGAATGTTCGAAAAAGTGGTCAATATTGATGAAATTTTAACATTTAATCTTTTGACTTTAAATGACTTTTGGATGTGAATTATTACTTTTTCAACTAAAATAAGTTTGTTTAAAGTCATTTCTGGGCCTGAAATTGGTCAAAATTGAAGCTTTTGAGAAAGCGAAAACGCTGTAAAAATGGCAATTTTGGTCACTGTGAGGGTTTAAAAAGTGGTTATTCAACATGACGCCCGATCCAAATGACATTTTCAATCATTTTTGGTAGAGTCCAAAAAATCAATTTTCTGATGAAAAACGATGACCCCGGACCTGTCGATCGTTCAAAAAAGTGGTCAATATTGATGACATTTTAACATTTAATCTTTTGACTTTAAATGACTGTTGGATGTGAATTATTACTTTTTCAACTAAAATAAGTGTGTTTAAAGTCATTTCTGTGCCTGAAATTGGTCAAAATTGAAGCTTTTAAGTAAGCGAAAACTCTGTAAAAATGGCAATTTTGGTCACTGTGAGGGTTTAAAAAGTGGTTATTCAACATGAGGCTGATCCAAATGACATTTTGAATCATTTTTGGTAGAGTCCAAAAAATCAATTTTCTGATGAAAAAGGTTGACCCCGGACCTGTTGAATGTTCAAAAAAGTGGTCAATATTGATGAAATTTTAACATTTAATCTTTTGACTTTAAATGACTGTTGGATGTGAATTAATACTTTTTCAACTAAAATAAATGTGTTTAAAGTCATTTCTTTGCCTGAAATTGGTCAAAATTGAATCTTTTGAGTAAGGGAAAACTCTGTAAAAATGGCAATTTTGGTCACTGTGAGGGTTTAAAAAGTGGTTATTCAACATGAGGCCCGATCAAAATGACATTTTGAATCATTTTTGGTAGAGTCCAAAAAATCAATTTTCTGATGAAAAACGATGACCCCGGACCTGTCGATCGTTCAAAAAAGTGGTCAATATTGATGAAATTTTAAAATTTAATCTTTTGACTTTAAATGACTGTTGGATGTGAATTATTACTTTTTCAACTAAAATAAGTGTGTTTAAAGTCATTTCTGTGCCTGAAATTGGTCAAAATTGAAGCTTTTGAGTAAGCGAAAACTCTGTAAAAATGGCAATTTTGGTCACTGTGAGGGTTTAAAAAGTGGTTATTCTACATGAGGCCCGATCCAAATGACATTTTGAATCATTTTTGGTAGAGTCCAAAAAATCAATTTTCTGATGAAAAAGGTTGACCCCGGACCTGTCGAATGTTCAAAAAAGTGGTCAACATTGATGAAATTTTAACATTTAATCTTTTGACTTTAAATGACTGTTGGATGTGAATTATTACTTTTTCAACTAAAATAAGTGTGTTTAAAGTCATTTCTGTGCCTGAAATTGGTCAAAATTGAAGCTTTTGAGAAAGCGAAAACTCTGTAAAAATGGCAATTTTGGTCACTGTGAGGGTTTAAAAAGTGGTTATTCAACATGAGGCCCGATCCAAATGACATTTTCAATCATTTTTGGTAGAGTCCAAAAAATCAATTTTCTGATGAAAAAGGTTAACCCCGGACCTGTAGAATGTTCAAAAAAGTGGTCAACATTGATGAAATTTTAACATTTAATCTTTTGACTTTAAATGACTGTTGGATGTGAATTATTACTTTTTCAACTAAAATAAGTGTGTTTAAAGTCATTTCTGTGCCTGAAATTGGTCAAAAATGAAGCTTTTGAGTAAGCGAAAACTCTGTAAAAATGGCAATTTTGGTCACTGTGAGGGTTTAAAAAGTGGTTATTCTACACAAGGCCAGATCCAAATGACATTTTGAATCATTTTTGGTAGAGTCCAAAAAATCTATTTTCTGATGAAAAAGGTTGACCCCGGACCTGTCGAATGTTCAAAAAAGTGGTCAACATTGATGAAATTTTAACATTTAATCTTTTGACTTTAAATGACTGTTGGATGTGAATTATTACTTTTTCAACTAAAATAAGTGTGTTTAAAGTCATTTCTTTGCCTGAAATTGGTCAAAATTGAAGCTTTTGAGTAAGCGAAAACTCTGTAAAAATGGCAATTTTGGTCACTGTGAGGGTTTAAAAAGTGGTTATTCTACACAAGGCCAGATCCAAATGACATTTTGAATCATTTTTGGTAGAGTCCAAAAAATCAATTTTCAGATGAAAAAGGTTGACCCCGGACCTGTCGAATGTTCAAAAAAGTGGTCAACATTGATGACATTTTAACATTTAATCTTTTGACTTTAAATGACTGTTGGATGTGAATTATTACTTTTTCAACTAAAATAAGTGTGTTTAAAGTCATTTCTGTGCCTGAAATTGGTCAAAATTGAAGCTTTTAAGTAAGCGAAAACTCTGTAAAAATGGCAATTTTGGTCACTGTGAGGGTTTAAAAAGTGGTTATTCAACATGAGGCCCGATCCAAATGACATTTTGAATCATTTTTGGTAGAGTCCAAAAAATCAATTTTCTGATGAAAAAGGTTGACCCCGGACCTGTTGAATGTTCAAAAAAGTGGTCAATATTGATGAAATTTTAACATTTAATCTTTTGACTTTAAATGACTGTTGGATGTGAATTAATACTTTTTCAACTAAAATAAATGTGTTTAAAGTCATTTCTTTGCCTGAAATTGGTCAAAATTGAATCTTTTGAGTAAGCGAAAACTCTGTAAAAATGGCAATTTTGGTCACTGTGAGGGTTTAAAAAGTGCTTATTCAACATGAGGCCCGATCAAAATGACATTTTGAATCATTTTTGGTAGAGTCCAAAAAATCAATTTTCTGATGAAAAACGATGACCCCGGACCTGTCGATCGTTCAAAAAAGTGGTCAATATTGATGAAATTTTAAAATTTAATCTTTTGACTTTAAATGACTGTTGGATGTGAATTATTACTTTTTCAACTAAAATAAGTGTGTTTAAAGTCATTTCTGTGCCTGAAATTGGTCAAAATTGAAGCTTTTGAGTAAGCGAAAACTCTGTAAAAATGGCAATTTTGGTCACTGTGAGGGTTTAAAAAGTGGTTATTCTACATGAGGCCCGATCCAAATGACATTTTGAATCATTTTTGGTAGAGTCCAAAAAATCAATTTTCTGATGAAAAAGGTTGACCCCGGACCTGTCGAATGTTCAAAAAAGTGGTCAACATTGATGAAATTTTAACATTTAATCTTTTGACTTTAAATGACTGTTGGATGTGAATTATTACTTTTTCAACTAAAATAAGTGTGTTTAAAGTCATTTCTGTGCCTGAAATTGGTCAAAATTGAAGCTTTTGAGAAAGCGAAAACTCTGTAAAAATGGCAATTTTGGTCACTGTGAGGGTTTAAAAAGTGGTTATTCAACATGAGGCCCGATCCAAATGACATTTTCAATCATTTTTGGTAGAGTCCAAAAAATCAATTTTCTGATGAAAAAGGTTAACCCCGGACCTGTAGAATGTTCAAAAAAGTGGTCAACATTGATGAAATTTTAACATTTAATCTTTTGACTTTAAATGACTGTTGGATGTGAATTATTACTTTTTCAACTAAAATAAGTGTGTTTAAAGTCATTTCTGTGCCTGAAATTGGTCAAAAATGAAGCTTTTGAGTAAGCGAAAACTCTGTAAAAATGGCAATTTTGGTCACTGTGAGGGTTTAAAAAGTGGTTATTCTACACGAGGCCCGATCCAAATGACATTTTGAATCATTTTTGGTAGAGTCCAAAAAATCAATTTTCTGATGAAAAAGGTTAACCCCGGACCTGTAGAATGTTCAAAAAAGTGGTCAACATTGATGAAATTTTAACATTTAATCTTTTGACTTTAAATGACTGTTGGATGTGAATTATTACTTTTTCAACTAAAATAAGTGTGTTTAAAGTCATTTCTGTGCCTGAAATTGGTCAAAATTGAAGCTTTTGAGAAAGCGAAAACTCTGTAAAAATGGCAATTTTGGTCACTGTGAGGGTTTAAAAAGTGGTTATTCAACATGAGGCCCGATCCAAATGACATTTTCAATCATTTTTGGTAGAGTCCAAAAAATCAATTTTCTGATGAAAAAGGTTAACCCCGGACCTGTAGAATGTTCAAAAAAGTGGTCAACATTGATGAAATTTTAACATTTAATCTTTTGACTTTAAATGACTGTTGGATGTGAATTATTACTTTTTCAAATAAAATAAGTGTGTTTAAAGTCATTTCTGTGCCTGAAATTGGTCAAAAATGAAGCTTTTGAGTAAGCGAAAACTCTGTAAAAATGGCAATTTTGGTCACTGTGAGGGTTTAAAAAGTGGTTATTCTACACGAGGCCCGATCCAAATGACATTTTGAATCATTTTTGGTAGAGTCCAAAAAATCCATTTTCTGATGAAAAAGGTTGACCCCGGACCTGTCGAATGTTCAAAAAAGTGGTCAACATTGATGAAATTTTAACATTTAATCTTTTGACTTTAAAAGACTGGTGGATGTGAATTATTACTTTTTCAACTAAAATAAGTGTGTTTAAAGTCATTTCTGTGCCTGAAATTGGTCAAAAATGAAGCTTTTGAGTAAGCGAAAACTCTGTAAAAATGGCAATTTTGGTCACTGTGAGGGTTTAAAAAGTGGTTATTCTACACGAGGCCCGATCCAAATGACATTTTGAATCATTTTTGGTAGAGTCCAAAAAATCAATTTTCTGATGAAAAAGGTTGACCCCGGACCTGTCGAATGTTCAAAAAAGTGGTCAACATTGATGAAATTTTAACATTTAATCTTTTGACTTTAAATGACTGTTGGATGTGAATTATTACTTTTTCAACTAAAATAAGTGTGTTTAAAGTCATTTCTTTGCCTGAAATTGGTCAAAATTGAAGCTTTTGAGTAAGCGAAAACTCTGTAAAAATGGCAATTTTGGTCACTGTGAGGGTTTAAAAAGTGGTTATTCTACACAAGGCCAGATCCAAATGACATTTTGAATCATTTTTGGTAGAGTCCAAAAAATCTATTTTCAGATGAAAAAGGTTGACCCCGGACCTGTCGAATGTTCAAAAAAGTGGTCAACATTGATGACATTTTAACATTTAATCTTTTGACTTTAAATGACTGTTGGATGTGAATTATTACTTTTTCAACTAAAATAAGTGTGTTTAAAGTCATTTCTTTGCCTGAAATTGGTCAAAATTGAAGCTTTTGAGTAAGCGAAAACTCTGTAAAAATGGCAATTTTGGTCACTGTGAGGGTTTAAAAAGTGGTTATTCAACATGAGGCCCGATCCAAATGACATTTTGAATCATTTTTGGTAGAGTCCAAAAAATCAATTTTCTGATGAAAAAGGTTGACCCCGGACCTGTCGAATGTTCAAAAAAGTGGTCAACATTGATGAAATTTTAACATTTAATCTTTTGACTTTAAATGACTGTTGGATGTGAATTATTACTTTTTCAACTAAAATAAATGTGTTTAAAGTCATTTCTGTGCCTGAAATTGGTCAAAAATGAAGCTTTTGAGTAAGCGAAAACTCTGTAAAAATGGCAATTTTGGTCACTGTGAGGGTTTCAAAAGTGGTTATTCTACACGAGGCCCGATCCAAATGACATTTTGAATCATTTTTGGTAGGGTCCAAAAAATCAATTTTCTGATGAAAAAGGTTGACCGCGGACCTGTCGAATGTTCGAAAAAGTGGTCAATATTGATGAAATTTTAACATTTAATCTTTTGACTTTAAATGACTTTTGGATGTGAATTATTACTTTTTCAACTAAAATAAGTTTGTTTAAAGTCATTTCTGGGCCTGAAATTGGTCAAAATTGAAGCTTTTGAGAAAGCGAAAACGCTGTAAAAATGGCAATTTTGGTCACTGTGAGGGTTTAAAAAGTGGTTATTCAACATGACGCCCAATCCAAATGACATTTTCAATCATTTTTGGTAGAGTCCAAAAAATCAATTTTCTGATGAAAAACGATGACCCCGGACCTGTCGATCGTTCAAAAAAGTGGTCAATATTGATGACATTTTAACATTTAATCTTTTGACTTTAAATGACTGTTGGATGTGAATTATTACTTTTTCAACTAAAATAAGTGTGTTTAAAGTCATTTCTGTGCCTGAAATTGGTCAAAATTGAAGCTTTTAAGTAAGCGAAAACTCTGTAAAAATGGCAATTTTGGTCACTGTGAGGGTTTAAAAAGTGGTTATTCAACATGAGGCCCGATCCAAATGACATTTTGAATCATTTTTGGTAGAGTCCAAAAAATCAATTTTCTGATGAAAAAGGTTGACCCCGGACCTGTTGAATGTTCAAAAAAGTGGTCAATATTGATGAAATTTTAACATTTAATCTTTTGACTTTAAATGACTGTTGGATGTGAATTAATACTTTTTCAACTAAAATAAATGTGTTTAAAGTCATTTCTTTGCCTGAAATTGGTCAAAATTGAATCTTTTGAGTAAGCGAAAACTCTGTAAAAATGGCAATTTTGGTCACTGTGAGGGTTTAAAAAGTGGTTATTCAACATGAGGCCCGATCAAAATTACATTTTGAATCATTTTTGGTAGAGTCCAAAAAATCAATTTTCTGATGAAAAACGATGACCCCGGACCTGTCGATCGTTCAAAAAAGTGGTCAATATTGATGAAATTTTAAAATTTAATCTTTTGACTTTAAATGACTGTTGGATGTGAATTATTACTTTTTCAACTAAAATAAGTGTGTTTAAAGTCATTTCTGTGCCTGAAATTGGTCAAAATTGAAGCTTTTGAGTAAGCGAAAACTCTGTAAAAATGGCAATTTTGGTCACTGTGAGGGTTTAAAAAGTGGTTATTCTACATGAGGCCCGATCCAAATGACATTTTGAATCATTTTTGGTAGAGTCCAAAAAATCAATTTTCTGATGAAAAAGGTTAACCCCGGACCTGTAGAATGTTCAAAAAAGTGGTCAACATTGATGAAATTTTAACATTTAATCTTTTGACTTTAAATGACTGTTGGATGTGAATTATTACTTTTTCAACTAAAATAAGTGTGTTTAAAGTCATTTCTGTGCCTGAAATTGGTCAAAAATGAAGCTTTTGAGTAAGCGAAAACTCTGTAAAAATGGCAATTTTGGTCACTGTGAGGGTTTAAAAAGTGGTTATTCTACACGAGGCCCGATCCAAATGACATTTTGAATCATTTTTGGTAGAGTCCAAAAAATCAATTTTCTGATGAAAAAGGTTGACCCCGGACCTGTCGAATGTTCAAAAAAGTGGTCAACATTGATGAAATTTTAACATTTAATCTTTTGACTTTAAAAGACTGGTGGATGTGAATTATTACTTTTTCAACTAAAATAAGTGTGTTTAAAGTCATTTCTGTGCCTGAAATTGGTCAAAATTGAAGCTTTTAAGTAAGCGAAAACTCTGTAAAAATGGCAATTTTGGTCACTGTGAGGGTTTAAAAAGTGGTTATTCAACATGAGGCCCGATCCAAATGACATTTTGAATCATTTTTGGTAGAGTCCAAAAAATCAATTTTCTGATGAAAAAGGTTGACCCCGGACCTGTTGAATGTTCAAAAAAGTGGTCAATATTGATGAAATTTTAACATTTAATCTTTTGACTTTAAATGACTGTTGGATGTGAATTAATACTTTTTCAACTAAAATAAATGTGTTTAAAGTCATTTCTTTGCCTGAAATTGGTCAAAATTGAATCTTTTGAGTAAGCGAAAACTCTGTAAAAATGGCAATTTTGGTCACTGTGAGGGTTTAAAAAGTGGTTATTCAACATGAGGCCCGATCAAAATGACATTTTGAATCATTTTTGGTAGAGTCCAAAAAATCAATTTTCTGATGAAAAACGATGACCCCGGACCTGTCGATCGTTCAAAAAAGTGGTCAATATTGATGAAATTTTAAAATTTAATCTTTTGACTTTAAATGACTGTTGGATGTGAATTATTACTTTTTCAACTAAAATAAGTGTGTTTAAAGTCATTTCTGTGCCTGAAATTGGTCAAAATTGAAGCTTTTGAGTAAGCGAAAACTCTGTAAAAATGGCAATTTTGGTCACTGTGAGGGTTTAAAAAGTGGTTATTCTACATGAGGCCCGATCCAAATGACATTTTGAATCATTTTTGGTAGAGTCCAAAAAATCAATTTTCTGATGAAAAAGGTTGACCCCGGACCTGTCGAATGTTCAAAAAAGTGGTCAACATTGATGAAATTTTAACATTTAATCTTTTGACTTTAAATGACTGTTGGATGTGAATTATTACTTTTTCAACTAAAATAAGTGTGTTTAAAGTCATTTCTGTGCCTGAAATTGGTCAAAATTGAAGCTTTTGAGAAAGCGAAAACTCTGTAAAAATGGCAATTTTGGTCACTGTGAGGGTTTAAAAAGTGGTTATTCAACATGAGGCCCGATCCAAATGACATTTTCAATCATTTTTGGTAGAGTCCAAAAAATCAATTTTCTGATGAAAAAGGTTAACCCCGGACCTGTAGAATGTTCAAAAAAGTGGTCAACATTGATGAAATTTTAACATTTAATCTTTTGACTTTAAATGACTGTTGGATGTGAATTATTACTTTTTCAACTAAAATAAGTGTGTTTAAAGTCATTTCTGTGCCTGAAATTGGTCAAAAATGAAGCTTTTGAGTAAGCGAAAACTCTGTAAAAATGGCAATTTTGGTCACTGTGAGGGTTTAAAAAGTGGTTATTCTACACGAGGCCCGATCCAAATGACATTTTGAATCATTTTTGGTAGAGTCCAAAAAATCAATTTTCTGATGAAAAAGGTTGACCCCGGACCTGTCGAATGTTCAAAAAAGTGGTCAACATTGATGAAATTTTAACATTTAATCTTTTGACTTTAAAAGACTGGTGGATGTGAATTATTACTTTTTCAACTAAAATAAGTGTGTTTAAAGTCATTTCTGTGCCTGAAATTGGTCAAAAATGAAGCTTTTGAGTAAGCGAAAACTCTGTAAAAATGGCAATTTTGGTCACTGTGAGGGTTTAAAAAGTGGTTATTCTACACGAGGCCCGATCCAAATGACATTTTGAATCATTTTTGGTAGAGTCCAAAAAATCAATTTTCTGATGAAAAAGGTTGACCCCGGACCTGTCGAATGTTCAAAAAAGTGGTCAACATTGATGAAATTTTAACATTTAATCTTTTGACTTTAAATGACTGTTGGATGTGAATTATTACTTTTTCAACTAAAATAAGTGTGTTTAAAGTCATTTCTTTGCCTGAAATTGGTCAAAATTGAAGCTTTTGAGTAAGCGAAAACTCTGTAAAAATGGCAATTTTGGTCACTGTGAGGGTTTAAAAAGTGGTTATTCTACACAAGGCCAGATCCAAATGACATTTTGAATCATTTTTGGTAGAGTCCAAAAAATCTATTTTCAGATGAAAAAGGTTGACCCCGGACCTGTCGAATGTTCAAAAAAGTGGTCAACATTGATGACATTTTAACATTTAATCTTTTGACTTTAAATGACTGTTGGATGTGAATTATTACTTTTTCAACTAAAATAAGTTTGTTTAAAGTCATTTCTGTGCCTGAAATTGGTCAAAATTGAAGCTTTTGAGAAAGCGAAAACTCTGTAAAAATGGCAATTTTGGTCACTGTGAGGGTTTAAAAAGTGGTTATTCAACATGACGCCCGATCCAAATGACATTTTCAATCATTTTTGGTAGAGTCCAAAAAATCAATTTTCTGATGAAAAACGATGACCCCGGACCTGTCGATTGTTCAAAAAAGTGGTCAATATTGATGACATTTTAACATTTAATCTTTTGACTTTAAATGACTGTTGGATGTGAATTATTACTTTTTCAACTAAAATAAGTGTGTTTAAAGTCATTTCTGTGCCTGAAATTGGTCAAAATTGAAGCTTTTAAGTAAGCGAAAACTCTGTAAAAATGGCAATTTTGGTCACTGTGAGGGTTTAAAAAGTGGTTATTCAACATGAGGCCCGATCCAAATGACATTTTGAATCATTTTTGGTAGAGTCCAAAAAATCAATTTTCTGATGAAAAAGGTTGACCCCGGACCTGTTGAATGTTCAAAAAAGTGGTCAATATTGATGAAATTTTAACATTTAATCTTTTGACTTTAAATGACTGTTGGATGTGAATTAATACTTTTTCAACTAAAATAAATGTGTTTAAAGTCATTTCTTTGCCTGAAATTGGTCAAAATTGAATCTTTTGAGTAAGCGAAAACTCTGTAAAAATGGCAATTTTGGTCACTGTGAGGGTTTAAAAAGTGGTTATTCAACATGAGGCCCGATCCAAATGACATTTTGAATCATTTTTGGTAGAGTCCAAAAAATCAATTTTCTGATGAAAAACGATGACCCCGGACCTGTCGATCGTTCAAAAAAGTGGTCAATATTGATGAAATTTTAAAATTTAATCTTTTGACTTTAAATGACTGTTGGATGTGAATTATTACTTTTTCAACTAAAATAAGTGTGTTTAAAGTCATTTCTGTGCCTGAAATTGGTCAAAATTGAAGCTTTTGAGTAAGCGAAAACTCTGTAAAAATGGCAATTTTGGTCACTGTGAGGGTTTAAAAAGTGGTTATTCTACATGAGGCCCGATCCAAATGACATTTTGAATCATTTTTGGTAGAGTCCAAAAAATCAATTTTCTGATGAAAAAGGTTGACCCCGGACCTGTCGAATGTTCAAAAAAGTGGTCAACATTGATGAAATTTTAACATTTAATCTTTTGACTTTAAATGACTGTTGGATGTGAATTATTACTTTTTCAACTAAAATAAGTGTGTTTAAAGTCATTTCTGTGCCTGAAATTGGTCAAAATTGAAGCTTTTGAGAAAGCGAAAACTCTGTAAAAATGGCAATTTTGGTCACTGTGAGGGTTTAAAAAGTGGTTATTCAACATGAGGCCCGATCCAAATGACATTTTCAATCATTTTTGGTAGAGTCCAAAAAATCAATTTTCTGATGAAAAAGGTTAACCCCGGACCTGTAGAATGTTCAAAAAAGTGGTCAACATTGATGAAATTTTAACATTTAATCTTTTGACTTTAAATGACTGTTGGATGTGAATTATTACTTTTTCAACTAAAATAAGTGTGTTTAAAGTCATTTCTGTGCCTGAAATTGGTCAAAAATGAAGCTTTTGAGTAAGCGAAAACTCTGTAAAAATGGCAATTTTGGTCACTGTGAGGGTTTAAAAAGTGGTTATTCTACACGAGGCCCGATCCAAATGACATTTTGAATCATTTTTGGTAGAGTCCAAAAAATCAATTTTCTGATGAAAAAGGTTGACCCCGGACCTGTCGAATGTTCAAAAAAGTGGTCAACATTGATGAAATTTTAACATTTAATCTTTTGACTTTAAAAGACTGGTGGATGTGAATTATTACTTTTTCAACTAAAATAAGTGTGTTTAAAGTCATTTCTGTGCCTGAAATTGGTCAAAAATGAAGCTTTTGAGTAAGCGAAAACTCTGTAAAAATGGCAATTTTGGTCACTGTGAGGGTTTAAAAAGTGGTTATTCTACACGAGGCCCGATCCAAATGACATTTTGAATCATTTTTGGTAGAGTCCAAAAAATCAATTTTCTGATGAAAAAGGTTGACCCCGGACCTGTCGAATGTTCAAAAAAGTGGTCAACATTGATGAAATTTTAACATTTAATCTTTTGACTTTAAATGACTGTTGGATGTGAATTATTACTTTTTCAACTAAAATAAGTGTGTTTAAAGTCATTTCTTTGCCTGAAATTGGTCAAAATTGAATCTTTTGAGTAAGCGAAAACTCTGTAAAAATGGCAATTTTGGTCACTGTGAGGGTTTAAAAAGTGGTTATTCTACACAAGGCCAGATCCAAATGACATTTTGAATCATTTTTGGTAGAGTCCAAAAAATCTATTTTCAGATGAAAAAGGTTGACCCCGGACCTGTCGAATGTTCAAAAAAGTGGTCAACATTGATGACATTTTAACATTTAATCTTTTGACTTTAAATGACTGTTGGATGTGAATTATTACTTTTTCAACTAAAATAAGTTTGTTTAAAGTCATTTCTGTGCCTGAAATTGGTCAAAATTGAAGCTTTTGAGAAAGCGAAAACTCTGTAAAAATGGCAATTTTGGTCACTGTGAGGGTTTAAAAAGTGGTTATTCAACATGACGCCCGATCCAAATGACATTTTCAATCATTTTTGGTAGAGTCCAAAAAATCAATTTTCTGATGAAAAAGGTTAACCCCGGACCTGTCGAATGTTCAAAAAAGTGGTCAACATTGATGAAATTTTAACATGTAATCTTTTGATTTAAATGACTGTTGGATGTGAATTATTACTTTTTCAACTAAAATAAGTGTGTTTAAAGTCATTTCTGTGCCTGAAATTGGTCAAAATTGAAGCTTTTGAGTAAGCGAAAACTCTGTAAAAATGGCAATTTTGGTCACTGTGAGGGTTTAAAAAGTGGTTATTCAACATGAGGCCCGATCCAAATGACATTTTGAATCATTTTTGGTAGAGTCCAAAAAATCAATTTTCTGATGAAAAAGGTTAACCCCGGACCTGTCGAATGTTCAAAAAAGTGGTCAACATTGATGAAATTTTAACATTTAATCTTTTGATTTAAATGACTGTTGGATGTGAATTATTACTTTTTCAACTAAAATAAGTGTGTTTAAAGTCATTTCTGTGCCTGAAATTGGTCAAAATTGAAGCTTTTGAGTAAGCGAAAACTCTGTAAAAATGGCAATTTTGGTCACTGTGAGGGTTTAAAAAGTGGTTATTCAACATGAGGCCCGATCCAAATGACATTTTGAATCATTTTTGGTAGAGTCCAAAAAATCAATTTTCTGATGAAAAAGGTTAACCCCGGACCTGTCGAATGTTCAAAAAAGTGGTCAACATTGATGAAATTTTAACATTTAATCTTTTGACTTTAAATGACTGTTGGATGTGAATTATTACTTTTTCAACTAAAATAAGTGTGTTTAAAGTCATTTCTGTGCCTGAAATTGGTCAAAATTGAAGCTTTTGAGTAAGCGAAAACTCTGTGAAAATGGCAATTTTGGTCACTGTGAGGGTTTAAAAAGTGGTTATTCAACATGAGGCCCGATCCAAATGACATTTTGAATCATTTTTGGTAGAGTCCAAAAAATCAATTTTCTGATGAAAAAGGTTGACCCTGGACCTGTCGAATGTTCAAAAAAGTGGTCAATATTGATGAAATTTTAACATTTAATCTTTTGACTTTAAATGACTGTTGGATGTGAGTTATTACTTTTTCAACTAAAATAAGTGTGTTTAAAGTCATTTCTGTGCCTGAAATTGGTCAAAATTGAAGCTTTTGAGTAAGCGAAAACTCTGTAAAAATGGCAATTTTGGTCACTGTGAGGGTTTAAAAAGTGGTTATTCTACATGAGGCCCGATCCAAATGACATTTTGAATCATTTTTGGTACTTTAAATGACTGTTGGATGTGAATTATTACTTTTTCAACTAAAATAAGTGTGTTTAAAGTCATTTCTTTGCCTGAAATTGGTCAAAATTGAAGCTTTTGAGTAAGCGAAAACTCTGTAAAAATGGCAATTTTGGTCACTGTGAGGGTTTAAAAAGTGGTTATTCTACACAAGGCCAGATCCAAATGACATTTTGAATCATTTTTGGTAGAGTCCAAAAAATCTATTTTCAGATGAAAAAGGTTGACCCCGGACCTGTCGAATGTTCAAAAAAGTGGTCAACATTGATGACATTTTAACATTTAATCTTTTGACTTTAAAAGACTGGTGGATGTGAATTATTACTTTTTCAACTAAAATAAGTGTGTTTAAAGTCATTTCTGTGCCTGAAATTGGTCAAAAATGAAGCTTTTGAGTAAGCGAAAACTCTGTAAAAATGGCAATTTTGGTCACTGTGAGGGTTTAAAAAGTGGTTATTCTACACGAGGCCCGATCCAAATGACATTTTGAATCATTTTTGGTAGAGTCCAAAAAATCAATTTTCTGATGAAAAAGGTTGACCCCGGACCTGTCGAATGTTCAAAAAAGTGGTCAACATTGATGAAATTTTAACATTTAATCTTTTGACTTTAAATGACTGTTGGATGTGAATTATTACTTTTTCAACTAAAATAAGTGTGTTTAAAGTCATTTCTTTGCCTGAAATTGGTCAAAATTGAAGCTTTTGAGTAAGCGAAAACTCTGTAAAAATGGCAATTTTGGTCACTGTGAGGGTTTAAAAAGTGGTTATTCTACACAAGGCCAGATCCAAATGACATTTTGAATCATTTTTGGTAGAGTCCAAAAAATCTATTTTCAGATGAAAAAGGTTGACCCCGGACCTGTCGAATGTTCAAAAAAGTGGTCAACATTGATGACATTTTAACATTTAATCTTTTGACTTTAAATGACTGTTGGATGTGAATTATTACTTTTTCAACTAAAATAAGTTTGTTTAAAGTCATTTCTGTGCCTGAAATTGGTCAAAATTGAAGCTTTTGAGAAAGCGAAAACTCTGTAAAAATGGCAATTTTGGTCACTGTGAGGGTTTAAAAAGTGGTTATTCAACATGACGCCCGATCCAAATGACATTTTCAATCATTTTTGGTAGAGTCCAAAAAATACATTTTCTGATGAAAAAGGTTAACCCCGGACCTGTCGAATGTTCAAAAAAGTGGTCAACATTGATGAAATTTTAACATTTAATCTTTTGACTTTAAATGACTGTTGGATGTGAATTATTACTTTTTCAACTAAAATAAGTGTGTTTAAAGTCATTTCTGTGCCTGAAATTGGTCAAAATTGAAGCTTTTGAGTAAGCGAAAACTCTGTAAAAATGGCAATTTTGGTCACTGTGAGGGTTTAAAAAGTGGTTATTCAACATGAGGCCCGATCCAAATGACATTTTGAATCATTTTTGGTAGAGTCCAAAAAATCAAATTTTCTGAGGAAAAAGGTTGACCCCGGACCTGTTGAATGTTCAAAAAAGTGGTCAATATTGATGAAATTTTAACATTTAATCTTTTGACTTTAAATGACTGTTGGATGTGAATTAATACTTTTTCAACTAAAATAAGTGTGTTTAAAGTCATTTCTTTGCCTGAAATTGGTCAAAATTGAAGCTTTTGAGTAAGCGAAAACTCTGTAAAAATGGCAATTTTGGTCACTGTGAGGGTTTAAAAAGTGGTTATTCAACATGAGGCCCGATCCAAATGACATTTTGAATCATTTTTGGTAGAGTCCAAAAAATCAATTTTCTGATGAAAAAGGTTGACCCTGGACCTGTCGAATGTTCAAAAAAGTGGTCAATATTGATGAAATGTTAACATTTAATCTTTTGACTTTAAATGACTGTTGGATGTGAGTTATTACTTTTTCAACTAAAATAAGTGTGTTTAAAGTCATTTCTGTGCCTGAAATTGGTCAAAATTGAAGCTTTTGAGTAAGCGAAAACTCTGTAAAAATGGCAATTTTGGTCACTGTGAGGGTTTAAAAAGTGGTTATTCAACATGAGGCCCGATCCAAATGACATTTTGAATCATTTTTGGTAGAGTCCAAAAAATCAAATTTTCTGAGGAAAAAGGTTGACCCCGGACCTGTTGAATGTTCAAAAAAGTGGTCAATATTGATGAAATTTTAACATTTAATCTTTTGACTTTAAATGACTGTTGGATGTGAATTAATACTTTTTCAACTAAAATAAGTGTGTTTAAAGTCATTTCTTTGCCTGAAATTGGTCAAAATTGAAGCTTTTGAGTAAGCGAAAACTCTGTAAAAATGGCAATTTTGGTCACTGTGAGGGTTTAAAAATTGGTTATTCAACATGAGGCCCGATCCAAATGACATTTTGAATCATTTTTGGTAGAGTCCAAAAAATCAATTTTCTGATGAAAAAGGTTGACCCCGGACCTGTCGAATGTTCAAAAAAGTGGTCAACATTGATGAAATTTTAACATTTAATCTTTTGACTTTAAATGACTGTTGGATGTGAGTTATTACTTTTTCAACTAAAATAAGTGTGTTTAAAGTCATTTCTGTGCCTGAAATTGGTCAAAATTGAAGCTTTTGAGTAAGCGAAAACTCTGTAAAAATGGCAATTTTGGTCACTGTGAGGGTTTAAAAAGTGGTTATTCTACATGAGGCCCGATCCAAATGACATTTTGAATCATTTTTGGTAGAGTCCAAAAAATCAATTTTCTGATGAAAAAGGTTGACCCCGGACCTGTCGAATGTTCAAAAAAGTGGTCAACATTGATGAAATTTTAACATTTAATCTTTTGACTTTAAATGACTGTTGGATGTGAATTATTACTTTTTCAACTAAAATAAGTGTGTTTAAAGTCATTTCTGTGCCTGAAATTGGTCAAAATTGAAGCTTTTAAGTAAGCGAAAACTCTGTAAAAATGGCAATTTTGGTCAATGTGAGTGTATAAAAAGTGGTTATTCTATATGAGGCCCGATCCAAATGACATTTTGAATCATTTTTGGTAGAGTCCAAAAAATCAATTTTCTGATGAAAAAGGTTGACCCCGGACCTGTCGCATGTTCAAAAAAGTGGTCAACATTGATGAAATTTTAACATTTAATCTTTTGACTTTAAATGACTGTTGGATGTGAATTATTACTTTTTCAACTAAAATAAGTGTGTTTAAAGTCATTTCTGTGCCTGAAATTGGTCAAAATTGAAGCTTTTAAGTAAGCGAAAACTCTGTAAAAATGGCAATTTTGGTCACTGTGAGGGTTTAAAAAGTGGTTATTCAACATGAGGCCCGATCCAAATGACATTTTGAATCATTTTTGGTAGAGTCCAAAAAATCAAATTTTGTGAGGAAAAAGGTTGACCCCGGACCTGTTGAATGTTCAAAAAAGTGGTCAATATTGATGAAATTTTAACATTTAATCTTTTGACTTTAAATGACTGTTGGATGTGAATTAATACTTTTTCAACTAAAATAAGTGTGTTTAAAGTCATTTCTTTGCCTGAAATTGGTCAAAATTGAAGCTTTTGAGTAAGCGAAAACTCTGTAAAAATGGCAATTTTGGTCACTGTGAGGGTTTAAAAAGTGGTTATTCAACATGACGCCCGATCCAAATGACATTTTCAATCATTTTTGGTAGAGTCCAAAAAATCAATTTTCTGATGAAAAAGGTTAACCCCGGACCTGTCGAATGTTCAAAAAAGTGGTCAACATTGATGAAATTTTAACATTTAATCTTTTGACTTTAAATGACTGTTGGATGTGAATTATTACTTTTTCAACTAAAATAAGTGTGTTTAAAGTCATTTCTGTGCCTGAAATTGGTCAAAATTGAAGCTTTTGAGTAAGCGAAAACTCTGTAAAAATGGCAATTTTGGTCACTGTGAGGGTTTAAAAAGTGGTTATTCAACATGAGGCCCGATCCAAATGACATTTTGAATCATTTTTGGTAGAGTCCAAAAAATCAATTTTCTGATGAAAAAGGTTGACCCTGGACCTGTCGAATGTTCAAAAAAGTGGTCAACATTGATGAAATTTTAACATTTAATCTTTTGACTTTAAATGACTGTTGGATGTGAATTATTACTTTTTCAACTAAAATAAGTGTGTTTAAAGTCATTTCTGTGCCTGAAATTGGTCAAAAATGAAGCTTTTGAGTAAGCGAAAACTCTGTAAAAATGGCAATTTTGGTCACTGTGAGGGTTTAAAAAGTGGTTATTCTACACGAGGCCCGATCCAAATGACATTTTGAATCATTTTTGGTAGAGTCCAAAAAATCAATTTTCTGATGAAAAAGGTTGACCCCGGACCTGTCGAATGTTCAAAAAAGTGGTCAACATTGATGAAATTTTAACATTAAATCTTTTGACTTTAAATGACTGTTGGATGTGAGTTATTACTTTTTCAACTAAAATAAGTGTGTTTAAAGTCATTTCTGTGCCTGAAATTGGTCAAAATTGAAGCTTTTGAGTAAGCGAAAACTCTGTAAAAATGGCAATTTTGGTCACTGTGAGGGTTTAAAAAGTGGTTATTCTACATGAGGCCCGATCCAAATGACATTTTGAATCATTTTTGGTAGAGTCCAAAAAATCAATTTTCTGATGAAAAAGGTTGACCCCGGACCTGTCGAATGTTCAAAAAAGTGGTCAACATTGATGACATTTTAACATTTAATCTTTTGACTTTAAATGACTGTTGGATGTGAATTATTACTTTTTCAACTAAAATAAGTGTGTTTAAAGTCATTTCTGTGCCTGAAATTGGTCAAAATTGAAGCTTTTAAGGAAGCGAAAACTCTGTAAAAATGGCAATTTTGGTCACTGTGAGGGTATAAAAAGTGGTTATTCTATATGAGGCCCGATCCAAATGACATTTTGAATCATTTTTGGTAGAGTCCAAAAAATCAATTTTCTGATGAAACACGATGACCCCGGACCTGTCGATCGTTCAAAAAAGTGGTCAATATTGATGAAATTTTAACATTTAATCTTTTGACTTTAAATGACTGTTGGTTGTGAATTATTACTTTTTCAACTAAAATAAGTGTGTTTAAAGTCATTTCTGTGCCTGAAATTGGTCAAAATTGAAGCTTTTGAGAAAGCGAAAACTCTGTAAAAATGGCAATTTTGGTCACTGTGAGGGTTTAAAAAGTGGTTATTCAACATGACGCCCGATCCAAATGACATTTTGAATCATTTTTGGTAGAGTCCAAAAAATCAATTTTCTGATGAAAAACGATGACCCCGGCCCGGTCGATCGTTCAAAAAGTGGTCAATATTGATGAAATTTTAACATTTAATCTTTTGACTTTAAATGACTGTTGGATGTGAATTATTACTTTTTCAACTAAAATAAGTGTGTTTAAAGTCATTTCTGTGCCTGAAATTGGTCAAAATTGAAGCTTTTAAGTAAGCGAAAACTCTGTAAAAATGGCAATTTTGGTCACTGTGAGGGTTTAAAAAGTGGTTATTCAACATGAGGCCCGATCCAAATGACATTTTGAATCATTTTTGGTAGAGTCCAAAAAATCAAATTTTCTGAGGAAAAAGGTTGACCCAGGACCTGTTGAATGTTCAAAAAAGTGGTCAATATTGATGAAATTTTAACATTTAATCTTTTGACTTTAAATGACTGTTGGATGTGAATTAATACTTTTTCAACTAAAATAAGTGTGTTTAAAGTCATTTCTTTGCCTGAAATTGGTCAAAATTGAAGCTTTTGAGTAAGCGAAAACTCTGTAAAAATGGCAATTTTGGTCACTGTGAGGGTTTAAAAAGTGGTTATTCAACATGACGCCCGATCCAAATGACATTTTCAATCATTTTTGGTAGAGTCCAAAAAATCAATTTTCTGATGAAAAAGGTTAACCCCGGACCTGTCGAATGTTCAAAAAAGTGGTCAACATTGATGAAATTTTAACATTTAATCTTTTGACTTTAAATGACTGTTGGATGTGAATTATTACTTTTTCAACTAAAATAGGTGTGTTTAAAGTCATTTCTGTGCCTGAAATTGGTCAAAATTGAAGCTTTTGAGTAAGCGAAAACTCTGTAAAAATGGCAATTTTGGTCACTGTGAGGGTTTAAAAAGTGGTTATTCAACATGAGGCCCGATCCAAATGACATTTTGAATCATTTTTGGTAGAGTCCAAAAAATCAATTTTCTGATGAAAAAGGTTGACCCCGAACCTGTCGAATGTTCAAAAAAGTGGTCAACATTGATGAAATTTTAACATTTAATCTTTTGACTTTAAATGACTGTTGGATGTGAATTATTACTTTTTCAACTAAAATAAATGTGTTTAAAGTCATTTCTGTGCCTGAAATTGGTCAAAAATGAAGCTTTTGAGAAAGCGAAAACGCTGTAAAAATGGCAATTTTGGTCACTGTGAGGGTTTCAAAAGTGGTTATTCAACATGACGCCCGATCCAAATGACATTTTCAATCATTTTTGGTAGAGTCCAAAAAATCAATTTTCTGATGAAAAACGATGACCCCGGACCTGTCGATCGTTCAAAAAAGTGGTCAATATTGATGACATTTTAACATTTAATCTTTTGACTTTAAATGACTGTTGGATGTGAATTATTACTTTTTCAACTAAAATAAGTGTGTTTAAAGTCATTTCTGTGCCTGAAATTGGTCAAAATTGAAGCTTTTAAGTAAGCGAAAACTCTGTAAAAATGGCAATTTTGGTCACTGTGAGGGTTTAAAAAGTGGTTATTCAACATGAGGCCCGATCCAAATGACATTTTGAATCATTTTTGGTAGAGTCCAAAAAATCAATTTTCTGATGAAAAAGGTTGACCCCGGACCTGTCGATCGTTCAAAAAAGTGGTCAATATTGATGAAATTTTAAAATTTAATCTTTTGACTTTAAATGACTGTTGGATGTGAATTATTACTTTTTCAACTAAAATAAGTGTGTTTAAAGTCATTTCTGTGCCTGAAATTGGTCAAAATTGAAGCTTTTGAGTAAGCGAAAACTCTGTAAAAATGGCAATTTTGGTCACTGTGAGGGTTTAAAAAGTGGTTATTCTACATGAGGCCCGATCCAAATGACATTTTGAATCATTTTTGGTAGAGTCCAAAAAATCAATTTTCTGATGAAAAAGGTTGACCCCGGACCTGTCGAATGTTCAAAAAAGTGGTCAACATTGATGAAATTTTAACATTTAATCTTTTGACTTTAAATGACTGTTGGATGTGAATTATTACTTTTTCAACTAAAATAAGTGTGTTTAAAGTCATTTCTGTGCCTGAAATTGGTCAAAATTGAAGCTTTTGAGAAAGCGAAAACTCTGTAAAAATGGCAATTGTGGTCACTGTGAGGGTTTAAAAAGTGGTTATTCAACATGAGGCCCGATCCAAATGACATTTTCAATCATTTTTGGTAGAGTCCAAAAAATCAATTTTCTGATGAAAAAGGTTAACCCCGGACCTGTAGAATGTTCAAAAAAGTGGTCAACATTGATGAAATTTTAACATTTAATCTTTTGACTTTAAATGACTGTTGGATGTGAATTATTACTTTTTCAACTAAAATAAGTGTGTTTAAAGTCATTTCTGTGCCTGAAATTGGTCAAAATTGAAGCTTTTAAGGAAGCGAAAACTCTGTAAAAATGGCAATTTTGGTCACTGTGAGGGTATAAAAAGTGGTTATTCTATATGAGGCCCGATCCAAATGACATTTTGAATCATTTTTGGTAGAGTCCAAAAAATCAATTTTCTGATGAAACACGATGACCCCGGACCTGTCGATCGTTCAAAAAAGTGGTCAATATTGATGAAATTTTAACATTTAATCTTTTGACTTTAAATGACTGTTGGTTGTGAATTATTACTTTTTCAACTAAAATAAGTGTGTTTAAAGTCATTTCTGTGCCTGAAATTGGTCAAAATTGAAGCTTTTGAGAAAGCGAAAACTCTGTAAAAATGGCAATTTTGGTCACTGTGAGGGTTTAAAAAGTGGTTATTCAACATGACGCCCGATCCAAATGACATTTTGAATCATTTTTGGTAGAGTCCAAAAAATCAATTTTCTGATGAAAAACGATGACCCCGGCCCGGTCGATCGTTCAAAAAGTGGTCAATATTGATGAAATTTTAACATTTAATCTTTTGACTTTAAATGACTGTTGGATGTGAATTATTACTTTTTCAACTAAAATAAGTGTGTTTAAAGTCATTTCTGTGCCTGAAATTGGTCAAAATTGAAGCTTTTAAGTAAGCGAAAACTCTGTAAAAATGGCAATTTTGGTCACTGTGAGGGTTTAAAAAGTGGTTATTCAACATGAGGCCCGATCCAAATGACATTTTGAATCATTTTTGGTAGAGTCCAAAAAATCAAATTTTCTGAGGAAAAAGGTTGACCCAGGACCTGTTGAATGTTCAAAAAAGTGGTCAATATTGATGAAATTTTAACATTTAATCTTTTGACTTTAAATGACTGTTGGATGTGAATTAATACTTTTTCAACTAAAATAAGTGTGTTTAAAGTCATTTCTTTGCCTGAAATTGGTCAAAATTGAAGCTTTTGAGTAAGCGAAAACTCTGTAAAAATGGCAATTTTGGTCACTGTGAGGGTTTAAAAAGTGGTTATTCAACATGACGCCCGATCCAAATGACATTTTCAATCATTTTTGGTAGAGTCCAAAAAATCAATTTTCTGATGAAAAAGGTTAACCCCGGACCTGTCGAATGTTCAAAAAAGTGGTCAACATTGATGAAATTTTAACATTTAATCTTTTGACTTTAAATGACTGTTGGATGTGAATTATTACTTTTTCAACTAAAATAGGTGTGTTTAAAGTCATTTCTGTGCCTGAAATTGGTCAAAATTGAAGCTTTTGAGTAAGCGAAAACTCTGTAAAAATGGCAATTTTGGTCACTGTGAGGGTTTAAAAAGTGGTTATTCAACATGAGGCCCGATCCAAATGACATTTTGAATCATTTTTGGTAGAGTCCAAAAAATCAATTTTCTGATGAAAAAGGTTGACCCCGAACCTGTCGAATGTTCAAAAAAGTGGTCAACATTGATGAAATTTTAACATTTAATCTTTTGACTTTAAATGACTGTTGGATGTGAATTATTACTTTTTCAACTAAAATAAATGTGTTTAAAGTCATTTCTGTGCCTGAAATTGGTCAAAAATGAAGCTTTTGAGAAAGCGAAAACGCTGTAAAAATGGCAATTTTGGTCACTGTGAGGGTTTAAAAAGTGGTTATTCAACATGAGGCCCGATCCAAATGACATTTTGAATCATTTTTGGTAGAGTCCAAAAAATCAATTTTCTGATGAAAAAGGTTGACCCCGAACCTGTCGAATGTTCAAAAAAGTGGTCAACATTGATGAAATTTTAACATTTAATCTTTTGACTTTAAATGACTGTTGGATGTGAATTATTACTTTTTCAACTAAAATAAATGTGTTTAAAGTCATTTCTGTGCCTGAAATTGGTCAAAATTGAAGCTTTTAAGTAAGCGAAAACTCTGTAAAAATGGCAATTTTGGTCACTGTGAGGGTTTAAAAAGTGGTTATTCAACATGAGGCCCGATCCAAATGACATTTTGAATCATTTTTGGTAGAGTCCAAAAAATCAATTTTCTGATGAAAAAGGTTGACCCCGGACCTGTCGATCGTTCAAAAAAGTGGTCAATATTGATGAAATTTTAAAATTTAATCTTTTGACTTTAAATGACTGTTGGATGTGAATTATTACTTTTTCAACTAAAATAAGTGTGTTTAAAGTCATTTCTGTGCCTGAAATTGGTCAAAATTGAAGCTTTTGAGTAAGCGAAAACTCTGTAAAAATGGCAATTTTGGTCACTGTGAGGGTTTAAAAAGTGGTTATTCTACATGAGGCCCGATCCAAATGACATTTTGAATCATTTTTGGTAGAGTCCAAAAAATCAATTTTCTGATGAAAAAGGTTGACCCCGGACCTGTCGAATGTTCAAAAAAGTGGTCAACTTTGATGAAATTTTAACATTATGGGGCCGATTAGGATGGCGGACGGACTTGCGTCCGTCCGCCACCCCTGAGTAGGAGGGACCGTCCGCATGGGCAGCGGCGGTCCCTCCATGGCAATTAGGATGTGACCGCCACCCTGGCGGTCACATCCTGTATGTTTTACATTGCGGCGGGTGCTGCTTGAAGCAGCACCCGCTGCAATGTAAAAAACGAAAGCTGTGCATTTGCATGCACAAAGCGGCAGGCACCGCACGGTGCCTGCCGCTTCGTGCACGCAAAGGCAGGGGGGTACCATAGGTACCCCCCATGTGCACCCCCCACGCAACCTTCACCCAGGGGGCCCGCAACGGGCCCCCAAAGTGATTGTCCGTATGCTTTTCCACGGCGGAAAAGCCGCCGCGGAAAAGCATTACTTTCCCTACATCCTAATATGGCTGGCGGTGTCTGATAGACACCGCCTGCCATGTTAGTGCTTTTCCGCCGTGGTCGCCTTCCGACCGCGGCGGAAAAGCGGCGGACAGATTGTGAGACCCACCAGCCATCCTGATTTGGCGGTGGGTCTTGCAGGCCTCCTCGGCGGATTTCCCGCATACTCCGGGCCGGCGGTGGCTTCCGCCGGCCCGGAGTATGCGGAAAATCCGCCATCATAATGACCCCCTTAATCTTTTGACTTTAAATGACTGTTGGATGTGAATTATTACTTTTTCAACTAAAATAAGTGTGTTTAAAGTCATTTCTGTGCCTGAAATTGGTCAAAATTGAAGCTTTTGAGAAAGCGAAAACTCTGTAAAAATGGCAATTTTGGTCACTGTGAGGGTTTAAAAAGTGGTTATTCAACATGAGGCCCGATCCAAATGACATTTTCAATCATTTTTGGTAGAGTCCAAAAAATCAATTTTCTGATGAAAAAGGTTAACCCCGGACCTGTAGAATGTTCAAAAAAGTGGTCAACATTGATGAAATTTTAACATTTAATCTTTTGACTTTAAATGACTGTTGGATGTGAATTATTACTTTTTCAACTAAAATAAGTGTGTTTAAAGTCATTTCTGTGCCTGAAATAGGTCAAAATTGAAGCTTTTAAGGAAGCGAAAACTCTGTAAAAATGGCAATTTTGGTCACTGTGAGGGTATAAAAAGTGGTTATTCTATATGAGGCCCGATCCAAATGACATTTTGAATCATTTTTGGTAGAGTCCAAAAAATCAATTTTCTGATGAAACACGATGACCCCGGACCTGTCGATCGTTCAAAAAAGTGGTCAATATTGATGAAATTTTAACATTTAATCTTTTGACTTTAAATGACTGTTGGTTGTGAATTATTACTTTTTCAACTAAAATAAGTGTGTTTAAAGTCATTTCTGTGCCTGAAATTGGTCAAAATTGAAGCTTTTGAGAAAGCGAAAACTCTGTAAAAATGGCAATTTTGGTCACTGTGAGGGTTTAAAAAGTGGTTATTCAACATGACGCCCGATCCAAATGACATTTTGAATCATTTTTGGTAGAGTCCAAAAAATCAAATTTTCTGAGGAAAAAGGTTGACCCAGGACCTGTTGAATGTTCAAAAAAGTGGTCAATATTGATGAAATTTTAACATTTAATCTTTTGACTTTAAATGACTGTTGGATGTGAATTAATACTTTTTCAACTAAAATAAGTGTGTTTAAAGTCATTTCTTTGCCTGAAATTGGTCAAAATTGAAGCTTTTGAGTAAGCGAAAACTCTGTAAAAATGGCAATTTTGGTCACTGTGAGGGTTTAAAAAGTGGTTATTCAACATGACGCCCGATCCAAATGACATTTTCAATCATTTTTGGTAGAGTCCAAAAAATCAATTTTCTGATGAAAAAGGTTAACCCCGGACCTGTCGAATGTTCAAAAAAGTGGTCAACATTGATGAAATTTTAACATTTAATCTTTTGACTTTAAATGACTGTTGGATGTGAATTATTACTTTTTCAACTAAAATAGGTGTGTTTAAAGTCATTTCTGTGCCTGAAATTGGTCAAAATTGAAGCTTTTGAGTAAGCGAAAACTCTGTAAAAATGGCAATTTTGGTCACTGTGAGGGTTTAAAAAGTGGTTATTCAACATGAGGCCCGATCCAAATGACATTTTGAATCATTTTTGGTAGAGTCCAAAAAATCAATTTTCTGATGAAAAAGGTTGACCCCGGACCTGTCGAATGTTCAAAAAAGTGGTCAACATTGATGAAATTTTAACATTTAATCTTTTGACTTTAAATGACTGTTGGATGTGAATTATTACTTTTTCAACTAAAATAAATGTGTTTAAAGTCATTTCTGTGCCTGAAATTGGTCAAAAATGAAGCTTTTGAGAAAGCGAAAACGCTGTAAAAATGGCAATTTTGGTCACTGTGAGGGTTTCAAAAGTGGTTATTCAACATGACGCCCGATCCAAATGACATTTTCAATCATTTTTGGTAGAGTCCAAAAAATCAATTTTCTGATGAAAAACGATGACCCCGGACCTGTCGATCGTTCAAAAAAGTGGTCAATATTGATGACATTTTAACATTTAATCTTTTGACTTTAAATGACTGTTGGATGTGAATTATTACTTTTTCAACTAAAATAAGTGTGTTTAAAGTCATTTCTGTGCCTGAAATTGGTCAAAATTGAAGCTTTTAAGTAAGCGAAAACTCTGTAAAAATGGCAATTTTGGTCACTGTGAGGGTTTAAAAAGTGGTTATTCAACATGAGGCCCGATCCAAATGACATTTTGAATCATTTTTGGTAGAGTCCAAAAAATCAATTTTCTGATGAAAAAGGTTGACCCCGGACCTGTCGATCGTTCAAAAAAGTGGTCAATATTGATGAAATTTTAAAATTTAATCTTTTGACTTTAAATGACTGTTGGATGTGAATTATTACTTTTTCAACTAAAATAAGTGTGTTTAAAGTCATTTCTGTGCCTGAAATTGGTCAAAATTGAAGCTTTTGAGTAAGCGAAAACTCTGTAAAAATGGCAATTTTGGTCACTGTGAGGGTTTAAAAAGTGGTTATTCTACATGAGGCCCGATCCAAATGACATTTTGAATCATTTTTGGTAGAGTCCAAAAAATCAATTTTCTGATGAAAAAGGTTGACCCCGGACCTGTCGAATGTTCAAAAAAGTGGTCAACATTGATGAAATTTTAACATTTAATCTTTTGACTTTAAATGACTGTTGGATGTGAATTATTACTTTTTCAACTAAAATAAGTGTGTTTAAAGTCATTTCTGTGCCTGAAATTGGTCAAAATTGAAGCTTTTGAGAAAGCGAAAACTCTGTAAAAATGGCAATTTTGGTCACTGTGAGGGTTTAAAAAGTGGTTATTCAACATGAGGCCCGATCCAAATGACATTTTCAATCATTTTTGGTAGAGTCCAAAAAATCAATTTTCTGATGAAAAAGGTTAACCCCGGACCTGTAGAATGTTCAAAAAAGTGGTCAACATTGATGAAATTTTAACATTTAATCTTTTGACTTTAAATGACTGTTGGATGTGAATTATTACTTTTTCAACTAAAATAAGTGTGTTTAAAGTCATTTCTGTGCCTGAAATTGGTCAAAAATGAAGCTTTTGAGTAAGCGAAAACTCTGTAAAAATGGCAATTTTGGTCACTGTGAGGGTTTAAAAAGTGGTTATTCTACACGAGGCCCGATCCAAATGACATTTTGAATCATTTTTGGTAGAGTCCAAAAAATCAATTTTCTGATGAAAAAGGTTGACCCCGGACCTGTCGAATGTTCAAAAAAGTGGTCAACATTAATGAAATTTTAACATTTAATCTTTTGACTTTAAATGACTGTTGGATGTGAGTTATTACTTTTTCAACTAAAATAAGTGTGTTTAAAGTCATTTCTGTGCCTGAAATTGGTCAAAATTGAAGCTTTTGAGTAAGCGAAAACTCTGTAAAAATGGCAATTTTGGTCACTGTGAGGGTTTAAAAAGTGGTTATTCTACATGAGGCCCGATCCAAATGACATTTTGAATCATTTTTGGTAGAGTCCAAAAAATCAATTTTCTGATGAAAAAGGTTGACCCCGGACCTGTCGAATGTTCAAAAAAGTGGTCAACATTGATGAAATTTTAACATTTAATCTTTTGACTTTAAATGACTGTTGGATGTGAATTATTACTTTTTCAACTAAAATAAGTGTGTTTAAAGTCATTTCTGTGCCTGAAATTGGTCAAAATTGAAGCTTTTAAGTAAGCGAAAACTCTGTAAAAATGGCAATTTTGGTCAATGTGAGGGTATAAAAAGTGGTTATTCTATATGAGGCCCGATCCAAATGACATTTTGAATCATTTTTGGTAGAGTCCAAAAAATCAATTTTCTGATGAAAAAGGTTGACCCCGGACCTGTCGCATGTTCAAAAAAGTGGTCAACATTGATGAAATTTTAACATTTAATCTTTTGACTTTAAATGACTGTTGGATGTGAATTATTACTTTTTCAACTAAAATAAGTGTGTTTAAAGTAATTTCTGTGCCTGAAATTGGTCAAAATTGAAGCTTTTGAGTAAGCGAAAACTCTGTAAAAATGGCAATTTTGGTCACTGTGAGGGTTTAAAAAGTGGTTATTCTACATGAGGCCCGATCCAAATGACATTTTGAATCATTTTTGGTAGAGTCCAAAAAATCAATTTTCTGATGAAAAAAGTTGACCTCGGACCTGTCGAATGTTCAAAAAAGTGGTCAACATTGATGAAATTTTAACATTTAATCTTTTGACTTTAAATGACTGTTGGATGTGAATTATTACTTTTTCAACTAAAATAAGTGTGTTTAAAGTCATTTCTTTGCCTGAAATTGGTCAAAATTGAAGCTTTTGAGTAAGCGAAAACTCTGTAAAAATGGCAATTTTGGTCACTGTGAGGGTTTAAAAAGTGGTTATTCAACATGAGGCCCGATCCAAATGACATTTTGAATCATTTTTGGTAGAGTCCAAAAAATCAATTTTCTGATGAAACACGATGACCCCGGACCTGTCGATCGTTCAAAAAAGTGGTCAATATTGATGAAATTTTAACATTTAATCTTTTGACTTTAAATGACTGTTGGTTGTGAATTATTACTTTTTCAACTAAAATAAGTGTGTTTAAAGTCATTTCTGTGCCTGAAATTGGTCAAAATTGAAGCTTTTGAGAAAGCGAAAACTCTGTAAAAATGGCAATTTTGGTCACTGTGAGGGTTTAAAAAGTGGTTATTCAACATGACGCCCGATCCACATGACATTTTGAATCATTTTTGGTAGAGTCCAAAAAATCAATTTTCTGATGAAAAACGATGACCCCGGCCCGGTCGATCGTTCAAAAAAGTGGTCAATATTGATGAAATTTTAACATTTAATCTTTTGACTTTAAATGACTGTTGGATGTGAATTATTACTTTTTCAACTAAAATAAGTGTGTTTAAAGTCATTTCTGTGCCTGAAATTGGTCAAAATTGAAGCTTTTAAGTAAGCGAAAACTCTGTAAAAATGGCAATTTTGGTCACTGTGAGGGTTTAAAAAGTGGTTATTCAACATGAGGCCCGATCCAAATGACATTTTGAATCATTTTTGGTAGAGTCCAAAAAATCAAATTTTGTGAGGAAAAAGGTTGACCCCGGACCTGTTGAATGTTCAAAAAAGTGGTCAATATTGATGAAATTTTAACATTTAATCTTTTGACTTTAAATGACTGTTGGATGTGAATTAATACTTTTTCAACTAAAATAAGTGTGTTTAAAGTCATTTCTTTGCCTGAAATTGGTCAAAATTGAAGCTTTTGAGTAAGCGAAAACTCTGTAAAAATGGCAATTTTGGTCACTGTGAGGGTTTAAAAAGTGGTTATTCAACATGACGCCCGATCCAAATGACATTTTCAATCATTTTTGGTAGAGTCCAAAAAATCAATTTTCTGATGAAAAAGGTTAACCCCGGACCTGTCGAATGTTCAAAAAAGTGGTCAACATTGATGAAATTTTAACATTTAATCTTTTGACTTTAAATGACTGTTGGATGTGAATTATTACTTTTTCAACTAAAATAAGTGTGTTTAAAGTCATTTCTGTGCCTGAAATTGGTCAAAATTGAAGCTTTTGAGTAAGCGAAAACTCTGTAAAAATGGCAATTTTGGTCACTGTGAGGGTTTAAAAAGTGGTTATTCAACATGAGGCCCGATCCAAATGACATTTTGAATCATTTTTGGTAGAGTCCAAAAAATCAATTTTCTGATGAAAAAGGTTGACCCTGGACCTGTCGAATGTTCAAAAAAGTGGTCAACATTGATGAAATTTTAACATTTAATCTTTTGACTTTAAATGACTGTTGGATGTGAATTATTACTTTTTCAACTAAAATAAGTGTGTTTAAAGTCATTTCTGTGCCTGAAATTGGTCAAAAATGAAGCTTTTGAGTAAGCGAAAACTCTGTAAAAATGGCAATTTTGGTCACTGTGAGGGTTTAAAAAGTGGTTATTCTACACGAGGCCCGATCCAAATGACATTTTGAATCATTTTTGGTAGAGTCCAAAAAATCAATTTTCTGATGAAAAAGGTTGACCCCGGACCTGTCGAATGTTCAAAAAAGTGGTCAACATTGATGAAATTTTAACATTAAATCTTTTGACTTTAAATGACTGTTGGATGTGAGTTATTACTTTTTCAACTAAAATAAGTGTGTTTAAAGTCATTTCTGTGCCTGAAATTGGTCAAAATTGAAGCTTTTGAGTAAGCGAAAACTCTGTAAAAATGGCAATTTTGGTCACTGTGAGGGTTTAAAAAGTGGTTATTCTACATGAGGCCCGATCCAAATGACATTTTGAATCATTTTTGGTAGAGTCCAAAAAATCAATTTTCTGATGAAAAAGGTTGACCCCGGACCTGTCGAATGTTCAAAAAAGTGGTCAACATTGATGACATTTTAACATTTAATCTTTTGACTTTAAATGACTGTTGGATGTGAATTATTACTTTTTCAACTAAAATAAGTGTGTTTAAAGTCATTTCTGTGCCTGAAATTGGTCAAAATTGAAGCTTTTAAGGAAGCGAAAACTCTGTAAAAATGGCAATTTTGGTCACTGTGAGGGTATAAAAAGTGGTTATTCTATATGAGGCCCGATCCAAATGACATTTTGAATCATTTTTGGTAGAGTCCAAAAAATCAATTTTCTGATGAAACACGATGACCCCGGACCTGTCGATCGTTCAAAAAAGTGGTCAATATTGATGAAATTTTAACATTTAATCTTTTGACTTTAAATGACTGTTGGTTGTGAATTATTACTTTTTCAACTAAAATAAGTGTGTTTAAAGTCATTTCTGTGCCTGAAATTGGTCAAAATTGAAGCTTTTGAGAAAGCGAAAACTCTGTAAAAATGGCAATTTTGGTCACTGTGAGGGTTTAAAAAGTGGTTATTCAACATGATGCCCGATCCAAATGACATTTTGAATCATTTTTGGTAGAGTCCAAAAAATCAATTTTCTGAAGAAAAACGATGACCCCGGCCCGGTCGATCGTTCAAAAAGTGGTCAATATTGATGAAATTTTAACATTTAATCTTTTGACTTTAAATGACTGTTGGATGTGAATTATTACTTTTTCAACTAAAATAAGTGTGTTTAAAGTCATTTCTGTGCCTGAAATTGGTCAAAATTGAAGCTTTTAAGTAAGCGAAAACTCTGTAAAAATGGCAATTTTGGTCACTGTGAGGGTTTAAAAAGTGGTTATTCAACATGAGGCCCGATCCAAATGACATTTTGAATCATTTTTGGTAGAGTCCAAAAAATCAAATTTTCTGAGGAAAAAGGTTGACCCAGGACCTGTTGAATGTTCAAAAAAGTGGTCAATATTGATGAAATTTTAACATTTAATCTTTTGACTTTAAATGACTGTTGGATGTGAATTAATACTTTTTCAACTAAAATAAGTGTGTTTAAAGTCATTTCTTTGCCTGAAATTGGTCAAAATTGAAGCTTTTGAGTAAGCGAAAACTCTGTAAAAATGGCAATTTTGGTCACTGTGAGGGTTTAAAAAGTGGTTATTCAACATGACGCCCAATCCAAATGACATTTTCAATCATTTTTGGTAGAGTCCAAAAAATCAATTTTCTGATGAAAAAGGTTAACCCCGGACCTGTCGAATGTTCAAAAAAGTGGTCAACATTGATGAAATTTTAACATTTAATCTTTTGACTTTAAATGACTGTTGGATGTGAATTATTACTTTTTCAACTAAAATAGGTGTGTTTAAAGTCATTTCTGTGCCTGAAATTGGTCAAAATTGAAGCTTTTGAGTAAGCGAAAACTCTGTAAAAATGGCAATTTTGGTCACTGTGAGGGTTTAAAAAGTGGTTATTCAACATGAGGCCCGATCCAAATGACATTTTGAATCATTTTTGGTAGAGTCCAAAAAATCAATTTTCTGATGAAAAAGGTTGACCCCGAACCTGTCGAATGTTCAAAAAAGTGGTCAACATTGATGAAATTTTAACATTTAATCTTTTGACTTTAAATGACTGTTGGATGTGAATTATTACTTTTTCAACTAAAATAAATGTGTTTAAAGTCATTTCTGTGCCTGAAATTGGTCAAAAATGAAGCTTTTGAGAAAGCGAAAACGCTGTAAAAATGGCAATTTTGGTCACTGTGAGGGTTTCAAAAGTGGTTATTCAACATGACGCCCGATCCAAATGACATTTTCAATCATTTTTGGTAGAGTCCAAAAAATCAATTTTCTGATGAAAAACGATGACCCCGGACCTGTCGATCGTTCAAAAAAGTGGTCAATATTGATGACATTTTAACATTTAATCTTTTGACTTTAAATGACTGTTGGATGTGAATTATTACTTTTTCAACTAAAATAAGTGTGTTTAAAGTCATTTCTGTGCCTGAAATTGGTCAAAATTGAAGCTTTTAAGTAAGCGAAAACTCTGTAAAAATGGCAATTTTGGTCACTGTGAGGGTTTAAAAAGTGGTTATTCAACATGAGGCCCGATCCAAATGACATTTTGAATAATTTTTGGTAGAGTCCAAAAAATCAATTTTCTGATGAAAAAGGTTGACCCCGGACCTGTCGATCGTTCAAAAAAGTGGTCAATATTGATGAAATTTTAAAATTTAATCTTTTGACTTTAAATGACTGTTGGATGTGAATTATTACTTTTTCAACTAAAATAAGTGTGTTTAAAGTCATTTCTGTGCCTGAAATTGGTCAAAATTTAAGCTTTTGAGTAAGCGAAAACTCTGTAAAAATGGCAATTTTGGTCACTGTGAGGGTTTAAAAAGTGGTTATTCAACATGACGCCCAATCCAAATGACATTTTCAATCATTTTTGGTAGAGTCCAAAAAATCAATTTTCTGATGAAAAAGGTTAACCCCGGACCTGTCGAATGTTCAAAAAAGTGGTCAACATTGATGAAATTTTAACATTTAATCTTTTGACTTTAAATGACTGTTGGATGTGAATTATTACTTTTTCAACTAAAATAGGTGTGTTTAAAGTCATTTCTGTGCCTGAAATTGGTCAAAATTGAAGCTTTTGAGTAAGCGAAAACTCTGTAAAAATGGCAATTTTGGTCACTGTGAGGGTTTAAAAAGTGGTTATTCAACATGAGGCCCGATCCAAATGACATTTTGAATCATTTTTGGTAGAGTCCAAAAAATCAATTTTCTGATGAAAAAGGTTGACCCCGAACCTGTCGAATGTTCAAAAAAGTGGTCAACATTGATGAAATTTTAACATTTAATCTTTTGACTTTAAATGACTGTTGGATGTGAATTATTACTTTTTCAACTAAAATAAATGTGTTTAAAGTCATTTCTGTGCCTGAAATTGGTCAAAAATGAAGCTTTTGAGAAAGCGAAAACGCTGTAAAAATGGCAATTTTGGTCACTGTGAGGGTTTCAAAAGTGGTTATTCAACATGACGCCCGATCCAAATGACATTTTCAATCATTTTTGGTAGAGTCCAAAAAATCAATTTTCTGATGAAAAACGATGACCCCGGACCTGTCGATCGTTCAAAAAAGTGGTCAATATTGATGACATTTTAACATTTAATCTTTTGACTTTAAATGACTGTTGGATGTGAATTATTACTTTTTCAACTAAAATAAGTGTGTTTAAAGTCATTTCTGTGCCTGAAATTGGTCAAAATTGAAGCTTTTAAGTAAGCGAAAACTCTGTAAAAATGGCAATTTTGGTCACTGTGAGGGTTTAAAAAGTGGTTATTCAACATGAGGCCCGATCCAAATGACATTTTGAATCATTTTTGGTAGAGTCCAAAAAATCAATTTTCTGATGAAAAAGGTTGACCCCGGACCTGTCGATCGTTCAAAAAAGTGGTCAATATTGATGAAATTTTAAAATTTAATCTTTTGACTTTAAATGACTGTTGGATGTGAATTATTACTTTTTCAACTAAAATAAGTGTGTTTAAAGTCATTTCTGTGCCTGAAATTGGTCAAAATTTAAGCTTTTGAGTAAGCGAAAACTCTGTAAAAATGGCAATTTTGGTCACTGTGAGGGTTTAAAAAGTGGTTATTCTACATGAGGCCCGATCCAAATGACATTTTGAATCATTTTTGGTAGAGTCCAAAAAATCAATTTTCTGATGAAAAAGGTTGACCCCGGACCTGTCGAATGTTCAAAAAAGTGGTCAACATTGATGAAATTTTAACATTTAATCTTTTGACTTTAAATGACTGTTGGATGTGAATTATTACTTTTTCAACTAAAATAAGTGTGTTTAAAGTCATTTCTGTGCCTGAAATTGGTCAAAATTGAAGCTTTTGAGAAAGCGAAAACTCTGTAAAAATGGCAATTTTGGTCACTGTGAGGGTTTAAAAAGTGGTTATTCAACATGAGGCCCGATCCAAATGACATTTTCAATCATTTTTGGTAGAGTCCAAAAAATCAATTTTCTGATGAAAAAGGTTAACCCCGGACCTGTAGAATGTTCAAAAAAGTGGTCAACATTGATGAAATTTTAACATTTAATCTTTTGACTTTAAATGACTGTTGGATGTGAGTTATTACTTTTTCAACTAAAATAAGTGTGTTTAAAGTCATTTCTGTGCCTGAAATTGGTCAAAATTGAAGCTTTTGAGTAAGCGAAAACTCTGTAAAAATGGCAATTTTGGTCACTGTGAGGGTTTAAAAAGTGGTTATTCTACATGAGGCCCGATCCAAATGACATTTTGAATCATTTTTGGTAGAGTCCAAAAAATCAATTTTCTGATGAAAAAGGTTGACCCCGGACCTGTCGAATGTTCAAAAAAGTGGTCAACATTGATGACATTTTAACATTTAATCTTTTGACTTTAAATGACTGTTGGATGTGAATTATTACTTTTTCAACTAAAATAAGTGTGTTTAAAGTCATTTCTGTGCCTGAAATTGGTCAAAATTGAAGCTTTTAAGGAAGCGAAAACTCTGTAAAAATGGCAATTTTGGTCACTGTGAGGGTATAAAAAGTGGTTATTCTATATGAGGCCCGATCCAAATGACATTTTGAATCATTTTTGGTAGAGTCCAAAAAATCAATTTTCTGATGAAACACGATGACCCCGGACCTGTCGATCGTTCAAAAAAGTGGTCAATATTGATGAAATTTTAACATTTAATCTTTTGACTTTAAATGACTGTTGGTTGTGAATTATTACTTTTTCAACTAAAATAAGTGTGTTTAAAGTCATTTCTGTGCCTGAAATTGGTCAAAATTGAAGCTTTTGAGAAAGCGAAAACTCTGTAAAAATGGCAATTTTGGTCACTGTGAGGGTTTAAAAAGTGGTTATTCAACATGACGCCCGATCCAAATGACATTTTGAATCATTTTTGGTAGAGTCCAAAAAATCAATTTTCTGATGAAAAACAATGACCCCGGCCCGGTCGATCGTTCAAAAAGTGGTCAATATTGATGAAATTTTAACATTTAATCTTTTGACTTTAAATGACTGTTGGATGTGAATTATTACTTTTTCAACTAAAATAAGTGTGTTTAAAGTCATTTCTGTGCCTGAAATTGGTCAAAATTGAAGCTTTTAAGTAAGCGAAAACTCTGTAAAAATGGCAATTTTGGTCACTGTGAGGGTTTAAAAAGTGGTTATTCAACATGAGGCCCGATCCAAATGACATTTTGAATCATTTTTGGTAGAGTCCAAAAAATCAAATTTTCTGAGGAAAAAGGTTGACCCAGGACCTGTTGAATGTTCAAAAAAGTGGTCAATATTGATGAAATTTTAACATTTAATCTTTTGACTTTAAATGACTGTTGGATGTGAATTAATACTTTTTCAACTAAAATAAGTGTGTTTAAAGTCATTTCTTTGCCTGAAATTGGTCAAAATTGAAGCTTTTGAGTAAGCGAAAACTCTGTAAAAATGGCAATTTTGGTCACTGTGAGGGTTTAAAAAGTGGTTATTCAACATGACGCCCGATCCAAATGACATTTTCAATCATTTTTGGTAGAGTCCAAAAAATCTATTTTCTGATGAAAAAGGTTAACCCCGGACCTGTCGAATGTTCAAAAAAGTGGTCAACATTGATGAAATTTTAACATTTAATCTTTTGACTTTAAATGACTGTTGGATGTGAATTATTACTTTTTCAACTAAAATAGGTGTGTTTAAAGTCATTTCTGTGCCTGAAATTGGTCAAAATTGAAGCTTTTGAGTAAGCGAAAACTCTGTAAAAATGGCAATTTTGGTCACTGTGAGGGTTTAAAAAGTGGTTATTCAACATGAGGCCCGATCCAAATGACATTTTGAATCATTTTTGGTAGAGTCCAAAAAATCAATTTTCTGATGAAAAAGGTTGACCCTGGACCTGTCGAATGTTCAAAAAAGTGGTCAACATTGATGAAATTTTAACATTTAATCTTTTGACTTTAAATGACTGTTGGATGTGAATTATTACTTTTTCAACTAAAATAAGTGTGTTTAAAGTCATTTCTGTGCCTGAAATTGGTCAAAAATGAAGCTTTTGAGTAAGCGAAAACTCTGTAAAAATGGCAATTTTGGTCACTGTGAGGGTTTAAAAAGTGGTTATTCTACACGAGGCCCGATCCAAATGACATTTTGAATCATTTTTGGTAGAGTCCAAAAAATCAATTTTCTGATGAAAAAGGTTGACCCCGGACCTGTCGAATGTTCAAAAAAGTGGTCAACATTGATGAAATTTTAACATTAAATCTTTTGACTTTAAATGACTGTTGGATGTGAGTTATTACTTTTTCAACTAAAATAAGTGTGTTTAAAGTCATTTCTGTGCCTGAAATTGGTCAAAATTGAAGCTTTTGAGTAAGCGAAAACTCTGTAAAAATGGCAATTTTGGTCACTGTGAGGGTTTAAAAAGTGGTTATTCTACATGAGGCCCGATCCAAATGACATTTTGAATCATTTTTGGTAGAGTCCAAAAAATCAATTTTCTGATGAAAAAGGTTGACCCCGGACCTGTCGAATGTTCAAAAAAGTGGTCAACATTGATGACATTTTAACATTTAATCTTTTGACTTTAAATGACTGTTGGATGTGAATTATTACTTTTTCAACTAAAATAAGTGTGTTTAAAGTCATTTCTGTGCCTGAAATTGGTCAAAATTGAAGCTTTTAAGGAAGCGAAAACTCTGTAAAAATGGCAATTTTGGTCACTGTGAGGGTATAAAAAGTGGTTATTCTATATGAGGCCCGATCCAAATGACATTTTGAATCATTTTTGGTAGAGTCCAAAAAATCAATTTTCTGATGAAACACGATGACCCCGGACCTGTCGATCGTTCAAAAAAGTGGTCAATATTGATGAAATTTTAACATTTAATCTTTTGACTTTAAATGACTGTTGGTTGTGAATTATTACTTTTTCAACTAAAATAAGTGTGTTTAAAGTCATTTCTGTGCCTGAAATTGGTCAAAATTGAAGCTTTTGAGAAAGCGAAAACTCTGTAAAAATGGCAATTTTGGTCACTGTGAGGGTTTAAAAAGTGGTTATTCAACATGATGCCCGATCCAAATGACATTTTGAATCATTTTTGGTAGAGTCCAAAAAATCAATTTTCTGAAGAAAAACGATGACCCCGGCCCGGTCGATCGTTCAAAAAGTGGTCAATATTGATGAAATTTTAACATTTAATCTTTTGACTTTAAATGACTGTTGGATGTGAATTATTACTTTTTCAACTAAAATAAGTGTGTTTAAAGTCATTTCTGTGCCTGAAATTGGTCAAAATTGAAGCTTTTAAGTAAGCGAAAACTCTGTAAAAATGGCAATTTTGGTCACTGTGAGGGTTTAAAAAGTGGTTATTCAACATGAGGCCCGATCCAAATGACATTTTGAATCATTTTTGGTAGAGTCCAAAAAATCAAATTTTCTGAGGAAAAAGGTTGACCCAGGACCTGTTGAATGTTCAAAAAAGTGGTCAATATTGATGAAATTTTAACATTTAATCTTTTGACTTTAAATGACTGTTGGATGTGAATTAATACTTTTTCAACTAAAATAAGTGTGTTTAAAGTCATTTCTTTGCCTGAAATTGGTCAAAATTGAAGCTTTTGAGTAAGCGAAAACTCTGTAAAAATGGCAATTTTGGTCACTGTGAGGGTTTAAAAAGTGGTTATTCAACATGACGCCCGATCCAAATGACATTTTCAATCATTTTTGGTAGAGTCCAAAAAATCAATTTTCTGATGAAAAAGGTTAACCCCGGACCTGTCGAATGTTCAAAAAAGTGGTCAACATTGATGAAATTTTAACATTTAATCTTTTGACTTTAAATGACTGTTGGATGTGAATTATTACTTTTTCAACTAAAATAGGTGTGTTTAAAGTCATTTCTGTGCCTGAAATTGGTCAAAATTGAAGCTTTTGAGTAAGCGAAAACTCTGTAAAAATGGCAATTTTGGTCACTGTGAGGGTTTAAAAAGTGGTTATTCAACATGAGGCCCGATCCAAATGACATTTTGAATCATTTTTGGTAGAGTCCAAAAAATCAATTTTCTGATGAAAAAGGTTGACCCCGAACCTGTCGAATGTTCAAAAAAGTGGTCAACATTGATGAAATTTTAACATTTAATCTTTTGACTTTAAATGACTGTTGGATGTGAATTATTACTTTTTCAACTAAAATAAATGTGTTTAAAGTCATTTCTGTGCCTGAAATTGGTCAAAAATGAAGCTTTTGAGAAAGCGAAAACGCTGTAAAAATGGCAATTTTGGTCACTGTGAGGGTTTCAAAAGTGGTTATTCAACATGACGCCCGATCCAAATGACATTTTCAATCATTTTTGGTAGAGTCCAAAAAATCAATTTTCTGATGAAAAACGATGACCCCGGACCTGTCGATCGTTCAAAAAAGTGGTCAATATTGATGACATTTTAACATTTAATCTTTTGACTTTAAATGACTGTTGGATGTGAATTATTACTTTTTCAACTAAAATAAGTGTGTTTAAAGTCATTTCTGTGCCTGAAATTGGTCAAAATTGAAGCTTTTAAGTAAGCGAAAACTCTGTAAAAATGGCAATTTTGGTCACTGTGAGGGTTTAAAAAGTGGTTATTCAACATGAGGCCCGATCCAAATGACATTTTGAATCATTTTTGGTAGAGTCCAAAAAATCAATTTTCTGATGAAAAAGGTTGACCCCGGACCTGTCGATCGTTCAAAAAAGTGGTCAATATTGATGAAATTTTAAAATTTAATCTTTTGACTTTAAATGACTGTTGGATGTGAATTATTACTTTTTCAACTAAAATAAGTGTGTTTAAAGTCATTTCTGTGCCTGAAATTGGTCAAAATTGAAGCTTTTGAGTAAGCGAAAACTCTGTAAAAATGGCAATTTTGGTCACTGTGAGGGTTTAAAAAGTGGTTATTCTACATGAGGCCCGATCCAAATGACATTTTGAATCATTTTTGGTAGAGTCCAAAAAATCAATTTTCTGATGAAAAAGGTTGACCCCGGACCTGTCGAATGTTCTAAAAAGTGGTCAACATTGATGAAATTTTAACATTTAATCTTTTGACTTTAAATGACTGTTGGATGTGAATTATTACTTTTTCAACTAAAATAAGTGTGTTTAAAGTCATTTCTGTGCCTGAAATTGGTCAAAATTGAAGCTTTTGAGAAAGCGAAAACTCTGTAAAAATGGCAATTTTGGTCACTGTGAGGGTTTAAAAAGTGGTTATTCAACATGAGGCCCGATCCAAATGACATTTTCAATCATTTTTGGTAGAGTCCAAAAAATCAATTTTCTGATGAAAAAGGTTAACCCCGGACCTGTAGAATGTTCAAAAAAGTGGTCAACATTGATGAAATTTTAACATTTAATCTTTTGACTTTAAATGACTGTTGGATGTGAGTTATTACTTTTTCAACTAAAATAAGTGTGTTTAAAGTCATTTCTGTGCCTGAAATTGGTCAAAATTGAAGCTTTTGAGTAAGCGAAAACTCTGTAAAAATGGCAATTTTGGTCACTGTGAGGGTTTAAAAAGTGGTTATTCTACATGAGGCCCGATCCAAATGACATTTTGAATCATTTTTGGTAGAGTCCAAAAAATCAATTTTCTGATGAAAAAGGTTGACCCCGGACCTGTCGAATGTTCAAAAAAGTGGTCAACATTGATGACATTTTAACATTTAATCTTTTGACTTTAAATGACTGTTGGATGTGAATTATTACTTTTTCAACTAAAATAAGTGTGTTTAAAGTCATTTCTGTGCCTGAAATTGGTCAAAATTGAAGCTTTTAAGGAAGCGAAAACTCTGTAAAAATGGCAATTTTGGTCACTGTGAGGGTATAAAAAGTGGTTATTCTATATGAGGCCCGATCCAAATGACATTTTGAATCATTTTTGGTAGAGTCCAAAAAATCAATTTTCTGATGAAACACGATGACCCCGGACCTGTCGATCGTTCAAAAAAGTGGTCAATATTGATGAAATTTTAACATTTAATCTTTTGACTTTAAATGACTGTTGGTTGTGAATTATTACTTTTTCAACTAAAATAAGTGTGTTTAAAGTCATTTCTGTGCCTGAAATTGGTCAAAATTGAAGCTTTTGAGAAAGCGAAAACTCTGTAAAAATGGCAATTTTGGTCACTGTGAGGGTTTAAAAAGTGGTTATTCAACATGACGCCCGATCCAAATGACATTTTGAATCATTTTTGGTAGAGTCCAAAAAATCAATTTTCTGATGAAAAACAATGACCCCGGCCCGGTCGATCGTTCAAAAAGTGGTCAATATTGATGAAATTTTAACATTTAATCTTTTGACTTTAAATGACTGTTGGATGTGAATTATTACTTTTTCAACTAAAATAAGTGTGTTTAAAGTCATTTCTGTGCCTGAAATTGGTCAAAATTGAAGCTTTTAAGTAAGCGAAAACTCTGTAAAAATGGCAATTTTGGTCACTGTGAGGGTTTAAAAAGTGGTTATTCAACATGAGGCCCGATCCAAATGACATTTTGAATCATTTTTGGTAGAGTCCAAAAAATCAAATTTTCTGAGGAAAAAGGTTGACCCAGGACCTGTTGAATGTTCAAAAAAGTGGTCAATATTGATGAAATTTTAACATTTAATCTTTTGACTTTAAATGACTGTTGGATGTGAATTAATACTTTTTCAACTAAAATAAGTGTGTTTAAAGTCATTTCTTTGCCTGAAATTGGTCAAAATTGAAGCTTTTGAGTAAGCGAAAACTCTGTAAAAATGGCAATTTTGGTCACTGTGAGGGTTTAAAAAGTGGTTATTCAACATGACGCCCGATCCAAATGACATTTTCAATCATTTTTGGTAGAGTCCAAAAAATCTATTTTCTGATGAAAAAGGTTAACCCCGGACCTGTCGAATGTTCAAAAAAGTGGTCAACATTGATGAAATTTTAACATTTAATCTTTTGACTTTAAATGACTGTTGGATGTGAATTATTACTTTTTCAACTAAAATAGGTGTGTTTAAAGTCATTTCTGTGCCTGAAATTGGTCAAAATTGAAGCTTTTGAGTAAGCGAAAACTCTGTAAAAATGGCAATTTTGGTCACTGTGAGGGTTTAAAAAGTGGTTATTCAACATGAGGCCCGATCCAAATGACATTTTGAATCATTTTTGGTAGAGTCCAAAAAATCAATTTTCTGATGAAAAAGGTTGACCCCGGACCTGTCGAATGTTCAAAAAAGTGGTCAACATTGATGAAATTTTAACATTTAATCTTTTGACTTTAAATGACTGTTGGATGTGAATTATTACTTTTTCAACTAAAATAAATGTGTTTAAAGTCATTTCTGTGCCTGAAATTGGTCAAAAATGAAGCTTTTGAGAAAGCGAAAACGCTGTAAAAATGGCAATTTTGGTCACTGTGAGGGTTTCAAAAGTGGTTATTCAACATGACGCCCGATCCAAATGACATTTTCAATCATTTTTGGTAGAGTCCAAAAAATCAATTTTCTGATGAAAAACGATGACCCCGGACCTGTCGATCGTTCAAAAAAGTGGTCAATATTGATGACATTTTAACATTTAATCTTTTGACTTTAAATGACTGTTGGATGTGAATTATTACTTTTCAACTAAAATAAGTGTGTTTAAAGTCATTTCTGTGCCTGAAATTGGTCAAAATTGAAGCTTTTAAGTAAGCGAAAACTCTGTAAAAATGGCAATTTTGGTCACTGTGAGGGTTTAAAAAGTGGTTATTCAACATGAGGCCCGATCCAAATGACATTTTGAATCATTTTTGGTAGAGTCCAAAAAATCAATTTTCTGATGAAAAAGGTTGACCCCGGACCTGTCGATCGTTCAAAAAAGTGGTCAATATTGATGAAATTTTAAAATTTAATCTTTTGACTTTAAATGACTGTTGGATGTGAATTATTACTTTTTCAACTAAAATAAGTGTGTTTAAAGTCATTTCTGTGCCTGAAATTGGTCAAAATTGAAGCTTTTGAGTAAGCGAAAACTCTGTAAAAATGGCAATTTTGGTCACTGTGAGGGTTTAAAAAGTGGTTATTCTACATGAGGCCCGATCCAAATGACATTTTGAATCATTTTTGGTAGAGTCCAAAAAATCAATTTTCTGATGAAAAAGGTTGACCCCGGACCTGTCGAATGTTCAAAAAAGTGGTCAACATTGATGAAATTTTAACATTTAATCTTTTGACTTTAAATGACTGTTGGATGTGAATTATTACTTTTTCAACTAAAATAAGTGTGTTTAAAGTCATTTCTGTGCCTGAAATTGGTCAAAATTGAAGCTTTTGAGAAAGCGAAAACTCTGTAAAAATGGCAATTTTGGTCACTGTGAGGGTTTAAAAAGTGGTTATTCAACATGAGGCCCGATCCAAATGACATTTTCAATCATTTTTGGTAGAGTCCAAAAAATCAATTTTCTGATGAAAAAGGTTAACCCCGGACCTGTCGAATGTTCAAAAAAGTGGTCAACATTGATGAAATTTTAACATTTAATCTTTTGACTTTAAATGACTGGTGGATGTGAATTATTACTTTTTCAACTAAAATAAGTGTGTTTAAAGTCATTTCTGTGCCTGAAATTGGTCAAAAATGAAGCTTTTGAGTAAGCGAAAACTCTATAAAAATTGCAATTTTGGTCACTGTGAGGGTTTAAAAAGTGGTTATTCTACACGAGGCCCGATCCAAATGACATTATGAATCATTTTTGGTAGAGTCCAAAAAATCAATTTTCTGATGAAAAAGGTTGACCCCGGACCTGTCGAATGTTCAAAAAAGTGGTCAACATTGATGAAATTTTAACATTTAATCTTTTGACTTTAAATGACTGTTGGATGTGAATTATTACTTTTTCAACTAAAATAAGTGTGTTTAAAGTCATTTCTGTGCCTGAAATTGGTCAAAATTGAAGCTTTTGAGTAAGCGAAAACTCTGTAAAAATGGCAATTTTGGTCACTGTGAGGGTTTAAAAAGTGGTTATTCAACATGAGGCCCGATCCAAATGACATTTTGAATCATTTTTGGTAGAGTCCAAAAAATCAATTTTCTGATGAAAAAGGTTGACCCCGGACCTGTCGATCGTTCAAAAAAGTGGTCAATATTGATGAAATTTTAACATTTAATCTTTTGACTTTAAATGACTGTTGGATGTGAATTATTACTTTTTCAACTAAAATAAGTTTGTTTAAAGTCATTTCTGGGCCTGAAATTGGTCAAAATTGAAGCTTTTGAGAAAGCGAAAACTCTGTAAAAATGGCAATTTTGGTCACTGTGAGGGTTTAAAAAGTGGTTATTCAACATGACGCCCGATCCAAATGACATTTTGAATCATTTTTGGTAGAGTCCAAAAAATCAATTTTCTGATGAAAAAGGTTGACCCCGGACCTGTCGAATGTTCAAAAAAGTGCTCAACATTGATGAAATTTTAACATTTAATCTTTTGACTTTAAATGACTGTTGGATGTGAATTATTACTTTTTCAACTAAAATAAGTGTGTTTAAAGTCATTTCTGTGCCTGAAATTGGTCAAAATTGAAGCTTTTAAGTAAGCGAAAACTCTGTAAAAATGGCAATTTTGGTCACTGTGAGGGTATAAAAAGTGGTTATTCTATATGAGGCCCGATCCAAATGACATTTTGAATCATTTTTGGTAGAGTCCAAAAAATCAATTTTCTGATGAAAAAGGTTGACCCCGGACCTGTCGCATGTTCAAAAAAGTGGTCAACATTGATGAAATTTTAACATTTAATCTTATGACCTTAAATGACTGTTGGATGTGAATTATTACTTTTTCAACTAAAATAAGTGTGTTTAAAGTCATTTCTTTGCCTGAAATTGGTCAAAATTGAAGCTTTTGAGTAAGCGAAAACTCTGTAAAAATGGCAATTTTGGTCACTGTGAGGGTTTAAAAAGTGGTTATTCTACATGAGGCCCGATCCAAATGACATTTTGAATCATTTTTGGTAGAGTCCAAAAAATTAATTTTCTGATGAAAAAGGTTGACCCCGGACCTGTCGAATGTTCAAAAAAGTGGTCAACATTGATGAAATTTTAACATTTAATCTTTTGACTTTAAATGACTGTTGGATGTGAATTATTACTTTTTCAACTAAAATAAGTGTGTTTAAAGTCATTTCTGTGCCTGAAATTGGTCAAAAATGAAGCTTTTGAGTAAGCGAAAACTCTGTAAAAATGGCAATTTTGGTCACTGTGAGGGTTTAAAAAGTGGTTATTCTACACGAGGCCCGATCCAAATGACATTTTGAATCATTTTTGGTAGAGTCCAAAAAATCAATTTTCTGATGAAAAAGGTTGACCCCGGACCTGTCGAATGTTCAAAAAAGTGGTCAACATTGATGAAATTTTAACATTTAATCTTTTGACTTTAAATGACTGTTGGATGTGAATTATTACTTTTTCAACTAAAATAAGTGTGTTTAAAGTCATTTCTGTGCCTGAAATTGGTCAAAATTGAAGCTTTTAAGTAAGCGAAAACTCTGTAAAAATGGCAATTTTGGTCACTGGGAGGGTATAAATGTGGTTATTCTATATGAGGCCCGATCCAAATGACATTTTGAATCATTTTTGGTAGAGTCCAAAAAATCAATTTTCTGATGAAAAAGGTTGACCCCGGACCTGTCGCATGTTCAAAAAAGTGGTCAACATTGATGAAATTTTAACATTTAATCTTTTGACTTTAAATGACTGTTGGATGTGAATTATTACTTTTTCAACTAAAATAAGTGTGTTTAAAGTCATTTCTTTGCCTGAAATTGGTCAAAATTGAAGCTTTTGAGTAAGCGAAAACTCAGTAAAAATGGCAATTTTGGTCACTGTGAGGGTTTAAAAAGTGGTTATTCTACATGAGGCCCGATCCAAATGACATTTTGAATCATTTTTGGTAGAGTCCAAAAAATTAATTTTCCGATGAAAAAGGTTGACCCCGGACCTGTCGAATGTTCAAAAAAGTGGTCAACATTGATGAAATTTTAACATTTAATCTTTTGACTTTAAATGACTGTTGGATGTGAATTATTACTTTTTCAACTAAAATAAGTGTGTTTAAAGTCATTTCTGTGCCTGAAATTGGTCAAAAATGAAGCTTTTGAGTAAGCGAAAACACTGTAAAAATGGCAATTTTGGTCACTGTGAGGGTTTAAAAAGTGGTTATTCTACACGAGGCCCGATCCAAATGACATTTTGAATCATTTTTGGTAGAGTCCAAAAAATCAATTTTCTGATGAAAAAGGTTGACCCCGGACCTGTCGAATGTTCAAAAAAGTGGTCAACATTGATGAAATTTTAACATTTAATCTTTTGACTTTAAATGACTGTTGGATGTGAGTTATTACTTTTTCAACTAAAATAAGTGTGTTTAAAGTCATTTCTGTGCCTGAAATTGGTCAAAATTGAAGCTTTTGAGTAAGCGAAAACTCTGTAAAAATGGCAATTTTGGTCACTGTGAGGGTTTAAAAAGTGGTTATTCTACATGAGGCCTGATCCAAATGACATTTTGAATCATTTTTGGTAGAGTCCAAAAAATCAATTTTCTGATGAAAAAGGTTGACCCCGGACCTGTCGAATGTTCAAAAAAGTGGTCAACATTGATGAAATTTTAACATTTAATCTTTTGACTTTAAATGACTGTTGGATGTGAATTATTACTTTTTCAACTAAAATAAGTGTGTTTAAAGTCATTTCTGTGCCTGAAATTGGTCAAAATTGAAGCTTTTAAGTAAGCGAAAACTCTGTAAAAATGGCAATTTTGGTCACTGTGAGGGTATAAAAAGTGGTTATTCTATATGAGGCCCGATCCAAATGACATTTTGAATCATTTTTGGTAGTGTCCAAAAAATCAATTTTCTGATGAAAAAGGTTGACCCCGGACCTGTCGCATGTTCAAAAAAGTGGTCAACATTGATGAAATTTTAACATTTAATCTTTTGACTTTAAATGACTGTTGGATGTGAATTATTACTTTTTCAACTAAAATAAGTGTGTTTAAAGTAATTTCTGTGCCTGAAATTGGTCAAAATTGAAGCTTTTGAGTAAGCGAAAACTCTGTAAAAATGGCAATTTTGGTCACTGTGAGGGTTTAAAAAGTGGTTATTCTACATGAGGCCCGATCCAAATGACATTTTGAATCATTTTTGGTAGAGTCCAAAAAATCAATTTTCTGATGAAAAAGGTTGACCCCGGACCTGTCGAATGTTCAAAAAAGTGGTCAACATTGATGAAATTTTAACATTTAATCTTTTGACTTTAAATGACTGTTGGATGTGAATTATTACTTTTTCAACTAAAATAAGTGTGTTTAAAGTCATTTCTTTGCCTGAAATTGGTCAAAATTGAAGCTTTTGAGTAAGCGAAAACTCTGTAAAAATGGCAATTTTGGTCACTGTGAGGGTTTAAAAAGTGGTTATTCAACATGAGGCCCGATCCAAATGACATTTTGAATCATTTTTGGTAGAGTCCAAAAAATCAATTTTCTGATGAAACACGATGACCCCGGACCTGTCGATCGTTCAAAAAAGTGGTCAATATTGATGAAATTTTAACATTTAATCTTTTGACTTTAAACGACTGTTGGTTGTGAATTATTACTTTTTCAACTAAAATAAGTGTGTTTAAAGTCATTTCTGTGCCTGAAATTGGTCAAAATTGAAGCTTTTGAGAAAGCGAAAACTCTGTAAAAATGGCAATTTTGGTCACTGTGAGGGTTTAAAAAGTGGTTATTCAACATGACGCCCGATCCAAATGACATTTTGAATCATTTTTGGTAGAGTCCAAAAAATCAATTTTCTGATGAAAAACGATGACCCCGGCCCGGTCGATCGTTCAAAAAAGTGGTCAATATTGATGAAATTTTAACATTTAATCTTTTGACTTTAAATGACTGTTGGATGTGAATTATTACTTTTTCAACTAAAATAAGTGTGTTTAAAGTCATTTCTGTGCCTGAAATTGGTCAAAATTGAAGCTTTTAAGTAAGCGAAAACTCTGTAAAAATGGCAATTTTGGTCACTGTGAGGGTTTAAAAAGTGGTTATTCAACATGAGGCCCGATCCAAATGACATTTTGAATCATTTTTGGTAGAGTCCAAAAAATCAAATTTTCTGAGGAAAAAGGTTGACCCCGGACCTGTTGAATGTTCAAAAAAGTGGTCAATATTGATGAAATTTTAACATTTAATCTTTTGACTTTAAATGACTGTTGGATGTGAATTAATACTTTTTCAACTAAAATAAGTGTGTTTAAAGTCATTTCTTTGCCTGAAATTGGTCAAAATTGAAGCTTTTGAGTAAGCGAAAACTCTGTAAAAATGGCAATTTTGGTCACTGTGAGGGTTTAAAAAGTGGTTATTCAACATGACGCCCGATCCAAATGACATTTTCAATCATTTTTGGTAGAGTCCAAAAAATCAATTTTCTGATGAAAAAGGTTAACCCCGGACCTGTCGAATGTTCAAAAAAGTGGTCAACATTGATGAAATTTTAACATTTAATCTTTTGACTTTAAATGACTGTTGGATGTGAATTATTACTTTTTCAACTAAAATAAGTGTGTTTAAAGTCATTTCTGTGCCTGAAATTGGTCAAAATTGAAGCTTTTGAGTAAGCGAAAACTCTGTAAAAATGGCAATTTTGGTCACTGTGAGGGTTTAAAAAGTGGTTATTCAACATGAGGCCCGATCCAAATGACATTTTGAATCATTTTTGGTAGAGTCCAAAAAATCAATTTTCTGATGAAAAAGGTTGACCCTGGACCTGTCGAATGTTCAAAAAAGTGGTCAACATTGATGAAATTTTAACATTTAATCTTTTGACTTTAAATGACTGTTGGATGTGAATTATTACTTTTTCAACTAAAATAAGTGTGTTTAAAGTCATTTCTGTGCCTGAAATTGGTCAAAAATGAAGCTTTTGAGTAAGCGAAAACTCTGTAAAAATGGCAATTTTGGTCACTGTGAGGGTTTAAAAAGTGGTTATTCTACACGAGGCCCGATCCAAATGACATTTTGAATCATTTTTGGTAGAGTCCAAAAAATCAATTTTCTGATGAAAAAGGTTGACCCCGGACCTGTCGAATGTTCAAAAAAGTGGTCAACATTGATGAAATTTTAACATTTAATCTTTTGACTTTAAATGACTGTTGGATGTGAGTTATTACTTTTTCAACTAAAATAAGTGTGTTTAAAGTCATTTCTGTGCCTGAAATTGGTCAAAATTGAAGCTTTTGAGTAAGCGAAAACTCTGTAAAAATGGCAATTTTGGTCACTGTGAGGGTTTAAAAAGTGGTTATTCTACATGAGGCCCGATCCAAATGACATTTTGAATCATTTTTGGTAGAGTCCAAAAAATCAATTTTCTGATGAAAAAGGTTGACCCCGGACCTGTCGAATGTTCAAAAAAGTGGTCAACATTGATGACATTTTAACATTTAATCTTTTGACTTTAAATGACTGTTGGATGTGAATTATTACTTTTCAACTAAAATAAGTGTGTTTAAAGTCATTTCTGTGCCTGAAATTGGTCAAAATTGAAGCTTTTAAGGAAGCGAAAACTCTGTAAAAATGGCAATTTTGGTCACTGTGAGGGTATAAAAAGTGGTTATTCTATATGAGGCCCGATCCAAATGACATTTTGAATCATTTTTGGTAGAGTCCAAAAAATCAATTTTCTGATGAAACACGATGACCCCGGACCTGTCGATCGTTCAAAAAAGTGGTCAATATTGATGAAATTTTAACATTTAATCTTTTGACTTTAAATGACTGTTGGTTGTGAATTATTACTTTTTCAACTAAAATAAGTGTGTTTAAAGTCATTTCTGTGCCTGAAATTGGTCAAAATTGAAGCTTTTGAGAAAGCGAAAACTCTGTAAAAATGGCAATTTTGGTCACTGTGAGGGTTTAAAAAGTGGTTATTCAACATGACGCCCGATCCAAATGACATTTTGAATCATTTTTGGTAGAGTCCAAAAAATAAATTTTCTGATGAAAAACGATGACCCCGGCCCGGTCGATCGTTCAAAAAAGTGGTCAATATTGATGAAATTTTAACATTTAATCTTTTGACTTTAAATGACTGTTGGATGTGAATTATTACTTTTTCAACTAAAATAAGTGTGTTTAAAGTCATTTCTGTGCCTGAAATTGGTCAAAATTGAAGCTTTTAAGTAAGCGAAAACTCTGTAAAAATGGCAATTTTGGTCACTGTGAGGGTTTAAAAAGTGGTTATTCAACATGAGGCCCGATCCAAATGACATTTTGAATCATTTTTGGTAGAGTCCAAAAAATCAAATTTTCTGAGGAAAAAGGTTGACCCAGGACCTGTTGAATGTTCAAAAAAGTGGTCAATATTGATGAAATTTTAACATTTAATCTTTTGACTTTAAATGACTGTTGGATGTGAATTAATACTTTTTCAACTAAAATAAGTGTGTTTAAAGTCATTTCTGTGCCTGAAATTGGTCAAAATTGAAGCTTTTGAGTAAGCGAAAACTCTGTAAAAATGGCAATTTTGGTCACTGTGAGGGTTTAAAAAGTGGTTATTCAACATGAGGCCCGATCCAAATGACATTTTGAATCATTTTTGGTAGAGTCCAAAAAATCAATTTTCTGATGAAAAAGGTTGACCCCGGACCTGTCGAATGTTCAAAAAAGTGGTCAACATTGATGAAATTTTAACATTTAATCTTTTGACTTTAAATGACTGTTGGATGTGAATTATTACTTTTTCAACTAAAATAAGTTTGTTTAAAGTCATTTCTGGGCCTGAAATTGGTCAAAATTGAAGCTTTTGAGAAAGCGAAAACTCTGTAAAAATGGCAATTTTGGTCACTGTGAGGGTTTAAAAAGTGGTTATTCAACATGACGCCCGATCCAAATGACATTTTGAATCATTTTTGGTAGAGTCCAAAAAATCAATTTTCTGATGAAAAAGGTTGACCCCGGACCTGTCGAATGTTCAAAAAAGTGCTCAACATTGATGAAATTTTAACATTTAATCTTTTGACTTTAAATGACTGTTGGATGTGAATTATTACTTTTTCAACTAAAATAAGTGTGTTTAAAGTCATTTCTGTGCCTGAAATTGGTCAAAATTGAAGCTTTTAAGTAAGCGAAAACTCTGTAAAAATGGCAATTTTGGTCACTGTGAGGGTATAAAAAGTGGTTATTCTATATGAGGCCCGATCCAAATGACATTTTGAATCATTTTTGGTAGAGTCCAAAAAATCAATTTTCTGATGAAAAAGGTTGACCCCGGACCTGTCGCATGTTCAAAAAAGTGGTCAACATTGATGAAATTTTAACATTTAATCTTATGACCTTAAATGACTGTTGGATGTGAATTATTACTTTTTCAACTAAAATAAGTGTGTTTAAAGTCATTTCTTTGCCTGAAATTGGTCAAAATTGAAGCTTTTGAGTAAGCGAAAACTCTGTAAAAATGGCAATTTTGGTCACTGTGAGGGTTTAAAAAGTGGTTATTCTACATGAGGCCCGATCCAAATGACATTTTGAATCATTTTTGGTAGAGTCCAAAAAATTAATTTTCTGATGAAAAAGGTTGACCCCGGACCTGTCGAATGTTCAAAAAAGTGGTCAACATTGATGAAATTTTAACATTTAATCTTTTGACTTTAAATGACTGTTGGATGTGAATTATTACTTTTTCAACTAAAATAAGTGTGTTTAAAGTCATTTCTGTGCCTGAAATTGGTCAAAAATGAAGCTTTTGAGTAAGCGAAAACTCAGTAAAAATGGCAATTTTGGTCACTGTGAGGGTTTAAAAAGTGGTTATTCTACATGAGGCCCGATCCAAATGACATTTTGAATCATTTTTGGTAGAGTCCAAAAAATTTATTTTCCGATGAAAAAGGTTGACCCCGGACCTGTCGAATGTTCAAAAAAGTGGTCAACATTGATGAAATTTTAACATTTAATCTTTTGACTTTAAATGACTGTTGGATGTGAATTATTACTTTTTCAACTAAAATAAGTGTGTTTAAAGTCATTTCTGTGCCTGAAATTGGTCAAAATTGAAGCTTTTGAGTAAGCGAAAACTCTGTAAAAATTGCAATTTTGGTCACTGTGAGGGTTTAAAAAGTGGTTATTCTACATGAGGCCCGATCCAAATGACATTTTGAATCATTTTTGGTAGAGTCAAAAAATCAATTTTCTGATGAAAAAGGTTGACCCCGGACCTGTCGAATGTTCAAAAAAGTGGTCAACATTGATGAAATTTTAACATTTAATCTTTTGACTTTAAATGACTGTTGGATGTGAATTATTACTTTTTCAACTAAAATAAGTGTGTTTAAAGTCATTTCTTTGCCTGAAATTGGTCAAAATTGAAGCTTTTGAGTAAGCGAAAACTCTGTAAAAATGGCAATTTTGGTCACTGTGAGGGTTTAAAAAGTGGTTATTCAACATGAGGCCCGATCCAAATGACATTTTGAATCATTTTTGGTAGAGTCCAAAAAATCAATTTTCTGATGAAACACGATGACCCCGGACCTGTCGATCGTTCAAAAAAGTGGTCAATATTGATGAAATTTTAACATTTAATCTTTTGACTTTAAATGACTGTTGGATGTGAATTATTACTTTTTCAACTAAAATAAGTGTGTTTAAAGTCATTTCTGTGCCTGAAATTGGTCAAAATTGAAGCTTTTGAGAAAGCGAAAACTCTGTAAAAATGGCAATTTTGGTCACTGTGAGGGTTTAAAAAGTGGTTATTCAACATGACGCCCGATCCAAATGACATTTTGAATCATTTTTGGTAGAGTCCAAAAAATCAATTTTCTGATGAAAAACGATGACCCCGGCCCGGTCGATCGTTCAAAAAAGTGGTCAATATTGATGAAATTTTAACATTTAATCTTTTGACTTTAAATGACTGTTGGATGTGAATTATTACTTTTTCAACTAAAATAAGTGTGTTTAAAGTCATTTCTGTGCCTGAAATTGGTCAAAATTGAAGCTTTTAAGTAAGCGAAAACTCTGTAAAAATGGCAATTTTGGTCACTGTGAGGGTTTAAAAAGTGGTTATTCAACATGAGGCCCGATCAAAATGACATTTTGAATCATTTTTGGTAGAGTCAAAAAATCAATTTTCTGATGAAAAAGGTTGACCCCGGACCTGTTGAATGTTCAAAAAAGTGGTCAATATTGATGAAATTTTAACATTTAATCTTTTGACTTTAAATGACTGTTGGATGTGAATTAATACTTTTTCAACTAAAATAAATGTGTTTAAAGTCATTTCTTTGCCTGAAATTGGTCAAAATTGAATCTTTTGAGTAAGCGAAAACTCTGTAAAAATGGCAATTTTGGTCACTGTGAGGGTTTAAAAAGTGGTTATTCAACATGAGGCCCGATCAAAATGACATTTTGAATCATTTTTGGTAGAGTCCAAAAAATCTATTTTCTGATGAAAAACGATGACCCCGGACCTGTCGATCGTTCAAAAAAGTGGTCAATATTGATGAAATTTTAAAATTTAATCTTTTGACTTTAAATGACTGTTGGATGTGAATTATTACTTTTTCAACTAAAATAAGTGTGTTTAAAGTCATTTCTGTGCCTGAAATTGGTCAAAATTGAAGCTTTTGAGTAAGCGAAAACTCTGTAAAAATGGCAATTTTGGTCACTGTGAGGGTTTAAAAAGTGGTTATTCTACATAAGGCCCGATCCAAATGACATTTTGAATCATTTTTGGTAGAGTCCAAAAAATCAATTTTCTGATATAAAAGGTTGACCCCGGACCTGTCGAATGTTCAAAAAAGTGGTCAACATTGATGAAATTTTAACATTTAATCTTTTGACTTTAAATGACTGTTGGATGTGAATTATTACTTTTTCAACTAAAATAAGTGTTTTTAAAGTCATTTCTGTGCCTGAAATTGGTCAAAAATGAAGCTTTTGAGTAAGCGAAAACTCTGTAAAAATGGCAATTTTGGTCACTGTGAGGGTTTAAAAAGTGGTTATTCTACACGAGGCCCGATCCAAATGACATTTTGAATCATTTTTGGTAGAGTCCAAAAAATCAATTTTCTGATGAAAAAGGTTGACCCCGGACCTGTCGAATGTTCAAAAAAGTGGTCAACATTGATGAAATTTTAACATTTAATCTTTTGACTTTAAATGACTGGTGGATGTGAATTATTACTTTTTCAACTAAAATAAGTGTGTTTAAAGTCATTTCTGTGCCTGAAATTGGTCAAAAATGAAGCTTTTGAGTAAGCGAAAACTCTGTAAAAATGGCAATTTTGGTCACTGTGAGGGTTTAAAAAGTGGTTATTCTACACGAGGCCCGATCCAAATGACATTTTGAATCATTTTTGGTAGAGTCCAAAAAATCAATTTTCTGATGAAAAAAGTTGACCCCGGACCTGTCGAATGTTCAAAAAAGTGGTCAACATTGATGAAATTTTAACATTTAATCTTTTGACTTTAAATGACTGTTGGATGTGAATTATTACTTTTTCAACTAAAATAAGTGTGTTTAAAGTCATTTCTGTGCCTGAAATTGGTCAAAAATGAAGCTTTTGAGTAAGCGAAAACTCTGTAAAAATGGCAATTTTGGTCACTGTGAGGGTTTAAAAAGTGGTTATTCTACACGAGGCCCGATCCAAATGACATTTTGAATCATTTTTGGTAGAGTCCAAAAAATCAATTTTCTGATGAAAAAGGTTGACCCCGGACCTGTCGAATGTTCAAAAAAGTGGTCAACATTGATGAAATTTTAACATTTAATCTTTTGACTTTAAATGACTGTTGGATGTGAGTTATTACTTTTTCAACTAAAATAAGTGTGTTTAAAGTCATTTCTGTGCCTGAAATTGGTCAAAATTGAAGCTTTTGAGTAAGCGAAAACTCTGTAAAAATGGCAATTTTGGTCACTGTGAGGGTTTAAAAAGTGGTTATTCTACATGAGGCCCGATCCAAATGACATTTTGAATCATTTTTGGTAGAGTCCAAAAAATCAATTTTCTGATGAAAAAGGTTGACCCCGGACCTGTCCAATGTTCAAAAAAGTGGTCAACATTGATGACATTTTAACATTTAATCTTTTGACTTTAAATGACTGTTGGATGTGAATTATTACTTTTTCAACTAAAATAAGTGTGTTTAAAGTCATTTCTGTGCCTGAAATTGGTCAAAATTGAAGCTTTTAAGGAAGCGAAAACTCTGTAAAAATGGCAATTTTGGTCACTGTGAGGGTATAAAAAGTGGTTATTCTATATGAGGCCCGATCCAAATGACATTTTGAATCATTTTTGGTAGAGTCCAAAAAATCAATTTTCTGATGAAACACGATGACCCCGGACCTGTCGATCGTTCAAAAAAGTGGTCAATATTGATGAAATTTTAACATTTAATCTTTTGACTTTAAATGACTGTTGGTTGTGAATTATTACTTTTTCAACTAAAATAAGTGTGTTTAAAGTCATTTCTGTGCCTGAAATTGGTCAAAATTGAAGCTTTTGAGAAAGCGAAAACTCTGTAAAAATGGCAATTTTGGTCACTGTGAGGGTTTAAAAAGTGGTTATTCAACATGACGCCCGATCCAAATGACATTTTGAATCATTTTTGGTAGAGTCCAAAAAATCAATTTTCTGATGAAAAACGATGACCCCGGCCCGGTCGATCGTTCAAAAAAGTGGTCAATATTGATGAAATTTTAACATTTAATCTTTTGACTTTAAATGACTGTTGGATGTGAATTATTACTTTTTCAACTAAAATAAGTGTGTTTAAAGTCATTTCTGTGCCTGAAATTGGTCAAAATGGAAGCTTTTAAGTAAGCGAAAACTCTGTAAAAATGGCAATTTTGGTCACTGTGAGGGTTTAAAAAGTGGTTATTCAACATGAGGCCCGATCCAAATGACATTTTGAATCATTTTTGGTAGAGTCCAAAAAATCAAATTTTCTGAGGAAAAAGGTTGACCCAGGACCTGTTGATTGTTCAAAAAAGTGGTCAATATTGATGAAATTTTAACATTTAATCTTTTGACTTTAAATGACTGTTGGATGTGAATTAATACTTTTTCAACTAAAATAAGTGTGTTTAAAGTCATTTCTTTGCCTGAAATTGGTCAAAATTGAAGCTTTTGAGTAAGCGAAAACTCTGTAAAAATGGCAATTTTGGTCACTGTGAGGGTTTAAAAAGTGGTTATTCAACATGAGGCCCGATCCAAATGACATTTTCAATCATTTTTGGTAGAGTCCAAAAAATCAATTTTCTGATGAAAAAGGTTGACCCCGGACCTGTCGAATGTTCAAAAAAGTGGTCAACATTGATGAAATTTTAACATTTAATCTTTTGACTTTAAATGACTGTTGGATGTGAATTATTACTTTTTCAACTAAAATAAATGTGTTTAAAGTCATTTCTGTGCCTGAAATTGGTCAAAAATGAAGCTTTTGAGAAAGCGAAAACGCCGTAAAAATGGCAATTTTGGTCACTGTGAGGGTTTCAAAAGTGGTTATTCAACATGACGCCCGATCCAAATGACATTTTCAATCATTTTTGGTAGAGTCCAAAAAATCAATTTTCTGATGAAAAACGATGACCCCGGACCTGTCGATCGTTCAAAAAAGTGGTCAATATTGATGACATTTTAACATTTAATCTTTTGACTTTAAATGACTGTTGGATGTGAATTATTACTTTTTCAACTAAAATAAGTGTGTTTAAAGTCATTTCTGTGCCTGAAATTGGTCAAAATTGAAGCTTTTAAGTAAGCGAAAACTCTGTAAAAATGGCAATTTTGGTCACTGTGAGGGTTTAAAAAGTGGTTATTCAACATGAGGCCCGATCCAAATGACATTTTGAATCATTTTTGGTAGAGTCCAAAAAATCAATTTTCTGATGAAAAAGGTTGACCCCGGACCTGTCGATCGTTCAAAAAAGTGGTCAATATTGATGAAATTTTAAAATTTAATCTTTTGACTTTAAATGACTGTTGGATGTGAATTATTACTTTTTCAACTAAAATAAGTGTGTTTAAAGTCATTTCTGTGCCTGAAATTGGTCAAAATTGAAGCTTTTGAGTAAGCGAAAACTCTGTAAAAATGGCAATTTTGGTCACTGTGATGGTTTAAAAAGTGGTTATTCTACACGAGGCCCGATCCAAATGACATTTTAAATCATTTTTGGTAGAGTCCAAAAAATCAATTTTCTGATGAAAAAGGTTGACCCCGGACCTGTCGAATGTTCAAAAAAGTGGTCAACATTGATGAAATTTTAACATTTAATCTTTTGACTTTAAATGACTGTTGGATGTGAATTATTACTTTTTCAACTAAAATAAGTGTGTTTAAAGTCATTTCTGTGCCTGAAATTGGTCAAAAATGAAGCTTTTGAGTAAGCGAAAACTCTGTAAAAATGGCAATTTTGGTCACTGTGAGGGTTTAAAAAGTGGTTATTCTACACGAGGCCCGATCCAAATGACATTTTAAATCATTTTTGGTAGAGTCCAAAAAATCAATTTTCTGATGAAAAAGGTTGACCCCGGACCTGTCGAATGTTCAAAAAAGTGGTCAACATTGATGAAATTTTAACATTTAATCTTTTGACTTTAAATGACTGGTGGATGTGAATTATTACTTTTTCAACTAAAATAAGTGTGTTTAAAGTCATTTCTGTGCCTGAAATTGGTCAAAAATGAAGCTTTTGAGTAAGCGAAAACTCTGTAAAAATTGCAATTTTGGTCACTGTGAGGGTTTAAAAAGTGGTTATTCTACACGAGGCCCGATCCAAATGACATTTTGAATCATTTTTGGTAGAGTCCAAAAAATCAATTTTCTGATGAAAAAGGTTGACCCCGGACCTGTCGAATGTTCAAAAAAGTGGTCAACATTGATGAAATTTTAACATTTAATCTTTTGACTTTAAATGACTGTTGGATGTGAATTATTACTTTTTCAACTAAAATAAGTGTGTTTAAAGTCATTTCTGTGCCTGAAATTGGTCAAAATTGAAGCTTTTGAGTAAGCGAAAACTCTGTAAAAATGGCAATTTTGGTCACTGTGAGGGTTTAAAAAGTGGTTATTCAACATGAGGCCCGATCCAAATGACATTTTGAATCATTTTTGGTAGAGTCCAAAAAATCAATTTTCTGATGAAAAAGGTTGACCCCGGACCTGTCGAATGTTCAAAAAAGTGGTCAACATTGATGAAATTTTAACATTTAATCTTTTGACTTTAAATGACTGTTGGATGTGAATTATTACTTTTTCAACTAAAATAAGTTTGTTTAAAGTCATTTCTGGGCCTGAAATTGGTCAAAATTGAAGCTTTTGAGAAAGCGAAAACTCTGTAAAAATGGCAATTTTGGTCACTGTGAGGGTTTAAAAAGTGGTTATTCAACATGACGCCCGATCCAAATGACATTTTGAATCATTTTTGGTAGAGTCCAAAAAATCAATTTTCTGATGAAAAAGGTTGACCCCGGACCTGTCGAATGTTCAAAAAAGTGCTCAACATTGATGAAATTTTAACATTTAATCTTTTGACTTTAAATGACTGTTGGATGTGAATTATTACTTTTTCAACTAAAATAAGTGTGTTTAAAGTCATTTCTGTGCCTGAAATTGGTCAAAATTGAAGCTTTTAAGTAAGCGAAAACTCTGTAAAAATGGCAATTTTGGTCACTGTGAGGGTATAAAAAGTGGTTATTCTATATGAGGCCCGATCCAAATGACATTTTGAATCATTTTTGGTAGAGTCCAAAAAATCAATTTTCTGATGAAAAAGGTTGACCCCGGACCTGTCGCATGTTCAAAAAAGTGGTCAACATTGATGAAATTTTAACATTTAATCTTATGACCTTAAATGACTGTTGGATGTGAATTATTACTTTTTCAACTAAAATAAGTGTGTTTAAAGTCATTTCTTTGCCTGAAATTGGTCAAAATTGAAGCTTTTGAGTAAGCGAAAACTCTGTAAAAATGGCAATTTTGGTCACTGTGAGGATTTAAAAAGTGGTTATTCTACATGAGGCCCGATCCAAATGACATTTTGAATAATTTTTGGTAGAGTCCAAAAAATTAATTTTCTGATGAAAAAGGTTGACCCCGGACCTGTCGAATGTTCAAAAAAGTGGTCAACATTGATGAAATTTTAACATTTAATCTTTTGACTTTAAATGACTGTTGGATGTGAATTATTACTTTTTCAACTTAAATAAGTGTGTTTAAAGTCATTTCTGTGCCTGAAATTGGTCAAAAATGAAGCTTTTGAGTAAGCGAAAACTCTGTAAAAATGGCAATTTTGGTCACTGTGAGGGTTTAAAAAGTGGTTATTCTACACGAGGCCCGATCCAAATGACATTTTGAATCATTTTTGGTAGAGTCCAAAAAATCAATTTTCTGATGAAAAAGGTTGACCCCGGACCTGTCGAATGTTCAAAAAAGTGGTCAACATTGATGAAATTTTAACATTTAATCTTTTGACTTTAAATGACTGTTGGATGTGAATTATTACTTTTTCAACTAAAATAAGTGTGTTTAAAGTCATTTCTGTGCCTGAAATTGGTCAAAATTGAAGCTTTTAAGTAAGCGAAAACTCTGTAAAAATGGCAATTTTGGTCACTGTGAGGGTATAAATGTGGTTATTCTATATGAGGCCCGATCCAAATGACATTTTGAATCATTTTTGGTAGAGTCCAAAAAATCAATTTTCTGATGAAAAAGGTTGACCCCGGACCTGTCGCATGTTCAAAAAAGTGGTCAACATTGATGAAATTTTAACATTTAATCTTTTGACTTTAAATGACTGTTGGATGTGAATTATTACTTTTTCAACTAAAATAAGTGTGTTTAAAGTCATTTCTTTGCCTGAAATTGGTCAAAATTGAAGCTTTTGAGTAAGCGAAAACTCAGTAAAAATGGCAATTTTGGTCACTGTGAGGGTTTAAAAAGTGGTTATTCTACATGAGGCCCGATCCAAATGACATTTTGAATCATTTTTGGTAGAGTCCAAAAAATTAATTTTCCGATGAAAAAGGTTGACCCCGGACCTGTCGAATGTTCAAAAAAGTGGTCAACATTGATGAAATTTTAACATTTAATCTTTTGACTTTAAATGACTGTTGGATGTGAATTATTACTTTTTCAACTAAAATAAGTGTGTTTAAAGTCATTTCTGTGCCTGAAATTGGTCAAAATTGAAGCTTTGAGTAAGCGAAAACTCTGTAAAAATTGCAATTTTGGTCACTGTGAGGGTTTAAAAAGTGGTTATTCTACATGAGGCCCGATCCAAATGACATTTTGAATCATTTTTGGTAGAGTCAAAAAATCAATTTTCTGATGAAAAAGGTTGACCCCGGACCTGTCGAATGTTCAAAAAAGTGGTCAACATTGATGAAATTTTAACATTTAATCTTTTGACTTTAAATGACTGTTGGATGTGAATTATTACTTTTTCAACTAAAATAAGTGTGTTTAAAGTCATTTCTGTGCCTGAAATTGGTCAAAATTGAAGCTTTTGAGAAAGCGAAAACTCTGTAAAAATGGCAATTTTGGTCACTGTGAGGGTTTAAAAAGTGGTTATTCAACATGACGCCCGATCCAAATGACATTTTGAATCATTTTTGGTAGAGTCCAAAAAATCAATTTTCTGATGAAAAACGATGACCCCGGCCCGGTCGATCGTTCAAAAAAGTGGTCAATATTGATGAAATTTTAACATTTAATCTTTTGACTTTAAATGACTGTTGGATGTGAATTATTACTTTTTCAACTAAAATAAGTGTGTTTAAAGTCATTTCTGTGCCTGAAATTGGTCAAAATTGAAGCTTTTAAGTAAGCGAAAACTCTGTAAAAATGGCAATTTTGGTCACTGTGAGGGTTTAAAAAGTGGTTATTCAACATGAGGCCCGATCAAAATGACATTTTGAATCATTTTTGGTAGAGTCAAAAAATCAATTTTCTGATGAAAAAGGTTGACCCCGGACCTGTTGAATGTTCAAAAAAGTGGTCAATATTGATGAAATTTTAACATTTAATCTTTTGACTTTAAATGACTGTTGGATGTGAATTAATACTTTTTCAACTAAAATAAATGTGTTTAAAGTCATTTCTTTGCCTGAAATTGGTCAAAATTGAATCTTTTGAGTAAGCGAAAACTCTGTAAAAATGGCAATTTTGGTCACTGTGAGGGTTTAAAAAGTGGTTATTCAACATGAGGCCCGATCAAAATGACATTTTGAATCATTTTTGGTAGAGTCCAAAAAATCAATTTTCTGATGAAAAACGATGACCCCGGACCTGTCGATCGTTCAAAAAAGTGGTCAATATTGATGAAATTTTAAAATTTAATCTTTTGACTTTAAATGACTGTTGGATGTGAATTATTACTTTTTCAACTAAAATAAGTGTGTTTAAAGTCATTTCTGTGCCTGAAATTGGTCAAAATTGAAGCTTTTGAGAAAGCGAAAACTCTGTAAAAATGGCAATTTTGGTCACTGTGAGGGTTTAAAAAGTGGTTATTCAACATGAGGCCCGATCCAAATGACATTTTCAATCATTTTTGGTAGAGTCCAAAAAATCAATTTTCTGATGAAAAAGGTTAACCCCAGACCTGTAGAATGTTCAAAAAAGTGGTCAACATTGATGAAATTTTAACATTTAATCTTTTGACTTTAAATGACTGTTGGATGTGAATTATTACTTTTTCAACTAAAATAAGTGTGTTTAAAGTCATTTCTGTGCCTGAAATTGGTCAAAAATGAAGCTTTTGAGTAAGCGAAAACTCTGTAAAAATGGCAATTTTGGTCACTGTGAGGGTTTAAAAAGTGGTTATTCTACACGAGGCCCGATCCAAATGACATTTTGAATCATTTTTGGTAGAGTCCAAAAAATCAATTTTCTGATGAAAAAGGTTGACCCCGGACCTGTCGAATGTTCAAAAAAGTGGTCAACATTGATGAAATTTTAACATTTAATCTTTTGACTTTAAATGACTGGTGGATGTGAATTATTACTTTTTCAACTAAAATAAGTGTGTTTAAAGTCATTTCTGTGCCTGAAATTGGTCAAAATTGAAGCTTTTGAGTAAGCGAAAACTCTGTAAAAATGGCAATTTTGGTCACTGTGAGGGTTTAAAAAGTGGTTATTCAACATGAGGCCCGATCCAAATGACATTTTGAATCATTTTTGGTAGAGTCCAAAAAATCAATTTTCTGATGAAAAAGGTTGACCCCGGACCTGTCGAATGTTCAAAAAAGTGGTCAACATTGATGAAATTTTAACATTTAATCTTTTGACTTTAAATGACTGTTGGATGTGAATTATTACTTTTTCAACTAAAATAAGTTTGTTTAAAGTCATTTCTGGGCCTGAAATTGGTCAAAATTGAAGCTTTTGAGAAAGCGAAAACTCTGTAAAAATGGCAATTTTGGTCACTGTGAGGGTTTAAAAAGTGGTTATTCAACATGACGCCCGATCCAAATGACATTTTGAATCATTTTTGGTAGAGTCCAAAAAATCAATTTTCTGATGAAAAAGGTTGACCCCGGACCTGTCGAATGTTCAAAAAAGTGGTCAACATTGATGAAATTTTAACATTTAATCTTTTGACTTTAAATGACTGTTGGATGTGAATTATTACTTTTTCAACTAAAATAAGTGTGTTTAAAGTCATTTCTGTGCCTGAAATTGGTCAAAATTGAAGCTTTTAAGTAAGCGAAAACTCTGTAAAAATGCCAATTTTGGTCACTGTGAGGGTATAAAAAGTGGTTATTCTATATGAGGCCCGATCCAAATGACATTTTGAATCATTTTTGGTAGAGTCCAAAAAATCAATTTTCTGATGAAAAAGGTTGACCCCGGACCTGTCGCATGTTCAAAAAAGTGGTCAACATTGATGAAATTTTAACATTTAATCTTATGACCTTAAATGACTGTTGGATGTGAATTATTACTTTTTCAACTAAAATAAGTGTGTTTAAAGTCATTTCTTTGCCTGAAATTGGTCAAAATTGAAGCTTTTGAGTAAGCGAAAACTCTGTAAAAATGGCAATTTTGGTCACTGTGAGGGTTTAAAAAGTGGTTATTCTACATGAGGCCCGATCCAAATGACATTTTGAATCATTTTTGGTAGAGTCCAAAAAATTAATTTTCTGATGAAAAAGGTTGACCCCGGACCTGACGAATGTTCAAAAAAGTGGTCAACATTGATGACATTTTAACATTTAATCTTTTGACTTTAAATGACTGTTGGATGTGAATTATTACTTTTTCAACTAAAATAAGTGTGTTTAAAGTCATTTCTGTGCCTGAAATTGGTCAAAAATGAAGCTTTTGAGTAAGCGAAAACTCTGTAAAAATGGCAATTTTGGTCACTGTGAGGGTTTAAAAAGTGGTTATTCTACATGAGGCCCGATCCAAATGACATTTTGAATCATTTTTGGTAGAGTCCAAAAAATTAATTTTCTGATGAAAAAGGTTGACCCCGGACCTGTCGAATGTTCAAAAAAGTGGTCAACATTGATGAAATTTTAACATTTAATCTTTTGACTTTAAATGACTGTTGGATGTGAATTAATACTTTTTCAACTAAAATAAGTGTGTTTAAAGTCATTTCTTTGCCTGAAATTGGTCAAAATTGAAGCTTTTGAGTAAGCCAAAACTCTGTAAAAATGGCAATTTTGGTCACTGTGAGGGTTTAAAAAGTGGTTATTCAACATGACGCCCGATCCAAATGACATTTTCAATCATTTTTGGTAGAGTCCAAAAAATCAATTTTCTGATGAAAAAGGTTAACCCCGGACCTGTCGAATGTTCAAAAAAGTGGTCAACATTGATGAAATTTTAACATTTAAGCTTTTGACTTTAAATGACTGTTGGATGTGAATTATTACTTTTTCAACTAAAATAAGTTTGTTTAAAGTCATTTCTGGGCCTGAAATTGGTCAAAATTGAAGCTTTTGAGAAAGCGAAAACTCTTTAAAAATGGCAATTTTGGTCACTGTGAGGGTTTAAAAAGTGGTTATTCAACATGACGCCCGATCCAAATGACATTTTGAATCATTTTTGGTAGAGTCCAAAAAATCAATTTTCTGATGAAAAAGGTTGACCCCGGACCTGTCGAATGTTCAAAAAAGTGGTCAACATTGATGAAATTTTAACATTTAATCTTTTGACTTTAAATGACTGTTGGATGTGAATTATTACTTTTTCAACTAAAATAAGTGTGTTTAAAGTCATTTCTGTGCCTGAAATTGGTCAAAATTGAAGCTTTTAAGTAAGCGAAAACTCTGTAAAAATGGCAATTTTGGTCACTGTGAGGGTATAAAAAGTGGTTATTCTATATGAGGCCCGATCCAAATGACATTTTGAATCATTTTTGGTAGAGTCCAAAAAATCAATTTTCTGATGAAAAAGGTTGACCCCGGACCTGTCGCATGTTCAAAAAAGTGGTCAACATTGATGAAATTTTAACATTTAATCTTATGACCTTAAATGACTGTTGGATGTGAATTATTACTTTTTCAACTAAAATAAGTGTGTTTAAAGTCATTTCTTTGCCTGAAATTGGTCAAAATTGAAGCTTTTGAGTAAGCGAAAACTCTGTAAAAATGGCAATTTTGGTCACTGTGAGGGTTTAAAAAGTGGTTATTCTACATGAGGCCCGATCCAAATGACATTTTGAATCATTTTTGGTAGAGTCCAAAAAATTTAATTTTCTGATGAAAAAGGTTGACCCCGGACCTGTCGAATGTTCAAAAAAGTGGTCAACATTGATGAAATTTTAACATTTAATCTTTTGACTTTAAATGACTGTTGGATGTGAATTATTACTTTTTCAACTAAAATAAGTGTGTTTAAAGTCATTTCTGTGCCTGAAATTGGTCAAAAATGAAGCTTTTAAATAAGCGAAAACTCTGTAAAAATGGCAATTTTGGTCACTGTGAGGGTTTAAAAAGTGGTTATTCTACACGAGGCCCGATCCAAATGACATTTTGAATCATTTTTGGTAGAGTCCAAAAAATCAATTTTCTGATGAAAAACGATGACCCCGGACCTGTCGATCGTTCAAAAAAGTGGTCAATATTGATGAAATTTTAACATTTAATCTTTTGACTTTAAATGACTGTTGGATGTGAATTATTACTTTTTCAACTAAAATAAGTGTGTTTAAAGTCATTTCTGTGCCTGAAATTGGTCAAAATTGAAGCTTTTAAGTAAGCGAAAACTCTGTAAAAATGGCAATTTTGGTCACTGTGAGGGTATAAATGTGGTTATTCTATATGAGGCCCGATCCAAATGACATTTTGAATCATTTTTGGTAGAGTCCAAAAAATCAATTTTCTGATGAAAAAGGTTGACCCCGGACCTGTCGCATGTTCAAAAAAGTGGTCAACATTGATGAAATTTTAACATTTAATCTTTTGACTTTAAATGACTGTTGGATGTGAATTAATACTTTTTCAACTAAAATAAGTGTGTTTAAAGTCATTTCTTTGCCTGAAATTGGTCAAAATTGAAGCTTTTGAGTAAGCCAAAACTCTGTAAAAATGGCAATTTTGGTCACTGTGAGGGTTTAAAAAGTGGTTATTCAACATGACGCCCGATCCAAATGACATTTTCAATCATTTTTGGTAGAGTCCAAAAAATCAATTTTCTGATGAAAAAGGTTAACCCCGGACCTGTCGAATGTTCAAAAAAGTGGTCAACATTGATGAAATTTTAACATTTAAGCTTTTGACTTTAAATGACTGTTGGATGTGAATTATTACTTTTTCAACTAAAATAAGTTTGTTTAAAGTCATTTCTGGGCCTGAAATTGGTCAAAATTGAAGCTTTTGAGAAAGCGAAAACTCTTTAAAAATGGCAATTTTGGTCACTGTGAGGGTTTAAAAAGTGGTTATTCAACATGACGCCCGATCCAAATGACATTTTGAATCATTTTTGGTAGAGTCCAAAAAATCAATTTTCTGATGAAAAAGGTTGACCCCGGACCTGTCGAATGTTCAAAAAAGTGGTCAACATTGATGAAATTTTAACATTTAATCTTTTGACTTTAAATGACTGTTGGATGTGAATTATTACTTTTTCAACTAAAATAAGTGTGTTTAAAGTCATTTCTGTGCCTGAAATTGGTCAAAATTGAAGCTTTTAAGTAAGCGAAAACTCTGTAAAAATGGCAATTTTGGTCACTGTGAGGGTATAAAAAGTGGTTATTCTATATGAGGCCCGATCCAAATGACATTTTGAATCATTTTTGGTACAGTCCAAAAAATCAATTTTCTGATGAAAAAGGTTGACCCCGGACCTGTCGCATGTTCAAAAAAGTGGTCAACATTGATGAAATTTTAACATTTAATCTTATGACCTTAAATGACTGTTGGATGTGAATTATTACTTTTTCAACTAAAATAAGTGTGTTTAAAGTCATTTCTTTGCCTGAAATTGGTCAAAATTGAAGCTTTTGAGTAAGCGAAAACTCTGTAAAAATGGCAATTTTGGTCACTGTGAGGGTTTAAAAAGTGGTTATTCAACATGAGGCCCGATCCAAATGACATTTTGAATCATTTTTGGTAGAGTCCAAAAAATCAATTTTCTGATGAAAAAGGTTGACCCCGGACCTGTCGAATGTTCAAAAAAGTGGTCAACATTGATGAAATTTTAACATTTAATCTTTTGACTTTAAATGACTGTTGGATGTGAATTATTACTTTTTCAACTAAAATAAGTTTGTTTAAAGTCATTTCTGGGCCTGAAATTGGTCAAAATTGAAGCTTTTGAGAAAGCGAAAACTCTGTAAAAATGGCAATTTTGGTCACTGTGAGGGTTTAAAAAGTGGTTATTCAACATGACGCCCGATCCAAATGACATTTTGAATCATTTTTGGTAGAGTCCAAAAAATCAATTTTCTGATGAAAAAGGTTGACCCCGGACCTGTCGAATGTTCAAAAAAGTGGTCAACATTGATGAAATTTTAACATTTAATCTTTTGACTTTAAATGACTGTTGGATGTGAATTATTACTTTTTCAACTAAAATAAGTGTGTTTAAAGTCATTTCTGTGCCTGAAATTGGTCAAAATTGAAGCTTTTAAGTAAGCGAAAACTCTGTAAAAATGGCAATTTTGGTCACTGTGAGGGTATAAAAAGTGGTTATTCTATATGAGGCCCGATCCAAATGACATTTTGAATCATTTTTGGTAGAGTCCAAAAAATCAATTTTCTGATGAAAAAGGTTGACCCCGGACCTGTCGCATGTTCAAAAAAGTGGTCAACATTGATGAAATTTTAACATTTAATCTTATGACCTTAAATGACTGTTGGATGTGAATTATTACTTTTTCAACTAAAATAAGTGTGTTTAAAGTCATTTCTTTGCCTGAAATTGGTCAAAAATGAAGCTTTTGAGTAAGCGAAAACTCTGTAAAAATGGCAATTTTGGTCACTGTGAGGGTTTAAAAAGTGGTTATTCTACATGAGGCCCGATCCAAATGACATTTTGAATCATTTTTGGTAGAGTCCAAAAAATTAATTTTCTGATGAAAAAGGTTGACCCCGGACCTGTCGAATGTTCAAAAAAGTGGTCAACATTGATGAAATTTTAACATTTAATCTTTTGACTTTAAATGACTGTTGGATGTGAATTAATACTTTTTCAACTAAAATAAGTGTGTTTAAAGTCATTTCTTTGCCTGAAATTGGTCAAAATTGAAGCTTTTGAGTAAGCCAAAACTCTGTAAAAATGGCAATTTTGGTCACTGTGAGGGTTTAAAAAGTGGTTATTCAACATGACGCCCGATCCAAATGACATTTTCAATCATTTTTGGTAGAGTCCAAAAAATCAATTTTCTGATGAAAAAGGTTAACCCCGGACCTGTCGAATGTTCAAAAAAGTGGTCAACATTGATGAAATTTTAACATTTAAGCTTTTGACTTTAAATGACTGTTGGATGTGAATTATTACTTTTTCAACTAAAATAAGTTTGTTTAAAGTCATTTCTGGGCCTGAAATTGGTCAAAATTGAAGCTTTTGAGAAAGCGAAAACTCTTTAAAAATGGCAATTTTGGTCACTGTGAGGGTTTAAAAAGTGGTTATTCAACATGACGCCCGATCCAAATGACATTTTGAATCATTTTTGGTAGAGTCCAAAAAATCAATTTTCTGATGAAAAAGGTTGACCCCGGACCTGTCGAATGTTCAAAAAAGTGGTCAACATTGATGAAATTTTAACATTTAATCTTTTGACTTTAAATGACTGTTGGATGTGAATTATTACTTTTTCAACTAAAATAAGTGTGTTTAAAGTCATTTCTGTGCCTGAAATTGGTCAAAATTGAAGCTTTTAAGTAAGCGAAAACTCTGTAAAAATGGCAATTTTGGTCACTGTGAGGGTATAAAAAGTGGTTATTCTATATGAGGCCCGATCCAAATGACATTTTGAATCATTTTTGGTAGAGTCCAAAAAATCAATTTTCTGATGAAAAAGGTTGACCCCGGACCTGTCGCATGTTCAAAAAAGTGGTCAACATTGATGAAATTTTAACATTTAATCTTATGACCTTAAATGACTGTTGGATGTGAATTATTACTTTTTCAACTAAAATAAGTGTGTTTAAAGTCATTTCTTTGCCTGAAATTGGTCAAAATTGAAGCTTTTGAGTAAGCGAAAACTCTGTAAAAATGGCAATTTTGGTCACTGTGAGGGTTTAAAAAGTGGTTATTCTACATGAGGCCCGATCCAAATGACATTTTGAATCATTTTTGGTAGAGTCCAAAAAATTTAATTTTCTGATGAAAAAGGTTGACCCCGGACCTGTCGAATGTTCAAAAAAGTGGTCAACATTGATGAAATTTTAACATTTAATCTTTTGACTTTAAATGACTGTTGGATGTGAATTATTACTTTTTCAACTAAAATAAGTGTGTTTAAAGTCATTTCTGTGCCTGAAATTGGTCAAAAATGAAGCTTTTAAATAAGCGAAAACTCTGTAAAAATGGCAATTTTGGTCACTGTGAGGGTTTAAAAAGTGGTTATTCTACACGAGGCCCGATCCAAATGACATTTTGAATCATTTTTGGTAGAGTCCAAAAAATCAATTTTCTGATGAAAAACGATGACCCCGGACCTGTCGATCGTTCAAAAAAGTGGTCAATATTGATGAAATTTTAACATTTAATCTTTTGACTTTAAATGACTGTTGGATGTGAATTATTACTTTTTCAACTAAAATAAGTGTGTTTAAAGTCATTTCTGTGCCTGAAATTGGTCAAAATTGAAGCTTTTAAGTAAGCGAAAACTCTGTAAAAATGGCAATTTTGGTCACTGTGAGGGTATAAATGTGGTTATTCTATATGAGGCCCGATCCAAATGACATTTTGAATCATTTTTGGTAGAGTCCAAAAAATCAATTTTCTGATGAAAAAGGTTGACCCCGGACCTGTCGCATGTTCAAAAAAGTGGTCAACATTGATGAAATTTTAACATTTAATCTTTTGACTTTAAATGACTGTTGGATGTGAATTAATACTTTTTCAACTAAAATAAGTGTGTTTAAAGTCATTTCTTTGCCTGAAATTGGTCAAAATTGAAGCTTTTGAGTAAGCCAAAACTCTGTAAAAATGGCAATTTTGGTCACTGTGAGGGTTTAAAAAGTGGTTATTCAACATGACGCCCGATCCAAATGACATTTTCAATCATTTTTGGTAGAGTCCAAAAAATCAATTTTCTGATGAAAAAGGTTAACCCCGGACCTGTCGAATGTTCAAAAAAGTGGTCAACATTGATGAAATTTTAACATTTAAGCTTTTGACTTTAAATGACTGTTGGATGTGAATTATTACTTTTTCAACTAAAATAAGTTTGTTTAAAGTCATTTCTGGGCCTGAAATTGGTCAAAATTGAAGCTTTTGAGAAAGCGAAAACTCTTTAAAAATGGCAATTTTGGTCACTGTGAGGGTTTAAAAAGTGGTTATTCAACATGACGCCCGATCCAAATGACATTTTGAATCATTTTTGGTAGAGTCCAAAAAATCAATTTTCTGATGAAAAAGGTTGACCCCGGACCTGTCGAATGTTCAAAAAAGTGGTCAACATTGATGAAATTTTAACATTTAATCTTTTGACTTTAAATGACTGTTGGATGTGAATTATTACTTTTTCAACTAAAATAAGTGTGTTTAAAGTCATTTCTGTGCCTGAAATTGGTCAAAATTGAAGCTTTTAAGTAAGCGAAAACTCTGTAAAAATGGCAATTTTGGTCACTGTGAGGGTATAAAAAGTGGTTATTCTATATGAGGCCCGATCCAAATGACATTTTGAATCATTTTTGGTACAGTCCAAAAAATCAATTTTCTGATGAAAAAGGTTGACCCCGGACCTGTCGCATGTTCAAAAAAGTGGTCAACATTGATGAAATTTTAACATTTAATCTTATGACCTTAAATGACTGTTGGATGTGAATTATTACTTTTTCAACTAAAATAAGTGTGTTTAAAGTCATTTCTTTGCCTGAAATTGGTCAAAATTGAAGCTTTTGAGTAAGCGAAAACTCTGTAAAAATGGCAATTTTGGTCACTGTGAGGGTTTAAAAAGTGGTTATTCAACATGAGGCCCGATCCAAATGACATTTTGAATCATTTTTGGTAGAGTCCAAAAAATCAATTTTCTGATGAAAAAGGTTGACCCCGGACCTGTCGAATGTTCAAAAAAGTGGTCAACATTGATGAAATTTTAACATTTAATCTTTTGACTTTAAATGACTGTTGGATGTGAATTATTACTTTTTCAACTAAAATAAGTTTGTTTAAAGTCATTTCTGGGCCTGAAATTGGTCAAAATTGAAGCTTTTGAGAAAGCGAAAACTCTGTAAAAATGGCAATTTTGGTCACTGTGAGGGTTTAAAAAGTGGTTATTCAACATGACGCCCGATCCAAATGACATTTTGAATCATTTTTGGTAGAGTCCAAAAAATCAATTTTCTGATGAAAAAGGTTGACCCCGGACCTGTCGAATGTTCAAAAAAGTGGTCAACATTGATGAAATTTTAACATTTAATCTTTTGACTTTAAATGACTGTTGGATGTGAATTATTACTTTTTCAACTAAAATAAGTGTGTTTAAAGTCATTTCTGTGCCTGAAATTGGTCAAAATTGAAGCTTTTAAGTAAGCGAAAACTCTGTAAAAATGGCAATTTTGGTCACTGTGAGGGTATAAAAAGTGGTTATTCTATATGAGGCCCGATCCAAATGACATTTTGAATCATTTTTGGTAGAGTCCAAAAAATCAATTTTCTGATGAAAAAGGTTGACCCCGGACCTGTCGCATGTTCAAAAAAGTGGTCAACATTGATGAAATTTTAACATTTAATCTTATGACCTTAAATGACTGTTGGATGTGAATTATTACTTTTTCAACTAAAATAAGTGTGTTTAAAGTCATTTCTTTGCCTGAAATTGGTCAAAAATGAAGCTTTTGAGTAAGCGAAAACTCTGTAAAAATGGCAATTTTGGTCACTGTGAGGGTTTAAAAAGTGGTTATTCTACATGAGGCCCGATCCAAATGACATTTTGAATCATTTTTGGTAGAGTCCAAAAAATTAATTTTCTGATGAAAAAGGTTGACCCCGGACCTGTCGAATGTTCAAAAAAGTGGTCAACATTGATGAAATTTTAACATTTAATCTTTTGACTTTAAATGACTGTTGGATGTGAATTAATACTTTTTCAACTAAAATAAGTGTGTTTAAAGTCATTTCTTTGCCTGAAATTGGTCAAAATTGAAGCTTTTGAGTAAGCCAAAACTCTGTAAAAATGGCAATTTTGGTCACTGTGAGGGTTTAAAAAGTGGTTATTCAACATGACGCCCGATCCAAATGACATTTTCAATCATTTTTGGTAGAGTCCAAAAAATCAATTTTCTGATGAAAAAGGTTAACCCCGGACCTGTCGAATGTTCAAAAAAGTGGTCAACATTGATGAAATTTTAACATTTAAGCTTTTGACTTTAAATGACTGTTGGATGTGAATTATTACTTTTTCAACTAAAATAAGTTTGTTTAAAGTCATTTCTGGGCCTGAAATTGGTCAAAATTGAAGCTTTTGAGAAAGCGAAAACTCTTTAAAAATGGCAATTTTGGTCACTGTGAGGGTTTAAAAAGTGGTTATTCAACATGACGCCCGATCCAAATGACATTTTGAATCATTTTTGGTAGAGTCCAAAAAATCAATTTTCTGATGAAAAAGGTTGACCCCGGACCTGTCGAATGTTCAAAAAAGTGGTCAACATTGATGAAATTTTAACATTTAATCTTTTGACTTTAAATGACTGTTGGATGTGAATTATTACTTTTTCAACTAAAATAAGTGTGTTTAAAGTCATTTCTGTGCCTGAAATTGGTCAAAATTGAAGCTTTTAAGTAAGCGAAAACTCTGTAAAAATGGCAATTTTGGTCACTGTGAGGGTATAAAAAGTGGTTATTCTATATGAGGCCCGATCCAAATGACATTTTGAATCATTTTTGGTAGAGTCCAAAAAATCAATTTTCTGATGAAAAAGGTTGACCCCGGACCTGTCGCATGTTCAAAAAAGTGGTCAACATTGATGAAATTTTAACATTTAATCTTATGACCTTAAATGACTGTTGGATGTGAATTATTACTTTTTCAACTAAAATAAGTGTGTTTAAAGTCATTTCTTTGCCTGAAATTGGTCAAAATTGAAGCTTTTGAGTAAGCGAAAACTCTGTAAAAATGGCAATTTTGGTCACTGTGAGGGTTTAAAAAGTGGTTATTCTACATGAGGCCCGATCCAAATGACATTTTGAATCATTTTTGGTAGAGTCCAAAAAATTAATTTTCTGATGAAAAAGGTTGACCCCGGACCTGTCGAATGTTCAAAAAAGTGGTCAACATTGATGAAATTTTAACATTTAATCTTTTGACTTTAAATGACTGTTGGATGTGAATTATTACTTTTTCAACTAAAATAAGTGTGTTTAAAGTCATTTCTGTGCCTGAAATTGGTCAAAAATGAAGCTTTTAAATAAGCGAAAACTCTGTAAAAATGGCAATTTTGGTCACTGTGAGGGTTTAAAAAGTGGTTATTCTACACGAGGCCCGATCCAAATGACATTTTGAATCATTTTTGGTAGAGTCCAAAAAATCAATTTTCTGATGAAAAACGATGACCCCGGTCGATCGTTCAAAAAAGTGGTCAATATTGATGAAATTTTAACATTTAATCTTTTGACTTTAAATGACTGTTGGATGTGAATTATTACTTTTTCAACTAAAATAAGTGTGTTTAAAGTCATTTCTGTGCCTGAAATTGGTCAAAATTGAAGCTTTTAAGTAAGCGAAAACTCTGTAAAAATGGCAATTTTGGTCACTGTGAGGGTATAAATGTGGTTATTCTATATGAGGCCCGATCCAAATGACATTTTGAATCATTTTTGGTAGAGTCCAAAAAATCAATTTTCTGATGAAAAAGGTTGACCCCGGACCTGTCGCATGTTCAAAAAAGTGGTCAACATTGATGAAATTTTAACATTTAATCTTTTGACTTTAAATGACTGTTGGATGTGAATTAATACTTTTTCAACTAAAATAAGTGTGTTTAAAGTCATTTCTTTGCCTGAAATTGGTCAAAATTGAAGCTTTTGAGTAAGCCAAAACTCTGTAAAAATGGCAATTTTGGTCACTGTGAGGGTTTAAAAAGTGGTTATTCAACATGACGCCCGATCCAAATGACATTTTCAATCATTTTTGGTAGAGTCCAAAAAATCAATTTTCTGATGAAAAAGGTTAACCCCGGACCTGTCGAATGTTCAAAAAAGTGGTCAACATTGATGAAATTTTAACATTTAAGCTTTTGACTTTAAATGACTGTTGGATGTGAATTATTACTTTTTCAACTAAAATAAGTTTGTTTAAAGTCATTTCTGGGCCTGAAATTGGTCAAAATTGAAGCTTTTGAGAAAGCGAAAACTCTTTAAAAATGGCAATTTTGGTCACTGTGAGGGTTTAAAAAGTGGTTATTCAACATGACGCCCGATCCAAATGACATTTTGAATCATTTTTGGTAGAGTCCAAAAAATCAATTTTCTGATGAAAAAGGTTGACCCCGGACCTGTCGAATGTTCAAAAAAGTGGTCAACATTGATGAAATTTTAACATTTAATCTTTTGACTTTAAATGACTGTTGGATGTGAATTATTACTTTTTCAACTAAAATAAGTGTGTTTAAAGTCATTTCTGTGCCTGAAATTGGTCAAAATTGAAGCTTTTAAGTAAGCGAAAACTCTGTAAAAATGGCAATTTTGGTCACTGTGAGGGTATAAAAAGTGGTTATTCTATATGAGGCCCGATCCAAATGACATTTTGAATCATTTTTGGTAGAGTCCAAAAAATCAATTTTCTGATGAAAAAGGTTGACCCCGGACCTGTCGCATGTTCAAAAAAGTGGTCAACATTGATGAAATTTTAACATTTAATCTTATGACCTTAAATGACTGTTGGATGTGAATTATTACTTTTTCAACTAAAATAAGTGTGTTTAAAGTCATTTCTTTGCCTGAAATTGGTCAAAATTGAAGCTTTTGAGTAAGCGAAAACTCTGTAAAAATGGCAATTTTGGTCACTGTGAGGGTTTAAAAAGTGGTTATTCTACATGAGGCCCGATCCAAATGACATTTTGAATCATTTTTGGTAGAGTCCAAAAAATTAATTTTCTGATGAAAAAGGTTGACCCCGGACCTGTCGAATGTTCAAAAAAGTGGTCAACATTGATGAAATTTTAACATTTAATCTTTTGACTTTAAATGACTGTTGGATGTGAATTATTACTTTTTCAACTAAAATAAGTGTGTTTAAAGTCATTTCTGTGCCTGAAATTGGTCAAAAATGAAGCTTTTAAATAAGCGAAAACTCTGTAAAAATGGCAATTTTGGTCACTGTGAGGGTTTAAAAAGTGGTTATTCTACACGAGGCCCGATCCAAATGACATTTTGAATCATTTTTGGTAGAGTCCAAAAAATCAATTTTCTGATGAAAAACGATGACCCCGGACCTGTCGATCGTTCAAAAAAGTGGTCAATATTGATGAAATTTTAACATTTAATCTTTTGACTTTAAATGACTGTTGGATGTGAATTATTACTTTTTCAACTAAAATAAGTGTGTTTAAAGTCATTTCTGTGCCTGAAATTGGTCAAAATTGAAGCTTTTAAGTAAGCGAAAACTCTGTAAAAATGGCAATTTTGGTCACTGTGAGGGTATAAATGTGGTTATTCTATATGAGGCCCGATCCAAATGACATTTTGAATCATTTTTGGTAGAGTCCAAAAAATCAATTTTCTGATGAAAAAGGTTGACCCCGGACCTGTCGCATGTTCAAAAAAGTGGTCAACATTGATGAAATTTTAACATTTAATCTTTTGACTTTAAATGACTGTTGGATGTGAATTATTACTTTTTCAACTAAAATAAGTGTGTTTAAAGTCATTTCTTTGCCTGAAATTGGTCAAAATTGAAGCTTTTGAGTAAGCGAAAACTCTGTAAAAATTGCAATTTTGGTCACTGTGAGGGTTTAAAAAGTGGTTATTCTACATGAGGCCCGATCCAAATGACATTTTGAATCATTTTTGGTAGAGTCCAAAAAATTAATTTTCTGATGAAAAAGGTTGACCCCGGACCTGTCGAATGTTCAAAAAAGTGGTCAACATTGATGACATTTTAACATTTAATCTTTTGACTTTAAATGACTGTTGGATGTGAATTATTACTTTTTCAACTAAAATAAGTGTGTTTAAAGTCATTTCTGTGCCTGAAATTGGTCAAAATTGAAGCTTTTGAGTAAGCGAAAACTCTGTAAAAATGGCAATTTTGGTCACTGTGAGGGTTTAAAAAGTGGTTATTCTACATGAGGCCCGATCAAAATGACATTTTGAATCATTTTTGGTAGAGTCAAAAAATCAATTTTCTGATGAAAAAGGTTGACCCCGGACCTGTCGAATGTTCAAAAAAGTGGTCAACATTGATGAAATTTTAACATTTAATCTTTTGACTTTAAATGACTGTTGGATGTGAATTATTACTTTTTCAACTAAAATAAGTGTGTTTAAAGTCATTTCTGTGCCTGAAATTGGTCAAAATTGAAGCTTTTAAGTAAGCGAAAACTCTGTAAAAATGGCAATTTTGGTCACTGTGAGGGTATAAATGTGGTTATTCTATATGAGGCCCGATCCAAATGACATTTTGAATCATTTTTGGTAGAGTCCAAAAAATCAATTTTCTGATGAAAAAGGTTGACCCCGACCTGTCGCATGTTCAAAAAAGTGGTCAACATTGATGAAATTTTAACATTTAATCTTTTGACTTTAAATGACTGTTGGATGTGAATTATTACTTTTTCAACTAAAATAAGTGTGTTTAAAGTCATTTCTTTGCCTGAAATTGGTCAAAATTGAAGCTTTTGAGTAAGCGAAAACTCTGTAAAAATGGCAATTTTGGTCACTGTGAGGGTTTAAAAAGTGGTTATTCTACATGAGGCCCGATCCAAATGACATTTTGAATCATTTTTGGTAGAGTCCAAAAAATTAATTTTCTGATGAAAACGGTTGACCCCGGACCTGTCGAATGTTCAAAAAAGTGGTCAACATTGATGAAATTTTAACATTTAATCTTTTGACTTTAAATGACTGTTGGATGTGAATTATTACTTTTTCAACTAAAATAAGTGTGTTTAAAGTCATTTCTGTGCCTGAAATTGGTCAAAATTGAAGCTTTTGAGTAAGCGAAAACTCTGTAAAAATGGCAATTTTGGTCACTGTGAGGGTTTAAAAAGTGGTTATTCTACATGAGGCCCGATCCAAACGACATTTTGAATCATTTTTGGTAGAGTCAAAAAATCAATTTTCTGATGAAAAAGGTTGACCCCGGACCTGTCGAATGTTCAAAAAAGTGGTCAACATTGATGAAATTTTAACATTTAATCTTTTGACTTTAAATGACTGTTGGATGTGAATTATTACTTTTTCAACTAAAATAAGTGTGTTTAAAGTCATTTCTGTGCCTGAAATTGGTCAAAATTGAAGCTTTTAAGTAAGCGAAAACTCTGTAAAAATGGCAATTTTGGTCACTGTGAGGGTATAAAAAGTGGTTATTCTATATGAGGCCCGATCCAAATGACATTTTGAATCATTTTTGGTAGAGTCCAAAAAATCAATTTTCTGATGAAAAAGGTTGACCCCGGACCTGTCGAATGTTCAAAAAAGTGGTCAACATTGATGAAATTTTAACATTTAATCTTTTGACTTTAAATGACTGTTGGATGTGAATTAATACTTTTTCAACTAAAATAAGTGTGTTTAAAGTCATTTCTTTGCCTGAAATTGGTCAAAATTGAAGCTTTTGAGTAAGCGAAAACTCTGTAAAAATGGCAATTTTGGTCACTGTGAGGGTTTAAAAAGTGGTTATTCAACATGAGGCCCGATCCAAATGACATTTTGAATCATTTTTGGTAGAGTCCAAAAAATCAATTTTCTGATGAAACACGATGACCCCGGACCTGTCGATCGTTCAAAAAAGTGGTCAATATTGATGAAATTTTAACATTTAATCTTTTGACTTTAAATGACTGTTGGATGTGAATTATTACTTTTTCAACTAAAATAAGTGTGTTTAAAGTCATTTCTGTGCCTGAAATTGGTCAAAATTGAAGCTTTTGAGAAAGCGAAAACTCTGTAAAAATGGCAATTTTGGTCACTGTGAGGGTTTAAAAAGTGGTTATTCAACATGACGCCCGATCCAAATGACATTTTGAATCATTTTTGGTAGAGTCCAAAAAATCAATTTTCTGATGAAAAACGATGACCCCGGCCCGGTCGATCGTTCAAAAAAGTGGTCAATATTGATGAAATTTTAACATTTAATCTTTTGACTTTAAATGACTGTTGGATGTGAATTATTACTTTTTCAACTAAAATAAGTGTGTTTAAAGTCATTTCTGTGCCTGAAATTGGTCAAAATTGAAGCTTTTAAGTAAGCGAAAACTCTGTAAAAATGGCAATTTTGGTCACTGTGAGGGTTTAAAAAGTGGTTATTCAACATGACGCCCGATCCAAATGACATTTTCAATCATTTTTGGTAGAGTCCAAAAAATCAATTTTCTGATGAAAAAGGTTAACCCCGGACCTGTCGAATGTTCAAAAAAGTGGTCAACATTGATGAAATTTTAACATTTATGCTTTTGACTTTAAATGACTGTTGGATGTGAATTATTACTTTTTCAACTAAAATAAGTGTGTTTAAAGTCATTTCTGTGCCTGAAATTGGTCAAAATTGAAGCTTTTGAGTAAGCGAAAACTCTGTAAAAATGGCAATTTTGGTCACTATGAGGGTTTAAAAAGTGGTTATTCAACATGAGGCCCGATCCAAATGACATTTTGAATCATTTTTGGTAGAGTCCAAAAAATCAATTTTCTGATGAAAAAGGTTGACCCCGGCCGGACCTGTCGAATGTTCAAAAAAGTGGTCAACATTGATGAAATTTTAACATTTAATCTTTTGACTTTAAATGACTGTTGGATGTGAATTATTACTTTTTCAACTAAAATAAGTGTGTTTAAAGTCATTTCTGTGCCTGAAATTGGTCAAAAATGAAGCTTTTGAGTGAGCGAAAACTCTGTAAAAATGGCAATTTTGGTCACTGTGAGGGTTTCAAAAGTGGTTATTCTACACGAGGCCCGATCCAAATGACATTTTGAATCATTTTTGGTAGAGTCCAAAAAATCAATTTTCTGATGAAAAAGGTTGACCCCGGACCTGTCGAATGTTCAAAAAAGTGGTCAACATTGATAAAATTTTAACATTTAATCTTTTGACTTTAAATGACTGTTGGATGTGAATTATTACTTTTTCAACTAAAATAAGTTTGTTTAAAGTCATTTCTGGGCCTGAAATTGGTCACAATTGAAGCTTTTGAGAAAGCGAAAACGCTGTAAAAATGGCAATTTTGGTCACTGTGAGGGTTTAAAAAGTGGTTATTCAACATGACGCCCGATCCAAATGACATTTTCAATCATTTTTGGTAGAGTCCAAAAAATCAATTTTCTGATGAAAAACGATGACCCCGGACATGTCGATCGTTCAAAAAAGTGGTCAATATTGATGACATTTTAACATTTAATCTTTTGACTTTAAATGACTGTTGGATGTGAATTATTACTTTTTCAACTAAAATAAGTGTGTTTAAAGTCATTTCTGTGCCTGAAATTGGTCAAAATTGAAGCTTTTAAGTAAGCGAAAACTCTGTAAAAATGGCAATTTTGGTCACTGTGAGGGTTTAAAAAGTGGTTATTCAACATGAGGCCCGATCCAAATGACATTTTGAATCATTTTTGGTAGAGTCCAAAAAATCAATTTTCTGATGAAAAAGGTTGACCCCGGACCTGTTGAATGTTCAAAAAAGTGGTCAATATTGATGAAATTTTAACATTTAATCTTTTGACTTTAAATGACTGTTGGATGTGAATTAATACTTTTTCAACTAAAATAAATGTGTTTAAAGTCATTTCTTTGCCTGAAATTGGTCAAAATTGAATCTTTTGAGTAAGCGAAAACTCTGTAAAAATGGCAATTTTGGTCACTGTGAGGATTTAAAAAGTGGTTATTCAACATGAGGCCCGATCAAAATGACATTTTAAATCATTTTTGGTAGAGTCCAAAAAATCAATTTTCTGATGAAAAACGATGACCCCGGACCTGTCGATCGTTCAAAAAAGTGGTCAATATTGATGAAATTTTAACATTTAATCTTTTGACTTTAAATGACTGTTGGATGTGAATTATTACTTTTTCAACTAAAATAAGTGTGTTTAAAGTCATTTCTGTGCCTGAAATTGGTCAAAATTGAAGCTTTTGAGTAAGCGAAAACTCTGTAAAAATGGCAATTTTGGTCACTGTGAGGGTTTAAAAAGTGGTTATTCTACATGAGGCCCGATCCAAATGACATTTTGAATCATTTTTGGTAGAGTCCAAAAAATCAATTTTCTGATGAAAAAGGTTGACCCCGGACCTGTCGAATGTTCAAAAAAGTGGTCAACATTGATGAAATTTAACATTTAATCTTTTGACTTTAAATGACTGTTGGATGTGAATTATTACTTTTTCAACTAAAATAAGTGTGTTTAAAGTCATTTCTGTGCCTGAAATTGGTCAAAATTGAAGCTTTTGAGAAAGCGAAAACTCTGTAAAAATGGCAATTTTGGTCACTGTGAGGGTTTAAAAAGTGGTTATTCAACATGACGCCCGATCCAAATGACATTTTCAATCATTTTTGGTAGAGTCCAAAAAATCAATTTTCTGATGAAAAAGGTTAACCCCGGACCTGTAGAATGTTCAAAAAAGTGGTCAACATTGATGAAATTTTAACATTTAATCTTTTGACTTTAAATGACTGTTGGATGTGAATTATTACTTTTTCAACTAAAATAAGTGTGTTTAAAGTCATTTCTGTGCCTGAAATTGGTCAAAAATGAAGCTTTTGAGTAAGCGAAAACTCTGTAAAAATGGCAATTTTGGTCACTGTGAGGGTTTAAAAAGTGGTTATTCTACACGAGGCCCGATCCAAATGACATTTTGAATCATTTTTGGTAGAGTCCAAAAAATCAATTTTCTGATGAAAAAGGTTGACCCCGGACCTGTCGAATGTTCAAAAAAGTGGTCAACATTGATGAAATTTTAACATTTAATCTTTTGACTTTAAATGACTGGTGGATGTGAATTATTACTTTTTCAACTAAAACAAGTGTGTTTAAAGTCATTTCTGTGCCTGAAATTGGTCAAAAATGAAGCTTTTGAGTAAGCGAAAACTCTGTAAAAATTGCAATTTTGGTCACTGTGAGGGTTTAAAAAGTGGTTATTCTACACGAGGCCCGATCCAAATGACATTTTGAATCATTTTTGGTAGAGTCCAAAAAATCAATTTTCTGATGAAAAAGGTTGACCCCGGACCTGTCGAATGTTCAAAAAAGTGGTCAACATTGATGAAATTTTAACATTTAATCTTTTGACTTTAAATGACTGTTGGATGTGAATTATTACTTTTTCAACTAAAATAAGTGTGTTTAAAGTCATTTCTGTGCCTGAAATTGGTCAAAATTGAAGCTTTTGAGTAAGCGAAAACTCTGTAAAAATGGCAATTTTGGTCACTGTGAGGGTTTAAAAAGTGGTTATTCAACATGAGGCCCGATCCAAATGACATTTTGAAACATTTTTGGTAGAGTCCAAAAAATCAATTTTCTGATGAAAAAGGTTGACCCCGGACCTGTCGAATGTTCAAAAAAGTGGTCAACATTGATGAAATTTTAACATTTAATCTTTTGACTTTAAATGACTGTTGGATGTGAATTATTACTTTTTCAACTAAAATAAGTGTGTTTAAAGTCATTTCTGTGCCTGAAATTGGTCAAAATTGAAGCTTTTAAGTAAGCGAAAACTCTGTAAAAATGGCAATTTTGGTCACTGTGAGGGTATAAAAAGTGGTTATTCTATATGAGGCCCGATCCAAATGACATTTTGAATCATTTTTGGTAGAGTCCAAAAAATCAATTTTCTGATGAAAAAGGTTGACCCCGGACCTGTCGCATGTTCAAAAAAGTGGTCAACATTGATGAAATTTTAACATTTAATCTTATGACTTTAAATGACTGTTGGATGTGAATTATTACTTTTTCAACTAAAATAAGTGTGTTTAAAGTCATTTCTTTGCCTGAAATTGGTCAAAATTGAAGCTTTTGAGTAAGCGAAAACTCTGTAAAAATGGCAATTTTGGTCACTGTGAGGGTTTAAAAAGTGGTTATTCTACATGAGGCCCGATCCAAATGACATTTTGAATCATTTTTGGTAGAGTCCAAAAAATTAATTTTCTGATGAAAAAGGTTGACCCCGGACCTGTCGAATGTTCAAAAAAGTGGTCAACATTGATGAAATTTTAACATTTAATCTTTTGACTTTAAATGACTGTTGGATGTGAATTATTACTTTTTCAACTAAAATAAGTGTGTTTAAAGTCATTTCTGTGCCTGAAATTGGTCAAAAATGAAGCTTTTGAGTAAGCGAAAACTCTGTAAAAATGGCAATTTTGGTCACTGTGAGGGTTTAAAAAGTGGTTATTCTACACGAGGCCCGATCCAAATGACATTTTGAATCATTTTTGGTAGAGTCCAAAAAATCAATTTTCTGATGAAAAAGGTTGACCCCGGACCTGTCGAATGTTCAAAAAAGTGGTCAACATTGATGAAATTTTAACATTTAATCTTTTGACTTTAAATGACTGTTGGATGTGAATTATTACTTTTTCAACTAAAATAAGTGTGTTTAAAGTCATTTCTTTGCCTGAAATTGGTCAAAATTGAAGCTTTTGAGTAAGCGAAAACTCTGTAAAAATGGCAATTTTGGTCACTGTGAGGGTTTAAAAAGTGGTTATTCTACATGAGGCCCGATCCAAATGACATTTTGAATCATTTTTGGTAGAGTCCAAAAAATTAATTTTCTGATGAAAAAGGTTGACCCCGGACCTGTCGAATGTTCAAAAAAGTGGTCAACATTGATGAAATTTTAACATTTAATCTTTTGACTTTAAATGACTGTTGGATGTGAATTATTACTTTTTCAACTAAAATAAGTGTGTTTAAAGTCATTTCTGTGCCTGAAATTGGTCAAAATTGAAGCTTTTGAGTAAGCGAAAACTCTGTAAAAATGGCAATTTTGGTCACTGTGAGGGTTTAAAAAGTGGTTATTCTACATGAGGCCCGATCCAAATGACATTTTGAATCATTTTTGGTAGAGTCCAAAAAATCAATTTTCTGATGAAAAAGGTTGACCCCGGACCTGTCGAATGTTCAAAAAAGTGGTCAACATTGATGAAATTTTAACATTTAATCTTTTGACTTTAAATGACTGTTGGATGTGAATTATTACTTTTTCAACTAAAATAAGTGTGTTTAAAGTCATTTCTGTGCCTGAAATTGGTCAAAATTGAAGCTTTTGAGAAAGCGAAAACTCTGTAAAAATGGCAATTTTGGTCACTGTGAGGGTTTAAAAAGTGGTTATTCAACATGACGCCCGATCCAAATGACATTTTCAATCATTTTTGGTAGAGTCCAAAAAATCAATTTTCTGATGAAAAAGGTTAACCCCGGACCTGTAGAATGTTCAAAAAAGTGGTCAACATTGATGAAATTTTAACATTTAATCTTTTGACTTTAAATGACTGTTGGATGTGAATTATTACTTTTTCAACTAAAATAAGTGTGTTTAAAGTCATTTCTGTGCCTGAAATTGGTCAAAAATGAAGCTTTTGAGTAAGCGAAAACTCTGTAAAAATGGCAATTTTGGTCACTGTGAGGGTTTAAAAAGTGGTTATTCTACACGAGGCCCGATCCAAATGACATTTTGAATCATTTTTGGTAGAGTCCAAAAAATCAATTTTCTGATGAAAAAGGTTGACCCCGGACCTGTCGAATGTTCAAAAAAGTGGTCAACATTGATGAAATTTTAACATTTAATCTTTTGACTTTAAATGACTGGTGGATGTGAATTATTACTTTTTCAACTAAAACAAGTGTGTTTAAAGTCATTTCTGTGCCTGAAATTGGTCAAAAATGAAGCTTTTGAGTAAGCGAAAACTCTGTAAAAATTGCAATTTTGGTCACTGTGAGGGTTTAAAAAGTGGTTATTCTACACGAGGCCCGATCCAAATGACATTTTGAATCATTTTTGGTAGAGTCCAAAAAATCAATTTTCTGATGAAAAAGGTTGACCCCGGACCTGTCGAATGTTCAAAAAAGTGGTCAACATTGATGAAATTTTAACATTTAATCTTTTGACTTTAAATGACTGTTGGATGTGAATTATTACTTTTTCAACTAAAATAAGTGTGTTTAAAGTCATTTCTGTGCCTGAAATTGGTCAAAATTGAAGCTTTTGAGTAAGCGAAAACTCTGTAAAAATGGCAATTTTGGTCACTGTGAGGGTTTAAAAAGTGGTTATTCAACATGAGGCCCGATCCAAATGACATTTTGAAACATTTTTGGTAGAGTCCAAAAAATCAATTTTCTGATGAAAAAGGTTGACCCCGGACCTGTCGAATGTTCAAAAAAGTGGTCAACATTGATGAAATTTTAACATTTAATCTTTTGACTTTAAATGACTGTTGGATGTGAATTATTACTTTTTCAACTAAAATAAGTGTGTTTAAAGTCATTTCTGTGCCTGAAATTGGTCAAAATTGAAGCTTTTAAGTAAGCGAAAACTCTGTAAAAATGGCAATTTTGGTCACTGTGAGGGTATAAAAAGTGGTTATTCTATATGAGGCCCGATCCAAATGACATTTTGAATCATTTTTGGTAGAGTCCAAAAAATCAATTTTCTGATGAAAAAGGTTGACCCCGGACCTGTCGCATGTTCAAAAAAGTGGTCAACATTGATGAAATTTTAACATTTAATCTTTTGACTTTAAATGACTGTTGGATGTGAATTATTACTTTTTCAACTAAAATAAGTGTGTTTAAAGTCATTTCTTTGCCTGAAATTGGTCAAAATTGAAGCTTTTGAGTAAGCGAAAACTCTGTAAAAATGGCAATTTTGGTCACTGTGAGGGTTTAAAAAGTGGTTATTCTACATGAGGCCCGATCCAAATGACATTTTGAATCATTTTTGGTAGAGTCCAAAAAATTAATTTTCTGATGAAAAAGGTTGACCCCGGACCTGTCGAATGTTCAAAAAAGTGGTCAACATTGATGAAATTTTAACATTTAATCTTTTGACTTTAAATGACTGTTGGATGTGAATTATTACTTTTTCAACTAAAATAAGTGTGTTTAAAGTCATTTCTGTGCCTGAAATTGGTCAAAATTGAAGCTTTTGAGTAAGCGAAAACTCTGTAAAAATGGCAATTTTGGTCACTGTGAGGGTTTAAAAAGTGGTTATTCTACATGAGGCCCGATCCAAATGACATTTTGAATCATTTTTGGTAGAGTCCAAAAAATCAATTTTCTGATGAAAAAGGTTGACCCCGGACCTGTCGAATGTTCAAAAAAGTGGTCAACATTGATGAAATTTTAACATTTAATCTTTTGACTTTAAATGACTGTTGGATGTGAATTATTACTTTTTCAACTAAAATAAGTGTGTTTAAAGTCATTTCTGTGCCTGAAATTGGTCAAAATTGAAGCTTTTAAGTAAGCGAAAACTCTGTAAAAATGGCAATTTTGGTCACTGTGAGGGTATAAAAAGTGGTTATTCTATATGAGGCCCGATCCAAATGACATTTTGAATCATTTTTGGTAGAGTCCAAAAAATTAATTTTCTGATGAAAAAGGTTGACCCCGGACATGTTCAAAAAAGTGGTCAACATTGATGAAATTTTAACATTTAATCTTTTGACTTTAAATGACTGTTGGATGTGAATTATTACTTTTTCAACTAAAATAAGTGTGTTTAAAGTCATTTCTTTGCCTGAAATTGGTCAAAATTGAAGCTTTTGAGTAAGCGAAAACTCTGTAAAAATGGCAATTTTGGTCACTGTGAGGGTTTAAAAAGTGGTTATTCTACATGAGGCCCGATCCAAATGACATTTTGAATCATTTTTGGTAGAGTCCAAAAAATTAATTTTCTGATGAAAAAGGTTGACCCCGGACCTGTCGAATGTTCAAAAAAGTGGTCAACATTGATGAAATTTTAACATTTAATCTTTTGACTTTAAATGACTGTTGGGTGTGAATTATTACTTTTTCAACTAAAATAAGTGTGTTTAAAGTCATTTCTGTGCCTGAAATTGGTCAAAAATGAAGCTTTTGAGTAAGCGAAAACTCTGTAAAAATGGCAATTTTGGTCACTGTGAGGGTTTAAAATGTGGTTATTCAACATGACGCCCGATCCAAATGACATTTTGAATCATTTTTGGTAGAGTCCAAAAAAATCAATTTTCTGATGAAAAACGATGACCCCGGACCTGTCGATCGTTCAAAAAAGTGGTCAATATTGATGAAATTTTAACATTTAATCTTTTGACTTTAAATGACTGTTGGATGTGAATTATTACTTTTTCAACTAAAATAAGTGTGTTTAAAGTCATTTCTTTGCCTGAAATTGGTCAAAATTGAAGCTTTTGAGTAAGCGAAAACTCTGTAAAAATGGCAATTTTGGTCACTGTGAGGGTTTAAAAAGTGGTTATTCAACATGAGGCCCGATCCAAATGACATTTTGAATCATTTTTGGTAGAGTCCAAAAAATCAATTTTCTGATGAAACACGATGACCCCGGACCTGTCGATCGTTCAAAAAAGTGGTCAATATTGATGAAATTTTAACATTTAATCTTTTGACTTTAAATGACTGTTGGATGTGAATTATTACTTTTTCAACTAATATAAGTGTGTTTAAAGTCATTTCTGTGCCTGAAATTGGTCAAAATTTAAGCTTTTGAGTAAGAGAAAAGTCTGTAAAAATGGCAATTTTGGTCACTGTGAGGTTTTAAAAAGTGGTTATTCTACACGAGGCCCGATCCAAATGACATTTTGAATCATTTTTGGTAGAGTCCAAAAAATCAATTTTCAGATGAAAAAGGTTGACCCCGGACCTGTCGAATGTTCAAAAAAGTGGTCAACATTGATGACATTTTTACATTTAATCTTTTGACTTTAAATGACTGTTGGATGTGAATTATTACTTTTTCAACTAAAATAAGTTTGTTTAAAGTCATTTCTGTGCCTGAAATTGGTCAAAATTGAAGCTTTTGAGAAAGCGAAAACTCTGTAAAAATGGCAATTTTGGTCACTGTGAGGGTTTAAAAAGTGGTTATTCAACATGACGCCCGATCCAAATGACATTTTGAATCATTTTTGGTAGAGTCCAAAAAATCAATTTTCTGATGAAAAACGATGACCCCGGCCCGGTCGATCGTTCAAAAAAGTGGTCAATATTGATGAAATTTTAACATTTAATCTTTTGACTTTAAATGACTGTTGGATGTGAATTAATACTTTTTCAACTAAAATAAGTGTGTTTAAAGTCATTTCTTTGCCTGAAATTGGTCAAAATTGAAGCTTTTGAGTAAGCGAAAACTCTGTAAAAATGGCAATTTTGGTCACTGTGAGGGTTTAAAAAGTGGTTATTCAACATGACGCCCGATCCAAATGACATTTTCAATCATTTTTGGTAGAGTCCAAAAAATCAATTTTCTGATGAAAAAGGTTAACCCCGGACCTGTCGAATGTTCAAAAAAGTGGTCAACATTGATGAAATTTTAACATTTAATCTTTTGACTTTAAATGACTGTTGGATGTGAATTATTACTTTTTCAACTAAAATAAGTGTGTTTAAAGTCATTTCTGTGCCGGAAATTGGTCAAAAATGAAGCTTATGAGTAAGCGAAAACTCTGTAAAAATGGCAATTTTGGTCACTGTGAGGGTTTAAAAAGTGGTTATTCTACACGAGGCCCGATCCAAATGACATTTTGAATCATTTTTGGTAGAGTCCAAAAAATCAATTTTCTGATGAAAAAGGTTGACCCCGGACCTGTCGAATGTTCAAAAAAGTGGTCAACATTGATGAAATTTTAACATTTAATCTTTTGACTTTAAATGACTGTTGGATGTGAATTATTACTTTTTCAACTAAAATAAGTGTGTTTAAAGTCATTTCTGTGCCTGAAATTGGTCAAAAATGAAGCTTTTGAGTAAGCGAAAACTCTGTAAAAATTGCAATTTTGGTCACTGTGAGGGTTTAAAAAGTGGTTATTCTACACGAGGCCCGATCCAAATGACATTTTGAATCATTTTTGGTAGAGTCCAAAAAATCAATTTTCTGATGAAAAAGGTTGACCCCGGACCTGTCGAATGTTCAAAAAAGTGGTCAACATTGATGAAATTTTAACATTTAATCTTTTGACTTTAAATGACTGTTGGATGTGAATTATTACTTTTTCAACTAAAATAAGTGTGTTTAAAGTCATTTCTGTGCCTGAAATTGGTCAAAATTGAAGCTTTTGAGTAAGCGAAAACTCAGTAAAAATGGCAATTTTGGTCACTGTGAGGGTTTAAAAAGTGGTTATTCAACATGAGGCCCGATCCAAATGACATTTTGAAACATTTTTGGTAGAGTCCAAAAAATCAATTTTCTGATGAAAAAGGTTGACCCCGGACCTGTCGAATGTTCAAAAAAGTGGTCAACATTGATGACATTTTAACATTTAATCTTTTGACTTTAAATGACTGTTGGATGTGAATTATTACTTTTTCAACTAAAATAAGTGTGTTTAAAGTCATTTCTGTGCCTGAAATTGGTCAAAATTGAAGCTTTTAAGTAAGCGAAAACTCTGTAAAAATGGCAATTTTGGTCACTGTGAGGGTATAAAAAGTGGTTATTCTATATGAGGCCCGATCCAAATGACATTTTGAATCATTTTTGGTAGAGTCCAAAAAATCAATTTTCTGATGAAAAAGGTTGACCCCGGACCTGTCGCATGTTCAAAAAAGTGGTCAACATTGATGAAATTTTAACATTTAATCTTTTGACTTTAAATGACTGTTGGATGTGAATTATTACTTTTTCAACTAAAATAAGTGTGTTTAAAGTCATTTCTTTGCCTGAAATTGGTCAAAATTGAAGCTTTTGAGTAAGCGAAAACTCTGTAAAAATGGCAATTTTGGTCACTGTGAGGGTTTAAAAAGTGGTTATTCTACATGAGGCCTGATCCAAATGACATTTTGAATCATTTTTGGTAGAGTCCAAAAAATTAATTTTCTGATGAAAAAGGTTGACCCCGGACCTGTCGAATGTTCAAAAAAGTGGTCAACATTGATGAAATTTTAACATTTAATCTTTTGACTTTAAATGACTGTTGGATGTGAATTATTACTTTTTCAACTAAAATAAGTGTGTTTAAAGTCATTTCTGTGCCTGAAATTGGTCAAAATTGAAGCTTTTGAGTAAGCGAAAACTCTGTAAAAATGGCAATTTTGGTCACTGTGAGGGTTTAAAAAGTGGTTATTCTACATGAGGCCCGATCCAAATGACATTTTGAATCATTTTTGGTAGAGTCCAAAAAATCAATTTTCTGATGAAAAAGGTTGACCCCGGACCTGTCGAATGTTCAAAAAAGTGGTCAACATTGATGAAATTTTAACATTTAATCTTTTGACTTTAAATGACTGTTGGATGTGAATTATTACTTTTTCAACTAAAACAAGTGTGTTTAAAGTCATTTCTGTGCCTGAAATTGGTCAAAATTGAAGCTTTTGAGTAAGCGAAAACTCTGTAAAAATGGCAATTTTGGTCACTGTGAGGGTTTAAAAAGTGGCTATTCTACATGAGGCCCGATCCAAATGACATTTTGAATCATTTTTGGTAGAGTCCAAAAAATCAATTTTCTGATGAAAAAGGTTGACCCCGGACCTGTCGAATGTTCAAAAAAGTGGTCAACATTGATGAAATTTTAACATTTAATCTTTTGACTTTAAATGACTGTTGGATGTGAATTATTACTTTTTCAACTAAAATAAGTGTGTTTAAAGTCATTTCTGTGCCTGAAATTGGTCAAAATTGAAGCTTTTGAGTAAGCGAAAACTCTGTAAAAATGGCAATTTTGGTCACTGTGAGGGTTTAAAAAGTGGTTATTCAACATGAGGCCCGATCCAAATGACATTTTGAAACATTTTTGGTAGAGTCCAAAAAATTAATTTTCTGATGAAAAAGGTTGACCCCGGACCTGTCGAATGTTCAAAAAAGTGGTCAACATTGATGAAATTTTAACATTTAATCTTTTGACTTTAAATGACTGTTGGATGTGAATTATTACTTTTTCAACTAAAATAAGTGTGTTTAAAGTCATTTCTGTGCCTGAAATTGGTCAAAATTGAAGCTTTTGAGTAAGCGAAAACTCTGTAAAAATGGCAATTTTGGTCACTGTGAGGGTTTAAAAAGTGGTTATTCTACATGAGGCCCGATCCAAATGACATTTTGAATCATTTTTGGTAGAGTCCAAAAAATCAATTTTCTGATGAAAAAGGTTGACCCCGGACCTGTCGAATGTTCAAAAAAGTGGTCAACATTGATGAAATTTTAACATTTAATCTTTTGACTTTAAATGACTGTTGGATGTGAATTATTACTTTTTCAACTAAAATAAGTGTGTTTAAAGTCATTTCTGTGCCTGAAATTGGTCAAAATTGAAGCTTTTAAGTAAGCGAAAACTCTGTAAAAATGGCAATTTTGGTCACTGTGAGGGTATAAAAAGTGGTTATTCTATATGAGGCCCGATCCAAATGACATTTTGAATCATTTTTGGTAGAGTCCAAAAAATCAATTTTCTGATGAAAAAGGTTGACCCCGGACCTGTCGCATGTTCAAAAAAGTGGTCAACATTGATGACATTTTAACATTTAATCTTTTGACTTTAAATGACTGTTGGATGTGAATTATTACTTTTTCAACTAAAATAAGTGTGTTTAAAGTCATTTCTTTGCCTGAAATTGGTCAAAATTGAAGCTTTTGAGTAAGCGAAAACTCTGTAAAAATGGCAATTTTGGTCACTGTGAGGGTTTAAAAAGTGGTTATTCTACATGAGGCCCGATCCAAATGACATTTTGAATCATTTTTGGTAGAGTCCAAAAAATTAATTTTCTGATGAAAAAGGTTGACCCCGGACCTGTCGAATGTTCAAAAAAGTGGTCAACATTGATGAAATTTTAACATTTAATCTTTTGACTTTAAATGACTGTTGGATGTGAATTATTACTTTTTCAACTAAAATAAGTGTGTTTAAAGTCATTTCTGTGCCTGAAATTGGTCAAAATTGAAGCTTTTGAGTAAGCGAAAACTCTGTAAAAATGGCAATTTTGGTCACTGTGAGGGTTTAAAAAGTGGTTATTCTACATGAGGCCCGATCCAAATGACATTTTGAATCATTTTTGGTAGAGTCCAAAAAATCAATTTTGTGATGAAAAAGGTTGACCCCGGACCTGTCGAATGTTCAAAAAAGTGGTCAACATTGATGAAATTTTAACATTTAATCTTTTGACTTTAAATGACTGTTGGATGTGAATTATTACTTTTTCAACTAAAATAAGTGTGTTTAAAGTCATTTCTGTGCCTGAAATTGGTCAAAATTGAAGCTTTTAAGTAAGCGAAAACTCTGTAAAAATGGCAATTTTGGTCACTGTGAGGGTATAAAAAGTGGTTATTCTATATGAGGCCCGATCCAAATGACATTTTGAATCATTTTTGGTAGAGTCCAAAAAATCAATTTTCTGATGAAAAAGGTTGACCCCGGACGTGTCGCATGTTCAAAAAAGTGGTCAACATTGATGAAATTTTAACATTTAATCTTTTGACTTTAAATGACTGTTGGATGTGAATTATTACTTTTTCAACTAAAATAAGTGTGTTTAAAGTCATTTCTTTGCCTGAAATTGGTCAAAATTGAAGCTTTTGAGTAAGCGAAAACTCTGTAAAAATGGCAATTTTGGTCACTGTGAGGGTTTAAAAAGTGGTTATTCTACATGAGGCCCGATCCAAATGACATTTTGAATCATTTTTGGTAGAGTCCAAAAAATTAATTTTCTGATGAAAAAGGTTGACCCCGGACCTGTCGAATGTTCAAAAAAGTGGTCAACATTGATGAAATTTTAACATTTAATCTTTTGACTTTAAATGACTGTTGGATGTGAATTATTACTTTTTCAACTAAAATAAGTGTGTTTAAAGTCATTTCTGTGCCTGAAATTGGTCAAAAATGAAGCTTTTGAGTAAGCGAAAACTCTGTAAAAATGGTAATTTTGGTCACTGTGAGGGTTTAAAATGTGGTTATTCAACATGACGCCCGATCCAAATGACATTTTGAATCATTTTTGGTAGAGTCCAAAAAATCAATTTTCTGATGAAAAACGATGACCCCGGACCTGTCGATCGTTCAAAAAAGTGGTCAATATTGATGAAATTTTAACATTTAATCTTTTGACTTTAAATGACTGTTGGATGTGAATTATTACTTTTTCAACTAAAATAAGTGTGTTTAAAGTCATTTCTTTGCCTGAAATTGGTCAAAATTGAAGCTTTTGAGTAAGCGAAAACTCTGTAAAAATGGCAATTTTGGTCACTGTGAGGGTTTAAAAAGTGGTTATTCAACATGAGGCCCGATCCAAATGACATTTTGAATCATTTTTGGTAGAGTCCAAAAAATCAATTTTCTGATGAAACACGATGACCCCGGACCTGTCGATCGTTCAAAAAAGTGGTCAATATTGATGAAATTTTAACATTTAATCTTTTGACTTTAAATGACTGTTGGATGTGAATTATTACTTTTTCAACTAAAATAAGTGTGTTTAAAGTCATTTCTGTGCCTGAAATTGGTCAAAATTTAAGCTTTTGAGTAAGAGAAAAGTCTGTAAAAATGGCAATTTTGGTCACTGTGAGGGTTTAAAAAGTGGTTATTCTACACGAGGCCCAATCCAAATGACATTTTGAATCATTTTTGGTAGAGTCCAAAAAATCAATTTTCAGATGAAAAAGGTTGACCCCGGACCTGTCGAATGTTCAAAAAAGTGGTCAACATTGATGACATTTTTACATTTAATCTTTTGACTTTAAATGACTGTTGGATGTGAATTATTACTTTTTCAACTAAAATAAGTGTGTTTAAAGTCATTTCTGTGCCTGAAATTCGTCAAAATTGAAGCTTTTGAGTAAGCGAAAACTCTGTAAAAATGGCAATTTTGGTCACTGTGAGGGTTTAAAAAGTGGTTATTCTACATGAGGCCCGATCCAAATGACATTTTGAATCATTTTTGGTAGAGTCCAAAAAATCAATTTTCTGATGAAAAAGGTTGACCCCGGACCTGTCGAATGTTCAAAAAAGTGGTCAACATTGATGAAATTTTAACATTTAATCTTTTGACTTTAAATGACTGTTGGATGTGAATTATTACTTTTTCAACTAAAATAAGTGTGTTTAAAGTCATTTCTGTGCCTGAAATTGGTCAAAATTGAAGCTTTTAAGTAAGCGAAAACTCTGTAAAAATGGCAATTTTGGTCACTGTGAGGGTATAAAAAGTGGTTATTCTATATGAGGCCCGATCCAAATGACATTTTGAATCATTTTTGGTAGAGTCCAAAAAATCAATTTTCTGATGAAAAAGGTTGACCCCGGACCTGTCGCATGTTCAAAAAAGTGGTCAACATTGATGACATTTTAACATTTAATCTTTTGACTTTAAATGACTGTTGGATGTGAATTATTACTTTTTCAACTAAAATAAGTGTGTTTAAAGTCATTTCTTTGCCTGAAATTGGTCAAAATTGAAGCTTTTGAGTAAGCGAAAACTCTGTAAAAATGGCAATTTTGGTCACTGTGAGGGTTTAAAAAGTGGTTATTCTACATGAGGCCCGATCCAAATGACATTTTGAATCATTTTTGGTAGAGTCCAAAAAATTAATTTTCTGATGAAAAAGGTTGACCCCGGACCTGTCGAATGTTCAAAAAAGTGGTCAACATTGATGAAATTTTAACATTTAATCTTTTGACTTTAAATGACTGTTGGATGTGAATTATTACTTTTTCAACTAAAATAAGTGTGTTTAAAGTCATTTCTGTGCCTGAAATTGGTCAAAATTGAAGCTTTTGAGTAAGCGAAAACTCTGTAAAAATGGCAATTTTGGTCACTGTGAGGGTTTAAAAAGTGGTTATTCTACATGAGGCCCGATCCAAATGACATTTTGAATCATTTTTGGTAGAGTCCAAAAAATCAATTTTCTGATGAAAAAGGTTGACCCCGGACCTGTCGAATGTTCAAAAAAGTGGTCAACATTGATGAAATTTTAACATTTAATCTTTTGACTTTAAATGACTGTTGGATGTGAATTATTACTTTTTCAACTAAAATAAGTGTGTTTAAAGTCATTTCTGTGCCTGAAATTGGTCAAAATTGAAGCTTTTAAGTAAGCGAAAACTCTGTAAAAATGGCAATTTTGGTCACTGTGAGGGTATAAAAAGTGGTTATTCTATATGAGGCCCGATCCAAATGACATTTTGAATCATTTTTGGTAGAGTCCAAAAAATCAATTTTCTGATGAAAAAGGTTGACCCCGGACGTGTCGCATGTTCAAAAAAGTGGTCAACATTGATGAAATTTTAACATTTAATCTTTTGACTTTAAATGACTGTTGGATGTGAATTATTACTTTTTCAACTAAAATAAGTGTGTTTAAAGTCATTTCTTTGCCTGAAATTGGTCAAAATTGAAGCTTTTGAGTAAGCGAAAACTCTGTAAAAATGGCAATTTTGGTCACTGTGAGGGTTTAAAAAGTGGTTATTCTACATGAGGCCCGATCCAAATGACATTTTGAATCATTTTTGGTAGAGTCCAAAAAATTAATTTTCTGATGAAAAACGATGACCCCGGACCTGTCGATCGTTCAAAAAAGTGGTCAATATTGATGAAATTTTAACATTTAATCTTTTGACTTTAAATGACTGTTGGATGTGAATTATTACTTTTTCAACTAAAATAAGTGTGTTTAAAGTCATTTCTTTGCCTGAAATTGGTCAAAATTGAAGCTTTTGAGTAAGCGAAAACTCTGTAAAAATGGCAATTTTGGTCACTGTGAGGGTTTAAAAAGTGGTTATTCAACATGAGGCCCGATCCAAATGACATTTTGAATCATTTTTGGTAGAGTCCAAAAAATCAATTTTCTGATGAAACACGATGACCCCGGACCTGTCGATCGTTCAAAAAAGTGGTCAATATTGATGAAATTTTAACATTTAATCTTTTGACTTTAAATGACTGTTGGGTGTGAATTATTACTTTTTCAACTAAAATAAGTGTGTTTAAAGTCATTTCTGTGCCTGAAATTGGTCAAAATTTAAGCTTTTGAGTAAGAGAAAAGTCTGTAAAAATGGCAATTTTGGTCACTGTGAGGGTTTAAAAAGTGGTTATTCTACACGAGGCCCAATCCAAATGACATTTTGAATCATTTTTGGTAGAGTCCAAAAAATCAATTTTCAGATGAAAAAGGTTGACCCCGGACCTGTCGAATGTTCAAAAAAGTGGTCAACATTGATGACATTTTTACATTTAATCTTTTGACTTTAAATGACTGTTGGATGTGAATTATTACTTTTTCAACTAAAATAAGTTTGTTTAAAGTCATTTCTGTGCCTGAAATTGGTCAAAATTGAAGCTTTTGAGAAAGCGAAAACTCTGTAAAAATGGCAATTTTGGTCACTGTGAGGGTTTAAAAAGTGGTTATTCAACATGACGCCCGATCCAAATGACATTTTGAATCATTTTTGGTAGAGTCCAAAAAATCAATTTTCTGATGAAAAACGATGACCCCGGTCGATCGTTCAAAAAAGTGGTCAATATTGATGAAATTTTAACATTTAATCTTTTGACTTTAAATGACTGTTGGATGTGAATTATTACTTTTTCAACTAAAATAAGTGTGTTTAAAGTCATTTCTGTGCCTGAAATTGGTCAAAATTGAAGCTTTTAAGTAAGCGAAAACTCTGTAAAAATGGCAATTTTGGTCACTGTGAGGGTTTAAAAAGTGGTTATTCAACATGAGGCCCGATCCAAATGACATTTTGAAGCATTTTTGGTAGAGTCCAAAAGATCAAATTTTCTGAGGAAAAAGGTTGACCCCGGACCTGTTGAATGTTCAAAAAAGTGGTCAATATTGATGAAATTTTAACATTTAATCTTTTGACTTTAAATGACTGTTGGATGTGAATTAATACTTTTTCAACTAAAATAAGTGTGTTTAAAGTCATTTCTTTGCCTGAAATTGGTCAAAAATGAAGCTTATGAGTAAGCGAAAACTCTGTAAAAATGGCAATTTTGGTCACTGTGAGGGTTTAAAAAGTGGTTATTCTACACGAGGCCCGATCCAAATGACATTTTGAATCATTTTTGGTAGAGTCCAAAAAATCAATTTTCTGATGAAAAAGGTTGACCCCGGACCTGTCGAATGTTCAAAAAAGTGGTCAACATTGATGAAATTTTAACATTTAATCTTTTGACTTTAAATGACTGTTGGATGTGAATTATTACTTTTTCAACTAAAACAAGTGTGTTTAAAGTCATTTCTGTGCCTGAAATTGGTCAAAATTGAAGCTTTTGAGTAAGCGAAAACTCTGTAAAAATGGCAATTTTGGTCACTGTGAGGGTTTAAAAAGTGGCTATTCTACATGAGGCCCGATCCAAATGACATTTTGAATCATTTTTGGTAGAGTCCAAAAAATCAATTTTCTGATGAAAAAGGTTGACCCCGGACCTGTCGAATGTTCAAAAAAGTGGTCAACATTGATGAAATTTTAACATTTAATCTTTTGACTTTAAATGACTGTTGGATGTGAATTATTACTTTTTCAACTAAAATACGTGTGTTTAAAGTCATTTCTGTGCCTGAAATTGGTCAAAATTGAAGCTTTTAAGTAAGCGAAAACTCTGTAAAAATGGCAATTTTGGTCACTGTGAGGGTATAAAAAGTGGTTATTCTATATGAGGCCCGATCCAAATGACATTTTGAATCATTTTTGGTAGAGTCCAAAAAATCAATTTTCTGATGAAAAAGGTTGACCCCGGACCTGTCGAATGTTCAAAAAAGTGGTCAACATTGATGAAATTTTAACATTTAATCTTTTGACTTTAAATGACTGTTGGATGTGAATTATTACTTTTTCAACTAAAATAAGTGTGTTTAAAGTCATTTCTGTGCCTGAAATTGGTCAAAATTGAAGCTTTTAAGTAAGCGAAAACTCTGTAAAAATGGCAATTTTGGTCACTGTGAGGGTATAAAAAGTGGTTATTCTATATGAGGCCCGATCCAAATGACATTTTGAATCATTTTTGGTAGAGTCCAAAAAATCAATTTTCTGATGAAACACGATGACCCCCGGACCTGTCGATCGTTCAAAAAAGTGGTCAATATTGATGAAATTTTAACATTTAATCTTTTGACTTTAAATGACTGTTGGATGTGAATTATTACTTTTTCAACTAAAACAAGTGTGTTTAAAGTCATTTCTGTGCCTGAAATTGGTCAAAATTTAAGCTTTTGAGTAAGCGAAAACTCTGTAAAAATGGCAATTTTGGTCACTGTGAGGGTTTAAAAAGTGGTTATTCTACACGAGGCCCGATCCAAATGACATTTTGAATCATTTTTGGTAGAGTCCAAAAAATCAATTTTCTGATGAAAAAGGTTGACCCCGGACCTGTCGAATGTTCAAAAAAGTGGTCAACATTGATGACATTTTAACATTTAATCTTTTGACTTTAAATGACTGTTGGATGTGAATTATTACTTTTTCAACTAAAATAAGTTTGTTTAAAGTCATTTCTGTGCCTGAAATTGGTCAAAATTGAAGCTTTTGAGAAAGCGAAAACTCTGTAAAAATGGCAATTTTGGTCACTGTGAGGGTTTAAAAAGTGGTTATTCAACATGACGCCCGATCCAAATGACATTTTGAATCATTTTTGGTAGAGTCCAAAAAATCAAATTTTCTGAGGAAAAAGGTTGACCCCGGACCTGTTGAATGTTCAAAAAAGTGGTCAATATTGATGAAATTTTAACATTTAATCTTTTGACTTTAAATGACTGTTGGATGTGAATTAATACTTTTTCAACTAAAATAAGTGTGTTTAAAGTCATTTCTTTGCCTGAAATTGGTCAAAATTGAAGCTTTTGAGTAAGCGAAAACTCTGTAAAAATGGCAATTTTGGTCACTGTGAGGGTTTAAAAAGTGGTTATTCAACATGACGCCCGATCCAAATGACATTTTTAATCATTTTTGGTAGAGTCCAAAAAATCAATTTTCTGATGAAAAAGGTTGACCCCGGACCTGTCGAATGTTCAAAAAAGTGGTCAACATTGATGAAATTTTAACATTTAATCTTTTGACTTTAAATGACTGTTGGATGTGAATTATTACTTTTTCAACTAAAATAAGTGTGTTTAAAGTCATTTCTGTGCCTGAAATTGGTCAAAAATGAAGCTTTTGAGTAAGCGAAAACTCTGTAAAAATGGCAATTTTGGTCACTGTGAGGGTTTAAAAAGTGGTTATTCTACACGAGGCCCGATCCAAATGACATTTTGAATCATTTTTGGTAGAGTCCAAAAAATCAATTTTCTGATGAAAAAGGTTGACCCCGGACCTGTCGAATGTTCAAAAAAGTGGTCAACATTGATGAAATTTTAACATTTAATCTTTTGACTTTAAATGACTGTTGGATGTGAATTATTACTTTTTCAACTAAAACAAGTGTGTTTAAAGTCATTTCTGTGCCTGAAATTGGTCAAAATTGAAGCTTTTGAGTAAGCGAAAACTCTGTAAAAATGGCAATTTTGGTCACTGTGAGGGTTTAAAAAGTGGTTATTCTACATGAGGCCCGATCCAAATGACATTTTGAATCATTTTTGGTAGAGTCCAAAAAATCAATTTTCTGATGAAAAAGGTTGACCCCGGACCTGTCGAATGTTCAAAAAAGTGGTCAACATTGATGAAATTTTAACATTTAATCTTTTGACTTTAAATGACTGTTGGATGTGAATTATTACTTTTTCAACTAAAATAAGTGTGTTTAAAGTCATTTCTGTGCCTGAAATTGGTCAAAATTGAAGCTTTTAAGTAAGCGAAAACTCTGTAAAAATGGCAATTTTGGTCACTGTGAGGGTATAAAAAGTGGTTATTCTATATGAGGCCCGATCCAAATGACATTTTGAATCATTTTTGGTAGAGTCCAAAAAATCAATTTTCTGATGAAAAAGGTTGACCCCGGACCTGTCGCATGTTCAAAAAAGTGGTCAACATTGATGAAATTTTAACATTTAATCTTTTGACTTTAAATGACTGTTGGATGTGAATTATTACTTTTTCAACTAAAATAAGTGTGTTTAAAGTCATTTCTGTGCCTGAAATTGGTCAAAATTGAAGCTTTTGAGTAAGCGAAAACTCTGTAAAAATGGCAATTTTGGTCACTGTGAGGGTTTAAAAAGTGGTTATTCTACATGAGGCCCGATCCAAATGACATTTTGAATCATTTTTGGTAGAGTCCAAAAAATTAATTTTCTGATGAAAAACGATGACCCCGGACCTGTCGATCGTTCAAAAAAGTGGTCAATATTGATGAAATTTTAACATTTAATCTTTTGACTTTAAATGACTGTTGGATGTGAATTATTACTTTTTCAACTAAAATAAGTGTGTTTAAAGTCATTTCTTTGCCTGAAATTGGTCAAAATTGAAGCTTTTGAGTAAGCGAAAACTCTGTAAAAATGGCAATTTTGGTCACTGTGAGGGTTTAAAAAGTGGTTATTCAACATGAGGCCCGATCCAAATGACATTTTGAATCATTTTTGGTAGAGTCCAAAAAATCAATTTTCTGATGAAACACGATGACCCCGGACCTGTCGATCGTTCAAAAAAGTGGTCAATATTGATGAAATTTTAACATTTAATCTTTTGACTTTAAATGACTGTTGGGTGTGAATTATTACTTTTTCAACTAAAATAAGTGTGTTTAAAGTCATTTCTGTGCCTGAAATTGGTCAAAATTTAAGCTTTTGAGTAAGAGAAAAGTCTGTAAAAATGGCAATTTTGGTCACTGTGAGGGTTTAAAAAGTGGTTATTCTACACGAGGCCCAATCCAAATGACATTTTGAATCATTTTTGGTAGAGTCCAAAAAATCAATTTTCAGATGAAAAAGGTTGACCCCGGACCTGTCGAATGTTCAAAAAAGTGGTCAACATTGATGACATTTTTACATTTAATCTTTTGACTTTAAATGACTGTTGGATGTGAATTATTACTTTTTCAACTAAAATAAGTTTGTTTAAAGTCATTTCTGTGCCTGAAATTGGTCAAAATTGAAGCTTTTGAGAAAGCGAAAACTCTGTAAAAATGGCAATTTTGGTCACTGTGAGGGTTTAAAAAGTGGTTATTCAACATGACGCCCGATCCAAATGACATTTTGAATCATTTTTGGTAGAGTCCAAAAAATCAATTTTCTGATGAAAAACGATGACCCCGGTCGATCGTTCAAAAAAGTGGTCAATATTGATGAAATTTTAACATTTAATCTTTTGACTTTAAATGACTGTTGGATGTGAATTATTACTTTTTCAACTAAAATAAGTGTGTTTAAAGTCATTTCTTTGCCTGAAATTGGTCAAAATTGAAGCTTTTGAGTAAGCGAAAACTCTGTAAAAATGGGAATTTTGGTCACTGTGAGGGTTTAAAAAGTGGTTATTCAACATGAGGCCCGATCCAAATGACATTTTGAATCATTTTTGGTAGAGTCCAAAAAATCAAATTTTCTGAGGAAAAAGGTTGACCCCGGACCTGTTGAATGTTCAAAAAAGTGGTCAATATTGATGACATTTTAACATTTAATCTTTTGACTTTAAATGACTGTTGGATGTGAATTATTACTTTTTCAACTAAAATAAGTGTGTTTAAAGTCATTTCTGTGCCTGAAATTGGTCAAAATTGAAGCTTTTGAGTAAGCGAAAACTCTGTAAAAATGGCAATTTTGGTCACTGTGAGGGTATAAAAAGTGGTTATTCTATATGAGGCCCGATCCAAATGACATTTTGAATCATTTTTGGTAGAGTCCAAAAAATCAATTTTCTGATGAAAAAGGTTGACCCCGGACCTGTCGAATGTTCAAAAAAGTGGTCAACATTGATGAAATTTTAACATTTAATCTTTTGACTTTAAATGACTGTTGGATGTGAATTATTACTTTTTCAACTAAAATAAGTGTGTTTAAAGTCATTTCTGTGCCTGAAATTGGTCAAAATTGAAGCTTTTAAGTAAGCGAAAACTCTGTAAAAATGGCAATTTTGGTCACTGTGAGGGTATAAAAAGTGGTTATTCTATATGAGGCCCGATCCAAATGACATTTTGAATCATTTTTGGTAGAGTCCAAAAAATCAATTTTCTGATGAAACACGATGACCCCCGGACCTGTCGATCGTTCAAAAAAGTGGTCAATATTGATGAAATTTTAACATTTAATCTTTTGACTTTAAATGACTGTTGGATGTGAATTATTACTTTTTCAACTAAAACAAGTGTGTTTAAAGTCATTTCTGTGCCTGAAATTGGTCAAAATTTAAGCTTTTGAGTAAGCGAAAACTCTGTAAAAATGGCAATTTTGGTCACTGTGAGGGTTTAAAAAGTGGTTATTCTACACGAGGCCCGATCCAAATGACATTTTGAATCATTTTTGGTAGAGTCCAAAAAATCAATTTTCTGATGAAAAAGGTTGACCCCGGACCTGTCGAATGTTCAAAAAAGTGGTCAACATTGATGACATTTTAACATTTAATCTTTTGACTTTAAATGACTGTTGGATGTGAATTATTACTTTTTCAACTAAAATAAGTTTGTTTAAAGTCATTTCTGTGCCTGAAATTGGTCAAAATTGAAGCTTTTGAGAAAGCGAAAACTCTGTAAAAATGGCAATTTTGGTCACTGTGAGGGTTTAAAAAGTGGTTATTCAACATGACGCCCGATCCAAATGACATTTTGAATCATTTTTGGTAGAGTCCAAAAAATCAAATTTTCTGAGGAAAAAGGTTGACCCCGGACCTGTTGAATGTTCAAAAAAGTGGTCAATATTGATGAAATTTTAACATTTAATCTTTTGACTTTAAATGACTGTTGGATGTGAATTAATACTTTTTCAACTAAAATAAGTGTGTTTAAAGTCATTTCTTTGCCTGAAATTGGTCAAAATTGAAGCTTTTGAGTAAGCGAAAACTCTGTAAAAATGGCAATTTTGGTCACTGTGAGGGTTTAAAAAGTGGTTATTCAACATGACGCCCGATCCAAATGACATTTTTAATCATTTTTGGTAGAGTCCAAAAAATCAATTTTCTGATGAAAAAGGTTGACCCCGGACCTGTCGAATGTTCAAAAAAGTGGTCAACATTGATGAAATTTTAACATTTAATCTTTTGACTTTAAATGACTGTTGGATGTGAATTATTACTTTTTCAACTAAAATAAGTGTGTTTAAAGTCATTTCTGTGCCTGAAATTGGTCAAAAATGAAGCTTTTGAGTAAGCGAAAACTCTGTAAAAATGGCAATTTTGGTCACTGTGAGGGTTTAAAAAGTGGTTATTCTACACGAGGCCCGATCCAAATGACATTTTGAATCATTTTTGGTAGAGTCCAAAAAATCAATTTTCTGATGAAAAAGGTTGACCCCGGACCTGTCGAATGTTCAAAAAAGTGGTCAACATTGATGAAATTTTAACATTTAATCTTTTGACTTTAAATGACTGTTGGATGTGAATTATTACTTTTTCAACTAAAACAAGTGTGTTTAAAGTCATTTCTGTGCCTGAAATTGGTCAAAATTGAAGCTTTTGAGTAAGCGAAAACTCTGTAAAAATGGCAATTTTGGTCACTGTGAGGGTTTAAAAAGTGGTTATTCTACATGAGGCCCGATCCAAATGACATTTTGAATCATTTTTGGTAGAGTCCAAAAAATCAATTTTCTGATGAAAAAGGTTGACCCCGGACCTGTCGAATGTTCAAAAAAGTGGTCAACATTGATGAAATTTTAACATTTAATCTTTTGACTTTAAATGACTGTTGGATGTGAATTATTACTTTTTCAACTAAAATAAGTGTGTTTAAAGTCATTTCTGTGCCTGAAATTGGTCAAAATTGAAGCTTTTAAGTAAGCGAAAACTCTGTAAAAATGGCAATTTTGGTCACTGTGAGGGTATAAAAAGTGGTTATTCTATATGAGGCCCGATCCAAATGACATTTTGAATCATTTTTGGTAGAGTCCAAAAAATCAATTTTCTGATGAAAAAGGTTGACCCCGGACCTGTCGCATGTTCAAAAAAGTGGTCAACATTGATGAAATTTTAACATTTAATCTTTTGACTTTAAATGACTGTTGGATGTGAATTATTACTTTTTCAACTAAAATAAGTGTGTTTAAAGTCATTTCTGTGCCTGAAATTGGTCAAAATTGAAGCTTTTGAGTAAGCGAAAACTCTGTAAAAATGGCAATTTTGGTCACTGTGAGGGTTTAAAAAGTGGTTATTCTACATGAGGCCCGATCCAAATGACATTTTGAATCATTTTTGGTAGAGTCCAAAAAATTAATTTTCTGATGAAAAACGATGACCCCGGACCTGTCGATCGTTCAAAAAAGTGGTCAATATTGATGAAATTTTAACATTTAATCTTTTGACTTTAAATGACTGTTGGATGTGAATTATTACTTTTTCAACTAAAATAAGTGTGTTTAAAGTCATTTCTTTGCCTGAAATTGGTCAAAATTGAAGCTTTTGAGTAAGCGAAAACTCTGTAAAAATGGCAATTTTGGTCACTGTGAGGGTTTAAAAAGTGGTTATTCAACATGAGGCCCGATCCAAATGACATTTTGAATCATTTTTGGTAGAGTCCAAAAAATCAATTTTCTGATGAAACACGATGACCCCGGACCTGTCGATCGTTCAAAAAAGTGGTCAATATTGATGAAATTTTAACATTTAATCTTTTGACTTTAAATGACTGTTGGGTGTGAATTATTACTTTTTCAACTAAAATAAGTGTGTTTAAAGTCATTTCTGTGCCTGAAATTGGTCAAAATTTAAGCTTTTGAGTAAGAGAAAAGTCTGTAAAAATGGCAATTTTGGTCACTGTGAGGGTTTAAAAAGTGGTTATTCTACACGAGGCCCAATCCAAATGACATTTTGAATCATTTTTGGTAGAGTCCAAAAAATCAATTTTCAGATGAAAAAGGTTGACCCCGGACCTGTCGAATGTTCAAAAAAGTGGTCAACATTGATGACATTTTTACATTTAATCTTTTGACTTTAAATGACTGTTGGATGTGAATTATTACTTTTTCAACTAAAATAAGTTTGTTTAAAGTCATTTCTGTGCCTGAAATTGGTCAAAATTGAAGCTTTTGAGAAAGCGAAAACTCTGTAAAAATGGCAATTTTGGTCACTGTGAGGGTTTAAAAAGTGGTTATTCAACATGACGCCCGATCCAAATGACATTTTGAATCATTTTTGGTAGAGTCCAAAAAATCAATTTTCTGATGAAAAACGATGACCCCGGTCGATCGTTCAAAAAAGTGGTCAATATTGATGAAATTTTAACATTTAATCTTTTGACTTTAAATGACTGTTGGATGTGAATTATTACTTTTTCAACTAAAATAAGTGTGTTTAAAGTCATTTCTTTGCCTGAAATTGGTCAAAATTGAAGCTTTTGAGTAAGCGAAAACTCTGTAAAAATGGGAATTTTGGTCACTGTGAGGGTTTAAAAAGTGGTTATTCAACATGAGGCCCGATCCAAATGACATTTTGAATCATTTTTGGTAGAGTCCAAAAAATCAAATTTTCTGAGGAAAAAGGTTGACCCCGGACCTGTTGAATGTTCAAAAAAGTGGTCAATATTGATGACATTTTAACATTTAATCTTTTGACTTTAAATGACTGTTGGATGTGAATTATTACTTTTTCAACTAAAATAAGTGTGTTTAAAGTCATTTCTGTGCCTGAAATTGGTCAAAATTGAAGCTTTTGAGTAAGCGAAAACTCTGTAAAAATGGCAATTTTGGTCACTGTGAGGGTTTAAAAAGTGGTTATTCTACATGAGGCCCGATCCAAATGACATTTTGAATCATTTTTGGTAGAGTCCAAAAAATCAATTTTCTGATGAAAAAGGTTGACCCCGGACCTGTCGAATGTTCAAAAAAGTGGTCAACATTGATGAAATTTTAACATTTAATCTTTTGACTTTAAATAACTGTTGGATGTGAATTATTACTTTTTCAACTAAAATAAGTGTGTTTAAAGTCATTTCTTTGCCTGAAATTGGTCAAAATTGAAGCTTTTGAGTAAGCGAAAACTCTGTAAAAATTGCAATTTTGGTCACTGTGAGGGTTTAAAAAGTGGTTATTCAACATGAGGCCCGATCCAAATGACATTTTGAATCATTTTTGGTAGAGTCCAAAAAATCAATTTTCTGATGAAACACGATGACCCCCGGACCTGTCGATCGTTCAAAAAAGTGGTCAATATTGATGAAATTTTAACATTTAATCTTTTGACTTTAAATGACTGTTGGATGTGAATTATTACTTTTTCAACTAAAATGAGTGTGTTTAAAGTCATTTCTGTGCCTGAAATTGGTCAAAATTTAAGCTTTTGAGTAAGCGAAAACTCTGTAAAAATGGCAATTTTGGTCACTGTGAGGGTTTAAAAAGTGGTTATTCTACACGAGGCCCGATCCAAATGACATTTTGAATCATTTTTGGTAGAGTCCAAAAAATCAATTTTCAGATGAAAAAGGTTGACCTGTCGAATGTTCAAAAAAGTGGTCAACATTGATGACATTTTAACATTTAATCTTTTGACTTTAAATGACTGTTGGATGTGAATTATTACTTTTTCAACTAAAATAAGTTTGTTTAAAGTCATTTCTGTGCCTGAAATTGGTCAAAATTGAAGCTTTTGAGAAAGCGAAAACTCTGTAAAAATGGCAATTTTGGTCACTGTGAGGGTTTAAAAAGTGGTTATTCAACATGACGCCCGATCCAAATGACATTTTGAATCATTTTTGGTAGAGTCCAAAAAATCAAATTTTCTGAGGAAAAAGGTTGACCCCGGACCTGTTAAATGTTCAAAAAAGTGGTCAATATTGATGAAATTTTAACATTTAATCTTTTGACTTTAAATGACTGTTGGATGTGAATTAATACTTTTTCAACTAAAATAAGTGTGTTTAAAGTCATTTCTTTGCCTGAAATTGGTCAAAATTGAAGCTTTTGAGTAAGCGAAAACTCTGTAAAAATGGCAATTTTGGTCACTGTGAGGGTTTAAAAAGTGGTTATTCAACATGACACCCGATCCAAATGACATTTTTAATCATTTTTGGTAGAGTCCAAAAAATCAATTTTTTGATGAAAAAGGTTAACCCCGGACCTGTCGAATGTTCAAAAAAGTGGTCAACATTGATGAAATTTTAACATTTAATCTTTTGACTTTAAATGACTGTTGGATGTGAATTATTACTTTTTCAACTAAAATAAGTGTGTTTAAAGTCATTTCTGTGCCTGAAATTGGTCAAAAATGAAGCTTTTGAGTAAGAGAAAACTCTGTAAAAATGGCAATTTTGGTCACTGTGAGGGTTTAAAAAGTGGTTATTCTACACGAGGCCCGATCCAAATGACATTTTGAATCATTTTTGGTAGAGTCCAAAAAATCAATTTTCTGATGAAAAAGGTTGACCCCGGACCTGTCGAATGTTCAAAAAAGTGGTCAACATTGATGAAATTTTAACATTTAATCTTTTGACTTTAAATGACTGTTGGATGTGAATTATTACTTTTTCAACTAAAACAAGTGTGTTTAAAGTCATTTCTGTGCCTGAAATTGGTCAAAATTGAAGCTTTTGAGTAAGCGAAAACTCTGTAAAAATGGCAATTTTGGTCACTGTGAGGGTTTAAAAAGTGGTTATTCTACATGAGGCCCGATCCAAATGACATTTTGAATCATTTTTGGTAGAGTCCAAAAAATCAATTTTCTGATGAAAAAGGTTGACCCCGGACCTGTCGAATGTTCAAAAAAGTGGTCAACATTGATGAAATTTTAACATTTAATCTTTTGACTTTAAATGACTGTTGGATGTGAATTATTACTTTTTCAACTAAAATAAGTGTGTTTAAAGTCATTTCTGTGCCTGAAATTGGTCAAAATTGAAGCTTTTAAGTAAGCGAAAACTCTGTAAAAATGGCAATTTTGGTCACTGTGAGGGTATAAAAAGTGGTTATTCTATATGAGGCCCGATCCAAATGACATTTTGAATCATTTTTGGTAGAGTCCAAAAAATCAATTTTCTGATGAAAAAGGTTGACCCCGGACCTGTCGCATGTTCAAAAAAGTGGTCAACATTGATGAAATTTTAACATTTAATCTTTTGACTTTAAATGACTGTTGGATGTGAATTATTACTTTTTCAACTAAAATAAGTGTGTTTAAAGTCATTTCTGTGCCTGAAATTGGTCAAAATTGAAGCTTTTGAGTAAGCGAAAACTCTGTAAAAATGGCAATTTTGGTCACTGTGAGGGTTTAAAAAGTGGTTATTCTACATGAGGCCCGATCCAAATGACATTTTGAATCATTTTTGGTAGAGTCCAAAAAATCTATTTTCTGATGAAAAAGGTTGACCCCGGACCTGTCGAATGTTCAAAAAAGTGGTCAACATTGATGAAATTTTAACATTTAATCTTTTGACTTTAAATGACTGTTGGATGTGAATTATTACTTTTTCAACTAAAATAAGTGTGTTTAAAGTCATTTCTTTGCCTGAAATTGGTCAAAATTGAAGCTTTTGAGTAAGCGAAAACTTTGTAAAAATGGCAATTTTGGTCACTGTGAGGGTTTAAAAAGTGGTTATTCAACATGAGGCCCGATCCAAATGACATTTTGAATCATTTTTGGTAGAGTCCAAAAAATCAATTTTCTGATGAAACACGATGACCCCGGACCTGTCGATCGTTCAAAAAAGTGGTCAATATTGATGAAATTTTAACATTTAATCTTTTGACTTTAAATGACTGTTGGATGTGAATTATTACTTTTTCAACTAAAATAAGTGTGTTTAAAGTCATTTCTGTGCCTGAAATTGGTCAAAATTGAAGCTTTTAAGTAAGCGAAAACTCTGTAAAAATGGCAATTTTGGTCACTGTGAGGGTTTAAAAAGTGGTTATTCTACACGAGGCCCGATCCAAATGACATTTTGAATCATTTTTGGTAGAGTCCAAAAAATCAATTTTCAGATGAAAAAGGTTGACCCCGGACCTGTCGAATGTTCAAAAAAGTGGTCAACATTGATGACATTTTAACATTTAATCTTTTGACTTTAAATGACTGTTGGATGTGAATTATTACTTTTTCAACTAAAATAAGTTTGTTTAAAGTCATTTCTGTGCCTGAAATTGGTCAAAATTGAAGCTTTTGAGAAAGCGAAAACTCTGTAAAAATGGCAATTTTGGTCACTGTGAGGGTTTAAAAAGTGGTTATTCAACATGACGCCCGATCCAAATGACATTTTGAATCATTTTTGGTAGAGTCCAAAAAATCAATTTTCTGATGAAAAACGATGACCCCGGCCCGGTCGATCGTTCAAAAAAGTGGTCAATATTGATGAAATTTTAACATTTAATCTTTTGACTTTAAATGACTGTTGGATGTGAATTATTACTTTTTCAACTAAAATAAGTGTGTTTAAAGTCATTTCTGTGCCTGAAATTGGTCAAAATTGAAGCTTTTAAGTAAGCGAAAACTCTGTAAAAATGGCAATTTTGGTCACTGTGAGGGTTTAAAAAGTGGTTATTCAACATGAGGCCCGATCCAAATGACATTTTGAATCATTTTTGGTAGAGTCCAAAAAATCAAATTTTCTGAGGAAAAAGGTTGACCCCGGACCTGTTGAATGTTCAAAAAAGTGGTCAATATTGATGAAATTTTAACATTTAATCTTTTGACTTTAAATGACTGTTGGATGTGAATTATTACTTTTTCAACTAAAATAAGTGTGTTTAAAGTCATTTCTGTGCCTGAAATTGGTCAAAATTGAAGCTTTTGAGTAAGCGAAAACTCTGTAAAAATGGCAATTTTGGTCACTGTGAGGGTTTAAAAAGTGGTTATTCAACATGAGGCCCGATCCAAATGACTTTTGAATCATTGTTGGTAGAGTCCAAAAAATCAATTTTCTGATGAAAAAGGTTGACCCCGGACCTGTCGAATGTTCAAAAAAGTGGTCAACATTGATGAAATTTTAACATTTAATCTTTTGACTTTAAATGACTGTTGGATGTGAATTATTACTTTTTCAACTAAAATAAGTGTGTTTAAAGTCATTTCTGTGCCTGAAATTGGTCAAAAATGAAGCTTTTGAGTAAGCGAAAACTCTGTAAAAATGGCAATTTTGGTCACTGTGAGGGTTTAAAAAGTGGTTATTCTACACGAGGCCCGATCCAAATGACATTTTGAATCATTTTTGGTAGAGTCCAAAAAATCAATTTTCTGATGAAAAAGGTTGACCCCGGACGTGTCGAATGTTCAAAAAAGTGGTCAACATTGATGAAATTTTAACATTTAATCTTTTGACTTTAAATGACTGTTGGATGTGAATTATTACTTTTTCAACTAAAATAAGTGTGTTTAAAGTCATTTCTGTGCCTGAAATTGGTCAAAATTGAAGCTTTTAAGTAAGCGAAAACTCTGTAAAAATGGCAATTTTGGTGACTGTGAGGGTATAAAAAGTGGTTATTCTATATGAGGCCCGATCCAAATGACATTTTGAATCATTTTTGGTAGAGTCCAAAAAATCAATTTTCTGATGAAAAAGGTTGACCCCGGACGTGTCGCATGTTCAAAAAAGTGGTCAACATTGATGAAATTTTAACATTTAATCTTTTGACTTTAAATGACTGTTGGATGTGAATTATTACTTTTTCAACTAAAATAAGTGTGTTTAAAGTCATTTCTTTGCCTGAAATTGGTCAAAATTGAAGCTTTTGAGTAAGCGAAAACTCTGCAAAAATGGCAATTTTGGTCACTGTGAGGGTTTAAAAAGTGGTTATTCTACATGAGGCCCGATCCAAATGACATTTTGAATCATTTTTGGTAGAGTCCAAAAAATTAATTTTCTGATGAAAAAGGTTGACCCCGGACCTGTCGAATGTTCAAAAAAGTGGTCAACATTGATGAAATTTTAACATTTAATCTTTTGACTTTAAATGACTGTTGGATGTGAATTATTACTTTTTCAACTAAAATAAGTGTGTTTAAAGTAATTTCTGTGCCTGAAATTGGTAAAAAATGAAGCTTTTGAGTAAGCGAAAACTCTGTAAAAATGGCAATTTTGGTCACTGTGAGGGTTTAAAAAGTGGTTATTCTACACGAGGCCCGATCCAAATGACATTTTGAATCATTTTTGGTAGAGTCCAAAAAATCAATTTTCAGATGAAAAAGGTTGACCCCGGACCTGTCGAATGTTCAAAAAAGTGGTCAACATTGATGACATTTTTACATTTAATCTTTTGACTTTAAATGACTGTTGGATGTGAATTATTACTTTTTCAACTAAAATAAGTTTGTTTAAAGTCATTTCTGTGCCTGAAATTGGTCAAAATTGAAGCTTTTGAGAAAGCGAAAACTCTGTAAAAATGGCAATTTTGGTCACTGTGAGGGTTTAAAAAGTGGTTATTCAACATGACGCCCGATCCAAATGACATTTTGAATCATTTTTGGTAGAGTCCAAAAAATCAATTTTCTGATGAAAAACGATGACCCCGGCCCGGTCGATCGTTCAAAAAAGTGGTCAATATTGATGAAATTTTAACATTTAATCTTTTGACTTTAAATGACTGTTGGATGTGAATTAATACTTTTTCAACTAAAATAACTGTGTTTAAAGTCATTTCTGTGCCTGAAATTGGTCAAAATTGAAGCTTTTAAGTAAGCAAAAACTCTGTAAAAATGGCAATTTTGGTCACTGTGAGGGTTTAAAAAGTGGTTATTCAACATGAGGCCCGATCCAAATGACATTTTGAATCATTTTTGGTAGAGTCCAAAAAATCAAATTTTCTGAGGAAAAAGGTTGACCCCGGACCTGTTGAATGTTCAAAAAAGTGGTCAATATTGATGAAATTTTAACATTTAATCTTTTGACTTTAAATGACTGTTGGATGTGAATTAATACTTTTTCAACTAAAATAAGTGTGTTTAAAGTCATTTCTTTGCCTGAAATTGGTCAAAATTGAAGCTTTTGAGTAAGCGAAAACTCTGTAAAAATGGCAATTTTGGTCACTGTGAGGGTTTAAAAAGTGGTTATTCAACATGACGCCCGATCCAAATGACATTTTCAATCATTTTTGGTAGAGTCCAAAAAATCAATTTTCTGATGAAAAAGGTTAACCCCGGACCTGTCGAATGTTCAAAAAAGTGGTCAACATTGATGAAATTTTAACATTTAATCTTTTGACTTTAAATGACTGTTGGATGTGAATTATTACTTTTTCAACTAAAATAAGTGTGTTTAAAGTCATTTCTGTGCCTGAAATTGGTCAAAATTGAAGCTTTTAAGTAAGCGAAAACTCTGTAAAAATGGCAATTTTGGTCACTGTGAGGGTTTAAAAAGTGGTTATTCAACATGAGGCCCGATCCAAATGACATTTTGAATCATTTTTGGTAGAGTCCAAAAAATCAAATTTTCTGAGGAAAAAGGTTGACCCCGGACCTGTTGAATGTTCAAAAAAGTGGTCAATATTGATGAAATTTTAACATTTAATCTTTTGACTTTAAATGACTGTTGGATGTGAATTATTACTTTTTCAACTAAAATAAGTGTGTTTAAAGTCATTTCTGTGCCTGAAATTGGTCAAAAATGAAGCTTTTGAGTAAGCGAAAAGTCTGTAAAAATGGCAATTTTGGTCACTGTGAGGGTTTCAAAAGTGGTTATTCTACACGAGGCCCGATCCAAATGACATTTTGAATCATTTTTGGTAGAGTCCAAAAAATCTATTTTCTGATGAAAAAGGTTGACCCCGGACCTGTCGAATGTTCAAAAAAGTGGTCAACATTGATGAAATTTTAACATTTAATCTTTTGACTTTAAATGACTGTTGGATGTGAATTATTACTTTTTCAACTAAAATAAGTTTGTTTAAAGTCATTTCTGGGTCTGAAATTGGTCAAAATTGAAGCTTTTGAGAAAGCGAAAACGCTGTAAAAATGGCAATTTTGGTCACTGTGAGGGTATAAAAAGTGGTTATTCTATATGAGGCCCGATCCAAATGACATTTTGAATCATTTTTGGTAGAGTCCAAAAAATCAATTTTCTGATGAAAAAGGTTGACCCCGGACCTGTCGCATGTTCAAAAAAGTGGTCAACATTGATGAAATTTTAACATTTAATCTTCTGACTTTAAATGACTGTTGGATGTGAATTATTACTTTTTCAACTAAAATAAGTGTGTTTAAAGTCATTTCTTTGCCTGAAATTGGTCAAAATTGAAGCTTTTGAGTAAGCGAAAACTCTGTAAAAATGGCAATTTTGGTCACTGTGAGGGTTTAAAAAGTGGTTATTCTACATGAGGCCCGATCCAAATGACATTTTGAATCATTTTTGGTAGAGTCCAAAAAATTAATTTTCTGATGAAAAAGGTTGACCCCGGACCTGTCGAATGTTCAAAAAAGTGGTCAACATTGATGAAATTTTAACATTTAATCTTTTGACTTTAAATGACTGTTGGATGTGAATTATTACTTTTTCAACTAAAATAAGTGTGTTTAAAGTCATTTCTGTGCCTGAAATTGGTCAAAAATGAAGCTTTTGAGTAAGCGAAAACTCTGTAAAAATGGCAATTTTGGTCACTGTGAGGGTTTAAAAAGTGGTTATTCTACACGAGGCCCGATCCAAATGAGATTTTGAATCATTTTTGGTAGAGTCCAAAAAATCAATTTTCTGATGAAAAAGGTTGACCCCGGACGTGTCGAATGTTCAAAAAAGTGGTCAACATTGATGAAATTTTAACATTTAATCTTTTGACTTTAAATGACTGTTGGATGTGAATTATTACTTTTTCAACTAAAATAAGTGTGTTTAAAGTCATTTCTGTGCCTGAAATTGGTCAAAATTGAAGCTTTTAAGTAAGCGAAAACTCTGTAAAAATGGCAATTTTGGTGACTGTGAGGGTATAAAAAGTGGTTATTCTATATGAGGCCCGATCCAAATGACATTTTGAATCATTTTTGGTAGAGTCCAAAAAATCAATTTTCTGATGAAAAAGGTTGACCCCGGACGTGTCGCATGTTCAAAAAAGTGGTCAACATTGATGAAATTTTAACATTTAATCTTTTGACTTTAAATGACTGTTGGATGTGAATTATTACTTTTTCAACTAAAATAAGTGTGTTTAAAGTCATTTCTTTGCCTGAAATTGGTCAAAATTGAAGCTTTTGAGTAAGCGAAAACTCTGTAAAAATGGCAATTTTGGTCACTGTGAGGGTTTAAAAAGTGGTTATTCTACATGAGGCCCGATCCAAATGACATTTTGAATCATTTTTGGTAGAGTCCAAAAAATTAATTTTCTGATGAAAAAGGTTGACCCCGGACCTGTCGAATGTTCAAAAAAGTGGTCAACATTGATGAAATTTTAACATTTAATCTTTTGACTTTAAATGACTGTTGGATGTGAATTATTACTTTTTCAACTAAAATAAGTGTGTTTAAAGTAATTTCTGTGCCTGAAATTGGTAAAAAATGAAGCTTTTGAGTAAGCGAAAACTCTGTAAAAATGGCAATTTTGGTCACTGTGAGGGTTTAAAAAGTGGTTATTCTACACGAGGCCCGATCCAAATGACATTTTGAATCATTTTTGGTAGAGTCCAAAAAATCAATTTTCAGATGAAAAAGGTTGACCCCGGACCTGTCGAATGTTCAAAAAAGTGGTCAACATTGATGACATTTTTACATTTAATCTTTTGACTTTAAATGACTGTTGGATGTGAATTATTACTTTTTCAACTAAAATAAGTTTGTTTAAAGTCATTTCTGTGCCTGAAATTGGTCAAAATTGAAGCTTTTGAGAAAGCGAAAACTCTGTAAAAATGGCAATTTTGGTCACTGTGAGGGTTTAAAAAGTGGTTATTCAACATGACGCCCGATCCAAATGACATTTTGAATCATTTTTGGTAGAGTCCAAAAAATCAATTTTCTGATGAAAAACGATGACCCCGGCCCGGTCGATCGTTCAAAAAAGTGGTCAATATTGATGAAATTTTAACATTTAATCTTTTGACTTTAAATGACTGTTGGATGTGAATTAATACTTTTTCAACTAAAATAAGTGTGTTTAAAGTCATTTCTGTGCCTGAAATTGGTCAAAATTGAAGCTTTTAAGTAAGCAAAAACTCTGTAAAAATGGCAATTTTGGTCACTGTGAGGGTTTAAAAAGTGGTTATTCAACATGAGGCCCGATCCAAATGACATTTTGAATCATTTTTGGTAGAGTCCAAAAAATCAAATTTTCTGAGGAAAAAGGTTGACCCCGGACCTGTTGAATGTTCAAAAAAGTGGTCAATATTGATGAAATTGTAACATTTAATCTTTTGACTTTAAATGACTGTTGGATGTGAATTAATACTTTTTCAACTAAAATAAGTGTGTTTAAAGTCATTTCTTTGCCTGAAATTGGTCAAAATTGAAGCTTTTGAGTAAGCGAAAACTCTGTAAAAATGGCAATTTTGGTCACTGTGAGGGTTTAAAAAGTGGTTATTCAACATGACGCCCGATCCAAATGACATTTTCAATCATTTTTGGTAGAGTCCAAAAAATCAATTTTCTGATGAAAAAGGTTAACCCCGGACCTGTCGAATGTTCAAAAAAGTGGTCAACATTGATGAAATTTTAACATTTAATCTTTTGACTTTAAATGACTGTTGGATGTGAATTATTACTTTTTCAACTAAAATAAGTGTGTTTAAAGTCATTTCTGTGCCTGAAATTGGTCAAAAATGAAGCTTTTGAGTAAGCGAAAACTCTGTAAAAATGGCAATTTTGGTCACTGTGAGGGTTTAAAAAGTGGTTATTCTACACGAGGCCCGATCCAAATGACATTTTGAATCATTTTTGGTAGAGTCCAAAAAATCAATTTTCTGATGAAAAAGGTTCACCCCGGACCTGTCGAATGTTCAAAAAAGTGGTCAACATTGATGAAATTTTAACATTTAATCTTTTGACTTTATGACTGTTGGATGTGAATTATTACTTTTTCAACTAAAACAAGTGTGTTTAAAGTCATTTCTGTGCCTGAAATTGTTCAAAATTGAAGCTTTTGAGTAAGCGAAAACTCTGTAAAAATGGCAATTTTGGTCACTGTGAGGGTTTAAAAAGTGGTTATTCTACATGAGGCCCGATCCAAATGACATTTTGAATCATTTTTGGTAGAGTCCAAAAAATCAATTTTCTGATGAAAAAGGTTGACCCCGGACCTGTCGAATGTTCAAAAAAGTGGTCAACATTGATGAAATTTTAACATTTAATCTTTTGACTTTAAATGACTGTTGGATGTGAATTATTACTTTTTCAACTAAAATAAGTGTGTTTAAAGTCATTTCTGTGCCTGAAATTGGTCAAAATTGAAGCTTTTAACCCCTTCGACGCTCATGACGAGCTCAGCTCGTCATGGAGTTTCCATTGATTTCAATGGAAAGTCAATGGAACCCCTCGCACACCCCTTAGCAGCCAAGTGGTTAAGTAAGCGAAAACTCTGTAAAAATGGCAATTTTGGTCACTGTGAGGGTATAAAAAGTGGTTATTCTATATGAGGCCCGATCCAAATGACATTTTGAATCATTTTTGGTAGAGTCCAAAAAATCAATTTTCTGATGAAAAAGGTTGACCCCGGACCTGTCGCATGTTCAAAAAAGTGGTCAACATTGATGAAATTTTAACATTTAATCTTTTGACTTTAAATGACTGTTGGATGTGAATTATTACTTTTTCAACTAAAATAAGTGTGTTTAAAGTCATTTCTGTGCCTGAAATTGGTCAAAATTGAAGCTTTTGAGTAAGCGAAAACTCTGTAAAAATGGCAATTTTGGTCACTGTGAGGGTTTAAAAAGTGGTTATTCTACATGAGGCCCGATCCAAATGACATTTTGAATCATTTTTGGTAGAGTCCAAAAAATCAATTTTCTGATGAAAAAGGTTGACCCCGGACCTGTCGAATGTTCATAAAAGTGGTCAACATTGATGAAATTTTAACATTTAATCTTTTGACTTTAAATGACTGTTGGATGTGAATTATTACTTTTTCAACTAAAATAAGTGTGTTTAAAGTCATTCCTTTGCCTGAAATTGGTCAAAATTGAAGCTTTTGAGTAAGCGAAAACTTTGTAAAAATGGCAATTTTGGTCACTGTGAGGGTTTAAAAAGTGGTTATTCAACATGAGGCCCGATCCAAATGACATTTTGAATCATTTTTGGTAGAGTCCAAAAAATCAATTTTCTGATGAAACACGATGACCCCGGACCTGTCGATCGTTCAAAAAAGTGGTCAATATTGATGAAATTTTAACATTTAATCTTTTGACTTTAAATGACTGTTGGATGTGAATTATTACTTTTTCAACTAAAATAAGTGTGTTTAAAGTCATTTCTGTGCCTGAAATTGGTCAAAATTTAAGCTTTTGAGTAAGCGAAAACTCTGTAAAAATGGCAATTTTGGTCACTGTGAGGGTTTAAAAAGTGGTTATTCTACACGAGGCCCGATCCAAATGACATTTTGAATCATTTTTGGTAGAGTCCAAAAAATCAATTTTCAGATGAAAAAGGTTGACCCCGGACCTGTCGAATGTTCAAAAAAGTGGTCAACATTGATGACATTTTAACATTTAATCTTTTGACTTTAAATGACTGTTGGATGTGAATTATTACTTTTTCAACTAAAATAAGTTTGTTTAAAGTCATTTCTGTGCCTGAAATTGGTCAAAATTGAAGCTTTTGAGAAAGCGAAAACTCTGTAAAAATGGCAATTTTGGTCACTGTGAGGGTTTAAAAAGGAGTTATTCAACATGACGCCCGATCCAAATGACATTTTGAATCATTTTTGGTAGAGTCCAAAAAATCAATTTTCTGATGAAAAACGATGACCCCGGCCCGGTCGATCGTTCAAAAAAGTGGTCAATATTGATGAAATTTTAACATTTAATCTTTTGACTTTAAATGACTGTTGGATGTGAATTATTACTTTTTCAACTAAAATAAGTGTGTTTAAAGTCATTTCTGTGCCTGAAATTGGTCAAAATTGAAGCTTTTAAGTAAGCGAAAACTCTGTAAAAATGGCAATTTTGGTCACTGTGAGGGTTTAAAAAGTGGTTATTCAACATGAGGCCCGATCCAAATGACATTTTGAATCATTTTTGGTAGAGTCCAAAAAATCAAATTTTCTGAGGAAAAAGGTTGACCCCGGACCTGTTGAATGTTCAAAAAAGTGGTCAATATTGATGAAATTTTAACATTTAATCTTTTGACTTTAAATGACTGTTGGATGTGAATTATTACTTTTTCAACTAAAATAAGTGTGTTTAAAGTCATTTCTGTGCCTGAAATTGGTCAAAATTGAAGCTTTTGAGTAAGCGAAAACTCTGTAAAAATGGCAATTTTGGTCACTGTGAGGGTTTAAAAAGTGGTTATTCAACATGAGGCCCGATCCAAATGACTTTTGAATCATTTTTGGTAGAGTCCAAAAAATCCATTTTCTGATGAAAAAGGTTGACCCCGGACCTGTCGAATGTTCAAAAAAGTGGTCAACATTGATGAAATTTTAACATTTAATCTTTTGACTTTAAATGACTGTTGGATGTGAATTATTACTTTTTCAACTAAAATAAGTGTGTTTAAAGTCATTTCTGTGCCTGAAATTGGTCAAAAATGAAGCTTTTGAGTAAGCGAAAAGTCTGTAAAAATGGCAATTTTGGTCACTGTGAGGGTTTCAAAAGTGGTTATTCTACACGAGGCCCGATCCAAATGACATTTTGAATCATTTTTGGTAGAGTCCAAAAAATCAATTTTCTGATGAAAAAGGTTGACCCCGGACCTGTCGAATGTTCAAAAAAGTGGTCAACATTGATGAAATTTTAACATTTAATCTTTTGACTTTAAATGACTGTTGGATGTGAATTATTACTTTTTCAACTAAAATAAGTTTGTTTAAAGTCATTTCTGGGCCTGAAATAGGTCAAAATTGAAGCTTTTGAGAAAGCGAAAACGCTGTAAAAATGGCAATTTTGGTCACTGTGAGGGTATAAAAAGTGGTTATTCTATATGAGGCCCGATCCAAATGACATTTTGAATCATTTTTGGTAGAGTCCAAAAAATCAATTTTCTGATGAAAAAGGTTGACCCCGGACCTGTCGCATGTTCAAAAAAGTGGTCAACATTGATGAAATTTTAACATTTAATCTTATGACTTTAAATGACTGTTGGATGTGAATTATTACTTTTTCAACTAAAATAAGTGTGTTTAAAGTCATTTCTTTGCCTGAAATTGGTCAAAATTGAAGCTTTTGAGTAAGCGAAAACTCTGTAAAAATGGCAATTTTGGTCACTGTGAGGGTTTAAAAAGTGGTTATTCTACATGAGGCCCGATCCAAATGACATTTTGAATCATTTTTGGTAGAGTCCAAAAAATTAATTTTCTGATGAAAAAGGTTGACCCCGGACCTGTCGAATGTTCAAAAAAGTGGTCAACATTGATGAAATTTTAACATTTAATCTTTTGACTTTAAATGACTGTTGGATGTGAATTATTACTTTTTCAACTAAAATAAGTGTGTTTAAAGTCATTTCTGTGCCTGAAATTGGTCAAAAATGAAGCTTTTGAGTAAGCGAAAACTCTGTAAAAATGGCAATTTTGGTCACTGTGAGGGTTTAAAAAGTGGTTATTCTACACGAGGCCCGATCCAAATGACATTTTGAATAATTTTTGGTAGAGTCCAAAAAATCAATTTTCTGATGAAAAAGGTTGACCCCGGACCTGTCGAATGTTCAAAAAAGTGGTCAACATTGATGAAATTTTAACATTTAATCTTTTGACTTTAAATGACTGTTGGATGTGAATTATTACTTTTTCAACTAAAATAAGTGTGTTTAAAGTCATTTCTGTGCCTGAAATTGGTCAAAATTGAAGCTTTTAAGTAAGCGAAAACTCTGTAAAAATGGCAATTTTGGTGACTGTGAGGGTATAAAAAGTGGTTATTCTATATGAGGCCCGATCCAAATGACATTTTGAATCATTTTTGGTAGAGTCCAAAAAATCAATTTTCTGATGAAAAAGGTTGACCCCGGACGTGTCGCATGTTCAAAAAAGTGGTCAACATTGATGAAATTTTAACATTTAATCTTTTGACTTTAAATGACTGTTGGATGTGAATTATTACTTTTTCAACTAAAATAAGTGTGTTTAAAGTCATTTCTTTGCCTGAAATTGGTCAAAATTGAAGCTTTTGAGTAAGCGAAAACTCTGTAAAAATGGCAATTTTGGTCACTGTGAGGGTTTAAAATGTGGTTATTCAACATGACGCCCGATCCAAATGACATTTTGAATCATTTTTGGTAGAGTCCAAAAAATCAATTTTCTGATGAAAAACGATGACCCCGGACCTGTCGATCGTTCAAAAAAGTGGTCAATATTGATGAAATTTTAACATTTAATCTTTTGACTTTAAATGACTGTTGGATGTGAATTATTACTTTTTCAACTAAAATAAGTGTGTTTAAAGTCATTTCTTTGCCTGAAATTGGTCAAAATTGAAGGTTTTGAGTAAGCGAAAACTCTGTAAAAATGGCAATTTTGGTCACTGTGAGGGTTTAAAAAGGGGTTATTCAACATGAGGCCCGATCCAAATGACATTTTGAATCATTTTTGGTAGAGTCCAAAAAATCAATTTTCTGATGAAACACGATGACCCCGGACCTGTCGATCGTTCAAAAAAGTGGTCAATATTGATGAAATTTTAACATTTAATCTTTTGACTTTAAATGACTGTTGGATGTGAATTATTACTTTTTCAACTAAAATAAGTGTGTTTAAAGTCATTTCTGTGCCTGAAATTGGTCAAAATGTAAGCTTTTGAGTAAGAGAAAACTCTGTAAAAATGGCAATTTTGGTCACTGTGAGGGTTTAAAAAGTGGTTATTCTACACGAGGCCCGATCCAAATGACATTTTGAATCATTTTTGGTAGAGTCCAAAAAATCAATTTTCAGATGAAAAAGGTTGACCCCGGACCTGTCGAATGTTCAAAAAAGTGGTCAACATTGATGACATTTTTACATTTAATCTTTTGACTTTAAATGACTGTTGGATGTGAATTATTACTTTTTCAACTAAAATAAGTTTGTTTAAAGTCATTTCTGTGCCTGAAATTGGTCAAAATTGAAGCTTTTGAGAAAGCGAAAACTCTGTAAAAATGGCAATTTTGGTCACTGTGAGGGTTTAAAAAGTGGTTATTCAACATGACGCCCGATCCAAATGACATTTTGAATCATTTTTGGTAGAGTCCAAAAAATCAATTTTCTGATGAAAAACGATGACCCCGGCCCGGTCGATCGTTCAAAAAAGTGGTCAATATTGATGAAATTTTAACATTTAATCTTTTGACTTTAAATGACTGTTGGATGTGAATTATTACTTTTTCAACTAAAATAAGTGTGTTTAAAGTCATTTCTGTGCCTGAAATTGGTCAAAATTGAAGCTTTTAAGTAAGCGAAAACTCTGTAAAAATGGCAATTTTGGTCACTGTGAGGGTTTAAAAAGTGGTTATTCAACATGAGGCCCGATCCAAATGACATTTTGAATCATTTTTGGTAGAGTCCAAAAAATCAAATTTTCTGAGGAAAAAGGTTGACCCCGGACCTGTTGAATGTTCAAAAAAGTGGTCAATATTGATGAAATTTTAACATTTAATCTTTTGACTTTAAATGACTGTTGGATGTGAATTAATACTTTTTCAACTAAAATAAGTGTGTTTAAAGTCATTTCTTTGCCTGAAATTGGTCAAAATTGAAGCTTTTGAGTAAGCGAAAACTCTGTAAAAATGGCAATTTTGGTCACTGTGAGGGTTTAAAAAGTGGTTATTCAACATGACGCCCGATCCAAATGACATTTTCAATCATTTTTGGTAGAGTCCAAAAAATCAATTTTCTGATGAAAAAGGTTAACCCCGGACCTGTCGAATGTTCAAAAAAGTGGTCAACATTGATGAAATTTTAACATTTAATCTTTTGACTTTAAATGACTGTTGGATGTGAATTATTACTTTTTCAACTAAAATAAGTGTGTTTAAAGTCATTTCTGTGCCTGAAATTGGTCAAAAATGAAGCTTTTGAGTAAGCGAAAACTCTGTAAAAATGGCAATTTTGGTCACTGTGAGGGTTTAAAAAGTGGTTATTCTACACGAGGCCCGATCCAAATGACATTTTGAATCATTTTTGGTAGAGTCCAAAAAATCAATTTTCTGATGAAAAAGGTTGACCCCGGACCTGTCGAATGTTCAAAAAAGTGGTCAACATTGATGAAATTTTAACATTTAATCTTTTGACTTTAAATGACTGTTGGATGTGAATTATTACTTTTTCAACTAAAACAAGTGTGTTTAAAGTCATTTCTGTGCCTGAAATTGGTCAAAATTGAAGCTTTTGAGTAAGCGAAAACTCTGTAAAAATGGCAATTTTGGTCACTGTGAGGGTTTAAAAAGTGGTTATTCTACATGAGGCCCGATCCAAATGACATTTTGAATCATTTTTGGTAGAGTCCAAAAAATCAATTTTCTGATGAAAAAGGTTGACCCCGGACCTGTCGAATGTTCAAAAAAGTGGTCAACATTGATGAAATTTTAACATTTAATCTTTTGACTTTAAATGACTGTTGGATGTGAATTATTACTTTTTCAACTAAAATAAGTGTGTTTAAAGTCATTTCTGTGCCTGAAATTGGTCAAAATTGAAGCTTTTAAGTAAGCGAAAACTCTGTAAAAATGGCAATTTTGGTCACTGTGAGGGTATAAAAAGTGGTTATTCTATATGAGGCCCGATCCAAATGACATTTTGAATCATTTTTGGAAGAGTACAAAAAATCAATTTTCTGATGAAAAAGGTTGACCCCGGACCTGTCGCATGTTCAAAAAAGTGGTCAACATTGATGAAATTTTAACATTTAATCTTTTGACTTTAAATGACTGTTGGATGTGAATTATTACTTTTTCAACTAAAATAAGTGTGTTTAAAGTCATTTCTGTGCCTGAAATTGGTCAAAATTGAAGCTTTTGAGTAAGCGAAAACTCTGTAAAAAGGGCAATTTTGGTCACTGTGAGGGTTTAAAAAGTGGTTATTCTACATGAGGCCCGATCCAAATGACATTTTGAATCATTTTTGGTAGAGTCCAAAAAATCAATTTTCTGATGAAAAAGGTTGACCCCGGACCTGTCGAATGTTCAAAAAAGTGGTCAACATTGATGAAATTTTAACATTTAATCTTTTGACTTTAAATGACTGTTGGATGTGAATTATTACTTTTTCAACTAAAATAAGTGTGTTTAAAGTCATTTCTTTGCCTGAAATTGGTCAAAATTGAAGCTTTTGAGTAAGCGAAAACTCTGTAAAAATGGCAATTTTGGTCACTGTGAGGGTTTAAAAAGTGGTTATTCAACATGAGGCCCGATCCAAATGACATTTTGAATCATTTTTGGTAGAGTCCAAAAAATCAATTTTCAGATGAAAAAGGTTGACCCCGGACCTGTCGAATGTTCAAAAAAGTGGTCAACATTGATGACATTTAAACATTTAATCTTTTGACTTTAAATGACTGTTGGATGTGAATTATTACTTTTTCAACTAAAATAAGTTTGTTTAAAGTCATTTCTGTGCCTGAAATTGGTCAAGATTGAAGCTTTTGAGAAAGCGAAAACTCTGTAAAAATGGCAATTTTGGTCACTGTGAGGGTTTAAAAAGTGGTTATTCAACATGACGCCCGATCCAAATGACATTTTGAATCATTTTTGGTAGAGTCCAAAAAATCAATTTTCTGATGAAAAACGATGACCCCGGCCCGGTCGATTGTTCAAAAAAGTGGTCAATATTGATGAAATTTTAACATTTAATCTTTTGACTTTAAATGACTGTTGGATGTGAATTATTACTTTTTCAACTAAAACAAGTGTGTTTAAAGTCATTTCTGTGCCTGAAATTGGTCAAAATTGAAGCTTTTGAGTAAGCGAAAACTCTGTAAAAATGGCAATTTTGGTCACTGTGAGGGTTTAAAAAGTGGTTATTCTACATGAGGCCCGATCCAAATGACATTTTGAATCATTTTTGGTAGAGTCCAAAAAATCAATTTTCTGATGAAAAAGGTTGACCCCGGACCTGTCGAATGTTCAAAAAAGTGGTCAACATTGATGAAATTTTAACATTTAATCTTTTGACTTTAAATGACTGTTGGATGTGAATTATTACTTTTTCAACTAAAATAAGTGTGTTTAAAGTCATTTCTGTGCCTGAAATTGGTCAAAATTGAAGCTTTTAAGTAAGCGAAAACTCTGTAAAAATGGCAATTTTGGTCACTGTGAGGGTATAAAAAGTGGTTATTCTATATGAGGCCCGATCCAAATGACATTTTGAATCATTTTTGGAAGAGTACAAAAAATCAATTTTCTGATGAAAAAGGTTGACCCCGGACCTGTCGCATGTTCAAAAAAGTGGTCAACATTGATGAAATTTTACCATTTAATCTTTTGACTTTAAATGACTGTTGGATGTGAATTATTACTTTTTCAACTAAAATAAGTGTGTTTAAAGTCATTTCTGTGCCTGAAATTGGTCAAAATTGAAGCTTTTGAGTAAGCGAAAACTCTGTAAAAATGGCAATTTTGGTCACTGTGAGGGTTTAAAAAGTGGTTATTCTACATGAGGCCCGATCCAAATGACATTTTGAATCATTTTTGGTAGAGTCCAAAAAATCAATTTTCTGATGAAAAAGGTTGACCCCGGACCTGTCGAATGTTCAAAAAAGTGGTCAACATTGATGAAATTTTAACATTTAATCTTTTGACTTTAAATGACTGTTGGATGTGAATTATTACTTTTTCAACTAAAATAAGTGTGTTTAAAGTCATTTCTTTGCCTGAAATTGGTCAAAATTGAAGCTTTTGAGTAAGCGAAAACTCTGTAAAAATGGCAATTTTGGTCACTGTGAGGGTTTAAAAAGTGGTTATTCAACATGAGGCCCGATCCAAATGACATTTTGAATCATTTTTGGTAGAGTCCAAAAAATCAATTTTCAGATGAAAAAGGTTGACCCCGGACCTGTCGAATGTTCAAAAAAGTGGTCAACATTGATGACATTTTAACATTTAATCTTTTGACTTTAAATGACTGTTGGATGTGAATTATTACTTTTTCAACTAAAATAAGTTTGTTTAAAGTCATTTCTGTGCCTGAAATTGGTCAAAATTGAAGCTTTTGAGAAAGCGAAAACTCTGTAAAAATGGCAATTTTGGTCACTGTGAGGGTTTAAAAAGTGGTTATTCAACATGACGCCCGATCCAAATGACATTTTGAATCATTTTTGGTAGAGTCCAAAAAATCAATTTTCTGATGAAAAAGGTTGACCCCGGACCTGTCGAATGTTCAAAAAAGTGGTCAACATTGATGAAATTTTAACATTTAATCTTTTGACTTTAAATGACTGTTGGATGTGAATTATTACTTTTTCAACTAAAATAAGTGTGTTTAAAGTCATTTCTTTGCCTGAAATTGGTCAAAATTGAAGCTTTTGAGTAAGCGAAAACTCTGTAAAAATGGCAATTTTGGTCACTGTGAGGGTTTAAAAAGTGGTTATTCAACATGAGGCCCGATCCAAATGACATTTTGAATCATTTTTGGTAGAGTCCAAAAAATCAATTTTCAGATGAAAAAGGTTGACCCCGGACCTGTCGAATGTTCAAAAAAGTGGTCAACATTGATGACATTTTAACATTTAATCTTTTGACTTTAAATGACTGTTGGATGTGAATTATTACTTTTTCAACTAAAATAAGTTTGTTTAAAGTCATTTCTGTGCCTGAAATTGGTCAAAATTGAAGCTTTTGAGAAAGCGAAAACTCTGTAAAAATGGCAATTTTGGTCACTGTGAGGGTTTAAAAAGTGGTTATTCAACATGACGCCCGATCCAAATGACATTTTGAATCATTTTTGGTAGAGTCCAAAAAATTAATTTTCTGATGAAAAACGATGACCCCGGCCCGGTCGATTGTTCAAAAAAGTGGTCAATATTGATGAAATTTTAACATTTAATCTTTTGACTTTAAATGACTGTTGGATGTGAATTATTACTTTTTCAACTAAAATAAGTGTGTTTAAAGTCATTTCTGTGCCTGAAATTGGTCAAAATTGAAGCTTTTAAGTAAGCGAAAACTCTGTAAAAATTGCAATTTTGGTCACTGTGAGGGTTTAAAAAGTGGTTATTCAACATGAGGCCCGATCCAAATGACATTTTGAATCATTTTTGGTAGAGTCCAAAAAATCAAATTTTCTGAGGAAAAAGGTTGACCCCGGATATGTTGAATGTTCAAAAAAGTGGTCAATATTGATGAAATTTTAACATTTAATCTTTTGACTTTAAATGACTGTTGGATGTGAATTATTACTTTTTCAACTAAAATAAGTGTGTTTAAAGTCATTTCTGTGCCTGAAATTGGTCAAAATTGAAGCTTTTGAGTAAGCGAAAACTCTGTAAAAAGTGGCAATTTTGGTCACTGTGAGGGTTTAAAAAGTGGTTATTCAACATGAGGCCCGATCCAAATGACATTTTGAATCATTTTTGGTAGAGTCCAAAAAATCAATTTTCTGATGAAAAAGGTTGACCCCGGACCTGTCGAATGTTCAAAAAAGTGGTCAACATTGATGAAATTTTAACATTTAATCTTTTGACTTTAAATGACTGTTGGATGTGAATTATTACTTTTTCAACTAAAATAAGTGTGTTTAAAGTCATTTCTGTGCCTGAAATTGGTCAAAAATGAAGCTTTTGAGTAAGCGAAAAGTCTGTAAAAATGGCAATTTTGGTCACTGTGAGGGTTTCAAAAGTGGTTATTCTACACGAGGCCCGATCCAAATGGCATTTTGAATCATTTTTGGTAGAGTCCAAAAAATCAATTTTCTGATGAAAAAGGTTGACCCCGGACCTGTCGAATGTTCAAAAAAGTGGTCAACATTGATGAAATTTTAACATTTAATCTTTTGACTTTAAATGACTGTTGGATGTGAATTATTACTTTTTCAACTAAAATAAGTTTGTTTAAAGTCATTTCTGGGCCTGAAATTGGTCAAAATTGAAGCTTTTGAGAAAGCGAAAACGCTGTAAAAATGGCAATTTTGGTCACTGTGAGGGTATAAAAAGTGGTTATTCTATATGAGGCCCGATCCAAATGACATTTTGAATCATTTTTGGTAGAGTCCAAAAAATAAATTTTCTGATGAAAAAGGTTGACCCCGGACCTGTCGCATGTTCAAAAAAGTGGTCAACATTGATGAAATTTTAACATTTAATCTTATGACTTTAAATGACTGTTGGATGTGAATTATTACTTTTTCAACTAAAATAAGTGTGTTTAAAGTCATTTCTTTGCCTGAAATTGGTCAAAATTGAAGCTTTTGAGTAAGCGAAAACTCTGTAAAAATGGCAATTTTGGTCACTGTGAGGGTTTAAAAAGTGGTTATTCTACATGAGGCCCGATCCAAATGACATTTTGAATCATTTTTGGTAGAGTCCAAAAAATTAATTTTCTGATGAAAAAGGTTGACCCCGGACCTGTCGCATGTTCAAAAAAGTGGTCAACATTGATGAAATTTTAACATTTAATCTTTTGACTTTAAATGACTGTTGGATGTGAATTATTACTTTTTCAACTAAAATAAGTGTGTTTAAAGTCATTTCTTTGCCTGAAATTGGTCAAAATTGAAGCTTTTGAGTAAGCGAAAACTCGTAAAAATGGCAATTTTGGTCACTGTGAGGGTTTAAAAAGTGGTTATTCTACATGAGGCCCGATCCAAATGACATTTTGAATCATTTTTGGTAGAGTCCAAAAAATTAATTTTCTGATGAAAAAGGTTGACCCCGGACCTGTCGAATGTTCAAAAAAGTGGTCAACATTGATGAAATTTTAACATTTAATCTTTTGACTTTAAATGACTGTTGGATGTGAATTATTACTTTTTCAACTAAAATAAGTGTGTTTAAAGTCATTTCTGTGCCTGAAATTGGTCAAAAATGAAGCTTTTGAGTAAGCGAAAACTCTGTAAAAATGGCAATTTTGGTCACTGTGAGGGTTTAAAATGTGGTTATTCAACATGACGCCCGATCCAAATGACATTTTGAATCATTTTTGGTAGAGTCCAAAAAATCAATTTTCTGATGAAAAACGATGACCCCGGACCTGTCGATCGTTCAAAAAAGTGGTCAATATTGATGAAATTTTAACATTTAATCTTTTGACTTTAAATGACTGTTGGATGTGAATTATTACTTTTTCAACTAAAATAAGTGTGTTTAAAGTCATTTCTTTGCCTGAAATTGGTCAAAATTGAAGCTTTTGAGTAAGCGAAAACTCTGTAAAAATGGCAATTTTGGTCACTGTGAGGGTTTAAAAAGTGGTTATTCAACATGAGGCCCGATCCAAATGACATTTTGAATCATTTTTGGTAGAGTCCAAAAAATCAATTTTCTGATGAAACACGATGACCCCGGACCTGTCGATCGTTCAAAAAAGTGGTCAATATTGATGAAATTTGAACATTTAATCTTTTGACTTTAAATGACTGTTGGATGTGAATTATTACTTTTTCAACTAAAATAAGTGTGTTTAAAGTCATTTCTTTGCCTGAAATTGGTCAAAATTTAAGCTTTTGAGTAAGAGAAAACTCTGTAAAAATGGCAATTTTGGTCACTGTGAGGGTTTAAAAAGTGGTTATTCTACACGAGGCCCGATCCAAATGACATTTTGAATCATTTTTGGTAGAGTCCAAAAAATCAATTTTCAGATGAAAAAGGTTGACCCCGGACCTGTCGAATGTTCAAAAAAGTGGTCAACATTGATGACATTTTTACATTTAATCTTTTGACTTTAAATGACTGTTGGATGTGAATTATTACTTTTTCAACTAAAATAAGTTTGTTTAAAGTCATTTCTGTGCCTGAAATTGGTCAAAATTGAAGCTTTTGAGAAAGCGAAAACTCTGTAAAAATGGCAATTTTGGTCACTGTGAGGGTTTAAAAAGTGGTTATTCAACATGACGCCCGATCCAAATGACATTTTGAATCATTTTTGGTAGAGTCCAAAAAATCAATTTTCTGATGAAAAACGATGACCCCGGCCCGGTCGATCGTTCAAAAAAGTGGTCAATATTGATGAAATTTTAACATTTAATCTTTTGACTTCAAATGACTGTTGGATGTGAATTATTACTTTTTCAACTAAAATAAGTGTGTTTAAAGTCATTTCTGTGCCTGAAATTGGTCAAAATTGAAGCTTTTAAGTAAGCGAAAACTCTGTAAAAATGGCAATTTTGGTCACTCTGAGGGTTTAAAAAGTGGTTATTCAACATGAGGCCCGATCCAAATGACATTTTGAATCATTTTTGGTAGAGTCCAAAAAATCAAATTTTCTGAGGAAAAAGGTTGACCCCGGACCTGTTGAATGTTCAAAAAAGTGGTCAATATTGATGAAATTTTAACATTTAATCTTTTGACTTTAAATGACTGTTGGATGTGAATTAATACTTTTTCAACTAAAATAAGTGTGTTTAAAGTCATTTCTTTGCCTGAAATTGGTCAAAATTGAAGCTTTTGAGTAAGCGAAAACTCTGTAAAAATGGCAATTTTGGTCACTGTGAGAGTTTAAAAAGTGGTTATTCAACATGACGCCCGATCCAAATGACATTTTCAATCATTTTTGGTAGAGTCCAAAAAATCAATTTTCTGATGAAAAAGGTTAACCCCGGACCTGTCGAATGTTCAAAAAAGTGGTCAACATTGATGAAATTTTAACATTTAATCTTTTGACTTTAAATGACTGTTGGATGTGAATTATTACTTTTTCAACTAAAATAAGTGTGTTTAAAGTCATTTCTGTGCCTGAAATTGGTCAAAAATGAAGCTTATGAGTAAGCGAAAACTCTGTAAAAATGGCAATTTTGGTCACTGTGAGGGTTTAAAAAGTGGTTATTCTACACGAGGCCCGATCCAAATGACATTTTGAATCATTTTTGGTAGAGTCCAAAAAATCAATTTTCTGATGAAAAAGGTTGACCCCGGACCTGTCGAATGTTCAAAAAAGTGGTCAACATTGATGAAATTTTAACATTTAATCTTTTGACTTTAAATGACTGTTGGATGTGAATTATTACTTTTTCAACTAAAACAAGTGTGTTTAAAGACATTTCTGTGCCTGAAATTGGTCAAAATTGAAGCTTTTGAGTAAGCGAAAACTCTGTAAAAATGGCAATTTTGGTCACTGTGAGGGTTTAAAAAGTGGCTATTCTACATGAGGCCCGATCCAAATGACATTTTGAATCATTTTTGGTAGAGTCCAAAAAATCAATTTTCTGATGAAAAAGGTTGACCCCGGACCTGTCGAATGTTCAAAAAAGTGGTCAACATTGATGAAATTTTAACATTTAATCTTTTGACTTTAAATGACTGTTGGATGTGAATTATTACTTTTTCAACTAAAATAAGTGTGTTTAAAGTCATTTCTGTGCCTGAAATTGGTCAAAATTGAAGCTTTTAAGTAAGCGAAAACTCTGTACAAATGGCAATTTTGGTCACTGTGAGGGTATAAAAAGTGGTTATTCTATATGAGGCCCGATCCAAATGACATTTTGAATCATTTTTGGTAGACTCCAAAAAATCAATTTTCTGATGAAAAAGGTTGACCCCGGACCTGTCGAATGTTCAAAAAAGTGGTCAACATTGATGAAATTTTAACATTTAATCTTTTGACTTTAAATGACTGTTGGATGTGAATTATTACTTTTTCAACTAAAATAAGTGTGTTTAAAGTCATTTCTGTGCCTGAAATTGGTCAAAATTGAAGCTTTTAAGTAAGCGAAAACTCTGTAAAAATGGCAATTTTGGTCACTGTGAGGGTATAAAAAGTGGTTATTCTATATGAGGCCCGATCCAAATGACATTTTGAATCATTTTTGGTAGAGTCCAAAAAATCAATTTTCTGATGAAAAAGGTTGACCCCGGACCTGTCGCATGTTCAAAAAAGTGGTCAACATTGATGAAATTTTAACATTTAATCTTATGACTTTAAATGACTGTTGGATATGAATTATTACTTTTTCAACTAAAATAAGTGTGTTTAAAGTCATTTCTTTGCCTGAAATTGGTCAAAATTGAAGCTTTTGAGTAAGCGAAAACTCTGTAAAAATGGCAATTTTGGTCACTGTGAGGGTTTAAAAAGTGGTTATTCTACATGAGGCCCGATCCAAATGACATTTTGAATCATTTTTGGTAGAGTCCAAAAAATTAATTTTCTGATGAAAAAGGTTGACCCCGGACCTGTCGAATGTTCAAAAAAGTGGTCAACATTGATGAAATTTTAACATTTAATCTTTTGACTTTAAATGACTGTTGGATGTGAATTATTACTTTTTCAACTAAAATAAGTGTGTTTAAAGTCATTTCTGTGCCTGAAATTGGTCAAAAATGAAGCTTTTGAGTAAGCGAAAACTCTGTAAAAATGGCAATTTTGGTCACTGTGAGGGTTTAAAAAGTGGTTATTCTACACGAGGCCCGATCCAAATGACATTTTGAATCATTTTTGGTAGAGTCCAAAAAATCAATTTTCTGATGAAAAAGGTTGACCCCGGACCTGTCGAATGTTCAAAAAAGTGGTCAACATTGATGAAATTTTAACATTTAATCTTTTGACTTTAAATGACTGTTGGATGTGAATTATTACTTTTTCAACTAAAATAAGTGTGTTTAAAGTCATTTCTGTGCCTGAAATTGGTCAAAATTGAAGCTTTTAAGTAAGCGAAAACTCTGTAAAAATGGCAATTTTGGTCACTGTGAGGGTATAAAAAGTGGTTATTCTATATGAAGCCCGATCCAAATGACATTTTGAATCATTTTTGGTAGAGTCCAAAAAATCAATTTTCTGATGAAAAAGGTTGACCCCGGACTTGTCGCATGTTCAAAAAAGTGGTCAACATTGATGAAATTTTAACATTTAATCTTTTGACTTTAAATGACTGTTGGATGTGAATTATTACTTTTTCAACTAAAATAAGTGTGTTTAAAGTCATTTCTTTGCCTGAAATTGGTCAAAATTGAAGCTTTTGAGTAAGCGAAAACTCTGTAAAAATGGCAATTTTGGTCACTGTGAGGGTTTAAAAAGTGGTTATTCTACATGAGGCCCGATCCAAATGACATTTTGAATCATTTTTGGTAGAGTCCAAAAAATTAATTTTCTGATGAAAAAGGTTGACCCCGGACCTGTCGAATGTTCAAAAAAGTGGTCAACATTGATGAAATTTTAACATTTAATCTTTTGACTTTAAATGACTGTTGGATGTGAATTATTACTTTTTCAACTAAAATAAGTGTGTTTAAAGTCATTTCTTTGCCTGAAATTGGTCAAAATTGAAGCTTTTGAGTAAGCGAAAACTCTGTAAAAATGGCAATTTTGGTAACTGTGAGGGTTTAAAAAGTGGTTATTCAACATGAGGCCCGATCCAAATGACATTTTGAATCATTTTTGGTAGAGTCCAAAAAATCAATTTTCTGATGAAACACGATGACCCCGGACCTGTCGATCGTTCAAAAAAGTGGTCAATATTGATGAAATTTTAACATTTAATCTTTTGACTTTAAATGACTGTTGGATGTGAATTATTACTTTTTCAACTAAAATAAGTGTGTTTAAAGTCATTTCTGTGCCTGAAATTGGTCAAAATTGAAGCTTTTAAGTAAGCGAAAACTCTGTAAAAATGGCAATTTTGGTCACTCTGAGGGTTTAAAAAGTGGTTATTCAACATGAGGCCCGATCCAAATGACATTTTGAATCATTTTTGGTAGAGTCCAAAAAATCAAATTTTCTGAGGAAAAAGGTTGACCCCGGACCTGTTGAATGTTCAAAAAAGTGGTCAATATTGATGAAATTTTAACATTTAATCTTTTGACTTTAAATGACTGTTGGATGTGAATTAATACTTTTTCAACTAAAATAAGTGTGTTTAAAGTCATTTCTTTGCCTGAAATTGGTCAAAATTGAAGCTTTTGAGTAAGCGAAAACTCTGTAAAAATGGCAATTTTGGTCACTGTGAGGGTTTAAAAAGTGGTTATTCAACATGACGCCCGATCCAAATGACATTTTCAATCATTTTTGGTAGAGTCCAAAAAATCAATTTTCTGATGAAAAAGGTTAACCCCGGACCTGTCGAATGTTCAAAAAAGTGGTCAACATTGATGAAATTTTAACATTTAATCTTTTGACTTTAAATGACTGTTGGATGTGAATTATTACTTTTTCAACTAAAATAAGTGTGTTTAAAGTCATTTCTGTGCCTGAAATTGGTCAAAAATGAAGCTTATGAGTAAGCGAAAACTCTGTAAAAATGGCAATTTTGGTCACTGTGAGGGTTTAAAAAGTGGTTATTCTACACGAGGCCCGATCCAAATGACATTTTGAATCATTTTTGGTAGAGTCCAAAAAATCAATTTTCTGATGAAAAAGGTTGACCCCGGACCTGTCGAATGTTCAAAAAAGTGGTCAACATTGATGAAATTTTAACATTTAATCTTTTGACTTTAAATGACTGTTGGATGTGAATTATTACTTTTTCAACTAAAACAAGTGTGTTTAAAGACATTTCTGTGCCTGAAATTGGTCAAAATTGAAGCTTTTGAGTAAGCGAAAACTCTGTAAAAATGGCAATTTTGGTCACTGTGAGGGTTTAAAAAGTGGCTATTCTACATGAGGCCCGATCCAAATGACATTTTGAATCATTTTTGGTAGAGTCCAAAAAATCAATTTTCTGATGAAAAAGGTTGACCCCGGACCTGTCGAATGTTCAAAAAAGTGGTCAACATTGATGAAATTTTAACATTTAATCTTTTGACTTTAAATGACTGTTGGATGTGAATTATTACTTTTTCAACTAAAATAAGTGTGTTTAAAGTCATTTCTGTGCCTGAAATTGGTCAAAATTGAAGCTTTTAAGTAAGCGAAAACTCTGTAAAAATGGCAATTTTGGTCACTGTGAGGGTATAAAAAGTGGTTATTCTATATGAGGCCCGATCCAAATGACATTTTGAATCATTTTTGGTAGACTCCAAAAAATCAATTTTCTGATGAAAAAGGTTGACCCCGGACCTGTCGAATGTTCAAAAAAGTGGTCAACATTGATGAAATTTTAACATTTAATCTTTTGACTTTAAATGACTGTTGGATGTGAATTATTACTTTTTCAACTAAAATAAGTGTGTTTAAAGTCATTTCTGTGCCTGAAATTGGTCAAAATTGAAGCTTTTAAGTAAGCGAAAACTCTGTAAAAATGGCAATTTTGGTCACTGTGAGGGTATAAAAAGTGGTTATTCTATATGAGGCCCGATCCAAATGACATTTTGAATCATTTTTGGTAGAGTCCAAAAAATCAATTTTCTGATGAAAAAGGTTGACCCCGGACCTGTCGCATGTTCAAAAAAGTGGTCAACATTGATGAAATTTTAACATTTAATCTTATGACTTTAAATGACTGTTGGATGTGAATTATTACTTTTTCAACTAAAATAAGTGTGTTTAAAGTCATTTCTTTGCCTGAAATTGGTCAAAATTGAAGCTTTTGAGTAAGCGAAAACTCTGTAAAAATGGCAATTTTGGTCACTGTGAGGGTTTAAAAAGTGGTTATTCTACATGAGGCCCGATCCAAATGACATTTTGAATCATTTTTGGTAGAGTCCAAAAAATTAATTTTCTGATGAAAAAGGTTGACCCCGGACCTGTTGAATGTTCAAAAAAGTGGTCAACATTGATGAAATTTTAACATTTAATCTTTTGACTTTAAATGACTGTTGGATGTGAATTATTACTTTTTCAACTAAAATAAGTGTGTTTAAAGTCATTTCTGTGCCTGAAATTGGTCAAAAATGAAGCTTTTGAGTAAGCGAAAACTCTGTAAAAATGGCAATTTTGGTCACTGTGAGGGTTTAAAAAGTGGTTATTCTACACGAGGCCCGATCCAAATGACATTTTGAATCATTTTTGGTAGAGTCCAAAAAATCAATTTTCTGATGAAAAAGGTTGACCCCGGACCTGTCGAATGTTCAAAAAAGTGGTCAACATTGATGAAATTTTAACATTTAATCTTTTGACTTTAAATGACTGTTGGATGTGAATTATTACTTTTTCAACTAAAATAAGTGTGTTTAAAGTCATTTCTGTGCCTGAAATTGGTCAAAATTGAAGCTTTTAAGTAAGCGAAAACTCTGTAAAAATGGCAATTTTGGTCACTGTGAGGGTATAAAAAGTGGTTATTCTATATGAAGCCCGATCCAAATGACATTTTGAATCATTTTTGGTAGAGTCCAAAAAATCAATTTTCTGATGAAAAAGGTTGACCCCGGACTTGTCGCATGTTCAAAAAAGTGGTCAACATTGATGAAATTTTAACATTTAATCTTTTGACTTTAAATGACTGTTGGATGTGAATTATTACTTTTTCAACTAAAATAAGTGTGTTTAAAGTCATTTCTTTGCCTGAAATTGGTCAAAATTGAAGCTTTTGAGTAAGCGAAAACTCTGTAAAAATGGCAATTTTGGTCACTGTGAGGGTTTAAAAAGTGGTTATTCTACATGAGGCCCGATCCAAATGACATTTTGAATCATTTTTGGTAGAGTCCAAAAAATTAATTTTCTGATGAAAAAGGTTGACCCCGGACCTGTCGAATGTTCAAAAAAGTGGTCAACATTGATGAAATTTTAACATTTAATCTTTTGACTTTAAATGACTGTTGGATGTGAATTATTACTTTTTCAACTAAAATAAGTGTGTTTAAAGTCATTTCTTTGCCTGAAATTGGTCAAAATTGAAGCTTTTGAGTAAGCGAAAACTCTGTAAAAATGGCAATTTTGGTAACTGTGAGGGTTTAAAAAGTGGTTATTCAACATGAGGCCCGATCCAAATGACATTTTGAATCATTTTTGGTAGAGTCCAAAAAATCAATTTTCTGATGAAACACGATGACCCCGGACCTGTCGATCGTTCAAAAAAGTGGTCAATATTGATGAAATTTTAACATTTAATCTTTTGACTTTAAATGACTGTTGGATGTGAATTATTACTTTTTCAACTAAAATAAGTGTGTTTAAAGTCATTTCTGTGCCTGAAATTGGTCAAAAATGAAGCTTTTGAGTAAGTGAAAACTCTGTAAAAATGGCAATTTTGGTCACTGTGAGGGTTTAAAATGTGGTTATTCAACATGACGCCCGATCCAAATGACATTTTGAATCATTTTTGGTAGAGTCCAAAAAATCAATTTTCTGATGAAAAACGATGACCCCGGACCTGTCGATCGTTCAAAAAAGTGGTCAATATTGATGAAATTTTAACATTTAATCTTTTGACTTTAAATGACTGTTGGATGTGAATTATTACTTTTTCAACTAAAATAAGTGTGTTTAAAGTCATTTCTGTGCCTGAAATTGGTCAAAATTTAAGCTTTTGAGTAAGAGAAAACTCTGTAAAAATGGCAATTTTGGTCACTGTGAGGGTTTAAAAAGTGGTTATTCTACACGAGGCCCGATCCAAATGACATTTTGAATCATTTTTGGTAGAGTTCAAAAAATCAATTTTCAGATGAAAAAGGTTGACCCCGGACCTGTCGAATGTTCAAAAAAGTGGTCGACATTGATGAAATTTTAACATTTAATCTTTTGACTTTAAATGACTGTTGGATGTGAATTATTACTTTTTCAACTAAAATAAGTGTGTTTAAAGTCATTTCTGTGCCTGAAATTGGTCAAAGTTTAAGCTTTTGAGTAAGAGAAAACTCTGTAAAAATGGCAATTTTGGTCACTGTGAGGGTTTAAAAAGTGGTTATTCTACACGAGGCCCGATCCAAATGACATTTTGAATCATTTTTGGTAGAGTCCAAAAAATCAATTTTCAGATGAAAAAGGTTGACCCCGGACCTGTCGAATGTTCAAAAAAGTGGTCAACATTGATGACATTTTTACATTTAATCTTTTGACTTTAAATGACTGTTGGATGTGAATTATTACTTTTTCAACTAAAATAAGTTTGTTTAAAGTCATTTCTTTGCCTGAAATTGGTCAAAATTGAAGCTTTTGAGTAAGCGAAAACTCTGTAAAAATGGCAATTTTGGTCACTGTGAGGGTTTAAAAAGTGGTTATTCTACATGAGGCCCGATCCAAATGACATTTTGAATCATTTTTGGTAGAGTCCAAAAAATTAATTTTCTGATGAAAAAGGTTGACCCCGGACCTGTCGCATGTTCAAAAAAGTGGTCAACATTGATGAAATTTTAACATTTAATCTTTTGACTTTAAATGACTGTTGGATGTGAATTATTACTTTTTCAACTAAAATAAGTGTGTTTAAAGTCATTTCTTTGCCTGAAATTGGTCAAAATTGAAGCTTTTGAGTAAGCGAAAACTCGTAAAAATGGCAATTTTGGTCACTGTGAGGGTTTAAAAAGTGGTTATTCTACATGAGGCCCGATCCAAATGACATTTTGAATCATTTTTGGTAGAGTCCAAAAAATTAATTTTCTGATGAAAAAGGTTGACCCCGGACCTGTCGAATGTTCAAAAAAGTGGTCAACATTGATGAAATTTTAACATTTAATCTTTTGACTTTAAATGACTGTTGGATGTGAATTATTACTTTTTCAACTAAAATAAGTGTGTTTAAAGTCATTTCTGTGCCTGAAATTGGTCAAAAATGAAGCTTTTGAGTAAGCGAAAACTCTGTAAAAATGGCAATTTTGGTCACTGTGAGGGTTTAAAATGTGGTTATTCAACATGACGCCCGATCCAAATGACATTTTGAATCATTTTTGGTAGAGTCCAAAAAAATCAATTTTCTGATGAAAAACGATGACCCCGGACCTGTCGATCGTTCAAAAAAGTGGTCAATATTGATGAAATTTTAACATTTAATCTTTTGACTTTAAATGACTGTTGGATGTGAATTATTACTTTTTCAACTAAAATAAGTGTGTTTAAAGTCATTTCTGTGCCTGAAATTGGTCAAAATTTAAGCTTTTGAGTAAGAGAAAACTCTGTAAAAATGGCAATTTTGGTCACTGTGAGGGTTTAAAAAGTGGTTATTCTACACGAGGCCCGATCCAAATGACATTTTGAATCATTTTTGGTAGAGTCCAAAAAATCAATTTTCAGATGAAAAAGGTTGACCCCGGACCTGTCGAATGTTCAAAAAAGTGGTCAACATTGATGACATTTTTACATTTAATCTTTTGACTTTAAATGACTGTTGGATGTGAATTATTACTTTTTCAACTAAAATAAGTTTGTTTAAAGTCATTTCTGTGCCTGAAATTGGTCAAAATTGAAGCTTTTGAGAAAGCGAAAACTCTGTAAAAATGGCAATTTTGGTCACTGTGAGGGTATAAAAAGTGGTTATTCTATATGAGGCCCGATCCAAATGACATTTTGAATCATTTTTGGTAGACTCCAAAAAATCAATTTTCTGATGAAAAAGGTTGACCCCGGACCTGTCGAATGTTCAAAAAAGTGGTCAACATTGATGAAATTTTAACATTTAATCTTTTGACTTTAAATGACTGTTGGATGTGAATTATTACTTTTTCAACTAAAATAAGTGTGTTTAAAGTCATTTCTGTGCCTGAAATTGGTCAAAATTGAAGCTTTTAAGTAAGCGAAAACTCTGTAAAAATGGCAATTTTGGTCACTGTGAGGGTATAAAAAGTGGTTATTCTATATGAGGCCCGATCCAAATGACATTTTGAATCATTTTTGGTAGAGTCCAAAAAATCAATTTTCTGATGAAAAAGGTTGACCCCGGACCTGTCGCATGTTCAAAAAAGTGGTCAACATTGATGAAATTTTAACATTTAATCTTATGACTTTAAATGACTGTTGGATGTGAATTATTACTTTTTCAACTAAAATAAGTGTGTTTAAAGTCATTTCTTTGCCTGAAATTGGTCAAAATTGAAGCTTTTGAGTAAGCGAAAACTCTGTAAAAATGGCAATTTTGGTCACTGTGAGGGTTTAAAAAGTGGTTATTCTACATGAGGCCCGATCCAAATGACATTTTGAATCATTTTTGGTAGAGTCCAAAAAATTAATTTTCTGATGAAAAAGGTTGACCCCGGACCTGTCGAATGTTCAAAAAAGTGGTCAACATTGATGAAATTTTAACATTTAATCTTTTGACTTTAAATGACTGTTGGATGTGAATTATTACTTTTTCAACTAAAATAAGTGTGTTTAAAGTCATTTCTGTGCCTGAAATTGGTCAAAAATGAAGCTTTTGAGTAAGCGAAAACTCTGTAAAAATGGCAATTTTGGTCACTGTGAGGGTTTAAAAAGTGGTTATTCTACACGAGGCCCGATCCAAATGACATTTTGAATCATTTTTGGTAGAGTCCAAAAAATCAATTTTCTGATGAAAAAGGTTGACCCCGGACCTGTCGAATGTTCAAAAAAGTGGTCAACATTGATGAAATTTTAACATTTAATCTTTTGACTTTAAATGACTGTTGGATGTGAATTATTACTTTTTCAACTAAAATAAGTGTGTTTAAAGTCATTTCTGTGCCTGAAATTGGTCAAAATTGAAGCTTTTAAGTAAGCGAAAACTCTGTAAAAATGGCAATTTTGGTAACTGTGAGGGTTTAAAAAGTGGTTATTCAACATGAGGCCCGATCCAAATGACATTTTGAATCATTTTTGGTAGAGTCCAAAAAATCAATTTTCTGATGAAACACGATGACCCCGGACCTGTCGATCGTTCAAAAAAGTGGTCAATATTGATGAAATTTTAACATTTAATCTTTTGACTTTAAATGACTGTTGGATGTGAATTATTACTTTTTCAACTAAAATAAGTGTGTTTAAAGTCATTTCTGTGCCTGAAATTGGTCAAAAATGAAGCTTTTGAGTAAGTGAAAACTCTGTAAAAATGGCAATTTTGGTCACTGTGAGGGTTTAAAATGTGGTTATTCAACATGACGCCCGATCCAAATGACATTTTGAATCATTTTTGGTAGAGTCCAAAAAATCAATTTTCTGATGAAAAACGATGACCCCGGACCTGTCGATCGTTCAAAAAAGTGGTCAATATTGATGAAATTTTAACATTTAATCTTTTGACTTTAAATGACTGTTGGATGTGAATTATTACTTTTTCAACTAAAATAAGTGTGTTTAAAGTCATTTCTTTGCCTGAAATTGGTCAAAATTGAAGCTTTTGAGTAAGCGAAAACTCTGTAAAAATGGCAATTTTGGTCACTGTGAGGGTTTAAAAAGTGGTTATTCAACATGAGGCCCGATCCAAATGACATTTTGAATCATTTTTGGTAGAGTCCAAAAAATCAATTTTCTGATGAAACACGATGACCCCGGACCTGTCGATCGTTCAAAAAAGTGGTCAATATTGATGAAATTTTAACATTTAATCTTTTGACTTTAAATGACTGTTGGATGTGAATTATTACTTTTTCAACTAAAATAAGTGTGTTTAAAGTCATTTCTGTGCCTGAAATTGGTCAAAATTTAAGCTTTTGAGTAAGAGAAAACTCTGTAAAAATGGCAATTTTGGTCACTGTGAGGGTTTAAAAAGTGGTTATTCTACACGAGGCCCGATCCAAATGACATTTTGAATCATTTTTGGTAGAGTTCAAAAAATCAATTTTCAGATGAAAAAGGTTGACCCTGGACCTGTCGAATGTTCAAAAAAGTGGTCGACATTGATGAAATTTTAACATTTAATCTTTTGACTTTAAATGACTGTTGGATGTGAATTATTACTTTTTCAACTAAAATAAGTGTGTTTAAAGTCATTTCTGTGCCTGAAATTGGTCAAAATTTAAGCTTTTGAGTAAGAGAAAACTCTGTAAAAATGGCAATTTTGGTCACTGTGAGGGTTTAAAAAGTGGTTATTCTACACGAGGCCCGATCCAAATGACATTTTGAATCATTTTTGGTAGAGTCCAAAAAATCAATTTTCAGATGAAAAAGGTTGACCCCGGACCTGTCGAATGTTCAAAAAAGTGGTCAACATTGATGACATTTTTACATTTAATCTTTTGACTTTAAATGACTGTTGGATGTGAATTATTACTTTTTCAACTAAAATAAGTTTGTTTAAAGTCATTTCTTTGCCTGAAATTGGTCAAAATTGAAGCTTTTGAGTAAGCGAAAACTCTGTAAAAATGGCAATTTTGGTCACTGTGAGGGTTTAAAAAGTGGTTATTCTACATGAGGCCCGATCCAAATGACATTTTGAATCATTTTTGGTAGAGTCCAAAAAATTAATTTTCTGATGAAAAAGGTTGACCCCGGACCTGTCGCATGTTCAAAAAAGTGGTCAACATTGATGAAATTTTAACATTTAATCTTTTGACTTTAAATGACTGTTGGATGTGAATTATTACTTTTTCAACTAAAATAAGTGTGTTTAAAGTCATTTCTTTGCCTGAAATTGGTCAAAATTGAAGCTTTTGAGTAAGCGAAAACTCGTAAAAATGGCAATTTTGGTCACTGTGAGGGTTTAAAAAGTGGTTATTCTACATGAGGCCCGATCCAAATGACATTTTGAATCATTTTTGGTAGAGTCCAAAAAATTAATTTTCTGATGAAAAAGGTTGACCCCGGACCTGTCGAATGTTCAAAAAAGTGGTCAACATTGATGAAATTTTAACATTTAATCTTTTGACTTTAAATGACTGTTGGATGTGAATTATGACTTTTTCAACTAAAATAAGTGTGTTTAAAGTCATTTCTGTGCCTGAAATTGGTCAAAAATGAAGCTTTTGAGTAAGCGAAAACTCTGTAAAAATGGCAATTTTGGTCACTGTGAGGGTTTAAAATGTGGTTATTCAACATGACGCCCGATCCAAATGACATTTTGAATCATTTTTGGTAGAGTCCAAAAAATCAATTTTCTGATGAAAAACGATGACCCCGGACCTGTCGATCGTTCAAAAAAGGGGTCAATATTGATGAAATTTTAACATTTAATCTTTTGACTTTAAATGACTGTTGGATGTGAATTATTACTTTTTCAACTAAAATAAGTGTGTTTAAAGTCATTTCTTTGCCTGAAATTGGTCAAAATTGAAGCTTTTGAGTAAGCGAAAACTCTGTAAAAATGGCAATTTTGGTCACTGTGAGGGTTTAAAAAGTGGTTATTCAACATGACGCCCGATCCAAATGACATTTTGAATCATTTTTGGTAGAGTCCAAAAAATCAATTTTCTGATGAAAAACGATGACCCCGGACCTGTCGATCGTTCAAAAAAGTGGTCAATATTGATGAAATTTTAACATTTAATCTTTTGACTTTAAATGACTGTTGGATGTGAATTATTACTTTTTCAACTAAAATAAGTGTGTTTAAAGTCATTTCTTTGCCTGAAATTGGTCAAAATTGAAGCTTTTGAGTAAGCGAAAACTCTGTAAAAATGGCAATTTTGGTCACTGTGAGGGTTTAAAAAGTGGTTATTCAACATGAGGCCCGATCCAAATGACATTTTGAATCATTTTTGGTAGAGTCCAAAAAATCAATTTTCTGATGAAACACGATGACCCCGGACCTGTCGATCGTTCAAAAAAGTGGTCAATATTGATGAAATTTTAACATTTAATCTTTTGACTTTAAATGACTGTTGGATGTGAATTATTACTTTTTCAACTAAAATAAGTGTGTTTAAAGTCATTTCTGTGCCTGAAATTGGTCAAAATTTAAGCTTTTGAGTAAGAGAAAACTCTGTAAAAATGGCAATTTTGGTCACTGTGAGGGTTTAAAAAGTGGTTATTCTACACGAGGCCCGATCCAAATGACATTTTGAATCATTTTTGGTAGAGTTCAAAAAATCAATTTTCAGATGAAAAAGGTTGACCCTGGACCTGTCGAATGTTCAAAAAAGTGGTCGACATTGATGAAATTTTAACATTTAATCTTTTGACTTTAAATGACTGTTGGATGTGAATTATTACTTTTTCAACTAAAATAAGTGTGTTTAAAGTCATTTCTGTGCCTGAAATTGGTCAAAATTTAAGCTTTTGAGTAAGAGAAAACTCTGTAAAAATGGCAATTTTGGTCACTGTGAGGGTTTAAAAAGTGGTTATTCTACACGAGGCCCGATCCAAATGACATTTTGAATCATTTTTGGTAGAGTCCAAAAAATCAATTTTCAGATGAAAAAGGTTGACCCCGGACCTGTCGAATGTTCAAAAAAGTGGTCAACATTGATGACATTTTTACATTTAATCTTTTGACTTTAAATGACTGTTGGATGTGAATTATTACTTTTTCAACTAAAATAAGTTTGTTTAAAGTCATTTCTTTGCCTGAAATTGGTCAAAATTGAAGCTTTTGAGTAAGCGAAAACTCTGTAAAAATGGCAATTTTGGTCACTGTGAGGGTTTAAAAAGTGGTTATTCTACATGAGGCCCGATCCAAATGACATTTTGAATCATTTTTGGTAGAGTCCAAAAAATTAATTTTCTGATGAAAAAGGTTGACCCCGGACCTGTCGCATGTTCAAAAAAGTGGTCAACATTGATGAAATTTTAACATTTAATCTTTTGACTTTAAATGACTGTTGGATGTGAATTATTACTTTTTCAACTAAAATAAGTGTGTTTAAAGTCATTTCTTTGCCTGAAATTGGTCAAAATTGAAGCTTTTGAGTAAGCGAAAACTCGTAAAAATGGCAATTTTGGTCACTGTGAGGGTTTAAAAAGTGGTTATTCTACATGAGGCCCGATCCAAATGACATTTTGAATCATTTTTGGTAGAGTCCAAAAAATTAATTTTCTGATGAAAAAGGTTGACCCCGGACCTGTCGAATGTTCAAAAAAGTGGTCAACATTGATGAAATTTTAACATTTAATCTTTTGACTTTAAATGACTGTTGGATGTGAATTATGACTTTTTCAACTAAAATAAGTGTGTTTAAAGTCATTTCTGTGCCTGAAATTGGTCAAAAATGAAGCTTTTGAGTAAGCGAAAACTCTGTAAAAATGGCAATTTTGGTCACTGTGAGGGTTTAAAATGTGGTTATTCAACATGACGCCCGATCCAAATGACATTTTGAATCATTTTTGGTAGAGTCCAAAAAATCAATTTTCTGATGAAAAACGATGACCCCGGACCTGTCGATCGTTCAAAAAAGGGGTCAATATTGATGAAATTTTAACATTTAATCTTTTGACTTTAAATGACTGTTGGATGTGAATTATTACTTTTTCAACTAAAATAAGTGTGTTTAAAGTCATTTCTTTGCCTGAAATTGGTCAAAATTGAAGCTTTTGAGTAAGCGAAAACTCTGTAAAAATGGCAATTTTGGTCACTGTGAGGGTTTAAAAAGTGGTTATTCAACATGAGGCCCGATCCAAATGACATTTTGAATCATTTTTGGTAGAGTCCAAAAAATCAATTTTCTGATGAAACACGATGACCCCGGACCTGTCGATCGTTCAAAAAAGTGGTCAATATTGATGAAATTTTAACATTTAATCTTTTGACTTTAAATGACTGTTGGATGTGAATTATTACTTTTTCAACTAAAATAAGTGTGTTTAAAGTCATTTCTGTGCCTGAAATTGGTCAAAATTTAAGCTTTTGAGTAAGAGAAAACTCTGTAAAAATGGCAATTTTGGTCACTGTGAGGGTTTAAAAAGTGGTTATTCTACACGAGGCCCGATCCAAATGACATTTTGAATCATTTTTGGTAGAGTCCAAAAAATCAATTTTCAGATGAAAAAGGTTGACCCCGGACCTGTCGAATGTTCAAAAAAGTGGTCAATATTGATGACATTTTTACATTTAATCTTTTGACTTTAAATGACTGTTGGATGTGAATTATTACTTTTTCAACTAAAATAAGTGTGTTTAAAGTCATTTCTGTGCCTGAAATTGGTCAAAATTGAAGCTTTTGAGAAAGCGAAAACTCTGTAAAAATGGCAATTTTGGTCACTCTGAGGGTTTAAAAAGTGGTTATTCAACATGAGGCCCGATCCAAATGACATTTTGAATCATTTTTGGTAGAGTCCAAAAAATCAAATTTTCTGAGGAAAAAGGTTGACCCCGGACCTGTCGAATGTTCAAAAAAGTGGTCAATATTGATGAAATTTTAACATTTAATCTTTTGACTTTAAATGACTGTTGGATGTGAATTAATACTTTTTCAACTAAAATAAGTGTGTTTAAAGTCATTTCTTTGCCTGAAATTGGTCAAAATTGAAGCTTTTAAGTAAGCGAAAACTCTGTAAAAATGGCAATTTTGGTCACTGTGAGGGTATAAAAAGTGGTTATTCTATATGAGGCCCGATCCAAATGACATTTTGAATCATTTTTGGTAGAGTCCAAAAAATCAATTTTCTGATGAAAAAGGTTGACCCCGGACCTGTCGCATGTTCAAAAAAGTGGTCAACATTGATGAAATTTTAACATTTAATCTTATGACTTTAAATGACTGTTGGATGTGAATTATTACTTTTTCAACTAAAATAAGTGTGTTTAAAGTCATTTCTTTGCCTGAAATTGGTCAAAATTGAAGCTTTTGAGTAAGCGAAAACTCTGTAAAAATGGCAATTTTGGTCACTGTGAGGGTTTAAAAAGTGGTTATTCTACACGAGGCCCGATCCAAATGACATTTTGAATCATTTTTGGTAGAGTCCAAAAAATCAATTTTCTGATGAAAAAGGTTGACCCCGGACCTGTCGAATGTTCAAAAAAGTGGTCAACATTGATGAAATTTTAACATTTAATCTTTTGACTTTAAATGACTGTTGGATGTGAATTATTACTTTTTCAACTAAAATAAGTGTGTTTAAAGTCATTTCTGTGCCTGAAATTGGTCAAAATTGAAGCTTTTAAGTAAGCGAAAACTCTGTAAAAATGGCAATTTTGGTCACTGTGAGGGTATAAAAAGTGGTTATTCTATATGAGGCCCGATCCAAATGACATTTTGAATCATTTTTGGTAGAGTCCAAAAAATCAATTTTCTGATGAAAAAGGTTGACCCCGGACCTGTCGCATGTTCAAGAAAGTGGTCAACATTGATGAAATTTTAACATTTAATCTTTTGACTTTAAATGACTGTTGGATGTGAATTATTACTTTTTCAACTAAAATAAGTGTGTTTAAAGTCATTTCTTTGCCTGAAATTGGTCAAAATTGAAGCTTTTTAGTAAGCGAAAACTCTGTTAATGGCAATTTTGGTCACTGTGAGGGTTTAAAAAGTGGTTATTCTACATGAGGCCCGATCCAAATGACATTTTGAATAATTTTTGGTAGAGTCCAAAAAATTAATTTTCTGATGAAAAAGGTTGACCCCGGACCTGTCGAATGTTCAAAAAAGTGGTCAACATTGATGAAATTTTAACATTTAATCTTTTGACTTTAAATGACTGTTGGATGTGAATTATTACTTTTTCAACTAAAATAAGTGTGTTTAAAGTCATTTCTGTGCCTGAAATTGGTCAAAATTGAAGCTTTTAAGTAAGCGAAAACTCTGTAAAAATGGCAATTTTGGTCACTGTGAGGGTTTAAAAAGTGGTTATTCAACATGAGGCCCGATCCAAATGACATTTTGAATCATTTTTGGTAGAGTCCAAAAAATCAAATTTTCTGAGGAAAAAGGTTGACCCCGGACCTGTTGAATGTTCAAAAAAGTGGTCAATATTGATGAAATTTTAACATTTAATCTTTTGACTTTAAATGACTGTTGGATGTGAATTAATACTTTTTCAACTAAAATAAGTGTGTTTAAAGTCATTTCTTTGCCTGAAATTGGTCAAAATTGAAGCTTTTGAGTAAGCGAAAACTCTGTAAAAATGGCAATTTTGGTCACTGTGAGGGTTTAAAAAGTGGTTATTCAACATGACGCCCGATCCAAATGACATTTTCAATCATTTTTGGTAGAGTCCAAAAAATCAATTTTCTGATGAAAAACGATGACCCCGGACCTGTCGATCGTTCAAAAAAGTGGTCAACATTGATGAAATTTTAACATTTAATCTTTAGACTTTAAATGACTGTTGGATGTGAATTATTACTTTTTCAACTAAAATAAGTGTGTTTAAAGTCATTTCTGTGCCTGAAATTGGTCAAAAATGAAGCTTATGAGTAAGCGAAAACTCTGTAAAAATGGCAATTTTGGTCACTGTGAGGGTTTAAAAAGTGGTTATTCAACATGAGGCCCGATCCAAATGACATTTTGAATCATTTTTGGTAGAGTCCAAAAAATCAATTTTCTGATGAAAAAGGTTGACCCCGGACCTGTCGAATGTTCAAAAAAGTGGTCAACATTGATGAAATTTTAACATTTAATCTTTTGACTTTAAATGACTGTTGGATGTGAATTATTACTTTTTCAACTAAAACAAGTGTGTTTAAAGTCATTTCTGTGCCTGAAATTGGTCAAAATTGAAGCTTTTAAGTAAGCGAAAACTCTGTAAAAATGGCAATTTTGGTCACTGTGAGGGTATAAAAAGTGGTTATTCTATATGAGGCCCGATCCAAATGACATTTTGAATCATTTTTGGTAGAGTCCAAAAAAATCAATTTTCTGATGAAAAAGGTTGACCCCGGACCTGTCGAATGTTCAAAAAAGTGGTCAACATTGATGAAATTTTAACATTTAATCTTTTGACTTTAAATGACTGTTGGATGTGAATTATTACTTTTTCAACTAAAATAAGTGTGTTTAAAGTCATTTCTGTGCCTGAAATTGGTCAAAATTGAAGCTTTTAAGTAAGCGAAAACTCTGTAAAAATGGCAATTTTGGTCACTGTGAGGGTATAAAAAGTGGTTATTCTATATGAGGCCCGATCCAAATGACATTTTGAATCATTTTTGGTAGAGTCCAAAAAATCAATTTTCTGATGAAAAAGGTTGACCCCGGACCTGTCGCATGTTCAAAAAAGTGGTCAACATTGATGAAATTTTAACATTTAATCTTTTGACTTTAAATGACTGTTGGATGTGAATTATTACTTTTTCAACTAAAATAAGTGTGTTTAAAGTCATTTCTGTGCCTGAAATTGGTCAAAAATGAAGCTTTTGAGTAAGCGAAAACTCTGTAAAAATGGCAATTTTGGTCACTGTGAGGGTTTAAAAAGTGGTTATTCTACACGAGGCCCGATCCAAATGACATTTTGAATCATTTTTGGTAGAGTCCAAAAAATCAATTTTCTGATGAAAAAGGTTGACCCCGGACCTGTCGAATGTTCAAAAAAGTGGTCAACATTGATGAAATTTTAACATTTAATCTTTTGACTTTAAATGACTGTTGGATGTGAATTATTACTTTTTCAACTAAAATAAGTGTGTTTAAAGTCATTTCTGTGCCTGAAATTGGTCAAAATTGAAGCTTTTAAGTAAGCGAAAACTCTGTAAAAATGGCAATTTTGGTCACTGTGAGGGTATAAAAAGTGGTTATTCTATATGAGGCCCGATCCAAATGACATTTTGAATCATTTTTGGTAGAGTCCAAAAAATCAATTTTCTGATGAAACACGATGACCCCGGACCTGTCGATCGTTCAAAAAAGTGGTCAATATTGATGAAATTTTAACATTTAATCTTTTGACTTTAAATGACTGTTGGATGTGAATTATTACTTTTTCAACTAAAATAAGTGTGTTTAAAGTCATTTCTGTGCCTGAAATTGGTCAAAATTGAAGCTTTTAAGTAAGCGAAAACTCTGTAAAAATGGCAATTTTGGTCACTGTGAGGGTATAAAAAGTGGTTATTCTATATGAGGCCCGATCCAAATTACATTTTGAATCATTTTTGGTAGAGTCCAAAAAATCAATTTTCTGATGAAAAAGGTTGACCCCGGACCTGTCGCATGTTCAAAAAAGTGGTCAACATTGATGAAATTTTAACATTTAATCTTTTGACTTTAAATGACTGTTGGATGTGAATTATTACTTTTTCAACTAAAATAAGTGTGTTTAAAGTCATTTCTTTGCCTGAAATTGGTCAAAATTGAAGCTTTTGAGTAAGCGAAAACTCTGTAAAAATGGCAATTTTGGTCACTGTGAGGGTTTAAAAAGTGGTTATTCTACATGAGGCCCGATCCAAATGACATTTTGAATCATTTTTGGTAGAGTCCAAAAAATTAATTTTCTGATGAAAAAGGTTGACCCCGGACCTGTCGAACGTTCAAAAAAGTGGTCAACATTGATGAAATTTTAACATTTAATCTTTTGACTTTAAATGACTGTTGGATGTGAATTATTACTTTTTCAACTAAAATAAGTGTGTTTAAAGTCATTTTTTTGCCTGAAATTGGTCAAAATTGAAGCTTTTGAGTAAGCGAAAACTCTGTAAAAATGGCAATTTTGGTCACTGTGAGGGTTTAAAAAGTGGTTATTCAACATGAGGCCCGATCCAAATGACATTTTGAATCATTTTTGGTAGAGTCCAAAAAATCAATTTTCTGATGAAACACGATGACCCCGGACCTGTCGATCGTTCAAAAAAGTGGTCAATATTGATGAAATTTTAACATTTAATCTTTTGACTTTAAATGACTGTTGGATGTGAATTATTACTTTTTCAACTAAAATAAGTGTGTTTAAAGTCATTTCTGTGCCTGAAATTGGTCAAAAATGAAGCTTTTGAGTAAGTGAAAACTCTGTAAAAATGGCAATTTTGGTCACTGTGAGGGTTTAAAATGTGGTTATTCAACATGACGCCCGATCCAAATGACATTTTGAATCATTTTTAGTAGAGTCCAAAAAATCAATTTTCTGATGAAAAACGATGACCCCGGACCTGTCGATCGTTCAAAAAAGTGGTCAATATTGATGAAATTTTAACATTTAATCTTTTGACTTTAAATGACTGTTGGATGTGAATTATTACTTTTTCAACTAAAATAAGTGTGTTTAAAGTCATTTCTTTGCCTGAAATTGGTCAAAATTGAAGCTTTTGAGTAAGCGAAAACTCTGTAAAAATGGCAATTTTGGTCACTGTGAGGGTTTAAAAAGTGGTTATTCAACATGAGGCCCGATCCAAATGACATTTTGAATCATTTTTGGTAGAGTCCAAAAAATCAATTTTCTGATGAAACACGATGACCCCGGACCTGTCGATCGTTCAAAAAAGTGGTCAATATTGATGAAATTTTAACATTTAATCTTTTGACTTTAAATGACTGTTGGATGTGAATTATTACTTTTTCAACTAAAATAAGTGTGTTTAAAGTCATTTCTGTGCCTGAAATTGGTCAAAATTTAAGCTTTTGAGTAGGAGAAAACTCTGTAAAAATGGCAATTTTGGTCACTGTGAGGGTTTAAAAAGTGGTTATTCTACACGAGGCCCGATCCAAATGACATTTTGAATCATTTTTGGTAGAGTCCAAAAAATCAATTTTCAGATGAAAAAGGTTGACCCCGGACCTGTCGCATGTTCAAAAAAGTGGTCAACATTGATGAAATTTTAACATTTAATCTTTTGACTTTAAATGACTGTTGGATGTGAATTATTACTTTTTCAACTAAAATAAGTGTGTTTAAAGTCATTTCTTTGCCTGAAATTGGTCAAAATTGAAGCTTTTGAGTAAGCGAAAACTCTGTAAAAATGGCAATTTTGGTCACTGTGAGGGTTTAAAAAGTGGTTATTCTACATGAGGCCCGATCCAAATGACATTTTGAATCATTTTTGGTAGAGTCCAATAAATTAATTTTCTGATGAAAAAGGTTGACCCCGGACCTGTCGCATGTTCAAAAAAGTGGTCAACATTGATGAAATTTTAACATTTAATCTTTTGACTTTAAATGACTGTTGGATGTGAATTATTACTTTTTCAACTAAAATAAGTGTGTTTAAAGTCATTTCTTTGCCTGAAATTGGTCAAAATTGAAGCTTTTGAGTAAGCGAAAACTCTGTAAAAATGGCAATTTTGGTCACTGTGAGGGTTTAAAAAGTGGTTATTCTACATGAGGCCCGATCCAAATGACATTTTGAATCATTTTTGGTAGAGTCCAAAAAATTAATTTTCTGATGAAAAAGGTTGACCCCGGACCTGTCGCATGTTCAAAAAAGTGGTCAACATTGATGAAATTTTAACATTTAATCTTTTGACTTTAAATGACTGTTGGATGTGAATTATTACTTTTTCAACTAAAATAAGTGTGTTTAAAGTCATTTCTTTGCCTGAAATTGGTCAAAATTGAAGCTTTTGAGTAAGCGAAAACTCTGTAAAAATGGCAATTTTGGTCACTGTGAGGGTTTAAAAAGTGGTTATTCAACATGACGCCCGATCCAAATGACATTTTCAATCATTTTTGGTAGAGTCCAAAAAATCAATTTTCTGATGAAAAAGGTTAACCCCGGACCTGTCGAATGTTCAAAAAAGTGGTCAACATTGATGAAATTTTAACATTTAATCTTTTGACTTTAAATGACTGTTGGATGTGAATTATTACTTTTTCAACTAAAATAAGTGTGTTTAAAGTCATTTCTGTGCCTGAAATTGGTCAAAAATGAAGCTTATGAGTAAGCGAAAACTCTGTAAAAATGGCAATTTTGGTCACTGTGAGGGTTTAAAAAGTGGTTATTCTACACGAGGCCCGATCCAAATGACATTTTGAATCATTTTTGGTAGAGTCCAAAAAATCAATTTTCTGATGAAAAAGGTTGACCCCGGACCTGTTGAATGTTCAAAAAAGTGGTCAACATTGATGAAATTTTAACATTTAATCTTTTGACTTTAAATGACTGTTGGATGTGAATTATTACTTTTTCAACTAAAACAAGTGTGTTTAAAGTCATTTCTGTGCCTGAAATTGGTCAAAATTGAAGCTTTTGAGTAAGCGAAAACTCTGTAAAAATGGCAATTTTGGTCACTGTGAGGGTTTAAAAAGTGGCTATTCTACATGAGGCCCGATCCAAATGACATTTTGAATCATTTTTGGTAGAGTCCAAAAAATCAATTTTCTGATGAAAAAGGTTGACCCCGGACCTGTCGAATGTTCAAAAAAGTGGTCAACATTGATGAAATTTTAACATTTAATCTTTTGACTTTAAATGACTGTTGGATGTGAATTATTACTTTTTCAACTAAAATAAGTGTGTTTAAAGTCATTTCTGTGCCTGAAATTGGTCAAAATTGAAGCTTTTAAGTAAGCGAAAACTCTGTAAAAATGGCAATTTTGGTCACTGTGAGGGTATAAAAAGTGGTTATTCTATATGAGGCCCGATCCAAATGACATTTTGAATCATTTTTGGTAGAGTCCAAAAAATCAATTTTCTGATGAAAAAGGTTGACCCCGGACCTGTCGAATGTTCAAAAAAGTGGTCAACATTGATGAAATTTTAACATTTAATCTTTTGACTTTAAATGACTGTTGGATGTGAATTATTACTTTTTCAACTAAAATAAGTGTGTTTAAAGTCATTTCTGTGCCTGAAATTGGTCAAAATTGAAGCTTTTAAGTAAGCGAAAACTCTGTAAAAATGGCAATTTTGGTCACTGTGAGGGTATAAAAAGTGGTTATTCTATATGAGGCCCGATCCAAATGACATTTTGAATCATTTTTGGTAGAGTCCAAAAAATCAATTTTCTGATGAAAAAGGTTGACCCCGGACCTGTCGCATGTTCAAAAAAGTGGTCAACATTGATGAAATTTTAACATTTAATCTTATGACTTTAAATGACTGTTGGATGTGAATTATTACTTTTTCAACTAAAATAAGTGTGTTTAAAGTCATTTCTTTGCCTGAAATTGGTCAAAATTGAAGCTTTTGAGTAAGCGAAAACTCTGTAAAAATGGCAATTTTGGTCACTGTGAGGGTTTAAAAAGTGGTTATTCTACATGAGGCCCGATCCAAATGACATTTTGAATCATTTTTGGTAGAGTCCAAAAAATTAATTTTCTGATGAAAAAGGTTGACCCCGGACCTGTCGAATGTTCAAAAAAGTGGTCAACATTGATGACATTTTAACATTTAATCTTTTGACTTTAAATGACTGTTGGATGTGAATTATTACTTTTTCAACTAAAATAAGTGTGTTTAAAGTCATTTCTGTGCCTGAAATTGGTCAAAAATGAAGCTTTTGAGTAAGCGAAAACTCTGTAAAAATGGCGATTTTGGTCACTGTGAGGGTTTAAAAAGTGGTTATTCTACACGAGGCCCGATCCAAATGACATTTTGAATCATTTTTGGTAGAGTCCAAAAAATCAATTTTCTGATGAAAAAGGTTGACCCCGGACCTGTCGAATGTTCAAAAAAGTGGTCAACATTGATGAAATTTTAACATTTAATCTTTTGACTTTAAATGACTGTTGGATGTGAATTATTACTTTTTCAACTAAAATAAGTGTGTTTAAAGTCATTTCTGTGCCTGAAATTGGTCAAAATTGAAGCTTTTAAGTAAGCGAAAACTCTGTAAAAATGGCAATTTTGGTCACTGTGAGGGTATAAAAAGTGGTTATTCTATATGAGGCCCGATCCAAATGACATTTTGAATCATTTTTGGTAGAGTCCAAAAAATCAATTTTCTGATGAAAAAGGTTGACCCCGGACCTGTCGCATGTTCAAAATAGTGGTCAACATTGATGAAATTTTAACATTTAATCTTTTGACTTTAAATGACTGTTGGATGTGAATTATTACTTTTTCAACTAAAATAAGTGTGTTTAAAGTCATTTCTTTGCCTGAAATTGGTCAAAATTGAAGCTTTTGAGTAAGCGAAAACTCTGTTAAAATGGCAATTTTGGTCACTGTGAGGGTTTAAAAAGTGGTTATTCTACATGAGGCCCGATCCAAATGACATTTTGAATCATTTTTGGTAGAGTCCAAAAAATTAATTTTCTGATGAAAAAGGTTGACCCCGGACCTGTCGAATGTTCAAAAAAGTGGTCAACATTGATGAAATTTTAACATTTAATCTTTTGACTTTAAATGACTGTTGGATGTGAATTATTACTTTTTCAACTAAAATAAGTGTGTTTAAAGTCATTTCTTTGCCTGAAATTGGTCAAAATTTAAGCTTTTGAGTAAGCGAAAACTCTGTAAAAATGGCAATTTTGGTCACTGTGAGGGTTTAAAAAGTGGTTATTCAACATGAGGCCCGATCCAAATGACATTTTGAATCATTTTTGGTAGAGTCCAAAAAATCAATTTTCTGATGAAACACGATGACCCCGGACCTGTCGATCGTTCAAAAAAGTGGTCAATATTGATGAAATTTTAACATTTAATCTTTTGACTTTAAATGACTGTTGGATGTGAATTATTACTTTTTCAACTAAAATAAGTGTGTTTAAAGTCATTTCTGTGCCTGAAATTGGTCAAAAATGAAGCTTTTGAGTAAGTGAAAACTCTGTAAAAATGGCAATTTTGGTCACTGTGAGGGTTTAAAATGTGGTTATTCAACATGACGCCCGATCCAAATGACATTTTGAATCATTTTTGGTAGAGTCCAAAAAATCAATTTTCTGATGAAAAACGATGACCCCGGACCTGTCGATCGTTCAAAAAAGTGGTCAATATTGATGAAATTTTAACATTTAATCTTTTGACTTTAAATGACTGTTGGATGTGAATTATTACTTTTTCAACTAAAATAAGTGTGTTTAAAGTCATTTCTTTGCCTGAAATTGGTCAAAATTGAAGCTTTTGAGTAAGCGAAAACTCTGTAAAAATGGCAATTTTGGTCACTGTGAGGGTTTAAAAAGTGGTTATTCAACATGAGGCCCGATCCAAATGACATTTTGAATCATTTTTGGTAGAGTCCAAAAAATCAATTTTCAGATGAAAAAGGTTGACCCCGGACCTGTCGAATGTTCAAAAAAGTGGTCGACATTGATGAAATTTTAACATTTAATCTTTTGACTTTAAATGACTGTTGGATGTGAATTATTACTTTTTCAACTAAAATAAGTGTGTTTAAAGTCATTTCTGTGCCTGAAATTGGTCAAAATTTAAGCTTTTGAGTAAGAGAAAACTCTGTAAAAATGGCAATTTTGGTCACTGTGAGGGTTTAAAAAGTGGTTATTCTACACGAGGCCCGATCCAAATGACATTTTGAATCATTTTTGGTAGAGTCCAAAAAATCAATTTTCAGATGAAAAAGGTTGACCCCGGACCTGTCGAATGTTCAAAAAAGTGGTCAACATTGATGACATTTTTACATTTAATCTTTTGACTTTAAATGACTGTTGGATGTGAATTATTACTTTTTCAACTAAAATAAGTTTGTTTAAAGTCATTTCTGTGCCTGAAATTGGTCAAAATTGAAGCTTTTGAGAAAGCGAAAACTCTGTAAAAATGGCAATTTTGGTCACTGTGAGGGTTTAAAAAGTGGTTATTCAACATGACGCCCGATCCAAATGACATTTTGAATCATTTTTGGTAGAGTCCAAAAAATCAATTTTCTGATGAAAAACGATGACCCCGGCCCGGTCGATCGTTCAAAAAAGTGGTCAATATTGATGAAATTTTAACATTTAATCTTTTGACTTTAAATGACTGTTGGATGTGAATTATTACTTTTTCAACTAAAATAAGTGTGTTTAAAGTCATTTCTGTGCCTGAAATTGGTCAAAATTGAAGCTTTTAAGTAAGCGAAAACTCTGTAAAAATGGCAATTTTGGTCACTCTGAGGGTTTAAAAAGTGGTTATTCAACATGAGGCCCGATCCAAATGACATTTTGAATCATTTTTGGTAGAGTCCAAAAAATCTAATTTTCTGAGGAAAAAGGTTGACCCCGGACCTGTTGAATGTTCAAAAAAGTGGTCAATATTGATGAAATTTTAACATTTAATCTTTTGACTTTAAATGACTGTTGGATGTGAATTAATACTTTTTCAACTAAAATAAGTGTGTTTAAAGTCATTTCTTTGCCTGAAATTGGTCAAAATTGAAGCTTTTGAGTAAGCGAAAACTCTGTAAAAATGGCAATTTTGGTCACTGTGAGGGTTTAAAAAGTGGTTATTCAACATGACGCCCGATCCAAATGACATTTTCAATCATTTTTGGTAGAGTCCAAAAAATCAATTTTCTGATGAAAAAGGTTAACCCCGGACCTGTCGAATGTTCAAAAAAGTGGTCAACATTGATGAAATTTTAACATTTAATCTTTTGACTTTAAATGACTGTTGGATGTGAATTATTACTTTTTCAACTAAAATAAGTGTGTTTAAAGTCATTTCTGTGCCTGAAATTGGTCAAAAATGAAGCTTATGAGTAAGCGAAAACTCTGTAAAAATGGCAATTTTGGTCACTGTGAGGGTTTAAAAAGTGGTTATTCTACACGAGGCCCGATCCAAATGACATTTTGAATCATTTTTGGTAGAGTCCAAAAAATCAATTTTCTGATGAAAAAGGTTGACCCCGGACCTGTCGAATGTTCAAAAAAGTGGTCAACATTGATGAAATTTTAACATTTAATCTTTTGACTTTAAATGACTGTTGGATGTGAATTATTACTTTTTCAACTAAAACAAGTGTGTTTAAAGTGATTTCTGTGCCTGAAATTGGTCAAAATTGAAGCTTTTGAGTAAGCAAAAACTCTGTAAAAATGGCAATTTTGGTCACTGTGAGGGTTTAAAAAGTGGCTATTCTACATGAGTCCCGATCCAAATGACATTTTGAATCATTTTTGGTAGAGTCCAAAAAATCAATTTTCTGATGAAAAAGGTTGACCCCGGACCTGTCGAATGTTCAAAAAAGTGGTCAACATTGATGAAATTTTAACATTTAATCTTTTGACTTTAAATGACTGTTGGATGTGAATTATTACTTTTTCAACTAAAATAAGTGTGTTTAAAGTCATTTCTGTGCCTGAAATTGGTCAAAATTGAAGCTTTTAAGTAAGCGAAAACTCTGTAAAAATGGCAATTTTGGTCACTGTGAGGGTATAAAAAGTGGTTATTCTATATGAGGCCCGATCCAAATGACATTTTGAATCATTTTTGGTAGAGTCCAAAAAATCAATTTTCTGATGAAAAAGGTTGACCCCGGACCTGTCGAATGTTCAAAAAAGTGGTCAACATTGATAAATTTTAACATTTAATCTTTTGACTTTAAATGACTGTTGGATGTGAATTATTACTTTTTCAACTAAAATAAGTGTGTTTAAAGTCATTTCTTTGCCTGAAATTGGTCAAAATTGAAGCTTTTGAGTAAGCGAAAACTCTGTAAAAATGGCAATTTTGGTCACTGTGAGGGTTTAAAAAGTGGTTATTCTACATGAGGCCCGATCCAAATGACATTTTGAATCATTTTTGGTAGAGTCCAAAAAATTAATTTTCTTATGAAAAAGGTTGACCCCGGACCTGTCGCATGTTCAAAAAAGTGGTCAACATTGATGAAATTTTAACATTTAATCTTTTGACTTTAAATGACTGTTGGATGTGAATTATTACTTTTTCAACTAAAATAAGTGTGTTTAAAGTCATTTCTTTGCCTGAAATTGGTCAAAATTGAAGCTTTTGAGTAAGCGAAAACTCTGTAAAAATGGCAATTTTGGTCACTGTGAGGGTTTAAAAAGTGGTTATTCAACATGACGCCCGATCCAAATGACATTTTCAATCATTTTTGGTAGAGTCCAAAAAATCAATTTTCTGATGAAAAAGGTTAACCCCGGACCTGTCGAATGTTCAAAAAAGTGGTCAACATTGATGAAATTTTAACATTTAATCTTTTGACTTTAAATGACTGTTGGATGTGAATTATTACTTTTTCAACTAAAATAGGTGTGTTTAAAGTCATTTCTGTGCCTGAAATTGGTCAAAAATGAAGCTTATGAGTAAGCGAAAACTCTGTAAAAATGGCAATTTTGGTCACTGTGAGGGTTTAAAAAGTGGTTATTCTACACGAGGCCCGATCCAAATGACATTTTGAATCATTTTTGGTAGAGTCCAAAAAATCAATTTTCTGATGAAAAAGGTTGACCCCGGACCTGTCGAATGTTCAAAAAAGTGGTCAACATTGATGAAATTTTAACATTTAATCTTTTGACTTTAAATGACTGTTGGATGTGAATTATTACTTTTTCAACTAAAACAAGTGTGTTTAAAGTCATTTCTGTGCCTGAAATTGGTCAAAATTGAAGCTTTTGAGTAAGCGAAAACTCTGTAAAAATGGCAATTTTGGTCACTGTGAGGGTTTAAAAAGTGGCTATTCTACATGAGGCCCGATCCAAATGACATTTTGAATCATTTTTGGTAGAGTCCAAAAAATCAATTTTCTGATGAAAAAGGTTGACCCCGGACCTGTCGAATGTTCAAAAAAGTGGTCAACATTGATGAAATTTTAACATTTAATCTTTTGACTTTAAATGACTGTTGGATGTGAATTATTACTTTTTCAACTAAAATAAGTGTGTTTAAAGTCATTTCTGTGCCTGAAATTGGTCAAAATTGAAGCTTTTAAGTAAGCGAAAACTCTGTAAAAATGGCAATTTTGGTCACTGTGAGGGTATAAAAAGTGGTTATTCTATATGAGGCCCGATCCAAATGACATTTTGAATCATTTTTGGTAGAGTCCAAAAAATCAATTTTCTGATGAAAAAGGTTGACCCCGGACCTGTCGAATGTTCAAAAAAGTGGTCAACATTGATGAAATTTTAACATTTAATCTTTTGACTTTAAATGACTGTTGGATGTGAATTATTACTTTTTCAACTAAAATAAGTGTGTTTAAAGTCATTTCTGTGCCTGAAATTGGTCAAAATTGAAGCTTTTAAGTAAGCGAAAACTCTGTAAAAATGGCAATTTTGGTCACTGTGAGGGTATAAAAAGTGGTTATTCTATATGAGGCCCGATCCAAATGACATTTTGAATCATTTTTGGTAGAGTCCAAAAAATCAATTTTCTGATGAAAAAGGTTGACCCCGGACCTGTCGCATGTTCAAAAAAGTGGTCAACATTGATGAAATTTTAACATTTAATCTTATGACTTTAAATGACTGTTGGATGTGAATTATTACTTTTTCAACTAAAATAAGTGTGTTTAAAGTCATTTCTTTGCCTGAAATTGGTCAAAATTGAAGCTTTTGAGTAAGCGAAAACTCTGTAAAAATGGCAATTTTGGTCACTGTGAGGGTTTAAAAAGTGGTTATTCTACATGAGGCCCGATCCAAATGACATTTTGAATCATTTTTGGTAGAGTCCAAAAAATTAATTTTCTGATGAAAAAGGTTGACCCCGGACCTGTCGAATGTTCAAAAAAGTGGTCAACATTGATGACATTTTAACATTTAATCTTTTGACTTTAAATGACTGTTGGATGTGAATTATTACTTTTTCAACTAAAATAAGTGTGTTTAAAGTCATTTCTGTGCCTGAAATTGGTCAAAAATGAAGCTTTTGAGTAAGCGAAAACTCTGTAAAAATGGCGATTTTGGTCACTGTGAGGGTTTAAAAAGTGGTTATTCTACACGAGGCCCGATCCAAATGACATTTTGAATCATTTTTGGTAGAGTCCAAAAAATCAATTTTCTGATGAAAAAGGTTGACCCCGGACCTGTCGAATGTTCAAAAAAGTGGTCAACATTGATGAAATTTTAACATTTAATCTTTTGACTTTAAATGACTGTTGGATGTGAATTATTACTTTTTCAACTAAAATAAGTGTGTTTAAAGTCATTTCTGTGCCTGAAATTGGTCAAAATTGAAGCTTTTAAGTAAGCGAAAACTCTGTAAAAATGGCAATTTTGGTCACTGTGAGGGTATAAAAAGTGGTTATTCTATATGAGGCCCGATCCAAATGACATTTTGAATCATTTTTGGTAGAGTCCAAAAAATCAATTTTCTGATGAAAAAGGTTGACCCCGGACCTGTCGCATGTTCAAAATAGTGGTCAACATTGATGAAATTTTAACATTTAATCTTTTGACTTTAAATGACTGTTGGATGTGAATTATTACTTTTTCAACTAAAATAAGTGTGTTTAAAGTCATTTCTTTGCCTGAAATTGGTCAAAATTGAAGCTTTTGAGTAAGCGAAAACTCTGTTAAAATGGCAATTTTGGTCACTGTGAGGGTTTAAAAAGTGGTTATTCTACATGAGGCCCGATCCAAATGACATTTTGAATCATTTTTGGTAGAGTCCAAAAAATTAATTTTCTGATGAAAAAGGTTGACCCCGGACCTGTCGAATGTTCAAAAAAGTGGTCAACATTGATGAAATTTTAACATTTAATCTTTTGACTTTAAATGACTGTTGGATGTGAATTATTACTTTTTCAACTAAAATAAGTGTGTTTAAAGTCATTTCTTTGCCTGAAATTGGTCAAAATTTAAGCTTTTGAGTAAGCGAAAACTCTGTAAAAATGGCAATTTTGGTCACTGTGAGGGTTTAAAAAGTGGTTATTCAACATGAGGCCCGATCCAAATGACATTTTGAATCATTTTTGGTAGAGTCCAAAAAATCAATTTTCTGATGAAACACGATGACCCCGGACCTGTCGATCGTTCAAAAAAGTGGTCAATATTGATGAAATTTTAACATTTAATCTTTTGACTTTAAATGACTGTTGGATGTGAATTATTACTTTTTCAACTAAAATAAGTGTGTTTAAAGTCATTTCTGTGCCTGAAATTGGTCAAAAATGAAGCTTTTGAGTAAGTGAAAACTCTGTAAAAATGGCAATTTTGGTCACTGTGAGGGTTTAAAATGTGGTTATTCAACATGACGCCCGATCCAAATGACATTTTGAATCATTTTTGGTAGAGTCCAAAAAATCAATTTTCTGATGAAAAACGATGACCCCGGACCTGTCGATCGTTCAAAAAAGTGGTCAATATTGATGAAATTTTAACATTTAATCTTTTGACTTTAAATGACTGTTGGATGTGAATTATTACTTTTTCAACTAAAATAAGTGTGTTTAAAGTCATTTCTTTGCCTGAAATTGGTCAAAATTGAAGCTTTTGAGTAAGCGAAAACTCTGTAAAAATGGCAATTTTGGTCACTGTGAGGGTTTAAAAAGTGGTTATTCAACATGAGGCCCGATCCAAATGACATTTTGAATCATTTTTGGTAGAGTCCAAAAAATCAATTTTCAGATGAAAAAGGTTGACCCCGGACCTGTCGAATGTTCAAAAAAGTGGTCGACATTGATGAAATTTTAACATTTAATCTTTTGACTTTAAATGACTGTTGGATGTGAATTATTACTTTTTCAACTAAAATAAGTGTGTTTAAAGTCATTTCTGTGCCTGAAATTGGTCAAAATTTAAGCTTTTGAGTAAGAGAAAACTCTGTAAAAATGGCAATTTTGGTCACTGTGAGGGTTTAAAAAGTGGTTATTCTACACGAGGCCCGATCCAAATGACATTTTGAATCATTTTTGGTAGAGTCCAAAAAATCAATTTTCAGATGAAAAAGGTTGACCCCGGACCTGTCGAATGTTCAAAAAAGTGGTCAACATTGATGACATTTTTACATTTAATCTTTTGACTTTAAATGACTGTTGGATGTGAATTATTACTTTTTCAACTAAAATAAGTTTGTTTAAAGTCATTTCTGTGCCTGAAATTGGTCAAAATTGAAGCTTTTGAGAAAGCGAAAACTCTGTAAAAATGGCAATTTTGGTCACTGTGAGGGTTTAAAAAGTGGTTATTCAACATGACGCCCGATCCAAATGACATTTTGAATCATTTTTGGTAGAGTCCAAAAAATCAATTTTCTGATGAAAAACGATGACCCCGGCCCGGTCGATCGTTCAAAAAAGTGGTCAATATTGATGAAATTTTAACATTTAATCTTTTGACTTTAAATGACTGTTGGATGTGAATTATTACTTTTTCAACTAAAATAAGTGTGTTTAAAGTCATTTCTGTGCCTGAAATTGGTCAAAATTGAAGCTTTTAAGTAAGCGAAAACTCTGTAAAAATGGCAATTTTGGTCACTCTGAGGGTTTAAAAAGTGGTTATTCAACATGAGGCCCGATCCAAATGACATTTTGAATCATTTTTGGTAGAGTCCAAAAAATCTAATTTTCTGAGGAAAAAGGTTGACCCCGGACCTGTTGAATGTTCAAAAAAGTGGTCAATATTGATGAAATTTTAACTTTTAATCCTTTGACTTTAAATGACTGTTGGATGTGAATTAATACTTTTTCAACTAAAATAAGTGTGTTTAAAGTCATTTCTTTGCCTGAAATTGGTCAAAATTGAAGCTTTTGAGTAAGCGAAAACTCTGTAAAAAAGGCAATTTTGGTCACTGTGAGGGTTTAAAAAGTGGTTATTCAACATGACGCCCGATCCAAATGACATTTTCAATCATTTTTGGTAGAGTCCAAAAAATCAATTTTCTGATGAAAAAGGTTAACCCCGGACCTGTCGAATGTTCAAAAAAGTGGTCAACATTGATGAAATTTTAACATTTAATCTTTTGACTTTAAATGACTGTTGGATGTGAATTATTACTTTTTCAACTAAAATAAGTGTGTTTAAAGTCATTTCTGTGCCTGAAATTGGTCAAAAATGAAGCTTATGAGTAAGCGAAAACTCTGTAAAAATGGCAATTTTGGTCACTGTGAGGGTTTAAAAAGTGGTTATTCTACACGAGGCCCGATCCAAATGACATTTTGAATCATTTTTGGTAGAGTCCAAAAAATCAATTTTCTGATGAAAAAGGTTGACCCCGGACCTGTCGAATGTTCAAAAAAGTGGTCAACATTGATGAAATTTTAACATTTAATCTTTTGACTTTAAATGACTGTTGGATGTGAATTATTACTTTTTCAACTAAAACAAGTGTGTTTAAAGTGATTTCTGTGCCTGAAATTGGTCAAAATTGAAGCTTTTGAGTAAGCAAAAACTCTGTAAAAATGGCAATTTTGGTCACTGTGAGGGTTTAAAAAGTGGCTATTCTACATGAGTCCCGATCCAAATGACATTTTGAATCATTTTTGGTAGAGTCCAAAAAATCAATTTTCTGATGAAAAAGGTTGACCCCGGACCTGTCGAATGTTCAAAAAAGTGGTCAACATTGATGAAATTTTAACATTTAATCTTTTGACTTTAAATGACTGTTGGATGTGAATTATTACTTTTTCAACTAAAATAAGTGTGTTTAAAGTCATTTCTGTGCCTGAAATTGGTCAAAATTGAAGCTTTTAAGTAAGCGAAAACTCTGTAAAAATGGCAATTTTGGTCACTGTGAGGGTATAAAAAGTGGTTATTCTATATGAGGCCCGATCCAAATGACATTTTGAATCATTTTTGGTAGAGTCCAAAAAATCAATTTTCTGATGAAAAAGGTTGACCCCGGACCTGTCGAATGTTCAAAAAAGTGGTCAACATTGATGAAATTTTAACATTTAATCTTTTGACTTTAAATGACTGTTGGATGTGAATTATTACTTTTTCAACTAAAATAAGTGTGTTTAAAGTCATTTCTGTGCCTGAAATTGGTCAAAATTGAAGCTTTTAAGTAAGCGAAAACTCTGTAAAAATGGCAATTTTGGTCACTGTGAGGGTATAAAAAGTGGTTATTCTATATGAGGCCCGATCCAAATGACATTTTGAATCATTTTTGGTAGAGTCCAAAAAATCAATTTTCTGATGAAAAAGGTTGACCCCGGACCTGTCGCATGTTCAAAAAAGTGGTCAACATTGATGAAATTTTAACATTTAATCTTATGACTTTAAATGACTGTTGGATGTGAATTATTACTTTTTCAACTAAAATAAGTGTGTTTAAAGTCATTTCTTTGCCTGAAATTGGTCAAAATTGAAGCTTTTGAGTAAGCGAAAACTCTGTAAAAATGGCAATTTTGGTCACTGTGAGGGTATAAAAAGTGGTTATTCTACATGAGGCCCGATCCAAATGACATTTTGAATCATTTTTGGTAGAGTCCAAAAAATCAATTTTCTGATGAAAAAGGTTGACCCCGGACCTGTCGCATGTTCAAAAAAGTGGTCAACATTGATGAAATTTTAACATTTAATCTTTTGACTTTAAATGACTGTTGGATGTGAATTATTACTTTTTCAACTAAAATAAGTGTGTTTAAAGTCATTTCTTTGCCTGAAATTGGTCAAAATTGAAGCTTTTGAGTAAGCGAAAACTCTGTAAAAATGGCAATTTTGGTCACTGTGAGGGTTTAAAAAGTGGTTATTCTACATGAGGCCCGTTCCAAATGACATTTTGAATCATTTTTGGTAGAGTCCAAAAAATTAATTTTCTGATGAAAAAGGTTGAGCCCGGACCTGTCGAATGTTCAAAAAAGTGGTCAATATTGATGAAATTTTAACATTTAATCTTTTGACTTTAAATGACTGTTGGATGTGAATTATTACTTTTTCAACTAAAATAAGTGTGTTTAAAGTCATTTCTGTGCCTGAAATTGGTCAAAAATGAAGCTTTTGAGTAAGTGAAAACTCTGTAAAAATGGCAATTTTGGTCACTGTGAGGGTTTAAAATGTGGTTATTCAACATGGCGCCCGATCCAAATGACATTTTGAATCATTTTTGGTAGAGTCCAAAAAATCAATTTTCTGATGAAAAACGATGACCCCGGACCTGTCGATCGTTCAAAAAAGTGGTCAATATTGATGAAATTTTAACATTTAATCTTTTGACTTTAAATGACTGTTGGATGTGAATTATTACTTTTTCAACTAAAATAAGTGTGTTTAAAGTCATTTCTTTGCCTGAAATTGGTTAAAATTGAAGCTTTTGAGTAAGCGAAAACTCTGTAAAAATGGCAATTTTGGTCACTGTGAGGGTTTAAAAAGTGGTTATTCAACATGAGGCCCGATCCAAATGACATTTTGAATCATTTTTGGTAGAGTCCAAAAAATCAATTTTCTGATGAAACACGATGACCCCGGACCTGTCGATCGTTCAAAAAAGTGGTCAATATTGATGAAATTTTAACATTTAATCTTTTGACTTTAAATGACTGTTGGATGTGAATTATTACTTTTTCAACTAAAATGAGTGTGTTTAAAGTCATTTCTGTGCCTGAAATTGGTCAAAATTTAAGCTTTTGAGTAAGCGAAAACTCTGTAAAAATGGCAATTTTGGTCACTGTGAGGGTTTAAAAAGTGGTTATTCTACACGAGGCCCGATCCAAATGACATTTTGAATCATTTTTGGTAGAGTCCAAAAAATCAATTTTCAGATGAAAAAGGTTGACCCCGGACCTGTCGAATGTTCAAAAAAGTGGTCAACATTGATGACATTTTAACATTTAATCTTTTGACTTTAAATGACTGTTGGATGTGAATTATTACTTTTTCAACTAAAATAAGTTTGTTTAAAGTCATTTCTGTGCCTCAAATTGGTCAAAATTGAAGCTTTTGAGAAAGAGAAAACTCTGTAAAAATGGCAATTTTGGTCACTGTGAGGGTTTAAAAAGTGGTTATTCAACATGACGCCCGATCCAAATGACATTTTGAATCATTTTTGGTAGAGTCCAAAAAATCAATTTTCTGATGAAAAACGATGACCCCGGCCCGGTCGATCGTTCAAAAAAGTGGTCAATATTGATGAAATTTTAACATTTAATCTTTTGACTTTAAATGACTGTTGGATGTGAATTATTACTTTTTCAACTAAAATAAGTGTGTTTAAAGTCATTTCTGTGCCTGAAATTGGTCAAAATTGAAGCTTTTAAGTAAGCGAAAACTCTGTAAAAATGGCAATTTTGGTCACTGTGAGGGTTTAAAAAGTGGTTATTCAACATGAGGCCCGATCCAAATGACATTTTGAATCATTTTTGGTAGAGTCCAAAAAAATCAAATTTTCTGAGGAAAAAGGTTGACCCCGGACCTGTCGAATGTTCAAAAAAGTGGTCAACATTGATGAAATTTTAACATTTAATCTTTTGACTTTAAATGACTGTTGGATGTGAATTATTACTTTTTCAACTAAAATAAGTGTGTTTAAAGTCATTTCTTTGCCTGAAATTGGTCAAAATTGAAGCTTTTGAGTAAGCGAAAACTCTGTAAAAATGGCAATTTTGGTCACTGTGAGGGTTTAAAAAGTGGTTATTCAACATGAGGCCCGATCCAAATGACATTTTGAATCATTTTTGGTAGAGTCCAAAAAATCAATTTTCTGATGAAAAAGATTGACCCCGGACCTGTCGAATGTTCAAAAAAGTGGTCGACATTGATGAAATTTTAACATTTAATCTTTTGACTTTAAATGACTGTTGGATGTGAATTATTACTTTTTCAACTAAAATAAGTTTGTTTAAAGTCATTTCTGTGCCTGAAATTGGTCAAAATTGAAGCTTTTGAGAAAGCGAAAACTCTGTAAAAATGGCAATTTTGGTCACTGTGAGGGTTTAAAAAGTGGTTATTCATCATGAGGCCCGATCCAAATGACATTTTGAATCATTTTTGGTAGAGTCCAAAAAATCAATTTTCTGATGAAAAAGGTTAACCCCGGACCTGTCGAATGTTCAAAAAAGTGGTCAACATTGATGAAATTTTAACATTTAATCTTTTGACTTTAAATGACTGTTGGATGTGAATTATTACTTTTTCAACTAAAATAAGTGTGTTTAAAGTCATTTCTGTGCCTGAAATTGGTCAAAAATGAAGCTTTTGAGTAAGCGAAAACTCTGTAAAAATGGCAATTTTGGTCACTGTGAGGGTTTAAAAAGTGGTTATTCTACACGAGGCCCGATCCAAATGACATTTTGAATCATTTTTGGTAGAGTCCAAAAAATCAATTTTCTGATGAAAAAGGTTGACCCCGGACCTGTCGAATGTTCAAAAAAGTGGTCAACATTGATGAAATTTTAACATTTAATCTTTTGACTTTAAATGACTGTTGGATGTGAATTATTACTTTTTCAACTAAAACAAGTGTGTTTAAAGTCATTTCTGTGCCTGAAATTGGTCATAATTGAAGCTTTTGAGTAAGCGAAAACTCTGTAAAAATGGCAATTTTGGTCACTGTGAGGGTTTAAAAAGTGGTTATTCTACATGAGGCCCGATCCAAATGACATTTTGAATCATTTTTGGTAGAGTCCAAAAAATCAATTTTCTGATGAAAAAGGTTGACCCCGGACCTGTCGAATGTTCAAAAAAGTGGTCAACATTGATGAAATTTTAACATTTAATCTTTTGACTTTAAATGACTGTTGGATGTGAATTATTACTTTTTCAACTAAAATAAGTGTGTTTAAAGTCATTTCTGTGCCTGAAATTGGTCAAAATTGAAGCTTTTAAGTAAGCGAAAACTCTGTAAAAATGGCAATTTTGGTCACTGTGAGGGTATAAAAAGTGGTTATTCTATATGAGGCCCGATCCAAATGACATTTTGAATCATTTTTGGTAGAGTCCAAAAAATCAATTTTCTGATGAAAAAGGTTGACCCCGGACCTGTCGCATGTTCAAAAAAGTGGTCAACATTGATGAAATTTTAACATTTAATCTTTTGACTTTAAATGACTGTTGGATGTGAATTATTACTTTTTCAACTAAAATAAGTGTGTTTAAAGTCATTTCTGTGCCTGAAATTGGTCAAAATTGAAGCTTTTGAGTAAGCAAAAACTCTGTAAAAATGGCAATTTTGGTCACTGTGAGGGTTTAAAAAGTGGTTATTCTACATGAGGCCCGATCCAAATGACATTTTGAATCATTTTTGGTAGAGTCCAAAAAATCAATTTTCTGATGAAAAAGGTTGACCTCGGACCTGTCGAATGTTCAAAAAAGTGGTCAACATTGATGAAATTTTAACATTTAATCTTTTGACTTTAAATGACTGTTGGATGTGAATTATTACTTTTTCAACTAAAATAAGTGTGTTTAAAGTCATTTCTTTGCCTGAAATTGGTCAAAATTGAAGCTTTTGAGTAAGCGAAAACTCTGTAAAAATGGCAATTTTGGTCACTGTGAGGGTTTAAAAAGTGGTTATTCAACATGAGGCCCGATCCAAATGACATTTTGAATCATTTTTGGTAGAGTCCAAAAAATCAATTTTCTGATGAAACACGATGACCCCGGACCTGTCGATCGTTCAAAAAAGTGGTCAATATTGATGAAATTTTAACATTTAATCTTTTGACTTTAAATGACTGTTGGATGTGAATTATTACTTTTTCAACTAAAATAAGTGTGTTTAAAGTCATTTCTGTGCCTGAAATTGGTCAAAAATGAAGCTTTTGAGTAAGTGAAAACTCTGTAAAAATGGCAATTTTGGTCACTGTGAGGGTTTAAAATGTGGTTATTCAACATGGCGCCCGATCCAAATGACATTTTGAATCATTTTTGGTAGAGTCCAAAAAATCAATTTTCTGATGAAAAACGATGACCCCGGACCTGTCGATCGTTCAAAAAAGTGGTCAATATTGATGAAATTTTAACATTTAATCTTTTGACTTTAAATGACTGTTGGATGTGAATTATTACTTTTTCAACTAAAATAAGTGTGTTTAAAGTCATTTCTTTGCCTGAAATTGGTCAAAATTGAAGCTTTTGAGTAAGCGAAAACTCTGTAAAAATGGCAATTTTGGTCACTGTGAGGGTTTAAAAAGTGGTTATTCAACATGAGGCCCGATCCAAATGACATTTTGAATCATTTTTGGTAGAGTCCAAAAAATCAATTTTCTGATGAAACACGATGACCCCGGACCTGTCGATCGTTCAAAAAAGTGGTCAATATTGATGAAATTTTAACATTTAATCTTTTGACTTTAAATGACTGTTGGATGTGAATTATTACTTTTTCAACTAAAATAAGTGTGTTTAAAGTCATTTCTGTGCCTGAAATTGGTCAAAATTGAAGCTTTTAAGTAAGCGAAAACTCTGTAAAAATGGCAATTTTGGTCACTGTGAGGGTTTAAAAAGTGGTTATTCAACATGAGGCCCGATCCAAATGACATTTTGAATCATTTTTGGTAGAGTCCAAAAAATCAAATTTTCTGAGGAAAAAGGTTGACCCCGGACCTGTTGAATGTTCAAAAAAGTGGTCAATATTGATGAAATTTTAACATTTAATCTTTTGACTTTAAATGACTGTTGGATGTGAATTAATACTTTTTCAACTAAAATAAGTGTGTTTAAAGTCATTTCTTTGCCTGAAATTGGTCAAAATTGAAGCTTTTGAGTAAGCGAAAACTCTGTAAAAATGGCAATTTTGGTCACTGTGAGGGTTTAAAAAGTGGTTATTCAACATGACGCCCGATCCAAATGACATTTTCAATCATTTTTGGTAGAGTCCAAAAAATCAATTTTCTGATGAAAAAGGTTAACCCCGGACCTGTCGAATGTTCAAAAAAGTGGTCAACATTGATGAAATTTTAACATTTAATCTTTTGACTTTAAATGACTGTTGGATGTGAATTATTACTTTTTCAACTAAAATAAGTGTGTTTAAAGTCATTTCTGTGCCTGAAATTGGTCAAAAATGAAGCTTTTGAGTAAGTGAAAACTCTTTAAAAATGGCAATTTTGGTCACTGTGAGGGTATAAAAAGTGGTTATTCTATATGAGGCCCGATCCAAATGACATTTTGAATCATTTTTGGTAGAGTCCAAAAAATCAATTTTCTGATGAAAAAGGTTGACCCCGGACCTGTCGCATGTTCAAAAAAGTGGTCAACATTGATGAAATTTTAACATTTAATCTTTTGACTTTAAATGACTGTTGGATGTGAATTATTACTTTTTCAACTAAAATAAGTGTGTTTAAAGTCATTTCTGTGCCTGAAATTGGTCAAAATTGAAGCTTTTGAGTAAGCAAAAACTCTGTAAAAATGGCAATTTTGGTCACTGTGAGGGTTTAAAAAGTGGTTATTCTACATGAGGCCCGATCCAAATGACATTTTGAATCATTTTTGGTAGAGTCCAAAAAATCAATTTTCTGATGAAAAAGGTTGACCTCGGACCTGTCGAATGTTCAAAAAAGTGGTCAACATTGATGAAATTTTAAGATTTAATCTTTTGACTTTAAATGACTGTTGGATGTGAATTATTACTTTTTCAACTAAAATAAGTGTGTTTAAAGTCATTTCTTTGCCTGAAATTGGTCAAAATTGAAGCTTTTGAGTAAGCGAAAACTCTGTAAAAATGGCAATTTTGGTCACTGTGAGGGTTTAAAAAGTGGTTATTCAACATGAGGCCCGATCCAAATGACATTTTGAATCATTTTTGGTAGAGTCCAAAAAATCAATTTTCTGATGAAACACGATGACCCCGGACCTGTCGATCGTTCAAAAAAGTGGTCAATATTGATGAAATTTTAACATTTAATCTTTTGACTTTAAATGACTGTTGGATGTGAATTATTACTTTTTCAACTAAAATGAGTGTGTTTAAAGTCATTTCTGTGCCTGAAATTGGTCAAAATTTAAGCTTTTGAGTAAGCGAAAACTCTGTAAAAATGGCAATTTTGGTCACTGTGAGGGTTTAAAAAGTGGTTATTCTACACGAGGCCCGATCCAAATGACATTTTGAATCATTTTTGGTAGAGTCCAAAAAATCAATTTTCAGATGAAAAAGGTTGACCCCGGACCTGTCGAATGTTAAAAAAAGTGGTCAACATTGATGACATTTTAACATTTAATCTTTTGACTTTAAATGACTGTTGGATGTGAATTATTACTTTTTCAACTAAAATAAGTTTGTTTAAAGTCATTTCTGTGCCTGAAATTGGTCAAAATTGAAGCTTTTGAGAAAGAGAAAACTCTGTAAAAATGGCAATTTTGGTCACTGTGAGGGTTTAAAAAGTGGTTATTCAACATGACGCCCGATCCAAATGACATTTTGAATCATTTTTGGTAGAGTCCAAAAAATCAATTTTCTGATGAAAAACGATGACCCCGGCCCGGTCGATCGTTCAAAAAAGTGGTCAATATTGATGAAATTTTAACATTTAATCTTTTGACTTTAAATGACTGTTGGATGTGAATTATTACTTTTTCAACTAAAATAAGTGTGTTTAAAGTCATTTCTGTGCCTGAAATTGGTCAAAATTGAAGCTTTTAAGTAAGCGAAAACTCTGTAAAAATGGCAATTTTGGTCACTGTGAGGGTTTAAAAAGTGGTTATTCAACATGAGGCCCGATCCAAATGACATTTTGAATCATTTTTGGTAGAGTCCAAAAAAATCAAATTTTCTGAGGAAAAAGGTTGACCCCGGACCTGTCGAATGTTCAAAAAAGTGGTCAACATTGATGAAATTTTAACATTTAATCTTTTGACTTTAAATGACTGTTGGATGTGAATTATTACTTTTTCAACTAAAATAAGTGTGTTTAAAGTCATTTCTTTGCCTGAAATTGGTCAAAATTGAAGCTTTTGAGTAAGCGAAAACTCTGTAAAAATGGCAATTTTGGTCACTGTGAGGGTTTAAAAAGTGGTTATTCAACATGAGGCCCGATCCAAATGACATTTTGAATCATTTTTGGTAGAGTCCAAAAAATCAATTTTCTGATGAAAAAGATTGACCCCGGACCTGTCGAATGTTAAAAAAAGTGGTCAACATTGATGACATTTTAACATTTAATCTTTTGACTTTAAATGACTGTTGGATGTGAATTATTACTTTTTCAACTAAAATAAGTTTGTTTAAAGTCATTTCTGTGCCTGAAATTGGTCAAAATTGAAGCTTTTGAGAAAGCGAAAACTCTGTAAAAATGGCAATTTTGGTCACTGTGAGGGTTTAAAAAGTGGTTATTCATCATGAGGCCCGATCCAAATGACATTTTGAATCATTTTTGGTAGAGTCCAAAAAATCAATTTTCTGATGAAAAAGATTGACCCCGGACCTGTCGAATGTTCAAAAAAGTGGTCGACATTGATGAAATTTTAACATTTAATCTTTTGACTTTAAATGACTGTTGGATGTGAATTAATACTTTATCAACTAAAATAAGTGTGTTTAAAGTCATTTCTTTGCCTGAAATTGGTCAAAATTGAAGCTTTTGAGTAAGCCAAAACTCTGTAAAAATGGCAATTTTGGTCACTGTGAGGGTTTAAAAAGTGGTTATTCAACATGACGCCCGATCCAAATGACATTTTCAATCATTTTTGGTAGAGTCCAAAAAATCAATTTTCTGATGAAAAAGGTTAACCCCGGACCTGTCGAATGTTCAAAAATGTGGTCAACATTGATGAAATTTTAACATTTAATCTTTTGACTTTAAATGACTGTTGGATGTGAATTATTACTTTTTCAACTAAAATAAGTGTGTTTAAAGTCATTTCTGTGCCTGAAATTGGTCAAAAATGAAGCTTTTGAGTAAGCGAAAACTCTGTAAAAATGGCAATTTTGGTCACTGTGAGGGTTTAAAAAGTGGTTATTCTACACGAGGCCCGATCCAAATGACATTTTGAATCATTTTTGGTAGAGTCCAAAAAATCAATTTTCTGGTGAAAAAGGTTGACACCGGACCTGTCGAATGTTCAAAAAAGTGGTCAACATTGATGAAATTTTAACATTTAATCTTTTGACTTTAAATGACTGTTGGATGTGAATTATTACTTTTTCAACTAAAACAAGTGTGTTTAAAGTCATTTCTGTGCCTGAAATTGGTCAAAATTGAAGCTTTTGAGTAAGCGAAAACTCTGTAAAAATGGCAATTTTGGTCACTGTGAGGGTTTAAAAAGTGGTTATTCTACATGAGGCCCGATCCAAATGACATTTTGAATCATTTTTGGTAGAGTCCAAAAAATCAATTTTCTGATGAAAAAGGTTGACCCCGGACCTGTCGAATGTTCAAAAAAGTGGTCAACATTGATGAAATTTTAACATTTAATCTTTTGACTTTAAATGACTGTTGGATGTGAATTATTACTTTTTCAACTAAAATAAGTGTGTTTAAAGTCATTTCTGTGCCTGAAATTGGTCAAAATTGAAGCTTTTAAGTAAGCGAAAACTCTGTAAAAATGGCAATTTTGGTCACTGTGAGGGTATAAAAAGTGGTTATTCTATATGAGGCCCGATCCAAATGACATTTTGAATCATTTTTGGTAGAGTCCAAAAAATCAATTTTCTGATGAAAAAGGTTGACCCCGGACCTGTCGCATGTTCAAAAAAGTGGTCAACATTGATGAAATTTTAACATTTAATCTTTTGACTTTAAATGACTGTTGGATGTGAATTATTACTTTTTCAACTAAAATAAGTGTGTTTAAAGTCATTTCTGTGCCTGAAATTGGTCAAAATTGAAGCTTTTGAGTAAGCAAAAACTCTGTAAAAATGGCAATTTTGGTCACTGTGAGGGTTTAAAAAGTGGTTATTCTACATGAGGCCCGATCCAAATGACATTTTGAATCATTTTTGGTAGAGTCCAAAAAATCAATTTTCTGATGAAAAAGGTTGACCTCGGACCTGTCGAATGTTCAAAAAAGTGGTCAACATTGATGAAATTTTAACATTTAATCTTTTGACTTTAAATGACTGTTGGATGTGAATTATTACTTTTTCAACTAAAATAAGTGTGTTTAATGTCATTTCTTTGCCTGAAATTGGTCAAAATTGAAGCTTTTGAGTAAGCGAAAACTCTGTAAAAATGGCAATTTTGGTCACTGTGAGGGTTTAAAAAGTGGTTATTCTACACGAGGCCCGATCCAAATGACATTTTGAATCATTTTTGGTAGAGTCCAAAAAATCAATTTTCTGATGAAAAAGGTTGACCTCGGACCTGTCGAATGTTCAAAAAAGTGGTCAACATTGATGAAATTTTAACATTTAATCTTTTGACTTTAAATGACTGTTGGATGTGAATTATTACTTTTTCAACTAAAATAAGTGTGTTTAATGTCATTTCTTTGCCTGAAATTGGTCAAAATTGAAGCTTTTGAGTAAGCGAAAACTCTGTAAAAATGGCAATTTTGGTCACTGTGAGGGTTTAAAAAGTGGTTATTCTACACGAGGCCCGATCCAAATGACATTTTGAATCATTTTTGGTAGAGTCCAAAAAATCAATTTTCTGATGAAAAAGGTTGACCCCGGACCTGTCGAATGTTCAAAAAAGTGGTCAACATTGATGACATTTTAACATTTAATCTTTTGACTTTAAATGACTGTTGGATGTGAATTATTACTTTTTCAACTAAAATAAGTGTGTTTAAAGTCATTTCTTTGCCTGAAATTGGTCAAAATTGAAGCTTTTGAGTAAGCGAAAACTCTGTAAAAATGGCAATTTTGGTCACTGTGAGGGTTTAAAAAGTGGTTATTCTACACGAGGCCCGATCCAAATGACATTTTGAATCATTTTTGGTAGAGTCCAAAAAATCAATTTTCAGATGAAAAAGGTTGACCCCGGACCTGTCGAATGTTCAAAAAAGTGGTCAACATTGATGACATTTTAACATTTAATCTTTTGACTTTAAATGACTGTTGGATGTGAATTATTACTTTTTCAACTAAAATAAGTTTGTTTAAAGTCATTTCTGTGCCTGAAATTGGTCAAAATTGAAGCTTTTGAGAAAGCGAAAACTCTGTAAAAATGGCAATTTTGGTCACTGTGAGGGTTTAAAAAGTGGTTATTCAACATGACGCCCGATCCAAATGACATTTTGAATCATTTTTGGTAGAGTCCAAAAAATCAATTTTCTGATGAAAAACGATGACCCCGGCCCGGTCGATCGTTCAAAAAAGTGGTCAACATTGATGAAATTTTAACATTTAATCTTTTGACTTTAAATGACTGTTGGATGTGAATTATTACTTTTTCAACTAAAATAAGTGTGTTTAAAGTCATTTCTGTGCCTGAAATTGGTCAAAATTGAAGCTTTTGAGTAAGCAAAAACTCTGTAAAAATGGCAATTTTGGTCACTGTGAGGGTTTAAAAAGTGGTTATTCTACATGAGGCCCGATCCAAATGACATTTTGAATCATTTTTGGTAGAGTCCAAAAAATCAATTTTCTGATGAAAAAGGTTGACCTCGGACCTGTCGAATGTTCAAAAAAGTGGTCAACATTGATGACATTTTAACATTTAATCTTTTGACTTTAAATGACTGTTGGATGTGAATTATTACTTTTTCAACTAAAATAAGTGTGTTTAAAGTCATTTCTTTGCCTGAAATTGGTCAAAATTGAAGCTTTTGAGTAAGCGAAAACTCTGTAAAAATGGCAATTTTGGTCACTGTGAGGGTTTAAAAAGTGGTTATTCAACATGAGGCCCGATCCAAATGACATTTTGAATCATTTTTGGTAGAGTCCAAAAAATCAATTTTCTGATGAAACACGATGACCCCGGACCTGTCGATCGTTCAAAAAAGTGGTCAATATTGATGAAATTTTAACATTTAATCTTTTGACTTTAAATGACTGTTGGATGTGAATTATTACTTTTTCAACTAAAATGAGTGTGTTTAAAGTCATTTCTGTGCCTGAAATTGGTCAAAATTTAAGCTTTTGAGTAAGCGAAAACTCTGTAAAAATGGCAATTTTGGTCACTGTGAGGGTTTAAAAAGTGGTTATTCTACACGAGGCCCGATCCAAATGACATTTTGAATCATTTTTGGTAGAGTCCAAAAAATCAATTTTCAGATGAAAAAGGTTGACCCCGGACCTGTCGAATGTTAAAAAAAGTGGTCAACATTGATGACATTTTAACATTTAATCTTTTGACTTTAAATGACTGTTGGATGTGAATTATTACTTTTTCAACTAAAATAAGTTTGTTTAAAGTCATTTCTGTGCCTGAAATTGGTCAAAATTGAAGCTTTTGAGAAAGAGAAAACTCTGTAAAAATGGCAATTTTGGTCACTGTGAGGGTTTAAAAAGTGGTTATTCAACATGACGCCCGATCCAAATGACATTTTGAATCATTTTTGGTAGAGTCCAAAAAATCAATTTTCTGATGAAAAACGATGACCCCGGCCCGGTCGATCGTTCAAAAAAGTGGTCAATATTGATGAAATTTTAACATTTAATCTTTTGACTTTAAATGACTGTTGGATGTGAATTATTACTTTTTCAACTAAAATAAGTGTGTTTAAAGTCATTTCTGTGCCTGAAATTGGTCAAAATTGAAGCTTTTAAGTAAGCGAAAACTCTGTAAAAATGGCAATTTTGGTCACTGTGAGGGTTTAAAAAGTGGTTATTCAACATGAGGCCCGATCCAAATGACATTTTGAATCATTTTTGGTAGAGTCCAAAAAATCAATTTTCTGATGAAAAAGATTGACCCCGGACCTGTCGAATGTTCAAAAAAGTGGTCGACATTGATGAAATTTTAACATTTAATCTTTTGACTTTAAATGACTGTTGGATGTGAATTATTACTTTTTCAACTAAAATAAGTTTGTTTAAAGTCATTTCTGTGCCTGAAATTGGTCAAAATTGAAGCTTTTGAGAAAGCGAAAACTCTGTAAAAATGGCAATTTTGGTCACTGTGAGGGTTTAAAAAGTGGTTATTCATCATGAGGCCCGATCCAAATGACATTTTGAATCATTTTTGGTAGAGTCCAAAAAATCAATTTTCTGATGAAAAACGATGACCCCGGCCCGGTCGATCGTTCAAAAAAGTGGTCAATATTGATGAAATTTTAACATTTAATCTTTTGACTTTAAATGACTGTTGGATGTGAATTATTACTTTTTCAACTAAAATAAGTGTGTTTAAAGTCATTTCTGTGCCTGAAATTGGTCAAAATTGAAGCTTTTAAGTAAGCGAAAACTCTGTAAAAATGGCAATTTTGGTCACTGTGAGGGTTTAAAAAGTGGTTATTCAACATGAGGCCCGATCCAAATGACATTTTGAATCATTTTTGGTAGAGTCCAAAAAATCAAATTTTCTGAGGAAAAAGGTTGACCCCGGACCTGTTGAATGTTCAAAAAAGTGGTCAATATTGATGAAATTTTAACATTTAATCTTTTGACTTTAAATGACTGTTGGATGTGAATTAATACTTTATCAACTAAAATAAGTGTGTTTAAAGTCATTTCTTTGCCTGAAATTGGTCAAAATTGAAGCTTTTGAGTAAGCGAAAACTCTGTAAAAATGGCAATTTTGGTCACTGTGAGGGTTTAAAAAGTGGTTATTCAACATGACGCCCGATCCAAATGACATTTTCAATCATTTTTGGTAGAGTCCAAAAAATCAATTTTCTGATGAAAAAGGTTAACCCCGGACCTGTCGAATGTTCAAAAAAGTGGTCAACATTGATGAAATTTTAACATTTAATCTTTTGACTTTAAATGACTGTTGGATGTGAATTATTACTTTTTCAACTAAAATAAGTGTGTTTAAAGTCATTTCTGTGCCTGAAATTGGTCAAAAATGAAGCTTTTGAGTAAGCGAAAACTCTGTAAAAATGGCAATTTTGGTCACTGTGAGGGTTTAAAAAGTGGTTATTCTACACGAGGCCCGATCCAAATGACATTTTGAATCATTTTTGGTAGAGTCCAAAAAATCAATTTTCTGGTGAAAAAGGTTGACACCGGACCTGTCGAATGTTCAAAAAAGTGGTCAACATTGATGAAATTTTAACATTTAATCTTTTGACTTTAAATGACTGTTGGATGTGAATTATTACTTTTTCAACTAAAACAAGTGTGTTTAAAGTCATTTCTGTGCCTGAAATTGGTCAAAATTGAAGCTTTTGAGTAAGCGAAAACTCTGTAAAAATGGCAATTTTGGTCACTGTGAGGGTTTAAAAAGTGGTTATTCAACATGAGGCCCGATCCAAATGACATTTTGAATCATTTTTGGTAGAGTCCAAAAAATCAATTTTCTGATGAAAAAGGTTGACCCCGGACCTGTCGAATGTTCAAAAAAGTGGTCAACATTGATGACATTTTAACATTTAATCTTTTGACTTTAAATGACTGTTGGATGTGAATTATTACTTTTTCAACTAAAATAAGTGTGTTTAAAGTCATTTCTTTGCCTGAAATTGGTCAAAATTGAAGCTTTTGAGTAAGCGAAAACTCTGTAAAAATGGCAATTTTGGTCACTGTGAGGGTTTAAAAAGTGGTTATTCTACACGAGGCCCGATCCAAATGACATTTTGAATCATTTTTGGTAGAGTCCAAAAAATCAATTTTCAGATGAAAAAGGTTGACCCCGGACCTGTCGAATGTTCAAAAAAGTGGTCAACATTGATGACATTTTAACATTTAATCTTTTGACTTTAAATGACTGTTGGATGTGAATTATTACTTTTTCAACTAAAATAAGTTTGTTTAAAGTCATTTCTGTGCCTGAAATTGGTCAAAATTGAAGCTTTTGAGAAAGCGAAAACTCTGTAAAAATGGCAATTTTGGTCACTGTGAGGGTTTAAAAAGTGGTTATTCAACATGACGCCCGATCCAAATGACATTTTGAATCATTTTTGGTAGAGTCCAAAAAATCAATTTTCTGATGAAAAACGATGACCCCGGCCCGGTCGATCGTTCAAAAAAGTGGTCAACATTGATGAAATTTTAACATTTAATCTTTTGACTTTAAATGACTGTTGGATGTGAATTATTACTTTTTCAACTAAAATAAGTGTGTTTAAAGTCATTTCTGTGCCTGAAATTGGTCAAAATTGAAGCTTTTGAGTAAGCAAAAACTCTGTAAAAATGGCAATTTTGGTCACTGTGAGGGTTTAAAAAGTGGTTATTCTACATGAGGCCCGATCCAAATGACATTTTGAATCATTTTTGGTAGAGTCCAAAAAATCAATTTTCTGATGAAAAAGGTTGACCTCGGACCTGTCGAATGTTCAAAAAAGTGGTCAACATTGATGACATTTTAACATTTAATCTTTTGACTTTAAATGACTGTTGGATGTGAATTATTACTTTTTCAACTAAAATAAGTGTGTTTAAAGTCATTTCTTTGCCTGAAATTGGTCAAAATTGAAGCTTTTGAGTAAGCGAAAACTCTGTAAAAATGGCAATTTTGGTCACTGTGAGGGTTTAAAAAGTGGTTATTCAACATGAGGCCCGATCCAAATGACATTTTGAATCATTTTTGGTAGAGTCCAAAAAATCAATTTTCTGATGAAACACGATGACCCCGGACCTGTCGATCGTTCAAAAAAGTGGTCAATATTGATGAAATTTTAACATTTAATCTTTTGACTTTAAATGACTGTTGGATGTGAATTATTACTTTTTCAACTAAAATGAGTGTGTTTAAAGTCATTTCTGTGCCTGAAATTGGTCAAAATTTAAGCTTTTGAGTAAGCGAAAACTCTGTAAAAATGGCAATTTTGGTCACTGTGAGGGTTTAAAAAGTGGTTATTCTACACGAGGCCCGATCCAAATGACATTTTGAATCATTTTTGGTAGAGTCCAAAAAATCAATTTTCAGATGAAAAAGGTTGACCCCGGACCTGTCGAATGTTAAAAAAAGTGGTCAACATTGATGACATTTTAACATTTAATCTTTTGACTTTAAATGACTGTTGGATGTGAATTATTACTTTTTCAACTAAAATAAGTTTGTTTAAAGTCATTTCTGTGCCTGAAATTGGTCAAAATTGAAGCTTTTGAGAAAGAGAAAACTCTGTAAAAATGGCAATTTTGGTCACTGTGAGGGTTTAAAAAGTGGTTATTCAACATGACGCCCGATCCAAATGACATTTTGAATCATTTTTGGTAGAGTCCAAAAAATCAATTTTCTGATGAAAAACGATGACCCCGGCCCGGTCGATCGTTCAAAAAAGTGGTCAATATTGATGAAATTTTAACATTTAATCTTTTGACTTTAAATGACTGTTGGATGTGAATTATTACTTTTTCAACTAAAATAAGTGTGTTTAAAGTCATTTCTGTGCCTGAAATTGGTCAAAATTGAAGCTTTTAAGTAAGCGAAAACTCTGTAAAAATGGCAATTTTGGTCACTGTGAGGGTTTAAAAAGTGGTTATTCAACATGAGGCCCGATCCAAATGACATTTTGAATCATTTTTGGTAGAGTCCAAAAAATCAATTTTCTGATGAAAAAGATTGACCCCGGACCTGTCGAATGTTCAAAAAAGTGGTCGACATTGATGAAATTTTAACATTTAATCTTTTGACTTTAAATGACTGTTGGATGTGAATTATTACTTTTTCAACTAAAATAAGTTTGTTTAAAGTCATTTCTGTGCCTGAAATTGGTCAAAATTGAAGCTTTTGAGAAAGCGAAAACTCTGTAAAAATGGCAATTTTGGTCACTGTGAGGGTTTAAAAAGTGGTTATTCATCATGAGGCCCGATCCAAATGACATTTTGAATCATTTTTGGTAGAGTCCAAAAAATCAATTTTCTGATGAAAAACGATGACCCCGGCCCGGTCGATCGTTCAAAAAAGTGGTCAATATTGATGAAATTTTAACATTTAATCTTTTGACTTTAAATGACTGTTGGATGTGAATTATTACTTTTTCAACTAAAATAAGTGTGTTTAAAGTCATTTCTGTGCCTGAAATTGGTCAAAATTGAAGCTTTTAAGTAAGCGAAAACTCTGTAAAAATGGCAATTTTGGTCACTGTGAGGGTTTAAAAAGTGGTTATTCAACATGAGGCCCGATCCAAATGACATTTTGAATCATTTTTGGTAGAGTCCAAAAAATCAAATTTTCTGAGGAAAAAGGTTGACCCCGGACCTGTTGAATGTTCAAAAAAGTGGTCAATATTGATGAAATTTTAACATTTAATCTTTTGACTTTAAATGACTGTTGGATGTGAATTAATACTTTATCAACTAAAATAAGTGTGTTTAAAGTCATTTCTTTGCCTGAAATTGGTCAAAATTGAAGCTTTTGAGTAAGCGAAAACTCTGTAAAAATGGCAATTTTGGTCACTGTGAGGGTTTAAAAAGTGGTTATTCAACATGACGCCCGATCCAAATGACATTTTCAATCATTTTTGGTAGAGTCCAAAAAATCAATTTTCTGATGAAAAAGGTTAACCCCGGACCTGTCGAATGTTCAAAAAAGTGGTCAACATTGATGAAATTTTAACATTTAATCTTTTGACTTTAAATGACTGTTGGATGTGAATTATTACTTTTTCAACTAAAATAAGTGTGTTTAAAGTCATTTCTGTGCCTGAAATTGGTCAAAAATGAAGCTTTTGAGTAAGCGAAAACTCTGTAAAAATGGCAATTTTGGTCACTGTGAGGGTTTAAAAAGTGGTTATTCTACACGAGGCCCGATCCAAATGACATTTTGAATCATTTTTGGTAGAGTCCAAAAAATCAATTTTCTGGTGAAAAAGGTTGACACCGGACCTGTCGAATGTTCAAAAAAGTGGTCAACATTGATGAAATTTTAACATTTAATCTTTTGACTTTAAATGACTGTTGGATGTGAATTATTACTTTTTCAACTAAAACAAGTGTGTTTAAAGTCATTTCTGTGCCTGAAATTGGTCAAAATTGAAGCTTTTGAGTAAGCGAAAACTCTGTAAAAATGGCAATTTTGGTCACTGTGAGGGTTTAAAAAGTGGTTATTCTACATGAGGCCCGATCCAAATGACATTTTGAATCATTTTTGGTAGAGTCCAAAAAAATCAATTTTCTGATGAAAAAGGTTGACCCCGGACCTGTCGAATGTTCAAAAAAGTGGTCAACATTGATGAAATTTTAACATTTAATCTTTTGACTTTAAATGACTGTTGGATGTGAATTATTACTTTTTCAACTAAAATAAGTGTGTTTAAAGTCATTTCTGTGCCTGAAATTGGTCAAAATTGAAGCTTTTAAGTAAGCGAAAACTCTGTAAAAATGGCAATTTTGGTCACTGTGAGGGTATAAAAAGTGGTTATTCTATATGAGGCCCGATCCAAATGACATTTTGAATCATTTTTGGTAGAGTCCAAAAAATCAATTTTCTGATGAAAAAGGTTGACCCCGGACCTGTCGCATGTTCAAAAAAGTGGTCAACATTGATGAAATTTTAACATTTAATCTTTTGACTTTAAATGACTGTTGGATGTGAATTATTACTTTTTCAACTAAAATAAGTGTGTTTAAAGTCATTTCTGTGCCTGAAATTGGTCAAAATTGAAGCTTTTGAGTAAGCAAAAACTCTGTAAAAATGGCAATTTTGGTCACTGTGAGGGTTTAAAAAGTGGTTATTCTACATGAGGCCCGATCCAAATGACATTTTGAATCATTTTTGGTAGAGTCCAAAAAATCAATTTTCTGATGAATAAGGTTGACCTCGGACCTGTCGAATGTTCAAAAAAGTGGTCAACATTGATGAAATTTTAACATTTAATCTTTTGACTTTAAATGACTGTTGGATGTGAATTATTACTTTTTCAACTAAAATAAGTGTGTTTAAAGTCATTTCTTTGCCTGAAATTGGTCAAAATTGAAGCTTTTGAGTAAGCGAAAACTCTGTAAAAATGGCAATTTTGGTCACTGTGAGGGTTTAAAAAGTGGTTATTCTACACGAGGCCCGATCCAAATGACATTTTGAATCATTTTTGGTAGAGTCCAAAAAATCAATTTTCTGATGAAAAAGGTTGACCCCGGACCTGTCGAATGTTCAAAAAAGTGGTCAACATTGATGACATTTTAACATTTAATCTTTTGACTTTAAATGACTGTTGGATGTGAATTATTACTTTTTCAACTAAAATAAGTGTGTTTAAAGTCATTTCTTTGCCTGAAATTGGTCAAAATTGAAGCTTTTGAGTAAGCGAAAACTCTGTAAAAATGGCAATTTTGGTCACTGTGAGGGTTTAAAAAGTGGTTATTCTACACGAGGCCCGATCCAAATGACATTTTGAATCATTTTTGGTAGAGTCCAAAAAATCAATTTTCAGATGAAAAAGGTTGACCCCGGACCTGTCGAATGTTCAAAAAAGTGGTCAACATTGATGACATTTTAACATTTAATCTTTTGACTTTAAATGACTGTTGGATGTGAATTATTACTTTTTCAACTAAAATAAGTTTGTTTAAAGTCATTTCTGTGCCTGAAATTGGTCAAAATTGAAGCTTTTGAGAAAGCGAAAACTCTGTAAAAATGGCAATTTTGGTCACTGTGAGGGTTTAAAAAGTGGTTATTCAACATGACGCCCGATCCAAATGACATTTTGAATCATTTTTGGTAGAGTCCAAAAAATCAATTTTCTGATGAAAAACGATGACCCCGGCCCGGTCGATCGTTCAAAAAAGTGGTCAACATTGATGAAATTTTAACATTTAATCTTCTGACTTTAAATGACTGTTGGATGTGAATTATTACTTTTTCAACTAAAATAAGTGTGTTTAAAGTCATTTCTGTGCCTGAAATTGGTCAAAATTGAAGCTTTTAAGTAAGCGAAAACTCTGTAAAAATGGCAATTTTGGTCACTGTGAGGGTTTAAAAAGTGGTTATTCAACATGAGGCCCGATCCAAATGACATTTTGAATCATTTTTGGTAGAGTCCAAAAAAATCAAATTTTCTGAGGAAAAAGGTTGACCCCGGACCTGTCGAATGTTCAAAAAAGTGGTCAACATTGATGAAATTTTAACATTTAATCTTTTGACTTTAAATGACTGTTGGATGTGAATTATTACTTTTTCAACTAAAATAAGTGTGTTTAAAGTCATTTCTTTGCCTGAAATTGGTCACAATTGAAGCTTTTGAGTAAGCGAAAACTCTGTAAAAATGGCAATTTTGGTCACTGTGAGGGTTTAAAAAGTGGTTATTCAACATGAGGCCCGATCCAAATGACATTTTGAATCAATTTTGGTAGAGTCCAAAAAATCAATTTTCTGATGAAACACGATGACCCCGGACCTGTCGATCGTTCAAAAAAGTGGTCAATATTGATGAAATTTTAACATTTAATCTTTTGACTTTAAATGACTGTTGGATGTGAATTATTACTTTTTCAACTAAAATAAGTGTGTTTAAAGTCATTTCTGTGCCTGAAATTGGTCAAAAATGAAGCTTTTGAGTAAGTGAAAACTCTGTAAAAATGGCAATTTTGGTCACTGTGAGGGTTTAAAATGTGGTTATTCAACATGACGCCCGATCCAAATGACATTTTGAATCATTTTTGGTAGAGTCCAAAAAATCAATTTTCTGATGAAAAACGATGACCCCGGACCTGTCGATCGTTCAAAAAAGTGGTCAATATTGATGAAATTTTAACATTTAATCTTTTGACTTTAAATGACTGTTGGATGTGAATTATTACTTTTTCAACTAAAATAAGTGTGTTTAAAGTCATTTCTTTGCCTGAAATTGGTCAAAATTGAAGCTTTTGAGTAAGCGAAAACTCTGTAAAAATGGCAATTTTGGTCACTGTGAGGGTTTAAAAAGTGGTTATTCAACATGAGGCCCGATCCAAATGACATTTTGAATCATTTTTGGTAGAGTCCAAAAAATCAATTTTCTGATGAAACACGATGACCCCGGACCTGTCGATCGTTCAAAAAAGTGGTCAATATTGATGAAATTTTAACATTTAATCTTTTGACTTTAAATGACTGTTGGATGTGAATTATTACTTTTTCAACTAAAATAAGTGTGTTTAAAGTCATTTCTGTGCCTGAAATTGGTCAAAATTTAAGCTTTTGAGTAAGAGAAAACTCTGTAAAAATGGCAATTTTGGTCACTCTGAGGGTTTAAAAAGTGGTTATTCAACATGAGGCCCGATCCAAATGACATTTTGAATCATTTTTGGTAGAGTCCAAAAAATCAAATTTTCTGAGGAAAAAGGTTGACCCCGGACCTGTTGAATGTTCAAAAAAGTGGTCAATATTGATGAAATTTTAACATTTAATCTTTTGACTTTAAATGACTGTTGGATGTGAATTAATACTTTTTCAACTAAAATAAGTGTGTTTAAAGTCATTTCTTTGCCTGAAATTGGTCAAAATTGAAGCTTTTGAGTAAGCGAAAACTCTGTAAAAATGGCAATTTTGGTCACTGTGAGGGTTTAAAAAGTGGTTATTCAACATGACGCCCGATCCAAATGACATTTTCAATAATTTTTGGTAGAGTCCAAAAAATCAATTTTCTGATGAAAAAGGTTAACCCCGGACCTGTCGAATGTTCAAAAAAGTGGTCAACATTGATGAAATTTTAACATTTAATCTTTTGACTTTAAATGACTGTTGGATGTGAATTATTACTTTTTCAACTAAAATAAGTGTGTTTAAAGTCATTTCTGTGCCTGAAATTGGTCAAAAATGAAGCTTATGAGTAAGCGAAAACTCTGTAAAAATGGCAATTTTGGTCACTGTGAGGGTTTAAAAAGTGGTTATTCTACACGAGGCCCGATCCAAATGACATTTTGAATCATTTTTGGTAGAGTCCAAAAAATCAATTTTCTGATGAAAAAGGTTGACCCCGGACCTGTCGAATGTTCAAAAAAGTGGTCAACATTGATGAAATTTTAACATTTAATCTTTTGACTTTAAATGACTGTTGGATGTGAATTATTACTTTTTCAACTAAAACAAGTGTGTTTAAAGTGATTTCTGTGCCTGAAATTGGTCAAAATTGAAGCTTTTGAGTAAGCGAAAACTCTGTAAAAATTGCAATTTTGGTCACTGTGAGGGTTTAAAAACTGGCTATTCTACATGAGGCCCGATCCAAATGACATTTTGAATCATTTTTGGTAGAGTCCAAAAAATCAATTTTCTGATGAAAAAGGTTGACCCCGGACCTGTCGAATGTTCAAAAAAGTGGTCAACATTGATGAAATTTTAACATTTAATCTTTTGACTTTAAATGACTGTTGGATGTGAATTATTACTTTTTCAACTAAAATAAGTGTGTTTAAAGTCATTTCTGTGCCTGAAATTGGTCAAAATTGAAGCTTTTAAGTAAGCGAAAACTCTGTAAAAATGGCAATTTTGGTCACTGTGAGGGTATAAAAAGTGGTTATTCTATATGAGGCCCGATCCAAATGACATTTTGAATCATTTTTGGTAGAGTCCAAAAAATCAATTTTCTGATGAAAAAGGTTGACCCCGGACCTGTCGAATGTTCAAAAAAGTGGTCAACATTGATGAAATTTTAACATTTAATCTTTTGACTTTAAATGACTGTTGGATGTGAATTATTACTTTTTCAACTAAAATAAGTGTGTTTAAAGTCATTTCTGTGCCTGAAATTGGTCAAAATTGAAGCTTTTAAGTAAGCGAAAACTCTGTAAAAATGGCAATTTTGGTCACTGTGAGGGTATAAAAAGTGGTTATTCTATATGAGGCCCGATCCAAATGACATTTTGAATCATTTTTGGTAGAGTCCAAAAAATCTATTTTCTGATGAAAAAGGTTGACCCCGGACCTGTCGCATGTTCAAAAAAGTGGTCAACATTGATGAAATTTTAACATTTAATCTTATGACTTTAAATGACTGTTGGATGTGAATTATTACTTTTTCAACTAAAATAAGTGTGTTTAAAGTCATTTCTTTGCCTGAAATTGGTCAAAATTGAAGCTTTTGAGTAAGCGAAAACTCTGTAAAAATGGCAATTTTGGTCACTGTGAGGGTTTAAAAAGTGGTTATTCTACATGAGGCCCGATCCAAATGACATTTTGAATCATTTTTGGTAGAGTCCAAAAAATTAATTTTCTGATGAAAAAGGTTGACCCCGGACCTGTCGAATGTTCAAAAAAGTGGTCAACATTGATGAAATTTTAACATTTAATCTTTTGACTTTAAATGACTGTTGGATGTGAATTATTACTTTTTCAACTAAAATGAGTGTGTTTAAAGTCATTTCTGTGCCTGAAATTGGTCAAAATTGAAGCTTTTGAGTAAGCAAAAACTCTGTAAAAATGGCAATTTTGGTCACTGTGAGGGTTTAAAAAGTGGTTATTCTACATGAGGCCCGATCCAAATGACATTTTGAATCATTTTTGGTAGAGTCCAAAAAATCAATTTTCAGATGAAAAAGGTTGACCCCGGACCTGTCGAATGTTCAAAAAAGTGGTCAACATTGATGACATTTTAACATTTAATCTTTTGACTTTAAATGACTGTTGGATGTGAATTATTACTTTTTCAACTAAAATAAGTTTGTTTAAAGTCATTTCTGTGCCTGAAATTGGTCAAAAATGAAGCTTTTGAGTAAGCGAAAAGTCTGTAAAAATGGCAATTTTGGTCACTGTGAGGGTTTCAAAAGTGGTTATTCTACACGAGGCCCGATCCAAATGACATTTTGAATCATTTTTGGTAGAGTCCAAAAAATCAATTTTCTGATGAAAAAGGTTGACCCCGGACCTGTCGAATGTTCAAAAAAGTGGTCAACATTGATGAAATTTTAACATTTAATCTTTTGACTTTAAATGACTGTTGGATGTGAATTATTACTTTTTCAACTAAAATAAGTGTGTTTAAAGTCATTTCTGTGCCTGAAATTGGTCAAAAATGAAGCTTTTGAGTAAGCGAAAAGTCTGTAAAAATGGCAATTTTGGTCACTGTGAGGGTTTCAAAAGTGGTTATTCTACACGAGGCCCGATCCAAATGACATTTTGAATCATTTTTGGTAGAGTCCAAAAAATCAATTTTCTGATGAAAAAGGTTGACCCCGGACCTGTCGAATGTTCAAAAAAGTGGTCAACATTGATGAAATTTTAACATTTAATCTTTTGACTTTAAATGACTGTTGGATGTGAATTATTACTTTTTCAACTAAAATAAGTTTGTTTAAAGTCATTTCTGGGCCTGAAATTGGTCAAAATTGAAGCTTTTGAGAAAGCGAAAACGCGGTAAAAATGGCAATTTTGGTCACTGTGAGGGTTTCAAAAGTGGTTATTCTACACGAGGCCCGATCCAAATGACATTTTGAATCATTTTTGGTAGAGTCCAAAAAAATCAATTTTCTGATGAAAAAGGTTGACCCCGGACCTGTCGAATGTTCAAAAAAGTGGTCAACATTGATGAAATTTTAACATTTAATCTTTTGACTTTAAATGACTGTTGGATGTGAATTATTACTTTTTCAACTAAAATAAGTTTGTTTAAAGTCATTTCTGGGCCTGAAATTGGTCAAAATTGAAGCTTTTGAGAAAGCGAAAACGCTGTAAAAATGGCAATTTTGGTCACTGTGAGGGTTTAAAAAGTGGTTATTCAACATGACGCCCGATCCAAATGACATTTTCAATCATTTTTGGTAGAGTCCAAAAAATCAATTTTCTGATGAAAAACGATGACCCCGGACCTGTCGATCGTTCAAAAAAGTGGTCAATATTGATGACATTTTAACATTTAATCTTTTGACTTTAAATGACTGTTGGATGTGAATTATTACTTTTTCAACTAAAATAAGTGTGTTTAAAGTCATTTCTGTGCCTGAAATTGGTCAAAATTGAAGCTTTTAAGTAAGCGAAAACTCTGTAAAAATAGCAATTTTGGTCACTGTGAGGGTTTAAAAAGTGGTTATTCAACATGAGGCCCGATCCAAATGACATTTTGAATCATTTTTGGTAGAGTCCAAAAAATCAATTTTCTGATGAAAAAGGTTGACCCCGGACCTGTTGAATGTTCAAAAAAGTGGTCAACATTGATGAAATTTAAACATTTAATCTTTTGACTTTAAATGACTGTTGGATGTGAATTATTACTTTTTCAACTAAAATAAGTGTGTTTAAAGTCATTTCTTTGCCTGAAATTGGTCAAAATTGAAGCTTTTGAGTAAGCGAAAACTCTGTAAAAATGGCAATTTTGGTCACTGTGAGGGTTTAAAAAGTGGTTATTCTACATGAGGCCCGATCCAAATGACATTTTGAATCATTTTTGGTAGAGTCCAAAAAATTAATTTTCTGATGAAAAAGGTTGACCCCGGACCTGTCGATCGTTCAAAAAAGTGGTCAATATTGATGAAATTTTAACATTTAATCTTTTGACTTTAAATGACTGTTGGATGTGAATTATTACTTTTTCAACTAAAATAAGTGTGTTTAAAGTCATTTCTTTGCCTGAAATTGGTCAAAAATGAAGCTTTTGAGTAAGCGAAAAGTCTGTAAAAATGGCAATTTTGGTCACTGTGAGGGTTTCAAAAGTGGTTATTCTACACGAGGCCCGATCCAAATGACATTTTGAATCATTTTTGGTAGAGTCCAAAAAATCAATTTTCTGATGAAAAAGGTTGACCCCGGACCTGTCGAATGTTCAAAAAAGTGGTCAACATTGATGAAATTTTAACATTTAATCTTTTGACTTTAAATGACTGTTGGATGTGAATTATTACTTTTTCAACTAAAATAAGTTTGTTTAAAGTCATTTCTGGGCCTGAAATTGGTCAAAATTGAAGCTTTTGAGAAAGCGAAAACGCTGTAAAAATGGCAATTTTGGTCACTGTGAGGGTTTAAAAAGTGGTTATTCAACATGACGCCCGATCCAAATGACATTTTCAATCATTTTTGGTAGAGTCCAAAAAATCAATTTTCTGATGAAAAACGATGACCCCGGACCTGTCGATCGTTCAAAAAAGTGGTCAATATTGATGACATTTTAACATTTAATCTTTTGACTTTAAATGACTGTTGGATGTGAATTATTACTTTTTCAACTAAAATAAGTGTGTTTAAAGTCATTTCTGTGTCTGAAATTGGTCAAAATTGAAGCTTTTAAGTAAGCGAAAACTCTGTAAAAATAGCAATTTTGGTCACTGTGAGGGTTTAAAAAGTGGTTATTCAACATGAGGCCCGATCCAAATGACATTTTGAATCATTTTTGGTAGAGTCCAAAAAATCAATTTTCTGATGAAAAAGGTTGACCCCGGACCTGTCGATCGTTCAAAAAAGTGGTCAATATTGATGAAATTTTAACATTTAATCTTTTGACTTTAAATGACTGTTGGATGTGAATTATTACTTTTTCAACTAAAATAAGTGTGTTTAAAGTCATTTCTTTGCCTGAAATTGGTCAAAAATGAAGCTTTTGAGTAAGCGAAAACTCTGTAAAAATGGCAATTTTGGTCACTGTGAGGGTTTAAAAAGTGGTTATTCTACACGAGGCCCGATCCAAATGACATTTTGAATCATTTTTGGTAGAGTCCAAAAAATCAATTTTCTGATGAAAAAGGTTGACCCCGGACCTGTCGAATGTTCAAAAAAGTGGTCAACATTGATGAAATTTTAACATTTAATCTTTTGACTTTAAATGACTGTTGGATGTGAGTTATTACTTTTTCAACTAAAATAAGTGTGTTTAAAGTCATTTCTGTGCCTGAAATTGGTCAAAATTGAAGCTTTTGAGTAAGCGAAAACTCTGTAAAAATGGCAATTTTGGTCACTGTGAGGGTTTAAAAAGTGGTTATTCAACATGAGGCCCGATCCAAATGACATTTTGAATCATTTTTGGTAGAGTCCAAAAAATCAATTTTCTGATGAAAAAGGTTGACCCCGGACCTGTCGAATGTTCAAAAAAGTGGTCAACATTGATGAAATTTTAACATTTAATCTTTTGACTTTAAATGACTGTTGGATGTGAATTATTACTTTTTCAACTAAAATAAGTGTGTTTAAAGTCATTTCTGTGCCTGAAATTGGTCAAAAATGAAGCTTTTGAGTAAGCGAAAAGTCTGTAAAAATGGCAATTTTGGTCACTGTGAGGGTTTCAAAAGTGGTTATTCTACACGAGGCCCGATCCAAATGACATTTTGAATCATTTTTGGTAGAGTCCAAAAAATCAATTTTCTGATGAAAAAGGTTGACCCCGGACCTGTCGAATGTTCAAAAAAGTGGTCAACATTGATGAAATTTTAACATTTAATCTTTTGACTTTAAATGACTGTTGGATGTGAATTATTACTTTTTCAACTAAAATAAGTTTGTTTAAAGTCATTTCTGGGCCTGAAATTGGTCAAAATTGAAGCTTTTGAGAAAGCGAAAACGCTGTAAAAATGGCAATTTTGGTCACTGTGAGGGTTTAAAAAGTGGTTATTCAACATGACGCCCGATCCAAATGACATTTTCAATCATTTTTGGTAGAGTCCAAAAAATCAATTTTCTGATGAAAAACGATGACCTGTCGATCGTTCAAAAAAGTGGTCAATATTGATGACATTTTAACATTTAATCTTTTGACTTTAAATGACTGTTGGATGTGAATTATTACTTTTTCAACTAAAATAAGTGTGTTTAAAGTCATTTCTGTGCCTGAAATTGGTCAAAATTGAAGCTTTTAAGTAAGCGAAAACTCTGTAAAAATAGCAATTTTGGTCACTGTGAGGGTTTAAAAAGTGGTTATTCAACATGAGGCCCGATCCAAATGACATTTTGAATCATTTTTGGTAGAGTCCAAAAAATCAATTTTCTGATGAAAAATGTTGACCCTGGACCTGTTGAATGTTCAAAAAAGTGGTCAACATTGATGAAATTTTAACATTTAATCTTTTGACTTTAAATGACTGTTGGATGTGAATTATTACTTTTTCAACTAAAATAAGTGTGTTTAAAGTCATTTCTTTGCCTGAAATTGGTCAAAAATGCAGCTTTTGAGTAAGCGAAAAGTCTGTAAAAATGGCAATTTTGGTCACTGTGAGGGTTTCAAAAGTGGTTATTCTACACGAGGCCCGATCCAAATGACATTTTGAATCATTTTTGGTAGAGTCCAAAAAATCCATTTTCTGATGAAAAAGGTTGACCCCGGACCTGTCGAATGTTCAAAAAAGTGGTCAACATTGATGAAATTTTAACATTTAATCTTTTGACTTTAAATGACTGTTGGATGTGAATTATTACTTTTTCAACTAAAATAAGTTTGTTTAAAGTCATTTCTGGGCCTGAAATTGGTCAAAATTGAAGCTTTTGAGAAAGCGAAAACGCTGTAAAAATGGCAATTTTGGTCACTGTGAGGGTTTAAAAAGTGGTTATTCAACATGACGCCCGATCCAAATGACATTTTCAATCATTTTTGGTAGAGTCCAAAAAATCAATTTTCTGATGAAAAACGATGACCCCGGACCTGTCGATCGTTCAAAAAATTGGTCAATATTGATGACATTTTAACATTTAATCTTTTGACTTTAAATGACTGTTGGATGTGAATTATTACTTTTTCAACTAAAATAAGTGTGTTTAAAGTCATTTCTGTGCCTGAAATTGGTCAAAATTGAAGCTTTTAAGTAAGCGAAAACTCTGTAAAAATAGCAATTTTGGTCACTGTGAGGGTTTAAAAAGTGGTTATACAACATGAGGTCCGATCCAAATGACATTTTGAATCATTTTTGGTAGAGTCCAAAAAATCAATTTTCTGATGAAAAAGGTTAACCCCGGACCTGTCGAATGTTCAAAAAAGTGGTCAACATTGATGAAATTTTAACATTTAATCTTTTGACTTTAAATGACTGGTGGATGTGAATTATTACTTTTTCAACTAAAATAAGTGTGTTTAAAGTCATTTCTGTGCCTGAAATTGGTCAAAAATGAAGGTTTTGAGTAAGCGAAAAGTCTGTAAAAATGGCAATTTTGGTCACTGTGAGGGTTTCAAAAGTGGTTATTCTACATGAGGCCCGATCCAAATGACATTTTGAATCATTTTTGGTAGAGTCCAAAAAATTAATTTTCTGATGAAAAAGGTTGACCCCGGACCTGTCGAATGTTCAAAAAAGTGGTCAACATTGATGAAATTTTAACATTTAATCTTTTGACTTTAAATGACTGTTGGATGTGAATTATTACTTTTTCAACTAAAATAAGTTTGTTTAAAGTCATTTCTGGGCCTGAAATTGGTCAAAATTGAAGCTTTTGAGAAAGCGAAAACGCGGTAAAAATGGCAATTTTGGTCACTGTGAGGGTTTCAAAAGTGGTTATTCTACACGAGGCCCGATCCAAATGACATTTTGAATCATTTTTGGTAGAGTCCAAAAAAATCAATTTTCTGATGAAAAAGGTTGACCCCGGACCTGTCGAATGTTCAAAAAAGTGGTCAACATTGATGAAATTTTAACATTTAATCTTTTGACTTTAAATGACTGTTGGATGTGAATTATTACTTTTTCAACTAAAATAAGTTTGTTTAAAGTCATTTCTGGGCCTGAAATTGGTCAAAATTGAAGCTTTTGAGAAAGCGAAAACGCTGTAAAAATGGCAATTTTGGTCACTGTGAGGGTTTAAAAAGTGGTTATTCAACATGACGCCCGATCCAAATGACATTTTCAATCATTTTTGGTAGAGTCCAAAAAATCAATTTTCTGATGAAAAACGATGACCCCGGACCTGTCGATCGTTCAAAAAAGTGGTCAATATTGATGACATTTTAACATTTAATCTTTTGACTTTAAATGACTGTTGGATGTGAATTATTACTTTTTCAACTAAAATAAGTGTGTTTAAAGTCATTTCTGTGCCTGAAATTGGTCAAAATTGAAGCTTTTAAGTAAGCGAAAACTCTGTAAAAATAGCAATTTTGGTCACTGTGAGGGTTTAAAAAGTGGTTATTCAACATGAGGCCCGATCCAAATGACATTTTGAATCATTTTTGGTAGAGTCCAAAAAATCAATTTTCTGATGAAAAAGGTTGACCCCGGACCTGTTGAATGTTCAAAAAAGTGGTCAACATTGATGAAATTTAAACATTTAATCTTTTGACTTTAAATGACTGTTGGATGTGAATTATTACTTTTTCAACTAAAATAAGTGTGTTTAAAGTCATTTCTTTGCCTGAAATTGGTCAAAATTGAAGCTTTTGAGTAAGCGAAAACTCTGTAAAAATGGCAATTTTGGTCACTGTGAGGGTTTAAAAAGTGGTTATTCTACATGAGGCCCGATCCAAATGACATTTTGAATCATTTTTGGTAGAGTCCAAAAAATTAATTTTCTGATGAAAAAGGTTGACCCCGGACCTGTCGATCGTTCAAAAAAGTGGTCAATATTGATGAAATTTTAACATTTAATCTTTTGACTTTAAATGACTGTTGGATGTGAATTATTACTTTTTCAACTAAAATAAGTGTGTTTAAAGTCATTTCTTTGCCTGAAATTGGTCAAAAATGAAGCTTTTGAGTAAGCGAAAAGTCTGTAAAAATGGCAATTTTGGTCACTGTGAGGGTTTCAAAAGTGGTTATTCTACACGAGGCCCGATCCAAATGACATTTTGAATCATTTTTGGTAGAGTCCAAAAAATCAATTTTCTGATGAAAAAGGTTGACCCCGGACCTGTCGAATGTTCAAAAAAGTGGTCAACATTGATGAAATTTTAACATTTAATCTTTTGACTTTAAATGACTGTTGGATGTGAATTATTACTTTTTCAACTAAAATAAGTTTGTTTAAAGTCATTTCTGGGCCTGAAATTGGTCAAAATTGAAGCTTTTGAGAAAGCGAAAACGCTGTAAAAATGGCAATTTTGGTCACTGTGAGGGTTTAAAAAGTGGTTATTCAACATGACGCCCGATCCAAATGACATTTTCAATCATTTTTGGTAGAGTCCAAAAAATCAATTTTCTGATGAAAAACGATGACCCCGGACCTGTCGATCGTTCAAAAAAGTGGTCAATATTGATGACATTTTAACATTTAATCTTTTGACTTTAAATGACTGTTGGATGTGAATTATTACTTTTTCAACTAAAATAAGTGTGTTTAAAGTCATTTCTGTGTCTGAAATTGGTCAAAATTGAAGCTTTTAAGTAAGCGAAAACTCTGTAAAAATAGCAATTTTGGTCACTGTGAGGGTTTAAAAAGTGGTTATTCAACATGAGGCCCGATCCAAATGACATTTTGAATCATTTTTGGTAGAGTCCAAAAAATCAATTTTCTGATGAAAAAGGTTGACCCCGGACCTGTCGATCGTTCAAAAAAGTGGTCAATATTGATGAAATTTTAACATTTAATCTTTTGACTTTAAATGACTGTTGGATGTGAATTATTACTTTTTCAACTAAAATAAGTGTGTTTAAAGTCATTTCTTTGCCTGAAATTGGTCAAAAATGAAGCTTTTGAGTAAGCGAAAACTCTGTAAAAATGGCAATTTTGGTCACTGTGAGGGTTTAAAAAGTGGTTATTCTACACGAGGCCCGATCCAAATGACATTTTGAATCATTTTTGGTAGAGTCCAAAAAATCAATTTTCTGATGAAAAAGGTTGACCCCGGACCTGTCGAATGTTCAAAAAAGTGGTCAACATTGATGAAATTTTAACATTTAATCTTTTGACTTTAAATGACTGTTGGATGTGAGTTATTACTTTTTCAACTAAAATAAGTGTGTTTAAAGTCATTTCTGTGCCTGAAATTGGTCAAAATTGAAGCTTTTGAGTAAGCGAAAACTCTGTAAAAATGGCAATTTTGGTCACTGTGAGGGTTTAAAAAGTGGTTATTCAACATGAGGCCCGATCCAAATGACATTTTGAATCATTTTTGGTAGAGTCCAAAAAATCAATTTTCTGATGAAAAAGGTTGACCCCGGACCTGTCGAATGTTCAAAAAAGTGGTCAACATTGATGAAATTTTAACATTTAATCTTTTGACTTTAAATGACTGTTGGATGTGAATTATTACTTTTTCAACTAAAATAAGTGTGTTTAAAGTCATTTCTGTGCCTGAAATTGGTCAAAAATGAAGCTTTTGAGTAAGCGAAAAGTCTGTAAAAATGGCAATTTTGGTCACTGTGAGGGTTTCAAAAGTGGTTATTCTACACGAGGCCCGATCCAAATGACATTTTGAATCATTTTTGGTAGAGTCCAAAAAATCAATTTTCTGATGAAAAAGGTTGACCCCGGACCTGTCGAATGTTCAAAAAAGTGGTCAACATTGATGAAATTTTAACATTTAATCTTTTGACTTTAAATGACTGTTGGATGTGAATTATTACTTTTTCAACTAAAATAAGTTTGTTTAAAGTCATTTCTGGGCCTGAAATTGGTCAAAATTGAAGCTTTTGAGAAAGCGAAAACGCTGTAAAAATGGCAATTTTGGTCACTGTGAGGGTTTAAAAAGTGGTTATTCAACATGACGCCCGATCCAAATGACATTTTCAATCATTTTTGGTAGAGTCCAAAAAATCAATTTTCTGATGAAAAACGATGACCTGTCGATCGTTCAAAAAAGTGGTCAATATTGATGACATTTTAACATTTAATCTTTTGACTTTAAATGACTGTTGGATGTGAATTATTACTTTTTCAACTAAAATAAGTGTGTTTAAAGTCATTTCTGTGCCTGAAATTGGTCAAAATTGAAGCTTTTAAGTAAGCGAAAACTCTGTAAAAATAGCAATTTTGGTCACTGTGAGGGTTTAAAAAGTGGTTATTCAACATGAGGCCCGATCCAAATGACATTTTGAATCATTTTTGGTAGAGTCCAAAAAATCAATTTTCTGATGAAAAATGTTGACCCTGGACCTGTTGAATGTTCAAAAAAGTGGTCAACATTGATGAAATTTTAACATTTAATCTTTTGACTTTAAATGACTGTTGGGTGTGAATTATTACTTTTTCAACTAAAATAAGTGTGTTTAAAGTCATTTCTTTGCCTGAAATTGGTCAAAAATGCAGCTTTTGAGTAAGCGAAAAGTCTGTAAAAATGGCAATTTTGGTCACTGTGAGGGTTTCAAAAGTGGTTATTCTACACGAGGCCCGATCCAAATGACATTTTGAATCATTTTTGGTAGAGTCCAAAAAATCCATTTTCTGATGAAAAAGGTTGACCCCGGACCTGTCGAATGTTCAAAAAAGTGGTCAACATTGATGAAATTTTAACATTTAATCTTTTGACTTTAAATGACTGTTGGATGTGAATTATTACTTTTTCAACTAAAATAAGTTTGTTTAAAGTCATTTCTGGGCCTGAAATTGGTCAAAATTGAAGCTTTTGAGAAAGCGAAAACGCTGTAAAAATGGCAATTTTGGTCACTGTGAGGGTTTAAAAAGTGGTTATTCAACATGACGCCCGATCCAAATGACATTTTCAATCATTTTTGGTAGAGTCCAAAAAATCAATTTTCTGATGAAAAACGATGACCCCGGACCTGTCGATCGTTCAAAAAATTGGTCAATATTGATGACATTTTAACATTTAATCTTTTGACTTTAAATGACTGTTGGATGTGAATTATTACTTTTTCAACTAAAATAAGTGTGTTTAAAGTCATTTCTGTGCCTGAAATTGGTCAAAATTGAAGCTTTTAAGTAAGCGAAAACTCTGTAAAAATAGCAATTTTGGTCACTGTGAGGGTTTAAAAAGTGGTTATACAACATGAGGTCCGATCCAAATGACATTTTGAATCATTTTTGGTAGAGTCCAAAAAATCAATTTTCTGATGAAAAAGGTTAACCCCGGACCTGTCGAATGTTCAAAAAAGTGGTCAACATTGATGAAATTTTAACATTTAATCTTTTGACTTTAAATGACTGGTGGATGTGAATTATTACTTTTTCAACTAAAATAAGTGTGTTTAAAGTCATTTCTGTGCCTGAAATTGGTCAAAAATGAAGGTTTTGAGTAAGCGAAAAGTCTGTAAAAATGGCAATTTTGGTCACTGTGAGGGTTTCAAAAGTGGTTATTCTACATGAGGCCCGATCCAAATGACATTTTGAATCATTTTTGGTAGAGTCCAAAAAATTAATTTTCTGATGAAAAAGGTTGACCCCGGACCTGTCGATCGTTCAAAAAAGTGGTCAATATTGATGAAATTTTAACATTTAATCTTTTGACTTTAAATGACTGTTGGATGTGAATTATTACTTTTTCAACTAAAATAAGTGTGTTTAAAGTCATTTCTTTGCCTGAAATTGGTCAAAATTGAAGGTTTTGAGTAAGCGAAAACTCTGTAAAAATGGCAATTTTGGTCACTGTGAGGGTTTAAAAAGTGGTTATTCAACATGAGGCCCGATCCAAATGACATTTTGAATCATTTTTGGTAGAGTCCAAAAAATCAATTTTCAGATGAAAAAGGTTGACCCCGGACCTGTCGAATGTTCAAAAAAGTGGTCAACATTGATGACATTTTTACATTTAATCTTTTGACTTTAAATGACTGTTGGATGTGAATTATTACTTTTTCAACTAAAATAAGTTTGTTTAAAGTCATTTCTGTGCCTGAAATTGGTCAAAATTAAAGCTTTTGAGAAAGCGAAAACTCTGTAAAAATGGCAATTTTGGTCACTGAGGGTTTAAAAAGTGGTTATTCAACATGAGGCCCGATCCAAATGACATTTTGAATCATTTTTGGTAGAGTCCAAAAAATCAAATTTTCTGAGGAAAAAGGTTGACCCTGGACCTGTTGAATGTTCAAAAAAGTGGTCAATATTGATGAAATTTTAACATTTAATCTTTTGATTTTAAATGACTGTTGGATGTGAATTAATACTTTTTCAACTAAAATAAGTGTGTTTAAAGTCATTTCTTTGCCTGAAATTGGTCAAAATTGAAGCTTTTGAGTAAGCGAAAACTCTGTAAAAATGGCAATTTTGGTCACTTTGAGGGTTTAAAAAGTGGTTATTCAACATGATGCCTGATCCAAATGACATTTTCAATCATTTTTGGTAGAGTCCAAAAAATCAATTTTCTGATGAAAAACGATGACCCCGGCCCGGTCGATCGTTCAAAAAAGTGGTCAATATTGATGAAATTTTAACATTTAATCTTTTGACTTTAAATGACTGTTGGATGTGAATTATTACTTTTTCAACTAAAATAAGTGTGTTTAAAGTCATTTCTGTGCCTGAAATTGGTCAAAATTGAAGCTTTTAAGTAAGCGAAAACTCTGTAAAAATGGAAATTTTGGTCACTGTGAGGGTTTAAAAAGTGGTTATTCAACATGAGGCCCGATCCAAATGACATTTTGAATCATTTTTGGTAGAGTCCAAAAAATCAAATTTTCTGAGGAAAAAGGTTGACCCTGGACCTGTTGAATGTTCAAAAAAGTGGTCAATATTGATGAAATTTTAACATTTAATCTTTTGATTTTAAATGACTGTTGGATGTGAATTAATACTTTTTCAACTAAAATAAGTGTGTTTAAAGTCATTTCTTTGCCTGAAATTGGTCAAAATTGAAGCTTTTGAGTAAGCGAAAACTCTGTAAAAATTGCAATTTTGGTCACTTTGAGGGTTTAAAAAGTGGTTATTCAACATGACGCCCGATCCAAATGACATTTTCAATCATTTTTGGTAGAGTCCAAAAAATCAATTTTCTGATGAAAAAGGTTAACCCCGGACCTGTCGAATGTTCAAAAAAGTGGTCAACATTGATGAAATTTTAACATTTAATCTTTTGACTTTAAATGACTGTTGGATGTGAATTATTACTTTTTCAACTAAAACAAGTGTGTTTAAAGTCATTTCTGTGCCTGAAATTGGTCAAAATTGAAGCTTTTGAGTAAGCGAAAACTCTGTAAAAATGGCAATTTTGGTCACTGTGAGGGTTTAAAAAGTGGTTATTCTACATGAGGCCCGATCCAAATGACATTTTGAATCATTTTTGGTAGAGTCCAAAAAATCAATTTTCTGATGAAAAAGGTTGACCCCGGACCTGTCGAATGTTCAAAAAAGTGGTCAACATTGATGAAATTTTAACATTTAATCTTTTGACTTTAAATGACTGTTGGATGTGAATTATTACTTTTTCAACTAAAATAAGTGTGTTTAAAGTCATTTCTGTGCCTGAAATTGGTCAAAATTGAAGCTTTTAAGTAAGCGAAAACTCTGTAAAAATGGCAATTTTGGTCACTGTGAGGGTATAAAAAGTGGTTATTCTATATGAGGCCCGATCCAAATGACATTTTGAATCATTTTTGGTAGAGTCCAAAAAATCCATTTTCTGATGAAAAAGGTTGACCCCGGACCTGTCGCATGTTCAAAAAAGTGGTCAACATTGATGAAATTTTAACATTTAATCTTTTGACTTTAAATGACTGTTGGATGTGAATTATTACTTTTTCAACTAAAATAAGTGTGTTTAAAGTCATTTCTTTGCCTGAAATTGGTCAAAATTGAAGCTTTTGAGTAAGCGAAAACTCTGTAAAAATGGCAATTTTGGTCACTGTGAGGGTTTAAAAAGTGGTTATTCAACATGAGGCCCGATCCAAATGACATTTTGAATCATTTTTGGTAGAGTCCAAAAAAATCAAATTTTCTGAGGAAAAAGGTTGACCCCGGACCTGTCGAATGTTCAAAAAAGTGGTCAACATTGATGAAATTTTAACATTTAATCTTTTGACTTTAAATGACTGTTGGATGTGAATTATTACTTTTTCAACTAAAATAAGTGTGTTTAAAGTCATTTCTTTGCCTGAAATTGGTCACAATTGAAGCTTTTGAGTAAGCGAAAACTCTGTAAAAATGGCAATTTTGGTCACTGTGAGGGTTTAAAAAGTGGTTATTCAACATGAGGCCCGATCCAAATGACATTTTGAATCAATTTTGGTAGAGTCCAAAAAATCAATTTTCTGATGAAACACGATGACCCCGGACCTGTCGATCGTTCAAAAAAGTGGTCAATATTGATGAAATTTTAACATTTAATCTTTTGACTTTAAATGACTGTTGGATGTGAATTATTACTTTTTCAACTAAAATAAGTGTGTTTAAAGTCATTTCTGTGCCTGAAATTGGTCAAAAATGAAGCTTTTGAGTAAGTGAAAACTCTGTAAAAATGGCAATTTTGGTCACTGTGAGGGTTTAAAATGTGGTTATTCAACATGACGCCCGATCCAAATGACATTTTGAATCATTTTTGGTAGAGTCCAAAAAATCAATTTTCTGATGAAAAACGATGACCCCGGACCTGTCGATCGTTCAAAAAAGTGGTCAATATTGATGAAATTTTAACATTTAATCTTTTGACTTTAAATGACTGTTGGATGTGAATTATTACTTTTTCAACTAAAATAAGTGTGTTTAAAGTCATTTCTTTGCCTGAAATTGGTCAAAATTGAAGCTTTTGAGTAAGCGAAAACTCTGTAAAAATGGCAATTTTGGTCACTGTGAGGGTTTAAAAAGTGGTTATTCAACATGAGGCCCGATCCAAATGACATTTTGAATCATTTTTGGTAGAGTCCAAAAAATCAATTTTCTGATGAAACACGATGACCCCGGACCTGTCGATCGTTCAAAAAAGTGGTCAATATTGATGAAATTTTAACATTTAATCTTTTGACTTTAAATGACTGTTGGATGTGAATTATTACTTTTTCAACTAAAATAAGTGTGTTTAAAGTCATTTCTGTGCCTGAAATTGGTCAAAATTTAAGCTTTTGAGTAAGAGAAAACTCTGTAAAAATGGCAATTTTGGTCACTCTGAGGGTTTAAAAAGTGGTTATTCAACATGAGGCCCGATCCAAATGACATTTTGAATCATTTTTGGTAGAGTCCAAAAAATCAAATTTTCTGAGGAAAAAGGTTGACCCCGGACCTGTTGAATGTTCAAAAAAGTGGTCAATATTGATGAAATTTTAACATTTAATCTTTTGACTTTAAATGACTGTTGGATGTGAATTAATACTTTTTCAACTAAAATAAGTGTGTTTAAAGTCATTTCTTTGCCTGAAATTGGTCAAAATTGAAGCTTTTGAGTAAGCGAAAACTCTGTAAAAATGGCAATTTTGGTCACTGTGAGGGTTTAAAAAGTGGTTATTCAACATGACGCCCGATCCAAATGACATTTTCAATAATTTTTGGTAGAGTCCAAAAAAATCAATTTTCTGATGAAAAAGGTTAACCCCGGACCTGTCGAATGTTCAAAAAAGTGGTCAACATTGATGAAATTTTAACATTTAATCTTTTGACTTTAAATGACTGTTGGATGTGAATTATTACTTTTTCAACTAAAATAAGTGTGTTTAAAGTCATTTCTGTGCCTGAAATTGGTCAAAATGAAGCTTATGAGTAAGCGAAAACTCTGTAAAAATGGCAATTTTGGTCACTGTGAGGGTTTAAAAAGTGGTTATTCTACACGAGGCCCGATCCAAATGACATTTTGAATCATTTTTGGTAGAGTCCAAAAAATCAATTTTCTGATGAAAAAGGTTGACCCCGGACCTGTCGAATGTTCAAAAAAGTGGTCAACATTGATGAAATTTTAACATTTAATCTTTTGACTTTAAATGACTGTTGGATGTGAATTATTACTTTTTCAACTAAAACAAGTGTGTTTAAAGTGATTTCTGTGCCTGAAATTGGTCAAAATTGAAGCTTTTGAGTAAGCGAAAACTCTGTAAAAATTGCAATTTTGGTCACTGTGAGGGTTTAAAAACTGGCTATTCTACATGAGGCCCGATCCAAATGACATTTTGAATCATTTTTGGTAGAGTCCAAAAAATCAATTTTCTGATGAAAAAGGTTGACCCCGGACCTGTCGAATGTTCAAAAAAGTGGTCAACATTGATGAAATTTTAACATTTAATCTTTTGACTTTAAATGACTGTTGGATGTGAATTATTACTTTTTCAACTAAAATAAGTGTGTTTAAAGTCATTTCTGTGCCTGAAATTGGTCAAAATTGAAGCTTTTAAGTAAGCGAAAACTCTGTAAAAATGGCAATTTTGGTCACTGTGAGGGTATAAAAAGTGGTTATTCTATATGAGGCCCGATCCAAATGACATTTTGAATCATTTTTGGTAGAGTCCAAAAAATCAATTTTCTGATGAAAAAGGTTGACCCCGGACCTGTCGAATGTTCAAAAAAGTGGTCAACATTGATGAAATTTTAACATTTAATCTTTTGACTTTAAATGACTGTTGGATGTGAATTATTACTTTTTCAACTAAAATAAGTGTGTTTAAAGTCATTTCTGTGCCTGAAATTGGTCAAAATTGAAGCTTTTAAGTAAGCGAAAACTCTGTAAAAATGGCAATTTTGGTCACTGTGAGGGTATAAAAAGTGGTTATTCTATATGAGGCCCGATCCAAATGACATTTTGAATCATTTTTGGTAGAGTCCAAAAAATCTATTTTCTGATGAAAAAGGTTGACCCCGGACCTGTCGCATGTTCAAAAAAGTGGTCAACATTGATGAAATTTTAACATTTAATCTTATGACTTTAAATGACTGTTGGATGTGAATTATTACTTTTTCAACTAAAATAAGTGTGTTTAAAGTCATTTCTTTGCCTGAAATTGGTCAAAATTGAAGCTTTTGAGTAAGCGAAAACTCTGTAAAAATGGCAATTTTGGTCACTGTGAGGGTTTAAAAAGTGGTTATTCTACATGAGGCCCGATCCAAATGACATTTTGAATCATTTTTGGTAGAGTCCAAAAAATTAATTTTCTGATGAAAAAGGTTGACCCCGGACCTGTCGAATGTTCAAAAAGTGGTCAACATTGATGAAATTTTAACATTTAATCTTTTGACTTTAAATGACTGTTGGATGTGAATTATTACTTTTTCAACTAAAATGAGTGTGTTTAAAGTCATTTCTGTGCCTGAAATTGGTCAAAATTGAAGCTTTTGAGTAAGCAAAAACTCTGTAAAAATGGCAATTTTGGTCACTGTGAGGGTTTAAAAAGTGGTTATTCTACATGAGGCCCGATCCAAATGACATTTTGAATCATTTTTGGTAGAGTCCAAAAAATCAATTTTCAGATGAAAAAGGTTGACCCCGGACCTGTCGAATGTTCAAAAAAGTGGTCAACATTGATGACATTTTAACATTTAATCTTTTGACTTTAAATGACTGTTGGATGTGAATTATTACTTTTTCAACTAAAATAAGTTTGTTTAAAGTCATTTCTGTGCCTGAAATTGGTCAAAAATGAAGCTTTTGAGTAAGCGAAAAGTCTGTAAAAATGGCAATTTTGGTCACTGTGAGGGTTTCAAAAGTGGTTATTCTACACGAGGCCCGATCCAAATGACATTTTGAATCATTTTTGGTAGAGTCCAAAAAATCAATTTTCTGATGAAAAAGGTTGACCCCGGACCTGTCGAATGTTCAAAAAAGTGGTCAACATTGATGAAATTTTAACATTTAATCTTTTGACTTTAAATGACTGTTGGATGTGAATTATTACTTTTTCAACTAAAATAAGTGTGTTTAAAGTCATTTCTGTGCCTGAAATTGGTCAAAAATGAAGCTTTTGAGTAAGCGAAAAGTCTGTAAAAATGGCAATTTTGGTCACTGTGAGGGTTTCAAAAGTGGTTATTCTACACGAGGCCCGATCCAAATGACATTTTGAATCATTTTTGGTAGAGTCCAAAAAATCAATTTTCTGATGAAAAAGGTTGACCCCGGACCTGTCGAATGTTCAAAAAAAGTGGTCAACATTGATGAAATTTTAACATTTAATCTTTTGACTTTAAATGACTGTTGGATGTGAATTATTACTTTTTCAACTAAAATAAGTTTGTTTAAAGTCATTTCTGGGCCTGAAATTGGTCAAAATTGAAGCTTTTGAGAAAGCGAAAACGCGGTAAAAATGGCAATTTTGGTCACTGTGAGGGTTTCAAAAGTGGTTATTCTACACGAGGCCCGATCCAAATGACATTTTGAATCATTTTTGGTAGAGTCCAAAAAAATCAATTTTCTGATGAAAAAGGTTGACCCCGGACCTGTCGAATGTTCAAAAAAGTGGTCAACATTGATGAAATTTTAACATTTAATCTTTTGACTTTAAATGACTGTTGGATGTGAATTATTACTTTTTCAACTAAAATAAGTTTGTTTAAAGTCATTTCTGGGCCTGAAATTGGTCAAAATTGAAGCTTTTGAGAAAGCGAAAACGCTGTAAAAATGGCAATTTTGGTCACTGTGAGGGTTTAAAAAGTGGTTATTCAACATGACGCCCGATCCAAATGACATTTTCAATCATTTTTGGTAGAGTCCAAAAAATCAATTTTCTGATGAAAAACGATGACCCCGGACCTGTCGATCGTTCAAAAAAGTGGTCAATATTGATGACATTTTAACATTTAATCTTTTGACTTTAAATGACTGTTGGATGTGAATTATTACTTTTTCAACTAAAATAAGTGTGTTTAAAGTCATTTCTGTGCCTGAAAATTGGTCAAAATTGAAGCTTTTAAGTAAGCGAAAACTCTGTAAAAATAGCAATTTTGGTCACTGTGAGGGTTTAAAAAGTGGTTATTCAACATGAGGCCCGATCCAAATGACATTTTGAATCATTTTTGGTAGAGTCCAAAAAAATCAATTTTCTGATGAAAAAGGTTGACCCCGGACCTGTTGAATGTTCAAAAAAGTGGTCAACATTGATGAAATTTAAACATTTAATCTTTTGACTTTAAATGACTGTTGGATGTGAATTATTACTTTTTCAACTAAAATAAGTGTGTTTAAAGTCATTTCTTTGCCTGAAATTGGTCAAAATTGAAGCTTTTGAGTAAGCGAAAAACTCTGTAAAAATGGCAATTTTGGTCACTGTGAGGGTTTAAAAAGTGGTTATTCTACATGAGGCCCGATCCAAATGACATTTTGAATCATTTTTGGTAGAGTCCAAAAAATTAATTTTCTGATGAAAAAGGTTGACCCCGGACCTGTCGATCGTTCAAAAAAGTGGTCAATATTGATGAAATTTTAACATTTAATCTTTTGACTTTAAATGACTGTTGGATGTGAATTATTACTTTTTCAACTAAAATAAGTGTGTTTAAAGTCATTTCTTTGCCTGAAATTGGTCAAAAATGAAGCTTTTGAGTAAGCGAAAAGTCTGTAAAAATGGCAATTTTGGTCACTGTGAGGGTTTCAAAAGTGGTTATTCTACACGAGGCCCGATCCAAATGACATTTTGAATCATTTTTGGTAGAGTCCAAAAAATCAATTTTCTGATGAAAAAGGTTGACCCCGGACCTGTCGAATGTTCAAAAAAGTGGTCAACATTGATGAAATTTTAACATTTAATCTTTTGACTTTAAATGACTGTTGGATGTGAATTATTACTTTTTCAACTAAAATAAGTTTGTTTAAAGTCATTTCTGGGCCTGAAATTGGTCAAAATTGAAGCTTTTGAGAAAGCGAAAACGCTGTAAAAATGGCAATTTTGGTCACTGTGAGGGTTTAAAAAGTGGTTATTCAACATGACGCCCGATCCAAATGACATTTTCAATCATTTTTGGTAGAGTCCAAAAAATCAATTTTCTGATGAAAAACGATGACCCCGGACCTGTCGATCGTTCAAAAAAGTGGTCAATATTGATGACATTTTAACATTTAATCTTTTGACTTTAAATGACTGTTGGATGTGAATTATTACTTTTTCAACTAAAATAAGTGTGTTTAAAGTCATTTCTGTGTCTGAAATTGGTCAAAATTGAAGCTTTTAAGTAAGCGAAAACTCTGTAAAAATAGCAATTTTGGTCACTGTGAGGGTTTAAAAGTGTTATTCAACATGAGGCCCGATCCAAATGACATTTTGAATCATTTTTGGTAGAGTCCAAAAAATCAATTTTCTGATGAAAAAGGTTGACCCCGGACCTGTCGATCGTTCAAAAAAGTGGTCAATATTGATGAAATTTTAACATTTAATCTTTTGACTTTAAATGACTGTTGGATGTGAATTATTACTTTTTCAACTAAAATAAGTGTGTTTAAAGTCATTTCTTTGCCTGAAATTGGTCAAAAATGAAGCTTTTGAGTAAGCGAAAACTCTGTAAAAATGGCAATTTTGGTCACTGTGAGGGTTTAAAAAGTGGTTATTCTACACGAGGCCCGATCCAAATGACATTTTGAATCATTTTTGGTAGAGTCCAAAAAATCAATTTTCTGATGAAAAAGGTTGACCCCGGACCTGTCGAATGTTCAAAAAAGTGGTCAACATTGATGAAATTTTAACATTTAATCTTTTGACTTTAAATGACTGTTGGATGTGAGTTATTACTTTTTCAACTAAAATAAGTGTGTTTAAAGTCATTTCTGTGCCTGAAATTGGTCAAAATTGAAGCTTTTGAGTAAGCGAAAACTCTGTAAAAATGGCAATTTTGGTCACTGTGAGGGTTTAAAAAGTGGTTATTCAACATGAGGCCCGATCCAAATGACATTTTGAATCATTTTTGGTAGAGTCCAAAAAATCAATTTTCTGATGAAAAAGGTTGACCCCGGACCTGTCGAATGTTCAAAAAAGTGGTCAACATTGATGAAATTTTAACATTTAATCTTTTGACTTTAAATGACTGTTGGATGTGAATTATTACTTTTTCAACTAAAATAAGTGTGTTTAAAGTCATTTCTGTGCCTGAAATTGGTCAAAAATGAAGCTTTTGAGTAAGCGAAAAGTCTGTAAAAATGGCAATTTTGGTCACTGTGAGGGTTTCAAAAGTGGTTATTCTACACGAGGCCCGATCCAAATGACATTTTGAATCATTTTTGGTAGAGTCCAAAAAATCAATTTTCTGATGAAAAAGGTTGACCCCGGACCTGTCGAATGTTCAAAAAAGTGGTCAACATTGATGAAATTTTAACATTTAATCTTTTGACTTTAAATGACTGTTGGATGTGAATTATTACTTTTTCAACTAAAATAAGTTTGTTTAAAGTCATTTCTGGGCCTGAAATTGGTCAAAATTGAAGCTTTTGAGAAAGCGAAAACGCTGTAAAAATGGCAATTTTGGTCACTGTGAGGGTTTAAAAAGTGGTTATTCAACATGACGCCCGATCCAAATGACATTTTCAATCATTTTTGGTAGAGTCCAAAAAATCAATTTTCTGATGAAAAACGATGACCTGTCGATCGTTCAAAAAAGTGGTCAATATTGATGACATTTTAACATTTAATCTTTTGACTTTAAATGACTGTTGGATGTGAATTATTACTTTTTCAACTAAAATAAGTGTGTTTAAAGTCATTTCTGTGCCTGAAATTGGTCAAAATTGAAGCTTTTAAGTAAGCGAAAACTCTGTAAAAATAGCAATTTTGGTCACTGTGAGGGTTTAAAAAGTGGTTATTCAACATGAGGCCCGATCCAAATGACATTTTGAATCATTTTTGGTAGAGTCCAAAAAATCAATTTTCTGATGAAAAATGTTGACCCTGGACCTGTTGAATGTTCAAAAAAGTGGTCAACATTGATGAAATTTTAACATTTAATCTTTTGACTTTAAATGACTGTTGGATGTGAATTATTACTTTTTCAACTAAAATAAGTGTGTTTAAAGTCATTTCTTTGCCTGAAATTGGTCAAAAATGCAGCTTTTGAGTAAGCGAAAAGTCTGTAAAAATGGCAATTTTGGTCACTGTGAGGGTTTCAAAAGTGGTTATTCTACACGAGGCCCGATCCAAATGACATTTTGAATCATTTTTGGTAGAGTCCAAAAAATCCATTTTCTGATGAAAAAGGTTGACCCCGGACCTGTCGAATGTTCAAAAAAGTGGTCAACATTGATGAAATTTTAACATTTAATCTTTTGACTTTAAATGACTGTTGGATGTGAATTATTACTTTTTCAACTAAAATAAGTTTGTTTAAAGTCATTTCTGGGCCTGAAATTGGTCAAAATTGAAGCTTTTGAGAAAGCGAAAACGCTGTAAAAATGGCAATTTTGGTCACTGTGAGGGTTTAAAAAGTGGTTATTCAACATGACGCCCGATCCAAATGACATTTTCAATCATTTTTGGTAGAGTCCAAAAAATCAATTTTCTGATGAAAAACGATGACCCCGGACCTGTCGATCGTTCAAAAAATTGGTCAATATTGATGACATTTTAACATTTAATCTTTTGACTTTAAATGACTGTTGGATGTGAATTATTACTTTTTCAACTAAAATAAGTGTGTTTAAAGTCATTTCTGTGCCTGAAATTGGTCAAAATTGAAGCTTTTAAGTAAGCGAAAACTCTGTAAAAATAGCAATTTTGGTCACTGTGAGGGTTTAAAAAGTGGTTATACAACATGAGGTCCGATCCAAATGACATTTTGAATCATTTTTGGTAGAGTCCAAAAAATCAATTTTCTGATGAAAAAGGTTAACCCCGGACCTGTCGAATGTTCAAAAAAGTGGTCAACATTGATGAAATTTTAACATTTAATCTTTTGACTTTAAATGACTGGTGGATGTGAATTATTACTTTTTCAACTAAAATAAGTGTGTTTAAAGTCATTTCTGTGCCTGAAATTGGTCAAAAATGAAGGTTTTGAGTAAGCGAAAAGTCTGTAAAAATGGCAATTTTGGTCACTGTGAGGGTTTCAAAAGTGGTTATTCTACATGAGGCCCGATCCAAATGACATTTTGAATCATTTTTGGTAGAGTCCAAAAAATTAATTTTCTGATGAAAAAGGTTGACCCCGGACCTGTCGAATGTTCAAAAAAGTGGTCAACATTGATGAAATTTTAACATTTAATCTTTTGACTTTAAATGACTGTTGGATGTGAATTATTACTTTTTCAACTAAAATAAGTTTGTTTAAAGTCATTTCTGGGCCTGAAATTGGTCAAAATTGAAGCTTTTGAGAAAGCGAAAACGCGGTAAAAATGGCAATTTTGGTCACTGTGAGGGTTTCAAAAGTGGTTATTCTACACGAGGCCCGATCCAAATGACATTTTGAATCATTTTTGGTAGAGTCCAAAAAAATCAATTTTCTGATGAAAAAGGTTGACCCCGGACCTGTCGAATGTTCAAAAAAGTGGTCAACATTGATGAAATTTTAACATTTAATCTTTTGACTTTAAATGACTGTTGGATGTGAATTATTACTTTTTCAACTAAAATAAGTTTGTTTAAAGTCATTTCTGGGCCTGAAATTGGTCAAAATTGAAGCTTTTGAGAAAGCGAAAACGCTGTAAAAATGGCAATTTTGGTCACTGTGAGGGTTTAAAAAGTGGTTATTCAACATGACGCCCGATCCAAATGACATTTTCAATCATTTTTGGTAGAGTCCAAAAAATCAATTTTCTGATGAAAAACGATGACCCCGGACCTGTCGATCGTTCAAAAAAGTGGTCAATATTGATGACATTTTAACATTTAATCTTTTGACTTTAAATGACTGTTGGATGTGAATTATTACTTTTTCAACTAAAATAAGTGTGTTTAAAGTCATTTCTGTGCCTGAAATTGGTCAAAATTGAAGCTTTTAAGTAAGCGAAAACTCTGTAAAAATAGCAATTTTGGTCACTGTGAGGGTTTAAAAAGTGGTTATTCAACATGAGGCCCGATCCAAATGACATTTTGAATCATTTTTGGTAGAGTCCAAAAAATCAATTTTCTGATGAAAAAGGTTGACCCCGGACCTGTTGAATGTTCAAAAAAGTGGTCAACATTGATGAAATTTAAACATTTAATCTTTTGACTTTAAATGACTGTTGGATGTGAATTATTACTTTTTCAACTAAAATAAGTGTGTTTAAAGTCATTTCTTTGCCTGAAATTGGTCAAAATTGAAGCTTTTGAGTAAGCGAAAACTCTGTAAAAATGGCAATTTTGGTCACTGTGAGGGTTTAAAAAGTGGTTATTCTACATGAGGCCCGATCCAAATGACATTTTGAATCATTTTTGGTAGAGTCCAAAAAATTAATTTTCTGATGAAAAAGGTTGACCCCGGACCTGTCGATCGTTCAAAAAAGTGGTCAATATTGATGAAATTTTAACATTTAATCTTTTGACTTTAAATGACTGTTGGATGTGAATTATTACTTTTTCAACTAAAATAAGTGTGTTTAAAGTCATTTCTTTGCCTGAAATTGGTCAAAAATGAAGCTTTTGAGTAAGCGAAAAGTCTGTAAAAATGGCAATTTTGGTCACTGTGAGGGTTTCAAAAGTGGTTATTCTACACGAGGCCCGATCCAAATGACATTTTGAATCATTTTTGGTAGAGTCCAAAAAATCAATTTTCTGATGAAAAAGGTTGACCCCGGACCTGTCGAATGTTCAAAAAAGTGGTCAACATTGATGAAATTTTAACATTTAATCTTTTGACTTTAAATGACTGTTGGATGTGAATTATTACTTTTTCAACTAAAATAAGTTTGTTTAAAGTCATTTCTGGGCCTGAAATTGGTCAAAATTGAAGCTTTTGAGAAAGCGAAAACGCTGTAAAAATGGCAATTTTGGTCACTGTGAGGGTTTAAAAAGTGGTTATTCAACATGACGCCCGATCCAAATGACATTTTCAATCATTTTTGGTAGAGTCCAAAAAATCAATTTTCTGATGAAAAACGATGACCCCGGACCTGTCGATCGTTCAAAAAAGTGGTCAATATTGATGACATTTTAACATTTAATCTTTTGACTTTAAATGACTGTTGGATGTGAATTATTACTTTTTCAACTAAAATAAGTGTGTTTAAAGTCATTTCTGTGTCTGAAATTGGTCAAAATTGAAGCTTTTAAGTAAGCGAAAACTCTGTAAAAATAGCAATTTTGGTCACTGTGAGGGTTTAAAAAGTGGTTATTCAACATGAGGCCCGATCCAAATGACATTTTGAATCATTTTTGGTAGAGTCCAAAAAATCAATTTTCTGATGAAAAAGGTTGACCCCGGACCTGTCGATCGTTCAAAAAAGTGGTCAATATTGATGAAATTTTAACATTTAATCTTTTGACTTTAAATGACTGTTGGATGTGAATTATTACTTTTTCAACTAAAATAAGTGTGTTTAAAGTCATTTCTTTGCCTGAAATTGGTCAAAAATGAAGCTTTTGAGTAAGCGAAAACTCTGTAAAAATGGCAATTTTGGTCACTGTGAGGGTTTAAAAAGTGGTTATTCTACACGAGGCCCGATCCAAATGACATTTTGAATCATTTTTGGTAGAGTCCAAAAAATCAATTTTCTGATGAAAAAGGTTGACCCCGGACCTGTCGAATGTTCAAAAAAGTGGTCAACATTGATGAAATTTTAACATTTAATCTTTTGACTTTAAATGACTGTTGGATGTGAGTTATTACTTTTTCAACTAAAATAAGTGTGTTTAAAGTCATTTCTGTGCCTGAAATTGGTCAAAATTGAAGCTTTTGAGTAAGCGAAAACTCTGTAAAAATGGCAATTTTGGTCACTGTGAGGGTTTAAAAAGTGGTTATTCAACATGAGGCCCGATCCAAATGACATTTTGAATCATTTTTGGTAGAGTCCAAAAAATCAATTTTCTGATGAAAAAGGTTGACCCCGGACCTGTCGAATGTTCAAAAAAGTGGTCAACATTGATGAAATTTTAACATTTAATCTTTTGACTTTAAATGACTGTTGGATGTGAATTATTACTTTTTCAACTAAAATAAGTGTGTTTAAAGTCATTTCTGTGCCTGAAATTGGTCAAAAATGAAGCTTTTGAGTAAGCGAAAAGTCTGTAAAAATGGCAATTTTGGTCACTGTGAGGGTTTCAAAAGTGGTTATTCTACACGAGGCCCGATCCAAATGACATTTTGAATCATTTTTGGTAGAGTCCAAAAAATCAATTTTCTGATGAAAAAGGTTGACCCCGGACCTGTCGAATGTTCAAAAAAGTGGTCAACATTGATGAAATTTTAACATTTAATCTTTTGACTTTAAATGACTGTTGGATGTGAATTATTACTTTTTCAACTAAAATAAGTTTGTTTAAAGTCATTTCTGGGCCTGAAATTGGTCAAAATTGAAGCTTTTGAGAAAGCGAAAACGCTGTAAAAATGGCAATTTTGGTCACTGTGAGGGTTTAAAAAGTGGTTATTCAACATGACGCCCGATCCAAATGACATTTTCAATCATTTTTGGTAGAGTCCAAAAAATCAATTTTCTGATGAAAAACGATGACCTGTCGATCGTTCAAAAAAGTGGTCAATATTGATGACATTTTAACATTTAATCTTTTGACTTTAAATGACTGTTGGATGTGAATTATTACTTTTTCAACTAAAATAAGTGTGTTTAAAGTCATTTCTGTGCCTGAAATTGGTCAAAATTGAAGCTTTTAAGTAAGCGAAAACTCTGTAAAAATAGCAATTTTGGTCACTGTGAGGGTTTAAAAAGTGGTTATTCAACATGAGGCCCGATCCAAATGACATTTTGAATCATTTTTGGTAGAGTCCAAAAAATCAATTTTCTGATGAAAAATGTTGACCCTGGACCTGTTGAATGTTCAAAAAAGTGGTCAACATTGATGAAATTTTAACATTTAATCTTTTGACTTTAAATGACTGTTGGGTGTGAATTATTACTTTTTCAACTAAAATAAGTGTGTTTAAAGTCATTTCTTTGCCTGAAATTGGTCAAAAATGCAGCTTTTGAGTAAGCGAAAAGTCTGTAAAAATGGCAATTTTGGTCACTGTGAGGGTTTCAAAAGTGGTTATTCTACACGAGGCCCGATCCAAATGACATTTTGAATCATTTTTGGTAGAGTCCAAAAAATCCATTTTCTGATGAAAAAGGTTGACCCCGGACCTGTCGAATGTTCAAAAAAGTGGTCAACATTGATGAAATTTTAACATTTAATCTTTTGACTTTAAATGACTGTTGGATGTGAATTATTACTTTTTCAACTAAAATAAGTTTGTTTAAAGTCATTTCTGGGCCTGAAATTGGTCAAAATTGAAGCTTTTGAGAAAGCGAAAACGCTGTAAAAATGGCAATTTTGGTCACTGTGAGGGTTTAAAAAGTGGTTATTCAACATGACGCCCGATCCAAATGACATTTTCAATCATTTTTGGTAGAGTCCAAAAAATCAATTTTCTGATGAAAAACGATGACCCCGGACCTGTCGATCGTTCAAAAAATTGGTCAATATTGATGACATTTTAACATTTAATCTTTTGACTTTAAATGACTGTTGGATGTGAATTATTACTTTTTCAACTAAAATAAGTGTGTTTAAAGTCATTTCTGTGCCTGAAATTGGTCAAAATTGAAGCTTTTAAGTAAGCGAAAACTCTGTAAAAATAGCAATTTTGGTCACTGTGAGGGTTTAAAAAGTGGTTATACAACATGAGGTCCGATCCAAATGACATTTTGAATCATTTTTGGTAGAGTCCAAAAAATCAATTTTCTGATGAAAAAGGTTAACCCCGGACCTGTCGAATGTTCAAAAAAGTGGTCAACATTGATGAAATTTTAACATTTAATCTTTTGACTTTAAATGACTGGTGGATGTGAATTATTACTTTTTCAACTAAAATAAGTGTGTTTAAAGTCATTTCTGTGCCTGAAATTGGTCAAAAATGAAGGTTTTGAGTAAGCGAAAAGTCTGTAAAAATGGCAATTTTGGTCACTGTGAGGGTTTCAAAAGTGGTTATTCTACATGAGGCCCGATCCAAATGACATTTTGAATCATTTTTGGTAGAGTCCAAAAAATTAATTTTCTGATGAAAAAGGTTGACCCCGGACCTGTCGATCGTTCAAAAAAGTGGTCAATATTGATGAAATTTTAACATTTAATCTTTTGACTTTAAATGACTGTTGGATGTGAATTATTACTTTTTCAACTAAAATAAGTGTGTTTAAAGTCATTTCTTTGCCTGAAATTGGTCAAAATTGAAGGTTTTGAGTAAGCGAAAACTCTGTAAAAATGGCAATTTTGGTCACTGTGAGGGTTTAAAAAGTGGTTATTCAACATGAGGCCCGATCCAAATGACATTTTGAATCATTTTTGGTAGAGTCCAAAAAATCAATTTTCAGATGAAAAAGGTTGACCCCGGACCTGTCGAATGTTCAAAAAAGTGGTCAACATTGATGACATTTTTACATTTAATCTTTTGACTTTAAATGACTGTTGGATGTGAATTATTACTTTTTCAACTAAAATAAGTTTGTTTAAAGTCATTTCTGTGCCTGAAATTGGTCAAAATTAAAGCTTTTGAGAAAGCGAAAACTCTGTAAAAATGGCAATTTTGGTCACTGAGGGTTTAAAAAGTGGTTATTCAACATGAGGCCCGATCCAAATGACATTTTGAATCATTTTTGGTAGAGTCCAAAAAATCAAATTTTCTGAGGAAAAAGGTTGACCCTGGACCTGTTGAATGTTCAAAAAAGTGGTCAATATTGATGAAATTTTAACATTTAATCTTTTGATTTTAAATGACTGTTGGATGTGAATTAATACTTTTTCAACTAAAATAAGTGTGTTTAAAGTCATTTCTTTGCCTGAAATTGGTCAAAATTGAAGCTTTTGAGTAAGCGAAAACTCTGTAAAAATGGCAATTTTGGTCACTTTGAGGGTTTAAAAAGTGGTTATTCAACATGATGCCTGATCCAAATGACATTTTCAATCATTTTTGGTAGAGTCCAAAAAATCAATTTTCTGATGAAAAACGATGACCCCGGCCCGGTCGATCGTTCAAAAAAGTGGTCAATATTGATGAAATTTTAACATTTAATCTTTTGACTTTAAATGACTGTTGGATGTGAATTATTACTTTTTCAACTAAAATAAGTGTGTTTAAAGTCATTTCTGTGCCTGAAATTGGTCAAAATTGAAGCTTTTAAGTAAGCGAAAACTCTGTAAAAATGGAAATTTTGGTCACTGTGAGGGTTTAAAAAGTGGTTATTCAACATGAGGCCCGATCCAAATGACATTTTGAATCATTTTTGGTAGAGTCCAAAAAATCAAATTTTCTGAGGAAAAAGGTTGACCCTGGACCTGTTGAATGTTCAAAAAAGTGGTCAATATTGATGAAATTTTAACATTTAATCTTTTGATTTTAAATGACTGTTGGATGTGAATTAATACTTTTTCAACTAAAATAAGTGTGTTTAAAGTCATTTCTTTGCCTGAAATTGGTCAAAATTGAAGCTTTTGAGTAAGCGAAAACTCTGTAAAAATTGCAATTTTGGTCACTTTGAGGGTTTAAAAAGTGGTTATTCAACATGACGCCCGATCCAAATGACATTTTCAATCATTTTTGGTAGAGTCCAAAAAATCAATTTTCTGATGAAAAAGGTTAACCCCGGACCTGTCGAATGTTCAAAAAAGTGGTCAACATTGATGAAATTTTAACATTTAATCTTTTGACTTTAAATGACTGTTGGATGTGAATTATTACTTTTTCAACTAAAACAAGTGTGTTTAAAGTCATTTCTGTGCCTGAAATTGGTCAAAATTGAAGCTTTTGAGTAAGCGAAAACTCTGTAAAAATGGCAATTTTGGTCACTGTGAGGGTTTAAAAAGTGGTTATTCTACATGAGGCCCGATCCAAATGACATTTTGAATCATTTTTGGTAGAGTCCAAAAAATCAATTTTCTGATGAAAAAGGTTGACCCCGGACCTGTCGAATGTTCAAAAAAGTGGTCAACATTGATGAAATTTTAACATTTAATCTTTTGACTTTAAATGACTGTTGGATGTGAATTATTACTTTTTCAACTAAAATAAGTGTGTTTAAAGTCATTTCTGTGCCTGAAATTGGTCAAAATTGAAGCTTTTAAGTAAGCGAAAACTCTGTAAAAATGGCAATTTTGGTCACTGTGAGGGTATAAAAAGTGGTTATTCTATATGAGGCCCGATCCAAATGACATTTTGAATCATTTTTGGTAGAGTCCAAAAAATCCATTTTCTGATGAAAAAGGTTGACCCCGGACCTGTCGCATGTTCAAAAAAGTGGTCAACATTGATGAAATTTTAACATTTAATCTTTTGACTTTAAATGACTGTTGGATGTGAATTATTACTTTTTCAACTAAAATAAGTGTGTTTAAAGTCATTTCTTTGCCTGAAATTGGTCAAAATTGAAGCTTTTGAGTAAGCGAAAACTCTGTAAAAATGGCAATTTTGGTCACTGTGAGGGTTTAAAAAGTGGTTATTCTACATGAGGCCCGATCCAAATGACATTTTGAATCATTTTTGGTAGAGTCCAAAAAATCAATTTTCTGATGAAAAAGGTTGACCCCGGACCTGTCGAATGTTCAAAAAAGTGGTCAACATTGATGAAATTTTAACATTTAATCTTTTGACTTTAAATGACTGTTGGATGTGAATTATTACTTTTTCAACTAAAATAAGTGTGTTTAAAGTCATTTCTTTGCCTGAAATTGGTCAAAATTGAAGCTTTTGAGTAAGCGAAAACTCTGTAAAAATGGCAATTTTGGTCACTGTGAGGGTTTAAAAAGTGGTTATTCAACATGAGGCCCGATCCAAATGACATTTTGAATCATTTTTGGTAGAGTCCAAAAAATCAATTTTCTGATGAAACACGATGACCCCGGACCTGTCGATCGTTCAAAAAAGTGGTCAATATTGATGAAATTTTAACATTTAATCTTTTGACTTTAAATGACTGTTGGATGTGAATTATTACTTTTTCAACTAAAATAAGTGTGTTTAAAGTCATTTCTGTGCCTGAAATTGGTCAAAATTTAAGCTTTTGAGTAAGCGAAAACTCTGTAAAAATGGCAATTTTGGTCACTGTGAGGGTTTAAAAAGTGGTTATTCAACATGACGCCCGATCCAAATGACATTTTGAATAATTTTTGGTAGAGTCCAAAAAATCAAATTTTCTGAGGAAAAAGGTTGACCCCGGACCTGTTGAATGTTCAAAAAAGTGGTCAATATTGATGAAATTTTAACATTTAATCTTTTGACTTTAAATGACTGTTGGATGTGAATTATTACTTTTTCAACTAAAATAAGTGTGTTTAAAGTCATTTCTGTGCCTGAAATTGGTCAAAATTGAAGCTTTTGAGTAAGCGAAAACTCTGTAAAAATGGCAATTTTGGTCACTGTGAGGGTTTAAAAAGTGGTTATTCAACATGAGGCCCGATCCAAATGACATTTTGAATCATTTTTGGTAGAGTCCAAAAAATCAATTTTCTGATGAAAAAGGTTGACCCCGGACCTGTCGAATGTTCAAAAAAGTGGTCAACATTGATGAAATTTTAACATTTAATCTTTTGACTTTAAATGACTGTTGGATGTGAATTATTACTTTTTCAACTAAAATAAGTGTGTTTAAAGTCATTTCTGTGCCTGAAATTGGTCAAAAATGAAGGTTTTGAGTAAGCGAAAAGTCTGTAAAAATGGCAATTTTGGTCACTGTGAGGGTTTCAAAAGTGGTTATTCTACACGAGGCCCGATCCAAATGACATTTTGAATCATTTTTGGTAGAGTCCAAAAAATCAATTTTCTGATGAAAAAGGTTGACCCCGGACCTGTTGAATGTTCAAAAAAGTGGTCAATATTGATGAAATTTTAACATTTAATCTTTTGACTTTAAATGACTGTTGGATGTGAATTAATACTTTTTCAACTAAAATAAATGTGTTTAAAGTCATTTCTTTGCCTGAAATTGGTCAAAATTGAATCTTTTGAGTAAGCGAAAACTCTGTAAAAATGGCAATTTTGGTCACTGTGAGGGTTTAAAAAGTGGTTATTCAACATGAGGCCCGATCAAAATGACATTTTGAATCATTTTTGGTAGAGTCCAAAAAATCAATTTTCTGATGAAAAACGATGACCCCGGACCTGTCGATCGTTCAAAAAAGTGGTCAATATTGATGAAATTTTAACATTTAATCTTTTGACTTTAAATGACTGTTGGATGTGAATTATTACTTTTTCAACTAAAATAAGTGTGTTTAAAGTCATTTCTGTGCCTGAAATTGGTCAAAATTGAAGCTTTTGAGTAAGCGAAAACTCTGTAAAAATGGCAATTTTGGTCACTGTGAGGGTTTAAAAAGTGGTTATTCTACATGAGGCCCGATCCAAATGACATTTTGAATCATTTTTGGTAGAGTCCAAAAAATCAATTTTCTGATGAAAAAGGTTGACCCCGGACCTGTCGAATGTTCAAAAAAGTGGTCAACATTGATTAAATTTTAACATTTAATCTTTTGACTTTAAATGACTGTTGGATGTGAATTATTACCTTTTCAACTAAAATAAGTGTGTTTAAAGTCATTTCTGTGCCTGAAATTGGTCAAAATTGAAGCTTTTGAGAAAGCGAAAACTCTGTAAAAATGGCAATTTTGGTCACTGTGAGGGTTTAAAAAGTGGTTATTCAACATGACGCCCGATCCAAATGACATTTTCAATCATTTTTGGTAGAGTCCAAAAAATAAATTTTCTGATGAAAAAGGTTAACCCCGGACCTGTAGAATGTTCAAAAAAGTGGTCAACATTGATGAAATTTTAACATTTAATCTTTTGACTTTAAATGACTGTTGGATGTGAATTATTACTTTTTCAACTAAAATAAGTGTGTTTAAAGTCATTTCTGTGCCTGAAATTGGTCAAAAATGAAGCTTTTGAGTAAGCGAAAACTCTGTAAAAATGGCAATTTTGGTCACTGTGAGGGTTTAAAAAGTGGTTATTCTACACGAGGCCCGATCCAAATGACATTTTGAATCATTTTTGGTAGAGTCCAAAAAATCAATTTTCTGATGAAAAAGGTTGACCCCGGACCTGTCGAATGTTCAAAAAAGTGGTCAACATTGATGAAATTTTAACATTTAATCTTTTGACTTTAAATGACTGGTGGATGTGAATTATTACTTTTTCAACTAAAATAAGTGTGTTTAAAGTCATTTCTGTGCCTGAAATTGGTCAAAAATGAAGGTTTTGAGTAAGCGAAAAGTCTGTAAAAATGGCAATTTTGGTCACTGTGAGGGTTTCAAAAGTGGTTATTCTACACGAGGCCCGATCCAAATGACATTTTGAATCATTTTTGGTAGAGTCCAAAAAATCAATTTTCTGATGAAAAAGGTTGACCCCGGACCTGTTGAATGTTCAAAAAAGTGGTCAATATTGATGAAATTTTAACATTTAATCTTTTGACTTTAAATGACTGTTGGATGTGAATTAATACTTTTTCAACTAAAATAAATGTGTTTAAAGTCATTTCTTTGCCTGAAATTGGTCAAAATTGAATCTTTTGAGTAAGCGAAAACTCTGTAAAAATGGCAATTTTGGTCACTGTGAGGGTTTAAAAAGTGGTTATTCAACATGAGGCCCGATCAAAATGACATTTTGAATCATTTTTGGTAGAGTCTAAAAAATCAATTTTCTGATGAAAAACGATGACCCCGGACCTGTCGATCGTTCAAAAAAGTGGTCAATATTGATGAAATTTTAACATTTAATCTTTTGACTTTAAATGACTGTTGGATGTGAATTATTACTTTTTCAACTAAAATAAGTGTGTTTAAAGTCATTTCTGTGCCTGAAATTGCTCAAAATTGAAGCTTTTGAGTAAGCGAAAACTCTGTAAAAATGGCAATTTTGGTCACTGTGAGGGTTTAAAAAGTGGTTATTCTACATGAGGCCCGATCCAAATGACATTTTGAATCATTTTTGGTAGAGTCCAAAAAATCAATTTTCTGATGAAAAAGGTTGACCCCGGACCTGTCGAATGTTCAAAAAAGTGGTCAACATTGATTAAATTTTAACATTTAATCTTTTGACTTTAAATGACTGTTGGATGTGAATTATTACCTTTTCAACTAAAATAAGTGTGTTTAAAGTCATTTCTGTGCCTGAAATTGGTCAAAATTGAAGCTTTTGAGAAAGCGAAAACTCTGTAAAAATGGCAATTTTGGTCACTGTGAGGGTTTAAAAAGTGGTTATTCAACATGACGCCCGATCCAAATGACATTTTCAATCATTTTTGGTAGAGTCCAAAAAAAAAAAATTCTGATGAAAAAGGTTAACCCCGGACCTGTAGAATGTTCAAAAAAGTGGTCAACATTGATGAAATTTTAACATTTAATCTTTTGACTTTAAATGACTGTTGGATGTGAATTATTACTTTTTCAACTAAAATAAGTGTGTTTAAAGTCATTTCTGTGCCTGAAATTGGTCAAAAATGAAGCTTTTGAGTAAGCGAAAACTCTGTAAAAATGGCAATTTTGGTCACTGTGAGGGTTTAAAAAGTGGTTATTCTCCACGAGGCCCGATCCAAATGACATTTTGAATCATTTTTGGTAGAGTCCAAAAAATCAATTTTCTGATGAAAAAGGTTGACCCCGGACCTGTCGAATGTTCAAAAAAGTGGTCAACATTGATGACATTTTAACATTTAATCTTTTGACTTTAAATGACTGTTGGATGTGAATTATTACTTTTTCAACTAAAATAAGTGTGTTTAAAGTCATTTCTGTGCCTGAAATTGGTCAAAATTGAAGCTTTTGAGTAAGCGAAAACTCTGTAAAAATGGCAATTTTGGTCACTGTGAGGGTTTAAAAAGTGGTTATTCTACATGAGGCCCGATCCAAATGACATTTTGAATCATTTTTGGTAGAGTCAAAAAAATTAATTTTCTGATGAAAAAGGTTGACCCCGGACCTGTCGAATGTTCAAAAAAGTGGTCAACATTGATGAAATTTTAACATTTAATCTTTTGACTTTAAATGACTGTTGGATGTGAATTATTACTTTTTCAACTAAAATAAGTGTGTTTAAAGTCATTTCTGTGCCTGAAATTGGTCAAAATTGAAGCTTTTAAGTACGCGAAAACTCTGTAAAAATGGCAATTTTGGTCACTGTGAGGGTATAAAAAGTGGTTATTCTATATGAGGCCCGATCCAAATGACATTTTGAATCATTTTTGGTAGAGTCCAAAAAATCAATTTTCTGATGAAAAAGGTTGACCCCGGACCTGTCGCATGTTCAAAAAAGTGGTCAACATTGATGAAATTTTAACATTTAATCTTTTGACTTTAAATGACTGTTGGATGTGAATTATTACTTTTTCAACTAAAATAAGTGTGTTTAAAGTCATTTCTTTGCCTGAAATTGGTCAAAATTGAAGCTTTTGAGTAAGCGAAAAGTCTGTAAAAATGGCAATTTTGGTCACTGTGAGGGTTTCAAAAGTGGTTATTCTACACGAGGCCCGATCCAAATGACATTTTGAATCATTTTTGGTAGAGTCCAAAAAATCAATTTTCTGATGAAAAAGGTTGACCCCGGACCTGTTGAATGTTCAAAAAAGTGGTCAATATTGATGAAATTTTAACATTTAATCTTTTGACTTTAAATGACTGTTGGATGTGAATTAATACTTTTTCAACTAAAATAAATGTGTTTAAAGTCATTTCTTTGCCTGAAATTGGTCAAAATTGAATCTTTTGAGTAAGCGAAAACTCTGTAAAAATGGCAATTTTGGTCACTGTGAGGGTTTAAAAAGTGGTTATTCAACATGAGGCCCGATCAAAATGACATTTTGAATCATTTTTGGTAGAGTCCAAAAAATCAATTTTCTGATGAAAAACGATGACCCCGGACCTGTCGATCGTTCAAAAAAGTGGTCAATATTGATGAAATTTTAACATTTAATCTTTTGACTTTAAATGACTGTTGGATGTGAATTATTACTTTTTCAACTAAAATAAGTGTGTTTAAAGTCATTTCTGTGCCTGAAATTGGTCAAAATTGAAGCTTTTGAGTAAGCGAAAACTCTGTAAAAATGGCAATTTTGGTCACTGTGAGGGTTTAAAAAGTGGTTATTCTACATGAGGCCCGATCCAAATGACATTTTGAATCATTTTTGGTAGAGTCCAAAAAATCAATTTTCTGATGAAAAAGGTTGACCCCGGACCTGTCGAATGTTCAAAAAAGTGGTCAACATTGATTAAATTTTAACATTTAATCTTTTGACTTTAAATGACTGTTGGATGTGAATTATTACCTTTTCAACTAAAATAAGTGTGTTTAAAGTCATTTCTGTGCCTGAAATTGGTCAAAATTGAAGCTTTTGAGAAAGCGAAAACTCTGTAAAAATGGCAATTTTGGTCACTGTGAGGGTTTAAAAAGTGGTTATTCAACATGACGCCCGATCCAAATGACATTTTCAATCATTTTTGGTAGAGTCCAAAAAATAAATTTTCTGATGAAAAACGATGACCCCGGACCTGTCGATCGTTCAAAAAAGTGGTCAATATTGATGAAATTTTAACATTTAATCTTTTGACTTTAAATGACTGTTGGATGTGAATTATTACCTTTTCAACTAAAATAAGTGTGTTTAAAGTCATTTCTGTGCCTGAAATTGGTCAAAATTGAAGCTTTTGAGTAAGCGAAAACTCTGTAAAAATGGCAATTTTGGTCACTGTGAGGGTTTAAAAAGTGGTTATTCTACATGAGGCCCGATCCAAATGACATTTTGAATCATTTTTGGTAGAGTCCAAAAAATTAATTTTCTGATGAAAAAGGTTGACCCCGGACCTGTCGAATGTTCAAAAAAGTGGTCAACATTGATGAAATTTTAACATTTAATCTTTTGACTTTAAATGACTGTTGGATGTGAATTATTACTTTTTCAACTAAAATAAGTGTGTTTAAAGTCATTTCTGTGCCTGAAATTGGTCAAAATTGAAGCTTTTAAGTACGCGAAAACTCTGTAAAAATGGCAATTTTGGTCACTGTGAGGGTATAAAAAGTGGTTATTCTATATGAGGCCCGATCCAAATGACATTTTGAATCATTTTTGGTAGAGTCCAAAAAATCAATTTTCTGATGAAAAAGGTTGACCCCGGACCTGTCGCATGTTCAAAAAAGTGGTCAACATTGATGAAATTTTAACATTTAATCTTTTGACTTTAAATGACTGTTGGATGTGAATTATTACTTTTTCAACTAAAATAAGTGTGTTTAAAGTCATTTCTTTGCCTGAAATTGGTCAAAATTGAAGCTTTTGAGTAAGCGAAAAGTCTGTAAAAATGGCAATTTTGGTCACTGTGAGGGTTTCAAAAGTGGTTATTCTACACGAGGCCCGATCCAAATGACATTTTGAATCATTTTTGGTAGAGTCCAAAAAATCAATTTTCTGATGAAAAAGGTTGACCCCGGACCTGTTGAATGTTCAAAAAAGTGGTCAATATTGATGAAATTTTAACATTTAATCTTTTGACTTTAAATGACTGTTGGATGTGAATTATTACTTTTTCAACTAAAATAAGTGTGTTTAAAGTCATTTCTGTGCCTGAAATTGGTCAAAATTGAAGCTTTTGAGTAAGCGAAAACTCTGTAAAAATGGCAATTTTGGTCACTGTGAGGGTTTAAAAAGTGGTTATTCTACATGAGGCCCGATCCAAATGACATTTTGAATCATTTTTGGTAGAGTCCAAAAAATCAATTTTCTGATGAAAAAGGTTGACCCCGGACCTGTCGAATGTTCAAAAAAGTGGTCAACATTGATTAAATTTTAACATTTAATCTTTTGACTTTAAATGACTGTTGGATGTGAATTATTACCTTTTCAACTAAAATAAGTGTGTTTAAAGTCATTTCTGTGCCTGAAATTGGTCAAAAATGAAGCTTTTGAGTAAGCGAAAACTCTGTAAAAATGGCAATTTTGGTCACTGTGAGGGTTTAAAAAGTGGTTATTCTACACGAGGCCCGATCCAAATGACATTTTGAATCATTTTTGGTAGAGTCCAAAAAATCAATTTTCTGATGAAAAAGGTTGACCCCGGACATGTCGAATGTTCAAAAAAGTGGTCAACATTGATGAAATTTTAACATTTAATCTTTTGACTTTAAATGACTGGTGGATGTGAATTATTACTTTTTCAACTAAAATAAGTGTGTTTAAAGTCATTTCTGTGCCTGAAATTGGTCAAAAATGAAGGTTTTGAGTAAGCGAAAAGTCTGTAAAAATGGCAATTTTGGTCACTGTGAGGGTTTCAAAAGTGGTTATTCTACACGAGGCCCGATCCAAATGACATTTTGAATCATTTTTGGTAGAGTCCAAAAAATCAATTTTCTGATGAAAAAGGTTGACCCCGGACCTGTTGAATGTTCAAAAAAGTGGTCAATATTGATGAAATTTTAACATTTAATCTTTTGACTTTAAATGACTGTTGGATGTGAATTAATACTTTTTCAACTAAAATAAATGTGTTTAAAGTCATTTCTTTGCCTGAAATTGGTCAAAATTGAATCTTTTGAGTAAGCGAAAACTCTGTAAAAATGGCAATTTTGGGCACTGTGAGGGTTTAAAAAGTGGTTATTCAACATGAGGCCCGATCAAAATGACATTTTGAATCATTTTTGGTAGAGTCCAAAAAATCAATTTTCTGATGAAAAACGATGACCCCGGACCTGTCGATCGTTCAAAAAAGTGGTCAATATTGATGAAATTTTAACATTTAATCTTTTGACTTTAAATGACTGTTGGATGTGAATTATTACTTTTTCAACTAAAATAAGTGTGTTTAAAGTCATTTCTGTGCCTGAAATTGGTCAAAATTGAAGCTTTTGAGTAAGCGAAAACTCTGTAAAAATGGCAATTTTGGTCACTGTGAGGGTTTAAAAAGTGGTTATTCTACATGAGGCCCGATCCAAATGACATTTTGAATCATTTTTGGTAGAGTCCAAAAAATCAATTTTCTGATGAAAAAGGTTGACCCCGGACCTGTCGAATGTTCAAAAAAGTGGTCAACATTGATTACATTTTAACATTTAATCTTTTGACTTTAAATGACTGTTGGATGTGAATTATTACCTTTTCAACTAAAATAAGTGTGTTTAAAGTCATTTCTGTGCCTGAAATTGGTCAAAATTGAAGCTTTTGAGAAAGCGAAAACTCTGTAAAAATGGCAATTTTGGTCACTGTGAGGGTTTAAAAAGTGGTTATTCAACATGACGCCCGATCCAAATGACATTTTCAATCATTTTTGGTAGAGTCCAAAAAAAAAATTTTCTGATGAAAAAGGTTAACCCCGGACCTGTAGAATGTTCAAAAAAGTGGTCAACATTGATGAAATTTTAACATTTAATCTTTTGACTTTAAATGACTGTTGGATGTGAATTATTACTTTTTCAACTAAAATAAGTGTGTTTAAAGTCATTTCTGTGCCTGAAATTGGTCAAAAATGAAGCTTTTGAGTAAGCGAAAACTCTGTAAAAATGGCAATTTTGGTCACTGTGAGGGTTTAAAAAGTGGTTATTCTACACGAGGCCCGATCCAAATGACATTTTGAATCATTTTTGGTAGAGTCCAAAAAATCAATTTTCTGATGAAAAACGATGACCCCGGACCTGTCGATCGTTCAAAAAAGTGGTCAATATTGATGAAATTTTAACATTTAATCTTTTGACTTTAAATGACTGTTGGATGTGAATTATTACTTTTTCAACTAAAATAAGTGTGTTTAAAGTCATTTCTGTGCCTGAAATTGGTCAAAATTGAAGCTTTTGAGTAAGCGAAAACTCTGTAAAAATGGCAATTTTGGTCACTGTGAGGGTTTAAAAAGTGGTTATTCTACATGAGGCCCGATCCAAATGACATTTTGAATCATTTTTGGTAGAGTCCAAAAAATCAATTTTCTGATGAAAAAGGTTGACCCCGGACCTGTCGAATGTTCAAAAAAGTGGTCACCATTGATTACATTTTAACATTTAATCTTTTGACTTTAAATGACTGTTGGATGTGAATTATTACCTTTTCAACTAAAATAAGTGTGTTTAAAGTCATTTCTGTGCCTGAAATTGGTCAAAATTGAAGCTTTTGAGAAAGCGAAAACTCTGTAAAAATGGCAATTTTGGTCACTGTGAGGGTTTAAAAAGTGGTTATTCAACATGACGCCCGATCCAAATGACATTTTCAATCATTTTTGGTAGAGTCCAAAAAAAAAATTTTCTGATGAAAAAGGTTAACCCCGGACCTGTAGAATGTTCAAAAAAGTGGTCAACATTGATGAAATTTTAACATTTAATCTTTTGACTTTAAATGACTGTTGGATGTGAATTATTACTTTTTCAACTAAAATAAGTGTGTTTAAAGTCATTTCTGTGCCTGAAATTGGTCAAAAATGAAGCTTTTGAGTAAGCGAAAACTCTGTAAAAATGGCAATTTTGGTCACTGTGAGGGTTTAAAAAGTGGTTATTCTACATGAGGCCCGATCCAAATGACATTTTGAATCATTTTTGGTAGAGTCCAAAAAATTAATTTTCTGATGAAAAAGGTTGACCCCGGACCTGTCGAATGTTCAAAAAAGTGGTCAACATTGATGAAATTTTAACATTTAATCTTTTGACTTTAAATGACTGTTGGATGTGAATTATTACTTTTTCAACTAAAATAAGTGTGTTTAAAGTCATTTCTGTGCCTGAAATTGGTCAAAATTGAAGCTTTTGAGTAAGCGAAAACTCTGTAAAAATGGCAATTTTGGTCACTGTGAGGGTTTAAAAAGTGGTTATTCTACATGAGGCCCGATCCAAATGACATTTTGAATCATTTTTGGTAGAGTCCAAAAAATTAATTTTCTGATGAAAAAGGTTGACCCCGGACCTGTCGAATGTTCAAAAAAGTGGTCAACATTGATGAAATTTTAACATTTAATCTTTTGACTTTAAATGACTGTTGGATGTGAATTATTACTTTTTCAACTAAAATAAGTGTGTTTAAAGTCATTTCTGTGCCTGAAATTGGTCAAAAATGAAGCTTTTGAGTAAGCGAAAACTCTGTAAAAATGGCAATTTTGGTCACTGTGAGGGTTTAAAATGTGGTTATTCAACATGACGCCCGATCCAAATGACATTTTGAATCATTTTTGGTAGAGTCCAAAAAATCAATTTTCTGATGAAAAACGATGACCCCGGACCTGTCGATCGTTCAAAAAAGTGGTCAATATTGATGAAATTTTAACATTTAATCTTTTGACTTTAAATGACTGTTGGATGTGAATTATTACTTTTTCAACTAAAATAAGTGTGTTTAAAGTCATTTCTGTGCCTGAAATTGGTCAAAATTGAAGCTTTTGAGTAAGCGAAAACTCTGTCAAAATGGCAATTTTGGTCACTGTGAGGGTTTAAAAAGTGGTTATTCAACATGAGGCCCGATCCAAATGACATTTTGAATCATTTTTGGTAGAGTCCAAAAAATCAATTTTCTGATGAAAAAGGTTGACCCCGGACCTGTCGAATGTTCAAAAAAGTGGTCAACATTGATGAAATTTTAACATTTAATCTTTTGACTTTAAATGACTGTTGGATGTGAATTATTACTTTTTCAACTAAAATAAGTGTGTTTAAAGTCATTTCTGTGCCTGAAATTGGTCAAAAATGAAGGTTTTGAGTAAGCGAAAAGTCTGTAAAAATGGCAATTTTGGTCACTGTGAGGGTTTCAAAAGTGGTTATTCTACACGAGGCCCGATCCAAATGACATTTTGAATCATTTTTGGTAGAGTCCAAAAAATCAATTTTCTGATGAAAAAGGTTGACCCCGGACCTGTCGAATGTTCAAAAAAGTGGTCAACATTGATGAAATTTTAACATTTAATCTTTTGACTTTAAATGACTGTTGGATGTGAATTATTACTTTTTCAACTAAAATAAGTTTGTTTAAAGTCATTTCTGGGCCTGAAATTGGTCAAAATTGAAGCTTTTGAGAAAGCGAAAACGCTGTAAAAATGGCAATTTTGGTCACTGTGAGGGTTTAAAAAGTGGTTATTCAACATGACGCCCGATCCAAATGACATTTTCAATCATTTTTGGTAGAGTCCAAAAAATCAATTTTCTGATGAAAAACGATGACCCTGGACCTGTCGATCGTTCAAAAAAGTGGTCAATATTGATGAAATTTTAACATTTAATCTTTTGACTTTAAATGACTGTTGGATGTGAATTATTACTTTTTCAACTAAAATAAGTGTGTTTAAAGTCATTTCTGTGCCTGAAATTGGTCAAAATTGAAGCTTTTAAGTACGCGAAAACTCTGTAAAAATGGCAATTTTCGTCACTGTGAGGGTATAAAAAGTGGTTATTCTATATGAGGCCCGATCCAAATGACATTTTGAATCATTTTTGGTAGAGTCCAAAAAATCAATTTTCTGATGAAAAAGGTTGACCCCGGACCTGTCGCATGTTCAAAAAAGTGGTCAACATTGATGAAATTTTAACATTTAATCTTTTGACTTTAAATGACTGTTGGATGTGAATTATTACTTTTTCAACTAAAATAAGTGTGTTTAAAGTCATTTCTTTGCCTGAAATTGGTCAAAATTGAAGCTTTTGAGTAAGCGAAAAGTCTGTAAAAATGGCAATTTTGGTCACTGTGAGGGTTTAAAAAGTGGTTATTCTACATGAGGCCCGATCCAAATGACATTTTGAATCATTTTTGGTAGAGTCCAAAAAATTATTTTTCTGATGAAAAAGGTTGACCCCGGACCTGTCGAATGTTCAAAAAAGTGGTCAACATTGATAAATTTTAACATTTAATCTTTTGACTTTAAATGACTGTTGGATGTGAATTATTACTTTTTCAACTAAAATAAGTGTGTTTAAAGTCATTTCTGTGCCTGAAATTGGTCAAAAATGAAGCTTTTGAGTAAGCGAAAACTCTGTAAAAATGGCAATTTTGGTCACTGTGAGGGTTTAAAAGGTGGTTATTCAACATGACGCCCGATCCAAATGACATTTTGAATCATTTTTGGTAGAGTCCAAAAAATCAATTTTCTGATGAAAAACGATGACCCCGGACCTGTCGATCGTTCAAAAAAGTGGTCAATATTGATGAAATTTTAACATTTAATCTTTTGACTTTAAATGACTGTTGGATGTGAATTATTACTTTTTCAACTAAAATAAGTGTGTTTAAAGTCATTTCTGTGCCTGAAATTGGTCAAAATTGAAGCTTTTGAGTAAGCGAAAACTCTGTAAAAATGGCAATTTTGGTCACTGTGAGGGTTTAAAAAGTGGTTATTCAACATGAGGCCCGATCCAAATGACATTTTGAATCATTTTTGGTAGAGTCCAAAAAATCAATTTTCTGATGAAAAAGGTTGACCCCGGACCTGTCGAATGTTCAAAAAAGTGGTCAACATTGATGAAATTTTAACATTTAATCTTTTGACTTTAAATGACTGTTGGATGTGAATTATTACTTTTTCAACTAAAATAAGTGTGTTTAAAGTCATTTCTGTGCCTGAAATTGGTCAAAAATGAAGGTTTTGAGTAAGCGAAAAGTCTGTAAAAATGGCAATTTTGGTCACTGTGAGGGTTTCAAAAGTGGTTATTCTACACGAGGCCCGATCCAAATGACATTTTGAATCATTTTTGGTAGAGTCCAAAAAATCAATTTTCTGATGAAAAAGGTTGACCCCGGACCTGTCGAATGTTCAAAAAAGTGGTCAACATTGATGAAATTTTAACATTTAATCTTTTGACTTTAAATGACTGTTGGATGTGAATTATTACTTTTTCAACTAAAATAAGTTTGTTTAAAGTCATTTCTGGGCCTGAAATTGGTCAAAATTGAATCTTTTGAGAAAGCGAAAACGCTGTAAAAATGGCAATTTTGGTCACTGTGAGGGTTTAAAAAGTGGTTATTCAACATGACGCCCGATCCAAATGACATTTTCAATCATTTTTGGTAGAGTCCAAAAAATCAATTTTCTGATGAAAAACGATGACCCCGGTCCTGTCGATCGTTCAAAAAAGTGGTCAATATTGATGACATTTTAACATTTAATCTTTTGACTTTAAATGACTGTTGGATGTGAATTATTACTTTTTCAACTAAAATAAGTGTGTTTAAAGTCATTTCTGTGCCTGAAATTGGTCAAAATTGAAGCTTTTAAGTAAGCGAAAACTCTGTAAAAATGGCAATTTTGGTCACTGTGAGGGTTTAAAAAGTGGTTATTCTACATGAGGCCCGATCCAAATGACATTTTGAATCATTTTTGGTAGAGTCCAAAAAATCAATTTTCTGATGAAAAAGGTTGACCCCGGACCTGTCGAATGTTCAAAAAAGTGGTCAACATTGATGAAATTTTAACATTTAATCTTTTGACTTTAAATGACTGTTGGATGTGAATTATTACCTTTTCAACTAAAATAAGTGTGTTTAAAGTCATTTCTGTGCCTGAAATTGGTCAAAATTGAAGCTTTTGAGAAAGCGAAAACTCTGTAAAAATGGCAATTTTGGTCACTGTGAGGGTTTAAAAAGTGGTTATTCAACATGACGCCCGATCCAAATGACATTTTCAATCATTTTTGGTAGAGTCCAAAAAATAAATTTTCTGATGAAAAAGGTTGACCCCGGACCTGTTGAATGTTCAAAAAAGTGGTCAATATTGATGAAATTTTAACATTTAATCTTTTGACTTTAAATGACTGTTGGATGTGAATTAATACTTTTTCAACTAAAATAAATGTGTTTAAAGTCATTTCTTTGCCTGAAATTGGTCAAAATTGAATCTTTTGAGTAAGCGAAAACTCTGTAAAAATGGCAATTTTGGTCACTGTGAGGGTTTAAAAAGTGGTTATTCAACATGAGGCCCGATCAAAATGACATTTTGAATCATTTTTGGTAGAGTCCAAAAAATCAATTTTCTGATGAAAAACGATGACCCCGGACCTGTCGATCGTTCAAAAAAGTGGTCAATATTGATGAAATTTTAACATTTAATCTTTTGACTTTAAATGACTGTTGGATGTGAATTATTACTTTTTCAACTAAAATAAGTGTGTTTAAAGTCATTTCTGTGCCTGAAATTGGTCAAAATTGAAGCTTTTGAGTAAGCGAAAACTCTGTAAAAATGGCAATTTTGGTCACTGTGAGGGTTTAAAAAGTGGTTATTCTACATGAGGCCCGATCCAAATGACATTTTGAATCATTTTTGGTAGAGTCCAAAAAATCAATTTTCTGATGAAAAAGGTTGACCCCGGACCTGTCGAATGTTCAAAAAAGTGGTCAACATTGATGAAATTTTAACATTTAATCTTTTGACTTTAAATGACTGTTGGATGTGAATTATTACCTTTTCAACTAAAATAAGTGTGTTTAAAGTCATTTCTGTGCCTGAAATTGGTCAAAATTGAAGCTTTTGAGAAAGCGAAAACTCTGTAAAAATGGCAATTTTGGTCACTGTGAGGGTTTAAAAAGTGGTTATTCAACATGACGCCCGATCCAAATGACATTTTCAATCATTTTTGGTAGAGTCCAAAAAATAAATTTTCTGATGAAAAAGGTTAACCCCGGACCTGTAGAATGTTCAAAAAAGTGGTCAACATTGATGAAATTTTAACATTTAATCTTTTGACTTTAAATGACTGTTGGATGTGAATTATTACTTTTTCAACTAAAATAAGTGTGTTTAAAGTCATTTCTGTGCCTGAAATTGGTCAAAAATGAAGCTTTTCAGTAAGCTAAAACTCTGTAAAAATGGCAATTTTGGTCACTGTGAGGGTTTAAAAAGTGGTTATTCTACACGAGGCCCGATCCAAATGACATTTTGAATCATTTTTGGTAGAGTCCAAAAAATCAATTTTCTGATGAAAAAGGTTGACCCCGGACCTGTCGAATGTTCAAAAAAGTGGTCAACATTGATGAAATTTTAACATTTAATCTTTTGACTTTAAATGACTGGTGGATGTGAATTATTACTTTTTCAACTAAAATAAGTGTGTTTAAAGTCATTTCTGTGCCTGAAATTGGTCAAAAATGAAGCTTTTGAGTAAGCGAAAACTCTGTAAAAATGGCAATGTTGGTCACTGTGAGGGTTTAAAAAGTGGTTATTCTACACGAGGCCCGATCCAAATGACATTTTGAATCATTTTTGGTAGAGTCCAAAAAATCAATTTTCTGATGAAAAAGGTTGACCCCAGACCTGTCGAATGTTCAAAAAAGTGGTCAACATTGATGAAATTTTAACATTTAATCTTTTGACTTTAAATGACTGGTGGATGTGAATTATTACTTTTTCAACTAAAATAAGTGTGTTTAAAGTCATTTCTGTGCCTGAAATTGGTCAAAAATGAAGCTTTTGAGTAAGCGAAAACTCTGTAAAAATGGCAATGTTGGTCACTGTGAGGGTTTAAAAAGTGGTTATTCTACACGAGGCCCGATCCAAATGACATTTTGAATCATTTTTGGTAGAGTCCAAAAAATCAATTTTCTGATGAAAAAGGTTGACCCCAGACCTGTCGAATGTTCAAAAAAGTGGTCAACATTGATGAAATTTTAACATTTAATCTTTTGACTTTAAATGACTGTTGGATGTGAATTATTACTTTTTCAACTAAAATAAGTGTGTTTAAAGTCATTTCTGTGCCTGAAATTGGTCAAAAATGAAGCTTTTGAGTAAGCGAAAACTCTGTAAAAATGGCAATTTTGGTCACTGTGAGGGTTTAAAAGGTGGTTATTCAACATGACGCCCGATCCAAATGACATTTTGAATCATTTTTGGTAGAGTCCAATAAATCAATTTTCTGATGAAAAACGATGACCCCGGACCTGTCGATCGTTCAAAAAAGTGGTCAATATTGATGAAATTTTAACATTTAATCTTTTGACTTTAAATGACTGTTGGATGTGAATTATTACTTTTTCAACTAAAATAAGTGTGTTTAAAGTCATTTCTGTGCCTGAAATTGGTCAAAATTGAAGCTTTTGAGTAAGCGAAAACTCTGTAAAAATGGCAATTTTGGTCACTGTGAGGGTTTAAAAAGTGGTTATTCAACATGAGGCCCGATCCAAATGACATTTTGAATCATTTTTGGTAGAGTCCAAAAAATCAATTTTCTGATGAAAAAGGTTGACCCCGGACCTGTCGAATGTTCAAAAAAGTGGTCAACATTGATGAAATTTTAACATTTAATCTTTTGACTTTAAATGACTGTTGGATGTGAATTATTACTTTTTCAACTAAAATAAGTGTGTTTAAAGTCATTTCTGTGCCTGAAATTGGTCAAAAATGAAGGTTTTGAGTAAGCGAAAAGTCTGTAAAAATGGCAATTTTGGTCACTGTGAGGGTTTCAAAAGTGGTTATTCTACACGAGGCCCGATCCAAATGACATTTTGAATCATTTTTGGTAGAGTCCAAAAAATCAATTTTCTGATGAAAAAGGTTGACCCCGGACCTGTCGAATGTTCAAAAAAGTGGTCAACATTGATGAAATTTTAACATTTAATCTTTTGACTTTAAATGACTGTTGGATGTGAATTATTACTTTTTCAACTAAAATAAGTTTGTTTAAAGTCATTTCTGGGCCTGAAATTGGTCAAAATTGAATCTTTTGAGAAAGCGAAAACGCTGTAAAAATGGCAATTTTGGTCACTGTGAGGGTTTAAAAAGTGGTTATTCAACATGACGCCCGATCCAAATGACATTTTCAATCATTTTTGGTAGAGTCCAAAAAATCAATTTTCTGATGAAAAACGATGACCCCGGTCCTGTCGATCGTTCAAAAAAGTGGTCAATATTGATGACATTTTAACATTTAATCTTTTGACTTTAAATGACTGTTGGATGTGAATTATTACTTTTTCAACTAAAATAAGTGTGTTTAAAGTCATTTCTGTGCCTGAAATTGGTCAAAATTGAAGCTTTTAAGTAAGCGAAAACTCTGTAAAAATAGCAATTTTGGTCACTGTGAGGGTTTAAAAAGTGGTTATTCAACATGAGGCCCGATCCAAATGACATTTTGAATCATTTTTGGTAGAGTCCAAAAAATCAATTTTCTGATGAAAAAGGTTGACCCCGGACCTGTTGAATGTTCAAAAAAGTGGTCAATATTGATGAAATTTTAACATTTAATCTTTTGACTTTAAATGACTGTTGGATGTGAATTAATACTTTTTCAACTAAAATAAATGTGTTTAAAGTCATTTCTTTGCCTGAAATTGGTCAAAATTGAATCTTTTGAGTAAGCGAAAACTCTGTAAAAATGGCAATTTTGGTCACTGTGAGGGTTTAAAAAGTGGTTATTCAACATGAGGCCCGATCAAAATGACATTTTGAATCATTTTTGGTAGAGTCCAAAAAATCAATTTTCTGATGAAAAACGATGACCACGGACCTGTCGATCGTTCAAAAAAGTGGTCAATATTGATGAAATTTTAACATTTAATCTTTTGACTTTAAATGACTGTTGGATGTGAATTATTACTTTTTCAACTAAAATAAGTGTGTTTAAAGTCATTTCTGTGCCTGAAATTGGTCAAAATTGAAGCTTTTGAGTAAGCGAAAACTCTGTAAAAATGGCAATTTTGGTCACTGTGAGGGTTTAAAAAGTGGTTATTCTACATGAGGCCCGATCCAAATGACATTTTGAATCATTTTTGGTAGAGTCCAAAAAATCAATTTTCTGATGAAAAAGGTTGACCCCGGACCTGTCGAATGTTCAAAAAAGTGGTCAACATTGATGAAATTTTAACATTTAATCTTTTGACTTTAAATGACTGTTGGATGTGAATTATTACCTTTTCAACTAAAATAAGTGTGTTTAAAGTCATTTCTGTGCCTGAAATTGGTCAAAATTGAAGCTTTTGAGAAAGCGAAAACTCTGTAAAAATGGCAATTTTGGTCACTGTGAGGGTTTAAAAAGTGGTTATTCAACATGACGCCCGATCCAAATGACATTTTCAATCATTTTTGGTAGAGTCCAAAAAATAAATTTTCTGATGAAAAAGGTTGACCCCGGACCTGTTGAATGTTCAAAAAAGTGGTCAATATTGATGAAATTTTAACATTTAATCTTTTGACTTTAAATGACTGTTGGATGTGAATTAATACTTTTTCAACTAAAATAAATGTGTTTAAAGTAATTTCTTTGCCTGAAATTGGTCAAAATTGAATCTTTTGAGTAAGCGAAAACTCTGTAAAAATGGCAATTTTGGTCACTGTGAGGGTTTAAAAAGTGGTTATTCAACATGAGGCCCGATCAAAATGACATTTTGAATCATTTTTGGTAGAGTCCAAAAAATCAATTTTCTGATGAAAAACGATGACCCCGGACCTGTCGATCGTTCAAAAAAGTGGTCAATATTGATGAAATTTTAACATTTAATCTTTTGACTTTAAATGACTGTTGGATGTGAATTATTACTTTTTCAACTAAAATAAGTGTGTTTAAAGTCATTTCTGTGCCTGAAATTGGTCAAAATTGAAGCTTTTGAGTAAGCGAAAACTCTGTAAAAATGGCAATTTTGGTCACTGTGAGGGTTTAAAAAGTGGTTATTCTACATGAGGCCCGATCCAAATGACATTTTGAATCATTTTTGGTAGAGTCCAAAAAATCAATTTTCTGATGAAAAAGGTTGACCCCGGACCTGTCGAATGTTCAAAAAAGTGGTCAACATTGATGAAATTTTAACATTTAATCTTTTGACTTTAAATGACTGTTGGATGTGAATTATTACCTTTTCAACTAAAATAAGTGTGTTTAAAGTCATTTCTGTGCCTGAAATTGGTCAAAATTGAAGCTTTTGAGAAAGCGAAAACTCTGTAAAAATGGCAATTTTGGTCACTGTGAGGGTTTAAAAAGTGGTTATTCAACATGACGCCCGATCCAAATGACATTTTCAATCATTTTTGGTAGAGTCCAAAAAATCAATTTTCTGATGAAAAAGGTTGACCCCGGACCTGTCGAATGTTCAAAAAAGTGGTCAACATTGATGAAATTTTAACATTTAATCTTTTGACTTTAAATGACTGGTGGATGTGAATTATTACTTTTTCAACTAAAACAAGTGTGTTTAAAGTCATTTCTGTGCCTGAAATTGGTCAAAAATGAAGCTTTTGAGTAAGCGAAAACTCTGTAAAAATTGCAATTTTGGTCACTGTGAGGGTTTAAAAAGTGGTTATTCTACACGAGGCCCGATCCAAATGACATTTTGAATCATTTTTGGTAGAGTCCAAAAAATCAATTTTCTGATGAAAAAGGTTGACCCCGGACCTGTCGAATGTTCAAAAAAGTGGTCAACATTGATGAAATTTTAACATTTAATCTTTTGACTTTAAATGACTGTTGGATGTGAATTATTACTTTTTCAACTAAAATAAGTGTGTTTAAAGTCATTTCTGTGCCTGAAATTGGTCAAAATTGAAGCTTTTGAGTAAGCGAAAACTCTGTAAAAATGGCAATTTTGGTCACTGTGAGGGTTTAAAAAGTGGTTATTCTACATGAGGCCCGATCCAAATGACATTTTGAATCATTTTTGGTAGAGTCCAAAAAATCAATTTTCTGATGAAAAAGGTTGACCCCGGACCTGTCGCATGTTCAAAAAAGTGGTCAACATTGATGAAATTTTAACATTTAATCTTATGACTTTAAATGACTGTTGGATGTGAATTATTACTTTTTCAACTAAAATAAGTGTGTTTAAAGTCATTTCTTTGCCTGAAATTGGTCAAAATTGAAGCTTTTGAGTAAGCGAAAACTCTGTAAAAATGGCAATTTTGGTCACTGTGAGGGTTTAAAAAGTGGTTATTCTACATGAGGCCCGATCCAAATGACATTTTGAATCATTTTTGGTAGAGTCCAAAAAATTAATTTTCTGATGAAAAAGGTTGACCCCGGACCTGTCGAATGTTCAAAAAAGTGGTCAACATTGATGAAATTTTAACATTTAATCTTTTGACTTTAAATGACTGTTGGATGTGAATTATTACTTTTTCAACTAAAATAAGTGTGTTTAAAGTCATTTCTGTGCCTGAAATTGGTCAAAAATGAAGCTTTTGAGTAAGCGAAAACTCTGTAAAAATGGCAATTTTGGTCACTGTGAGGGTTTAAAAAGTGGTTATTCTACACGAGGCCCGATCCAAATGACATTTTGAATCATTTTTGGTAGAGTCCAAAAAATCAATTTTCTGATGAAAAAGGTTTACCCCGGACCTGTCGAATGTTCAAAAAAGTGGTCAACATTGATGAAATTTTAACATTTAATCTTTTGACTTTAAATGACTGTTGGATGTGAATTATTACTTTTTCAACTAAAATAAGTGTGTTTAAAGTAATTTCTGTGCCTGAAATTGGTCAAAATTGAAGCTTTTGAGTAAGCGAAAACTCTGTAAAAATGGCAATTTTGGTCACTGTGAGGGTTTAAAAAGTGGTTATTCTACATGAGGCCCGATCCAAATGACATTTTGAATCATTTTTGGTAGAGTCCAAAAAATCAATTTTCTGATGAAAAAGATTGACCCCGGACCTGTCGAATGTTCAAAAAAGTGGTCAACATTGATGAAATTTTAACATTTAATCTTTTGACTTTAAATGACTGTTGGATGTGAATTATTACTTTTTCAACTAAAATAAGTGTGTTTAAAGTCATTTCTGTGCCTGAAATTGGTCAAAATTGAAGCTTTTAAGTATGCGAAAACTCTGTAAAAATGGCAATTTTGGTCACTGTGAGGGTATAAAAAGTGGTTATTCTATATGAGGCCCGATCCAAATGACATTTTGAATCATTTTTGGTAGAGTCCAAAAAATCAATTTTCTGATGAAAAAGGTTGACCCCGGACCTGTCGAATGTTCAAAAAAGTGGTCAACATTGATGAAATTTTAACATTTAATCTTTTGACTTTAAATGACTGTTGGATGTGAATTATTACTTTTTCAACTAAAATAAGTGTGTTTAAAGTCATTTCTGTGCCTGAAATTGGTCAAAAATGAAGCTTTTGAGTAAGCGAAAACTCTGTAAAAATGGCAATTTTGGTCACTGTGAGGGTTTAAAATGTGGTTATTCAACATGACGCCCGATCCAAATGACATTTTGAATCATTTTTGGTAGAGTCCAAAAAATCAATTTTCTGATGAAAAACGATGACCCCGGACCCGTCGATCGTTCAAAAAAGTGGTCAATATTGATGAAATTTTAACATTTAATCTTTTGACTTTAAATGACTGTTGGATGTGAATTATTACTTTTTCAACTAAAATAAGTGTGTTTAAAGTCATTTCTGTGCCTGAAATTGGTCAAAATTGAAGCTTTTGAGAAAGCGAAAACTCTGTAAAAATGGCAATTTTGGTCACTGTGAGGGTTTAAAAAGTGGTTATTCAACATGACGCCCGATCCAAATGACATTTTCAATCATTTTTGGTAGAGTCCAAAAAATCAATTTTCTGATGAAAAAGGTTAACCCCGGACCTGTAGAATGTTCAAAAAAGTGGTCAACATTGATGAAATTTTAACATTTAATCTTTTGACTTTAAATGACTGTTGGATGTGAATTATTACTTTTTCAACTAAAATAAGTGTGTTTAAAGTCATTTCTGTGCCTGAAATTGGTCAAAAATGAAGCTTTTGAGTAAGCGAAAACTCTGTAAAAATGACAATTTTGGTCACTGTGAGGGTTTAAAAAGTGGTTATTCTACACGAGGCCCGATCCAAATGACATTTTGAATCATTTTTGGTAGAGTCCAAAAAATCAATTTTCTGATGAAAAAGGTTGACCCCGGACCTGTCGAATGTTCAAAAAAGTGGTCAACATTGATGAAATTTTAACATTTAATCTTTTGACTTTAAATGACTGGTGGATGTGAATTATTACTTTTTCAACTAAAATAAGTGTGTTTAAAGTCATTTCTGTGCCTGAAATTGGTCAAAAATGAAGCTTTTGAGTAAGCGAAAACTCTGTAAAAATGGCAATTTTGGTCACTGTGAGGGTTTAAAAAGTGGTTATTCTACACGAGGCCCGATCCAAAAGACATTTTGAATCATTTTTGGTAGAGTCCAAAAAATCAATTTTCTGATGAAAAAGGTTGACCCCGGACCTGTCGAATGTTCAAAAAAGTGGTCAACATTGATGAAATGTTAACATTTAATCTTTTGACTTTAAATGACTGTTGGATGTGAATTATTACTTTTTCAACTAAAATAAGTGTGTTTAAAGTCATTTCTGTGCCTGAAATTGGTCAAAATTGAAGCTTTTAAGTAAGCGAAAACTCTGTAAAAATGGCAATTTTTGTCACTGTGAGGGTATAAAAAGTGGTTATTCTATATGAGGCCCGATCCAAATGACATTTTGAATCATTTTTAGTAGAGTCCAAAAAATCAATTTTCTGATGAAAAAGGTTGACCCCGGACCTGTCGAATGTTCAAAAAAGTGGTCAACATTGATGAAATTTTAACATTTAATCTTTTGACTTTAAATGACTGTTGGATGTGAATTATTACTTTTTCAACTAAAATAAGTTTGTTTAAAGTCATTTCTGGGCCTGAAATTGGTCAAAATTGAATCTTTTGAGAAAGCGAAAACGCTGTAAAAATGGCAATTTTGGTCACTGTGAGGGTTTAAAAAGTGGTTATTCAACATGACGCCCGATCCAAATGACATTTTCAATCATTTTTGGTAGAGTCCAAAAAATCAATTTTTTGATGAAAAACGATGACCCCGGTCCTGTCGATCGTTCAAAAAAGTGGTCAATATTGATGACATTTTAACATTTAATCTTTTGACTTTAAATGACTGTTGGATGTGAATTATTACTTTTTCAACTAAAATAAGTGTGTTTAAAGTCATTTCTGTGCCTGAAATTGGTCAAAATTGAAGCTTTTAAGTAAGCGAAAACTCTGTAAAAATGGCAATTTTGGTCACTGTGAGGGTTTAAAAAGTGGTTATTCTACATGAGGCCCGATCCAAATGACATTTTGAATCATTTTTGGTAGAGTCCAAAAAATCAATTTTCTGATGAAAAAGGTTGACCCCGGACCTGTCGAATGTTCAAAAAAGTGGTCAACATTGATGAAATTTTAACATTTAATCTTTTGACTTTAAATGACTGTTGGATGTGAATTATTACCTTTTCAACTAAAATAAGTGTGTTTAAAGTCATTTCTGTGCCTGAAATTGGTCAAAATTGAAGCTTTTGAGAAAGCGAAAACTCTGTAAAAATGGCAATTTTGGTCACTGTGAGGGTTTAAAAAGTGGTTATTCAACATGACGCCCGATCCAAATGACATTTTCAATCATTTTTGGTAGAGTCCAAAAAATAAATTTTCTGATGAAAAAGGTTGACCCCGGACCTGTTGAATGTTCAAAAAAGTGGTCAATATTGATGAAATTTTAACATTTAATCTTTTGACTTTAAATGACTGTTGGATGTGAATTAATACTTTTTCAACTAAAATAAATGTGTTTAAAGTCATTTCTTTGCCTGAAATTGGTCAAAATTGAATCTTTTGAGTAAGCGAAAACTCTGTAAAAATGGCAATTTTGGTCACTGTGAGGGTTTAAAAAGTGGTTATTCAACATGAGGCCCGATCAAAATGACATTTTGAATCATTTTTGGTAGAGTCCAAAAAATCAATTTTCTGATGAAAAACGATGACCCCGGACCTGTCGATCGTTCAAAAAAGTGGTCAATATTGATGAAATTTTAACATTTAATCTTTTGACTTTAAATGACTGTTGGATGTGAATTATTACTTTTTCAACTAAAATAAGTGTGTTTAAAGTCATTTCTGTGCCTGAAATTGGTCAAAATTGAAGCTTTTGAGTAAGCGAAAACTCTGTAAAAATGGCAATTTTGGTCACTGTGAGGGTTTAAAAAGTGGTTATTCTACATGAGGCCCGATCCAAATGACATTTTGAATCATTTTTGGTAGAGTCCAAAAAATCAATTTTCTGATGAAAAAGGTTGACCCCGGACCTGTCGAATGTTCAAAAAAGTGGTCAACATTGATGAAATTTTAACATTTAATCTTTTGACTTTAAATGACTGTTGGATGTGAATTATTACCTTTTCAACTAAAATAAGTGTGTTTAAAGTCATTTCTGTGCCTGAAATTGGTCAAAATTGAAGCTTTTGAGAAAGCGAAAACTCTGTAAAAATGGCAATTTTGGTCACTGTGAGGGTTTAAAAAGTGGTTATTCAACATGACGCCCGATCCAAATGACATTTTCAATCATTTTTGGTAGAGTCCAAAAAATAAATTTTCTGATGAAAAAGGTTAACCCCGGACCTGTAGAATGTTCAAAAAAGTGGTCAACATTGATGAAATTTTAACATTTAATCTTTTGACTTTAAATGACTGTTGGATGTGAATTATTACTTTTTCAACTAAAATAAGTGTGTTTAAAGTCATTTCTGTGCCTGAAATTGGTCAAAAATGAAGCTTTTCAGTAAGCTAAAACTCTGTAAAAATGGCAATTTTGGTCACTGTGAGGGTTTAAAAAGTGGTTATTCTACACGAGGCCCGATCCAAATGACATTTTGAATCATTTTTGGTAGAGTCCAAAAAATCAATTTTCTGATGAAAAAGGTTGACCCCGGACCTGTCGAATGTTCAAAAAAGTGGTCAACATTGATGAAATTTTAACATTTAATCTTTTGACTTTAAATGACTGGTGGATGTGAATTATTACTTTTTCAACTAAAATAAGTGTGTTTAAAGTCATTTCTGTGCCTGAAATTGGTCAAAAATGAAGCTTTTGAGTAAGCGAAAACTCTGTAAAAATGGCAATGTTGGTCACTGTGAGGGTTTAAAAAGTGGTTATTCTACACGAGGCCCGATCCAAATGACATTTTGAATCATTTTTGGTAGAGTCCAAAAAATCAATTTTCTGATGAAAAAGGTTGACCCCAGACCTGTCGAATGTTCAAAAAAGTGGTCAACATTGATGAAATTTTAACATTTAATCTTTTGACTTTAAATGACTGTTGGATGTGAATTATTACTTTTTCAACTAAAATAAGTGTGTTTAAAGTCATTTCTGTGCCTGAAATTGGTCAAAAATGAAGCTTTTGAGTAAGCGAAAACTCTGTAAAAATGGCAATTTTGGTCACTGTGAGGGTTTAAAAGGTGGTTATTCAACATGACGCCCGATCCAAATGACATTTTGAATCATTTTTGGTAGAGTCCAATAAATCAATTTTCTGATGAAAAACGATGACCCCGGACCTGTCGATCGTTCAAAAAAGTGGTCAATATTGATGAAATTTTAACATTTAATCTTTTGACTTTAAATGACTGTTGGATGTGAATTATTACTTTTTCAACTAAAATAAGTGTGTTTAAAGTCATTTCTGTGCCTGAAATTGGTCAAAATTGAAGCTTTTGAGTAAGCGAAAACTCTGTAAAAATGGCAATTTTGGTCACTGTGAGGGTTTAAAAAGTGGTTATTCAACATGAGGCCCGATCCAAATGACATTTTGAATCATTTTTGGTAGAGTCCAAAAAATCAATTTTCTGATGAAAAAGGTTGACCCCGGACCTGTCGAATGTTCAAAAAAGTGGTCAACATTGATGAAATTTTAACATTTAATCTTTTGACTTTAAATGACTGTTGGATGTGAATTATTACTTTTTCAACTAAAATAAGTGTGTTTAAAGTCATTTCTGTGCCTGAAATTGGTCAAAAATGAAGGTTTTGAGTAAGCGAAAAGTCTGTAAAAATGGCAATTTTGGTCACTGTGAGGGTTTCAAAAGTGGTTATTCTACACGAGGCCCGATCCAAATGACATTTTGAATCATTTTTGGTAGAGTCCAAAAAATCAATTTTCTGATGAAAAAGGTTGACCCCGGACCTGTCGAATGTTCAAAAAAGTGGTCAACATTGATGAAATTTTAACATTTAATCTTTTGACTTTAAATGACTGTTGGATGTGAATTATTACTTTTTCAACTAAAATAAGTTTGTTTAAAGTCATTTCTGGGCCTGAAATTGGTCAAAATTGAATCTTTTGAGAAAGCGAAAACGCTGTAAAAATGGCAATTTTGGTCACTGTGAGGGTTTAAAAAGTGGTTATTCAACATGACGCCCGATCCAAATGACATTTTCAATCATTTTTGGTAGAGTCCAAAAAATCAATTTTCTGATGAAAAACGATGACCCCGGTCCTGTCGATCGTTCAAAAAAGTGGTCAATATTGATGACATTTTAACATTTAATCTTTTGACTTTAAATGACTGTTGGATGTGAATTATTACTTTTTCAACTAAAATAAGTGTGTTTAAAGTCATTTCTGTGCCTGAAATTGGTCAAAATTGAAGCTTTTAAGTAAGCGAAAACTCTGTAAAAATAGCAATTTTGGTCACTGTGAGGGTTTAAAAAGTGGTTATTCAACATGAGGCCCGATCCAAATGACATTTTGAATCATTTTTGGTAGAGTCCAAAAAATCAATTTTCTGATGAAAAAGGTTGACCCCGGACCTGTTGAATGTTCAAAAAAGTGGTCAATATTGATGAAATTTTAACATTTAATCTTTTGACTTTAAATGACTGTTGGATGTGAATTAATACTTTTTCAACTAAAATAAATGTGTTTAAAGTCATTTCTTTGCCTGAAATTGGTCAAAATTGAATCTTTTGAGTAAGCGAAAACTCTGTAAAAATGGCAATTTTGGTCACTGTGAGGGTTTAAAAAGTGGTTATTCAACATGAGGCCCGATCAAAATGACATTTTGAATCATTTTTGGTAGAGTCCAAAAAATCAATTTTCTGATGAAAAACGATGACCACGGACCTGTCGATCGTTCAAAAAAGTGGTCAATATTGATGAAATTTTAACATTTAATCTTTTGACTTTAAATGACTGTTGGATGTGAATTATTACTTTTTCAACTAAAATAAGTGTGTTTAAAGTCATTTCTGTGCCTGAAATTGGTCAAAATTGAAGCTTTTGAGTAAGCGAAAACTCTGTAAAAATGGCAATTTTGGTCACTGTGAGGGTTTAAAAAGTGGTTATTCTACATGAGGCCCGATCCAAATGACATTTTGAATCATTTTTGGTAGAGTCCAAAAAATCAATTTTCTGATGAAAAAGGTTGACCCCGGACCTGTCGAATGTTCAAAAAAGTGGTCAACATTGATGAAATTTTAACATTTAATCTTTTGACTTTAAATGACTGTTGGATGTGAATTATTACCTTTTCAACTAAAATAAGTGTGTTTAAAGTCATTTCTGTGCCTGAAATTGGTCAAAATTGAAGCTTTTGAGAAAGCGAAAACTCTGTAAAAATGGCAATTTTGGTCACTGTGAGGGTTTAAAAAGTGGTTATTCAACATGACGCCCGATCCAAATGACATTTTCAATCATTTTTGGTAGAGTCCAAAAAATAAATTTTCTGATGAAAAAGGTTGACCCCGGACCTGTTGAATGTTCAAAAAAGTGGTCAATATTGATGAAATTTTAACATTTAATCTTTTGACTTTAAATGACTGTTGGATGTGAATTAATACTTTTTCAACTAAAATAAATGTGTTTAAAGTAATTTCTTTGCCTGAAATTGGTCAAAATTGAATCTTTTGAGTAAGCGAAAACTCTGTAAAAATGGCAATTTTGGTCACTGTGAGGGTTTAAAAAGTGGTTATTCAACATGAGGCCCGATCAAAATGACATTTTGAATCATTTTTGGTAGAGTCCAAAAAATCAATTTTCTGATGAAAAACGATGACCCCGGACCTGTCGATCGTTCAAAAAAGTGGTCAATATTGATGAAATTTTAACATTTAATCTTTTGACTTTAAATGACTGTTGGATGTGAATTATTACTTTTTCAACTAAAATAAGTGTGTTTAAAGTCATTTCTGTGCCTGAAATTGGTCAAAATTGAAGCTTTTGAGTAAGCGAAAACTCTGTAAAAATGGCAATTTTGGTCACTGTGAGGGTTTAAAAAGTGGTTATTCTACATGAGGCCCGATCCAAATGACATTTTGAATCATTTTTGGTAGAGTCCAAAAAATCAATTTTCTGATGAAAAAGGTTGACCCCGGACCTGTCGAATGTTCAAAAAAGTGGTCAACATTGATGAAATTTTAACATTTAATCTTTTGACTTTAAATGACTGTTGGATGTGAATTATTACCTTTTCAACTAAAATAAGTGTGTTTAAAGTCATTTCTGTGCCTGAAATTGGTCAAAATTGAAGCTTTTGAGAAAGCGAAAACTCTGTAAAAATGGCAATTTTGGTCACTGTGAGGGTTTAAAAAGTGGTTATTCAACATGACGCCCGATCCAAATGACATTTTCAATCATTTTTGGTAGAGTCCAAAAAATCAATTTTCTGATGAAAAAGGTTGACCCCGGACCTGTCGAATGTTCAAAAAAGTGGTCAACGTTGATGAAATTTTAACATTTAATCTTTTGACTTTAAATGACTGGTGGATGTGAATTATTACTTTTTCAACTAAAACAAGTGTGTTTAAAGTCATTTCTGTGCCTGAAATTGGTCAAAAATGAAGCTTTTGAGTAAGCGAAAACTCTGTAAAAATTGCAATTTTGGTCACTGTGAGGGTTTAAAAAGTGGTTATTCTACACGAGGCCCGATCCAAATGACATTTTGAATCATTTTTGGTAGAGTCCAAAAAATCAATTTTCTGATGAAAAAGGTTGACCCCGGACCTGTCGAATGTTCAAAAAAGTGGTCAACATTGATGAAATTTTAACATTTAATCTTTTGACTTTAAATGACTGTTGGATGTGAATTATTACTTTTTCAACTAAAATAAGTGTGTTTAAAGTCATTTCTGTGCCTGAAATTGGTCAAAATTGAAGCTTTTGAGTAAGCGAAAACTCTGTAAAAATGGCAATTTTGGTCACTGTGAGGGTTTAAAAAGTGGTTATTCTACATGAGGCCCGATCCAAATGACATTTTGAATCATTTTTGGTAGAGTCCAAAAAATTAATTTTCTGATGAAAAAGGTTGACCCCGGACCTGTCGAATGTTCAAAAAAGTGGTCAACATTGATGAAATTTTAACATTTAATCTTTTGACTTTAAATGACTGTTGGATGTGAAATATTACTTTTTCAACTAAAATAAGTGTGTTTAAAGTCATTTCTGTGCCTGAAATTGGTCAAAATTGAAGCTTTTAAGTAAGCGAAAACTCTGTAAAAATGGCAATTTTGGTCACTGTGAGGGTATAAAAAGTGGTTATTCTATATGAGGCCCGATCCAAATGACATTTTGAATCATTTTTGGTAGAGTCCAAAAAATCAATTTTCTGATGAAAAAGGTTGACCCCGGACCTGTCGCATGTTCAAAAAAGTGGTCAACATTGATGAAATTTTAACATTTAATCTTATGACTTTAAATGACTGTTGGATGTGAATTATTACTTTTTCAACTAAAATAAGTGTGTTTAAAGTCATTTCTTTGCCTGAAATTGGTCAAAATTGAAGCTTTTGAGTAAGCGAAAACTCTGTAAAAATGGCAATTTTGGTCACTGTGAGGGTTTAAAAAGTGGTTATTCTACATGAGGCCCGATCCAAATGACATTTTGAATCATTTTTGGTAGAGTCCAAAAAATTAATTTTCTGATGAAAAAGGTTGACCCCGGACCTGTCGAATGTTCAAAAAAGTGGTCAACATTGATGACATTTTAACATTTAATCTTTTGACTTTAAATGACTGTTGGATGTGAATTATTACTTTTTCAACTAAAATAAGTGTGTTTAAAGTCATTTCTGTGCCTGAAATTGGTCAAAAATGAAGCTTTTGAGTAAGCGAAAACTCTGTAAAAATGGCAATTTTGGTCACTGTGAGGGTTTAAAAAGTGGTTATTCTACACGAGGCCCGATCCAAATGACATTTTGAATCATTTTTGGTAGAGTCCAAAAAATCAATTTTCTGATGAAAAAGGTTTACCCCGGACCTGTCGAATGTTCAAAAAAGTGGTCAACATTGATGAAATTTTAACATTTAATCTTTTGACTTTAAATGACTGTTGGATGTGAATTATTACTTTTTCAACTAAAATAAGTGTGTTTAAAGTAATTTCTGTGCCTGAAATTGGTCAAAATTGAAGCTTTTGAGTAAGCGAAAACTCTGTAAAAATGGCAATTTTGGTCACTGTGAGGGTTTAAAAAGTGGTTATTCTACATGAGGCCCGATCCAAATGACATTTTGAATCATTTTTGGTAGAGTCCAAAAAATCAATTTTCTGATGAAAAAGATTGACCCCGGACCTGTCGAATGTTCAAAAAAGTGGTCAACATTGATGAAATTTTAACATTTAATCTTTTGACTTTAAATGACTGTTGGATGTGAATTATTACTTTTTCAACTAAAATAAGTGTGTTTAAAGTCATTTCTGTGCCTGAAATTGGTCAAAATTGAAGCTTTTAAGTATGCGAAAACTCTGTAAAAATGGCAATTTTGGTCACTGTGAGGGTATAAAAAGTGGTTATTCTATATGAGGCCCGATCCAAATGACATTTTGAATCATTTTTGGTAGAGTCCAAAAAATCAATTTTCTGATGAAAAAGGTTGACCCCGGACCTGTCGAATGTTCAAAAAAGTGGTCAACATTGATGAAATTTTAACATTTAATCTTTTGACTTTAAATGACTGTTGGATGTGAATTATTACTTTTTCAACTAAAATAAGTGTGTTTAAAGTCATTTCTGTGCCTGAAATTGGTCAAAAATGAAGCTTTTGAGTAAGCGAAAACTCTGTAAAAATGGCAATTTTGGTCACTGTGAGGGTTTAAAATGTGGTTATTCAACATGACGCCCGATCCAAATGACATTTTGAATCATTTTTGGTAGAGTCCAAAAAATCAATTTTCTGATGAAAAACGATGACCCCGGACCCGTCGATCGTTCAAAAAAGTGGTCAATATTGATGAAATTTTAACATTTAATCTTTTGACTTTAAATGACTGTTGGATGTGAATTATTACTTTTTCAACTAAAATAAGTGTGTTTAAAGTCATTTCTGTGCCTGAAATTGGTCAAAATTGAAGCTTTTGAGAAAGCGAAAACTCTGTAAAAATGGCAATTTTGGTCACTGTGAGGGTTTAAAAAGTGGTTATTCAACATGACGCCCGATCCAAATGACATTTTCAATCATTTTTGGTAGAGTCCAAAAAATCAATTTTCTGATGAAAAAGGTTAACCCCGGACCTGTAGAATGTTCAAAAAAGTGGTCAACATTGATGAAATTTTAACATTTAATCTTTTGACTTTAAATGACTGTTGGATGTGAATTATTACTTTTTCAACTAAAATAAGTGTGTTTAAAGTCATTTCTGTGCCTGAAATTGGTCAAAAATGAAGCTTTTGAGTAAGCGAAAACTCTGTAAAAATGACAATTTTGGTCACTGTGAGGGTTTAAAAAGTGGTTATTCTACACGAGGCCCGATCCAAATGACATTTTGAATCATTTTTGGTAGAGTCCAAAAAATCAATTTTCTGATGAAAAAGGTTGACCCCGGACCTGTCGAATGTTCAAAAAAGTGGTCAACATTGATGAAATTTTAACATTTAATCTTTTGACTTTAAATGACTGGTGGATGTGAATTATTACTTTTTCAACTAAAATAAGTGTGTTTAAAGTCATTTCTGTGCCTGAAATTGGTCAAAAATGAAGCTTTTGAGTAAGCGAAAACTCTGTAAAAATGGCAATTTTGGTCACTGTGAGGGTTTAAAAAGTGGTTATTCTACACGAGGCCCGATCCAAAAGACATTTTGAATCATTTTTGGTAGAGTCCAAAAAATCAATTTTCTGATGAAAAAGGTTGACCCCGGACCTGTCGAATGTTCAAAAAAGTGGTCAACATTGATGAAATGTTAACATTTAATCTTTTGACTTTAAATGACTGTTGGATGTGAATTATTACTTTTTCAACTAAAATAAGTGTGTTTAAAGTCATTTCTGTGCCTGAAATTGGTCAAAATTGAAGCTTTTAAGTAAGCGAAAACTCTGTAAAAATGGCAATTTTTGTCACTGTGAGGGTATAAAAAGTGGTTATTCTATATGAGGCCCGATCCAAATGACATTTTGAATCATTTTTAGTAGAGTCCAAAAAATCAATTTTCTGATGAAAAAGGTTGACCCCGGACCTGTCGCATGTTCAAAAAAGTGGTCAACATTGATGAAATTTTTACATTTAATCTTATGACTTTAAATGACTGTTGGATGTGAATTATTACTTTTTCAACTAAAATAAGTGTGTTTAAAGTCATTTCTTTGCCTGAAATTGGTCAAAATTGAAGCTTTTGAGTAAGCGAAAACTCTGTAAAAATGGCAATTTTGGTCACTGTGAGGGTTTAAAAAGTGGTTATTCTACATGAGGCCCGATCCAAATGACATTTTGAATCATTTTTGGTAGAGTCCAAAAAATTAATTTTCTGATGAAAAAGGTTGACCCCGGACCTGTCGAATGTTCAAAAAAGTGGTCAACATTGATGAAATTTTAACATTTAATCTTTTGACTTTAAATGACTGTTGGATGTGAATTATTACTTTTTCAACTAAAATAAGTGTGTTTAAAGTCATTTCTGTGCCTGAAATTGGTCAAAATTGAAGCTTTTAAGTAAGCGAAAACTCTGTAAAAATAGCAATTTTGGTCACTGTGAGGGTTTAAAAAGTGGTTATTCAACATGAGGCCCGATCCAAATGACATTTTGAATCATTTTTGGTAGAGTCCAAAAAATCAATTTTCTGATGAAAAAGGTTGACCCCTGACCTGTTGAATGTTCAAAAAAGTGGTCAATATTGATGAAATTTTAACATTTAATCTTTTGACTTTAAATGACTGTTGGATGTGAATTAATACTTTTTCAACTAAAATAAATGTGTTTAAAGTCATTTCTTTGCCTGAAATTGGTCAAAATAAATCTTTTGAGTAAGCGAAAACTCTGTAAAAATGGCAATTTTGGTCACTGTGAGGGTTTAAAAAGTGGTTATTCAACATGAGGCCCGATCAAAATGACATTTTGAATCATTTTTGGTAGAGTCCAAAAAATCAATTTTCTGATGAAAAACGATGACCCCGGACCTGTCGATCGTTCAAAAAAGTGGTCAATATTGTTGAAATTTTAACATTTAATCTTTTGACTTTAAATGACTGTTGGATGTGAATTATTACTTTTTCAACTAAAATAAGTGTGTTTAAAGTCATTTCTGTGCCTGAAATTGGTCAAAATTGAAGCTTTTGAGTAAGCGAAAACTCTGTAAAAATGGCAATTTTGGTCACTGTGAGGGTTTAAAAAGTGGTTATTCTACATGAGGCCCGATCCAAATGACATTTTGAATCATTTTTGGTAGAGTCCAAAAAATCAATTTTCTGATGAAAAAGGTTGACCCCGGACCTGTCGAATGTTCAAAAAAGTGGTCAACATTGATGAAATTTTAACATTTAATCTTTTGACTTTAAATGACTGTTGGATGTGAATTATTACCTTTTCAACTAAAATAAGTGTGTTTAAAGTCATTTCTGTGCCTGAAATTGGTCAAAATTGAAGCTTTTGAGAAAGCGAAAACTCTGTAAAAATGGCAATTTTGGTCACTGTGAGGGTTTAAAAAGTGGTTATTCAACATGACGCCCGATCCAAATGACATTTTCTATCATTTTTGGTAGAGTCCAAAAAATAAATTTTCTGATGAAAAAGGTTAACCCCGGACCTGTAGAATGTTCAAAAAAGTGGTCAACATTGATGAAATTTTAACATTTAATCTTTTGACTTTAAATGACTGTTGGATGTGAATTATTACTTTTTCAACTAAAATAAGTGTGTTTAAAGTCATTTCTGTGCCTGAAATTGGTCAAAAATGAAGCTTTTGAGTAAGCGAAAACTCTGTAAAAATGGCAATTTTGGTCACTGTGAGGGTTTAAAAAGTGGTTATTCTACACGAGGCCCGATCCAAATGACATTTTGAATCATTTTTGGTAGAGTCCAAAAAATCAATTTTCTGATGAAAAAGGTTGACCCCGGACCTGTCGAATGTTCAAAAAAGTGGTCAACATTGATGAAATTTTAACATTTAATCTTTTGACTTTAAATGACTGTTGGATGTGAATTATTACTTTTTCAACTAAAATAAGTGTGTTTAAAGTCATTTCTGTGCCTGAAATTGGTCAAAAATGAAGCTTTTGAGTAAGCGAAAACTCTGTAAAAATGACAATTTTGGTCACTGTGAGGGTTTAAAAAGTGGTTATTCTACACGAGGCCCGATCCAAATGACATTTTGAATCATTTTTGGTAGAGTCCAAAAAATCAATTTTCTGATGAAAAAGGTTGACCCCGGACCTGTCGAATGTTCAAAAAAGTGGTCAACATTGATGAAATTTTAACATTTAATCTTTTGACTTTAAATGACTGGTGGATGTGAATTATTACTTTTTCAACTAAAATAAGTGTGTTTAAAGTCATTTCTGTGCCTGAAATTGGTCAAAAATGAAGCTTTTGAGTAAGCGAAAACTCTGTAAAAATGGCAATTTTGGTCACTGTGAGGGTTTAAAAAGTGGTTATTCTACACGAGGCCCGATCCAAATGACATTTTGAATCATTTTTGGTAGAGTCCAAAAAATCAATTTTCTGATGAAAAAGGTTGACCCCGGACCTGTCGAATGTTCAAAAAAGTGGTCAACATTGATGAAATGTTAACATTTAATCTTTTGACTTTAAATGACTGTTGGATGTGAATTATTACTTTTTCAACTAAAATAAGTGTGTTTAAAGTCATTTCTGTGCCTGAAATTGGTCAAAATTGAAGCTTTTAAGTAAGCGAAAACTCTGTAAAAATGGCAATTTTTGTCACTGTGAGGGTATAAAAAGTGGTTATTCTATATGAGGCCCGATCCAAATGACATTTTGAATCATTTTTAGTAGAGTCCAAAAAATCAATTTTCTGATGAAAAAGGTTGACCCCGGACCTGTCGCATGTTCAAAAAAGTGGTCAACATTGATGAAATTTTAACATTTAATCTTTTGACTTTAAATGACTGTTGGATGTGAATTATTACCTTTTCAACTAAAATAAGTGTGTTTAAAGTCATTTCTGTGCCTGAAATTGGTCAAAATTGAAGCTTTTGAGAAAGCGAAAACTCTGTAAAAATGGCAATTTTGGTCACTGTGAGGGTTTAAAAAGTGGTTATTCAACATGACGCCCGATCCAAATGACATTTTCTATCATTTTTGGTAGAGTCCAAAAAATAAATTTTCTGATGAAAAAGGTTAACCCCGGACCTGTAGAATGTTCAAAAAAGTGGTCAACATTGATGAAATTTTAACATTTAATCTTTTGACTTTAAATGACTGTTGGATGTGAATTATTACTTTTTCAACTAAAATAAGTGTGTTTAAAGTCATTTCTGTGCCTGAAATTGGTCAAAAATGAAGCTTTTGAGTAAGCGAAAACTCTGTAAAAATGGCAATTTTGGTCACTGTGAGGGTTTAAAAAGTGGTTATTCTACACGAGGCCCGATCCAAATGACATTTTGAATCATTTTTGGTAGAGTCCAAAAAATCAATTTTCTGATGAAAAAGGTTGACCCCGGACCTGTCGAATGTTCAAAAAAGTGGTCAACATTGATGAAATTTTAACATTTAATCTTTTGACTTTAAATGACTGTTGGATGTGAATTATTACTTTTTCAACTAAAATAAGTGTGTTTAAAGTCATTTCTGTGCCTGAAATTGGTCAAAAATGAAGCTTTTGAGTAAGCGAAAACTCTGTAAAAATGACAATTTTGGTCACTGTGAGGGTTTAAAAAGTGGTTATTCTACACGAGGCCCGATCCAAATGACATTTTGAATCATTTTTGGTAGAGTCCAAAAAATCAATTTTCTGATGAAAAAGGTTGACCCCGGACCTGTCGAATGTTCAAAAAAGTGGTCAACATTGATGAAATTTTAACATTTAATCTTTTGACTTTAAATGACTGGTGGATGTGAATTATTACTTTTTCAACTAAAATAAGTGTGTTTAAAGTCATTTCTGTGCCTGAAATTGGTCAAAAATGAAGCTTTTGAGTAAGCGAAAACTCTGTAAAAATGGCAATTTTGGTCACTGTGAGGGTTTAAAAAGTGGTTATTCTACACGAGGCCCGATCCAAATGACATTTTGAATCATTTTTGGTAGAGTCCAAAAAATCAATTTTCTGATGAAAAAGGTTGACCCCGGACCTGTCGAATGTTCAAAAAAGTGGTCAACATTGATGAAATGTTAACATTTAATCTTTTGACTTTAAATGACTGTTGGATGTGAATTATTACTTTTTCAACTAAAATAAGTGTGTTTAAAGTCATTTCTGTGCCTGAAATTGGTCAAAATTGAAGCTTTTAAGTAAGCGAAAACTCTGTAAAAATGGCAATTTTTGTCACTGTGAGGGTATAAAAAGTGGTTATTCTATATGAGGCCCGATCCAAATGACATTTTGAATCATTTTTAGTAGAGTCCAAAAAATCAATTTTCTGATGAAAAAGGTTGACCCCGGACCTGTCGCATGTTCAAAAAAGTGGTCAACATTGATGAAATTTTTACATTTAATCTTATGACTTTAAATGACTGTTGGATGTGAATTATTACTTTTTCAACTAAAATAAGTGTGTTTAAAGTCATTTCTTTGCCTGAAATTGGTCAAAATTGAAGCTTTTGAGTAAGCGAAAACTCTGTAAAAATGGCAAGTTTGGTCACTGTGAGGGTTTAAAAAGTGGTTATTCTACATGAGGCCCGATCCAAATGACATTTTGAATCATTTTTGGTAGAGTCCAAAAAATTAATTTTCTGATGAAAAAGGTTGACCCCGGACCTGTCGAATGTTCAAAAAAGTGGTCAACATTGATGAAATTTTAACATTTAATCTTTTGACTTTAAATGACTGTTGGATGTGAATTATTACTTTTTCAACTAAAATAAGTGTGTTTAAAGTCATTTCTGTGCCTGAAATTGGTCAAAATTGAAGCTTTTAAGTAAGCGAAAACTCTGTAAAAATAGCAATTTTGGTCACTGTGAGGGTTTAAAAAGTGGTTATTCAACATGAGGCCCGATCCAAATGACATTTTGAATCATTTTTGGTAGAGTCCAAAAAATCAATTTTCTGATGAAAAAGGTTGACCCCTGACCTGTTGAATGTTCAAAAAAGTGGTCAATATTGATGAAATTTTAACATTTAATCTTTTGACTTTAAATGACTGTTGGATGTGAATTAATACTTTTTCAACTAAAATAAATGTGTTTAAAGTCATTTCTTTGCCTGAAATTGGTCAAAATAAATCTTTTGAGTAAGCGAAAACTCTGTAAAAATGGCAATTTTGGTCACTGTGAGGGTTTAAAAAGTGGTTATTCAACATGAGGCCCGATCAAAATGACATTTTGAATCATTTTTGGTAGAGTCCAAAAAATCAATTTTCTGATGAAAAACGATGACCCCGGACCTGTCGATCGTTCAAAAAAGTGGTCAATATTGTTGAAATTTTAACATTTAATCTTTTGACTTTAAATGACTGTTGGATGTGAATTATTACTTTTTCAACTAAAATAAGTGTGTTTAAAGTCATTTCTGTGCCTGAAATTGGTCAAAATTGAAGCTTTTGAGTAAGCGAAAACTCTGTAAAAATGGCAATTTTGGTCACTGTGAGGGTTTAAAAAGTGGTTATTCTACATGAGGCCCGATCCAAATGACATTTTGAATCATTTTTGGTAGAGTCCAAAAAATCAATTTTCTGATGAAAAAGGTTGACCCCGGACCTGTCGAATGTTCAAAAAAGTGGTCAACATTGATGAAATTTTAACATTTAATCTTTTGACTTTAAATGACTGTTGGATGTGAATTATTACCTTTTCAACTAAAATAAGTGTGTTTAAAGTCATTTCTGTGCCTGAAATTGGTCAAAATTGAAGCTTTTGAGAAAGCAAAAACTCTGTAAAAATGGCAATTTTGGTCACTGTGAGGGTTTAAAAAGTGGTTATTCAACATGACGCCCGATCCAAATGACATTTTCTATCATTTTTGGTAGAGTCCAAAAAATAAATTTTCTGATGAAAAAGGTTAACCCCGGACCTGTAGAATGTTCAAAAAAGTGGTCAACATTGATGAAATTTTAACATTTAATCTTTTGACTTTAAATGACTGTTGGATGTGAATTATTACTTTTTCAACTAAAATAAGTGTGTTTAAAGTCATTTCTGTGCCTGAAATTGGTCAAAAATGAAGCTTTTGAGTAAGCGAAAACTCTGTAAAAATGGCAATTTTGGTCACTGTGAGGGTTTAAAAAGTGGTTATTCTACACGAGGCCCGATCCAAATGACATTTTGAATCATTTTTGGTAGAGTCCAAAAAATCAATTTTCTGATGAAAAAGGTTGACCCCGGACCTGTCGAATGTTCAAAAAAGTGGTCAACATTGATGAAATTTTAACATTTAATCTTTTGACTTTAAATGACTGGTGGATGTGAATTATTACTTTTTCAACTAAAATAAGTGTGTTTAAAGTCATTTCTGTGCCTGAAATTGGTCAAAAATGAATCTTTTGAGTAAGCGAAAACTCTGTAAAAATGGCAATTTTGGTCACTGTGAGGGTTTAAAAAGTGGTTATTCTACACGAGGCCCGATCCAAATGACATTTTGAATCATTTTTGGTAGAGTCCAAAAAATCAATTTTCTGATGAAAAAGGTTGACCCGGACCTGTCGAATGTTCAAAAAAGTGGTCAACATTGATGAAATTTTAACATTTAATCTTTTGACTTTAAATGACTGTTGGATGTGAATTATTACTTTTTCAACTAAAATAAGTGTGTTTAAAGTCATTTCTGTGCCTGAAATTGGTCAAAATTGAAGCTTTTGAGTAAGCGAAAACTCTGTAAAAATGGCAATTTTGGTCACTGTGAGGGTTTAAAAAGTGGTTATTCTACATGAGGCCCGATCCAAATGACATTTTGAATCATTTTTGGTAGAGTCCAAAAAATTAATTTTCTGATGAAAAAGGTTGACCCCGGACCTGTCGAATGTTCAAAAAAGTGGTCAACATTGATGAAATTTTAACATTTAATCTTTTGACTTTAAATGACTGTTGGATGTGAATTATTACTTTTTCAACTAAAATAAGTGTGTTTAAAGTCATTTCTGTGCCTGAAATTGGTCAAAATTGAAGCTTTTAAGTAAGCGAAAACTCTGTAAAAATGGCAATTTTGGTCACTGTGAGGGTATAAAAAGTGGCTATTCTATATGAGGCCCGATCCAAATGACATTTTGAATCATTTTTGGTAGAGTCCAAAAAATCTATTTTCTGATGAAAAAGGTTGACCCCGGACCTGTCGCATGTTCAAAAAAGTGGTCAACATTGATGAAATTTTAACATTTAATCTTATGACTTTAAATGACTGTTGGATGTGAATTATTACTTTTTCAACTAAAATAAGTGTGTTTAAAGTCATTTCTTTGCCTGAAATTGGTCAAAATTGAAGCTTTTGAGTAAGCGAAAACTCTGTAAAAATGGCAATTTTGGTCACTGTGAGGGTTTAAAAAGTGGTTATTCTACACGAGGCCCGATCCAAATGACATTTTGAATCATTTTTGGTAGAGTCCAAAAAATCAATTTTCTGATGAAAAAGGTTGACCCCGGACCTGTCGAATGTTCAAAAAAGTGGTCAACATTGATGAAATTTTAACATTTAATCTTTTGACTTTAAATGACTGTTGGATGTGAATTATTACTTTTTCAACTAAAATAAGTGTGTTTAAAGTAATTTCTGTGCCTGAAATTGGTCAAAATTGAAGCTTTTGAGTAAGCGAAAACTCTGTAAAAATGGCAATTTTGGTCACTGTGAGGGTATAAAAAGTGGTTATTCTATATGAGGCCCGATCCAAATGACATTTTGAATCATTTTTGGTAGAGTCCAAAAAATCAATTTTCTGATGAAAAAGGTTGACCCCGGACCTGTCGCATGTTCAAAAAAGTGGTCAACATTGATGAAATTTTAACATTTAATCTTTTGACTTTAAATGACTGTTGGATGTGAATTATTACTTTTTCAACTAAAATAAGTGTGTTTAAAGTCATTTCTTTGCCTGAAATTGGTCAAAATTGAAGCTTTTGAGTAAGCGAAAACTCTGTAAAAATGGCAATTGTGGTCACTGTGAGGGTTTAAAAAGTGGTTATTCTACATGAGGCCCGATCCAAATGACATTTTGAATCATTTTTGGTAGAGTCCAAAAAATTAATTTTCTGATGAAAAAGGTTGACCCCGGACCTGTCGAATGTTCAAAAAAGTGGTCAACATTGATGAAATTTTAACATTTAATCTTTTGACTTTAAATGACTGTTGGATGTGAATTATTACTTTTTCAACTAAAATAAGTGTGTTTAAAGTCATTTCTGTGCCTGAAATTGGTCAAAAATGAAGCTTTTGAGTAAGCGAAAACTCTGTAAAAATGGCAATTTTGGTCACTGTGAGGGTTTAAAATGTGGTTATTCAACATGACGCCCGATCCAAATGACATTTTGAATCATTTTTGGTAGAGTCCAAAAAATCAATTTTCTGATGAAAAACGATGACCCCGGACCTGTCGATCGTTCAAAAAAGTGGTCAATATTGATGAAATTTTAACATTTAATCTTTTGACTTTAAATGACTGTTGGATGTGAATTATTACTTTTTCAACTAAAATAAGTGTGTTTAAAGTCATTTCTGTGCCTGAAATTGGTCAAAATTGAAGCTTTTGAGAAAGCGAAAACTCTGTAAAAATGGCAATTTTGGTCACTGTGAGGGTTTAAAAAGTGGTTATTCAACATGACGCCCGATCCAAATGACATTTTCAATCATTTTTGGTAGAGTCCAAAAAATCAATTTTCTGATGAAAAAGGTTAACCCCGGACCTGTAGAATGTTCAAAAAAGTGGTCAACATTGATGAAATGTTAACATTTAATCTTTTGACTTTAAATGACTGTTGGATGTGAATTATTACTTTTTCAACTAAAATAAGTGTGTTTAAAGTCATTTCTGTGCCTGAAATTGGTCAAAATTGAAGCTTTTAAGTAAGCGAAAACTCTGTAAAAATGGCAATTTTTGTCACTGTGAGGGTATAAAAAGTGGTTATTCTATATGAGGCCCGATCCAAATGACATTTTGAATCATTTTTAGTAGAGTCCAAAAAATCAATTTTCTGATGAAAAAGGTTGACCCCGGACCTGTCGCATGTTCAAAAAAGTGGTCAACATTGATGAAATTTTTACATTTAATCTTATGACTTTAAATGACTGTTGGATGTGAATTATTACTTTTTCAACTAAAATAAGTGTGTTTAAAGTCATTTCTTTGCCTGAAATTGGTCAAAATTGAAGCTTTTGAGTAAGCGAAAACTCTGTAAAAATGGCAATTTTGGTCACTGTGAGGGTTTAAAAAGTGGTTATTCAACATGAGGCCCGATCCAAATGACATTTTGAATCATTTTTGGTAGAGTCCAAAAAATCAATTTTCTGATGAAAAAGGTTGACCCCTGACCTGTTGAATGTTCAAAAAAGTGGTCAATATTGATGAAATTTTAACATTTAATCTTTTGACTTTAAATGACTGTTGGATGTGAATTAATACTTTTTCAACTAAAATAAATGTGTTTAAAGTCATTTCTTTGCCTGAAATTGGTCAAAATAAATCTTTTGAGTAAGCGAAAACTCTGTAAAAATGGCAATTTTGGTCACTGTGAGGGTTTAAAAAGTGGTTATTCAACATGAGGCCCGATCAAAATGACATTTTGAATCATTTTTGGTAGAGTCCAAAAAATCAATTTTCTGATGAAAAACGATGACCCCGGACCTGTCGATCGTTCAAAAAAGTGGTCAATATTGTTGAAATTTTAACATTTAATCTTTTGACTTTAAATGACTGTTGGATGTGAATTATTACTTTTTCAACTAAAATAAGTGTGTTTAAAGTCATTTCTGTGCCTGAAATTGGTCAAAATTGAAGCTTTTGAGTAAGCGAAAACTCTGTAAAAATGGCAATTTTGGTCACTGTGAGGGTTTAAAAAGTGGTTATTCTACATGAGGCCCGATCCAAATGACATTTTGAATCATTTTTGGTAGAGTCCAAAAAATCAATTTTCTGATGAAAAAGGTTGACCCCGGACCTGTCGAATGTTCAAAAAAGTGGTCAACATTGATGAAATTTTAACATTTAATCTTTTGACTTTAAATGACTGTTGGATGTGAATTATTACCTTTTCAACTAAAATAAGTGTGTTTAAAGTCATTTCTGTGCCTGAAATTGGTCAAAATTGAAGCTTTTGAGAAAGCGAAAACTCTGTAAAAATGGCAATTTTGGTCACTGTGAGGGTTTAAAAAGTGGTTATTCAACATGACGCCCGATCCAAATGACATTTTCTATCATTTTTGGTAGAGTCCAAAAAATAAATTTTCTGATGAAAAAGGTTAACCCCGGACCTGTAGAATGTTCAAAAAAGTGGTCAACATTGATGAAATTTTAACATTTAATCTTTTGACTTTAAATGACTGTTGGATGTGAATTATTACTTTTTCAACTAAAATAAGTGTGTTTAAAGTCATTTCTGTGCCTGAAATTGGTCAAAAATGAAGCTTTTGAGTAAGCGAAAACTCTGTAAAAATGGCAATTTTGGTCACTGTGAGGGTTTAAAAAGTGGTTATTCTACACGAGGCCCGATCCAAATGACATTTTGAATCATTTTTGGTAGAGTCCAAAAAATCAATTTTCTGATGAAAAAGGTTGACCCCGGACCTGTCGAATGTTCAAAAAAGTGGTCAACATTGATGAAATTTTAACATTTAATCTTTTGACTTTAAATGACTGTTGGATGTGAATTATTACTTTTTCAACTAAAATAAGTGTGTTTAAAGTCATTTCTGTGCCTGAAATTGGTCAAAAATGAAGCTTTTGAGTAAGCGAAAACTCTGTAAAAATGACAATTTTGGTCACTGTGAGGGTTTAAAAAGTGGTTATTCTACACGAGGCCCGATCCAAATGACATTTTGAATCATTTTTGGTAGAGTCCAAAAAATCAATTTTCTGATGAAAAAGGTTGACCCCGGACCTGTCGAATGTTCAAAAAAGTGGTCAACATTGATGAAATTTTAACATTTAATCTTTTGACTTTAAATGACTGGTGGATGTGAATTATTACTTTTTCAACTAAAATAAGTGTGTTTAAAGTCATTTCTGTGCCTGAAATTGGTCAAAAATGAAGCTTTTGAGTAAGCGAAAACTCTGTAAAAATGGCAATTTTGGTCACTGTGAGGGTTTAAAAAGTGGTTATTCTACACGAGGCCCGATCCAAATGACATTTTGAATCATTTTTGGTAGAGTCCAAAAAATCAATTTTCTGATGAAAAAGGTTGACCCCGGACCTGTCGAATGTTCAAAAAAGTGGTCAACATTGATGAAATGTTAACATTTAATCTTTTGACTTTAAATGACTGTTGGATGTGAATTATTACTTTTTCAACTAAAATAAGTGTGTTTAAAGTCATTTCTGTGCCTGAAATTGGTCAAAATTGAAGCTTTTAAGTAAGCGAAAACTCTGTAAAAATGGCAATTTTTGTCACTGTGAGGGTATAAAAAGTGGTTATTCTATATGAGGCCCGATCCAAATGACATTTTGAATCATTTTTAGTAGAGTCCAAAAAATCAATTTTCTGATGAAAAAGGTTGACCCCGGACCTGTCGCATGTTCAAAAAAGTGGTCAACATTGATGAAATTTTTACATTTAATCTTATGACTTTAAATGACTGTTGGATGTGAATTATTACTTTTTCAACTAAAATAAGTGTGTTTAAAGTCATTTCTTTGCCTGAAATTGGTCAAAATTGAAGCTTTTGAGTAAGCGAAAACTCTGTAAAAATGGCAAGTTTGGTCACTGTGAGGGTTTAAAAAGTGGTTATTCTACATGAGGCCCGATCCAAATGACATTTTGAATCATTTTTGGTAGAGTCCAAAAAATTAATTTTCTGATGAAAAAGGTTGACCCCGGACCTGTCGAATGTTCAAAAAAGTGGTCAACATTGATGAAATTTTAACATTTAATCTTTTGACTTTAAATGACTGTTGGATGTGAATTATTACTTTTTCAACTAAAATAAGTGTGTTTAAAGTCATTTCTGTGCCTGAAATTGGTCAAAATTGAAGCTTTTAAGTAAGCGAAAACTCTGTAAAAATAGCAATTTTGGTCACTGTGAGGGTTTAAAAAGTGGTTATTCAACATGAGGCCCGATCCAAATGACATTTTGAATCATTTTTGGTAGAGTCCAAAAAATCAATTTTCTGATGAAAAAGGTTGACCCCTGACCTGTTGAATGTTCAAAAAAGTGGTCAATATTGATGAAATTTTAACATTTAATCTTTTGACTTTAAATGACTGTTGGATGTGAATTAATACTTTTTCAACTAAAATAAATGTGTTTAAAGTCATTTCTTTGCCTGAAATTGGTCAAAATAAATCTTTTGAGTAAGCGAAAACTCTGTAAAAATGGCAATTTTGGTCACTGTGAGGGTTTAAAAAGTGGTTATTCAACATGAGGCCCGATCAAAATGACATTTTGAATCATTTTTGGTAGAGTCCAAAAAATCAATTTTCTGATGAAAAACGATGACCCCGGACCTGTCGATCGTTCAAAAAAGTGGTCAATATTGTTGAAATTTTAACATTTAATCTTTTGACTTTAAATGACTGTTGGATGTGAATTATTACTTTTTCAACTAAAATAAGTGTGTTTAAAGTCATTTCTGTGCCTGAAATTGGTCAAAATTGAAGCTTTTGAGTAAGCGAAAACTCTGTAAAAATGGCAATTTTGGTCACTGTGAGGGTTTAAAAAGTGGTTATTCTACATGAGGCCCGATCCAAATGACATTTTGAATCATTTTTGGTAGAGTCCAAAAAATCAATTTTCTGATGAAAAAGGTTGACCCCGGACCTGTCGAATGTTCAAAAAAGTGGTCAACATTGATGAAATTTTAACATTTAATCTTTTGACTTTAAATGACTGTTGGATGTGAATTATTACCTTTTCAACTAAAATAAGTGTGTTTAAAGTCATTTCTGTGCCTGAAATTGGTCAAAATTGAAGCTTTTGAGAAAGCAAAAACTCTGTAAAAATGGCAATTTTGGTCACTGTGAGGGTTTAAAAAGTGGTTATTCAACATGACGCCCGATCCAAATGACATTTTCTATCATTTTTGGTAGAGTCCAAAAAATAAATTTTCTGATGAAAAAGGTTAACCCCGGACCTGTAGAATGTTCAAAAAAGTGGTCAACATTGATGAAATTTTAACATTTAATCTTTTGACTTTAAATGACTGTTGGATGTGAATTATTACTTTTTCAACTAAAATAAGTGTGTTTAAAGTCATTTCTGTGCCTGAAATTGGTCAAAAATGAAGCTTTTGAGTAAGCGAAAACTCTGTAAAAATGGCAATTTTGGTCACTGTGAGGGTTTAAAAAGTGGTTATTCTACACGAGGCCCGATCCAAATGACATTTTGAATCATTTTTGGTAGAGTCCAAAAAATCAATTTTCTGATGAAAAAGGTTGACCCCGGACCTGTCGAATGTTCAAAAAAGTGGTCAACATTGATGAAATTTTAACATTTAATCTTTTGACTTTAAATGACTGGTGGATGTGAATTATTACTTTTTCAACTAAAATAAGTGTGTTTAAAGTCATTTCTGTGCCTGAAATTGGTCAAAAATGAATCTTTTGAGTAAGCGAAAACTCTGTAAAAATGGCAATTTTGGTCACTGTGAGGGTTTAAAAAGTGGTTATTCTACACGAGGCCCGATCCAAATGACATTTTGAATCATTTTTGGTAGAGTCCAAAAAATCAATTTTCTGATGAAAAAGGTTGACCCGGACCTGTCGAATGTTCAAAAAAGTGGTCAACATTGATGAAATTTTAACATTTAATCTTTTGACTTTAAATGACTGTTGGATGTGAATTATTACTTTTTCAACTAAAATAAGTGTGTTTAAAGTCATTTCTGTGCCTGAAATTGGTCAAAATTGAAGCTTTTGAGTAAGCGAAAACTCTGTAAAAATGGCAATTTTGGTCACTGTGAGGGTTTAAAAAGTGGTTATTCTACATGAGGCCCGATCCAAATGACATTTTGAATCATTTTTGGTAGAGTCCAAAAAATTAATTTTCTGATGAAAAAGGTTGACCCCGGACCTGTCGAATGTTCAAAAAAGTGGTCAACATTGATGAAATTTTAACATTTAATCTTTTGACTTTAAATGACTGTTGGATGTGAATTATTACTTTTTCAACTAAAATAAGTGTGTTTAAAGTCATTTCTGTGCCTGAAATTGGTCAAAATTGAAGCTTTTAAGTAAGCGAAAACTCTGTAAAAATGGCAATTTTGGTCACTGTGAGGGTATAAAAAGTGGCTATTCTATATGAGGCCCGATCCAAATGACATTTTGAATCATTTTTGGTAGAGTCCAAAAAATCTATTTTCTGATGAAAAAGGTTGACCCCGGACCTGTCGCATGTTCAAAAAAGTGGTCAACATTGATGAAATTTTAACATTTAATCTTATGACTTTAAATGACTGTTGGATGTGAATTATTACTTTTTCAACTAAAATAAGTGTGTTTAAAGTCATTTCTTTGCCTGAAATTGGTCAAAATTGAAGCTTTTGAGTAAGCGAAAACTCTGTAAAAATGGCAATTTTGGTCACTGTGAGGGTTTAAAAAGTGGTTATTCTACACGAGGCCCGATCCAAATGACATTTTGAATCATTTTTGGTAGAGTCCAAAAAATCAATTTTCTGATGAAAAAGGTTGACCCCGGACCTGTCGAATGTTCAAAAAAGTGGTCAACATTGATGAAATTTTAACATTTAATCTTTTGACTTTAAATGACTGTTGGATGTGAATTATTACTTTTTCAACTAAAATAAGTGTGTTTAAAGTAATTTCTGTGCCTGAAATTGGTCAAAATTGAAGCTTTTGAGTAAGCGAAAACTCTGTAAAAATGGCAATTTTGGTCACTGTGAGGGTATAAAAAGTGGTTATTCTATATGAGGCCCGATCCAAATGACATTTTGAATCATTTTTGGTAGAGTCCAAAAAATCAATTTTCTGATGAAAAAGGTTGACCCCGGACCTGTCGCATGTTCAAAAAAGTGGTCAACATTGATGAAATTTTAACATTTAATCTTTTGACTTTAAATGACTGTTGGATGTGAATTATTACTTTTTCAACTAAAATAAGTGTGTTTAAAGTCATTTCTTTGCCTGAAATTGGTCAAAATTGAAGCTTTTGAGTAAGCGAAAACTCTGTAAAAATGGCAATTGTGGTCACTGTGAGGGTTTAAAAAGTGGTTATTCTACATGAGGCCCGATCCAAATGACATTTTGAATCATTTTTGGTAGAGTCCAAAAAATTAATTTTCTGATGAAAAAGGTTGACCCCGGACCTGTCGAATGTTCAAAAAAGTGGTCAACATTGATGAAATTTTAACATTTAATCTTTTGACTTTAAATGACTGTTGGATGTGAATTATTACTTTTTCAACTAAAATAAGTGTGTTTAAAGTCATTTCTGTGCCTGAAATTGGTCAAAAATGAAGCTTTTGAGTAAGCGAAAACTCTGTAAAAATGGCAATTTTGGTCACTGTGAGGGTTTAAAATGTGGTTATTCAACATGACGCCCGATCCAAATGACATTTTGAATCATTTTTGGTAGAGTCCAAAAAATCAATTTTCTGATGAAAAACGATGACCCCGGACCTGTCGATCGTTCAAAAAAGTGGTCAATATTGATGAAATTTTAACATTTAATCTTTTGACTTTAAATGACTGTTGGATGTGAATTATTACTTTTTCAACTAAAATAAGTGTGTTTAAAGTCATTTCTGTGCCTGAAATTGGTCAAAATTGAAGCTTTTGAGAAAGCGAAAACTCTGTAAAAATGGCAATTTTGGTCACTGTGAGGGTTTAAAAAGTGGTTATTCAACATGACGCCCGATCCAAATGACATTTTCAATCATTTTTGGTAGAGTCCAAAAAATCAATTTTCTGATGAAAAAGGTTAACCCCGGACCTGTAGAATGTTCAAAAAAGTGGTCAACATTGATGAAATGTTAACATTTAATCTTTTGACTTTAAATGACTGTTGGATGTGAATTATTACTTTTTCAACTAAAATAAGTGTGTTTAAAGTCATTTCTGTGCCTGAAATTGGTCAAAATTGAAGCTTTTAAGTAAGCGAAAACTCTGTAAAAATGGCAATTTTTGTCACTGTGAGGGTATAAAAAGTGGTTATTCTATATGAGGCCCGATCCAAATGACATTTTGAATCATTTTTAGTAGAGTCCAAAAAATCAATTTTCTGATGAAAAAGGTTGACCCCGGACCTGTCGCATGTTCAAAAAAGTGGTCAACATTGATGAAATTTTTACATTTAATCTTATGACTTTAAATGACTGTTGGATGTGAATTATTACTTTTTCAACTAAAATAAGTGTGTTTAAAGTCATTTCTTTGCCTGAAATTGGTCAAAATTGAAGCTTTTGAGTAAGCGAAAACTCTGTAAAAATGGCAATTTTGGTCACTGTGAGGGTTTAAAAAGTGGTTATTCAACATGAGGCCCGATCCAAATGACATTTTGAATCATTTTTGGTAGAGTCCAAAAAATCAATTTTCTGATGAAAAAGGTTGACCCCTGACCTGTTGAATGTTCAAAAAAGTGGTCAATATTGATGAAATTTTAACATTTAATCTTTTGACTTTAAATGACTGTTGGATGTGAATTAATACTTTTTCAACTAAAATAAATGTGTTTAAAGTCATTTCTTTGCCTGAAATTGGTCAAAATAAATCTTTTGAGTAAGCGAAAACTCTGTAAAAATGGCAATTTTGGTCACTGTGAGGGTTTAAAAAGTGGTTATTCAACATGAGGCCCGATCAAAATGACATTTTGAATCATTTTTGGTAGAGTCCAAAAAATCAATTTTCTGATGAAAAACGATGACCCCGGACCTGTCGATCGTTCAAAAAAGTGGTCAATATTGTTGAAATTTTAACATTTAATCTTTTGACTTTAAATGACTGTTGGATGTGAATTATTACTTTTTCAACTAAAATAAGTGTGTTTAAAGTCATTTCTGTGCCTGAAATTGGTCAAAATTGAAGCTTTTGAGTAAGCGAAAACTCTGTAAAAATGGCAATTTTGGTCACTGTGAGGGTTTAAAAAGTGGTTATTCTACATGAGGCCCGATCCAAATGACATTTTGAATCATTTTTGGTAGAGTCCAAAAAATCAATTTTCTGATGAAAAAGGTTGACCCCGGACCTGTCGAATGTTCAAAAAAGTGGTCAACATTGATGAAATTTTAACATTTAATCTTTTGACTTTAAATGACTGTTGGATGTGAATTATTACCTTTTCAACTAAAATAAGTGTGTTTAAAGTCATTTCTGTGCCTGAAATTGGTCAAAATTGAAGCTTTTGAGAAAGCGAAAACTCTGTAAAAATGGCAATTTTGGTCACTGTGAGGGTTTAAAAAGTGGTTATTCAACATGACGCCCGATCCAAATGACATTTTCTATCATTTTTGGTAGAGTCCAAAAAATAAATTTTCTGATGAAAAAGGTTAACCCCGGACCTGTAGAATGTTCAAAAAAGTGGTCAACATTGATGAAATTTTAACATTTAATCTTTTGACTTTAAATGACTGTTGGATGTGAATTATTACTTTTTCAACTAAAATAAGTGTGTTTAAAGTCATTTCTGTGCCTGAAATTGGTCAAAAATGAAGCTTTTGAGTAAGCGAAAACTCTGTAAAAATGGCAATTTTGGTCACTGTGAGGGTTTAAAAAGTGGTTATTCTACACGAGGCCCGATCCAAATGACATTTTGAATCATTTTTGGTAGAGTCCAAAAAATCAATTTTCTGATGAAAAAGGTTGACCCCGGACCTGTCGAATGTTCAAAAAAGTGGTCAACATTGATGAAATTTTAACATTTAATCTTTTGACTTTAAATGACTGTTGGATGTGAATTATTACTTTTTCAACTAAAATAAGTGTGTTTAAAGTCATTTCTGTGCCTGAAATTGGTCAAAAATGAAGCTTTTGAGTAAGCGAAAACTCTGTAAAAATGACAATTTTGGTCACTGTGAGGGTTTAAAAAGTGGTTATTCTACACGAGGCCCGATCCAAATGACATTTTGAATCATTTTTGGTAGAGTCCAAAAAATCAATTTTCTGATGAAAAAGGTTGACCCCGGACCTGTCGAATGTTCAAAAAAGTGGTCAACATTGATGAAATTTTAACATTTAATCTTTTGACTTTAAATGACTGGTGGATGTGAATTATTACTTTTTCAACTAAAATAAGTGTGTTTAAAGTCATTTCTGTGCCTGAAATTGGTCAAAAATGAAGCTTTTGAGTAAGCGAAAACTCTGTAAAAATGGCAATTTTGGTCACTGTGAGGGTTTAAAAAGTGGTTATTCTACACGAGGCCCGATCCAAATGACATTTTGAATCATTTTTGGTAGAGTCCAAAAAATCAATTTTCTGATGAAAAAGGTTGACCCCGGACCTGTCGAATGTTCAAAAAAGTGGTCAACATTGATGAAATGTTAACATTTAATCTTTTGACTTTAAATGACTGTTGGATGTGAATTATTACTTTTTCAACTAAAATAAGTGTGTTTAAAGTCATTTCTGTGCCTGAAATTGGTCAAAATTGAAGCTTTTAAGTAAGCGAAAACTCTGTAAAAATGGCAATTTTTGTCACTGTGAGGGTATAAAAAGTGGTTATTCTATATGAGGCCCGATCCAAATGACATTTTGAATCATTTTTAGTAGAGTCCAAAAAATCAATTTTCTGATGAAAAAGGTTGACCCCGGACCTGTCGCATGTTCAAAAAAGTGGTCAACATTGATGAAATTTTTACATTTAATCTTATGACTTTAAATGACTGTTGGATGTGAATTATTACTTTTTCAACTAAAATAAGTGTGTTTAAAGTCATTTCTTTGCCTGAAATTGGTCAAAATTGAAGCTTTTGAGTAAGCGAAAACTCTGTAAAAATGGCAAGTTTGGTCACTGTGAGGGTTTAAAAAGTGGTTATTCTACATGAGGCCCGATCCAAATGACATTTTGAATCATTTTTGGTAGAGTCCAAAAAATTAATTTTCTGATGAAAAAGGTTGACCCCGGACCTGTCGAATGTTCAAAAAAGTGGTCAACATTGATGAAATTTTAACATTTAATCTTTTGACTTTAAATGACTGTTGGATGTGAATTATTACTTTTTCAACTAAAATAAGTGTGTTTAAAGTCATTTCTGTGCCTGAAATTGGTCAAAATTGAAGCTTTTAAGTAAGCGAAAACTCTGTAAAAATAGCAATTTTGGTCACTGTGAGGGTTTAAAAAGTGGTTATTCAACATGAGGCCCGATCCAAATGACATTTTGAATCATTTTTGGTAGTCCAAAAAATCAATTTTCTGATGAAAAAGGTTGACCCCTGACCTGTTGAATGTTCAAAAAAGTGGTCAATATTGATGAAATTTTAACATTTAATCTTTTGACTTTAAATGACTGTTGGATGTGAATTAATACTTTTTCAACTAAAATAAATGTGTTTAAAGTCATTTCTTTGCCTGAAATTGGTCAAAATAAATCTTTTGAGTAAGCGAAAACTCTGTAAAAATGGCAATTTTGGTCACTGTGAGGGTTTAAAAAGTGGTTATTCAACATGAGGCCCGATCAAAATGACATTTTGAATCATTTTTGGTAGAGTCCAAAAAATCAATTTTCTGATGAAAAACGATGACCCCGGACCTGTCGATCGTTCAAAAAAGTGGTCAATATTGTTGAAATTTTTAACATTTAATCTTTTGACTTTAAATGACTGTTGGATGTGAATTATTACTTTTTCAACTAAAATAAGTGTGTTTAAAGTCATTTCTGTGCCTGAAATTGGTCAAAATTGAAGCTTTTGAGTAAGCGAAAACTCTGTAAAAATGGCAATTTTGGTCACTGTGAGGGGTTTAAAAAGTGGTTATTCTACATGAGGCCCGATCCAAATGACATTTTGAATCATTTTCGGTAGAGTCCAAAAAATCAATTTTCTGATGAAAAAGGTTGACCCCGGACCTGTCGAATGTTCAAAAAAGTGGTCAACATTGATGAAATTTTAACATTTAATCTTTTGACTTTAAATGACTGTTGGATGTGAATTATTACCTTTTCAACTAAAATAAGTGTGTTTAAAGTCATTTCTGTGCCTGAAATTGGTCAAAATTGAAGCTTTTGAGAAAGCAAAAACTCTGTAAAAATGGCAATTTTGGTCACTGTGAGGGTTTAAAAAGTGGTTATTCAACATGACGCCCGATCCAAATGACATTTTCTATCATTTTTGGTAGAGTCCAAAAAATAAATTTTCTGATGAAAAAGGTTAACCCCGGACCTGTAGAATGTTCAAAAAAGTGGTCAACATTGATGAAATTTTAACATTTAATCTTTTGACTTTAAATGACTGTTGGATGTGAATTATTACTTTTTCAACTAAAATAAGTGTGTTTAAAGTCATTTCTGTGCCTGAAATTGGTCAAAAATGAAGCTTTTGAGTAAGCGAAAACTCTGTAAAAATGGCAATTTTGGTCACTGTGAGGGTTTAAAAAGTGGTTATTCTACACGAGGCCCGATCCAAATGACATTTTGAATCATTTTTGGTAGAGTCCAAAAAATCAATTTTCTGATGAAAAAGGTTGACCCCGGACCTGTCGAATGTTCAAAAAAGTGGTCAACATTGATGAAATTTTAACATTTAATCTTTTGACTTTAAATGACTGGTGGATGTGAATTATTACTTTTTCAACTAAAATAAGTGTGTTTAAAGTCATTTCTGTGCCTGAAATTGGTCAAAAATGAATCTTTTGAGTAAGCGAAAACTCTGTAAAAATGGCAATTTTGGTCACTGTGAGGGTTTAAAAAGTGGTTATTCTACACGAGGCCCGATCCAAATGACATTTTGAATCATTTTTGGTAGAGTCCAAAAAATCAATTTTCTGATGAAAAAGGTTGACCCCGGACCTGTCGAATGTTCAAAAAAGTGGTCAACATTGATGAAATTTTAACATTTAATCTTTTGACTTTAAATGACTGTTGGATGTGAATTATTACTTTTTCAACTAAAATAAGTGTGTTTAAAGTCATTTCTGTGCCTGAAATTGGTCAAAATTGAAGCTTTTGAGTAAGCGAAAACTCTGTAAAAATGGCAATTTTGGTCACTGTGAGGGTTTAAAAAGTGGTTATTCTACATGAGGCCCGATCCAAATGACATTTTGAATCATTTTTGGTAGAGTCCAAAAAATTAATTTTCTGATGAAAAAGGTTGACCCCGGACCTGTCGAATGTTCAAAAAAGTGGTCAACATTGATGAAATTTTAACATTTAATCTTTTGACTTTAAATGACTGTTGGATGTGAATTATTACTTTTTCAACTAAAATAAGTGTGTTTAAAGTCATTTCTGTGCCTGAAATTGGTCAAAATTGAAGCTTTTAAGTAAGCGAAAACTCTGTAAAAATGGCAATTTTGGTCACTGTGAGGGTATAAAAAGTGGCTATTCTATATGAGGCCCGATCCAAATGACATTTTGAATCATTTTTGGTAGAGTCCAAAAAATCAATTTTCTGATGAAAAAGGTTGACCCCGGACCTGTCGCATGTTCAAAAAAGTGGTCAACATTGATGAAATTTTAACATTTAATCTTATGACTTTAAATGACTGTTGGATGTGAATTATTACTTTTTCAACTAAAATAAGTGTGTTTAAAGTCATTTCTTTGCCTGAAATTGGTCAAAATTGAAGCTTTTGAGTAAGCGAAAACTCTGTAAAAATGGCAATTTTGGTCACTGTGAGGGTTTAAAAAGTGGTTATTCTACACGAGGCCCGATCCAAATGACATTTTGAATCATTTTTGGTAGAGTCCAAAAAATCAATTTTCTGATGAAAAAGGTTGACCCCGGACCTGTCGAATGTTCAAAAAAGTGGTCAACATTGATGAAATTTTAACATTTAATCTTTTGACTTTAAATGACTGTTGGATGTGAATTATTACTTTTTCAACTAAAATAAGTGTGTTTAAAGTAATTTCTGTGCCTGAAATTGGTCAAAATTGAAGCTTTTGAGTAAGCGAAAACTCTGTAAAAATGGCAATTTTGGTCACTGTGAGGGTATAAAAAGTGGTTATTCTATATGAGGCCCGATCCAAATGACATTTTGAATCATTTTTGGTAGAGTCCAAAAAATCAATTTTCTGATGAAAAAGGTTGACCCCGGACCTGTCGCATGTTCAAAAAAGTGGTCAACATTGATGAAATTTTAACATTTAATCTTTTGACTTTAAATGACTGTTGGATGTGAATTATTACTTTTTCAACTAAAATAAGTGTGTTTAAAGTCATTTCTTTGCCTGAAATTGGTCAAAATTGAAGCTTTTGAGTAAGCGAAAACTCTGTAAAAATGGCAATTGTGGTCACTGTGAGGGTTTAAAAAGTGGTTATTCTACATGAGGCCCGATCCAAATGACATTTTGAATCATTTTTGGTAGAGTCCAAAAAATCAATTTTCTGATGAAAAAGGTTGACCCCGGACCTGTCGAATGTTCAAAAAAGTGGTCAACATTGATGAAATTTTAACATTTAATCTTTTGACTTTAAATGACTGGTGGATGTGAATTATTACTTTTTCAACTAAAATAAGTGTGTTTAAAGTCATTTCTGTGCCTGAAATTGGTCAAAAATGAATCTTTTGAGTAAGCGAAAACTCTGTAAAAATGGCAATTTTGGTCACTGTGAGGGTTTAAAAAGTGGTTATTCTACACGAGGCCCGATCCAAATGACATTTTGAATCATTTTTGGTAGAGTCCAAAAAATCAATTTTCTGATGAAAAAGGTTGACCCCGGACCTGTCGAATGTTCAAAAAAGTGGTCAACATTGATGAAATTTTAACATTTAATCTTTTGACTTTAAATGACTGTTGGATGTGAATTATTACTTTTTCAACTAAAATAAGTGTGTTTAAAGTCATTTCTGTGCCTGAAATTGGTCAAAATTGAAGCTTTTGAGTAAGCGAAAACTCTGTAAAAATGGCAATTTTGGTCACTGTGAGGGTTTAAAAAGTGGTTATTCTACATGAGGCCCGATCCAAATGACATTTTGAATCATTTTTGGTAGAGTCCAAAAAATTAATTTTCTGATGAAAAAGGTTGACCCCGGACCTGTCGAATGTTCAAAAAAGTGGTCAACATTGATGAAATTTTAACATTTAATCTTTTGACTTTAAATGACTGTTGGATGTGAATTATTACTTTTTCAACTAAAATAAGTGTGTTTAAAGTCATTTCTGTGCCTGAAATTGGTCAAAATTGAAGCTTTTAAGTAAGCGAAAACTCTGTAAAAATGGCAATTTTGGTCACTGTGAGGGTATAAAAAGTGGCTATTCTATATGAGGCCCGATCCAAATGACATTTTGAATCATTTTTGGTAGAGTCCAAAAAATCAATTTTCTGATGAAAAAGGTTGACCCCGGACCTGTCGCATGTTCAAAAAAGTGGTCAACATTGATGAAATTTTAACATTTAATCTTATGACTTTAAATGACTGTTGGATGTGAATTATTACTTTTTCAACTAAAATAAGTGTGTTTAAAGTCATTTCTTTGCCTGAAATTGGTCAAAATTGAAGCTTTTGAGTAAGCGAAAACTCTGTAAAAATGGCAATTTTGGTCACTGTGAGGGTTTAAAAAGTGGTTATTCTACACGAGGCCCGATCCAAATGACATTTTGAATCATTTTTGGTAGAGTCCAAAAAATCAATTTTCTGATGAAAAAGGTTGACCCCGGACCTGTCGAATGTTCAAAAAAGTGGTCAACATTGATGAAATTTTAACATTTAATCTTTTGACTTTAAATGACTGTTGGATGTGAATTATTACTTTTTCAACTAAAATAAGTGTGTTTAAAGTAATTTCTGTGCCTGAAATTGGTCAAAATTGAAGCTTTTGAGTAAGCGAAAACTCTGTAAAAATGGCAATTTTGGTCACTGTGAGGGTATAAAAAGTGGTTATTCTATATGAGGCCCGATCCAAATGACATTTTGAATCATTTTTGGTAGAGTCCAAAAAATCAATTTTCTGATGAAAAAGGTTGACCCCGGACCTGTCGCATGTTCAAAAAAGTGGTCAACATTGATGAAATTTTAACATTTAATCTTTTGACTTTAAATGACTGTTGGATGTGAATTATTACTTTTTCAACTAAAATAAGTGTGTTTAAAGTCATTTCTTTGCCTGAAATTGGTCAAAATTGAAGCTTTTGAGTAAGCGAAAACTCTGTAAAAATGGCAATTGTGGTCACTGTGAGGGTTTAAAAAGTGGTTATTCTACATGAGGCCCGATCCAAATGACATTTTGAATCATTTTTGGTAGAGTCCAAAAAATTAATTTTCTGATGAAAAAGGTTGACCCCGGACCTGTCGAATGTTCAAAAAAGTGGTCAACATTGATGAAATTTTAACATTTAATCTTTTGACTTTAAATGACTGTTGGATGTGAATTATTACTTTTTCAACTAAAATAAGTGTGTTTAAAGTCATTTCTGTGCCTGAAATTGGTCAAAAATGAAGCTTTTGAGTAAGCGAAAACTCTGTAAAAATGGCAATTTTGGTCACTGTGAGGGTTTAAAATGTGGTTATTCAACATGACGCCCGATCCAAATGACATTTTGAATCATTTTTGGTAGAGTCCAAAAAATCAATTTTCTGATGAAAAACGATGACCCCGGACCTGTCGATCGTTCAAAAAAGTGGTCAATATTGATGAAATTTTAACATTTAATCTTTTGACTTTAAATGACTGTTGGATGTGAATTATTACTTTTTCAACTAAAATAAGTGTGTTTAAAGTCATTTCTGTGCCTGAAATTGGTCAAAATTGAAGCTTTTGAGAAAGCGAAAACTCTGTAAAAATGGCAATTTTGGTCACTGTGAGGGTTTAAAAAGTGGTTATTCAACATGACGCCCGATCCAAATGACATTTTCAATCATTTTTGGTAGAGTCCAAAAAATCAATTTTCTGATGAAAAAGGTTAACCCCGGACCTGTAGAATGTTCAAAAAAGTGGTCAACATTGATGAAATGTTAACATTTAATCTTTTGACTTTAAATGACTGTTGGATGTGAATTATTACTTTTTCAACTAAAATAAGTGTGTTTAAAGTCATTTCTGTGCCTGAAATTGGTCAAAATTGAAGCTTTTAAGTAAGCGAAAACTCTGTAAAAATGGCAATTTTTGTCACTGTGAGGGTATAAAAAGTGGTTATTCTATATGAGGCCCGATCCAAATGACATTTTGAATCATTTTTAGTAGAGTCCAAAAAATCAATTTTCTGATGAAAAAGGTTGACCCCGGACCTGTCGCATGTTCAAAAAAGTGGTCAACATTGATGAAATTTTTACATTTAATCTTATGACTTTAAATGACTGTTGGATGTGAATTATTACTTTTTCAACTAAAATAAGTGTGTTTAAAGTCATTTCTTTGCCTGAAATTGGTCAAAATTGAAGCTTTTGAGTAAGCGAAAACTCTGTAAAAATGGCAATTTTGGTCACTGTGAGGGTTTAAAAAGTGGTTATTCAACATGAGGCCCGATCCAAATGACATTTTGAATCATTTTTGGTAGAGTCCAAAAAATCAATTTTCTGATGAAAAAGGTTGACCCCTGACCTGTTGAATGTTCAAAAAAGTGGTCAATATTGATGAAATTTTAACATTTAATCTTTTGACTTTAAATGACTGTTGGATGTGAATTAATACTTTTTCAACTAAAATAAATGTGTTTAAAGTCATTTCTTTGCCTGAAATTGGTCAAAATAAATCTTTTGAGTAAGCGAAAACTCTGTAAAAATGGCAATTTTGGTCACTGTGAGGGTTTAAAAAGTGGTTATTCAACATGAGGCCCGATCAAAATGACATTTTGAATCATTTTTGGTAGAGTCCAAAAAATCAATTTTCTGATGAAAAACGATGACCCCGGACCTGTCGATCGTTCAAAAAAGTGGTCAATATTGTTGAAATTTTAACATTTAATCTTTTGACTTTAAATGACTGTTGGATGTGAATTATTACTTTTTCAACTAAAATAAGTGTGTTTAAAGTCATTTCTGTGCCTGAAATTGGTCAAAATTGAAGCTTTTGAGTAAGCGAAAACTCTGTAAAAATGGCAATTTTGGTCACTGTGAGGGTTTAAAAAGTGGTTATTCTACATGAGGCCCGATCCAAATGACATTTTGAATCATTTTTGGTAGAGTCCAAAAAATCAATTTTCTGATGAAAAAGGTTGACCCCGGACCTGTCGAATGTTCAAAAAAGTGGTCAACATTGATGAAATTTTAACATTTAATCTTTTGACTTTAAATGACTGTTGGATGTGAATTATTACCTTTTCAACTAAAATAAGTGTGTTTAAAGTCATTTCTGTGCCTGAAATTGGTCAAAATTGAAGCTTTTGAGAAAGCGAAAACTCTGTAAAAATGGCAATTTTGGTCACTGTGAGGGTTTAAAAAGTGGTTATTCAACATGACGCCCGATCCAAATGACATTTTCTATCATTTTTGGTAGAGTCCAAAAAATAAATTTTCTGATGAAAAAGGTTAACCCCGGACCTGTAGAATGTTCAAAAAAGTGGTCAACATTGATGAAATTTTAACATTTAATCTTTTGACTTTAAATGACTGTTGGATGTGAATTATTACTTTTTCAACTAAAATAAGTGTGTTTAAAGTCATTTCTGTGCCTGAAATTGGTCAAAAATGAAGCTTTTGAGTAAGCGAAAACTCTGTAAAAATGGCAATTTTGGTCACTGTGAGGGTTTAAAAAGTGGTTATTCTACACGAGGCCCGATCCAAATGACATTTTGAATCATTTTTGGTAGAGTCCAAAAAATCAATTTTCTGATGAAAAAGGTTGACCCCGGACCTGTCGAATGTTCAAAAAAGTGGTCAACATTGATGAAATTTTAACATTTAATCTTTTGACTTTAAATGACTGTTGGATGTGAATTATTACTTTTTCAACTAAAATAAGTGTGTTTAAAGTCATTTCTGTGCCTGAAATTGGTCAAAAATGAAGCTTTTGAGTAAGCGAAAACTCTGTAAAAATGACAATTTTGGTCACTGTGAGGGTTTAAAAAGTGGTTATTCTACACGAGGCCCGATCCAAATGACATTTTGAATCATTTTTGGTAGAGTCCAAAAAATCAATTTTCTGATGAAAAAGGTTGACCCCGGACCTGTCGAATGTTCAAAAAAGTGGTCAACATTGATGAAATTTTAACATTTAATCTTTTGACTTTAAATGACTGGTGGATGTGAATTATTACTTTTTCAACTAAAATAAGTGTGTTTAAAGTCATTTCTGTGCCTGAAATTGGTCAAAAATGAAGCTTTTGAGTAAGCGAAAACTCTGTAAAAATGGCAATTTTGGTCACTGTGAGGGTTTAAAAAGTGGTTATTCTACACGAGGCCCGATCCAAATGACATTTTGAATCATTTTTGGTAGAGTCCAAAAAATCAATTTTCTGATGAAAAAGGTTGACCCCGGACCTGTCGAATGTTCAAAAAAGTGGTCAACATTGATGAAATGTTAACATTTAATCTTTTGACTTTAAATGACTGTTGGATGTGAATTATTACTTTTTCAACTAAAATAAGTGTGTTTAAAGTCATTTCTGTGCCTGAAATTGGTCAAAATTGAAGCTTTTAAGTAAGCGAAAACTCTGTAAAAATGGCAATTTTTGTCACTGTGAGGGTATAAAAAGTGGTTATTCTATATGAGGCCCGATCCAAATGACATTTTGAATCATTTTTAGTAGAGTCCAAAAAATCAATTTTCTGATGAAAAAGGTTGACCCCGGACCTGTCGCATGTTCAAAAAAGTGGTCAACATTGATGAAATTTTTACATTTAATCTTATGACTTTAAATGACTGTTGGATGTGAATTATTACTTTTTCAACTAAAATAAGTGTGTTTAAAGTCATTTCTTTGCCTGAAATTGGTCAAAATTGAAGCTTTTGAGTAAGCGAAAACTCTGTAAAAATGGCAAGTTTGGTCACTGTGAGGGTTTAAAAAGTGGTTATTCTACATGAGGCCCGATCCAAATGACATTTTGAATCATTTTTGGTAGAGTCCAAAAAATTAATTTTCTGATGAAAAAGGTTGACCCCGGACCTGTCGAATGTTCAAAAAAGTGGTCAACATTGATGAAATTTTAACATTTAATCTTTTGACTTTAAATGACTGTTGGATGTGAATTATTACTTTTTCAACTAAAATAAGTGTGTTTAAAGTCATTTCTGTGCCTGAAATTGGTCAAAATTGAAGCTTTTAAGTAAGCGAAAACTCTGTAAAAATAGCAATTTTGGTCACTGTGAGGGTTTAAAAAGTGGTTATTCAACATGAGGCCCGATCCAAATGACATTTTGAATCATTTTTGGTAGAGTCCAAAAAATCAATTTTCTGATGAAAAAGGTTGACCCCTGACCTGTTGAATGTTCAAAAAAGTGGTCAATATTGATGAAATTTTAACATTTAATCTTTTGACTTTAAATGACTGTTGGATGTGAATTAATACTTTTTCAACTAAAATAAATGTGTTTAAAGTCATTTCTTTGCCTGAAATTGGTCAAAATAAATCTTTTGAGTAAGCGAAAACTCTGTAAAAATGGCAATTTTGGTCACTGTGAGGGTTTAAAAAGTGGTTATTCAACATGAGGCCCGATCAAAATGACATTTTGAATCATTTTTGGTAGAGTCCAAAAAATCAATTTTCTGATGAAAAACGATGACCCCGGACCTGTCGATCGTTCAAAAAAGTGGTCAATATTGTTGAAATTTTAACATTTAATCTTTTGACTTTAAATGACTGTTGGATGTGAATTATTACTTTTTCAACTAAAATAAGTGTGTTTAAAGTCATTTCTGTGCCTGAAATTGGTCAAAATTGAAGCTTTTGAGTAAGCGAAAACTCTGTAAAAATGGCAATTTTGGTCACTGTGAGGGTTTAAAAAGTGGTTATTCTACATGAGGCCCGATCCAAATGACATTTTGAATCATTTTCGGTAGAGTCCAAAAAATCAATTTTCTGATGAAAAAGGTTGACCCCGGACCTGTCGAATGTTCAAAAAAGTGGTCAACATTGATGAAATTTTAACATTTAATCTTTTGACTTTAAATGACTGTTGGATGTGAATTATTACCTTTTCAACTAAAATAAGTGTGTTTAAAGTCATTTCTGTGCCTGAAATTGGTCAAAATTGAAGCTTTTGAGAAAGCAAAAACTCTGTAAAAATGGCAATTTTGGTCACTGTGAGGGTTTAAAAAGTGGTTATTCAACATGACGCCCGATCCAAATGACATTTTCTATCATTTTTGGTAGAGTCCAAAAAATAAATTTTCTGATGAAAAAGGTTAACCCCGGACCTGTAGAATGTTCAAAAAAGTGGTCAACATTGATGAAATTTTAACATTTAATCTTTTGACTTTAAATGACTGTTGGATGTGAATTATTACTTTTTCAACTAAAATAAGTGTGTTTAAAGTCATTTCTGTGCCTGAAATTGGTCAAAAATGAAGCTTTTGAGTAAGCGAAAACTCTGTAAAAATGGCAATTTTGGTCACTGTGAGGGTTTAAAAAGTGGTTATTCTACACGAGGCCCGATCCAAATGACATTTTGAATCATTTTTGGTAGAGTCCAAAAAATCAATTTTCTGATGAAAAAGGTTGACCCCGGACCTGTCGAATGTTCAAAAAAGTGGTCAACATTGATGAAATTTTAACATTTAATCTTTTGACTTTAAATGACTGGTGGATGTGAATTATTACTTTTTCAACTAAAATAAGTGTGTTTAAAGTCATTTCTGTGCCTGAAATTGGTCAAAAATGAATCTTTTGAGTAAGCGAAAACTCTGTAAAAATGGCAATTTTGGTCACTGTGAGGGTTTAAAAAGTGGTTATTCTACACGAGGCCCGATCCAAATGACATTTTGAATCATTTTTGGTAGAGTCCAAAAAATCAATTTTCTGATGAAAAAGGTTGACCCCGGACCTGTCGAATGTTCAAAAAAGTGGTCAACATTGATGAAATTTTAACATTTAATCTTTTGACTTTAAATGACTGTTGGATGTGAATTATTACTTTTTCAACTAAAATAAGTGTGTTTAAAGTCATTTCTGTGCCTGAAATTGGTCAAAATTGAAGCTTTTGAGTAAGCGAAAACTCTGTAAAAATGGCAATTTTGGTCACTGTGAGGGTTTAAAAAGTGGTTATTCTACATGAGGCCCGATCCAAATGACATTTTGAATCATTTTTGGTAGAGTCCAAAAAATTAATTTTCTGATGAAAAAGGTTGACCCCGGACCTGTCGAATGTTCAAAAAAGTGGTCAACATTGATGAAATTTTAACATTTAATCTTTTGACTTTAAATGACTGTTGGATGTGAATTATTACTTTTTCAACTAAAATAAGTGTGTTTAAAGTCATTTCTGTGCCTGAAATTGGTCAAAATTGAAGCTTTTAAGTAAGCGAAAACTCTGTAAAAATGGCAATTTTGGTCACTGTGAGGGTATAAAAAGTGGCTATTCTATATGAGGCCCGATCCAAATGACATTTTGAATCATTTTTGGTAGAGTCCAAAAAATCAATTTTCTGATGAAAAAGGTTGACCCCGGACCTGTCGCATGTTCAAAAAAGTGGTCAACATTGATGAAATTTTAACATTTAATCTTATGACTTTAAATGACTGTTGGATGTGAATTATTACTTTTTCAACTAAAATAAGTGTGTTTAAAGTCATTTCTTTGCCTGAAATTGGTCAAAATTGAAGCTTTTGAGTAAGCGAAAACTCTGTAAAAATGGCAATTTTGGTCACTGTGAGGGTTTAAAAAGTGGTTATTCTACACGAGGCCCGATCCAAATGACATTTTGAATCATTTTTGGTAGAGTCCAAAAAATCAATTTTCTGATGAAAAAGGTTGACCCCGGACCTGTCGAATGTTCAAAAAAGTGGTCAACATTGATGAAATTTTAACATTTAATCTTTTGACTTTAAATGACTGTTGGATGTGAATTATTACTTTTTCAACTAAAATAAGTGTGTTTAAAGTAATTTCTGTGCCTGAAATTGGTCAAAATTGAAGCTTTTGAGTAAGCGAAAACTCTGTAAAAATGGCAATTTTGGTCACTGTGAGGGTATAAAAAGTGGTTATTCTATATGAGGCCCGATCCAAATGACATTTTGAATCATTTTTGGTAGAGTCCAAAAAATCAATTTTCTGATGAAAAAGGTTGACCCCGGACCTGTCGCATGTTCAAAAAAGTGGTCAACATTGATGAAATTTTAACATTTAATCTTTTGACTTTAAATGACTGTTGGATGTGAATTATTACTTTTTCAACTAAAATAAGTGTGTTTAAAGTCATTTCTTTGCCTGAAATTGGTCAAAATTGAAGCTTTTGAGTAAGCGAAAACTCTGTAAAAATGGCAATTGTGGTCACTGTGAGGGTTTAAAAAGTGGTTATTCTACATGAGGCCCGATCCAAATGACATTTTGAATCATTTTTGGTAGAGTCCAAAAAATTAATTTTCTGATGAAAAAGGTTGACCCCGGACCTGTCGAATGTTCAAAAAAGTGGTCAACATTGATGAAATTTTAACATTTAATCTTTTGACTTTAAATGACTGTTGGATGTGAATTATTACTTTTTCAACTAAAATAAGTGTGTTTAAAGTCATTTCTGTGCCTGAAATTGGTCAAAAATGAAGCTTTTGAGTAAGCGAAAACTCTGTAAAAATGGCAATTTTGGTCACTGTGAGGGTTTAAAATGTGGTTATTCAACATGACGCCCGATCCAAATGACATTTTGAATCATTTTTGGTAGAGTCCAAAAAATCAATTTTCTGATGAAAAACGATGACCCCGGACCTGTCGATCGTTCAAAAAAGTGGTCAATATTGATGAAATTTTAACATTTAATCTTTTGACTTTAAATGACTGTTGGATGTGAATTATTACTTTTTCAACTAAAATAAGTGTGTTTAAAGTCATTTCTGTGCCTGAAATTGGTCAAAATTGAAGCTTTTGAGAAAGCGAAAACTCTGTAAAAATGGCAATTTTGGTCACTGTGAGGGTTTAAAAAGTGGTTATTCAACATGACGCCCGATCCAAATGACATTTTCAATCATTTTTGGTAGAGTCCAAAAAATCAATTTTCTGATGAAAAAGGTTAACCCCGGACCTGTAGAATGTTCAAAAAAGTGGTCAACATTGATGAAATGTTAACATTTAATCTTTTGACTTTAAATGACTGTTGGATGTGAATTATTACTTTTTCAACTAAAATAAGTGTGTTTAAAGTCATTTCTGTGCCTGAAATTGGTCAAAATTGAAGCTTTTAAGTAAGCGAAAACTCTGTAAAAATGGCAATTTTTGTCACTGTGAGGGTATAAAAAGTGGTTATTCTATATGAGGCCCGATCCAAATGACATTTTGAATCATTTTTAGTAGAGTCCAAAAAATCAATTTTCTGATGAAAAAGGTTGACCCCGGACCTGTCGCATGTTCAAAAAAGTGGTCAACATTGATGAAATTTTTACATTTAATCTTATGACTTTAAATGACTGTTGGATGTGAATTATTACTTTTTCAACTAAAATAAGTGTGTTTAAAGTCATTTCTTTGCCTGAAATTGGTCAAAAATGAAGCTTTTGAGTAAGCGAAAACTCTGTAAAAATGGCAATTTTGGTCACTGTGAGGGTTTAAAAAGTGGTTATTCTACACGAGGCCCGATCCAAATGACATTTTGAATCATTTTTGGTAGAGTCCAAAAAATCTATTTTCTGATGAAAAAGGTTGACCCCGGACCTGTCGAATGTTCAAAAAAGTGGTCAACATTGATGAAATTTTAACATTTAATCTTTTGACTTTAAATGACTGTTGGATGTGAATTATTACTTTTTCAACTAAAATAAGTGTGTTTAAAGTCATTTCTGTGCCTGAAATTGGTCAAAATTGAAGCTTTTAAGTAAGCGAAAACTCTGTAAAAATGGCAATTTTGGTCACTGTGAGGGTATAAAAAGTGGCTATTCTATATGAGGCCCGATCCAAATGACATTTTGAATCATTTTTGGTAGAGTCCAAAAAATCAATTTTCTGATGAAAAAGGTTGACCCCGGACCTGTCGCATGTTCAAAAAAGTGGTCAACATTGATGAAATTTTAACATTTAATCTTATGACTTTAAATGACTGTTGGATGTGAATTATTACTTTTTCAACTAAAATAAGTGTGTTTAAAGTCATTTCTTTGCCTGAAATTGGTCAAAATTGAAGCTTTTGAGTGAGCGAAAACTCTGTAAAAATGGCAATTTTGGTCACTGTGAGGGTTTAAAAAGTGGTTATTCTACATGAGGCCCGATCCAAATGACATTTTGAATCATTTTTGGTAGAGTCCAAAAAATTAAATTTCTGATGAAAAAGGTTGACCCCGGACCTGTCGAATGTTCAAAAAAGTGGTCAACATTGATGAAATTTTAACATTTAATCTTTTGACTTTAAATGACTGTTGGATGTGAATTATTACTTTTTCAACTAAAATAAGTGTGTTTAAAGTCATTTCTGTGCCTGAAATTGGTCAAAAATGAAGCTTTTGAGTAAGCGAAAACTCTGTAAAAATGGCAATTTTGGTCACTGTGAGGGTTTAAAAAGTGGTTATTCTACACGAGGCCCGATCCAAATGACATTTTGAATCATTTTTGGTAGAGTCCAAAAAATCAATTTTCTGATGAAAAAGGTTGACCCCGGACCTGTCGAATGTTCAAAAAAGTGGTCAACATTGATGAAATTTTAACATTTAATCTTTTGACTTTAAATGACTGTTGGATGTGAATTATTACTTTTTCAACTAAAATAAGTGTGTTTAAAGTAATTTCTGTGCCTGAAATTGGTCAAAATTGAAGCTTTTGAGTAAGCGAAAACTCTGTAAAAATGGCAATTTTGGTCACTGTGAGGGTTTAAAAAGTGGTTATTCTACATGAGGCCCGATCCAAATGACATTTTGAATCATTTTTGGTAGAGTCCAAAAAATCAATTTTCTGATGAAAAAGATTGACCCCGGACCTGTCGAATGTTCAAAAAAGTGGTCAACATTGATGAAATTTTAACATTTAATCTTTTGACTTTAAATGACTGTTGGATGTGAATTATTACTTTTTCAACTAAAATAAGTGTGTTTAAAGTCATTTCTGTGCCTGAAATTGGTCAAAATTGAAGCTTTTAAGTACGCGAAAACTCTGTACAAATGGCAATTTTGGTCACTGTGAGGGTATAAAAAGTGGTTATTCTATATGAGGCCCGATCCAAATGACATTTTGAATCATTTTTGGTAGAGTCCAAAAAATCAATTTTCTGATGAAAAAGGTTGACCCCGGACCTGTCGCATGTTCAAAAAAGTGGTCAACATTGATGAAATTTTAACATTTAATCTTTTGACTTTAAATGACTGTTGGATGTGAATTATTACTTTTTCAACTAAAATAAGTGTGTTTAAAGTCATTTCTTTGCCTGAAATTGGTCAAAATTGAAGCTTTTGAGTAAGCGAAAACTCTGTAAAAATGGCAATTTTGGTCACTGTGAGGGTTTAAAAAGTGGTTATTCTACATGAGGCCCGATCCAAATGACATTTTGAATCATTTTTGGTAGAGTCCAAAAAATTAATTTTCTGATGAAAAAGGTTGACCCCGGACCTGTCAAATGTTCAAAAAAGTGGTCAACATTGATGAAATTTTAACATTTAATCTTTTGACTTTAAATGACTGTTGGATGTGAATTATTACTTTTTCAACTAAAATAAGTGTGTTTAAAGTCATTTCTGTGCCTGAAATTGGTCAAAAATGAAGCTTTTGAGTAAGCGAAAACTCTGTAAAAATGGCAATTTTGGTCACTGTGAGGGTTTAAAATGTGGTTATTCAACATGACGCCCGATCCAAATGACATTTTGAATCATTTTTGGTAGAGTCCAAAAAATCAATTTTCTGATGAAAAACGATGACCCCGGACCTGTCGATCGTTCAAAAAAGTGGTCAATATTGATGAAATTTTAACATTTAATCTTTTGACTTTAAATGACTGTTGGATGTGAATTATTACTTTTTCAACTAAAATAAGTGTGTTTAAAGTCATTTCTGTGCCTGAAATTGGTCAAAAATGAAGCTTTTGAGTAAGCGAAAACTCTGTAAAAATGGCAATTTTGGTCACTGTGAGGGTTTAAAATGTGGTTATTCAACATGACGCCCGATCCAAATGACATTTTGAATCATTTTTGGTAGAGTCCAAAAAATTAATTTTCTGATGAAAAAGGTTGACCCCGGACCTGTCGAATGTTCAAAAAAGTGGTCAACATTGATGAAATTTTAACATTTAATCTTTTGACTTTAAATGACTGTTGGATGTGAATTATTACTTTTTCAACTAAAATAAGTGTGTTTAAAGTCATTTCTGTGCCTGAAATTGGTCAAAAATGAAGCTTTTGAGTAAGCGAAAACTCTGTAAAAATGGCAATTTTGGTCACTGTGAGGGTTTAAAATGTGGTTATTCAACATGACGCCCGATCCAAATGACATTTTGAATCATTTTTGGTAGAGTCCAAAAAATCAATTTTCTGATGAAAAACGATGACCCCGGACCTGTCGATCGTTCAAAAAAGTGGTCAATATTGATGAAATTTTAACATTTAATCTTTTGACTTTAAATGACTGTTGGATGTGAATTATTACTTTTTCAACTAAAATAAGTGTGTTTAAAGTCATTTCTGTGCCTGAAATTGGTCAAAATTGAAGCTTTTGAGTAAGCGAAAACTCTGTAAAAATGGCAATTTTGGTCACTGTGAGGGTTTAAAAAGTGGTTATTCTACACGAGGCCCGATCCAAATGACATTTTGAATCATTTTTGGTAGAGTCCAAAAAATCAATTTTCTGATGAAAAAGGTTGACCCCGGACCTGTCGAATGTTCAAAAAAGTGGTCAACATTGATGAAATTTTAACATTTAATCTTTTGACTTTAAATGACTGTTGGATGTGAATTATTACTTTTTCAACTAAAATAAGTTTGTTTAAAGTCATTTCTGGGCCTGAAATTGGTCAAAATTGAAGCTTTTGAGAAAGCGAAAACGCTGTAAAAATGGCAATTTTGGTCACTGTGAGGGTTTAAAAAGTGGTTATTCAACATGACGCCCAATCCAAATGACATTTTCAATCATTTTTGGTAGAGTCCAAAAAATCAATTTTCTGATGAAAAACGATGACCCCGGACCTGTCGATCGTTCAAAAAAGTGGTCAATATTGATGAAATTTTAACATTTAATCTTTTGACTTTAAATGACTGTTGGATGTGAATTATTACTTTTTCAACTAAAATAAGTGTGTTTAAAGTCATTTCTGTGCCTGAAATTGGTCAAAATTGAAGCTTTTAAGTACGCGAAAACTCTGTAAAAATGGCAATTTTGGTCACTGTGAGGGTATAAAAAGTGGTTATTCTATATGAGGCCCGATCCAAATGACATTTTGAATCATTTTTGGTAGAGTCCAAAAAATCAATTTTCTGATGAAAAAGGTTGACCCCGGACCTGTCGCATGTTCAAAAAAGTGGTCAACATTGATGAAATTTTAACATTTAATCTTTTGACTTTAAATGACTGTTGGATGTGAATTATTACTTTTTCAACTAAAATAAGTGTGTTTAAAGTCATTTCTTTGCCTGAAATTGGTCAAAATTGAAGCTTTTGAGTAAGCGAAAACTCTGTAAAAATGGCAATTTTGGTCACTATGAGGGTTTAAAATGTGGTTATTCAACATGACGCCCGATCCAAATGACATTTTGAATCATTTTTGGTAGAGTCCAAAAAATCAATTTTCTGATGAAAAACGATGACCCCGGACCTGTCGATCGTTCAAAAAAGTGGTCAATATTGATGAAATTTTAACATTTAATCTTTTGACTTTAAATGACTGTTGGATGTGAATTATTACTTTTTCAACTAAAATAAGTGTGTTTAAAGTCATTTCTGTGCCTGAAATTGGTCAAAATTGAAGCTTTTGAGTAAGCGAAAACTCTGTAAAAATGGCAATTTTGGTCACTATGAGGGTTTAAAATGTGGTTATTCAACATGACGCCCGATCCAAATGACATTTTGAATCATTTTTGGTAGAGTCCAAAAAATCAATTTTCTGATGAAAAACGATGACCCCGGACCTGTCGATCGTTCAAAAAAGTGGTCAATATTGATGAAATTTTAACATTTAATCTTTTGACTTTAAATGACTGTTGGATGTGAATTATTACTTTTTCAACTAAAATAAGTGTGTTTAAAGTCATTTCTGTGCCTGAAATTGGTCAAAATTGAAGCTTTTGAGTAAGCGAAAACTCTGTAAAAATGGCAATTTTGGTCACTGTGAGGGTTTAAAAAGTGGTTATTCAACATGAGGCCCGATCCAAATGACATTTTGAATCATTTTTGGTAGAGTCCAAAAAATCAATTTTCTGATGAAAAACGATGACCCCGGACCTGTCGATCGTTCAAAAAAGTGGTCAATATTGATGAAATTTTAACATTTAATCTTTTGACTTTAAATGACTGTTGGATGTGAATTATTACTTTTTCAACTAAAATAAGTGTGTTTAAAGTCATTTCTGTGCCTGAAATTGGTCAAAATTGAAGCTTTTGAGTAAGCGAAAACTCTGTAAAAATGGCAATTTTGGTCACTGTGAGGGTTTAAAAAGTGGTTATTCTACACGAGGCCCGATCCAAATGACATTTTGAATCATTTTTGGTAGAGTCCAAAAAATCAATTTTCTGATGAAAAAGGTTGACCCCGGACCTGTCGAATGTTCAAAAAAGTGGTCAACATTGATGAAATTTTAACATTTAATCTTTTGACTTTAAATGACTGTTGGATGTGAATTATTACTTTTTCAACTAAAATAAGTTTGTTTAAAGTCATTTCTGGGCCTGAAATTGGTCAAAATTGAAGCTTTTGAGAAAGCGAAAACGCTGTAAAAATGGCAATTTTGGTCACTGTGAGGGTTTAAAAAGTGGTTATTCAACATGACGCCCAATCCAAATGACATTTTCAATCATTTTTGGTAGAGTCCAAAAAATCAATTTTCTGATGAAAAACGATGACCCCGGACCTGTCGATCGTTCAAAAAAGTGGTCAATATTGATGAAATTTTAACATTTAATCTTTTGACTTTAAATGACTGTTGGATGTGAATTATTACTTTTTCAACTAAAATAAGTGTGTTTAAAGTCATTTCTGTGCCTGAAATTGGTCAAAATTGAAGCTTTTAAGTACGCGAAAACTCTGTAAAAATGGCAATTTTGGTCACTGTGAGGGTATAAAAAGTGGTTATTCTATATGAGGCCCGATCCAAATGACATTTTGAATCATTTTTGGTAGAGTCCAAAAAATCAATTTTCTGATGAAAAAGGTTGACCCCGGACCTGTCGCATGTTCAAAAAAGTGGTCAACATTGATGAAATTTTAACATTTAATCTTTTGACTTTAAATGACTGTTGGATGTGAATTATTACTTTTTCAACTAAAATAAGTGTGTTTAAAGTCATTTCTTTGCCTGAAATTGGTCAAAATTGAAGCTTTTGAGTAAGCGAAAACTCTGTAAAAATGGCAATTTTGGTCACTATGAGGGTTTAAAATGTGGTTATTCAACATGACGCCCGATCCAAATGACATTTTGAATCATTTTTGGTAGAGTCCAAAAAATCAATTTTCTGATGAAAAACGATGACCCCGGACCTGTCGATCGTTCAAAAAAGTGGTCAATATTGATGAAATTTTAACATTTAATCTTTTGACTTTAAATGACTGTTGGATGTGAATTATTACTTTTTCAACTAAAATAAGTGTGTTTAAAGTCATTTCTGTGCCTGAAATTGGTCAAAATTGAAGCTTTTGAGTAAGCGAAAACTCTGTAAAAATGGCAATTTTGGTCACTATGAGGGTTTAAAATGTGGTTATTCAACATGACGCCCGATCCAAATGACATTTTGAATCATTTTTGGTAGAGTCCAAAAAATCAATTTTCTGATGAAAAACGATGACCCCGGACCTGTCGATCGTTCAAAAAAGTGGTCAATATTGATGAAATTTTAACATTTAATCTTTTGACTTTAAATGACTGTTGGATGTGAATTATTACTTTTTCAACTAAAATAAGTGTGTTTAAAGTCATTTCTGTGCCTGAAATTGGTCAAAATTGAAGCTTTTGAGTAAGCGAAAACTCTGTAAAAATGGCAATTTTGGTCACTGTGAGGGTTTAAAAAGTGGTTATTCAACATGAGGCCCGATCCAAATGACATTTTGAATCATTTTTGGTAGAGTCCAAAAAATCAATTTTCTGATGAAAAAGGTTGACCCCGGACCTGTCGAATGTTCAAAAAAGTGGTCAACATTGATTAAATTTTAACATTTAATCTTTTGACTTTAAATGACTGTTGGATGTGAATTATTACTTTTTCAACTAAAATAAGTGTGTTTAAAGTCATTTCTGTGCCTGAAATTGGTCAAAAATGAAGGTTTTGAGTAAGCGAAAAGTCTGTAAAAATGGCAATTTTGGTCACTGTGAGGGTTTCAAAAGTGGTTATTCTACACGAGGCCAGATCCAAATGACATTTTGAATCATTTTTGGTAGAGTCCAAAAAATCAATTTTCTGATGAAAAAGGTTGACCCCGGACCTGTCGAATGTTCAAAAAAGTGGTCAACATTGATGAAATTTTAACATTTAATCTTTTGACTTTAAATGACTGTTGGATGTGAATTATTACTTTTTCAACTAAAATAAGTTTGTTTAAAGTCATTTCTGGGCCTGAAATTGGTCAAAATTGAAGCTTTTGAGAAAGCGAAAACGCTGTAAAAATGGCAATTTTGGTCACTGTGAGGGTTTAAAAAGTGGTTATTCAACATGACGCCCGATCCAAATGACATTTTCAATCATTTTTGGTAGAGTCCAAAAAATCAATTTTCTGATGAAAAACGATGACCCCGGACCTGTCGATCGTTCAAAAAAATGGTCAATATTGATGACATTTTAACATTTAATCTTTTGACTTTAAATGACTGTTGGATGTGAATTATTACTTTTTCAACTAAAATAAGTGTGTTTAAAGTCATTTCTGTGCCTGAAATTCGTCAAAATTGAAGCTTTTAAGTAAGCGAAAACTCTGTAAAAATAGCAATTTTGGTCACTGTGAGGGTTTAAAAAGTGGTTATTCAACATGAGGCCCGATCCAAATGACATTTTGAATCATTTTTGGTAGAGTCCAAAAAATCAATTTTCTGATGAAAAAGGTTGACCCCGGACCTGTTGAATGTTCAAAAAAGTGGTCAATATTGATGAAATTTTAACATTTAATCTTTTGACTTTAAATGACTGTTGGATGTGAATTAATACTTTTTCAACTAAAATAAATGTGTTTAAAGTCATTTCTTTGCCTGAAATTGGTCAAAATTGAATCTTTTGAGTAAGCGAAAACTCTGTAAAAATGGCAATTTTGGTCACTGTGAGGGTTTAAAAAGTGGTTATTCAACATGAGGCCCGATCAAAATGACATTTTGAATCATTTTTGGTAGAGTCCAAAAAATCAATTTTCTGATGAAAAACGATGACCCCGGACCTGTCGATCGTTCAAAAAAGTGGTCAATATTGATGAAATTTTAACATTTAATCTTTTGACTTTAAATGACTGTTGGATGTGAATTATTACTTTTTCAACTAAAATAAGTGTGTTTAAAGTCATTTCTGCGCCTGAAATTGGTCAAAATTGAAGCTTTTGAGTAAGCAAAAACTCTGTAAAAATGGCAATTTTGGTCACTGTGAGGGTTTAAAAAGTGGTTATTCTACATGAGGCCCGATCCAAATGACATTTTGAATCATTTTTGGTAGAGTCCAAAAAATCAATTTTCTGATGAAAAAGGTTGACCCCGGACCTGTCGAATGTTCAAAAAAGTGGTCAACATTGATGAAATTTTAACATTTAATCTTTTGACTTTAAATGACTGTTGGATGTGAATTATTACCTTTTCAACTAAAATAAGTGTGTTTAAAGTCATTTCTGTGCCTGAAATTGGTCAAAATTGAAGCTTTTGAGAAAGCGAAAACTCTGTAAAAATGGCAATTTTGGTCACTGTGAGGGTTTAAAAAGTGGTTATTCAACATGACGCCCGATCCAAATGACATTTTCAATCATTTTTGGTAGAGTCCAAAAAATAAATTTTCTGATGAAAAAGGTTGACCCCGGACCTGTTGAATGTTCAAAAAAGTGGTCAATATTGATGAAATTTTAACATTTAATCTTTTGACTTTAAATGACTGTTGGATGTGAATTAATACTTTTTCAACTAAAATAAGTGTGTTTAAAGTCATTTCTGTGCCTGAAATTGGTCAAAATTGAAGCTTTTGAGTAAGCGAAAACTCTGTAAAAATGGCAATTTTGGTCACTGTGAGGGTTTAAAAAGTGGTTATTCTACATGAGGCCCGATCCAAATGACATTTTGAATCATTTTTGGTAGAGTCCAAAAAATCAATTTTCTGATGAAAAAGGTTGACCCCGGACCTGTCGAATGTTCAAAAAAGTGGTCAACATTGATGAAATTTTAACATTTAATCTTTTGACTTTAAATGACTGTTGGATGTGAATTATTACCTTTTCAACTAAAATAAGTGTGTTTAAAGTCATTTCTGTGCCTGAAATTGGTCAAAATTGAAGCTTTTGAGAAAGCGAAAACTCTGTAAAAATGGCAATTTTGGTCACTTTGAGGGTTTAAAAAGTGGTTATTCAACATGACGCCCGATCCAAATGACATTTTCAATCATTTTTGGTAGAGTCCAAAAAATAAATTTTCTGATGAAAAAGGTTAACCCCGGACCTGTAGAATGTTCAAAAAAGTGGTCAACATTGATGACATTTTAACATTTAATCTTTTGACTTTAAATGACTGTTGGATGTGAATTATTACTTTTTCAACTAAAATAAGTGTGTTTAAAGTCATTTCTGTGCCTGAAATTGGTCAAAAATGAAGCTTTTGAGTAAGCGAAAACTCTGTAAAAATGGCAATTTTGGTCACTGTGAGGGTTTAAAAAGTGGTTATTCTACACGAGGCCCGATCCAAATGACATTTTGAATCATTTTTGGTAGAGTCCAAAAAATCAATTTTCTGATGAAAAAGGTTGACCCCGGACCTGTCGAATGTTCAAAAAAGTGGTCAACATTGATGAAATTTTAACATTTAATCTTTTGACTTTAAATGACTGGTGGATGTGAATTATTACTTTTTCAACTAAAATAAGTGTGTTTAAAGTCATTTCTGTGCCTGAAATTGGTCAAAAATGAAGCTTTTGAGTAAGCGAAAACTCTGTAAAAATGGCAATTTTGGTCACTGTGAGGGTTTAAAAAGTGGTTATTCTACACGAGGCCCGATCCAAATGACATTTTGAATCATTTTTGGTAGAGTCCAAAAAATCAATTTTCTGATGAAAAAGGTTGACCCCGGACCTGTCGAATGTTCAAAAAAGTGGTCAACATTGATGAAATTTTAACATTTAATCTTTTGACTTTAAATGACTGTTGGATGTGAATTATTACTTTTTCAACTAAAATAAGTGTGTTTAAAGTCATTTCTGTGCCTGAAATTGGTCAAAATTGAAGCTTTTGAGTAAGCGAAAACTCTGTAAAAATGGCAATTTTGGTCACTGTGAGGGTTTAAAAAGTGGTTATTCTACATGAGGCCCGATCCAAATGACATTTTGAATCATTTTTGGTAGAGTCCAAAAAATTAATTTTCTGATGAAAAAGGTTGACCCCGGACCTGTCGAATGTTCAAAAAAGTGGTCAACATTGATGAAATTTTAACATTTAATCTTTTGACTTTAAATGACTGTTGGATGTGAATTATTACTTTTTCAACTAAAATAAGTCTGTTTAAAGTCATTTCTGTGCCTGAAATTGGTCAAAAATGAAGCTTTTGAGTAAGCGAAAACTCTGTAAAAATGGCAATTTTGGTCACTGTGAGGGTTTAAAATGTGGTTATTCAACATGACGCCCGATCCAAATGACATTTTGAATCATTTTTGGTAGAGTCCAAAAAATCAATTTTCTGATGAAAAACGATGACCCCGGACCTGTCGATCGTTCAAAAAAGTGGTCAATATTGATGAAATTTTAACATTTAATCTTTTGACTTTAAATGACTGTTGGATGTGAATTATTACTTTTTCAACTAAAATAAGTGTGTTTAAATTCATTTCTGTGCCTGAAATTGGTCAAAATTGAAGCTTTTGAGTAAGCGAAAACTCTGTAAAAATGGCAATTTTGGTCACTGTGAGGGTTTAAAAAGTGGTTATTCAACATGAGGCCCGATCCAAATGACATTTTGAATCATTTTTGGTAGAGTCCAAAAAATCAATTTTCTGATGAAAAAGGTTGACCCCGGACCTGTCGAATGTTCAAAAAAGTGGTCAACATTGATGAAATTTTAACATTTAATCTTTTGACTTTAAATGACTGTTGGATGTGAATTATTACTTTTTCAACTAAAATAAGTGTGTTTAAAGTCATTTCTGTGCCTGAAATTGGTCAAAAATGAAGGTTATGAGTAAGCGAAAAGTCTGTAAAAATGGCAATTTTGGTCACTGTGAGGGTTTCAAAAGTGGTTATTCTACACGAGGCCCGATCCAAATGACATTTTGAATCATTTTTGGTAGAGTCCAAAAAATCAATTTTCTGATGAAAAAGGTTGACCCCGGACCTGTCGAATGTTCAAAAAAGTGGTCAACATTGATGAAATTTTAACATTTAATCTTTTGACTTTAAATGACTGTTGGATGTGAATTATTACTTTTTCAACTAAAATAAGTTTGTTTAAAGTCATTTCTGGGCCTGAAATTGGTCAAAATTGAAGCTTTTGAGAAAGCGAAAACGCTGTAAAAATGGCAATTTTGGTCACTGTGAGGGTTTAAAAAGTGGTTATTCAACATGACGCCCGATCCAAATGACATTTTCAATCATTTTTGGTAGAGTCCAAAAAATCAATTTTCTGATGAAAAACGATGACCCCGGACCTGTCGATCGTTCAAAAAAGTGGTCAATATTGATGACATTTTAACATTTAATCTTTTGACTTTAAATGACTGTTGGATGTGAATTATTACTTTTTCAACTAAAATAAGTGTGTTTAAAGTCATTTCTGTGCCTGAAATTCGTCAAAATTGAAGCTTTTAAGTAAGCGAAAACTCTGTAAAAATAGCAATTTTGGTCACTGTGAGGGTTTAAAAAGTGGTTATTCAACATGAGGCCCGATCCAAATGACATTTTGAATCATTTTTGGTAGAGTCCAAAAAATCAATTTTCTGATGAAAAAGGTTGACCCCGGACCTGTTGAATGTTCAAAAAAGTGGTCAATATTGATGAAATTTTAACATTTAATCTTTTGACTTTAAATGACTGTTGGATGTGAATTAATACTTTTTCAACTAAAATAAATGTGTTTAAAGTCATTTCTTTGCCTGAAATTGGTCAAAATTGAATCTTTTGAGTAAGCGAAAACTCTGTAAAAATGACAATTTTGGTCACTGTGAGGGTTTAAAAAGTGGTTATTCTACACGAGGCCCGATCCAAATGACATTTTGAATCATTTTTGGTAGAGTCCAAAAAATCAATTTTCTGATGAAAAAGGTTGACCCCGGACCTGTCGAATGTTCAAAAAAGTGGTCAACATTGATGAAATTTTAACATTTAATCTTTTGACTTTAAATGACTGGTGGATGTGAATTATTACTTTTTCAACTAAAATAAGTGTGTTTAAAGTCATTTCTGTGCCTGAAATTGGTCAAAAATTAAGCTTTTGAGTAAGCGAAAACTCTGTAAAAATGGCAATTTTGGTCACTGTGAGGGTTTAAAAAGTGGTTATTCTACACGAGGCCCGATCGAAATGACATTTTGAATCATTTTTGGTAGAGTCCAAAAAATCAATTTTCTGATGAAAAAGGTTGACCCCGGACCTGTCGAATGTTCAAAAAAGTGGTCAACATTGATGAAATTTTAACATTTAATCTTTTGACTTTAAATGACTGTTGGATGTGAATTATTACTTTTTCAACTAAAATAAGTGTGTTTAAAGTCATTTCTGTGCCTGAAATTGGTCAAAATTGAAGCTTTTAAGTAAGCGAAAACTCTGTAAAAATGGCAATTTTGGTCACTGTGAGGGTATAAAAAGTGGTTATTCTATATGAGGCCCGATCCAAATGACATTTTGAATCATTTTTAGTAGAGTCCAAAAAATCAATTTTCTGATGAAAAAGGTTGACCCCGGACCTGTCGCATGTTCAAAAAAGTGGTCAACATTGATGAAATTTTAACATTTAATCTTATGACTTTAAATGACTGTTGGATGTGAATTATTACTTTTTCAACTAAAATAAGTGTGTTTAAAGTCATTTCTGTGCCTGAAATTGGTCAAAAATGAAGCTTTTGAGTAAGCGAAAACTCTGTAAAAATGGCAATTTTGGTCACTGTGAGGGTTTAAAAAGTGGTTATTCTACACGAGGCCCGATCCAAATGACATTTTGAATCATTTTTGGTAGAGTCCAAAAAATCAATTTTCTGATGAAAAAGGTTGACCCCGGACCTGTCGAATGTTCAAAAAAGTGGTCAACATTGATGAAATTTTAACATTTAATCTTTTGACTTTAAATGACTGGTGGATGTGAATTATTACTTTTTCAACTAAAATAAGTGTGTTTAAAGTCATTTCTGTGCCTGAAATTGGTCAAAAATGAAGCTTTTGAGTAAGCGAAAACTCTGTAAAAATGGCAATTTTGGTCACTGTGAGGGTTTAAAAAGTGGTTATTCTACACGAGGCCCGATCCAAATGACATTTTGAATCATTTTTGGTAGAGTCCAAAAAATTAATTTTCTGATGAAAAAGGTTGACCCCGGACCTGTCGAATGTTCAAAAAAGTGGTCAACATTGATGAAATTTTAACATTTAATCTTTTGACTTTAAATGACTGTTGGATGTGAATTATTATTTTTTCAACTAAAATAAGTGTGTTTAAAGTCATTTCTGTGCCTGAAATTGGTCAAAAATGAAGCTTTTGAGAAAGCGAAAACTCTGTAAAAATGGCAATTTTGGTCACTGTGAGGGTTTAAAAAGTGGTTATTCAACATGACGCCCGATCCAAATGACATTTTCAATCATTTTTGGTAGAGTCCAAAAAATCAATTTTCTGATGAAAAAGGTTAACCCCGGACCTGTAGAATGTTCAAAAAAGTGGTCAACATTGATGAAATTTTAACATTTAATCTTTTGACTTTAAATGACTGTTGGATGTGAATTATTACTTTTTCAACTAAAATAAGTGTGTTTAAAGTCATTTCTGTGCCTGAAATTGGTCAAAAATGAAGCTTTTGAGTAAGCGAAAACTCTGTAAAAATGACAATTTTGGTCACTGTGAGGGTTTAAAAAGTGGTTATTCTACACGAGGCCCGATCCAAATGACATTTTGAATCATTTTTGGTAGAGTCCAAAAAATCAATTTTCTGATGAAAAAGGTTGACCCCGGACCTGTCGAATGTTCAAAAAAGTGGTCAACATTGATGAAATTTTAACATTTAATCTTTTGACTTTAAATGACTGGTGGATGTGAATTATTACTTTTTCAACTAAAATAAGTGTGTTTAAAGTCATTTCTGTGCCTGAAATTGGTCAAAAATTAAGCTTTTGAGTAAGCGAAAACTCTGTAAAAATGGCAATTTTGGTCACTGTGAGGGTTTAAAAAGTGGTTATTCTACATGAGGCCCGATCCAAATGACATTTTGAATCATTTTTGGTAGAGTCCAAAAAATCAATTTTCTGATGAAAAAGGTTGACCCCGGACCTGTCGAATGTTCAAAAAAGTGGTCAACATTGATGAAATTTTAACATTTAATCTTTTGACTTTAAATGACTGTTGGATGTGAATTATTACTTTTTCAACTAAAATAAGTGTGTTTAAAGTCATTTCTGTGCCTGAAATTGGTCAAAATTGAAGCTTTTAAGTAAGCGAAAACTCTGTAAAAATGGCAATTTTGGTCACTGTGAGGGTATAAAAAGTGGTTATTCTATATGAGGCCCGATCCAAATGACATTTTGAATCATTTTTAGTAGAGTCCAAAAAATCAATTTTCTGATGAAAAAGGTTGACCCCGGACCTGTCGCATGTTCAAAAAAGTGGTCAACATTGATGAAATTTTAACATTTAATCTTATGACTTTAAATGACTGTTGGATGTGAATTATTACTTTTTCAACTAAAATAAGTGTGTTTAAAGTCATTTCTGTGCCTGAAATTGGTCAAAAATGAAGCTTTTGAGTAAGCGAAAACTCTGTAAAAATGGCAATTTTGGTCACTGTGAGGGTTTAAAAAGTGGTTATTCTACACGAGGCCCGATCCAAATGACATTTTGAATCATTTTTGGTAGAGTCCAAAAAATCAATTTTCTGATGAAAAAGGTTGACCCCGGACCTGTCGAATGTTCAAAAAAGTGGTCAACATTGATGAAATTTTAACATTTAATCTTTTGACTTTAAATGACTGGTGGATGTGAATTATTACTTTTTCAACTAAAATAAGTGTGTTTAAAGTCATTTCTGTGCCTGAAATTGGTCAAAAATGAAGCTTTTGAGTAAGCGAAAACTCTGTAAAAATGGCAATTTTGGTCACTGTGAGGGTTTAAAAAGTGGTTATTCTACACGAGGCCCGATCCAAATGACATTTTGAATCATTTTTGGTAGAGTCCAAAAAATCAATTTTCTGATGAAAAAGGTTGACCCCGGACCTGTCGATCGTTCAAAAAAGTGGACAATATAGATGAAATTTTAACATTTAATCTTTTGACTTTAAATGACTGTTGGATGTGAATTATTACTTTTTCAACTAAAATAAGTGTGTTTAAAGTCATTTCTGTGCCTGTAATTGGTCAAAATTGAAGCTTTTAAGTAAGCGAAAACTCTGTAAAAATGGCAATTTTGGTCACTGTGAGGGTATAAAAAGTGGTTATTCTATATGAGGCCCGATCCAAATGACATTTTGAATCATTTTTGGTAGAGTCCAAAAAATCAATTTTCTGATGAAAAAGGTTGACCCCGGACCTGTCGCATGTTCAAAAAAGTGGTCAACATTGATGAAATTTTAACATTTAATCTTTTGACTTTAAATGACTGTTGGATGTGAATTATTACTTTTTCAACTAAAATAAGTGTGTTTAAAGTCATTTCTGTGCCTGAAATTGGTCAAAATTGAAGCTTTTAAGTAAGCGAAAACTCTGTAAAAATGGCAATTTTGGTCACTGTGAGGGTATAAAAAGTGGTTATTCTATATGAGGCCCGATCCAAATGACATTTTGAATCATTTTTGGTAGAGTCCAAAAAATCAATTTTCTGATGAAAAAGGTTGACCCCGGACCTGTCGCATGTTCAAAAAAGTGGTCAACATTGATGAAATTTTAACATTTAATCTTTTGACTTTAAATGACTGTTGGATGTGAATTATTACTTTTTCAACTAAAATAAGTGTGTTTAAAGTCATTTCTTTGCCTGAAATTGGTCAAAATTGAAGCTTTTGAGTAAGCGAAAACTCTGTAAAAATGGCAATTGTGGTCACTGTGAGGGTTTAAAAAGTGGTTATTCTACATGAGGCCCGATCCAAATGACATTTTGAATCATTTTTGGTAGAGTCCAAAAAATTAATTTTCTGATGAAAAAGGTTGACCCCGGACCTGTCGAATGTTCAAAAAAGTGGTCAACATTGATGAAATTTTAACATTTAATCTTTTGACTTTAAATGACTGTTGGATGTGAATTATTATTTTTTCAACTAAAATAAGTGTGTTTAAAGTCATTTCTGTGCCTGAAATTGGTCAAAAATGAAGCTTTTGAGAAAGCGAAAACTCTGTAAAAATGGCAATTTTGGTCACTGTGAGGGTTTAAAAAGTGGTTATTCAACATGACGCCCGATCCAAATGACATTTTCAATCATTTTTGGTAGAGTCCAAAAAATCAATTTTCTGATGAAAAAGGTTAACCCCGGACCTGTAGAATGTTCAAAAAAGTGGTCAACATTGATGAAATTTTAACATTTAATCTTTTGACTTTAAATGACTGTTGGATGTGAATTATTACTTTTTCAACTAAAATAAGTGTGTTTAAAGTCATTTCTGTGCCTGAAATTGGTCAAAAATGAAGCTTTTGAGTAAGCGAAAACTCTGTAAAAATGACAATTTTGGTCACTGTGAGGGTTTAAAAAGTGGTTATTCTACACGAGGCCCGATCCAAATGACATTTTGAATCATTTTTGGTAGAGTCCAAAAAAATCAATTTTCTGATGAAAAAGGTTGACCCCGGACCTGTCGAATGTTCAAAAAAGTGGTCAACATTGATGAAATTTTAACATTTAATCTTTTGACTTTAAATGACTGGTGGATGTGAATTATTACTTTTTCAACTAAAATAAGTGTGTTTAAAGTCATTTCTGTGCCTGAAATTGGTCAAAAATTAAGCTTTTGAGTAAGCGAAAACTCTGTAAAAATGGCAATTTTGGTCACTGTGAGGGTTTAAAAAGTGGTTATTCTACACGAGGCCCGATCGAAATGACATTTTGAATCATTTTTGGTAGAGTCCAAAAAATCAATTTTCTGATGAAAAAGGTTGACCCCGGACCTGTCGAATGTTCAAAAAAGTGGTCAACATTGATGAAATTTTAACATTTAATCTTTTGACTTTAAATGACTGTTGGATGTGAATTATTACTTTTTCAACTAAAATAAGTGTGTTTAAAGTCATTTCTGTGCCTGAAATTGGTCAAAATTGAAGCTTTTAAGTAAGCGAAAACTCTGTAAAAATGGCAATTTTGGTCACTGTGAGGGTATAAAAAGTGGTTATTCTATATGAGGCCCGATCCAAATGACATTTTGAATCATTTTTAGTAGAGTCCAAAAAATCAATTTTCTGATGAAAAAGGTTGACCCCGGACCTGTCGCATGTTCAAAAAAGTGGTCAACATTGATGAAATTTTAACATTTAATCTTATGACTTTAAATGACTGTTGGATGTGAATTATTACTTTTTCAACTAAAATAAGTGTGTTTAAAGTCATTTCTTTGCCTGAAATTGGTCAAAATTGAAGCTTTTGAGTAAGCGAAAACTCTGTAAAAATGGCAATTTTGGTCACTGTGAGGGTTTAAAAAGTGGTTATTCTACATGAGGCCCGATCCAAATGACATTTTGAATCATTTTTGGTAGAGTCCAAAAAATTAATTTTCTGATGAAAAAGGTTGACCCCGGACCTGTCGAATGTTCAAAAAAGTGGTCAACATTGATGAAATTTTAACATTTAATCTTTTGACTTTAAATGACTGTTGGATGTGAATTATTACTTTTTCAACTAAAATAAGTGTGTTTAAAGTCATTTCTGTGCCTGAAATTGGTCAAAAATGAAGCTTTTGAGTAAGCGAAAACTCTGTAGAAATGGCAATTTTGGTCACTGTGAGGGTTTAAAAAGTGGTTATTCTACACGAGGCCCGATCCAAATGACATTTTGAATCATTTTTGGTAGAGTCCAAAAAATCAATTTTCTGATGAAAAAGGTTGACCCCGGACCTGTCGAATGTTCAAAAAAGTGGTCAACATTGATGAAATTTTAACATTTAATCTTTTGACTTTAAATGACTGTTGGATGTGAATTATTACTTTTTCAACTAAAATAAGTGTGTTTAAAGTAATTTCTGTGCCTGAAATTGGTCAAAATTGAAGCTTTTCAGTAAGCGAAAACTCTGTAAAAATGGCAATTTTGGTCACTGTGAGGGTTTAAAAAGTGGTTATTCTACATGAGGCCCGATCCAAATGACATTTTGAATCATTTTTGGTAGAGTCCAAAAAATCAATTTTCTGATGAAAAAGATTGACCCCGGACCTGTCGAATGTTCAAAAAAGTGGTCAACATTGATGAAATTTTAACATTTAATCTTTTGACTTTAAATGACTGTTGGATGTGAATTATTACTTTTTCAACTAAAATAAGTGTGTTTAAAGTCATTTCTGTGCCTGAAATTGGTCAAAATTGAAGCTTTTGAGAAAGCGAAAACTCTGTAAAAATGGCAATTTTGGTCACTGTGAGGGTTTAAAAAGTGGTTATTCAACATGACGCCCGATCCAAATGACATTTTCAATCATTTTTGGTAGAGTCCAAAAAATCAATTTTCTGATGAAAAAGGTTAACCCCGGACCTGTAGAATGTTCAAAAAAGTGGTCAACATTGATGAAATTTTAACATTTAATCTTTTGACTTTAAATGACTGTTGGATGTGAATTATTACTTTTTCAACTAAAATAAGTGTGTTTAAAGTCATTTCTGTGCCTGAAATTGGTCAAAAATGAAGCTTTTGAGTAAGCGAAAACTCTGTAAAAATGGCAATTTTGGTCACTGTGAGGGTTTAAAAAGTGGTTATTCTACACGAGGCCCGATCCAAATGACATTTTGAATCATTTTTGGTAGAGTCCAAAAAATCAATTTTCTGATGAAAAAGGTTGACCCCGGACCTGTCGAATGTTCAAAAAAGTGGTCAACATTGATGAAATTTTAACATTTAATCTTTTGACTTTAAATGACTGTTGGATGTGAATTATTACTTTTTCAACTAAAATAAGTGTGTTTAAAGTCATTTCTGTGCCTGAAATTGGTCAAAAATGAAGCTTTTGAGTAAGCGAAAACTCTGTAAAAATGGCAATTTTGGTCACTGTGAGGGTTTAAAAAGTGGTTATTCTACACGAGGCCCGATCCAAATGACATTTTGAATCATTTTTGGTAGAGTCCAAAAAATCAATTTTCTGATGAAAAAGGTTGACCCCGGACCTGTCGAATGTTCAAAAAAGTGGTCAACATTGATGAAATTTTAACATTTAATCTTTTGACTTTAAATGACTGTTGGATGTGAATTATTACTTTTTCAACTAAAATAAGTGTGTTTAAAGTCATTTCTGTGCCTGAAATTGGTCAAAATTGAAGCTTTTAAGTAAGCGAAAACTCTGTAAAAATGGCAATTTTGGTCACTGTGAGGGTATAAAAAGTGGTTATTCTATATGAGGCCCGATCCAAATGACATTTTGAATCATTTTTAGTAGAGTCCAAAAAATCAATTTTCTGATGAAAAAGGTTGACCCCGGACCTGTCGCATGTTCAAAAAATGGTCAATATTGATGAAATTTTAACATTTAATCTTATGACTTTAAATGACTGTTGGATGTGAATTATTACTTTTTCAACTAAAATAAGTGTGTTTAAAGTCATTTCTTTACCTGAAATTGGTCAAAATTGAAGCTTTTGAGTAAGCGAAAACTCTGTAAAAATGGCAATTTTGGTCACTGTGAGGGTTTAAAAAGTGGTTATTCTACATGAGGCCCGATCCAAATGACATTTTGAATCATTTTTGGTAGAGTCCAAAAAATTAATTTTCTGATGAAAAAGGTTGACCCCGGACCTGTCGAATGTTCAAAAAAGTGGTCAACATTGATGAAATTTTAACATTTAATCTTTTGACTTTAAATGACTGTTGGAAGTGAATTATTACTTTTTCAACTAAAATAAGTGGGTTTAAAGTCATTTCTGTGCCTGAAATTGGTCAAAAATGAAGCTTTTGAGTAAGCGAAAACTCTGTAAAAATGGCAATTTTGGTCACTGTGAGGGTTTAAAAAGTGGTTATTCTACACGAGGCCCGATCCAAATGACATTTTGAATCATTTTTGGTAGAGTCCAAAAAATCAATTTTCTGATGAAAAAGGTTGACCCCGGACCTGTCGAATGTTCAAAAAAGTGGTCAACATTGATGAAATTTTAACATTTAATCTTTTGACTTTAAATGACTGTTGGATGTGAATTATTACTTTTTCAACTAAAATAAGTGTGTTTAAAGTAATTTCTGTGCCTGAAATTGGTCAAAATTGAAGCTTTTGAGTAAGCGAAAACTCTGTAAAAATGGCAATTTTGGTCACTGTGAGGGTTTAAAAAGTGGTTATTCTACATGAGGCCCGATCCAAATGACATTTTGAATCATTTTTGGTAGAGTCCAAAAAATCAATTTTCTGATGAAAAAGATTGACCCCGGACCTGTCGAATGTTCAAAAAAGTGGTCAACATTGATGAAATTTTAACATTTAATCTTTTGACTTTAAATGACTGTTGGATGTGAATTATTACTTTTTCAACTAAAATAAGTGTGTTTAAAGTCATTTCTGTGCCTGAAATTGGTCAAAATTGAAGCTTTTAAGTAAGCGAAAACTCTGTAAAAATGGCAATTTTGGTCACTGTGAGGGTATAAAAAGTGGTTATTCTATATGAGGCCCGATCCAAATGACATTTTGAATCATTTTTGGTAGAGTCCAAAAAATCAATTTTCCGATGAAAAAGGTTGACCCCGGACCTGTCGCATGTTCAAAAAAGTGGTCAACATTGATGAAATTTTAACATTTAATCTTTTGACTTTAAATGACTGTTGGATGTGAATTATTACTTTTTCAACTAAAATAAGTGTGTTTAAAGTCATTTCTTTGCCTGAAATTGGTCAAAATTGAAGCTTTTGAGTAAGCGAAAACTCTGTAAAAATGGCAATTTTGGTCACTGTGAGGGTTTAAAAAGTGGTTATTCTACATGAGGCCCGATCCAAATGACATTTTGAATCATTTTTGGTAGAGTCCAAAAAATTAATTTTCTTATGAAAAAGGTTGACCCCGGACCTGTCGAATGTTCAAAAAAGTGGTCAACATTGATGAAATTTTAACATTTAATCTTTTGACTTTAAATGACTGTTGGATGTGAATTATTACTTTTTCAACTAAAATAAGTGTGTTTAAAGTCATTTCTGTGCCTGAAATTGGTCAAAATTGAAGCTTTTGAGAAAGCGAAAACTCTGTAAAAATGGCAATTTTGGTCACTGTGAGGGTTTAAAAAGTGGTTATTCAACATGACGCCCGATCCAAATGACATTTTCAATCATTTTTGGTAGAGTCCAAAAAATCAATTTTCTGATGAAAAAGGTTAACCCCGGACCTGTAGAATGTTCAAAAAAGTGGTCAACATTGATGAAATTTTAACATTTAATCTTTTGACTTTAAATGACTGTTGGATGTGAATTATTACTTTTTCAACTAAAATAAGTGTGTTTAAAGTCATTTCTGTGCCTGAAATTGGTCAAAAATGAAGCTTTTGAGTAAGCGAAAACTCTGTAAAAATGGCAATTTTGGTCACTGTGAGGGTTTAAAAAGTGGTTATTCTACACGAGGCCCGATCCAAATGACATTTTGAATCATTTTTGGTAGAGTCCAAAAAATCAATTTTCTGATGAAAAAGGTTGACCCCGGACCTGTCGAATGTTCCAAAAAGTGGTCAACATTGATGAAATTTTAACATTTAATCTTTTGACTTTAAATGACTGGTGGATGTGAATTATTACTTTTTCAACTAAAATAAGTGTGTTTAAAGTCATTTCTGTGCCTGAAATTGGTCAAAAATGAAGCTTTTGAGTAAGCGAAAACCCTGTAAAAATGGCAATTTTGGTCACTGTGAGGGTTTAAAAAGTGGTTATTCTACACGAGGCCCGATCCAAATGACATTTTGAATCATTTTTGGTAGAGTCCAAAAAATCAATTTTCTGATGAAAAAGGTTGACCCCGGACCTGTCGAATGTTCAAAAAAGTGGTCAACATTGATGAAATTTTAACATTTAATCTTTTGACTTTAAATGACTGTTGGATGTGAATTATTACTTTTTCAACTAAAATAAGTGTGTTTAAAGTCATTTCTGTGCCTGAAATTGGTCAAAATTGAAGCTTTTAAGTAAGCGAAAACTCTGTAAAAATGGCAATTTTGGTCACTGTGAGGGTATAAAAAGTGGTTATTCTATATGAGGCCCGATCCAAATGACATTTTGAATCATTTTTAGTAGAGTCCAAAAAATCAATTTTCTGATGAAAAAGGTTGACCCCGGACCTGTCGCATGTTCAAAAAAGTGGTCAACATTGATGAAATTTTAACATTTAATCTTATGACTTTAAATGACTGTTGGATGTGAATTATTACTTTTTCAACTAAAATAAGTGTGTTTAAAGTCATTTCTTTGCCTGAAATTGGTCAAAATTGAAGCTTTTGAGTAAGCGAAAACTCTGTAAAAATGGCAATTTTGGTCACTGTGAGGGTTTAAAAAGTGGTTATTCTACATGAGGCCCGATCCAAATGACATTTTGAATCATTTTTGGTAGAGTCCAAAAAATTAATTTTTTTATGAAAAAGGTTGACCCCGGACCTGTCGAATGTTCAAAAAAGTGGTCAACATTGATGAAATTTTAACATTTAATCTTTTGACTTTAAATGACTGTTGGATGTGAAATATTACTTTTTCAACTAAAATAAGTGTGTTTAAAGTCATTTCTGTGCCTGAAATTGGTCAAAAATGAAGCTTTTGAGTAAGCGAAAACTCTGTAAAAATGGCAATTTTGGTCACTGTGGGGGTTTAAAATGTGGTTATTCAACATGACGCCCGATCCAAATGACATTTTGAATCATTTTTGGTAGAGTCAAAAAAATCAATTTTCTGATGAAAAACGATGACCCCGGACCTGTCGATCGTTCAAAAAAGTGGTCAATATTGATGAAATTTTAACATTTAATCTTTTGACTTTAAATGACTGTTGGATGTGAATTATTACTTTTTCAACTAAAATAAGTGTGTTTAAAGTCATTTCTGTGCCTGAAATTGGTCAAAATTGAAACTTTTGAGTAAGCGAAAACTCTGTAAAAATGGCAATTTTGGTCACTGTGAGGGTTTAAAAAGTGGTTATTCAACATGACGCCCGATCCAAATGACATTTTCAATCATTTTTGGTAGAGTCCAAAAAATCAATTTTCTGATGAAAAAGGTTAACCCCGGACCTGTCGAATGTTCAAAAAAGTGGTCAACATTGATGAAATTTTAACATTTAATCTTTTGACTTTAAATGACTGTTGGATGTGAATTATTACTTTTTCAACTAAAATAAGTGTGTTTAAAGTCATTTCTGTGCCTGAAATTGGTCAAAATTGAAGCTTTTGAGAAAGCGAAAACTCTGTAAAAATGGCAATTTTGGTCACTGTGAGGGTTTAAAAAGTGGTTATTCTACATGAGGCCCGATCCAAATGACATTTTGAATCATTTTTGGTAGAGTCCAAAAAATTAATTTTCTGATGAAAAAGGTTGACCCCGGACCTGTCGAATGTTCAAAAAAGTGGTCAACATTGATGAAATTTTAACATTTAATCTTTTGACTTTAAATGACTGTTGGATGTGAATTATTACTTTTTCAACTAAAATAAGTGTGTTTAAAGTCATTTCTGTGCCTGAATTGGTCAAAAATGAAGATTTTGAGTAAGCGAAAACTCTGTAAAAATGGCAATTTTGGTCACTGTGAGGGTTTAAAAAGTGGTTATTCTACACGAGGCCCGATCCAAATGACATTTTGAATCATTTTTGGTAGAGTCCAAAAAATCAATTTTCTGATGAAAAAGGTTGACCCCGGACCTGTCGAATGTTCAAAAAAGTGGTCAACATTGATGAAATTTTAACATTTAATCTTTTGACTTTAAATGACTGTTGGATGTGAATTATTACTTTTTCAACTAAAATAAGTGTGTTTAAAGTCATTTCTGTGCCTGAAATTGGTCAAAATTGAAGCTTTTCAGTAAGCGAAAACTCTGTAAAAATGGCAATTTTGGTCACTGTGAGGGTATAAAAAGTGGTTATTCTATATGAGGCCCGATCCAAATGACATTTTGAATCATTTTTGGTAGAGTCCAAAAAATCAATTTTCTGATGAAAAAGGTTGACCCCGGACCTGTCGCATGTTCAAAAAAGTGGTCAACATTGATGAAATTTTAACATTTAATCTTTTGACTTTAAATGACTGTTGGATGTGAATTATTACTTTTTCAACTAAAATAAGTGTGTTTAAAGTCATTTCTTTGCCTGAAATTGGTCAAAATTGAAGCTTTTGAGTAAGCGAAAACTCTGTAAAAATGGCAATTTTGGTCACTGTGAGGGTTTAAAAAGTGGTTATTCTACATGAGGCCCGATCCAAATGACATTTTGAATCATTTTTGGTAGAGTCCAAAAAATTAATTTTCTTATGAAAAAGGTTGACCCCGGACCTGTCGAATGTTCAAAAAAGTGGTCAACATTGATGAAATTTTAACATTTAATCTTTTGACTTTAAATGACTGTTGGATGTGAAATATTACTTTTTCAACTAAAATAAGTGTGTTTAAAGTCATTTCTGTGCCTGAAATTGGTCAAAAATGAAGCTTTTGAGTAAGCGAAAACTCTGTAAAAATGGCAATTTTGGTCACTGTGAGGGTTTAAAATGTGGTTATTTAACATGACGCCCGATCCAAATGACATTTTGAATCATTTTTGGTAGAGTCAAAAAAATCAATTTTCTGATGAAAAACGATGACCCCGGACCTGTCGATCGTTCAAAAAAGTGGTCAATATTGATGAAATTTTAACATTTAATCTTTTGACTTTAAATGACTGTTGGATGTGAATTATTACTTTTTCAACTAAAATAAGTGTGTTTAAAGTCATTTCTGTGCCTGAAATTGGTCAAAATTGAAACTTTTGAGTAAGCGAAAACTCTGTAAAAATGGCAATTTTGGTCACTGTGAGGGTTTAAAAAGTGGTTATTCAACATGACGCCCGATCCAAATGACATTTTCAATCATTTTTGGTAGAGTCCAAAAAATCCATTTTCTGATGAAAAAGGTTAACGCCGGACCTGTCGAATGTTCAAAAAAGTGGTCAACATTGATGAAATTTTAACATTTAATCTTTTGACTTTAAATGACTGTTGGATGTGAATTATTACTTTTTCAACTAAAATAAGTGTGTTTAAAGTCATTTCTGTGCCTGAAATTGGTCAAAATTGAAGCTTTTGAGAAAGCGAAAACTCTGTAAAAATGGCAATTTTGGTCACTGTGAGGGTTTAAAAAGTGGTTATTCAACATGACGCCCGATCCAAATGACATTTTCAATCATTTTTGGTAGAGTCCAAAAAATCAATTTTCTGATGAAAAAGGTTAACCCCGGACCTGTAGAATGTTCAAAAAAGTGGTCAACATTGATGAAATTTTAACATTTAATCTTTTGACTTTAAATGACTGTTGGATGTGAATTATTACTTTTTCAACTAAAATAAGTGTGTTTAAAGTCATTTCTGTGCCTGAAATTGGTCAAAAATGAAGCTTTTGAGTAAGCGAAAACTCTGTAAAAATGGCAATTTTGGTCACTGTGAGGGTTTAAAAAGTGGTTATTCTACACGAGGCCCGATCCAAATGACATTTTGAATCATTTTTGGTAGAGTCCAAAAAATCAATTTTCTGATGAAAAAGGTTGACCCCGGACCTGTCGAATGTTCAAAAAAGTGGTCAACATTGATGAAATTTTAACATTTAATCTTTTGACTTTAAATGACTGGTGGATGTGAATTATTACTTTTTCAACTAAAATAAGTGTGTTTAAAGTCATTTCTGTGCCTGAAATTGGTCAAAAATGAAGCTTTTGAGTAAGCGAAAACCCTGTAAAAATGGCAATTTTGGTCACTGTGAGGGTTTAAAAAGTGGTTATTCTACACGAGGCCCGATCCAAATGACATTTTGAATCATTTTTGGTAGAGTCCAAAAAATCAATTTTCTGATGAAAAAGGTTGACCCCGGACCTGTCGAATGTTCAAAAAAGTGGTCAACATTGATGAAATTTTAACATTTAATCTTTTGACTTTAAATGACTGTTGGATGTGAATTATTACTTTTTCAACTAAAATAAGTGTGTTTAAAGTCATTTCTGTGCCTGAAATTGGTCAAAATTGAAGCTTTTAAGTAAGCGAAAACTCTGTAAAAATGGCAATTTTGGTCACTGTGAGGGTATAAAAAGTGGTTATTCTATATGAGGCCCGATCCAAATGACATTTTGAATCATTTTTAGTAGAGTCCAAAAAATCAATTTTCTGATGAAAAAGGTTGACCCCGGACCTGTCGCATGTTCAAAAAAGTGGTCAACATTGATGAAATTTTAACATTTAATCTTATGACTTTAAATGACTGTTGGATGTGAATTATTACTTTTTCAACTAAAATAAGTGTGTTTAAAGTCATTTCTTTGCCTGAAATTGGTCAAAATTGAAGCTTTTGAGTAAGCGAAAACTCTGTAAAAATGGCAATTTTGGTCACTGTGAGGGTTTAAAAAGTGGTTATTCTACATGAGGCCCGATCCAAATGACATTTTGAATCATTTTTGGTAGAGTCCAAAAAATTAATTTTCTGATGAAAAAGGTTGACCCCGGACCTGTCGAATGTTCAAAAAAGTGGTCAACATTGATGAAATTTTAACATTTAATCTTTTGACTTTAAATGACTGTTGGATGTGAATTATTACTTTTTCAACTAAAATAAGTGTGTTTAAAGTCATTTCTGTGCCTGAAATTGGTCAAAAATGAAGATTTTGAGTAAGCGAAAACTCTGTAAAAATGGCAATTTTGGTCACTGTGAGGGTTTAAAAAGTGGTTATTCTACACGAGGCCCGATCCAAATGACATTTTGAATCATTTTTGGTCGAGTCCAAAAAATCAATTTTCTGATGAAAAAGGTTGACCCCGGACCTGTCGAATGTTCAAAAAAGTGGTCAACATTGATGAAATTTTAACATTTAATCTTTTGACTTTAAATGACTGTTGGATGGGAATTATTACTTTTTCAACTAAAATAAGTGTGTTTAAAGTCATTTCTGTGCCTGAAATTGGTCAAAATTGAAGCTTTTCAGTAAGCGAAAACTCTGTAAAAATGGCAATTTTGGTCACTGTGAGGGTATAAAAAGTGGTTATTCTATATGAGGCCCGATCCAAATGACATTTTGAATCATTTTTGGTAGAGTCCAAAAAATCAATTTTCTGATGAAAAAGGTTGACCCCGGACCTGTCGCATGTTCAAAAAAGTGGTCAACATTGATGAAATTTTAACATTTAATCTTTTGACTTTAAATGACTGTTGGAAGTGAATTATTACTTTTTCAACTAAAATAAGTGTGTTTAAAGTCATTTCTTTGCCTGAAATTGGTCAAAATTGAAGCTTTTGAGTAAGCGAAAACTCTGTAAAAATGGCAATTTTGGTCACTGTGAGGGTTTAAAAAGTGGTTATTCTACATGAGGCCCGATCCAAATGACATTTTGAATCATTTTTGGTAGAGTCCAAAAAATTAATTTTTTTATGAAAAAGGTTGACCCCGGACCTGTCGAATGTTCAAAAAAGTGGTCAACATTGATGAAATTTTAACATTTAATCTTTTGACTTTAAATGACTGTTGGATGTGAAATATTACTTTTTCAACTAAAATAAGTGTGTTTAAAGTCATTTCTGTGCCTGAAATTGGTCAAAAATGAAGCTTTTGAGTAAGCGAAAACTCTGTAAAAATGGCAATTTTGGTCACTGTGGGGGTTTAAAATGTGGTTATTCAACATGACGCCCGATCCAAATGACATTTTGAATCATTTTTGGTAGAGTCAAAAAAATCAATTTTCTGATGAAAAACGATGACCCCGGACCTGTCGATCGTTCAAAAAAGTGGTCAATATTGATGAAATTTTAACATTTAATCTTTTGACTTTAAATGACTGTTGGATGTGAATTATTACTTTTTCAACTAAAATAAGTGTGTTTAAAGTCATTTCTGTGCCTGAAATTGGTCAAAATTGAAACTTTTGAGTAAGCGAAAACTCTGTAAAAATGGCAATTTTGGTCACTGTGAGGGTTTAAAAAGTGGTTATTCAACATGACGCCCGATCCAAATGACATTTTCAATCATTTTTGGTAGAGTCCAAAAAATCAATTTTCTGATGAAAAAGGTTAACCCCGGACCTGTCGAATGTTCAAAAAAGTGGTCAACATTGATGAAATTTTAACATTTAATCTTTTGACTTTAAATGACTGTTGGATGTGAATTATTACTTTTTCAACTAAAATAAGTGTGTTTAAAGTCATTTCTGTGCCTGAAATTGGTCAAAATTGAAGCTTTTGAGAAAGCGAAAACTCTGTAAAAATGGCAATTTTGGTCACTGTGAGGGTTTAAAAAGTGGTTATTCTACATGAGGCCCGATCCAAATGACATTTTGAATCATTTTTGGTAGAGTCCAAAAAATTAATTTTCTGATGAAAAAGGTTGACCCCGGACCTGTCGAATGTTCAAAAAAGTGGTCAACATTGATGAAATTTTAACATTTAATCTTTTGACTTTAAATGACTGTTGGATGTGAATTATTACTTTTTCAACTAAAATAAGTGTGTTTAAAGTCATTTCTGTGCCTGAATTGGTCAAAAATGAAGATTTTGAGTAAGCGAAAACTCTGTAAAAATGGCAATTTTGGTCACTGTGAGGGTTTAAAAAGTGGTTATTCTACACGAGGCCCGATCCAAATGACATTTTGAATCATTTTTGGTAGAGTCCAAAAAATCAATTTTCTGATGAAAAAGGTTGACCCCGGACCTGTCGAATGTTCAAAAAAGTGGTCAACATTGATGAAATTTTAACATTTAATCTTTTGACTTTAAATGACTGTTGGATGTGAATTATTACTTTTTCAACTAAAATAAGTGTGTTTAAAGTCATTTCTGTGCCTGAAATTGGTCAAAATTGAAGCTTTTCAGTAAGCGAAAACTCTGTAAAAATGGCAATTTTGGTCACTGTGAGGGTATAAAAAGTGGTTATTCTATATGAGGCCCGATCCAAATGACATTTTGAATCATTTTTGGTAGAGTCCAAAAAATCAATTTTCTGATGAAAAAGGTTGACCCCGGACCTGTCGCATGTTCAAAAAAGTGGTCAACATTGATGAAATTTTAACATTTAATCTTTTGACTTTAAATGACTGTTGGATGTGAATTATTACTTTTTCAACTAAAATAAGTGTGTTTAAAGTCATTTCTTTGCCTGAAATTGGTCAAAATTGAAGCTTTTGAGTAAGCGAAAACTCTGTAAAAATGGCAATTTTGGTCACTGTGAGGGTTTAAAAAGTGGTTATTCTACATGAGGCCCGATCCAAATGACATTTTGAATCATTTTTGGTAGAGTCCAAAAAATTAATTTTCTTATGAAAAAGGTTGACCCCGGACCTGTCGAATGTTCAAAAAAGTGGTCAACATTGATGAAATTTTAACATTTAATCTTTTGACTTTAAATGACTGTTGGATGTGAAATATTACTTTTTCAACTAAAATAAGTGTGTTTAAAGTCATTTCTGTGCCTGAAATTGGTCAAAAATGAAGCTTTTGAGTAAGCGAAAACTCTGTAAAAATGGCAATTTTGGTCACTGTGAGGGTTTAAAATGTGGTTATTCAACATGACGCCCGATCCAAATGACATTTTGAATCATTTTTGGTAGAGTCAAAAAAATCAATTTTCTGATGAAAAACGATGACCCCGGACCTGTCGATCGTTCAAAAAAGTGGTCAATATTGATGAAATTTTAACATTTAATCTTTTGACTTTAAATGACTGTTGGATGTGAATTATTACTTTTTCAACTAAAATAAGTGTGTTTAAAGTCATTTCTGTGCCTGAAATTGGTCAAAATTGAAACTTTTGAGTAAGCGAAAACTCTGTAAAAATGGCAATTTTGGTCACTGTGAGGGTTTAAAAAGTGGTTATTCAACATGACGCCCGATCCAAATGACATTTTCAATCATTTTTGGTAGAGTCCAAAAAATCCATTTTCTGATGAAAAAGGTTAACGCCGGACCTGTCGAATGTTCAAAAAAGTGGTCAACATTGATGAAATTTTAACATTTAATCTTTTGACTTTAAATGACTGTTGGATGTGAATTATTACTTTTTCAACTAAAATAAGTGTGTTTAAAGTCATTTCTGTGCCTGAAATTGGTCAAAAATGAAGCTTTTGAGTAAGCGAAAACTCTGTAAAAATGGCAATTTTGGTCACTGTGAGGGTTTAAAAAGTGGTTATTCTACACGAGGCCCGATCCAAATGACATTTTGAATCATTTTTGGTAGAGTCCAAAAAATCAATTTTCTGATGAAAAAGGTTGACCCCGGACCTGTCGAATGTTCAAAAAAGTGGTCAACATTGATGAAATTTTAACATTTAATCTTTTGACTTTAAATGACTGGTGGATGTGAATTATTACTTTTTCAACTAAAATAAGTGTGTTTAAAGTCATTTCTGTGCCTGAAATTGGTCAAAAATGAAGCTTTTGAGTAAGCGAAAACCCTGTAAAAATGGCAATTTTGGTCACTGTGAGGGTTTAAAAAGTGGTTATTCTACACGAGGCCCGATCCAAATGACATTTTGAATCATTTTTGGTAGAGTCCAAAAAATCAATTTTCTGATGAAAAAGGTTGACCCCGGACCTGTCGAATGTTCAAAAAAGTGGTCAACATTGATGAAATTTTAACATTTAATCTTTTGACTTTAAATGACTGTTGGATGTGAATTATTACTTTTTCAACTAAAATAAGTGTGTTTAAAGTCATTTCTGTGCCTGAAATTGGTCAAAATTGAAGCTTTTAAGTAAGCGAAAACTCTGTAAAAATGGCAATTTTGGTCACTGTGAGGGTATAAAAAGTGGTTATTCTATATGAGGCCCGATCCAAATGACATTTTGAATCATTTTTAGTAGAGTCCAAAAAATCAATTTTCTGATGAAAAAGGTTGACCCCGGACCTGTCGCATGTTCAAAAAAGTGGTCAACATTGATGAAATTTTAACATTTAATCTTATGACTTTAAATGACTGTTGGATGTGAATTATTACTTTTTCAACTAAAATAAGTGTGTTTAAAGTCATTTCTTTGCCTGAAATTGGTCAAAATTGAAGCTTTTGAGTAAGCGAAAACTCTGTAAAAATGGCAATTTTGGTCACTGTGAGGGTTTAAAAAGTGGTTATTCTACATGAGGCCCGATCCAAATGACATTTTGAATCATTTTTGGTAGAGTCCAAAAAATTAATTTTCTGATGAAAAAGGTTGACCCCGGACCTGTCGAATGTTCAAAAAAGTGGTCAACATTGATGAAATTTTAACATTTAATCTTTTGACTTTAAATGACTGTTGGATGTGAATTATTACTTTTTCAACTAAAATAAGTGTGTTTAAAGTCATTTCTGTGCCTGAAATTGGTCAAAAATGAAGATTTTGAGTAAGCGAAAACTCTGTAAAAATGGCAATTTTGGTCACTGTGAGGGTTTAAAAAGTGGTTATTCTACACGAGGCCCGATCCAAATGACATTTTGAATCATTTTTGGTCGAGTCCAAAAAATCAATTTTCTGATGAAAAAGGTTGACCCCGGACCTGTCGAATGTTCAAAAAAGTGGTCAACATTGATGAAATTTTAACATTTAATCTTTTGACTTTAAATGACTGTTGGATGGGAATTATTACTTTTTCAACTAAAATAAGTGTGTTTAAAGTCATTTCTGTGCCTGAAATTGGTCAAAATTGAAGCTTTTCAGTAAGCGAAAACTCTGTAAAAATGGCAATTTTGGTCACTGTGAGGGTATAAAAAGTGGTTATTCTATATGAGGCCCGATCCAAATGACATTTTGAATCATTTTTGGTAGAGTCCAAAAAATCAATTTTCTGATGAAAAAGGTTGACCCCGGACCTGTCGCATGTTCAAAAAAGTGGTCAACATTGATGAAATTTTAACATTTAATCTTTTGACTTTAAATGACTGTTGGATGTGAATTATTACTTTTTCAACTAAAATAAGTGTGTTTAAAGTCATTTCTTTGCCTGAAATTGGTCAAAATTGAAGCTTTTGAGTAAGCGAAAACTCTGTAAAAATGGCAATTTTGGTCACTGTGAGGGTTTAAAAAGTGGTTATTCTACATGAGGCCCGATCCAAATGACATTTTGAATCATTTTTGGTAGAGTCCAAAAAATTAATTTTTTTATGAAAAAGGTTGACCCCGGACCTGTCGAATGTTCAAAAAAGTGGTCAACATTGATGAAATTTTAACATTTAATCTTTTGACTTTAAATGACTGTTGGATGTGAAATATTACTTTTTCAACTAAAATAAGTGTGTTTAAAGTCATTTCTGTGCCTGAAATTGGTCAAAAATGAAGCTTTTGAGTAAGCGAAAACTCTGTAAAAATGGCAATTTTGGTCACTGTGGGGGTTTAAAATGTGGTTATTCAACATGACGCCCGATCCAAATGACATTTTGAATCATTTTTGGTAGAGTCAAAAAAATCAATTTTCTGATGAAAAACGATGACCCCGGACCTGTCGATCGTTCAAAAAAGTGGTCAATATTGATGAAATTTTAACATTTAATCTTTTGACTTTAAATGACTGTTGGATGTGAATTATTACTTTTTCAACTAAAATAAGTGTGTTTAAAGTCATTTCTGTGCCTGAAATTGGTCAAAATTGAAACTTTTGAGTAAGCGAAAACTCTGTAAAAATGGCAATTTTGGTCACTGTGAGGGTTTAAAAAGTGGTTATTCAACATGACGCCCGATCCAAATGACATTTTCAATCATTTTTGGTAGAGTCCAAAAAATCAATTTTCTGATGAAAAAGGTTAACCCCGGACCTGTCGAATGTTCAAAAAAGTGGTCAACATTGATGAAATTTTAACATTTAATCTTTTGACTTTAAATGACTGTTGGATGTGAATTATTACTTTTTCAACTAAAATAAGTGTGTTTAAAGTCATTTCTGTGCCTGAAATTGGTCAAAATTGAAGCTTTTGAGAAAGCGAAAACTCTGTAAAAATGGCAATTTTGGTCACTGTGAGGGTTTAAAAAGTGGTTATTCTACATGAGGCCCGATCCAAATGACATTTTGAATCATTTTTGGTAGAGTCCAAAAAATTAATTTTCTGATGAAAAAGGTTGACCCCGGACCTGTCGAATGTTCAAAAAAGTGGTCAACATTGATGAAATTTTAACATTTAATCTTTTGACTTTAAATGACTGTTGGATGTGAATTATTACTTTTTCAACTAAAATAAGTGTGTTTAAAGTCATTTCTGTGCCTGAATTGGTCAAAAATGAAGATTTTGAGTAAGCGAAAACTCTGTAAAAATGGCAATTTTGGTCACTGTGAGGGTTTAAAAAGTGGTTATTCTACACGAGGCCCGATCCAAATGACATTTTGAATCATTTTTGGTAGAGTCCAAAAAATCAATTTTCTGATGAAAAAGGTTGACCCCGGACCTGTCGAATGTTCAAAAAAGTGGTCAACATTGATGAAATTTTAACATTTAATCTTTTGACTTTAAATGACTGTTGGATGTGAATTATTACTTTTTCAACTAAAATAAGTGTGTTTAAAGTCATTTCTGTGCCTGAAATTGGTCAAAATTGAAGCTTTTCAGTAAGCGAAAACTCTGTAAAAATGGCAATTTTGGTCACTGTGAGGGTATAAAAAGTGGTTATTCTATATGAGGCCCGATCCAAATGACATTTTGAATCATTTTTGGTAGAGTCCAAAAAATCAATTTTCTGATGAAAAAGGTTGACCCCGGACCTGTCGCATGTTCAAAAAAGTGGTCAACATTGATGAAATTTTAACATTTAATCTTTTGACTTTAAATGACTGTTGGATGTGAATTATTACTTTTTCAACTAAAATAAGTGTGTTTAAAGTCATTTCTTTGCCTGAAATTGGTCAAAATTGAAGCTTTTGAGTAAGCGAAAACTCTGTAAAAATGGCAATTTTGGTCACTGTGAGGGTTTAAAAAGTGGTTATTCTACATGAGGCCCGATCCAAATGACATTTTGAATCATTTTTGGTAGAGTCCAAAAAATTAATTTTCTTATGAAAAAGGTTGACCCCGGACCTGTCGAATGTTCAAAAAAGTGGTCAACATTGATGAAATTTTAACATTTAATCTTTTGACTTTAAATGACTGTTGGATGTGAAATATTACTTTTTCAACTAAAATAAGTGTGTTTAAAGTCATTTCTGTGCCTGAAATTGGTCAAAAATGAAGCTTTTGAGTAAGCGAAAACTCTGTAAAAATGGCAATTTTGGTCACTGTGAGGGTTTAAAATGTGGTTATTCAACATGACGCCCGATCCAAATGACATTTTGAATCATTTTTGGTAGAGTCAAAAAAATCAATTTTCTGATGAAAAACGATGACCCCGGACCTGTCGATCGTTCAAAAAAGTGGTCAATATTGATGAAATTTTAACATTTAATCTTTTGACTTTAAATGACTGTTGGATGTGAATTATTACTTTTTCAACTAAAATAAGTGTGTTTAAAGTCATTTCTGTGCCTGAAATTGGTCAAAATTGAAACTTTTGAGTAAGCGAAAACTCTGTAAAAATGGCAATTTTGGTCACTGTGAGGGTTTAAAAAGTGGTTATTCAACATGACGCCCGATCCAAATGACATTTTCAATCATTTTTGGTAGAGTCCAAAAAATCCATTTTCTGATGAAAAAGGTTAACGCCGGACCTGTCGAATGTTCAAAAAAGTGGTCAACATTGATGAAATTTTAACATTTAATCTTTTGACTTTAAATGACTGTTGGATGTGAATTATTACTTTTTCAACTAAAATAAGTGTGTTTAAAGTCATTTCTGTGCCTGAAATTGGTCAAAATTGAAGCTTTTGAGAAAGCGAAAACTCTGTAAAAATGGCAATTTTGGTCACTGTGAGGGTTTAAAAAGTGGTTATTCAACATGACGCCCGATCCAAATGACATTTTCAATCATTTTTGGTAGAGTCCAAAAAATCAATTTTCTGATGAAAAAGGTTAACCCCGGACCTGTAGAATGTTCAAAAAAGTGGTCAACATTGATGAAATTTTAACATTTAATCTTTTGACTTTAAATGACTGTTGGATGTGAATTATTACTTTTTCAACTAAAATAAGTGTGTTTAAAGTCATTTCTGTGCCTGAAATTGGTCAAAAATGAAGCTTTTGAGTAAGCGAAAACTCTGTAAAAATGGCAATTTTGGTCACTGTGAGGGTTTAAAAAGTGGTTATTCTACACGAGGCCCGATCCAAATGACATTTTGAATCATTTTTGGTAGAGTCCAAAAAATCAATTTTCTGATGAAAAAGGTTGACCCCGGACCTGTCGAATGTTCAAAAAAGTGGTCAACATTGATGAAATTTTAACATTTAATCTTTTGACTTTAAATGACTGTTGGATGTGAATTATTACTTTTTCAACTAAAATAAGTGTGTTTAAAGTCATTTCTGTGCCTGAAATTGGTCAAAAATGAAGCTTTTGAGTAAGCGAAAACTCTGTAAAAATGGCAATTTTGGTCACTGTGAGGGTTTAAAAAGTGGTTATTCTACACGAGGCCCGATCCAAATGACATTTTGAATCATTTTTGGTAGAGTCCAAAAAATCAATTTTCTGATGAAAAAGGTTGACCCCGGACCTGTCGAATGTTCAAAAAAGTGGTCAACATTGATGAAATTTTAACATTTAATCTTTTGACTTTAAATGACTGTTGGATGTGAATTATTACTTTTTCAACTAAAATAAGTGTGTTTAAAGTCATTTCTGTGCCTGAAATTGGTCAAAATTGAAGCTTTTAAGTAAGCGAAAACTCTGTAAAAATGGCAATTTTGGTCACCGTGAGGGTATAAAAAGTGGTTATTCTATATGAGGCCCGATCCAAATGACATTTTGAATCATTTTTAGTAGAGTCCAAAAAATCAATTTTCTGATGAAAAAGGTTGACCCCGGACCTGTCGCATGTTCAAAAAAGTGGTCAACATTGATGAAATTTTAACATTTAATCTTATGACTTTAAATGACTGTTGGATGTGAATTATTACTTTTTCAACTAAAATAAGTGTGTTTAAAGTCATTTCTTTGCCTGAAATTGGTCAAAATTGAAGCTTTTGAGTAAGCGAAAACTCTGTAAAAATGGCAATTTTGGTCACTGTGAGGGTTTAAAAAGTGGTTATTCTACATGAGGCCCGATCCAAATGACATTTTGAATCATTTTTGGTAGAGTCCAAAAAATTAATTTTCTGATGAAAAAGGTTGACCCCGGACCTGTCGAATGTTCAAAAAAGTGGTCAACATTGATGAAATTTTAACATTTAATCTTTTGACTTTAAATGACTGTTGGAAGTGAATTATTACTTTTTCAACTAAAATAAGTGTGTTTAAAGTCATTTCTGTGCCTGAAATTGGTCAAAAATGAAGCTTTTGAGTAAGCGAAAACTCTGTAAAAATGGCAATTTTGGTCACTGTGAGGGTTTAAAAAGTGGTTATTCTACACGAGGCCCGATCCAAATGACATTTTGAATCATTTTTGGTAGAGTCCAAAAAATCAATTTTCTGATGAAAAAGGTTGACCCCGGACCTGTCGAATGTTCAAAAAAGTGGTCAACATTGATGAAATTTTAACATTTAATCTTTTGACTTTAAATGACTGTTGGATGTGAATTATTACTTTTTCAACTAAAATAAGTGTGTTTAAAGTAATTTCTGTGCCTGAAATTGGTCAAAATTGAAGCTTTTGAGTAAGCGAAAACTCTGTAAAAATGGCAATTTTCGTCACTGTGAGGGTTTAAAAAGTGGTTATTCTACATGAGGCCCGATCCAAATGACATTTTGAATCATTTTTGGTAGAGTCCAAAAAATCAATTTTCTGATGAAAAAGATTGACCCCGGACCTGTCGAATGTTCAAAAAAGTGGTCAACATTGATGAAATTTTAACATTTAATCTTTTGACTTTAAATGACTGTTGGATGTGAATTATTACTTTTTCAACTAAAATAAGTGTGTTTAAAGTCATTTCTGTGCCTGAAATTGGTCAAAATTGAAGCTTTTAAGTAAGCGAAAACTCTGTAAAAATGGCAATTTTGGTCACTGTGAGGGTATAAAAAGTGGTTATTCTATATGAGGCCCGATCCAAATGACATTTTGAATCATTTTTGGTAGAGTCCAAAAAATCAATTTTCCGATGAAAAAGGTTGACCCCGGACCTGTCGCATGTTCAAAAAAGTGGTCAACATTGATGAAATTTTAACATTTAATCTTTTGACTTTAAATGACTGTTGGATGTGAATTATTACTTTTTCAACTAAAATAAGTGTGTTTAAAGTCATTTCTTTGCCTGAAATTGGTCAAAATTGAAGCTTTTGAGTAAGCGAAAACTCTGTAAAAATGGCAATTTTGGTCACTGTGAGGGTTTAAAAAGTGGTTATTCTACATGAGGCCCGATCCAAATGACATTTTGAATCATTTTTGGTAGAGTCCAAAAAATTAATTTTCTTATGAAAAAGGTTGACCCCGGACCTGTCGAATGTTCAAAAAAGTGGTCAACATTGATGAAATTTTAACATTTAATCTTTTGACTTTAAATGACTGTTGGATGTGAATTATTACTTTTTCAACTAAAATAAGTGTGTTTAAAGTCATTTCTGTGCCTGAAATTGGTCAAAATTGAAGCTTTTGAGAAAGCGAAAACTCTGTAAAAATGGCAATTTTGGTCACTGTGAGGGTTTAAAAAGTGGTTATTCAACATGACGCCCGATCCAAATGACATTTTCAATCATTTTTGGTAGAGTCCAAAAAATCAATTTTCTGATGAAAAAGGTTAACCCCGGACCTGTAGAATGTTCAAAAAAGTGGTCAACATTGATGAAATGTTAACATTTAATCTTTTGACTTTAAATGACTGTTGGATGTGAATTATTACTTTTTCAACTAAAATAAGTGTGTTTAAAGTCATTTCTGTGCCTGAAATTGGTCAAAAATGAAGCTTTTGAGTAAGCGAAAACTCTGTAAAAATGGCAATTTTGGTCACTGTGAGGGTTTAAAAAGTGGTTATTCTACACGAGGCCCGATCCAAATGACATTTTGAATCATTTTTGGTAGAGTCCAAAAAATCAATTTTCTGATGAAAAATGTTGACCCCGGACCTGTCGAATGTTCAAAAAAGTGGTCAACATTGATGAAATTTTAACATTTAATCTTTTGACTTTAAATGACTGGTGGATGTGAATTATTACTTTTTCAACTAAAATAAGTGTGTTTAAAGTCATTTCTGTGCCTGAAATTGGTCAAAAATGAAGCTTTTGAGTAAGCGAAAACCCTGTAAAAATGGCAATTTTGGTCACTGTGAGGGTTTAAAAAGTGGTTATTCTACACGAGGCCCGATCCAAATGACATTTTGAATCATTTTTGGTAGAGTCCAAAAAATCAATTTTCTGATGAAAAAGGTTGACCCCGGACCTGTCGAATGTTCAAAAAAGTGGTCAACATTGATGAAATTTTAACATTTAATCTTTTGACTTTAAATGACTGTTGGATGTGAATTATTACTTTTTCAACTAAAATAAGTGTGTTTAAAGTCATTTCTGTGCCTAAAATTGGTCAAAATTGAAGCTTTTAAGTAAGCGAAAACTCTGTAAAAATGGCAATTTTGGTCACTGTGAGGGTATAAAAAGTGGTTATTCTATATGAGGCCCGATCCAAATGACATTTTGAATCATTTTTAGTAGAGTCCAAAAAATCAATTTTCTGATGAAAAAGGTTGACCCCGGACCTGTCGCATGTTCAAAAAAGTGGTCAACATTGATGAAATTTTAACATTTAATCTTATGACTTTAAATGACTGTTGGATGTGAATTATTACTTTTTCAACTAAAATAAGTGTGTTTAAAGTCATTTCTTTGCCTGAAATTGGTCAAAATTGAAGCTTTTGAGTAAGCGAAAACTCTGTAAAAATGGCAATTTTGGTCACTGTGAGGGTTTAAAAAGTGGTTATTCTACATGAGGCCCGATCCAAATGACATTTTGAATCATTTTTGGTAGAGTCCAAAAAATCAATTTTCTGATGAAAAAGATTGACCCCGGACCTGTCGAATGTTCAAAAAAGTGGTCAACATTGATGAAATTTTAACATTTAATCTTTTGACTTTAAATGACTGTTGGATGTGAATTATTACTTTTTCAACTAAAATAAGTGTGTTTAAAGTCATTTCTTTGCCTGAAATTGGTCAAAATTGAAGCTTTTGAGTAAGCGAAAACTCTGTAAAAATGGCAATTTTGGTCACTGTGAGGGTTTAAAAAGTGGTTATTCTACATGAGGCCCGATCCAAATGACATTTTGAATCATTTTTGGTAGAGTCCAAAAAATTAATTTTCTTATGAAAAAGGTTGACCCCGGACCTGTCGAATGTTCAAAAAAGTGGTCAACATTGATGAAATTTTAACATTTAATCTTTTGACTTTAAATGACTGTTGGATGTGAATTATTACTTTTTCAACTAAAATAAGTGTGTTTAAAGTCATTTCTGTGCCTGAAATTGGTCAAAATTGAAGCTTTTGAGAAAGCGAAAACTCTGTAAAAATGGCAATTTTGGTCACTGTGAGGGTTTAAAAAGTGGTTATTCAACATGACGCCCGATCCAAATGACATTTTCAATCATTTTTGGTAGAGTCCAAAAAATCAATTTTCTGATGAAAAAGGTTAACCCCGGACCTGTAGAATGTTCAAAAAAGTGGTCAACATTGATGAAATTTTAACATTTAATCTTTTGACTTTAAATGACTGTTGGATGTGAATTATTACTTTTTCAACTAAAATAAGTGTGTTTAAAGTCATTTCTGTGCCTGAAATTGGTCAAAAATGAAGCTTTTGAGTAAGCGAAAACTCTGTAAAAATGGCAATTTTGGTCACTGTGAGGGTTTAAAAAGTGGTTATTCTACACGAGGCCCGATCCAAATGACATTTTGAATCATTTTTGGTAGAGTCCAAAAAATCAATTTTCTGATGAAAAAGGTTGACCCCGGACCTGTCGAATGTTCAAAAAAGTGGTCAACATTGATGAAATTTTAACATTTAATCTTTTGACTTTAAATGACTGGTGGATGTGAATTATTACTTTTTCAACTAAAATAAGTGTGTTTAAAGTCATTTCTGTGCCTGAAATTGGTCAAAAATGAAGCTTTTGAGTAAGCGAAAACCCTGTAAAAATGGCAATTTTGGTCACTGTGAGGGTTTAAAAAGTGGTTATTCTACACGAGGCCCGATCCAAATGACATTTTGAATCATTTTTGGTAGAGTCCAAAAAATCAATTTTCTGATGAAAAAGGTTGACCCCGGACCTGTCGAATGTTCAAAAAAGTGGTCAACATTGATGAAATTTTAACATTTAATCTTTTGACTTTAAATGACTGTTGGATGTGAATTATTACTTTTTCAACTAAAATAAGTGTGTTTAAAGTCATTTCTGTGCCTGAAATTGGTCAAAAATGAAGCTTTTGAGTAAGCGAAAACTCTGTAAAAATGGCAATTTTGGTCACTGTGAGGGTTTAAAAAGTGGTTATTCTACACGAGGCCCGATCCAAATGACATTTTGAATCATTTTTGGTAGAGTCCAAAAAATCAATTTTCTGATGAAAAAGGTTGACCCCGGACCTGTCGAATGTTCAAAAAAGTGGTCAACATTGATGAAATTTTAACATTTAATCTTTTGACTTTAAATGACTGGTGGATGTGAATTATTACTTTTTCAACTAAAATAAGTGTGTTTAAAGTCATTTCTGTGCCTGAAATTGGTCAAAAATGAAGCTTTTGAGTAAGCGAAAACCCTGTAAAAATGGCAATTTTGGTCACTGTGAGGGTTTAAAAAGTGGTTATTCTACACGAGGCCCGATCCAAATGACATTTTGAATCATTTTTGGTAGAGTCCAAAAAATCAATTTTCTGATGAAAAAGGTTGACCCCGGACCTGTCGAATGTTCAAAAAAGTGGTCAACATTGATGAAATTTTAACATTTAATCTTTTGACTTTAAATGACTGTTGGATGTGAATTATTACTTTTTCAACTAAAATAAGTGTGTTTAAAGTCATTTCTGTGCCTGAAATTGGTCAAAAATGAAGCTTTTGAGTAAGCGAAAACTCTGTAAAAATGGCAATTTTGGTCACTGTGAGGGTTTAAAAAGTGGTTATTCTACACGAGGCCCGATCCAAATGACATTTTGAATCATTTTTGGTAGAGTCCAAAAAATCAATTTTCTGATCAAAAAGGTTGACCCCGGACCTGTCGAATGTTCAAAAAAGTGGTCAACATTGATGAAATTTTAACATTTAATCTTTTGACTTTAAATGACTGTTGGATGTGAATTATTACTTTTTCAACTAAAATAAGTGTGTTTAAAGTAATTTCTGTGCCTGAAATTGGTCAAAATTGAAGCTTTTGAGTAAGCGAAAACTCTGTAAAAATGGCAATTTTGGTCACTGTGAGGGTTTAAAAAGTGGTTATTCTACATGAGGCCCGATCCAAATGACATTTTGAATCATTTTTGGTAGAGTCCAAAAAATCAATTTTCTGATGAAAAAGATTGACCCCGGACCTGTCGAATGTTCAAAAAAGTGGTCAACATTGATGAAATTTTAACATTTAATCTTTTGACTTTAAATGACTGTTGGATGTGAATTATTACTTTTTCAACTAAAATAAGTGTGTTTAAAGTCATTTCTGTGCCTGAAATTGGTCAAAATTGAAGCTTTTCAGTAAGCAAAAACTCTGTAAAAATGGCAATTTTGGTCACTGTGAGGGTATAAAAAGTGGTTATTCTATATGAGGCCCGATCCAAATGACATTTTGAATCATTTTTGGTAGAGTCCAAAAAATCAATTTTCTGATGAAAAAGGTTGACCCCGGACCTGTCGCATGTTCAAAAAAGTGGTCAACATTGATGAAATTTTAACATTTAATCTTTTGACTTTAAATGACTGTTGGATGTGAATTATTACTTTTTCAACTAAAATAAGTGTGTTTAAAGTCATTTCTTTGCCTGAAATTGGTCAAAATTGAAGCTTTTGAGTAAGCGAAAACTCTGTAAAAATGGCAATTTTGGTCACTGTGAGGGTTTAAAAAGTGGTTATTCTACATGAGGCCCGATCCAAATGACATTTTGAATCATTTTTGGTAGAGTCCAAAAAATTAATTTTCTTATGAAAAAGGTTGACCCCGGACCTGTCGAATGTTCAAAAAAGTGGTCAACATTGATGAAATTTTAACATTTAATCTTTTGACTTTAAATGACTGTTGGATGTGAAATATTACTTTTTCAACTAAAATAAGTGTGTTTAAAGTCATTTCTGTGCCTGAAATTGGTCAAAAATGAAGCTTTTGAGTAAGCGAAAACTCTGTAAAAATGGCAATTTTGGTCACTGTGAGGGTTTAAAATGTTGTTATTCAACATGACGCCCGATCCAAATGACATTTTGAATCATTTTTGGTAGAGTCAAAAAAATCAATTTTCTGATGAAAAACGATGACCCCGGACCTGTCGATCGTTCAAAAAAGTGGTCAATATTGATGAAATTTTAACATTTAATCTTTTGACTTTAAATGACTGTTGGATGTGAATTATTACTTTTTCAACTAAAATAAGTGTGTTTAAAGTCATTTCTGTGCCTGAAATTGGTCAAAATTGAAACTTTTGAGTAAGCGAAAACTCTGTAAAAATGGCAATTTTGGTCACTGTGAGGGTTTAAAAAGTGGTTATTCAACATGACGCCCGATCCAAATGACATTTTCAATCATTTTTGGTAGAGTCCAAAAAATCAATTTTCTGATGAAAAAGGTTAACCCCGGACCTGTCGAATGTTCAAAAAAGTGGTCAACATTGATGAAATTTTAACATTTAATCTTTTGACTTTAAATGACTGTTGGATGTGAATTATTACTTTTTCAACTAAAATAAGTGTGTTTAAAGTCATTTCTGTGCCTGAAATTGGTCAAAAATGAAGCTTTTGAGTAAGCGAAAACTCTGTAAAAATGGCAATTTTGGTCACTGTGAGGGTTTAAAAAGTGGTTATTCTACACGAGGCCCGATCCAAATGACATTTTGAATCATTTTTGGTAGAGTCCAAAAAATCAATTTTCTGATGAAAAAGGTTGACCCCGGACCTGTCGAATGTTCAAAAAAGTGGTCAACATTGATGAAATTTTAACATTTAATCTTTTGACTTTAAATGACTGTTGGATGTGAATTATTACTTTTTCAACTAAAATAGGTTTGTTTAAAGTCATTTCTGTGCCTGAAATTGGTCAAAATTGAAGCTTTTGAGAAAGCGAAAACTCTGTAAAAATGGCAATTTTGGTCACTGTGAGGGTTTAAAAAGTGGTTATTCAACATGACGCCCGATCCAAATGACATTTTCAATCATTTTTGGTAGAGTCCCAAAAATCAATTTTCTGATGAAAAACGATGACCCCGGACCTGTTGAATGTTCAAAAAATTGGTCAATATTGATGAAATTTTAACATTTAAACTTTTGACTTTAAATGACTGTTGGATGTGAATTAATACTTTTTCAACTAAAATAAGTGTGTTTAAAGTCATTTCTTTGCCTGAAATTGGTCAAAATTGAAGCTTTTGAGTAAGCGAAAACTCTGTAAAAATGGCAATTTTGGTCACTGTGAGGGTTTAAAAAGTGGTTATTCAACATGCGGCCCGATCCAAATGACATTTTGAATCATTTTTGGTAGAGTCCAAAAAATCAATTTTCTGATGAAAAACGATGACCCCGGACCTGTCGATCGTTCAAAAAAGTGGTCAATATTGATGAAATTTTAACATTTAATCTTTTGACTTTAAATGACTGTTGGATGTGAATTATTACTTTTTCAACTAAAATAAGTGTGTTTAAAGTCATTTCTGTGCCTGAAATTGGTCAAAATTGAAGCTTTTGAGTAAGCGAAAACTCTGTAAAAATGGCAATTTTGGTCACTGTGAGGGTTTAAAAAGTGGTTATTCTACACGAGGCCCGATCCAAATGACATTTTGAATCATTTTTGGTAGAGTCCAAAAAATCAATTTTCTGATGAAAAAGGTTGACCCCGGACCTGTCGAATGTTCAAAAAAGTGGTCAACATTGATGAAATTTTAACATTTAATCTTTTGACTTTAAATGACTGTTGGATGTGAATTATTACTTTTTCAACTAAAATAAGTGTGTTTAAAGTCATTCTGTGCCTGAAATTGGTAAAAAATGAAGCTTTTGAGTAAGCGAAAACTCTGTAAAAATGGCAATTTTGGTCACTGTGAGGGTTTAAAAAGTGGTATTCAACATGAGGCCCGGTCCAAATGACATTTTGAATCATTTTTGGTAGAGTCCAAAAAATCAATTTTCTGATGAAAAAGGTTGACCCCGGACCTGTCGAATGTTCAAAAAAGTGGTCAACATTGATGAAATTTTAACATTTAATCTTTTCACTTTAAATGACTGTTGGATGTGAATTATTACTTTTTCAACTAAAATAAGTGTGTTTAAAGTCATTTCTGTGCCTGAAATTGGTCAAAATTGAAGCTTTTGAGAAAGCGAAAACTCTGTAAAAATGGCAATTTTGGTCACTGTGAGGGTTTAAAAAGTGGTTATTCAACATGACACCCGATCCAAATGACATTTTCAATCATTTTTGGTAGAGTCCAAAAAATCAATTTTCTGATGAAATAGGTTAACCCCGGACCTGTAGAATGTTCAAAAAAGTGGTCAACATTGATGAAATTTTAACATTTAATCTTTTGACTTTAAATGACTGTTGGATGTGAATTATTACTTTTTCAACTAAAATAAGTGTGTTTAAAGTCATTTCTGTGCCTGAAATTGGTCAAAAATGAAGCTTTTGAGTAAGCGAAACTCTGTAAAAATGGCAATTTTGGTCACTGTGAGGGTTTAAAAAGTGGTTATTCTACACGAGGCCCGATCCAAATGACATTTTGAATCATTTTTGGTAGAGTCCAAAAAATCAATTTTCTGATGAAAAAGGTTGACCCCGGACCTGTCGAATGTTCCAAAAAGTGGTCAATATTGATGAAATTTTAACATTTAATCTTTTGACTTTAAATGACTGTTGGATGTGAATTAATACTTTTTCAACTAAAATAAGTGTGTTTAAAGTCATTTCTTTGCCTGAAATTGGTCAAAATTGAAGCTTTTGAGTAAGCGAAAACTCTGTAAAAATGGCAATTTTGGTCACTGTGAGGGTATAAAAAGTGGTTATTCTATATGAGGCCCGATCCAAATGACATTTTGAATCATTTTTGGTAGAGTCCAAAAAATCAATTTTCTGATGAAAAAGGTTGACCCCGGACCTGTCGCATGTTCAAAAAAGTGGTCAACATTGATGAAATTTTAACATTTAATCTTATGACTTTAAATGACTGTTGGATGTGAATTATTACTTTTTCAACTAAAATAAGTGTGTTTAAAGTCATTTCTTTGCCTGAAATTGGTCAAAATTGAAGCTTTTGAGTAAGCGAAAACTCTGTAAAAATGGCAATTTTGGTCCCTGTGAGGGTTTAAAAAGTGGTTATTCAACATGACGCCCGATCCAAATGACATTTTCAATAATTTTTGGTAGAGTCCAAAAAATCAAATTTTCTGAGGAAAAAGGTTGACCCCGGACCTGTTGAATGTTCAAAAAAGTGGTCAATATTGATGAAATTTTAACATTTAATCTTTTGACTTTAAATGACTGTTGGATGTGAATTAATACTTTTTCAACTAAAATAAGTGTGTTTAAAGTCATTTCTTTGCCTGAAATTGGTCAAAATTGAAGCTTTTGAGTAAGCGAAAACTCTGTAAAAATGGCAATTTTGGTCCCTGTGAGGGTTTAAAAAGTGGTTATTCAACATGACGCCCGATCCAAATGACATTTTCAATCATTTTTGGTAGAGTCCAAAAAATCAATTTTCTGATGAAAAAGGTTGACCCCGGACCTGTCGAATGTTCAAAAAAGTGGTCAACATTGATGAAATTTTAACATTTAATCTTTTGACTTTAAATGACTGTTGGATGTGAATTATTACTTTTTCAACTAAAATAAGTGTGTTTAAAGTCATTTCTGTGCCTGAAATTGGTCAAAATTGAAGCTTTTGAGTAAGCGAAAACTCTGTAAAAATGGCAATTTTGGTCACTGTGAGGGTTTCAAAAGTGGTTATTCTACACGAGGCCCGATCCAAATGACATTTTGAATCATTTTTGGTAGAGTCCAAAAAATCAATTTTCTGATGAAAAAGGTTGACCCCGGACCTGTCGAATGTTCAAAAAAGTGGTCAACATTGATGAAATTTTTACATTTAATCTTTTGACTTTAAATGACTGTTGGATGTGAATTATTACTTTTTCAACTAAAATAAGTTTGTTTAAAGTCATTTCTGGGCCTGAAATTGGTCAAAATTGAAGCTTTTGAGAAAGCGAAAACGCTGTAAAAATGGCAATTTTGGTAACTGTGAGGGTTTAAAAAGTGGTTATTCAACATGACGCCCGATCCAAATGACATTTTCAATCATTTTTGGTAGAGTCCAAAAAAATCAATTTTCTGATGAAAAACGATGACCCCGGACCTGTCGATCGTTCAAAAAAGTGGTCAATATTGATGACATTTTAACATTTAATCTTTTGACTTTAAATGACTGTTGGATGTGAATTATTACTTTTTCAACTAAAATAAGTGTGTTTAAAGTCATTTCTGTGCCTGAAATTGGTCAAAATTGAAGCTTTTGAGAAAGCGAAAACTTTGTAAAAATGGCAATTTTGGTCACTGTGAGGGTTTAAAAAGTGGTTATTCAACATGACGCCCGATCCAAATGACATTTTCAATCATTTTTGGTAGAGTCCAAAAAATCAATTTTCTGATGAAAAAGGTTAACCCCGGACCTGTAGAATGTTCAAAAAAGTGGTCAACATTGATGAAATTTTAACATTTAATCTTTTGACTTTAAATGACTGTTGGATGTGAATTATTACTTTTTCAACTAAAATAAGTGTGTTTAAAGTCATTTCTGTGCCTGAAATTGGTCAAAAATGAAGCTTTTGAGTAAGCGAAAACTCTGTAAAAATGGCAATTTTGGTCACTGTGAGGGTTTAAAAAGTGGTTATTCTACACGAGGCCCGATCCAAATGACATTTTGAATCATTTTTGGTAGAGTCCAAAAAATCAATTTTCTGATGAAAAAGGTTGACCCCGGACCTGTCGAATGTTCAAAAAAGTGGTCAACATTGATGAAATTTTAACATTTAATCTTTTGACTTTAAATGACTGGTGGATGTGAATCATTACTTTTTCAACTAAAATAAGTGTGTTTAAAGTCATTTCTGTGCCTGAAATTGGTCAAAAATGAAGCTTTTGAGTAAGCGAAAACTCTGTAAAAATGGCAATTTTGGTCACTGTGAGGGTTTAAAAAGTGGTTATTCTACACGAGGCCCGATCCAAATGACATTTTGAATCATTTTTGGTAGAGTCCAAAAAATCAATTTTCTGATGAAAAAGGTTGACCCCGGACCTGTCGAATGATCAAAAAAGTGGTCAACATTGATGAAATTTTAACATTTAATCTTTTGACTTTAAATGACTGTTGGATGTGAATTATTACTTTTTCAACTAAAATAAGTGTGTTTAAAGTCATTTCTGTGCCTGAAATTGGTCAAAATTGAAGCTTTTGAGTAAGCGAAAACTCTGTAAAAATGGCAATTTTGGTCACTGTGAGGGTTTAAAAAGTGGTTATTCTACACGAGGCCCGATCCAAATGACATTTTGAATCATTTTTGGTAGAGTCCAAAAAATCAATTTTCTGATGAAAAAGGTTGACCCCGGACCTGTCGAATGTTCAAAAAAGTGGTCAACATTGATGAAATTTTAACATTTAATCTTTTGACTTTAAATGACTGTTGGATGTGAATTATTACTTTTTCAACTAAAATAAGTGTGTTTAAAGTCATTTCTGTGCCTGAAATTGGTCAAAATTGAAGCTTTTAAGTAAGCGAAAACTCTGTAAAAATGGCAATTTTGGTCACTGTGAGGGTATAAAAAGTGGTTATTCTATATGAGGCCCGATCCAAATGACATTTTGAATCATTTTTGGTAGAGTCCAAAAAATCAATTTTCTGATGAAAAAGGTTGACCCCGGACCTGTCGCATGTTCAAAAAAGTGGTCAACATTGATGAAATTTTAACATTTAATCTTATGACTTTAAATGACTGGTGGATGTGAATCATTACTTTTTCAACTAAAATAAGTGTGTTTAAAGTCATTTCTGTGCCTGAAATTGGTCAAAATTGAAACTTTTGAGTAAGCGAAAACTCTGTAAAAATGGCAATTTTGGTCACTGTGAGGGTTTAAAAAGTGGTTATTCAACATGACGCCCGATCCAAATGACATTTTCAATCATTTTTGGTAGAGTCCAAAAAATCAATTTTCTGATGAAAAAGGTTAACCCCGGACCTGTCGAATGTTCAAAAAAGTGGTCAACATTGATGAAATTTTAACATTTAATCTTTTGACTTTAAATGACTGTTGGATGTGAATTATTACTTTTTCAACTAAAATAAGTGTGTTTAAAGTCATTTCTGTGCCTGAAATTGGTCAAAAATGAAGCTTTTGAGTAAGCGAAAACTCTGTAAAAATGGCAATTTTGGTCACTGTGAGGGTTTAAAAAGTGGTTATTCTACACGAGGCCCGATCCAAATGACATTTTGAATCATTTTTGGTAGAGTCCAAAAAATCAATTTTCTGATGAAAAAGGTTGACCCCGGACCTGTCGAATGTTCAAAAAAGTGGTCAACATTGATGAAATTTTAACATTTAATCTTTTGACTTTAAATGACTGTTGGATGTGAATTATTACTTTTTCAACTAAAATAGGTTTGTTTAAAGTCATTTCTGTGCCTGAAATTGGTCAAAATTGAAGCTTTTGAGAAAGCGAAAACTCTGTAAAAATGGCAATTTTGGTCACTGTGAGGGTTTTAAAAGTGGTTATTCAACATGACGCCCGATCCAAATGACATTTTCAATCATTTTTGGTAGAGTCCCAAAAATCAATTTTCTGATGAAAAACGATGACCCCGGACCTGTTGAATGTTCAAAAAATTGGTCAATATTGATGAAATTTTAACATTTAAACTTTTGACTTTAAATGACTGTTGGATGTGAATTAATACTTTTTCAACTAAAATAAGTGTGTTTAAAGTCATTTCTTTGCCTGAAATTGGTCAAAATTGAAGCTTTTGAGTAAGCGAAAACTCTGTAAAAATGGCAATTTTGGTCACTGTGAGGGTTTAAAAAGTGGTTATTCAACATGCGGCCCGATCCAAATGACATTTTGAATCATTTTTGGTAGAGTCCAAAAAATCAATTTTCTGATGAAAAACGATGACCCCGGACCTGTCGATCGTTCAAAAAAGTGGTCAATATTGATGAAATTTTAACATTTAATCTTTTGACTTTAAATGACTGTTGGATGTGAATTATTACTTTTTCAACTAAAATAAGTGTGTTTAAAGTCATTTCTGTGCCTGAAATTGGTCAAAATTGAAGCTTTTGAGTAAGCGAAAACTCTGTAAAAATGGCAATTTTGGTCACTGTGAGGGTTTAAAAAGTGGTTATTCTACACGAGGCCCGATCCAAATGACATTTTGAATCATTTTTGGTAGAGTCCAAAAAATCAATTTTCTGATGAAAAAGGTTGACCCCGGACCTGTCGAATGTTCAAAAAAGTGGTCAACATTGATGAAATTTTAACATTTAATCTTTTGACTTTAAATGACTGTTGGATGTGAATTATTACTTTTTCAACTAAAATAAGTGTGTTTAAAGTCATTTCTGTGCCTGAAATTGGTCAAAATTGAAGCTTTTGAGAAAGCGAAAACTCTGTAAAAATGGCAATTTTGGTCACTGTGAGGGTTTAAAAAGTGGTTATTCAACATGACACCCGATCCAAATGACATTTTCAATCATTTTTGGTAGAGTCCAAAAAATCAATTTTCTGATGAAATAGGTTAACCCCGGACCTGTAGAATGTTCAAAAAAGTGGTCAACATTGATGAAATTTTAACATTTAATCTTTTGACTTTAAATGACTGTTGGATGTGAATTATTACTTTTTCAACTAAAATAAGTGTGTTTAAAGTCATTTCTGTGCCTGAAATTGGTCAAAAATGAAGCTTTTGAGTAAGCGAAACTCTGTAAAAATGGCAATTTTGGTCACTGTGAGGGTTTAAAAAGTGGTTATTCTACACGAGGCCCGATCCAAATGACATTTTGAATCATTTTTGGTAGAGTCCAAAAAATCAATTTTCTGATGAAAAAGGTTGACCCCGGACCTGTCGAATGTTCCAAAAAGTGGTCAATATTGATGAAATTTTAACATTTAATCTTTTGACTTTAAATGACTGTTGGATGTGAATTAATACTTTTTCAACTAAAATAAGTGTGTTTAAAGTCATTTCTTTGCCTGAAATTGGTCAAAATTGAAGCTTTTGAGTAAGCGAAAACTCTGTAAAAATGGCAATTTTGGTCCCTGTGAGGGTTTAAAAAGTGGTTATTCAACATGACGCCCGATCCAAATGACATTTTCAATCATTTTTGGTAGAGTCCAAAAAATCAATTTTCTGATGAAAAAGGTTAACCCCGGACCTGTCGAATGTTCAAAAAAGTGGTCAACATTGATGAAATTTTAACATTTAATCTTTTGACTTTAAATGACTGTTGGATGTGAATTATTACTTCTTCAACTAAAATAAGTGTGTTTAAAGTCATTTCTGTGCCTGAAATTGGTCAAAATTGAAGCTTTTGAGTAAGCGAAAACTCTGTAAAAATGGCAATTTTGGTCACTGTGAGGGTTTAAAAAGTGGTTATTCAACATGAGGCCCGATCCAAATGACATTTTGAATCATTTTTGGTAGAGTCCAAAAAATCAATTTTCTGATGAAAAAGGTTGACCCCGGACCTGTCGAATGTTCAAAAAAGTGGTCAACATTGATGAAATTTTAACATTTAATCTTTTGACTTTAAATGACTGTTGGATGTGAATTATTACTTTTTCAACTAAAATAAGTGTGTTTAAAGTCATTTCTGTGCCTGAAATTGGTCAAAAATGAAGCTTTTGAGTAAGCGAAAACTCTGTAAAAATGGCAATTTTGGTCACTGTGAGGGTTTCAAAAGTGGTTATTCTACACGAGGCCCGATCCAAATGACATTTTGAATCATTTTTGGTAGAGTCCAAAAAATCAATTTTCTGATGAAAAAGGTTGACCCCGGACCTGTCGAATGTTCAAAAAAGTGGTCAACATTGATGAAATTTTTACATTTAATCTTTTGACTTTAAATGACTGTTGGATGTGAATTATTACTTTTTCAACTAAAATAAGTTTGTTTAAAGTCATTTCTGGGCCTGAAATTGGTCAAAATTGAAGCTTTTGAGAAAGCGAAAACGCTGTAAAAATGGCAATTTTGGTAACTGTGAGGGTTTAAAAAGTGGTTATTCAACATGACGCCCGATCCAAATGACATTTTCAATCATTTTTGGTAGAGTCCAAAAAAATCAATTTTCTGATGAAAAACGATGACCCCGGACCTGTCGATCGTTCAAAAAAGTGGTCAATATTGATGACATTTTAACATTTAATCTTTTGACTTTAAATGACTGTTGGATGTGAATTATTACTTTTTCAACTAAAATAAGTGTGTTTAAAGTCATTTCTGTGCCTGAAATTGGTCAAAATTGAAGCTTTTAAGTAAGCGAAAACTCTGTAAAAATAGCAATTTTGGTCACTGTGAGGGTTTAAAAAGTGGTTATTCAACATGAGGCCCGATCCAAATGACATTTTGAATCATTTTTGGTAGAGTCCAAAAAATCAATTTTCTGATGAAAAAGGTTGACCCCGGACCTGTTGAATGTTCAAAAAAGTGGTCAATATTGATGAAATGTTAACATTTAATCTTTTGACTTTAAATGACTGTTGGATGTGAATTAATACTTTTTCAACTAACATAAGTGTGTTTAAAGTCATTTCTGTGCCTGAAATTGGTCAAAATTGAAGCTTTTGAGTAAGCGAAAACTCTGTAAAAATGGCAATTTTGGTCACTGTGAGGGTTTAAAAATTGGTTATTCTACATGAGGCCCGATCCAAATGACATTTTGAATCATTTTTGGTAGAGTCCAAAAAATCAATTTTCTGATGAAAAAGGTTGACCCCGGACCTGTCGAATGTTCAAAAAAGTGGTCAACATTGATGAAATTTTAACATTTAATCTTTTGACTTTAAATGACTGTTGGATGTGAATTATTACTTTTTCAACTAAAATACGTGTGTTTAAAGTCATTTCTGTGCCTGAAATTGGTCAAAATTGAAGCTTTTGAGAAAGCGAAAACTCTGTAAAAATGGCAATTTTGGTCACTGTGAGGGTTTAAAAAGTGGTTATTCAACATGACGCCCGATCCAAATGACATTTTCAATCATTTTTGGTAGAGTCCAAAAAATCAATTTTCTGATGAAAAAGGTTAACCCCGGACCTGTAGAATGTTCAAAAAAGTGGTCAACATTGATGAAATTTTAACATTTAATCTTTTGACTTTAAATGACTGTTGGATGTGAATTATTACTTTTTCAACTAAAATAAGTGTGTTTAAAGTCATTTCTGTGCGTGAAATTGGTCAAAAATGAAGCTTTTGAGTAAGCGAAAACTCTGTAAAAATGGCAATTTTGGTCACTGTGAGGGTTTAAAAAGTGGTTATTCTACACGAGGCCCGATCCAAATGACATTTTGAATCATTTTTGGTAGAGTCCAAAAAATCCATTTTCTGATGAAAAAGGTTGACCCCGGACCTGTCGAATGTTCAAAAAAGTGGTCAACATTGATGAAATTTTAACATTTAATCTTTTGACTTTAAATGACTGGTGGATGTGAATCATTACTTTTTCAACTAAAATAAGTGTGTTTAAAGTCATTTCTGTGCCTGAAATTGGTCAAAAATGAAGCTTTTGAGTAAGCGAAAACTCTGTAAAAATGGCAATTTTGGTCACTGTGAGGGTTTAAAAAGTGGTTATTCTACACGAGGCCCGATCCAAATGACATTTTGAATCATTTTTGGTAGAGTCCAAAAAATCAATTTTCTGATGAAAAAGGTTGACCCCGGACCTGTCGAATGTTCAAAAAAGTGGTCAACATTGATGAAATTTTAACATTTAATCTTTTGACTTTAAATGACTGTTGGATGTGAATTATTACTTTTTCAACTAAAATAAGTGTGTTTAAAGTCATTTCTGTGCCTGAAATTGGTCAAAATTGAAGCTTTTAAGTAAGCGAAAACTCTGTAAAAATGGCAATTTTGGTCACTGTGAGGGTATAAAAAGTGGTTATTCTATATGAGGCCCGATCCAAATGACATTTTGAATCATTTTTGGTAGAGTCCAAAAAATCAATTTTCTGATGAAAAAGGTTGACCCCGGACCTGTCGCATGTTCAAAAAAGTGGTCAACATTGATGAAATTTTAACATTTAATCTTATGACTTTAAATGACTGTTGGATGTGAATTATTACTTTTTCAACTAAAATAAGTGTGTTTAAAGTCATTTCTTTGCCTGAAATTGGTCAAAATTGAAGCTTTTGAGTAAGCGAAAACTCTGTAAAAATGGCAATTTTGGTCCCTGTGAGGGTTTAAAAAGTGGTTATTCAACATGACGCCCGATCCAAATGACATTTTCAATAATTTTTGGTAGAGTCCAAAAAATCAAATTTTCTGAGGAAAAAGGTTGACCCCGGACCTGTTGAATGTTCAAAAAAGTGGTCAATATTGATGAAATTTTAACATTTAATCTTTTGACTTTAAATGACTGTTGGATGTGAATTAATACTTTTTCAACTAAAATAAGTGTGTTTAAAGTCATTTCTTTGCCTGAAATTGGTCAAAATTGAAGCTTTTGAGTAAGCGAAAACTCTGTAAAAATGGCAATTTTGGTCCCTGTGAGGGTTTAAAAAGTGGTTATTCAACATGACGCCCGATCCAAATGACATTTTCAATCATTTTTGGTAGAGTCCAAAAAATCAATTTTCTGATGAAAAAGGTTGACCCCGGACCTGTCGAATGTTCAAAAAAGTGGTCAACATTGATGAAATTTTAACATTTAATCTTTTGACTTTAAATGACTGTTGGATGTGAATTATTACTTTTTCAACTAAAATAAGTGTGTTTAAAGTCATTTCTGTGCCTGAAATTGGTCAAAATTGAAGCTTTTGAGTAAGCGAAAACTCTGTAAAAATGGCAATTTTGGTCACTGTGAGGGTTTAAAAAGTGGTTATTCTACACGAGGCCCGATCCAAATGACATTTTGAATCATTTTTGGTAGAGTCCAAAAAATCAATTTTCTGATGAAAAAGGTTAACCCCGGACCTGTCGAATGTTCAAAAAAGTGGTCAACATTGATGAAATTTTAACATTTAATCTTTTGACTTTAAATGACTGTTGGATGTGAATTATTACTTCTTCAACTAAAATAAGTGTGTTTAAAGTCATTTCTGTGCCTGAAATTGGTCAAAATTGAAGCTTTTGAGTAAGCGAAAACTCTGTAAAAATGGCAATTTTGGTCACTGTGAGGGTTTAAAAAGTGGTTATTCAACATGAGGCCCGATCCAAATGACATTTTGAATCATTTTTGGTAGAGTCCAAAAAATCAATTTTCTGATGAAAAAGGTTGACCCCGGACCTGTCGAATGTTCAAAAAAGTGGTCAACATTGATGAAATTTTAACATTTAATCTTTTGACTTTAAATGACTGTTGGATGTGAATTATTACTTTTTCAACTAAAATAAGTGTGTTTAAAGTCATTTCTGTGCCTGAAATTGGTCAAAAATGAAGCTTTTGAGTAAGCGAAAACTCTGTAAAAATGGCAATTTTGGTCACTGTGAGGGTTTCAAAAGTGGTTATTCTACACGAGGCCCGATCCAAATGACATTTTGAATCATTTTTGGTAGAGTCCAAAAAATCAATTTTCTGATGAAAAAGGTTGACCCCGGACCTGTCGTCGAATGTTCAAAAAAGTGGTCAACATTGATGAAATTTTAACATTTAATCTTTTGACTTTAAATGACTGTTGGATGTGAATTATTACTTTTTCAACTAAAATAAGTGTGTTTAAAGTCATTTCTGTGCCTGAAATTGGTCAAAAATGAAGCTTTTGAGTAAGCGAAAACTCTGTAAAAATGGCAATTTTGGTCACTGTGAGGGTTTAAAAAGTGGTTATTCTACACGAGGCCCGATCCAAATGACATTTTGAATCATTTTTGGTAGAGTCCAAAAAATCAATTTTCTGATGAAAAAGGTTGACCCCGGACCTGTCGAATGTTCAAAAAAGTGGTCAACATTGATGAAATTTTAACATTTAATCTTTTGACTTTTAATGACTGTTGGATGTGAATTATTACTTTTTCAACTAAAATAAGTGTGTTTAAAGTCATTTCTGTGCCTGAAATTGGTCAAAATTGAAGCTTTTGAGTAAGCGAAAACTCTGTAAAAATGGCAATTTTGGTCACTGTGAGGGTTTAAAAAGTGGTTATTCTACATGAGGCCCGATCCAAATGACATTTTGAATCATTTTTGGTAGAGTCCAAAAAATCAATTTTCTGATGAAAAAGGTTGACCCCGGACCTGTCGAATGTTCAAAAAAGTGGTCAACATTGATGAAATTTTAACATTTAATCTTTTGACTTTAAATGACTGTTGGATGTGAATTATTACTTTTTCAACTAAAATAAGTGTGTTTAAAGTCATTTCTGTGCCTGAAATTGGTCAAAATTGAAGCTTTTAAGTAAGCGAAAACTCTGTAAAAATGGCAATTTTGGTCACTGTGAGGGTATAAAAAGTGGTTATTCTATATGAGGCCTGATCCAAATGACATTTTGAATCATTTTTGGTAGAGTCCAAAAAATCAATTTTCTGATGAAAAAGGTTGACCCCGGACCTGTCGCATGTTCAAAAAAGTGGTCAACATTGATGAAATTTTAACATTTAATCTTTTGACTTTAAATGACTGTTGGATGTGAATTATTACTTTTTCAACTAAAATAAGTGTGTTTAAAGTCATTTCTGTGCCTGAAATTGGTCAAAAATGAAGCTTTTGAGTAAGCGAAAACTCTGTAAAAATGGCAATTTTGGTCACTGTGAGGGTTTAAAAAGTGGTTATTCTACACGAGGCCCGATCCAAATGACATTTTGAATCATTTTTGGTAGAGTCCAAAAAATCAATTTTCAGATGAAAAAGGTTGACCCCGGACCTGTCGAATGTTCAAAAAAGTGGTCAACATTGATGACATTTTAACATTTAATCTTTTTACTTTAAATGACTGTTGGATGTGAATTGTTACTTTTTCAACTAAAATAAGTTTGTTTAAAGTCATTTCTGTGCCTGAAATTGGTCAAAATTGAAGCTTTTGAGAAAGCGAAAACTCTGTAAAAATGGCAATTTTGGTCACTGTGAGGGTTTAAAATGTGGTTATTCAACATGACGCCCGATCCAAATGACATTTTGAATCATTTTTGGTATAGTCCAAAAAATCAATTTTCTGATGAAAAACGATGACCCCGGACCTGTCGATCGTTCAAAAAAGTGGTCAATATTGATGAAATTTTAACATTTAATCTTTTGACTTTAAATGACTGTTGGATGTGAATTATTACTTTTTCAACTAAAATAAGTGTGTTTAAAGTCATTTCTGTGCCTGAAATTGGTCAAAATTGAAGCTTTTGAGTAAGCGAAAACTCTGTAAAAATGGCAATTTTGGTCACTGTGAGGGTTTAAAAAGTGGTTATTCAACATGACGCCCGATCCAAATGACATTTTCAATCATTTTTGGTAGAGTCCAAAAAATCAATTTTCTGATGAAAAAGGTTAACCCCGGACCTGTCGAATGTTCAAAAAAGTGGTCAACATTGATGAAATTTTAACATTTAATCTTTTGACTTTAAATGACTGTTGGATGTGAATTATTACTTTTTCAACTAAAATAAGTGTGTTTAAAGTCATTTCTGTGCCTGAAATTGGTCAAAAATGAAGCTTTTGAGTAAGCGAAAACTCTGTAAAAATGGCAATTTTGGTCACTGTGAGGGTTTAAAAAGTGGTTATTCTACACGAGGCCCGATCCAAATGACATTTTGAATCATTTTTGGTAGAGTCCAAAAAATCAATTTTCTGATGAAAAAGGTTGACCCCGGACCTGTCGAATGTTCAAAAAAGTGGTCAACATTGATGAAATTTTAACATTTAATCTTTTGACTTTAAATGACTGTTGGATGTGAATTATTACTTTTTCAACTAAAATAGGTTTGTTTAAAGTCATTTCTGTGCCTGAAATTGGTCAAAATTGAAGCTTTTGAGAAAGCGAAAACTCTGTAAAAATGGCAATTTTGGTCACTGTGAGGGTTTAAAAAGTGGTTATTCAACATGACGCCCGATCCAAATGACATTTTCAATCATTTTTGGTAGAGTCCAAAAAATTAATTTTCTGATGAAAAAGGTTGACCCCGGACCTGTCGAATGTTCAAAAAAGTGGTCAACATTGATGAAATTTTAACATTTAATCTTTTGACTTTAAATGACTGTTGGATGTGAATTATTACTTTTTCAACTAAAATAAGTGTGTTTAAAGTCATTTCTGTGCCTGAAATTGGTCAAAAATGAAGCTTTAGAGTAAGCGAAAACTCTGTAAAAATGGCAATTTTGGTCACTGTGAGGGTTTAAAAAGTGGTTATTCTATATGAGGCCCGATCCAAATGACATTTTGAATCATTTTTGGTAGAGTCCAAAAAATCAATTTTCTGATGAAAAAGGTTGACCCCGGACCTGTCGCATGTTCAAAAAAGTGGTCAACATTGATGAAATTTTAACATTTAATCTTTTGACTTTAAATGACTGTTGGATGTGAATTATTACTTTTTCAACTAAAATAAGTGTGTTTAAAGTCATTTCTTTGCCTGAAATTGGTCAAAATTGAAGCTTTTGAGTAAGCAAAAACTCTGTAAAAATGGCAATTTTGGTCACTGTGAGGGTTTAAAAAGTGGTTATTCTACATGAGGCCCGATCCAAATGATATTTTGAATCATTTTTGGTAGAGTCCAAAAAATTAATTTTCTGATGAAAAAGGTTGACCCCGGACCTGTCGAATGTTCAAAAAAGTGGTCAACATTGATGAAATTTTAACATTTAATCTTTTGACTTTAAATGACTGTTGGATGTGAATTATTACTTTTTCAACTAAAATAAGTGTGTTTAAAGTCATTTCTGTGCCTGAAATTGGTCAAAAATGAAGCTTTTGAGTAAGCGAAAACTCTGTAAAAATGGCAATTTTGGTCACTGTGAGGGTTTAAAAATTGGTTATTCTACACGAGGCCCGATCCAAATGACATTTTGAATCATTTTTGGTAGAGTCCAAAAAATCAATTTTCTGATGAAAAAGGTTGACCCCGGACCTGTCGAATGTTCAAAAAAGTGGTCAACATTGATGAAATTTTAACATTTAATCTTTTGACTTTAAATGACTGTTGGATGTGAATTATTACTTTTTCAACTAAAATAAGTGTGTTTAAAGTCATTTCTGTGCCTGAAATTGGTCAAAATTGAAGCTTTTGAGTAAGCGAAAACTCTGTAAAAATGGCAATTTTGGTCACTGTGAGGGTTTAAAAAGTGGTTATTCTACATGAGGCCCGATCCAAATGACATTTTGAATCATTTTTGGTAGAGTCCAAAAAATTCAATTTTCTGATGAAAAAGGTTGACCCCGGACCTGTCGAATGTTCAAAAAAGTGGTCAACATTGATGAAATTTTAACATTTAATCTTTTGACTTTAAATGACTGTTGGATGTGAATTATTACTTTTTCAACTAAAATAAGTGTGTTTAAAGTCATTTCTGTGCCTGAAATTGGTCAAAATTGAAGCTTTTAAGTAAGCGAAAACTCTGTAAAAATGGCAATTTTGGTCACTGTGAGGGTATAAAAAGTGGTTATTCTATATGAGGCCCGATCCAAATGACATTTTGAATCATTTTTGGTAGAGTCCAAAAAATCAATTTTCTGATGAAAAAGGTTGACCCCGGACCTGTCGCATGTTCAAAAAAGTGGTCAACATTGATGAAATTTTAACATTTAATCTTTTGACTTTAAATGACTGTTGGATGTGAATTATTACTTTTTCAACTAAAATAAGTGTGTTTAAAGTCATTTCTTTGCCTGAAATTGGTCAAAAATGAAGCTTTTGAGTAAGCGAAAACTCTGTAAAAATGGCAATTTTGGTCACTGTGAGGGTTTAAAAAGTGGTTATTCTACACGAGGCCCGATCCAAATGACATTTTGAATCATTTTTGGCAGAGTCCAAAAAATCAATTTTCAGATGAAAAAGGTTGACCCCGGACCTGTCGAATGTTCAAAAAAGTGGTCAACATTGATGACATTTTAACATTTAATCTTTTTACTTTAAATGACTGTTGGATGTGAATTATTACTTTTTCAACTAAAATAAGTTTGTTTAAAGTCATTTCTGTGCCTGAAATTGGTCAAAATTGAAGCTTTTGAGAAAGCGAAAACTCTGTAAAAATGGCAATTTTGGTCACTGTGAGGGTTTAAAATGTGGTTATTCAACATGACGCCCGATCCAAATGACATTTTCAATCATTTTTGGTAGAGTCCAAAAAATCAATTTTCTGATGAAAAAGGTTAACCCCGGACCTGTCGAATGTTCAAAAAAGTGGTCAACATTGATGAAATTTTAACATTTAATCTTTTGACTTTAAATGACTGTTGGATGTGAATTATTACTTTTTCAACTAAAATAAGTGTGTTTAAAGTCATTTCTGTGCCTGAAATTGGTCAAAATTGAAGCTTTTAAGTAAGCGAAAACTCTGTAAAAATGGCAATTTTGGTCACTGTGAGGGTATAAAAAGTGGTTATTCTATATGAGGCCCGATCCAAATGACATTTTGAATCATTTTTGGTAGAGTCCAAAAAATCAATTTTCTGATGAAAAAGGTTGACCCCGGACCTGTCGCATGTTCAAAAAAGTGGTCAACATTGATGAAATTTTAACATTTAATCTTTTGACTTTAAATGACTGTTGGATGTGAATTATTACTTTTTCAACTAAAATAAGTGTGTTTAAAGTCATTTCTTTGCCTGAAATTGGTCAAAATTGAAGCTTTTGAGTAAGCGAAAACTCTGTAAAAATGGCAATTTTGGTCACTGTGAGGGTTTAAAAAGTGGTTATTCTACATGAGGCCCCATCCAAAAGACATTTTGAATCATTTATGGTAGAGTCCAAAAAATTAATTTTCTGATGAAAAAGGTTGACCCCGGACCTGTCGAATGTTCAAAAAAGTGGTCAACATTGATGAAATTTTAACATTTAATCTTTTGACTTTAAATGACTGTTGGATGTGAATTATTACTTTTTCAACTAAAATAAGTGTGTTTAAAGTCATTTCTGTGCCTGAAATTGGTCAAAAATGAAGCTTTTGAGTAAGCGAAAACTCTGTAAAAATGGCAATTTTGGTCACTGTGAGGGTTTAAAAAGTGGTTATTCTACATGAGGCCCCATCCAAATGACATTTAGAATCATTTATGGTAGAGTCCAAAAAATTAATTTTCTGATGAAAAAGGTTGACCCCGGACCTGTCGAATGTTCAAAAAAGTGGTCAACATTGATGAAATTTTAACATTTAATCTTTTGACTTTAAATGACTGTTGGATGTGAATTATTACTTTTTCAACTAAAATAGGTGTGTTTAAAGTCATTTCTTTGCCTGAAATTGGTCAAAATTGAAGCTTTTGAGTAAGCGAAAACTCTGTAAAAATGGCAATTTTGGTCACTGTGAGGGTTTAAAAAGTGGTTATTCTATATGATGCCCGATCCAAATGACATTTTGAATCATTTTTGGTAGAGTCCAAAAAATCAATTTTCTGATGAAAAAGGTTAACCCCGGACCTGTCGAATGTTCAAAAAAGTGGTCAACATTGATGAAATTTTAACATTTAATCTTTTGACTTTAAATGACTGTTGGATGTGAATTATTACTTTTTCAACTAAAATAAGTGTGTTTAAAGTCATTTCTGTGCCTGAAATTGGTCAAAAATGAAGCTTTTGAGTAAGCGAAAACTCTGTAAAAATGGCAATTTTGGTCACTGTGAGGGTTTAAAAAGTGGTTATTCTACACGAGGCCCGATCCAAATGACATTTTGAATCATTTTTGGCAGAGTCCAAAAAATCAATTTTCAGATGAAAAAGGTTGACCCCGGACCTGTCGAATGTTCAAAAAAGTGGTCAACATTGATGACATTTTAACATTTAATCTTTTTACTTTAAATGACTGTTGGATGTGAATTATTACTTTTTCAACTAAAATAAGTTTGTTTAAAGTCATTTCTGTGCCTGAAATTGGTCAAAATTGAAGCTTTTGAGAAAGCGAAAACTCTGTAAAAATGGCAATTTTGGTCACTGTGAGGGTTTAAAATGTGGTTATTCAATATGACGCCCGATCCAAATGACATTTTGAATCATTTTTGGTAGAGTCCAAAAAATCAATTTTCTGATGAAAAACGATGACCCCGGACCTGTCGATCGTTCAAAAAAGTGGTCAATATTGATGAAATTTTAACATTTAATCTTTTGACTTTAAATGACTGTTGGATGTGAATTATTACTTTTTCAACTAAAATAAGTGTGTTTAAAGTCATTTCTGTGCCTGAAATTGGTCAAAATTGAAGCTTTTGAGTAAGCAAAAACTCTGTAAAAATGGCAATTTTGGTCACTGTGAGGGTTTAAAAAGTGGTTATTCAACATGACGCCCGATCCAAATGACATTTTCAATAATTTTTGGTAGAGTCCAAAAAATCAATTTTCTGATGAAAAAGGTTAACCCCGGACCTGTCGAATGTTCAAAAAAGTGGTCAACATTGATGAAATTTTAACATTTAATCTTTTGACTTTAAATGACTGTTGGATGTGAATTATTACTTTTTCAACTAAAATAAGTGTGTTTAAAGTCATTTCTGTGCCTGAAATTGGTCAAAAATGAAGCTTTTGAGTAAGCGAAAACTCTGTAAAAATGGCAATTTTGGTCACTGTGAGGGTTTAAAAAGTGGTTATTCTACACGAGGCCGGATCCAAATGACATTTTGAATCATTTTTGGTAGAGTCCAAAAAATCAATTTTCTGATGAAAAAGGTTGACCCCGGACCTGTCGAATGTTCAAAAAAGTGGTCAACATTGATGAAATTTTAACATTTAATCTTTTGACTTTAAATGACTGTTGGATGTGAATTATTACTTTTTCAACTAAAATAGGTTTGTTTAAAGTCATTTCTGTGCCTGAAATTGGTCAAAATTGAAGCTTTTGAGAAAGCGAAAACTCTGTAAAAATGGCAATTTTGGTCACTGTGAGGGTTTAAAAAGTGGTTATTCAACATGACGCCCGATCCAAATGACATTTTCAATCATTTTTGGTAGAGTCCAAAAAATCAATTTTCTGATGAAAAACGATGACCCCGGACCTGTTGAATGTTCAAAAAATTGGTCAATATTGATGAAATTTTAACATTTAATCTTTTGACTTTAAATGACTGTTGGATGTGAATTAATACTTTTTCAACTAAAATAAGTGTGTTTAAAGTCATTTCTTTGCCTGAAATTGGTCAAAATTGAAGCTTTTGAGTAAGCGAAAACTCTGTAAAAATGGCAATTTTGGTCACTGTGAGGGTTTAAAAAGTGGTTATTCAACATGAGGCCCAATCCAAATGACATTTTGAATCATTTTTGGTAGAGTCCAAAAAATCAATTTTCTGATGAAAAACGATGACGCCGGACCTGTCGATCGTTCAAAAAAGTGGTCAATATTGATGAAATTTTAACATTTAATCTTTTGACTTTAAATGACTGTTGGATGTGAATTATTACTTTTTCAACTAAAATAAGTGTGTTTAAAGTCATTTCTGTGCCTGAAATTGGTCAAAATTGAAGCTTTTGAGTAAGCGAAAACTCTGTAAAAATGGCAATTTTGGTCACTGTGAGGGTTTAAAAAGTGGTTATTCTACACGAGGCCCGATCCAAATGACATTTTGAATCATTTTTGGTAGAGTCCAAAAAATCAATTTTCTGATGAAAAAGGTTGACCCCGGACCTGTCGAATGTTCAAAAAAGTGGTCAACATTGATGAAATTTTAACATTTAATCTTTTGACTTTAAATGACTGTTGGATGTGAATTATTACTTTTTCAACTAAAATAAGTGTGTTTAAAGTCATTTCTGTGCCTGAAATTGGTCAAAAATGAAGCTTTTGAGTAAGCGAAAACTCTGTAAAAATGGCAATTTTGGTCACTGTGAGGGTTTAAAAAGTGGTATTCAACATGAGGCCCGGTCCAAATGACATTTTGAATCATTTTTGGTAGAGTCCAAAAAATCAATTTTCTGATGAAAAACGATGACCCCGGACCTGTCGATCGTTCAAAAAAGTGGTCAATATTGATGAAATTTTAACATTTAATCTTTTGACTTTAAATGACTGTTGGATGTGAATTATTACTTTTTCAACTAAAATAAGTGTGTTTAAAGTCATTTCTGTGCCTGAAATTGGTCAAAATTTAAGCTTTTGAGTAAGCGAAAACTCTGTAAAAATGGCAATTTTGGTCACTGTGAGGGTTTAAAAAGTGGTTATTCTACATGAGGCCCGATCCAAATGACATTTTGAATCATTTTTGATAGAGTCCAAAAAATCAATTTTCTGATGAAAAAGGTTGACCCCGGACCTGTCGAATGTTCAAAAAAGTGGTCAACATTGATGAAATTTTAACATTTAATCTTTTGACTTTAAATGACTGTTGGATGTGAATTATTACTTTTTCAACTAAAATAAGTGTGTTTAAAGTCATTTCTGTGCATGTAATTGGTCAAAATTGAAGCTTTTAAGTAAGCGAAAACTCTGTAAAAATGGCAATTTTGGTCACTGTGAGGGTATAAAAAGTGGTTATTCTATATGAGGCCCGATCCAAATGACATTTTGAATCATTTTTGGTAGAGTCCAAAAAATCAATTTTCTGATGAAAAAGGTTGACCCCGGACCTGTCGCATGTTCAAAAAAGTGGTCAACATTGATGAAATTTTAACATTTAATCTTTTGACTTTAAATGACTGTTGGATGTGAATTATTACTTTTTCAACTAAAATAAGTGTGTTTAAAGTCATTTCTTTGCCTGAAATTGGTCAAAATTGAAGCTTTTGAGTAAGCGAAAACTCTGTAAAAATGGCAATTTTGGTCACTGTGAGGGTTTAAAAAGTGGTTATTCAACATGACGCCCGATCCAAATGACATTTTGAATCATTTTTGGTAGAGTCCAAAAAAATCAATTTTCTGATGAAAAAAGATGACCCCGGACCTGTCGATCATTCAAAAAAGTGGTCAATATTGATGAAATTTTAACATTTAATCTTTTGACTTTAAATGACTGTTGGATGTGAATTATTACTTTTTCAACTAAAATAAGTGTGTTTAAAGTCATTTCTGTGCCTGAAATTGGTCAAAATTGAAGCTTTTGAGTAAGCGAAAACTCTGTAAAAATGGCAATTTTGGTCACTGTGAGGGTTTAAAAAGTGGTTATTCTACATGAGGCCCGATCCAAATGACATTTTGAATCATTTTTGGTAGAGTCCAAAAAATCAATTTTCTGATGAAAAAGGTTGACCCCGGACCTGTCGAATGTTCAAAAAAGTGGTCAACATTGATGAGATTTTAACATTTAATCTTTTGACTTTAAATGACTGTTGGATGTGAATTATTACTTTTTCAACTAAAATAAGTGTGTTTAAAGTCATTTCTGTGCCTGAAATTGGTCAAAATTGAAGCTTTTGAGTAAGCGAAAACTCTGTAAAAATGGCAATTTTGGTCACTGTGAGGGTTTAAAAAGTGGTTATTCTACATGAGGCCCGATCCAAATGACATTTTGAATCATTTTTGGTAGAGTCCAAAAAATCAATTTTCTGATGAAAAAGGTTGACCCCGGACCTGTCGAATGTTCAAAAAAGTGGTCAACATTGATGAAATTTTAACATTTAATCTTTTGACTTTAAATGACTGTTGGATGTGAATTATTACTTTTTCAACTAAAATAAGTGTGTTTAAAGTCATTTCTGTGCCTGAAATTGGTCAAAATTGAAGCTTTTAAGTAAGCGAAAACTCTGTAAAAATGGCAATTTTGGTCACTGTGAGGGTATAAAAAGTGGTTATTCTATATGAGGCCCGATCCAAATGACATTTTGAATCATTTTTGGTAGAGTCCAAAAAATCAATTTTCTGATGAAAAAGGTTGACCCCGGGCCTGTCGCATGTTCAAAAAAGTGGTCAACATTGATGAAATTTTAACATTTAATCTTATGACTTTAAATGACTGTTGGATGTGAATTATTACTTTTTCAACTAAAATAAGTGTGTTTAAAGTCATTTCTTTGCCTGAAATTGGTCAAAATTGAAGCTTTTGAGTAAGCGAAAACTCTGTAAAAATGGCAATTTTGGTCACTGTGAGGGTTTAAAAAGTGGTTATTCTACATGAGGCCCGATCCAAATGACATTTTGAATCATTTTTGGTAGAGTCCAAAAAATTAATTTTCTGATGAAAAAGGTTGACCCCGGACCTGTCGAATGTTCAAAAAAGTGGTCAACATTGATGAGATTTTAACATTTAATCTTTTGACTTTAAATGACTGTTGGATGTGAATTATTACTTTTTCAACTAAAATAAGTGTGTTTAAAGTCATTTCTGTGCCTGAAATTGGTCAAAATTGAAGCTTTTGAGTAAGCGAAAACTCTGTAAAAATGGCAATTTTGGTCACTGTGAGGGTTTAAAAAGTGGTTATTCTACATGAGGCCCGATCCAAATGACATTTTGAATCATTTTTGGTAGAGTCCAAAAAATCAATTTTCTGATGAAAAAGGTTGACCCCGGACCTGTCGAATGTTCAAAAAAGTGGTCAACATTGATGAAATTTTAACATTTAATCTTTTGACTTTAAATGACTGTTGGATGTGAATTATTACTTTTTCAACTAAAATAAGTGTGTTTAAAGTCATTTCTGTGCCTGAAATTGGTCAAAATTGAAGCTTTTAAGTAAGCGAAAACTCTGTAAAAATGGCAATTTTGGTCACTGTGAGGGTATAAAAAGTGGTTATTCTATATGAGGCCCGATCCAAATGACATTTTGAATCATTTTTGGTAGAGTCCAAAAAATCAATTTTCTGATGAAAAAGGTTGACCCCGGGCCTGTCGCATGTTCAAAAAAGTGGTCAACATTGATGAAATTTTAACATTTAATCTTATGACTTTAAATGACTGTTGGATGTGAATTATTACTTTTTCAACTAAAATAAGTGTGTTTAAAGTCATTTCTTTGCCTGAAATTGGTCAAAATTGAAGCTTTTGAGTAAGCGAAAACTCTGTAAAAATGGCAATTTTGGTCACTGTGAGGGTTTAAAAAGTGGTTATTCTACATGAGGCCCGATCCAAATGACATTTTGAATCATTTTTGGTAGAGTCCAAAAAATTAATTTTCTGATGAAAAAGGTTGACCCCGGACCTGTCGAATGTTCAAAAAAGTGGTCAACATTGATGAAATTTTAACATTTAATCTTTTGACTTTAAATGACTGTTGGATGTGAATTATTACTTTTTCAACTAAAATAAGTGTGTTTAAAGTCATTTCTGTGCCTGAAATTGGTCAAAAATGAAGCTTTTGAGTAAGCGAAAACTCTGTTAAAATGGCAATTTTGGTCACTGTGAGGGTTTAAAAAGTGGTTATTCTATATGATGCCCGATCCAAATGACATTTTGAATCATTTTTGGTAGAGTCCAAAAAATCAATTTTCTGATGAAAAAGGTTGACCCCGGACCTGTCGCATGTTCAAAAAAGTGGTCAACATTGATGAAATTTTAACATTTAATCTTTTGACTTTAAATGACTGTTGGATGTGAATTATTACTTTTTCAACTAAAATAAGTGTGTTTAAAGTCATTTCTTTGCCTGAAATTGGTCAAAATTGAAGCTTTTGAGTAAGCGAAAACTCTGTAAAAATGGCAATTTTGGTCACTGTGAGGGTTTAAAAAGTGGTTATTCTACATGAGGCCCGATCCAAATGACATTTTGAATCATTTTTGGTAGAGTCCAAAAAATTAATTTTCTGATGAAAAAGGTTGACCCCGGACCTGTCGAATGTTCAAAAAAGTGGTCAACATTGATGAAATTTTAACATTTAATCTTTTGACTTTAAATGACTGTTGGATGTGAATTATTACTTTTTCAACTAAAATAAGTGTGTTTAAAGTCATTTCTGTGCCTGAAATTGGTCAAAAATGAAGCTTTTGAGTAAGCGAAAACTCTGTAAAAATGGCAATTTTGGTCACTGTGAGGGTTTAAAAAGTGGTTATTCTACACGAGGCCCGATCCAAATGACATTTTGAATCATTTTTGGTAGAGTCCAAAAAATCAATTTTCTGATGAAAAAGGTTGACCCCGGACCTGTCGAATGTTCAAAAAAGTGGTCAACATTGATGAAATTTTAACATTTAATCTTTTGACTTTAAATGACTGTTGGATGTGAATTATTACTTTTTCAACTAAAATAAGTGTGTTTAAAGTCATTTCTGTGCCTGAAATTGGTCAAAATTGAAGCTTTTGAGTAAGCGAAAACTCTGTAAAAATGGCAATTTTGGTCACTGTGAGGGTTTAAAAAGTGGTTATTCTACATGAGGCCCGATCCAAATGACATTTTGAATCATTTTTGGTAGAGTCCAAAAAATCAATTTTCTGATGAAAAAGGTTGACCCCGGACCTGTCGAATGTTCAAAAAAGTGGTCAACATTGATGAAATTTTAACATTTAATCTTTTGACTTTAAATGACTGTTGGATGTGAATTATTACTTTTTCAACTAAAATAAGTGTGTTTAAAGTCATTTCTGTGCCTGAAATTGGTCAAAATTGAAGCTTTTAAGTAAGCGAAAACTCTGTAAAAATGGCAATTTTGGTCACTGTGAGGGTATAAAAAGTGGTTATTCTATATGAGGCCCGATCCAAATGACATTTTGAATCATTTTTGGTAGAGTCCAAAAAATCAATTTTCTGATGAAAAAGGTTGACCCCGGACCTGTCGCATGTTCAAAAAAGTGGTCAACATTGATGAAATTTTAACATTTAATCTTTTGACTTTAAATGACTGTTGGATGTGAATTATTACTTTTTCAACTAAAATAAGTGTGTTTAAAGTCATTTCTGTGCCTGAAATTGGTCAAAAATGAAGCTTTTGAGTAAGCGAAAACTCTGTAAAAATGGCAATTTTGGTCACTGTGAGGGTTTAAAAAGTGGTTATTCTACACGAGGCCCGATCCAAATGACATTTTGAATCATTTTTGGTAGAGTCCAAAAAATCAATTTTCAGATGAAAAAGGTTGACCCCGGACCTGTCGAATGTTCAAAAAAATGGTCAACATTGATGACATTTTAACATTTAATCTTTTTACTTTAAATGACTGTTGGATGTGAATTGTTACTTTTTCAACTAAAATAAGTTTGTTTAAAGTCATTTCTGTGCCTGAAATTGGTCAAAATTGAAGCTTTTGAGAAAGCGAAAACTCTGTAAAAATGGCAATTTTGGTCACTGTGAGGGTTTAAAATGTGGTTATTCAACATGACGCCCGATCCAAATGACATTTTGAATCATTTTTGGTAGAGTCCAAAAAATCAATTTTCTGATGAAAAACGATGACCCCGGACCTGTCGATCGTTCAAAAAAGTGGTCAATATTGATGAAATTTTAACATTTAATCTTTTGACTTTAAATGACTGTTGGATGTGAATTATTACTTTTTCAACTAAAATAAGTGTGTTTAAAGTCATTTCTGTGCCTGAAATTGGTCAAAATTGAAGCTTTTGAGTAAGCGAAAACTCTGTAAAAATGGCAATTTTGGTCACTGTGAGGGTTTAAAAAGTGGTTATTCAACATGACGCCCGATCCAAATGACATTTTCAATCATTTTTGGTAGAGTCCAAAAAATCAATTTTCTGATGAAAAAGGTTAACCCCGGACCTGTCGAATGTTCAAAAAAGTGGTCAACATTGATGAAATTTTAACATTTAATCTTTTGACTTTAAATGACTGTTGGATGTGAATTATTACTTTTTCAACTAAAATAAGTGTGTTTAAAGTCATTTCTGTGCCTGAAATTGGTCAAAAATGAAGCTTTTGAGTAAGCGAAAACTCTGTAAAAATTGCAATTTTGGTCACTGTGAGGGTTTAAAAAGTGGTTATTCTACACGAGGCCCGATCCAAATGACATTTTGAATCATTTTTGGTAGAGTCCAAAAAATCAATTTTCTGATGAAAAAGGTTGACCCCGGACCTGTCGAATGTTCAAAAAAGTGGTCAACATTGATGAAATTTTAACATTTAATCTTTTGACTTTAAATGACTGTTGGATGTGAATTATTACTTTTTCAACTAAAATATGTTTGTTTAAAGTCATTTCTGTGCCTGAAATTGGTCAAAATTGAAGCTTTTGAGAATGCGAAAACTCTGTAAAAATGGCAATTTTGGTCACTGTGAGGGTTTAAAAAGTGGTTATTCAACATGACGCCCGATCCAAATGACATTTTCAATCATTTTTGGTAGAGTCCAAAAAATTAATTTTCTGATGAAAAAGGTTGACCCCGGACCTGTCGAATGTTCAAAAAAGTGGTCAACATTGATGAAATTTTAACATTTAATCTTTTGACTTTAAATGACTGTTGGATGTGAATTATTACTTTTTCAACTAAAATAAGTGTGTTTAAAGTCATTTCTGTGCCTGAAATTGGTCAAAAATGAAGCTTTTGAGTAAGCGAAAACTCTGTAAAAATGGCAATTTTGGTCACTGTGAGGGTTTAAAAAGTGGTTATTCTATATGAGGCCCGATCCAAATGACATTTTGAATCATTTTTGGTAGAGTCCAAAAAATCAATTTTCTGATGAAAAAGGTTGACCCCGGACCTGTCGCATGTTCAAAAAAGTGGTCAACATTGATGAAATTTTAACATTTAATCTTTTGACTTTAAATGACTGTTGGATGTGAATTATTACTTTTTCAACTAAAATAAGTGTGTTTAAAGTCATTTCTTTGCCTGAAATTGGTCAAAATTGAAGCTTTTGAGTAAGCGAAAACTCTGTAAAAATGGCAATTTTGGTCACTGTGAGGGTTTAAAAAGTGGTTATTCTACATGAGGCCCGATCCAAATGACATTTTGAATCATTTTTGGTAGAGTCCAAAAAATCAATTTTCTGATGAAAAAGGTTGACCCCGGACCTGTCGAATGTTCAAAAAAGTGGTCAACATTGATGAAATTTTAACATTTAATCTTTTGACTTTAAATGACTGTTGGATGTGAATTATTACTTTTTCAACTAAAATAAGTGTGTTTAAAGTCATTTCTGTGCCTGAAATTGGTCAAAAATGAAGCTTTTGAGTAAGCGAAAACTCTGTAAAAATGGCAATTTTGGTCACTGTGAGGGTTTAAAAAGTGGTATTCAACAAGAGGCCCGGTCCAAATGACATTTTGAATCATTTTTGGTAGAGTCCAAAAAATCAATTTTCTGATGAAAAACGATGACCCCGGACCTGTCGATCGTTCAAAAAAGTGGTCAATATTGATGAAATTTTAACATTTAATCTTTTGACTTTAAATGACTGTTGGATGTGAATTATTACTTTTTCAACTAAAATAAGTGTGTTTAAAGTCATTTCTGTGCCTGAAATTGGTCAAAAATGAAGCTTTTGAGTAAGCGAAAACTCTGTAAAAATGGCAATTTTGGTCACTGTGAGGGTTTAAAAAGTGGTTATTCTACACGAGGCCCGATCCAAATGACATTTTGAATCATTTTTGGTAGAGTCCAAAAAATTCAATTTTCAGATGAAAAAGGTTGACCCCGGGCCTGTCGAATGTTCAAAAAAGTGGTCAACATTGATGACATTTTAACATTTAATCTTTTTACTTTAAATGACTGTTGGATGTGAATTATTACTTTTTCAACTAAAATAAGTTTGTTTAAAGTCATTTCTGTGCCTGAAATTGGTCAAAATTGAAGCTTTTGAGAAAGCGAAAACTCTGTAAAAATGGCAATTTTGGTCACTGTGAGGGTTTAAAATGTGGTTATTCAACATGACGCCCGATCCAAATGACATTTTGAATCATTTTTGGTAGAGTCCAAAAAATAAATTTTCTGATGAAAAACGATGACCCCGGACCTGTCGATCGTTCAAAAAAGTGGTCAATATTGATGAAATTTTAACATTTAATCTTTTGACTTTAAATGACTGTTGGATGTGAATTATTACTTTTTCAACTAAAATAAGTGTGTTTAAAGTCATTTCTGTGCCTGAAATTGGTCAAAATTGAAGCTTTTGAGTAAGCGAAAACTCTGTAAAAATGGCAATTTTGGTCACTGTGAGGGTTTAAAAAGTGGTTATTCAACATGACGCCCGATCCAAATGACATTTTCAATCATTTTTGGTAGAGTCCAAAAAATCAATTTTCTGATGAAAAAGGTTAACCCCGGACCTGTCGAATGTTCAAAAAAGTGGTCAACATTGATGAAATTTTAACATTTAATCTTTTGACTTTAAATGACTGTTGGATGTGAATTATTACTTTTTCAACTAAAATAAGTGTGTTTAAAGTCATTTCTGTGCCTGAAATTGGTCAAAAATGAAGCTTTTGAGTAAGCGAAAACTCTGTAAAAATTGCAATTTTGGTCACTGTGAGGGTTTAAAAAGTGGTTATTCTACACGAGGCCCGATCCAAATGACATTTTGAATCATTTTTGGTAGAGTCCAAAAAATCAATTTTCTGATGAAAAAGGTTGACCCCGGACCTGTCGAATGTTCAAAAAAGTGGTCAACATTGATGAAATTTTAACATTTAATCTTTTGACTTTAAATGACTGTTGGATGTGAATTATTACTTTTTCAACTAAAATAGGTTTGTTTAAAGTCATTTCTGTGCCTGAAATTGGTCAAAATTGAAGCTTTTGAGAAAGCGAAAACTCTGTAAAAATGGCAATTTTGGTCACTGTGAGGGTTTAAAAAGTGGTTATTCAACATGACGCCCGATCCAAATGACATTTTCAATCATTTTTGGTAGAGTCCAAAAAATTAATTTTCTGATGAAAAAGGTTGACCCCGGACCTGTCGAATGTTCAAAAAAGTGGTCAACATTGATGAAATTTTAACATTTAATCTTTTGACTTTAAATGACTGTTGGATGTGAATTATTACTTTTTCAACTAAAATAAGTGTGTTTAAAGTCATTTCTGTGCCTGAAATTGGTCAAAAATGAAGCTTTTGAGTAAGCGAAAACTCTGTAAAAATGGCAATTTTGGTCACTGTGAGGGTTTAAAAAGTGGTTATTCTATATGAGGCCCGATCCAAATGACATTTTGAATCATTTTTGGTAGAGTCCAAAAAATCAATTTTCTGATGAAAAAGGTTGACCCCGGACCTGTCGCATGTTCAAAAAAGTGGTCAACATTGATGACATTTTAACATTTAATCTTTTGACTTTAAATGACTGTTGGATGTGAATTATTACTTTTTCAACTAAAATAAGTGTGTTTAAAGTCATTTCTTTGCCTGAAATTGGTCAAAATTGAAGCTTTTGAGTAAGCGAAAACTCTGTAAAAATGGCAATTTTGGTCACTGTGAGGGTTTAAAAAGTGGTTATTCTACATGAGGCCCGATCCAAATGACATTTTGAATCATTTTTGGTAGAGTCCAAAAAATCAATTTTCTGATGAAAAAGGTTGACCCCGGACCTGTCGAATGTTCAAAAAAGTGGTCAACATTGATGAAATTTTAAGATTTAATCTTTTGACTTTAAATGACTGTTGGATGTGAATTATTACTTTTTCAACTAAAATAAGTGTGTTTAAAGTCATTTCTGTGCCTGAAATTGGTCAAAAATGAAGCTTTTGAGTAAGCGAAAACTCTGTAAAAATGGCAATTTTGGTCACTGTGAGGGTTTAAAAAGTGGTTATTCTACATGAGGCCCGATCCAAATGACATTTTGAATCATTTTTGATAGAGTCCAAAAAATCAATTTTCTGATGAAAAAGGTTGACCCCGGACCTGTCGAATGTTCAAAAAAGTGGTCAACATTGATGAAATTTTAACATTTAATCTTTTGACTTTAAATGACTGTTGGATGTGAATTATTACTTTTTCAACTAAAATAAGTGTGTTTAAAGTCATTTCTGTGCCTGTAATTGGTCAAAATTGAAGCTTTTAAGTAAGCGAAAACTCTGTAAAAATGGCAATTTTGGTCACTGTGAGGGTATAAAAAGTGGTTATTCTATATGAGGCCCGATCCAAATGACATTTTGAATCATTTTTGGTAGAGTCCAAAAAATCAATTTTCTGATGAAAAAGGTTGACCCCGGACCTGTCGCATGTTCAAAAAAGTGGTCAACATTGATGAAATTTTAACATTTAATCTTTTGACTTTAAATGACTGTTGGATGTGAATTATTACTTTTTCAACTAAAATAAGTGTGTTTAAAGTCATTTCTTTGCCTGAAATTGGTCAAAATTGAAGCTTTTGAGTAAGCGAAAACTCTGTAAAAATGGCAATTTTGGTCACTGTGAGGGTTTAAAAAGTGGTTATTCAACATGACGCCCGATCCAAATGACATTTTGAATCATTTTTGGTAGAGTCCAAAAAATCAATTTTCTGATGAAAAAAGATGACCCCGGACCTGTCGATCATTCAAAAAAGTGGTCAATATTGATGAAATTTTAACATTTAATCTTTTGACTTTAAATGACTGTTGGATGTGAATTATTACTTTTTCAACTAAAATAAGTGTGTTTAAAGTCATTTCTGTGCCTGAAATTGGTCAAAATTGAAGCTTTTGAGTAAGCGAAAACTCTGTAAAAATGGCAATTTTGGTCACTGTGAGGGTTTAAAAAGTGGTTATTCTACATGAGGCCCGATCCAAATGACATTTTGAATCATTTTTGGTAGAGTCCAAAAAATCAATTTTCTGATGAAAAAGGTTGACCCCGGACCTGTCGAATGTTCAAAAAAGTGGTCAACATTGATGAGATTTTAACATTTAATCTTTTGACTTTAAATGACTGTTGGATGTGAATTATTACTTTTTCAACTAAAATAAGTGTGTTTAAAGTCATTTCTGTGCCTGAAATTGGTCAAAATTGAAGCTTTTGAGTAAGCGAAAACTCTGTAAAAATGGCAATTTTGGTCACTGTGAGGGTTTAAAAAGTGGTTATTCTACATGAGGCCCGATCCAAATGACATTTTGAATCATTTTTGGTAGAGTCCAAAAAATCAATTTTCTGATGAAAAAGGTTGACCCCGGACCTGTCGAATGTTCAAAAAAGTGGTCAACATTGATGAAATTTTAACATTTAATCTTTTGACTTTAAATGACTGTTGGATGTGAATTATTACTTTTTCAACTAAAATAAGTGTGTTTAAAGTCATTTCTGTGCCTGAAATTGGTCAAAATTGAAGCTTTTAAGTAAGCGAAAACTCTGTAAAAATGGCAATTTTGGTCACTGTGAGGGTATAAAAAGTGGTTATTCTATATGAGGCCCGATCCAAATGACATTTTGAATCATTTTTGGTAGAGTCCAAAAAATCAATTTTCTGATGAAAAAGGTTGACCCCGGACCTGTCGCATGTTCAAAAAAGTGGTCAACATTGATGAAATTTTAACATTTAATCTTATGATTTTAAATGACTGTTGGATGTGAATTATTACTTTTTCAACTAAAATAAGTGTGTTTAAAGTCATTTCTTTGCCTGAAATTGGTCAAAATTGAAGCTTTTGAGTAAGCGAAAACTCTGTAAAAATGGCAATTTTGGTCACTGTGAGGGTTTAAAAAGTGGTTATTCTACATGAGGCCCGATCCAAATGACATTTTGAATCATTTTTGGTAGAGTCCAAAAAATTAATTTTCTGATGAAAAAGGTTGACCCCGGACCTGTCGAATGTTCAAAAAAGTGGTCAACATTGATGAAATTTTAACATTTAATCTTTTGACTTTAAATGACTGTTGGATGTGAATTATTACTTTTTCAACTAAAATAAGTGTGTTTAAATTCATTTCTGTGCCTGAAATTGGTCAAAAATGAAGCTTTTGAGTAAGCGAAAACTCTGTAAAAATGGCAATTTTGGTCACTGTGAGGGTTTAAAAAGTGGTTATTCTATATGAGGCCCGATCCAAATGACATTTTGAATCATTTTTGGTAGAGTCCAAAAAATCAATTTTCTGATGAAAAAGGTTGACCCCGGACCTGTCGCATGTTCAAAAAAGTGGTCAACATTGATGAAATTTTAACATTTAATCTTTTGACTTTAAATGACTGTTGGATGTGAATTATTACTTTTTCAACTAAAATAAGTGTGTTTAAAGTCATTTCTTTGCCTGAAATTGGTCAAAATTGAAGCTTTTGAGTAAGCGAAAACTCTGTAAAAATGGCAATTTTGGTCACTGTGAGGGTTTAAAAAGTGGTTATTCTACATGAGGCCCGATCCAAATGACATTTTGAATCATTTTTGGTAGAGTCCAAAAAATTAATTTTCTGATGAAAAAGGTTGACCCCGGACCTGTCGAATGTTCAAAAACGTGGTCAACATTGATGAAATTTTAACATTTAATCTTTTGACTTTAAATGACTGTTGGATGTGAATTATTACTTTTTCAACTAAAATAAGTGTGTTTAAAGTCATTTCTGTGCCTGAAATTGGTCAAAAATGAAGCTTTTGAGTAAGCGAAAACTCTGTAAAAATGGCAATTTTGGTCACTGTGAGGGTTTAAAAAGTGGTTATTCTACACGAGGCCCGATCCAAATGACATTTTGAATCATTTTTGGTAGAGTCCAAAAAATCAATTTTCTGATGAAAAAGGTTGACCCCGGACCTGTCGAATGTTCAAAAAAGTGGTCAACATTGATGAAATTTTAACATTTAATCTTTTGACTTTAAATGACTGTTGGATGTGAATTATTACTTTTTCAACTAAAATAAGTGTGTTTAAAGTCATTTCTGTGCCTGAAATTGGTCAAAATTGAAGCTTTTAAGTAAGCGAAAACTCTGTAAAAATGGCAATTTTGGTCACTGTGAGGGTATAAAAAGTGGTTATTCTATATGAGGCCCGATCCAAATGACATTTTGAATCATTTTTGGTAGAGTCCAAAAAATCAATTTTCTGATGAAAAAGGTTGACCCCGGACCTGTCGCATGTTCAAAAAAGTGGTCAACATTGATGAAATTTTAACATTTAATCTTTTGACTTTAAATGACTGTTGGATGTGAATTATTACTTTTTCAACTAAAATAAGTGTGTTTAAAGTCATTTCTGTGCCTGAAATTGGTCAAAAATGAAGCTTTTGAGTAAGCGAAAACTCTGTAAAAATGGCAATTTTGGTCACTGTGAGGGTTTAAAAAGTGGTTATTCTACACGAGGCCCGATCCAAATGACATTTTGAATCATTTTTGGTAGAGTCCAAAAAATCAATTTTCAGATGAAAAAGGTTGACCCCGGACCTGTCGAATGTTCAAAAAAGTGGTCAACATTGATGACATTTTAACATTTAATCTTTTTACTTTAAATGTCTGTTGGATGTGAATTATTACTTTTTCAACTAAAATAAGTTTGTTTAAAGTCATTTCTGTGCCTGAAATTGGTCAAAATTGAAGCTTTTGAGAAAGCGAAAACTCTGTAAAAATGGCAATTTTGGTCACTGTGAGGGTTTAAAATGTGGTTATTCAACATGACGCCCGATCCAAATGACATTTTGAATCATTTTTGGTAGAGTCCAAAAAATCAATTTTCTGATGAAAAACGATGACCCCGGACCTGTCGATCGTTCAAAAAAGTGGTCAATATTGATGAAATTTTAACATTTAATCTTTTGACTTTAAATGACTGTTGGATGTGAGTTATTACTTTTTCAACTAAAATAAGTGTGTTTAAAGTCATTTCTGTGCCTGAAATTGGTCAAAATTGAAGCTTTTGAGTAAGCGAAAACTCTGTAAAAATGGCAATTTTGGTCACTGTGAGGGTTTAAAAAGTGGTTATTCAACATGACGCCCGATCCAAATGACATTTTCAATCATTTTTGGTAGAGTCCAAAAAATCAATTTTCTGATGAAAAAGGTTAACCCCGGACCTGTCGAATGTTCAAAAAAGTGGTCAACATTGATGAAATTTTAACATTTAATCTTTTGACTTTAAGTGACTGTTGGATGTGAATTATTACTTTTTCAACTAAAATAAGTGTGTTTAAAGTCATTTCTGTGCCTGAAATTGGTCAAAAATGAAGCTTTTGAGTAAGCGAAAACTCTGTAAAAATGGCAATTTTGGTCACTGTGAGGGTTTAAAAAGTGGTTATTCTATATGAGGCCCGATCCAAATGACATTTTGAATCATTTTTGGTAGAGTCCAAAAAATCAATTTTCTGATGAAAAAGGTTGACCCCGGACCTGTCGCATGTTCAAAAAAGTGGTCAACATTGATGAAATTTTAACATTTAATCTTTTGACTTTAAATGACTGTTGGATGTGAATTATTACTTTTTCAACTAAAATAAGTGTGTTTAAAGTCATTTCTTTGCCTGAAATTGGTCAAAATTGAAGCTTTTGAGTAAGCGAAAACTCTGTAAAAATGGCAATTTTGGTCACTGTGAGGGTTTAAAAAGTGGTTATTCTACATGAGGCCCGATCCAAATGACATTTTGAATCATTTTTGGTAGAGTCCAAAAAATTAATTTTCTGATGAAAAAGGTTGACCCCGGACCTGTCGAATGTTCAAAAAAGTGGTCAACATTGATGAAATTTTAACATTTAATCTTTTGACTTTAAATGACTGTTGGATGTGAATTATTACTTTTTCAACTAAAATAAGTGTGTTTAAAGTCATTTCTGTGCCTGAAATTGGTCAAAAATGAAGCTTTTGAGTAAGCGAAAACTCTGTAAAAATGGCAATTTTGGTCACTGTGAGGGTTTAAAAAGTGGTTATTCTACACGAGGCCCGATCCAAATGACATTTTGAATCATTTTTGGTAGAGTCCAAAAAATCAATTTTCTGATGAAAAAGGTTGACCCCGGACCTGTCGAATGTTCAAAAAAGTGGTCAACATTGATGAAATTTTAACATTTAATCTTTTGACTTTAAATGACTGTTGGATGTGAATTATTACTTTTTCAACTAAAATAAGTGTGTTTAAAGTCATTTCTGTGCCTGAAATTGGTCAAAATTGAAGCTTTTGAGTAAGCGAAAACTCTGTAAAAATGGCAATTTTGGTCACTGTGAAGGTTTAAAAAGTGGTTATTCTACATGAGGCCCGATCCAAATGACATTTTGAATCATTTTTGGTAGAGTCCAAAAAATCAATTTTCTGATGAAAAAGGTTGACCCCGGACCTGTCGAATGTTCAAAAAAGTGGTCAACATTGATGAAATTTTAACATTTAATCTTTTGACTTTAAATGACTGTTGGATGTGAATTATTACTTTTTCAACTAAAATAAGTGTGTTTAAAGTCATTTCTGTGCCTGAAATTGGTCAAAATTGAAGCTTTTAAGTAAGCGAAAACTCTGTAAAAATGGCAATTTTGGTCACTGTGAGGGTATAAAAAGTGGTTATTCTATATGAGGCCCGATCCAAATGACATTTTGAATCATTTTTGGTAGAGTCCAAAAAATCAATTTTCTGATGAAAAAGGTTGACCCCGGACCTGTCGCATGTTCAAAAAAGTGGTCAACATTGATGAAATTTTAACATTTAATCTTTTGACTTTAAATGACTGTTGGATGTGAATTATTACTTTTTCAACTAAAATAAGTGTGTTTAAAGTCATTTCTTTGCCTGAAATTGGTCAAAATTGAAGCTTTTGAGTAAGCGAAAACTCTGTAAAAATGGCAATTTTGGTCACTGTGAGGGTTTAAAAAGTGGTTATTCTACATGAGGCCCGATCCAAATGACATTTTGAATCATTTTTGGTAGAGTCCAAAAAATTAATTTTCTGATGAAAAAGGTTGACCTCGGACCTGTCGAATGTTCAAAAAAGTGGTCAACATTGATGAAATTTTAACATTTAATCTTTTGACTTTAAATGACTGTTGGATGTGAATTATTACTTTTTCAACTAAAATAAGTGTGTTTAAAGTCATTTCTGTGCCTGAAATTGGTCAAAAATGAAGCTTTTGAGTAAGCGAAAACTCTGTAAAAATGGCAATTTTGGTCACTGTGAGGGTTTAAAAAGTGGTTATTCTACACGAGGCCCGATCCAAATGACATTTTGAATCATTTTTGGCAGAGTCCAAAAAATCAATTTTCAGATGAAAAAGGTTGACCCCGGACCTGTCGAATGTTCAAAAAAGTGGTCAACATTGATGACATTTTAACATTTAATCTTTTTACTTTAAATGACTGTTGGATGTGAATTATTACTTTTTCAACTAAAATAAGTTTGTTTAAAGTCATTTCTGTGCCTGAAATTGGTCAAAATTGAAGCTTTTGAGAAAGCGAAAACTCTGTAAAAATGGCAATTTTGGTCACTGTGAGGGTTTAAAATGTGGTTATTCAACATGACGCCCGATCCAAATGACATTTTGAATCATTTTTGGTAGAGTCCAAAAAATCAATTTTCTGATGAAAAACGATGACCCCGGACCTGTCGATCGTTCAAAAAAGTGGTCAATATTGATGAAATTTTAACATTTAATCTTTTGACTTTAAATGACTGTTGGATGTGAATTATTACTTTTTCAACTAAAATAAGTGTGTTTAAAGTCATTTCTGTGCCTGAAATTGGTCAAAATTGAAGCTTTTGAGTAAGCGAAAACTCTGTAAAAATGGCAATTTTGGTCACTGTGAGGGTTTAAAAAGTGGTTATTCAACATGACGCCCGATCCAAATGACATTTTCAATCATTTTTGGTAGAGTCCAAAAAATCAATTTTCTGATGAAAAAGGTTAACCCCGGACCTGTCGAATGTTCAAAAAAGTGGTCAACATTGATGAAATTTTAACATTTAATCTTTTGACTTTAAATGACTGTTGGATGTGAATTATTACTTTTTCAACTAAAATAAGTGTGTTTAAAGTCATTTCTGTGCCTGAAATTGGTCAAAAATGAAGCTTTTGAGTAAGCGAAAACTCTGTAAAAATGGCAATTTTGGTCACTGTGAGGGTTTAAAAAGTGGTTATTCTACACGAGGCCCGATCCAAATGACATTTTGAATCATTTTTGGTAGAGTCCAAAAAATCAATTTTCTGATGAAAAAGGTTGACCCCGGACCTGTCGAATGTTCAAAAAAGTGGTCAACATTGATGAAATTTTAACATTTAATCTTTTGACTTTAAATGACTGTTGGATGTGAATTATTACTTTTTCAACTAAAATAGGTTTGTTTAAAGTCATTTCTGTGCCTGAAATTGGTCAAAATTGAAGCTTTTGAGAAAGCGAAAACTCTGTAAAAATGGCAATTTTGGTCACTGTGAGGGTTTAAAAAGTGGTTATTCAACATGACGCCCGATCCAAATGACATTTTCAATCATTTTTGGTAGAGTCCAAAAAATTAATTTTCTGATGAAAAAGGTTGACCCCGGACCTGTCGAATGTTCAAAAAAGTGGTCAACATTGATGAAATTTTAACATTTAATCTTTTGACTTTAAATGACTGTTGGATGTGAATTATTACTTTTTCAACTAAAATAAGTGTGTTTAAAGTCATTTCTGTGCCTGAAATTGGTCAAAATTGAAGCTTTTAAGTAAGCGAAAACTCTGTAAAAATGGCAATTTTGGTCACTGTGAGGGTATAAAAAGTGGTTATTCTATATGAGGCCCGATCCAAATGACATTTTGAATCATTTTTGGTAGAGTCCAAAAAATCAATTTTCTGATGAAAAAGGTTGACCCCGGACCTGTCGCATGTTCAAAAAAGTGGTCAACATTGATGAAATTTTAACATTTAATCTTTTGACTTTAAATGACTGTTGGATGTGAATTATTACTTTTTCAACTAAAATAAGTGTGTTTAAAGTCATTTCTTTGCCTGAAATTGGTCAAAATTGAAGCTTTTGAGTAAGCGAAAACTCTGTAAAAATAGCAATTTTGGTCACTGTGAGGGTTTAAAAAGTGGTTATTCAACATGACGCCCGATCCAAATGACATTTTGAATCATTTTTGGTAGAGTCCAAAAAATCAATTTTCTGATGAAAAACGATGACCCCGGACCAGTCGAACGTTCAAAAAATGGTCAATATTGATGAAATTTTAACATTTAATCTTTTGACTTTAAATGACTGTTGGATGTGAATTATTACTTTTTCAACTAAAATAGGTTTGTTTAAAGTCATTTCTGTGCCTGAAATTGGTCAAAATTGAAGCTTTTGAGAAAGCGAAAACTCTGTAAAAATGGCAATTTTGGTCACTGTGAGGGTTTAAAAAGTGGTTATTCAACATGACGCCCGATCCAAATGACATTTTCAATCATTTTTGGTAGAGTCCAAAAAATTAATTTTCTGATGAAAAAGGTTGACCCCGGACCTGTCGAATGTTCAAAAAAGTGGTCAACATTGATGAAATTTTAACATTTAATCTTTTGACTTTAAATGACTGTTGGATGTGAATTATTACTTTTTCAACTAAAATAAGTGTGTTTAAAGTCATTTCTGTGCCTGAAATTGGTCAAAAATGAAGCTTTTGAGTAAGCGAAAACTCTGTAAAAATGGCAATTTTGGTCACTGTGAGGGTTTAAAAAGTGGTTATTCTATATGAGGCCCGATCCAAATGACATTTTGAATCATTTTTGGTAGAGTCCAAAAAATCAATTTTCTGATGAAAAAGGTTGACCCCGGACCTGTCGCATGTTCAAAAAAGTGGTCAACATTGATGAAATTTTAACATTTAATCTTTTGACTTTAAATGACTGTTGGATGTGAATTATTACTTTTTCAACTAAAATAAGTGTGTTTAAAGTCATTTCTTTGCCTGAAATTGGTCAAAATTGAAGCTTTTGAGTAAGCGAAAACTCTGTAAAAATGGCAATTTTGGTCACTGTGAGGGTTTAAAAAGTGGTTATTCTACATGAGGCCCGATCCAAATGACATTTTGAATCATTTTTGGTAGAGTCCAAAAAATCAATTTTCTGATGAAAAAGGTTGACCCCGGACCTGTCGAATGTTCAAGAAAGTGGTCAACATTGATGAAATTTTAACATTTAATCTTTTGACTTTAAATGACTGTTGGATGTGAATTATTACTTTTTCAACTAAAATAAGTGTGTTTAAAGTCATTTCTGTGCCTGAAATTGGTCAAAATTGAAGCTTTTAAGTAAGCGAAAACTCTGTAAAAATGGCAATTTTGGTCACTGTGAGGGTATAAAAAGTGGTTATTCTATATGAGGCCCGATCCAAATGACATTTTGAATCATTTTTGGTAGAGTCCAAAAAATCAATTTTCTGATGAAAAAGGTTGACCCCGGACCTGTCGCATGTTCAAAAAAGTGGTCAACATTGATGAAATTTTAACATTTAATCTTTTGACTTTAAATGACTGTTGGATGTGAATTATTACTTTTTCAACTAAAATAAGTGTGTTTAAAGTCATTTCTTTGCCTGAAATTGGTCAAAATTGAAGCTTTTGAGTAAGCGAAAACTCTGTAAAAATAGCAATTTTGGTCACTGTGAGGGTTTAAAAAGTGGTTATTCAACATGACGCCCGATCCAAATGACATTTTGAATCATTTTTGGTAGAGTCCAAAAAATCAATTTTCTGATGAAAAACGATGACCCCGGACCAGTCGAACGTTCAAAAAATGGTCAATATTGATGAAATTTTAACATTTAATCTTTTGACTTTAAATGACGGTTGGATGTGAATTATTACGTTTCCAACTAAAATAAGTGTGTTTAGAGTCATTTCTGTGCCTGAAATTGGTCAAAATTGAAGCTTTTGTGTAAGCAAAAACTCTGTAAAAATGGCAATTTTGGTCACTGTGAGGGTTTAAAAAGTGGTTATTCAACATGACGCCCGATCCAAATGACATTTTCAATCATTTTTGGTATAGTCCAAAAAATCAATTTTCTGATGAAAAATGATGACCCTGGACCTGTCGAACGTTCTGAGCGGGGCAGGGGGCCTGAGCAGAAGTGGCCTCACTTGTGTTGAGGTGTGTTTCACCAAGGTAAACTAATGTGTGCATTTTTTTTTACCACCCCCTTTTTATTATATAAAATTACGCTAAAACAGTGATTTGAGGAAGGGCATTATGCAAATGTGGGGCGATTTTTTTTGAGTGCCCGGGCCGATTTTTAATCCTAATCCAACCCTGTGCTTGACGCTTGTGTTGCAGAGCAGCACATGGGTCTGTAACTGGCTAATTTTTCTCACATGTGCGAGAAAATTGTACAGACACCATAGAGCGTTCCTGGCTGTTCTGTGGCAGGGCCCAGACGTTATTTGCTTAAGATATCGTCAGATCCCTAGGATGAGCTTGCCCCTAGCTAGAGCCTCTCTGTTCTAGTGCTCTGTGCTCCCATAGTTAGACTGGTTTTCAGTCACTACATTTTGCTTAAGGCTGCAGCTAATAGACTTTGGTCAAGCACCTGGCGTGAGCAGGGCATTTATACAACAATCTCTGCTTGTAGGGTCTACCTGGTGGTTTCAGGGCTTTGACCATTGTCTGAGTCCAGGTTGTCTGCCTCCTCCCCTCAGCAGGTTAGGAGTCTTAAGCACCCTGTCCCCTACGGTCATGGAGGAATATTCTGAAGAAGAGGTACTCCAGGTCTTCCCCCTGGATGCCAAATTTTGTGGCTGCCATGGGCCCCTTTTGAGAGGTGCATCACGGATATGGCTTTAACCTGTGTTGCACCCCAGACTGGTACAGATGACATTCACCCCTTGGGGTCCCCCACAGGCAGGGTGCCTAAGCACAAATCAGATTCGGGGATGGACCTGAGCTCTTTTGAATGCCTTAAGGAGGCTTTTCTTGCATGCCCTGCGCCTTTGGCTGCACCAGAGTCCTTAGTGAACATGGAGGGTGGTTTTCCGCAGCCCCGGATGAGGAGTAGGACGACGGCCAAGGAGATTCTCCTAATGAGGCCTGGCCCTTCCAGCCCAGGCGCCCGCCGCTGGCCCCGACTCTTGTGGCACCCCTCGATCAGGACCCCTCAGATGTGTTGAACCCTGATTATTTGGTGCATCGCCCCTTTGCAGAGTGGGTACCCATAGAGAAGGTCTACCGATGTGGGGCAAGTCAGCTTAGGAAGCAGTTGGATAAAGGGGTCAGGGCCGGCCTTAGGGCACATTGGCTGCACCCCTCCCTTCTTGGTAAAGTGGCAGCGATGCCCAAGTTAGACACCTGCATGGCCACTTTTCTGCAGAAATATATTTGGAACCCCAAGAAGGGTATGGAGAAGTCCCGACCTTCATGGCAGGACAAGTTGCTGGATATTTGTAGCCCTCTCAGAAAGATTTTGGATTTGGTTAAGGAGGCCATGGCCTCTGGTTCCCCGGTCTCGCTAGATTCCCTAACTCGTTGGGCACTGCGCACTGTAATTTTATTAGAAACACTAAGTGTGCGCTGTTAACGGAGTGTCACCACTCCCCGCTGCTCAAAATTGACCCTAGACTGTGGGAGTTAGCTTCCACTGAGGCTGGTGATGTGGTGCAAGGTGGGCTCTTTTAGAGCCGTTCATTAAAGAACTTGGAAAGTTTGCGGCACCCTTCTTCTCCATGGCCCCCGTCCCTTTTGGGGGTTCCTCAGCAACATCTTCGTGATCGAAAAGGTGGTCAACGGCCAGTGATTAACCTCAGAGAGTTCAATGGCTGGTTGGTTTACCACCATTTCAAGATGGAAGGTATCCATCTTCTTCACGACCTTCTCGGCCAAGGTGATTGGATGGGGAGGTTAGGCTTCAAAGATGCCTATCTGGCGGTCCCCATTCGTTCCCCATCCTGGATCGCAGGTTCCGGCAATTTCAATGGTGGGGGTTGTGTCTACGAGATTACCACTCTCCCCTTCGGACTCTCTTCGGCTTCCTGGTGCTTCACAAAGGTGTTCAAACAAGTGGTGGAATTCCTCAGAGCTCGGGGGATGAGTCTCATAATTTATTTAGAGGATCTTCTCTTTCTGGAACAGTGCCCATCCCAGATGACCCTGCATTTACAGGTGGCTGTGGACTTGCTGCAGAATTTGGGATTTGTGGTAAACAAGCGAAAGTCGTTCCTTACCTCCTCCAGAGAGGTGATGTTCCTGGGATTTGTCATAGATTCCATGGAGGAGACCATGTGCCTTCCAGCCCGGAAAATAACAAACATTTGCATGGAGTTGTGAAGGACGTTGTCAGGACCATGACCTCTCTCAGGTAAGTGGCTCAAGTAGTAAGGCTCCTTTCCTCGTCTGATTCAGGCGATATTTCTGGGTCCTCTTCATTACAGGGCCCTTCAGTGTCTTAAGGCTTTTCATTTTCGCAGGAGCCTAAAGTACTCAGAGCCGATTCAGCTCACAGAGGACGAATGGGAGGAGATGAGGTGGTGGCTCAAGCATATGGTGGCGTGGGATGGTCGGGCCATATTTGGCTCAGATCCGTACCTCGTGATCGAGTCGGATGGCAGGAAGACCAGAGGTGGGGAGCCCGCTGTGGGGACTCCTCTATAGGAGGAAAGTGGTCAGTTGACGAGCATCATCCGCACATCAACTGTTTGGAACTGATGGCCGGGTCCTTCGCCTTCTGATGCTAGGCCAAATACAGGGCCATCTGCTGTATTCTCCTCAAGATGGACAGTGTGGCTGCAGTAAGATACATCAACCACTTGGGGGGAAGGGGGTACCAAGTTGAAAGCCCTAGCAGATCTTGCCAGTGATTTTTGGTCCTTCTGCCTTTTTCATGACATTTCAGTGACAGCAGAGTATTTCCTGAAAGTGCCCAATGTGTTGGCAGAACAATGTTCCAGAGACTGGCTGGACATGAGCCTGTGGAAATTGAACCCAACGGTGTTCTGGAAGCTGGACACCCCTTTGGGCCCATTTTCTGTTGACCTGTTTGCCTCTAGGTTAGGCCACCAGATTCCCAGATATTTCAGCTGGAAACCCGACCCACTGGCAGTGGCCACGGATGTTTTCCTGCAAGATTGTTTACGGGAGACAGGGTCTGATTTCCCCCCGTTCACAATGATGATGAGACTGTTGCCCCAGATCCACAGACAGAGGGCGAAGGTAATGCTAATGATGCCATTTTGGAGATTGATAGTGTGGTTTCCTGTTCTTCTGGAACTTTCCTGGGATTCTCCAATCCTTCTACCACATGTTCCGGATCTCCTTCTGGACCCCCTGGGCAATCATTACCCACTTAGCCTTCAGGGCCATGTCTCGCATGGCCTGGCAGATTTCTGGCTACATTGGAGAGTCCCTGGCCTATTGCGAGATGCTGAACGAATGCTAGCAGCAGCCTGGGCTGGTGGAACTGCAAACGCTACAGATCGGCGTGGGCCAGATGGGGTCAGTTAGTGCCTTAGGAATGACCAGTATCCCATGGGGTGCGAGTGGTCCCTATCCTGAATTTCTTGGCATCTTTGGCGGCCCAAGGGTTGGCATACCGCACTATCCATTCCTACAGGTCAGCAATTTCTCCTGGCCATCTTCCCATCATGAGAGCCCCTGTGGGCGAACACCAATTGGTGTGTTAACTCGTGAGAGGCGTTCATCTAGCTCTTCCTCTGGAACCTCGATATTACTTTTTCTGGGATATCAATAAGGTTTTGATTCTTTTTAAATCCTGGCAGATGAACCGGTATCTATCGAAGAAGGATTTGTCAGCGAAACTTGCCATGCTTTTATGTCTGGTGTCTTGTAGGCATGTGTCGGACATCAGAACCTTGTATCCTTTTGGGAGAGGAGTTGGCCTAATGGGAAGGGCGGTTGACTTCTAATCTAGGGACTGGGTTCGAGTCTTGGCAAAGATGCGCAATATCCTGTGATTCTGGGCAAATCACTTAATCGCCCAGTGCCTAACAAAAATTAATGTGTCCTAATGTAATGCAACTGGTGCTCATGTAAAGCGCTCTGATACTCGATACCTTCGAGTCAAGTTTGCGCTGTATAAAACTCCATAAAAAAAGTATTTTTAAAAATGTTTTTCAGTCTACAGGGAGTTACTTTCCATATTTCTCGCCTTACCAAGATGGATTCCACTATGGTCTCCTACCCGGCTTTTGACAAGAGTCCTAAGCTGTGTGTGGTTTGGTGCCTCAAGGCGTATAAGAGTACGACAGAAGAACTCCGCCTCATCAGAGAACAGCAGTTACTGATTTCCCTCAGGTAACCCTTCAAGGCGGTTGCTCCTCCCACCATCGCTTTCTGGATCCGCTTGGTCATGCAAGAAGCGGGTATAGATATTGCACCCTTTGGAGCCCATTCTATAAGAGGGGCTATGGCCTCAAAAGCTTTTTCTCTTAGGCTCATCTGGAAGACATAATTAATGCTGGGGACTGGTCATCAAACTCCATGTTCAAGCGATTCCATTTCACACATGTCATGGATATGGTGTTGCCTCCTTTCCTGACATAGAATGAAAAATTTCCTAATAAACATGACGGAAAGTTTCAATTTTATTAAGGACATGGAGGCGAGGATTATTCCCACCCAAGGGTTTTTCTCCTGATTCTTAACCTTTTTTTAATCTTAACCTTTTTTCTATCCCAACAGCACGCTGAGGCTTGCATGGCAGTGGGAAGTCTCTTCATCGTAAGGTACAAGTACTTCTGGTTTTCTTTTCTTTTATGAGAACCTTGGTTTGATGTGATCTAATGCTAGTTCTGGGTTTAGGATTCTTCCATAGCCAGATGGTTCTGCTGTTGTGTTCTTTTTGCTTTCTGCTTACGTTTGGTAAAAGTATGGTTTCACAGGTTTGTGTCTTGTTCCTTGCAGCTGCGGATGCCTCTAAAGCAGAGTAAAGGACGACGTAACCAAGTTTTGTGGCTCAGTCAAGAAAGAGGAAGAGGATATGAATATGCATTCTATTATGTGATTGCCCTGTTGTTGATTGGCTGATGTGGAATGGCTGGTTCTAAGCATTCTTGGAAAGATACATTTTTGTTGTTATGTTGAAATAAGCTGGAAGTGGAAATAAAGAAAGTACAGCATAATCCTCGCCTCCCTGTACTTAATAAAATTGAAACTTTCTGTCATGTTTGTTAGGAATTTCTTTTATTTCCCACACTGTAGATCACATTGCTCTGTTAGGTCTGTGAGGTTATACTGCACAGTTGATGTCCATTAGTTCCTGTTCTCTATCATGGGGGCAATTGTGCACTGAGGACTATGCTGTACTTGTTCTATGGATGCAAAGCAAGCTTGCAGTCTTTAGCAGCCTCTAGCCCTCTTGCAGCCCTTGTATCCAACTTTCCATTGCCTGTTTGTGCTCTGCACCTTCAATACGTACAACATGTGGAGCAGAGCAATGACGCTGGTGATAGAGCACCATGTTATTTTGAAAAGTGTAGGGATGCACTATAACCACCGTAGTCAGCACCTGCATATTTAGAGGACTGTATTAAAGTGTGATTCATAGACATGTAGAACTAATTGAGTGTACTGCCAAGTGTAGTAGTGTGCTGATATCATTTGGAGACTAATGTAGTGCCAGTTTCTAGAATATGTCTTAAGTAATTTAGAAATGATTGCTTAGTGTTTAAAATGTTGCATTAGATTTGAACGTGTCATATTAAAGTTGCACGTGTAGGTTGCCTATTAAAGAAACGTGTGATGCTAACACAATGAGGAATAATGTTTCGAAATGTAATGAAATAATGCTTTAGAATGGTTTAAATGTAATGCTTGTATTGTTGTATTAGAAATGCATCTAAAAGTAAAGGCCTGAGACATGAAATCGCCAGCAGAGGCCTAACTGTATTTCCTGGTTGGCTAACATTACAGGTTTGCAAAATGGTTTCCTTGGCAAAAAGGCTCCTTTCCACAGTTGAATTCGAAATGTAACTTAGAGCGTGTGTAAGATTGTTTCTCATGCATTTCTTTTGCAGGTGCAAGGCCACATAGCTAGTTAGGTAGAATAATCCATTGTTTTAGGAGTTAGGCTGGTAGGAGTGAGAACGAAGGGAGTCTACTAGAATGTACAACTGCAACATTTGGCGGAGAAGGTGCCTGGGACCCAAGGACACAGCAACGGTTTTTGGAAGAAGATGGCCCTGTACTGGAAAAGTACGAGGGGCTGCACCTGCTTGAAGAGGGTGTGCTATGGGCGTGGTTATTGCTTGCCTAATGCTTCTTGAACTTACATTGCTCTTTATTCTGATTCGTCTGAGACTCCTGCATAGGATTATGTTTGTATTAGTGCCAGTTTATTTCTTGAACCTCTTACTGAGGTGCTTGTATGTTCAGTTACTTTTGGCTTTGTAATACGTTTTTTAACTTCACTTCGTAGTCAGTGGTCCTTTGGATTGAGATGTATTTGGTCTTTGGAAATCTGTCAAAAGTATGAAAATAGAGAACTTCCCTTTACACTTCTTTGCTGACTAAAGAGATTCAGTCGGCCAGGGATTCCAAGGATTGGTAAGGAAAAATCTGTAGGTGAATCCCAGCGTCATCAGTTTGGCTCTGGAAGTAAGGGAGTTCTAGATTAGGTAAGAGTTTCCCAAGGCCCATTGAATTCAGGCGATGACCGTCCACTGGATTACCGGCGGAAGACGGCGTTTCATGGAAACTGACGGAGAGTGACGGGCGAAAGCAGCAGTTCGTGGGAGAGTGAGTATGAATAGGGTTATATGCTGTTAGATTGCGGTGTTTGTGTTGTGATGTCTTACGGAGTTGGAATGCCTGCTGTATGAAAGGAGATCAGGCTGTGAGCGCATGCTGCCCGGGAAAGTCTTAGGCTCAAGGAGTAGCTTAAGCAGTTGGTGGTGGCAGACACCCGCAGTAATTGTCGACCACTGTTAAGGGCATCTTGAGGTACCATCGATTGCCCGCTGGACCGAGATAGGGAAAACGAATGTGTGAGTGTGTGAGTAACTGACGCTGGTCGTGGGTTGCTGAGTGTTTGTAACCTATTAGTTGAGGTGATTGTTTCGTGGACAGACAGTTGCCAGTTTTCGGTAGACAATTACACGACTGTGGAAGTACAGTTAGACTGTGGACATACAGTCAGCGAAGTAATTGCTTGGACATACAGGTGATTATTTCAGTGTATGTATGGGACGTAGGCACGAGTGAGAAGCGAACTGTAAAGGAGGGGAACTTCTGCGAGCGGGGGAAAAATGAGAAGGTGGCACGCTGTGGTAAGGAGGTTGGTGTGAAGCCGCGCTGGGATTGGTGGATTGTCATCTGGAAGTAAACAAGCGATGCAAATAGGGAAACGCTGGTTTCATCATGAAATGTTTCAAAATTCTGTGAGATTTGTTCAAAAGAGAAAATAATTTAGAGCCCCGGGGGGTAGAGGCTCCGCCCGAGGACACTCCAGCTCATTACATGCTACAAATGTGGGTTTGCATACTATACTGTGGCTTGAGAATTGGTGCAAAATGACTGAAGGAAATGAGGAGTTGACCTTTCCCAGACAAGGAACTTTTAGATTGGAAGTGTTACACCAGTTGAAATCGATTATGGCTTCTTTTTGACCTTTGCGTAGACCAACACAGTTTGAAGTATTACATGCTTGGATTAGGGCGGCACACAAAAGAAACAGGAACAGGATACAGGAACGAGTGAAGAGGTCAGTTAGGGAATTTCAAGATGCGATATGGGATGCATTGGAAAAGAGATGGAGAGTACAGACGATCGAGGGGGATAAATTGTATCCATTGTTGGTCAAGTCAGGGGACATGAAGAAAAGGAAGGCCGAGGCTGAAGACAGTGATACTGACGATAGCTTGATAGAAAGGCTGTTATCTGAGAGACCACCTCCTTACAATCAGGAGACAGAGGGGCATAGATCAGCCCCGAAAGAGGGAGTTAGGGAACCACAAGCTCCACTGAGTTCTGAAGTAGTGGGAAAGCTCTCAATGGGGGAAATGCAGAATGCAGAAAGTGTCAGTTCTCAGAAGTTAATGGATGCTCTTAGGGTGCCGGTTACCATTGGTCCCATAGTGTCAGTGTACAATCCGGAGCAGGTGAGGAATGGAAGCCCATCACAGACAGGAATGGAAGGCAGTGCTGGCTTTGCAGGGAATAGTGTAGTGAATGGGTTGGTTCCATTACCGAGACCTGTAGAGTCGAGCACACCGTTGCCGGCTACAGCAGATTCGTCAAGAGGACCGATGGATTTGAAAGGACCAAGACCTAAATCCCTGGGAGAATTAAGGTCAGATTTGAGGACATAGGAGTCAGTTGAAGGGACTCAGAGTGACAGGCAAAGGGAGGACTGGGATCATGGGAGTGCAGAGAATAGAGTGGCTTTAACCGCTTCCGCGCTACCGCGTTTTCCCGCTGTGTGCTGGAATTTCAAAAATGCGCTGTTTATGACAAAGCCAGCTCGTCATCCGCGTAGCGCAGGTAACGCCCATGACGAGCTGGCTTTGTCATTAGCGCGGAAGGGGTTAAAGGACACGTCTGAAGTGAGTAGGTGCAGAGAACAGGACAGTGACTGCAGAGAGTCGAGTGATGCATCTAGTCGAGGTACCCTAAAGGCAGCAATAAGGGCAAAAAGACTGGATGTGATGCGGTAAAAGCAGAAGTTGGCGAGATTGTTGAAGGGAACTTGCCTTTAGAGAGGGTGGAACTCTATGAGCCAGACGAGTTGTTGTTTGTAGCAAAAAATGTGACCCGCAAAGCAAGGTTGGCACATGATAAACTAACTAGGTTGGCAAACAGGTATGAAGTGGATTTGTCTAAAACAAAAATGTTACAGGGTGGTCACCGGTTACAGTATACTGAACAAGATTTAGACAAAATTAGGGTCATTGGACTGAAGATTTCTGAAGCACAACAAAAACAAAAAACTGTGTTAGCATAGTAAAATCTTTCACCCATCCTTAAGTGTTGCAAACGGAAATTCCTCCCTCACAGGTGATTTGCGAACAGATCACAGATTATTTTGTGGAAAAAATAAACCGTACTCAGGATAATTTCCCAAAAATAACCTTACACAATCCAAAGGAAACTGACGACACCTTGAACTTGTCACATGAACCCCTTAGTAGGTTTAGATCGGCCACCCTTGCCCGCACTAGGGATGCCATTATATCCTGCAAATCGGGCTCACCCCTGGATTCATGTCCCCCCTGTGTCCTCCACCAAATTGTGGATACTGTGAACCCCTACATTAACAAAATTATGAACGACTCTCTGAGCTCTGGTTTGGTACCTAAAGATTGGAAAAAAGCTATAGTCAAACCACTTATAAAGAAACAAAACAAAAGCCTGGTTGACTTATCGAATCTTTGACCCATTTCTCTCTTACCAATTTTTGGAAAGATAAAGGAAGCTATAGTTCATCAAGAGCTCCCCAATTTCGTGGAACAGAACAATATCCTGCATCATAAATAATCTGGGTTCCGTCCTAAGCATTCAACGGAAACCGCTCTTCTGGAGTTGACTGAATCCATTAAATTTTTGCAAGACAAGGGAAAGAACGCCGTCCTGATATTACTTGATTTATCGGCGGCGTTCAACACCATGTCCCACAAAATATTAATCGATAGATTGAGAAACAACGGCATCACTGATAGTGCCCTTAACTGGATTAGTTTGTTCCTTTCGAAACGAACAAAATTCATATCTTTGGGCACCTTCCTTTCTAAGGAAAAAAATAATAATGCTGGAGTACCTCAGGGCTCAATCCTGAGTCCCCTCCTTTTTAATTTATATATGATGCCCCTTATTTCCCTCATTGAGTCATACGGCATATGCATTACTTCTTATGCAGCTGATACGCAATTGATTGTCTCCGTGGAAAAAAATTCTACCAAAGCCGAACTAAACTTCCAAATTTGCTTGACTGAGATCTTTAGGTGGATGGACAGTGACCATCCTAAATGCAATTCAAGCAAAACGGAAATCCTGCCCATGGGGAAAAATGCAGAGTTTTGCCCTAATAAATGGTGGCCGGAGGGCACCACTCCCCCGCCTACTGTGGTCGAGTCGGCAAGGAATCTGGGTATCCTCTATGACTCCTCACTATCCTTTGATCCACATGTAAGACGTTTAGCTGGCTGCTGTTTTAGTATGATAAAATCCCTGAAGACATTTTTTGACTTCTTGCCTATGGAGGCCATAAAATCTGTTGCAGTCTCCTTGATACTTTCCCGTCTCGATTACTGCAATGGGCTGATGGCAGGAGCAAAAAAACCAAACTCTGCAGAAATTACAGAGTATTCAACATGCAGCCTCGTACTTAAACTTCCTAGGCAATCCTCAGCATCTGCAGCTCTTAAAACTCTGCACTGGCTCCCGATCCATAAAAGAATTCTTTTTAAAATGTTACTGACTACTTTTAGAGCCCTAAATAATATCGGCCCTAAGTATCTAGCAAACAGATTCACCCGCTATAACCCCTCCAGAGTGCTGAGGTCAGCAGGGCAGAACCTCGTGAACACCCCAAAATTTCTCCTTAAAAGGAAAGGTAGAAAAACACTTAGGGGCATATTATCAAGGACGGGCGATACATTATCACCGCTTTTATCGGCGATAATGGGCTTGCTAATATGCTCTATGAATTCCTATCGAAGCCCATGTTAGATGTCTTCACATCTAACATGGGCTTCGATAGGAATTCATAGAGCATATTATCAAGCCCATTATCGCCACTTTATCGGCAGTTTCCTGCCGATAAAAGCAGCAATAATGTATCGCCCGTACTTGATAATATGCCCCTAAATGTTTTGGCCTCCAAAGCATGGAATGCCATGCCCATTGCCCTGAGAATGTTGCCCACAGAGTCCCTCTTTAGGAAGAGACTTAAAACCTGGATATTTAACTTAACAGACTCTTATGTGCTGAATGCAATCTAGCGCTCTTTCATAACATTCACCCTATCTCCTATAGCACCCAGGATGCCCCTTTCGGAGTGACAGTTTGCGCTTTACAAGTGCTGAATAACATTAACATTAACATTAACCCACATCAGAGAGCTGATTATAGGGATACGAGCATGGAATAGGCTTAATAGGTGGGAAGAAAGATGGTCCAAGAAAAACAGTGTTAAGAGAAATGCGGCAGAGCCACCTCCTCCAGGAGGGGGACTACAAGGAATTGGGAACTACCCTTTACGAGAGATAGCTAGCAGAGGGTATGTGCCTTGGAGTAGAGGAGATTTGGCGGCATTTACAAATGACTTCCCAAAACTGAGAGAAAGTCCAGTTGAATCTGGAAGGTGTTGTGGATTGATTTGAATACATTGTTTGACATTGTGGTTGCGAGTGACTTGTGGGTAGCATATAAGGTTGCTGTTGAATGGCTCACTACTGAACCGGACTTGTTGTCACCAATGGACCATCGCCGATTGTCATGAAGAAGTACGAGCAAGTGATCACGTGGTTGAAATCTAAGATACCGCAACAGGATATTGACTGGGTGAAAAAAGATCGGACAGTTCAAGAACCAAAGGAAATGGTCCATGAGTAATATGAAAGGTTGTTGCAAGTCTTTAAGCAGTACAGTGGGTTGGATGTAATGGATCCCAAGGATATGGGACAGTTTGTGTTGAAGTTTGTTCTAGGACTTGAGACCTGAGATTTGTCTTATGATCCAGCAGCATTTGATTAGGTCAAGGTGTGTTCTAGGATTGAGACCTGAGATTTGTCTTATGATCCAGCAGCATTTGATTTGTTGGCAGAACAAGCCGTTGGATGAAATATTGAGGTATGCTAGATATTGCAGTGATGAGGTAGATTCGAAGCATAAGATGCTCAAGGACAAGCTAATGTTGGTCCAGATGCAAGCTGCCGATAAGGGAGGCCAAGTACAGTCAGGTGGAGGTACGCTGGGAAGGAAACAGAATGGTCAGAATAAGAGAAAGGGAAATACAGAGGATTCTAGGCCAAGAGTGGATTTGGCTACTCTGAAAAAGACTACTGAGTGTCATCAGTGTCATCAAATTGGACACTGGAGACGCGAGTGTCCTTTGAATCCTGCAAATCAAATGCAGCAGGAGGAAGAGGTAGGAGGAAGAGGTAGTACAGGTACAGGTAGCGCCCGAGGTGACAAAGACAATAGTAAAGCCAAAGTCGATAATAAAGGGGACTTCGGCTCTGCGAGTTCAGGTTCCCCTGCTTCCGAGGATCCCAACAGGGGCTCGGACCTACCAGCAGATGCCTCTTTTTGATGACAGCGATGAATGTTATCTAGACCCGATGGCATGACGGTGCCTGAGGGGGGAGGAAGACTGCACTCTAGGGGAAGTCTAGGAGGTAGACCGGAGGGGAACATTTGTGGTAGCTGATGTTGATGGTCACCCTACCACCTTTCTGGTTGATACTGGTGCTACCCATTCTACTGTGAGATCTGCAGTAGTCTCCAACCTACCCCTCTTGAGGCAATGTATCCAAGTTGTAATTGTTGCAAATAGGAAAATAACCAGCCCTTTGACTGAACCGATTCCTGTGATGATAGGAATGTTTTGAGATAGACATCAGTTTGTGGTGTGCGATTCGAGCCCTGCTTGTTTACTATGGAGGGATCTCCTGTGTAAACTTAATTGCACCATTTATTGCACCCCTAAAGGAGTGGAACTGCAAACCAATGACGATGATGCTGCTTTGAAGGTCACAAATCAACATTTGTGTATCGAAATGTACCCTGTTGTGACAGTGGAAGAGCTTCCACTTGATTTGAGAGATTCAGTCTCGCGGGAAGTGTAGGACTTCACTGGTGACATAGGTTTGATCAAAGGAGTTGAGCCAGTTAAGATTCAGGTCAAGCAGAATGTTGAGTTCCCCAAAACACCTCAGTATAATTTGACGCCCGAGACATTTGCAGGAATAAACCCTGTGATTGAGTCCATGATTAAGCAGGGAATTCTGAAGGAGATAATGGGCAGTCCATGTAACTCGCCTATTATGGGATTGCAGAAACCGAGCGGGAAATTAAGAATTGTGCAGGATTTGCGCTGGGTTAACAATATAGTTGTTCCCTATTGTCCAGTGGTACCGAATCCATCTGTAATACTGTTTTAGATTCCATGTCAAGAGGAGTGGTTCACTGTAATTGACCTTTGCCAGGCCTTCTTCTCGATTCCATTGCATGAGGAGAGACAATTTCTTTTTGCGTTTAAACTGGAAAATCATGTTTTAACATGGTGTGGTATCCCACAGGGGTATACAGAGGGTCCATCGATCTTTAATCAGATCTTGAAGAAGAATCTTGAGAGTCTTGTACTGCCGCAGAACTCCGTTCTCATCCTGTACATAGACGACCTCCTTGTGGCGTCAGAGACTGAAGATGCATGCAGGATTGATACCATCGCCTTACTGAACCATTTGGCAGAGAATGGACACAAGGTGTCGCCAAATAAGCTACAGTACTACTTGCATGAAGTGCAGTATTTGGTTCACCAGATAGAAAAGTGAGAGAGAAGTCAGGATGTTCTTAGGGATGGTTGGCTACTGTCGTCAGTGGATTGCCAACTTCTCATTAAATATGTATAAAGCCCAGTGTGATGACACACTGGGACTCTAGTACGCACAACACAAGCAGTATTCCATTAAACCATTTTAATTATTTTTTCATTTCATGATACCAAAATTTTTTTTGATTAATTCAGATATTCGTCAAACATATCATTAATAAACTGATGTGATATCTTTTCACAATAACATAAATTTAAGCATGATACAATTTTGAATTACAAACACAAAATTAAGAAAAACAACCCAATGCATTTCGGGGCGTAACAGCCCCTTCGTCAGGGGTCTATGAGAAAAGAAAAAATACAAACAAGGAGAATGTTATTCATGTATGCTGAACTAAATTACAATCTTAGTCATCAAAAGTATAAGTTGATCACTCTTACCTAAATCATAGGGGACAATATTTATCCTGCGGTTTATTTACTTAGCTGTTTTGATTAACTGTCTAGGGAAGAAACCGAATAGCAACATGAAAAAATGGGCCAGTGTTATGCTCAGTAGTGACCTGTTTTATATCTTATTGAGTTCATAGATAATAGTGAGCCTTTACCTGCTAAAACGTATTCTGGTAGCGGTTCTGAATTTTAAAAAACAAAGAGTGAATGAGTGAACAAACGATCAATAACATTAGGCCGACCGTTTTTAGAAATGAATGTTTGTTTGTTTAAATCGAAAGAAACAAACGGAGAAACAAACGGCTCACCTGTATGGAATGCGAGCCTTATTGAGGCGGGGAACAACCTGTACCGAACGAATAATTGATGTCAGTACTCGTTTATAATCGTGTGCTACCGCATTGGAGTAGAGAAAATAGAATCTTGTTTACCTGCGAGTCTACCGAGTGGGCTTCGATCTCGCTGACGTGTTTCCCACAGCAATACTAAAAAACGAAAAGAATACCAAAACTAATGAATTCCCTCATATGTCTCAACCAGAATCCGACGATTCTGCTTACAGCAAACTTCAAACAAAGCGCTTACCGTCTTTGAAGTTTGAGATTCTTATCCCGATATTTCCTCCGTCGCCTAGCTTACTAGCTAAGAACCTTCAGCGGGCGTCTGAGTCCTACCTCACTTTTTCTTACTCTCAAAATAATGGAGAGAGAAAATAGACCATGGCTTGTGTTTGTTATCGAAAACAAACTCTAGGGGCAAACTTATGATCTACGTACACTAAAATCATACCGTCTATTTTTATGACGAATGATTGAATAATATGTGTTCTGAAGTGGATGGACGCGAGAATCACAAATGCGGATATTTCTAAACGTGCCTATTCTATAAGTGATAAATCAGTTATGTCTCCCTCAATAAAGCATTTGTTACAGAAAAAAACGATAAAAACAAAAAACAAGAAGATATTGTTTCTAGGCTATATTTGTAAGTTGTTTCTGAGTTGAAGTGTTGTGTGAATTATCAACCTGACCTGCGTCGTTAATAGCATATATAATGAAATAAATTTTGTACAACTTCAACATAATGCGAGCATTAAATTTTTCAATTCCCTACCTATTTACAATCTATGTGACAATTATACTTTGAACTTTGTTATCAAACCATGAAATCAAAGCCTGTCTGGACATTCCCATGATCATTTTATTTGCATGTGGTGTGTGTATCAGGTGTATTAAATGTATATGAGGCTTTCGTGCACATGCAGATACTTTGGATGATGATCTTATAGGAAACACGACATCTCCATTTTATCATTTAATCCTGACGGGACCATCGTTTGCAATTTCCGGATCCAAAAAGCTTCTCTTTGTAAGAGTATCTTGACATTATCCATGCCCAGTCTCTGGGGTACTGTCTCAATGATTTGGAAACGTAGTTGAGCAATGTTATGATTTTTATCAATCCAATGTTGTGTGAGAGGTGACGTTAAGTTTTTGTTGCGAATCCGGCTTTTATGTTCACTGAGCCTTGTCTTCATTTTTCTGTCAGTTTTGCCAATATACAACAGCCCGCATGGGCACTTAATCGAATAAACAACGTGCTCCGAATCACAACTGGAAGTATGTCTAAGTGAAATCTTTTCGCCAGTCCTGGGATGTAATAAGATGTTGCCTGTGATCACATTATTGCAGTTCTTACAATTAAAGCATCTCAATGTTCCTTTGTGGACCAATTCTTGTTGTGGTAAAGTTGATGTGTTAAGAAGTTCTTTAAGATTTTGCGCTCTTCTGTATGCGAATAGTGGTCTTTCTTCAAATAGCGTTCCAAAATCTTTTTCCGCTAGTAGAATTTCCCATCTCTTTGAGATTGTTCTTTTTATATCTCGAGATGCAGTAGAGTACTTTGAAACAAAAACCATTTTGGTGTTGGTGGTTTTGATTTTCCTTTGTAATAGTTCTATCCTGGGTACAGTTTTGAGTTTTTCTAAATGTGCCTCCAATAGTTTTTTTGGATAACCCCTCTCGAGGTATTTTTGCTTTTGTTCTTGTAAACTCTTTTCACATTGTTCTGGATCAGATGAAATGCGTTTAATCCGCATAAATTGCGACACTGGTAAATTGTTGATCAAACTGGCTGGGTGAAAACTAGAATACAGTAAAGCTGTGTTTTTATCCGTGGCCTTTTTGTATAGTCTGGTCTCGATGGAGTTATTTTTGATTTCAACTAAAACGTCCAAGAATGGTAATGCGCTATGGCTTACATTGTGGGTGAATTGAATTCTAGGGTCAACAAGGTTTAAACTGCTGATGTTGTTGAGAAGTTCAGTTGTAGGACGCTTCCAGATTAGAAATATGTCATCTATGTAACGTCGGTAATAGATTAAGCCTTGTTGCCATGTGGAATCCTCTAGAATATAGTCCGATTCGAATTTTGCCATGTATATATTGGCATATATACATGCCCCTGGAAAGCCCATGGCTGTCCCCGTCAATTGGTTGTAATACTCATCTTGCCATGAGAAATAACTGTTCAGTAAACAGAATTCCAAAAGTTGCAGTATCAAAATTTTTTGCTCATTCGACTTCTCTGTTTTCAATAGAGCCCACTCCATGGCTTCCAACCCTTGTTTATGCGGTATCGACGTGTATAACGCTGTTACGTCTATTGTGCATAGAGTCCATTCCATACATCCTGTTGTATCAAGCTCAGTTAAACTTCTGAGGAAATCTGATGTGTCTTGCAGATAAGTGGGCCAATTACGGATGAACGGTTGCATGTGTGTATCAATATAAATGCCTGGATTTTCAAATATCGATGAACAACCGGATACTATTGGCCTGAATGGTGGGTCATTGATGTCTTTGTGTATTTTGGGAAGAAAATAGATCTTCGGTCTCCTAGGATATTTTTGTCTTAGGTATCGCTTGGTGGTGTTATCAATCCATTGTAGTTCTTCTGCCTTATCCAAAACTTCATCTAATCCTTGAGTAATCATAGGTGTTGGATCCTGTGTTAGTTTGACGTAGGTGTTAGTGTCATTTACGTGTTCATCCCCCTTACTTCTGTAAAACGTTGCGTCCATGATAACTAGGCCTCCGCCCTTGTCTGCTTTTTGGATCATTATTTCTTTGTTTGTTGACAACCGTTTGAGAGTGCTTTGTTCTGCTCTGGTCAAGTTGTTCAATTTACGTTTGTAGTTGATTTTATTCAGATCAGCCTTTACCAGAACTTCAAACGTGTCCAAACTTTTATGTGATGTGGGTGCCATGAATTGACTTTTAGGTTTTAGGGATCTGTCTATTTCGTCGGTTTTTTCCATGGGATTTATCACTGTGAAGAAATATTTTAATCTGAGACCTCTCATGAATTTAAAAAACGAAATTTCTGTTTCCAGCTCATTTGATTGGTATGTCCTAACAAATGAAATACCTTTGTTGAGAAGTCTTTCTTCAAAGTCAGAGAGTGGATAGTTTGAAATATTAACTACAAGTTCTTTGTCTGGCTCCGCAATCCTGTTTTTTTCAATTGTTCTCTCTCTTTCTCCCTCTCTCCTTCCTTCTCCATCTCCCTTTCTTTTGCCTTTTCCTCTTCTTGTCTTATTTCTTGTTGTACAAGGTATATATCCGGTGGTTTGTGTGCTGCTTGGTCCTTTTCTAAAAAAGAAGTAGAGGAAGTTGATGATGTACCTGCCGCACTCTCAATACTACTGGAAGGTTGAACTGTTGGTTGTGGTGGTTGCGATGCTATCGTTTTTCGTGCTAAATTTAAATCACTATCTGATACTACACTCTCTTCTGAAGAAGTTGGCTGTTGTTTTCTCCCAGTGAACCTCCTTTTCGCGTAGACTTCTGCCCACGTGTATGTTTCATTAAGTTTATAATCGATAGTATCGCGTTTAAACTTTCTCAGTTTTGTTTCTTGCAGTTCTTTGCCGTATTTGTCAAGGCGTATGTTGATGTCATCCAAGATTCTTTTCCATTGATCCTCCTCCAATCTTTCCGATAATTCTCGTTTGGTGGTGAAAATTTCTTCCTCTAGTTCTCTAATTGTTTTGGCCAGTTCTTCCACTAATAATAAGATCAAGTCCAGAGAACATTTATTCAAGATCTCAAACCATTTCTCCATGAATTTTGGATTATTGTTGAGTCTATATAACATAGGCCTGATGGCCAATCGTATATATATAATATAAAAAAACGCATAAAAATACGAGTGCAGTACCCTTCTTCATCTATATTTAACTTCTCATTAAAGGCACAGGGTCAGACTGATTTGCATATAGCCATGTTTGAACTGGGGTGGCAGAGTGGGCTAAAGAACAGTGATGGATCAAACCCAGATCTTTTGACTGGGTGTGAGTGTTTGATTGGTTCAGATGCTCTGTCCATCACCACCCCCTTTTGTACCGCTTTGGTCGCCATAAGTATGGCAGGGTATGCTCAGACGTGAGTCCCTTGCTCACTTTGCCACTGGATTCAAGCAAGCCGGGCTGAAGACGGCTGTAATGCCAGAAACCGGTCCTCGGAAGCTTGTTTCCGGTAGAGGGAAGGCATGGCTTGGCAGTTCGGGCTGGACTGTTCCCATGAGGCACAGGGTCAGACTGATTTGCATATAGCCATGTCTGAACTGGAGTGGCAGAGTGGGCTAAAGAACGGTGATGGATCAAACCCAGATCTTTTGACTGGGTGTGAGTGTTTGATTGGTTCAGATGCTCCGTCCATCACCACCCCCTTTTGTACCGCTTTGGTCGCCATAAGTGTGGCAGGGTATGCTCAGACGTGAGTCCCTTGCTCACTTTGCCACTGGATTCAAGCAAGCCGGGCTGAAGACGGCTGTAATGCCAGAAACCGGTTCTCGGAAGCTTGTTTCCGGTCCAGGGAAGGCATGGCTTGGCAGTTCGGGCTGGACTGTTCCCATGAGGCACAGGGTCAGACTGATTCACATATAGCCATGTCTGAACTGGGGTGGCAGAGTGGGCTACAGAACAGTGATGGATCAAACCCAGATCTTTTGACTGGGTGTGAGTGTTTGATTGGTTCAGATGCTCCGTCCATCACCACCCCCTTTTGTACCGCTTTGGCCGCCATAAGTGTGGCAGGGTGTGCTCAGACGTGAGTCCCTTGCTCACTTTGCCACTGGATTCAAGCAAGCCGGGCTGAAGACGGCTGTAATGCCAGAAACCGGTCCTCGGAAGCTTGTTTCCGGTAGAGGGAAGGCATGGCTTGGCAGTTCGGGCTGGACTGTTCCCATGAGGCACAGGGTCAGACTGATTTGCATATAGCCATGTCTGAACTGGAGTGGCAGAGTGGGCTAAAGAACGGTGATGGATCAAACCCAGATCTTTTGACTGGGTGTGAGTGTTTGATTGGTTCAGATGCTCCGTCCATCACCACCCCCTTTTGTACCGCTTTGGTCGCCATAAGTGTGGCAGGGTATGCTCAGACGTGAGTCCCTTGCTCACTTTGCCACTGGATTCAAGCAAGCCGGGCTGAAGACGGCTGTAATGCCAGAAACCGGTTCTCGGAAGCTTGTTTCCGGTCCAGGGAAGGCATGGCTTGGCAGTTCGGGCTGGACTGTTCCCATGAGGCACAGGGTCAGACTGATTCACATATAGCCATGTCTGAACTGGGGTGGCAGAGTGGGCTACAGAACAGTGATGGATCAAACCCAGATCTTTTGACTGGGTGTGAGTGTTTGATTGGTTCAGATGCTCCGTCCATCACCACCCCCTTTTGTACCGCTTTGGCCGCCATAAGTGTGGCAGGGTGTGCTCAGACGTGAGTCCCTTGCTCACTTTGCCACTGGATTCAAGCAAGCCGGGCTGAAGACGGCTGTAATGCCAGAAACCGGTCCTCGGAAGCTTGTTTCCGGTCCAGGGAAGTTATGGCTTGGCAGTTCGGGCTGGACTGTTCCCATGAGGCACATTGTCAGACTGATTGGAATATAGCCATGTCTGAACTGGGGTGGCAGAGTGGGCTAAAGAACGGTAATGAATCAAACCCAGATCTTTTGACTGGGTGTGAGTGTTTGATTGGTTCAGATGCTCCGTCCATCACCACCCCCTTTTGTACCGCTTTGGCCGCCATAAGTGTGGCAGGGTATGCTCAGACGTGAGTCCCTTGCCCACTTTGCCACTGGATTCAAGCAAGCCGGGCTGAAGACGGCTGTAATGCCAGAAACCGGTCCTCGGAAGCTTGTTTCCGGTCCAGGGAAGGCATGTCTTGGCAGTTCAGGCTGGATTGTTCCCATGAGGCACAGGGTCAGACTGATTTGCATATAGCCATGTCTGAACTGGGGTGGCAGAGTGGGCTAAAGAACGGTGATGGATCAAACCCAGATCTTTTGACTGGGTGTGATTGTTTGATTGGTTCAGATGCTCCGTTCATCACCACCCCCTTTTGTACCGCTTTGGCCGCCATAAGTGTGCAGGGTATGCTCAGACGTGAGTCCCTTGCTCACTTTGCCACTGGATTCAAGCAAGCCGGGCTGAAGACGGCTGTAATGCCAGAAACCGGTCCTCGGAAGCTTGTTTCTGGTCCAGGGAAGGCATGGCTTGGCAGTTCGGGCTGAACTGTTCCCTTGAGGGACAGGGTCAGACTGATTTGCATATAGCCATGTCTGAACTGGGATGGCAGAGTGGGCTAAAGAACAGTGATGGATCAAACCCAGATCTTTTGACTGGGTGTGAGTGTTTGATTGGTTCAGATGCTCCGTCCATCACCACCCCCTTTTGTACCGCTTTGGCCGCCATAAGTGTGGCAGGGTATGCTCAGACGTGAGTCCCTTGCTCACTTTGCCACTGGATTCAAGCAAGCCGGGCTGAAGACGACTATAATGCCTGAAATCAGTCCTCGGAAGCTTGTTTCCGGTCCAGTGAAGGCATGGCTTGGCAGTTCAGTCTGGACTGTTCCCATGAGGCACAGGGTCAGACTGATTTGCATATAGCCATATCTGAACTGGGGTGACAGAGTGGGCTAAAGAACGGTGATGGATCAAACCCAGATCTTTTGACTGGGTGTGAGTGTTTGATTGGTTCAGATGCTCCGTCCATCACCACCCCCTTTTGTACCGCTTTGGCCGCCATAAGTGTGCAGGGTATGCTCAGACGTGAGTCCCTTGCTCACTTTGCCACTGGATTCAAGCAAGCCGGGCTGAAGACGGCTGTAATGCCAGAAACCGGTCCTCGGAAGCTTGTTTCTGGTCCAGGGAAGGCATGGCTTGGCAGTTCGGGCTGAACTGTTCCCTTGAGGGACAGGGTCAGACTGATTCACATATAGCCATGTCTGAACTGGGGTGGCAGAGTGGGCTACAGCACAGTGATGGATCAAACCCAGATCTTTTGACAGGGTGTGAGTGTTTGATTGGTTCAGATGCTCCGTCCATCACCACCCCCTTTTATACCGCTTTGGACGCCATAAGTGTGGCAGGGTATGCTCAGACGTGAGTCCCTTGCTCACTTTGCCACTGGATTCAAGCAAGCCGGGCTGAAGACGGCTGAAATGCCAGAAACCGGTCCTCTGAAGCTTGTTTCGGTTCAGGGAAGGCATGGCTTGACAGTTCGGGCTGGACTGTTCCCATGAGGCACAGGGTCAGACTGATTTGCATATAGCCATGTCTGAACTGGGGTGGCAGAGTGGGCTAAAGAACAGTGATGGATCAAACCCAGATCTTTTGACTGGGTGTGAGTGTTTAATTGGTTCAGATGCTCCGTCCATCACCACCCCCTTTTGTACCGCTTTGGCCGCCATAAGTGTGGCAGGGTATTCTCAGACGTGCGTCCCTTGCCCACTTTGCCACTGGATTCAAGCAAGCCGGGCTGAAGACGGCTGTAATGCCAGAAAACGGTCCTCGGAAGCTTGTTTCCGGTCCAGGGAAGGCATGGCTTGGCAGTTCAGGCTGGATTGTTCCCACGAGGCACTGGGTCAGACTGATTTGCATGTAGCCATGTCTGAACTGGGGTGGCAGAGTGGGCTAAAGAACGGTGATGGATCAAACCCAGATCTTTTGACTGGGTGTGATTGTTTGATAGGTTCAGATGCTCCGTCCATCACCACCCCCTTTTGTACCGCTTTGGTCGCCATAAGTGTGGCAGGGTATGCTCAGACGTGAGTCCCTTGCTCACTTTGCCACTGGATTCAAGCAAGCTGGGCTGAAGACGGCTGTAATGCCAGAAACCGGTCCTCGGAAGCTTGTTTCCGGTCCAGGGAAGGCATGGCTTGGCAGTTCGGGCTGGACTGTTCCCATGAGGCACAGGGTCAGACTGATTTGCATATAGCCATGTCTGAACTGGGATGGCAGAGTGGGCTAAAGAACAGTGATGGATCAAACCCAGATCTTTTGACTGGGTGTGAGTGTTTGATTGGTTCAGATGCTCCGTCCATCACCACCCCCTTTTGTACCGCTTTGGCCGCCATAAGTGTGGCAGGGTATGCTCAGACGTGAGTCCCTTGCTCACTTTGCCACTGGATTCAAGCAAGCCGGGCTGAAGACGACTATAATGCCTGAAATCAGTCCTCGGAAGCTTGTTTCCGGTCCAGTGAAGGCATGGCTTGGCAGTTCAGTCTGGACTGTTCCCATGAGGCACAGGGTCAGACTGATTTGCATATAGCCATATCTGAACTGGGGTGACAGAGTGGGCTAAAGAACGGTGATGGATCAAACCCAGATCTTTTGACTGGGTGTGAGTGTTTGATTGGTTCAGATGCTCCGTCCATCACCCCCCCCCGTTTTGTACAGCTTTGGCCGCCATAAGTGTGGCAGGGTATGCTCAGACGTGAGTCCCTTGCTCACCTTGCCACTGAATTCAAGCAAGCCGGGCTGAAGACGGCTGTAATGCCAGAAACCGGTCCTCGGAAGCTTGTTTCCGGTCCCGGGGAGGCATGGCTTGGCATTTTCGGGCTGGACTGTTCCCATGAGGCACAGGGTCAGACTGATTTGCATATAGCCATGTCTGAACTAGGGTGGCAGAGTAGGCTAAAGAACGGTGATGGATCAAACCCAGATCTTTTGACTGGGTGTGATTGTTTGATTGGTTCAGATGCTCCGTACATGACCACCCCCTTTTGTACCGCTTTGGCCGCCAAAAGTGTGGCAGGGTATGCTCAGACGTGAGTCCCTTGCTCACTTAGCCACTGGATTAAAGCAAGCCAGGCTGAAGACGGCTGTAATGTCAGAAAACGGTCCTCGGAAGCTTGTTTTCGGTCCAGGGAAGACATAGCTTGGCAGTTCGGGCTGGTCTGTTCCCATGAGGCACAGGGTCAGACTGATTTGCATATAGCCATGTCTGAACTGGGGTGGCAGAGTGGGCTAAAGAACGGTGATGGATCAAACCCAGATCTTTTGACTGGGTGTGAGTGTTTGATTGGTTCAGATGCTCCGTCCATCACCACGCCCTTTTGTACTGCTTTGGCCGCCATGAGTGTGGCAGGGTATGCTCAGACGTGAGTCCCTTGCTCACTTTGCCACTGGATTCAAGCAAGCCGGGCTGAAGACGCCTGTAATGTCAGAAAACGGTCCTCGGAAGCTTGTTTTCGGTCCAGGGAAGACAAAGCTTGGCAGTTCGGGCTGGACTGTTCCCATGAGGCACAGGGTCAGACTGATTTGCATATATCCATGTCTGAACTGGGGTGGCAGAGTGGGCTAAAGAACAGTGATGGATCAAACCCAGATCTTTTGACTGGGTGTGAGTGTTTAATTGGTTCAGATGCTCCGTCCATCACCACCCCCTTTTGTACCGCTTTGGCCGCCATAAGTGTGGCAGGGTATTCTCAGACGTGCGTCCCTTGCCCACTTTGCCACTGGATTCAAGCAAGCCGGGCTGAAGACGGCTGTAATGCCAGAAAACGGTCCTCGGAAGCTTGTTTCCGGTCCAGGGAAGGCATGGCTTGGCAGTTCAAGCTGGATTGTTCCCACGAGGCACTGGGTCAGACTGATTTGCATGTAGCCATGTCTGAACTGGGGTGGCAGAGTGGGCTAAAGAACGGTGATGGATCAAACCCAGATCTTTTGACTGGGTGTGATTGTTTGATAGGTTCAGATGCTCCGTCCATCACCACCCCCTTTAGTACCGCTTTGGTCGCCATAAGTGTGGCAGGGTATGCTCAGACGTGAGTCCCTTGCTCACTTTGCCACTGGATTCAAGCAAGCCGGGCTGAAGACGGCTGTAATGCCAGAAACTGGTCCTCGGAAGCTTGTTTCCTGTCCAGGGAAGGCATGTCTTGGCAGTTCGGGCTGGACTGTTCCCATGAGGCACAGGGTCAGACTGATTCACATATAGCCATGTCTGAACTGGGGTGGCAGAGTGGGCTACAGAACAGTGATGGATCAAACCCAGATCTTTTGACTGGGTGTGAGTGTTTGATTGGTTCAGATGCTCCGTCCATCACCACCCCCTTTTATACCGCTTTGGACGCCATAAGTGTGGCAGGGTATGCTCAGACGTGAGTCCCTTGCTCACTTTGCCACTGGATTCAAGCAAGCCGGGCTGAAGACGGCTGTAATGCCAGAAACCGGTCCTCGGAAGCTTGTTTCCGGTTCAGGGAAGGCATGGCTTGGCAGTTCGGGCTGGACTGTTCCCATGAGGCACAGGGTCAGACTGATTTGCATATAGCCATGTCTGAACTGGGATGGCAGAGTGGGCTAAAGAACAGTGATGGATCAAACCCAGATCTTTTGACTGGGTGTGAGTGTTTGATTGGTTCAGATGCTCCGTCCATCACCACCCCCTTTTGTATCGCTTTGGCCGCCATAAGTGTGGCAGGGTATGCTCAGACGTGAGTCCCTTGCTCACTTTGCCACTGGATTCAAGCAAGCTGGGCTGAAGACGACTATAATGCCTGAAATCAGTCCTCGGAAGCTTGTTTCCGGTCCAGTGAAGGCATGGCTTGGCAGTTCAGGCTGGACTGTTCCCATGAGGCACAGGGTCAGACTGATTTGCATATAGCCATATCTGAACTGGGGTGACAGAGTGGGCTAAAGAACGGTGTTGGATCAAACCCAGATCTTTTGACTGGGTGTGAGTGTTTGATTGGTTCAGATGCTCCGTCCATCACCCCCCCCCCCGTTTTGTACAGCTTTGGCCGCCATAAGTGTGGCAGGGTATGCTCAGACGTGAGTCCCTTGCTCACCTTGCCACTGAATTCAAGCAAGCCGGGCTGAAGACGGCTGTAATGCCAGAAACCGGTCCTCGGAAGCTTGTTTCCGGTCCCGGGAAGGCATGGCTTGGCATTTTCGGGCTGGACTGTTCCCATGAGGCACAGGGTCAGACTGATTTGCATATAGCCATGTCTGAACTAGGGTGGCAGAGTAGGCTAAAGAACGGTGATGGATCAAACCCAGATCTTTTGACTGGGTGTGATTGTTTGATTGGTTCAGATGCTCCGTCCATGACCACCCCCTTTTGTACCGCTTTGGCCGCCAAAAGTGTGGCAGGGTATGCTCAGACGTGAGTCCCTTGCTCACTTTGCCACTGGATTAAAGCAAGCCAGGCTGAAGACGGCTGTAATGTCAGAAAACGGTGCTCGGAAGCTTGTTTTCGGTCCAGGGAAGACATAGCTTGGCAGTTCGGGCTGGACTGTTCCCATGAGGCACAGGGTCAGACTGATTTGCATATAGCCATGTCTGAACTGGGGTGGCAGAGTGGGCTAAAGAACGGTGATGGATCAAACCCAGATCTTTTGACTGGGTGTGAGTGTTTGATTGGTTCAGATGCTCCGTCCATCACCACGCCCTTTTGTACTGCTTTGGCTGCCATGAGTGTGGCAGGGTATGCTCAGACGTGAGTCCCTTGCTCACTTTGCCACTGGATTCAAGCAAGCCGGGCTGAAGACGCCTGTAATGTCAGAAACCGGTCCTCGGAAGCTTGTTTTCGGTCCAGGGAAGACAAAGCTTGGCAGTTCGGGCTGGACTGTTCCCATGAGGCACAGGGTCAGACTGATTTGCATATAGCCATGTCTGAACTGGGGTGGCAGAGTGGGCTAAAGAACGGTGATGGATCAAACCCAGATCTTTTGACTGGGTGTGAGTGTTTGATTGGTTCAGATGCTCCGTCCATCACCACCCCCTTTTGTACTGCTTTGGCTGCCATAAGTGTGGCAGGGTATGCTCAGACGTGGGTCCCTTGCTCACTTTGCCACTGGATTCAAGTAAGCCGGGCTGAAGACGGCTGTAATGCCAGAAACCGGTCCTCGGAAGCTTGTTTTCCGTCCAGGGAAGGCATGGCTTTGCAGTTCAGGCTGGACTGTTCCCATGAGGCACAGGGTCAGACTGATTTGCATATAGCCATGTCTGAACTGGGGTGGCAGAGTGGGCTAAAGAACGGTGATGGATCAAACCCAGATCTTTTGACTGGGTGTGATTGTTTGATTGGTTCAGATGCTCCGTCCATCACCACCCCCTTTTGTACCGCTTTGGCCGCCATAAGTGTGGCAGGGTGTGCTCAGACGTGAGTCCCTTGCTCACTTTGCCACTGGATTCAAGCAAGCCGGGCTGAAGACGGCTGTAATGCCAGAAACCGGTCCTCGGAAGCTTGTTTCCGGTCCAGGGAAGTTATGGCTTGGCAGTTCGGGCTGGACTGTTCCCATGAGGCACATTGTCAGACTGATTGGAATATAGCCATGTCTGAACTGGGGTGGCAGAGTGGGCTAAAGAACGGTAATGGATCAAACCCAGATCTTTTGACTGGGTGTGAGTGTTTGATTGGTTCAGATGCTCCGTCCATCACCACCCCCTTTTGTACCGCTTTGGCCGCCATAAGTCTGGCAGGGTATGCTCAGACGTGAGTCCCTTGCCCACTTTGCCACTGGATTCAAGCAAGCCGGGCTGAAGACGGCTGTAATTCCAGAAACCGGTCCTCGGAAGCTTGTTTCCGGTCCAGGGAAGGCATGTCTTGGCAGTTCAGGCTGGATTGTTCCCATGAGGCACAGGGTCAGACTGATTTGCATATAGCCATGTCTGAACTGGGGTGGCAGAGTGGGCTAAAGAACGGTGATGGATCAAACCCAGATCTTTTGACTGGGTGTGATTGTTTGATTGGTTCAGATGCTCCGTCCATCACCACCCCCTTTTGTACCGCTTTGGCCGCCATAAGTGTGCAGGGTATGCTCAGACGTGAGTCCCTTGCTCACTTTGCCACTGGATTCAAGCAAGCCGGGCTGAAGACGGCTGTAATGCCAGAAACCGGTCCTCGGAAGCTTGTTTCCGGTCCAGGGAAGGCATGGCTTGGCAGTTCGGGCTGAACTGTTCCCTTGAGGCACAGGGTCAGACTGATTCACATATGGCCATGTCTGAACTGGGGTGGCAGAGTGGGCTACAGCACAGTGATGGATCAAACCCAGATCTTTTTACAGGGTGTGAGTGTTTGATTGGTTCAGATGCTCCGTCCATCACCACCCCCTTTTATACCGCTTTGGACGCCATAAGTGTGACAGGGTATGCTCAGACGTGAGTCCCTTGCTCACTTTGCCACTGGATTCAAGCAAGCCGGGCTGAAGACGGCTGAAATGCCAGAAACCGGTCCTCTGAAGCTTGTTTCGGTTCAGGGAAGGCATGGCTTGACAGTTCGGGCTGGACTGTTCCCATGAGGCACAGGGTCAGACTGATTTGCATATAGCCATGTCTGAACTGGGGTGGCAGAGTGGGCTAAAGAACAGTGATGGATCAAACCAAGATCTTTTGACTGGGTGTGAGTGTTTAATTGGTTCAGATGCTCCGTCCATCACCACCCCCTTTTGTACCGCTTTGGCCGCCATAAGTGTGGCAGGGTATGCTCAGACTTGAGTCCCTTGCTCACTTTGCCACTGGATTCAAGCAAGCCGGGCTGAAGACGACTTTAATGCCAGAAATCAGTCCTCGGAAGCTTGTTTCTGGTCCAGGGAAAGCATGGCTTGGCAGTTCGGGCTGGACTGTTCCCATGAGGCACAGGGTCAGACTGATTTGCATATAGCCATATCTGAACTGGGGTGACAGAGTGGGCTAAAGAACGGTGATGGATCAAACCCAGATCTTTTGACTGGGTGTGAGTGTTTGATTGGTTCAGATGCTCCGTCCATCACCCCCCGTTTTGTACCGCTTTGGCCGCCATAAGTGTGGCAGGGTATGCTTAGACGTGAGTCCCTTGCTCACCTTGCCACTGGATTCAAGCAAGCCGGGCTGAAGATGGCTGTAATGCCAGAAACCGGTCCTCGGAAGCTTGTTTCCGGTCCCGGGAAGACATGGCTTGGCATTTCGGGCTGGACTGTTCCCATGAGGCACAGGGTCAGACTGATTTGCATATAGCCATGTCTGAACTAGGGTGGCAGAGTGGGCTAAAGAACGGTGATGGATCAAACCCAGATCTTTTGACTGGGTGTGATTGTTTGATTGGTTCAGATGCTCCGTCCATCACCACCCCCTTTTATACCGCTTTGGACGCCATAAGTGTGGCAGGGTATGCTCAGACGTGAGTCCCTTGCTCACTTTGCCACTGGATTCAAGCAAGCCGGGCTGAAGACGGCTGTAATGCCAGAAACCGGTCCTCGGAAGCTTGTTTCCGGTTCAGGGAAGGCATGGCTTGGCAGTTCGGGCTGGACTGTTCCCATGAGGCACAGGGTCAGACTGATTTGCATATAGCCATGTCTGAACTGGGATGGCAGAGTGGGCTAAAGAACAGTGATGGATCAAACCCAGATCTTTTGACTGGGTGTGAGTGTTTGATTGGTTCAGATGCTCCGTCCATCACCACCCCCTTTTGTATCGCTTTGGCCGCCATAAGTGTGGCAGGGTATGCTCAGACGTGAGTCCCTTGCTCACTTTGCCACTGGATTCAAGCAAGCCGGGCTGAAGACGGCTGTAATGCCAGAAACCGGTCCTCGGAAGCTTGTTTCCGGTCCAGGGAAGGCATGGCTTGGCAGTTCGGGCTGAACTGTTCCCTTGAGGCACAGGGTCAGACTGATTCACATATGGCCATGTCTGAACTGGGGTGGCAGAGTGGGCTACAGCACAGTGATGGATCAAACCCAGATCTTTTTACAGGGTGTGAGTGTTTGATTGGTTCAGATGCTCCGTCCATCACCACCCCCTTTTATACCGCTTTGGACGCCATAAGTGTGACAGGGTATGCTCAGACGTGAGTCCCTTGCTCACTTTGCCACTGGATTCAAGCAAGCCGGGCTGAAGACGGCTGAAATGCCAGAAACCGGTCCTCTGAAGCTTGTTTCGGTTCAGGGAAGGCATGGCTTGACAGTTCGGGCTGGACTGTTCCCATGAGGCACAGGGTCAGACTGATTTGCATATAGCCATGTCTGAACTGGGGTGGCAGAGTGGGCTAAAGAACAGTGATGGATCAAACCAAGATCTTTTGACTGGGTGTGAGTGTTTAATTGGTTCAGATGCTCCGTCCATCACCACCCCCTTTTGTACCGCTTTGGCCGCCATAAGTGTGGCAGGGTATGCTCAGACTTGAGTCCCTTGCTCACTTTGCCACTGGATTCAAGCAAGCCGGGCTGAAGACGACTTTAATGCCAGAAATCAGTCCTCGGAAGCTTGTTTCTGGTCCAGGGAAAGCATGGCTTGGCAGTTCGGGCTGGACTGTTCCCATGAGGCACAGGGTCAGACTGATTTGCATATAGCCATATCTGAACTGGGGTGACAGAGTGGGCTAAAGAACGGTGATGGATCAAACCCAGATCTTTTGACTGGGTGTGAGTGTTTGATTGGTTCAGATGCTCCGTCCATCACCCCCCGTTTTGTACCGCTTTGGCCGCCATAAGTGTGGCAGGGTATGCTTAGACGTGAGTCCCTTGCTCACCTTGCCACTGGATTCAAGCAAGCCGGGCTGAAGATGGCTGTAATGCCAGAAACCGGTCCTCGGAAGCTTGTTTCCGGTCCCGGGAAGACATGGCTTGGCATTTCGGGCTGGACTGTTCCCATGAGGCACAGGGTCAGACTGATTTGCATATAGCCATGTCTGAACTAGGGTGGCAGAGTGGGCTAAAGAACGGTGATGGATCAAACCCAGATCTTTTGACTGGGTGTGATTGTTTGATTGGTTCAGATGCTCCGTCCATCACCACCCCCTTTTATACCGCTTTGGACGCCATAAGTGTGGCAGGGTATGCTCAGACGTGAGTCCCTTGCTCACTTTGCCACTGGATTCAAGCAAGCCGGGCTGAAGACGGCTGTAATGCCAGAAACCGGTCCTCGGAAGCTTGTTTCCGGTTCAGGGAAGGCATGGCTTGGCAGTTCGGGCTGGACTGTTCCCATGAGGCACAGGGTCAGACTGATTTGCATATAGCCATGTCTGAACTGGGATGGCAGAGTGGGCTAAAGAACAGTGATGGATCAAACCCAGATCTTTTGACTGGGTGTGAGTGTTTGATTGGTTCAGATGCTCCGTCCATCACCACCCCCTTTTGTATCGCTTTGGCCGCCATAAGTGTGGCAGGGTATGCTCAGACGTGAGTCCCTTGCTCACTTTGCCACTGGATTCAAGCAAGCCGGGCTGAAGACGACTATAATGCCTGAAATCAGTCCTCGGAAGCTTGTTTCCGGTCCAGTGAAGGCATGGCTTGGCAGTTCAGGCTGGACTGTTCCCATGAGGCACAGGGTCAGACTGATTTGCATATAGCCATATCTGAACTGGGGTGACAGAGTGGGCTAAAGAACGGTGATGGATCAAACCCAGATCTTTTGACTGGGTGTGAGTGTTTGATTGGTTCAGATGCTCCGTCCATCACCCCCCCCGTTTTGTACAGCTTTGGCCGCCATAAGTGTGGCAGGGTATGCTCAGACGTGAGTCCCTTGCTCACCTTGCCACTGAATTCAAGCAAGCCGGGCTGAAGACGGCTGTAATGCCAGAAACCGGTCCTCGGAAGCTTGTTTCCGGTCCCGGGAAGGCATGGCTTGGCATTTTCGGGCTGGACTGTTCCCATGAGGCACAGGGTCAGAGTGATTTGCATATAGCCATGTCTGAACTAGGGTGGCAGAGTAGGCTAAAGAACGGTGATGGATCAAACCCAGATCTTTTGACTGGGTGTGATTGTTTGATTGGTTCAGATGCTCCGTCCATGACCACCCCCTTTTGTACCGCTTTGGCCGCCAAAAGTGTGGCAGGGTATGCTCAGACGTGAGTCCCTTGCTCACTTTGCCACTGGATTAAAGCAAGCCAGGCTGAAGACGGCTGTAATGTCAGAAAACGGTCCTCGGAAGCTTGTTTTCGGTCCAGGGAAGACATAGCTTGGCAGTTCGGGCTGGACTGTTCCCATGAGGCACAGGGTCAGACTGATTTGCATATAGCCATGTCTGAACTGGGGTGGCAGAGTGGGCTAAAGAACGGTGATGGATCAAACCCAGATCTTTTGACTGGGTGTGAGTGTTTGATTGGTTCAGATGCTCCGTCCATCACCACGCCCTTTTGTACTGCTTTGGCTGCCATGAGTGTGGCAGGGTATGCTCAGACGTGAGTCCCTTGCTCACTTTGCCACTGGATTCAAGCAAGCCGGGCTGAAGACGCCTGTAATGTCAGAAACCGGTCCTCGGAAGCTTGTTTTCGGTCCAGGGAAGACAAAGCTTGGCAGTTCGGGCTGGACTGTTCCCATGAGGCACAGGGTCAGACTGATTTGCATATAGCCATGTCTGAACTGGGGTGGCAGAGTGGGCTAAAGAACGGTGATGGATCAAACCCAGATCTTTTGACTGGGTGTGAGTGTTTGATTGGTTCAGATGCTCCGTCCATCACCACCCCCTTTTGTACTGCTTTGGCTGCCATAAGTGTGGCAGGGTATGCTCAGACGTGGGTCCCTTGCTCACTTTGCCACTGGATTCAAGTAAGCCGGGCTGAAGACGGCTGTAATGCCAGAAACCGGTCCTCGGAAGCTTGTTTTCCGTCCAGGGAAGGCATGGCTTTGCAGTTCAGGCTGGACTGTTCCCATGAGGCACAGGGTCAGACTGATTTGCATATAGCCATGTCTGAACTGGGGTGGCAGAGTGGGCTAAAGAACGGTGATGGATCAAACCCAGATCTTTTGACTGGGTGTGATTGTTTGATTGGTTCAGATGCTCCGTCCATCACCACCCCCTTTTGTACCGCTTTGGCCGCCATAAGTGTGGCAGGGTGTGCTCAGACGTGAGTCCCTTGCTCACTTTGCCACTGGATTCAAGCAAGCCGGGCTGAAGACGGCTGTAATGCCAGAAACCGGTCCTCGGAAGCTTGTTTCCGGTCCAGGGAAGTTATGGCTTGGCAGTTCGGGCTGGACTGTTCCCATGAGGCACATTGTCAGACTGATTGGAATATAGCCATGTCTGAACTGGGGTGGCAGAGTGGGCTAAAGAACGGTAATGGATCAAACCCAGATCTTTTGACTGGGTGTGAGTGTTTGATTGGTTCAGATGCTCCGTCCATCACCACCCCCTTTTGTACCGCTTTGGCCGCCATAAGTCTGGCAGGGTATGCTCAGACGTGAGTCCCTTGCCCACTTTGCCACTGGATTCAAGCAAGCCGGGCTGAAGACGGCTGTAATTCCAGAAACCGGTCCTCGGAAGCTTGTTTCCGGTCCAGGGAAGGCATGTCTTGGCAGTTCAGGCTGGATTGTTCCCATGAGGCACAGGGTCAGACTGATTTGCATATAGCCATGTCTGAACTGGGGTGGCAGAGTGGGCTAAAGAACGGTGATGGATCAAACCCAGATCTTTTGACTGGGTGTGATTGTTTGATTGGTTCAGATGCTCCGTCCATCACCACCCCCTTTTGTACCGCTTTGGCCGCCATAAGTGTGCAGGGTATGCTCAGACGTGAGTCCCTTGCTCACTTTGCCACTGGATTCAAGCAAGCCGGGCTGAAGACGGCTGTAATGCCAGAAACCGGTCCTCGGAAGCTTGTTTCCGGTCCAGGGAAGGCATGGCTTGGCAGTTCGGGCTGAACTGTTCCCTTGAGGCACAGGGTCAGACTGATTCACATATGGCCATGTCTGAACTGGGGTGGCAGAGTGGGCTACAGCACAGTGATGGATCAAACCCAGATCTTTTTACAGGGTGTGAGTGTTTGATTGGTTCAGATGCTCCGTCCATCACCACCCCCTTTTATACCGCTTTGGACGCCATAAGTGTGACAGGGTATGCTCAGACGTGAGTCCCTTGCTCACTTTGCCACTGGATTCAAGCAAGCCGGGCTGAAGACGACTTTAATGCCAGAAATCAGTCCTCGGAAGCTTGTTTCTGGTCCAGGGAAAGCATGGCTTGGCAGTTCGGGCTGGACTGTTCCCATGAGGCACAGGGTCAGACTGATTTGCATATAGCCATATCTGAACTGTGGTGACAGAGTGGGCTAAAGAACGGTGATGGATCAAACCCAGATCTTTTGACTGGGTGTGAGTGTTTGATTGGTTCAGATGCTCCGTCCATCACCCCCCGTTTTGTACCGCTTTGGCCGCCATAAGTGTGGCAGGGTATGCTTAGACGTGAGTCCCTTGCTCACCTTGCCACTGGATTCAAGCAAGCCGGGCTGAAGATGGCTGTAATGCCAGAAACCGGTCCTCGGAAGCTTGTTTCCGGTCCCGGGAAGACATGGCTTGGCATTTCGGGCTGGACTGTTCCCATGAGGCACAGGGTCAGACTGATTTGCATATAGCCATGTCTGAACTAGGGTGGCAGAGTGGGCTAAAGAACGGTGATGGATCAAACCCAGATCTTTTGACTGGGTGTGATTGTTTGATTGGTTCAGATGCTCCGTCCATCACCACCCCCTTTTGTACCGCTTTGGCCGCCATAAGTGTGGCAGGGTATGCTCAGACGTGAGTCCCTTGCTCACTTTGCCACTGGATTCAAGCAAGCCGGGCTGAAGACGGCTGTAATGCCAGAAACCGGTCCTCGGAAGCTTGTTTCCAGTCCAGGGAAGACATAGCTTGGCAGTTCGGGCTGGACTGTTCCCATGAGTCACAGGGTTAGACTAATTTGCATGTAGCAATGTCTGAACTGGGGTGGCAGAGTGGGCTAAAGAACGGTGATGGATCAAACCCAGATCTTTTGACTGGGTGTGAGTGTTTGATTGGTTCAGATGCTCCGTCCATCACCTCCCCCTCTTGTACCGCTTTGGCGGCCATAAGTGTGGCAGGGTATGCTCAGACGTGAGTCCCTTGCTCACTTTGACACTGGATTCAAGCAAGCCGAGCTGAAGACGGCTGTAATGCCAGAAACCGGTCCTCGGAAGCTTGTTTCCGGACCAGGGAAGGCATGCTTGGCAGTTCGGGCTGGACTGTTCCCATGAGGTACAGGGTCAGACTGATTTGCATATAGCCAAGTCTGAACTGGGGTGGCAGAGTGGGCTAAAGAACGGTGATGGATCAAACCCAGATCTTTTGACTGGGTGTTAGTGTTTGATTGGTTCAGATGCTCCGTCCATCACCACCCCCTTTTGTACCGCTTTGGCTGCCATAAGTGTGGCAGGGTATGCTCAGACGAGAGTCCTTTGCTCACTTTGCCACTGGATTCAAGCAAGCTGGGCTGAAGATGGCTGTGGTGCCAGAAACCGGTCCTCGGAAGATTATTTCCGGTCCAGGGAAGGCATGGCTTGGCAGTTCGGGCTGGACAGTTCCCACGAGGCACAGGGTCAGACTGATTTGCATATAGCCATGTCTGAACTGGGGTGGCAGAGTGGGCTAAAGAATGGTGATGGATCAAACCCAGATCTTTTGACTGGGTGTGAGTGTTTGATTGGTTCAGATGCTCCGTCCATCACCACCCCCTTTTGTACCGCTTTGTCCGCCATAAGTGTGGCAGGGTATGCTCAGACGAGAGTCCCTTGCTCACTTTGCCACTGGATTCAAGCAAGCCGGGCTGAAGACGGCTGTAGTGCCAGAAACCAGTCCTCGGAAGCTTGTTTCCGGTCCAGGGAAGGCATGGCTTGGCAGTTCGGGCTGGACTGTTCCCACGAGGCACAGGGTCAGACTGATTTGCATATAGCCGTGTCTGAACTAGGGTGGCAGAGTGGGCTAAAGAACGGTGATGTATCAAACCCAGATCTTTTGACTGGGTGTGATTGTTTGATTGGTTCAGATGCTCCGTCCATCACCACCCCCTTTTGTACCGCTTTGGCCGCCATAAGTGTGGCAGGGTATGCTCAGATCTGAGTCCCTTGCTCACTTTCCCACTGGATTCAAGCAAGCCGGGCTGAAGACAGCTGAAATGCCAGACACCGGTCCTCGGAAGCTTGTTTCAGGTTCAGGGAAGGCATGGCTTGGCAGTTCGGGCTGGACTGTTCCCAAGAGGCACAGGGTCAGACTGATTTGCATATAGCCATGTCTGAACTGGGGTGGCAGAGTGGGCTAAAGAACGGTGATGGATCAAACCCATATCCTTTGACTGGGTGTGAGTGTTTGATTGGTTCAGATGCTCCGTCCATCACCATCCCCTTTTGTACCGCTTTGGCCGCCATAAGTGTGGCAGGGTATGCTCAGACGTGAGTCCCTTGCTCACTTTGCCACTGGATTCAAGCAAGCCGGGCTGAAGACGACTATAATGCCAGAAACCGGTCCTCGGAAGCTTGTTTCCGGTCCAGGAAGGCATGGCTTGGCAGTTCGGGCTGGACTGTTCCCATGAGGCACAGGGTCGGACTGATTTGCATATAGCCATGTCTGAACTGGGGTGACAGAGTGGGCTAAAGAATGGTGATTGATCAAACCCAGATCTTTTGACTGGGTGTGAGTGTTTGATTGGTTCAGATGCTCCGTCCATCACCCCCCCGTTTTGTACCGCTTTGGCCGCCATAAGTGTGGCAGGGTATGCTTAGACGTGAGTCCCTTGCTCACCTTGCCACTGGATTCAAGCAAGCCGGGCTGAAGATGGCTGTAATGCCAGAAACCGGTCCTCGGAAGCTTGTTTCCGGTCCCGGGAAGACATGGCTTGGCATTTTGGGCTGGACTGTTCCCATGAGGCACAGGGTCAGACTGATTTGCATATAGCCATGTCTGAACTGGGGTGGCAGAGTGGGCTAAATAACAGTGATGGATCAAACCCAGATACTTTGACTGGGTGTGAGTGTTTGATTGGTTCAGATGCTCCGTCCATCACCACCCCCTTTTGTACCGCTTTGGCCGCCATAAGTGTGGCAGGGTATGCTCAGACGTGAGTCCCTTGCTCACTTTGCCACTGGATTCAAGCAAGCCGGGCTGAAGACGACTATAATGCCAGAAACCGGTACTCGGAAGCTTGTTTCCGGTCCAGGGAAGGCATGGCTTGGCAGATCGGGCTGGACTGTTCCCATGAGGCACCGAGTCAGACTGATTTGCATATAGCCTTGTCTGAACTGGGGTGACAGAGTGGGCTAAAGAACGGTGATTGATCAAACCCAGATCTTTTGACTGGGTGTGAGTGTTTGATTGGTTCAGATGCTCCGTCCATCACCCCCCCGTTTTGTACCGCTTTGGCCGCCATAAGTGTGGCAGTGTATGCTTAGACGTGAGTCCCTTGCTCACCTTGCCACTGGATACAAGCAAGCCGGGCTGAAGACGGCTGTAATGCCAGAAACCGGTCCTCGCAAGCTTGTTTCCGGTCCCGGGAAGACATGGCTTGGCATTTCGGGCTGGACTGTTCCCATGAGGCACAGGGTCAGACTGATTTGCATATAGCCATGTCTGAACTAGGGTGGCAGAGTGGGCTAAAGAACGGTGATGGATCAAACCCAGATCTTTTGACTGGGTGTGATTGTTTGATTGGTTCAGATGCTCCGTCCATCACCACCCCCTTTTGTACCGCTTTGGCCGCCATAAGTGTGGCAGGGTATGCTCAGACGTGAGTCCCTTGCTCACTTTGCCACTGGATTCAAGCAAGCCGGGCTGAAGACGGCTGTAATGCCAGAAACCGGTCCTCGGAAGCTTGTTTCCGGTCCAGGGAAGACATAGCTTGGCAGTTCGGGCTGGACTGTTCCCATGAGTCACAGGGTTAGACTGATTTGCATATAGCAATGTCTGAACTGGGGTGGCAGAGTGGGCTAAAGAACGGTGATGGATCAAACCCAGATCTTTTGACTGGGTGTGAGTGTTTGATTGGTTCAGATGCTCCGTCCATCACCTCCCCCTTTTGTACCGCTTTGGCCGCCATAAGTGTGGCAGGGTATGCTCAGACGTGAGTCCCTTGCTCACTTTGACACTGGATTCAAGCAAGCCGAGCTGAAGACGGCTGTAATGCCAGAAACCGGTCCTCGGAAGCTTGTTTCCGGACCAGGGAAGGCATGCTTGGCAGTTCGGGCTGGACTGTTCCCATGAGGTACAGGGTCAGGCTGATTTGCATATAGCCATGTCTGAACTGGGGTGGCAGAGTGGGCTAAAGAACGGTTATGGATCAAACCCAGATCTTTTGACTGGGTGTTAGTGTTTGATTGGTTCAGATGCTCCGTCCATCACCACCCCCTTTTGTACCGCTTTGGCTGCCATAAGTGTGGCAGGGTATGCTCAGACGAGAGTCCTTTGCTCACTTTGCCAATGGATTCAAGCAAGCTGGGCTGAAGATGGCTGTAGTGCCAGAAACCGGTCCTCGGAAGCTTATTTCCGGTCCAGGAAAGGCATGGCTTGGCAGTTCGGGCTGGACTGTTCCCACGAGGCACAGGGTCAGACTGATTTGCATATAGCCATGTCTGAACTGGGGTGGCAGAGTGGGCTAAAGAATGGTGATGGATCAAACCCAGATCTTTTGACTGGGAGTGAGTGTTTGATTGGTTCAGATGCTCCGTCCATCACCACCCCCTTTTGTACCGCTTTGGCCGCCATAAGTGTGGCAGGGTATGCTCAGACGAGAGTCCCTTGCTCACTTTGCCACTGGATTCAAGCAAGCCGGGCTGAAGACGGCTGTAGTGCCAGAAACCGGTCCTCGGAAGCTTGTTTCCGGTACAGGGAAGGCATGGCTTGGCAGTTCGGGCTGGACTGTTCCCACGAGGCACAGGGTCAGACTGATTTGCATATAGCCGTGTCTGAACTAGGGTGGCAGAGTGGGCTAAAGAACGGTGATGTATCAAACCCAGATCTTTTGACTGGGTGTGATTATTTGATTGGTTCAGATGCTCCGTCCATGACCACCCCCTTTTGTACCGCTTTGGCCGCCATAAGTGTGGCAGGGTATGCTCAGATCTGAGTCCCTTGCTCACTTTGCCACTGGATTCAAGCAAGCCGGGCTGAAGACGGCTGTAATGCCAGAAACCGGTCCTCGGAAGCTTGTTTCCGGTCCAGGGAAGGCATGGCTTGGCAGTTCGGGCTGGACTGTTCCCATGAGGGACAGGGTCAGACTGATTTGCATATAGCCATGTCTGAACTGGGGTGGCAGAGTGGGCTAAAGAACGGTGATGGATCAAACCCAGATCTTTTGACTGGGTGTGAGTGTTTTATTGGTTCAGATGCTCCGTCCATCACCACCCCCTTTTGTACCGCTTTGGCTGCCATAAGTGTGGCAGGGTATGCTCAGACGTGAGTCCCTTGCTCACTTTGACACTGGATTCAAGCAAGCCGAGCTGAAGACGGCTGTAATGCCAGAAACCGGTCCTCGGAAGCTTGTTTCCGGACCAGGGAAGGCATGCTTGGCAGTTCGGGCTGGACTGTTCCCATGAGGTACAGGGTCAGACTGATTTGCATATAGCCATGTCTGAACTGGGGTGGCAGAGTGGGCTAAAGAACGGTGATGGATCAAACCCAGATCTTTTGACTGGGTGTTAGTGTTTGATTGGTTCAGATGCTCCGTCCATCACCACCCCCTTTTGTACAGCTTTGGCTGCCATAAGTGTGGCAGGGTATGCTCAGACGAGAGTCCTTTGCTCACTTTGCCAATGGATTCAAGCAAGCTGGGCTGAAGATGGCTGTAGTGCCAGAAACCGGTCCTCGGAAGCTTATTTCCGGTCCAGGGAAGGCATGGCTTGGCAGTTCGGGCTGGACTGTTCCCACGAGGCACAGGGTCAGACTGATTTGCATATAGCCATGTCTGAACTGGGGTGGCAGAGTGGGCTAAAGAATGGTGATGGATCAAACCCAGATCTTTTGACTGGGTGTGAGTGTTTGATTGGTTCAGATGCTCCGTCCATCACCACCCCCTTTTGTACCGCTTTGGCCGCCATAAGTGTGGCAGGGTATGCTCAGACGAGAGTCCCTTGCTCACTTTGCCACTGGATTCAAGCAAGCCGGGCTGAAGACGGCTGTAGTGCCAGAAACCGGTCCTCGGAAGCTTGTTTCCGGTCCAGGGAAGGCATGGCTTGGCAGTTCGGGCTGGACTGTTCCCACGAGGCACAGGGTCAGACTGATTTGCATATAGCCGTGTCTGAACTAGGGTGGCAGAGTGGGCTAAAGAACGGTGATGTATCAAACCCAGATCTTTTGACTGGGTGTGATTGTTTGATTGGTTCAGATGCTCCGTCCATCACCACCCCCTTTTGTACCGCTTTGGCCGCCATAAGTGTGGCAGGGTATGCTCAGATCTGAGTCCCTTGCTCACTTTGCCACTGGATTCAAGCAAGCCGGGCTGAAGACGGCTGTAATGCCAGAAACCGGTCCTCGGAAGCTTGTTTCCGGTCCAGGGAAGGCATGGCTTGGCAGTTCGGGCTGGACTGTTCCCATGAGGCACAGGGTCAGACTGATTTGCATATAGCCATGTCTGAACTGGGGTGGCAGAGTGGGCTAAAGAACGGTGATGGATCAAACCCAGATCTTTTGACTGGGTGTTAGTGTTTGATTGGTTCAGATGCTCCGTCCATCACCACCCCCTTTTGTACCGCTTTGACTGCCATAAGTGTGGCAGGGTATGCTCAGACGAGAGTCCTTTGCTCACTTTGCCAATGGATTCAAGCAAGCTGGGCTGAAGATGGCTGTAGTGCCAGAAACCGGTCCTCGGAAGCTTATTTCCGGTCCAGGGAAGGCATGGCTTGGCAGTTCGGGCTGGACTGTTCCCACGAGGCACAGGGTCAGACTGATTTGCATATAGCCATGTCTGAACTGGGGTGGCAGAGTGGGCTAAAGAATGGTGATGGATCAAACCCAGATCTTTTGACTGGGTGTGAGTGTTTGATTGGTTCAGATGCTCCGTCCATCACCACCCCCTTTTGTACCGCTTTGGCCGCCATAAGTGTGGCAGGGTATGCTCAGACGAGAGTCCCTTGCTCACTTTGTCACTGGATTCAAGCAAGCCGGGCTGAAGACGGCTGTAGTGCCAGAAACCGGTCCTCGGAAGCTTGTTTCCGGTCCAGGGAAGGCATGGCTTGGCAGTTCGGGCTGGACTGTTCCCACAAGGCACAGGGTCAGACTGATTTGCATATAGCCGTGTCTGAACTAGGGTGGCAGAGTGGGCTAAAGAACGGTGATGTATCAAACCCAGATCTTTTGACTGGGTGTGATTGTTTGATTGGTTCAGATGCTCCGTCCATCACCACCCCCTTTTGTACCGCTTTGGCCGCCATAAGTGTGGCAGGGTATGCTCAGATCTGAGTCCCTTGCTCACTTTGCCACTGGATTCAAGCAAGCCGGGCTGAAGACGGCTGTAATGCCAGAAACCGGTCCTCGGAAGCTTGTTTCCGGTCCAGGGAAGGCATGGCTTGGCAGTTCGGGCTGGACTGTTCCCATGAGGCACAGGGTCAGACTGATTTGCATATAGCCATGTCTGAACTGGGGTGGCAGAGTGGGCTAAAGAACGGTGATGGATCAAAACCAGATCTTTTGACTGGGTGTGAGTGTTTTATTGGTTCAGATGCTCCGTCCATCACCACCCCCTTTTGTACCGCTTTGGCCGCCACAAGTGTGGCAGGGTATGCTCAGACGTGAGTCCCTTGCTCACTTTGCCACTGGATTCAAGCAAGCCGGGCTGAAGACGGATGTAATGCCAGAAACCGGTCCTCGGAAGCTTGTTTCCGGTCCAGGGAAGGCATGGCTTGGCAGTTCGGGCTGGACTGTTCCCATGAGGCACAGGGTCAGACTGATTTGCATATAGCCATGTCTGAACTGGGGTGGCAGAGTGGACTAAAGAACGGTGATGGATCAAACCCAGATCTTTTGACTTGGTGTGAGTGTTTGATTGGTTCAGATGCTCCGTCCATCACCTCCCCCTTTTGTACCGCTTTGGCCGCCATAAGTGTGGCAGGGTATGCTCAGACGTGAGTCCCTTGCTCACTTTGACACTGGATTCAAGCAAGCCGAGCTGAAGACGGCTGTAATGCCAGAAACCGGTCCTCGGAAGCTTGTTTCCGGACCAGGGAAGGCATGGCTTGGCAGTTCGGGCTGGACTTTTCCCATGAGGTACAGTGTCAGACTGATTTGCATATAGCCATGTTTGAACTGGGGTGGCAGAGTGGGCTAAAGAATGGTGATGGATCAAACCCAGATCTTTTGACTGGGTGTGAGTGTTTGATTGGTTCAGATGCTCCGTCCATCACCACCCCCTTTTGTACGGCTTTGGCCGCCATAAGTGTGGCAGGGTATGCACAGACGAGAGTCCCTTGCTCACTTTGCCACTGGATTCAAGCAAGCCGGGCTGTAGACTGCTGTAATGCCAGAAACCGGTCCTCGGAAGCTTGTTTCCGGACCAGGGAAGGCATGCTTGGCAGTTCGGGCTGGACTGTTCCCATGAGGTACAGGGTCAGACTGATTTGCATATAGCCATGTCTGAACTGGGGTGGCAGAGTAGCTAAAGAACGGTGATGGATCAAACCCAGATCTTTTGACTGGGTGTTAGTGTTTGATTGGTTCAGATGCTCCGTCCATCACCACCCCCTTTTGTACCGCTTTGGCTGCCATAAGTGTGGCAGGGTATGCTCTGACGAGAGTCCTTTGCTCACTTTGCCAATGGATTCAAGCAAGCTGGGCTGAAGATGGCTGTAGTGCCAGAAACCGGTCCTCGGAAGCTTATTTCCGGTCCAGGGAAGGCATGGCTTGGCAGTTCGGGCTGGACTGTTCCCACGAGGCACAGGGTCAGACTGATTTGCATATAGCCGTGTCTGAACTAGGGTGGCAGAGTGGGCTAAAGAACGGTGATGTATCAAACCCAGATCTTTTGACTGGGTGTGATTGTTTGATTGGTTCAGATCCTCCGTCCATCACCACCCCCTTTTGTACCGCTTTGGCCGCCATAAGTGTGGCAGGGTATGCTCAGATCTGAGTCCCTTGCTCACTTTGCCACTGGATTAAAGCAAGCCGGGCTGAAGACGGCTGAAATGCCAGACACCGGTCCTCGGAAGCTTGTTTCAGGTTCAGGGAAGGCATGGCTTGGCAGTTCGGGCTGGACTGTTCCCAAGAGGCACAGGGTCAGACTGATTTGCATATAGCCATGTCTGAACTGGGGTGGCAGAGTGGGCTAAATAACAGTGATGGATCAAACCCAGATCCTTTGACTGGGTGTGAGTGTTTGATTGGTTCAGATGCTCCATCCATCACCACCCCCTTTTGTACGGCTTTGGCCGCCATAAGTGTGGCAGGGTATGCTAAGACGTGAGTCCCTTGCTCACTTTGCCACTGGATTCAAGCAAGCCGGGCTGAAGACGACTATAATGCCAGAAACCGGTCCTCGGAAGCTTGTTTCCGGTCCAGGGAAGGCATGGCTTGGCAGTTCAGGCTGGACTGTTCCCATGAGGCACAGAGTCAGACTGATTTGCATATAGCCTTGTCTGAACTGGGGTGACAGAGTGGGCTAAAGAACGGTGATTGATCAAACCCAGATCTTTTGACTGGGTGTGAGTGTTTGATTGGTTCAGATGCTCCGTCCATCACCCCCCCCGTTTTGCACCGCTTTGGCCGCCATAAGTGTGGCAGGGTATGCTTAGACGTGAGTCCCTTGCTCACCTTGCCACTGGATTCAAGCAAGCCGGGCTGAAGACGGCTGTAATGCCAGAAACCGGTCCTCGCAAGCTTGTTTCCGGTCCCGGGAAGATATGGCTTGGCATTTCGGGCTGGACTGTTCCCATGAGGCACAGGGTCAGACTGATTTGCATATAGCCATGTCTGAACTAGGGTGGCAGAGTGGGCTAAAGAACGGTGATGGATCAAACCCAGATCTTTTGACTGGGTGTGATTGTTTGATTGGTTCAGATGCTCCGTCCATCACCACCCCCTTTTGTACCGCTTTGGCCGCCATAAGTGTGGCAGGGTATGCTCAGACGTGAGTCCCTTGCTCACTTTGCCACTGGATTCAAGCAAGCCGGGCTGAAGACGGCTGTAATGCCAGAAACCGGTCCTCGGAAGCTTGTTTCCAGTCCAGGGAAGACATAGCTTGGCAGTTCGGGCTGGACTGTTCCCATGAGTCACAGGGTTAGACTGATTTGCATGTAGCAATGTCTGAACTGGGGTGGCAGAGTGGGCTAAAGAACGGTGATGGATCAAACCCAGATCTTTTGACTGGGTGTGAGTGTTTGATTGGTTCAGATGCTCCGTCCATCACCTCCCCCTCTTGTACCGCTTTGGCGGCCATAAGTGTGGCAGGGTATGCTCAGACGTGAGTCCCTTGCTCACTTTGACACTGGATTCAAGCAAGCCGAGCTGAAGACGGCTGTAATGCCAGAAACCGGCCCTCGGAAGCTTGTTTCCGGACCAGGGAAGGCATGCTTGGCAGTTCGGGCTGGACTGTTCCCATGAGGTACAGGGTCAGACTGATTTGCATATAGCCATGTCTGAACTGGGGTGGCAGAGTGGGCTAAAGAACGGTGATGGATCAAACCCAGATCTTTTGACTGGGTGTTAGTGTTTGATTGGTTCAGATGCTCCGTCCATCACCACCCCCTTTTGTACCGCTTTGGCTGCCATAAGTGTGGCAGGGTATGCTCAGACGAGAGTCCTTTGCTCACTTTGCCACTGGATTCAAGCAAGCTGGGCTGAAGATGGCTGTGGTGCCAGAAACCGGTCCTCGGAAGATTATTTCCGGTCCAGGGAAGGCATGGCTTGGCAGTTCGGGCTGGACTGTTCCCACGAGGCACAGGGTCAGACTGATTTGCATATAGCCATGTCTGAACTGGGGTGGCAGAGTGGGCTAAAGAATGGTGATGGATCAAACCCAGATCTTTTGACTGGGTGTGAGTGTTTGATTGGTTCAGATGCTCCGTCCATCACCACCCCCTTTTGTACCGCTTTGTCCGCCATAAGTGTGGCAGGGTATGCTCAGACGAGAGTCCCTTGCTCACTTTGCCACTGGATTCAAGCAAGCCGGGCTGAAGACGGCTGTAGTGCCAGAAACCAGTCCTCGGAAGCTTGTTTCCGGTCCAGGGAAGGCATGGCTTGGCAGTTCGGGCTGGACTGTTCCCACGAGGCACAGGGTCAGACTGATTTGCATATAGCCGTGTCTGAACTAGGGTGGCAGAGTGGGCTAAAGAACGGTGATGTATCAAACCCAGATCTTTTGACTGGGTGTGATTGTTTGATTGGTTCAGATGCTCCGTCCATCACCACCCCCTTTTGTACCGCTTTGGCCGCCATAAGTGTGGCAGGGTATGCTCAGATCTGAGTCCCTTGCTCACTTTGCCACTGGATTCAAGCAAGCCGGTCTGAAGACGGCTGAAATGCCAGACACCGGTCCTCGGAAGCTTGTTTCAGGTTCAGGGAAGGCATGGCTTGGCAGTTCGGGCTGGACTGTTCCCAAGAGGCACAGGGTCAGACTGATTTGCATATAGCCATGTCTGAACTGGGGTGGCAGAGTGGGCTAAAGAACGGTGATGGATCAAACCCAGATCCTTTGACTGGGTGTGAGTGTTTGATTGGTTCAGATGCTCCGTCCATCACCATCCCCTTTTGTACCGCTTTGGCCGCCATAAGTGTGGCAGGGTATGCTCAGACGTGAGTCCCTTGCTCACTTTGCCACTGGATTCAAGCAAGCCGGGCTGAAGACGACTATAATGCCAGAAACCGGTCCTCGGAAGCTTGTTTCCGGTCCAGGAAGGCATGGCTTGGCAGTTCGGGCTGGACTGTTCCCATGAGGCACAGGGTCGGACTGATTTGCATATAGCCATGTCTGAACTGGGGTGACAGAGTGGGCTAAAGAATGGTGATTGATCAAACCCAGATCTTTTGACTGGGTGTGAGTGTTTGATTGGTTCAGATGCTCCGTCCATCACCCCCCCGTTTTGTACCGCTTTGGCCGCCATAAGTGTGGCAGGGTATGCTTAGACGTGAGTCCCTTGCTCACCTTGCCACTGGATTCAAGCAAGCCGGGCTGAAGATGGCTGTAATGCCAGAAACCGGTCCTCGGAAGCTTGTTTCCGGTCCCGGGACGACATGGCTTGGCATTTTGGGCTGGACTGTTCCCATGAGGCACAGGGTCAGACTGATTTGCATATAGCCATGTCTGAACTGGGGTGGCAGAGTGGGCTAAATAACAGTGATGGATCAAACCCAGATACTTTGACTGGGTGTGAGTGTTTGATTGGTTCAGATGCTCCGTCCATCACCACCCCCTTTTGTACCGCTTTGGCCGCCATAAGTGTGGCAGGGTATGCTCAGACGTGAGTCCCTTGCTCACTTTGCCACTGGATTCAAGCAAGCCGGGCTGAAGACGACTATAATGCCAGAAACCGGTCCTCGGAAGCTTGTTTCCGGTCCAGGGAAGGCATGGCTTGGCAGTTCGGGCTGGACTGTTCCCATGAGGCACAGAGTCAGACTGATTTGCATATAGCCTTGTCTGAACTGGGGTGACAGAGTGGGCTAAAGAACGGTGATTGATCAAACCCAGATCTTTTGACTGGGTGTGAGTGTTTGATTGGTTCAGATGCTCCGTCCATCACCCCCCCGTTTTGTACCGCTTTGGCCGCCATAAGTGTGGCAGGGTATGCTTAGACGTGAGTCCCTTGCTCACCTTGCCACTGGATTCAAGCAAGCCGGGCTGAAGACGGCTGTAATGCCAGAAACCGGTCCTCGCAAGCTTGTTTCCGGTCCCGGGAAGACATGGCTTGGCATTTCGGGCTGGACTGTTCCCATGAGGCACAGGGTCAGACTGATTTGCATATAGCCATGTCTGAACTAGGGTGGCAGAGTGGGCTAAAGAACGGTGATGGATCAAACCCAGATCTTTTGACTGGGTGTGATTGTTTGATTGGTTCAGATGCTCCGTCCATCACCACCCCCTTTTGTACCGCTTTGGCCGCCATAAGTGTGGCAGGGTATGCTCAGACGTGAGTCCCTTGCTCACTTTGCCACTGGATTCAAGCAAGCCGGGCTGAAGACGGCTGTAATGCCAGAAACCGGTCTTCGGAAGCTTGTTTCCGGTCCAGGGAAGACATAGCTTGGCAGTTCGGGCTGGACTGTTCCCATGAGTCACAGGGTTAGACTGATTTGCATATAGCAATGTCTGAACTGGGGTGGCAGAGTGGGCTAAAGAACGGTGATGGATCAAACCCAGATCTTTTGACTGGGTGTGAGTGTTTGATTGGTTCAGATGCTCCGTCCATCACCTCCCCCTTTTGTACCGCTTTGGCCGCCATAAGTGTGGCAGGGTATGCTCAGACGTGTGTCCCTTGCTCACTTTGACACTGGATTCAAGCAAGCCGAGCTGAAGACGGCTGTAATGCCAGAAACCGGTCCTCAGAAGCTTGTTTCCGGACCAGGGAAGGCATGCTTGGCAGTTCGGGCTGGACTGTTCCCATGAGGTACAGGGTCAGGCTGATTTGCATATAGCCATGTCTGAACTGGGGTGGCAGAGTGGGCTAAAGAACGGTGATGGATCAAACCCAGATCTTTTGACTGGGTGTTAGTGTTTGATTGGTTCAGATGCTCCGTCCATCACCACCCCCTTTTGTACCGCTTTGGCTGCCATAAGTGTGGCAGGGTATGCTCAGACGAGAGTCCTTTGCTCACTTTGCCAATGGATTCAAGCAAGCTGGGCTGAAGATGGCTGTAGTGCCAGAAACCGGTCCTCGGAAGCTTATTTCCGGTCCAGGGAAGGCATGGCTTGGCAGTTCGGGCTGGAATGTTCCCACGAGGCACAGGGTCAGACTGATTTGCATATAGCCATGTCTGAACTGGGGTGGCAGAGTGGGCTAAAGAATGGTGATGGATCAAACCCAGATCTTTTGACTGGGTGTGAGTGTTTGATTGGTTCAGATGCTCCGTCCATCACCACCCCCTTTTGTACCGCTTTGGCCGCCATAAGTGTGGCAGGGTATGCTCAGATCTGAGTCCCTTGCTCACTTTGCCACTGGATTCAAGCAAGCCGGGCTGAAGACGGCTGTAATGCCAGAAACCGGTCCTCGGAAGCTTGTTTCCGGTCCAGGGAAGGCATGGCTTGGCAGTTCGGGCTGGACTGTTCCCATGAGGCACAGGGTCAGACTGATTTGCATATAGCCATGTCTGAACTGGGGTGGCAGAGTGGGCTAAAGAACGGTGATGGATCAAACCCAGATCTTTTGACTGGGTGTGAGTGTTTTATTGGTTCAGATGCTCCGTCCATCACCACCCCCTTTTGTACCGCTTTGGCTGCCATAAGTGTGGCAGGGTATGCTCAGACGTGAGTCCCTTGCTCACTTTGACACTGGATTCAAGCAAGCCGAGCTGAAGACGGCTGTAATGCCAGAAACCGGTCCTCGGAAGCTTGTTTCCGGACCAGGGAAGGCATGCTTGGCAGTTCGGGCTGGACTGTTCCCATGAGGTACAGGGTCAGACTGATTTGCATATAGCCATGTCTGAACTGGGGTGGCAGAGTGGGCTAAAGAACGGTGATGGATCAAACCCAGATCTTTTGACTGGGTGTTAGTGTTTGATTGGTTCAGATGCTCCGTCCATCACCACCCCCTTTTGTACCGCTTTGGCTGCCATAAGTGTGGCAGGGTATGCTCAGACGAGAGTCCTTTGCTCACTTTGCCAATGGATTCAAGCAAGCTGGGCTGAAGCTGGCTGTAGTGCCAGAAACTGGTCCTCGGAAGCTTATTTCCGGTCCAGGGAAGGCATGGCTTGGCAGTTCGGGCTGGACTGTTCCCACGAGGCACAGGGTCAGACTGATTTGCATATAGCCATGTCTGAACTGGGGTGGCAGAGTGGGCTAAAGAATGGTGATGGATCAAACCCAGATCTTTTGACTGGGTGTGTGTGTTTTATTGGTTCAGATGCTCCGTCCATCACCACCCCTTTTTGTACCGCTTTGGCCGCCATAAGTGTGGCAGGGTATGCTCAGACGAGAGTCCCTTGCTCACTTTGCCACTGGATTCAAGCAAGCCGGGCTGAAGACGGCTGTAGTGCCAGAAACCGGTCCTCGGAAGCTTGTTTCCGGTCCAGGGAAGGCATGGCTTGGCAGTTCGGGCTGGACTGTTCCCACGAGGCACAGGGTCAGACTGAATTGCATATAGCCGTGTCTGAACTAGGGTGGCAGAGTGGGCTAAAGAACGGTGATGTATCAAACCCAGATCTTTTGACTGGGTGTGATTGTTTGATTGGTTCAGAGGCTCCGTCCATCACCACCCCCTTTTGTACCGCTTTGGCCGCCATAAGTGTGGCAGGGTATGCTCAGATCTGAGTCCCTTGCTCACTTTGCCACTGGATTCAAGCAAGCCGGGCTGAAGACGGCTGTAATGCCAGAAACCGGTCCTCGGAAGCTTGTTTCCGGTCCAGGGAAGGCATGGCTTGGCAGTTCGGGCTGGACTGTTCCCATGAGGCACAGGGTCAGACTGATTTGCATATAGCCATGTCTGAACTGGGGTGGCAGAGTGGGCTAAAGAACGGTGATGGATCAAACCCAGATCTTTTGACTGGGTGTTAGTGTTTGATTGGTTCAGATGCTCCGTCCATCACCACCCCCTTTTGTACCGCTTTGGCTGCCATAAGTGTGGCAGGGTATGCTCAGACGAGAGTCCTTTGCTCACTTTGCCAATGGATTCAAGCAAGCTGGGCTGAAGATGGCTGTAGTGCCAGAAACCGGTCCTCGGAAGCTTATTTCCGGTCCAGGGAAGGCATGGCTTGGCAGTTCGGGCTGGACTGTTCCCACGAGGCACAGGGTCAGACTGATTTGCATATAGCCATGTCTGAACTGGGGTGGCAGAGTGGGCTAAAGAATGGTGATGGATCAAACCCAGATCTTTTGACTGGGTGTGAGTGTTTGATTGGTTCAGATGCTCCGTCCATCACCACCCCCTTTTGTACCGCTTTGGCCGCCATAAGTGTGGCAGGGTATGCTCAGACGAGAGTCCCTTGCTCACTTTGCCACTGGATTCAAGCAAGCCGGGCTGAAGACGGCTGTAGTGCCAGAAACCGGTCCTCGGAAGCTTGTTTCCGGTCCAAGGAAGGCATGGCTTGGCAGTTCGGGCTGGACTGTTCCCACGAGGCACAGGGTCAGACTGATTTGCATATAGCCATGTCTGAACTGGGGTGGCAGAGTGGGCTAAAGAATGGTGATGGATCAAACCCAGATCTTTTGACTGGGTGTGTGTGTTTTATTGGTTCAGATGCTCCGTCCATCACCACCCCTTTTTGTACCGCTTTGGCCGCCATAAGTGTGGCAGGGTATGCTCAGACGAGAGTCCCTTGCTCACTTTGCCACTGGATTCAAGCAAGCCGGGCTGAAGACGGCTGTAGTGCCAGAAACCGGTCCTCGGAAGCTTGTTTCCGGTCCAGGGAAGGCATGGCTTGGCAGTTCGGGCTGGACTGTTCCCACGAGGCACAGGGTCAGACTGAATTGCATATAGCCGTGTCTGAACTAGGGTGGCAGAGTGGGCTAAAGAACGGTGATGTATCAAACCCAGATCTTTTGACTGGGTGTGATTGTTTGATTGGTTCAGAGGCTCCGTCCATCACCACCCCCTTTTGTACCGCTTTGGCCGCCATAAGTGTGGCAGGGTATGCTCAGATCTGAGTCCCTTGCTCACTTTGCCACTGGATTCAAGCAAGCCGGGCTGAAGACGGCTGTAATGCCAGAAACCGGTCCTCGGAAGCTTGTTTCCGGTCCAGGGAAGGCATGGCTTGGCAGTTCGGGCTGGACTGTTCCCATGAGGCACAGGGTCAGACTGATTTGCATATAGCCATGTCTGAACTGGGGTGGCAGAGTGGGCTAAAGAACGGTGATGGATCAAACCCAGATCTTTTGACTGGGTGTTAGTGTTTGATTGGTTCAGATGCTCCGTCCATCACCACCCCCTTTTGTACCGCTTTGGCTGCCATAAGTGTGGCAGGGTATGCTCAGACGAGAGTCCTTTGCTCACTTTGCCAATGGATTCAAGCAAGCTGGGCTGAAGATGGCTGTAGTGCCAGAAACCGGTCCTCGGAAGCTTATTTCCGGTCCAGGGAAGGCATGGCTTGGCAGTTCGGGCTGGACTGTTCCCACGAGGCACAGGGTCAGACTGATTTGCATATAGCCATGTCTGAACTGGGGTGGCAGAGTGGGCTAAAGAATGGTGATGGATCAAACCCAGATCTTTTGACTGGGTGTGAGTGTTTGATTGGTTCAGATGCTCCGTCCATCACCACCCCCTTTTGTACCGCTTTGGCCGCCATAAGTGTGGCAGGGTATGCTCAGACGAGAGTCCCTTGCTCACTTTGCCACTGGATTCAAGCAAGCCGGGCTGAAGACGGCTGTAGTGCCAGAAACCGGTCCTCGGAAGCTTGTTTCCGGTCCAAGGAAGGCATGGCTTGGCAGTTCGGGCTGGACTGTTCCCACGAGGCACAGGGTCAGACTGATTTGCATATAGCCGTGTCTGAACTAGGGTGGCAGAGTGGGCTAAAGAACGGTGATGTATCAAACCCAGATCTTTTGACTGGGTGTGATTGTTTGATTGGTTCAGATGCTCCGTCCATCACCACCCCCTTTTGTACCGCTTTGGCCGCCATAAGTGTGGCAGGGTATGCTCAGATCTGAGTCCCTTGCTCACTTTGCCACTGGATTCAAGCAAGCCGGGCTGAAGACGGCTGTAATGCCAGAAACCGGTCCTCGGAAGCTTGTTTCCGGTCCAGGGAAGGCATGGCTTGGCAGTTCGGGCTGGACTGTTCCCATGAGGCACAGGGTCAGACTGATTTGCATATAGCCATGTCTGAACTGGGGTGGCAGAGTGGGCTAAAGAACGGTGATGGATCAAACCCAGATCTTTTGACTGGGTGTGAGTGTTTGATTGGTTCAGATGCTCCGTCCATCACCTCCCCCTTTTGTACCGCTTTGGCCGCCATAAGTGTGGCAGGGTATGCTCAGACGTGAGTCCCTTGCTCACTTTGACACTGGATTCAAGCAAGCCGAGCTGAAGACGGCTGTAATGCCAGAAACCGGTCCTCGGAAGCTTGTTTCCGGACCAGGGAAGGCATGGCTTGGCAGTTCGGGCTGGACTTTTCCCATGAGGTACAGTGTCAGACTGATTTGCATATAGCCATGTTTGAACTGGGGTGGCAGAGTGGGCTAAAGAATGGTGATGGATCAAACCCAGATCTTTTGACTGGGTGTGAGTGTTTGATTGGTTCAGATGCTCCGTCCATCACCACCCCCTTTTGTACGGCTTTGGCCGCCATAAGTGTGGCAGGGTATGCTCAGACGAGAGTCCCTTGCTCACTTTGCCACTGGATTCAAGCAAGCCGGGCTGAAGACGGCTGTAGTGCCAGAAACCGGTCCTCGGAAGCTTGTTTCCGGTCCAGGGAAGGCATGGATTGGCAGTTCGGGCTGGACTGTTCCCACGAGGCACAGGGTCAGACTTATTTGCATATAGCCGTGTCTGAACTAGGGTGGCAGAGTGGGCTAAAGAACGGTGATGGATCAAACCCAGATCTTTTGACTGGGTGTGATTGTTTGATTGGTTCAGATGCTCCGTCCATCACCACCCCCTTTTGTACCGCTTTGGCCGCCATAAGTGTGGCAGGGTATGCTCAGATCTGAGTCCCTTGCTCACTTTGCCACTGGATTCAAGCAAGCCGGGCTGAAGACGGCTGTAATGCCAGAAACCGGTCCTCGGAAGCTTGTTTCCAGACCAGGGAAGGCATGCTTGGCAGTTCGGGCTGGACTGTTCCCATGAGGTACAGGGTCAGACTGATTTGCATATAGCCATGTCTGAACTGGGGTGGCAGAGTGGGCTAAAGAACGGTGATGGATCAAACCCAGATCTTTTGACTGGGTGTTAGTGTTTGATTGGTTCAGATGCTCCGTCCATCACCACCCCCTTTTGTACCGCATTGGCTGCCATAAGTGTGGCAGGGTATGCTCTGACGAGAGTCCTTTGCTCACTTTGCCAATGGATTCAAGCAAGCTGGGCTGAAGATGGCTGTAGTGCCAGAAACCGGTCCTCGGAAGCTTATTTCCGGTCCAGGGAAGGCATGGCTTGGCAGTTCGGGCTGGACTGTTCCCACGAGGCACAGGGTCAGACTGATTTGCATATAGCCATGTCTGAACTGGGGTGGCAGAGTGGGCTAAAGAACGGTGATGTATCAAACCCAGATCTTTTGACTGGGTGTGATTGTTTGATTGGTTCAGATGCTCCGTCCATCACCACCCCCTTTTGTACCGCTTTGGCCGCCATAAGTGTGGCAGGGTATGCTCAGATCTGAGTCCCTTGCTCACTTTGCCACTGGATTCAAGCAAGCCGGGCTGAAGACGGCTGTAATGCCAGAAACCGGTCCTCGGAAGCTTGTTTCCGGTCCAGGGAAGGCATGGCTTGGCAGTTCGGGCTGGACTGTTCCCATGAGGCACAGGGTCAGACTGATTTGCATATAGCCATGTCTGAACTGGGGTGGCAGAGTGGGCTAAAGAACGGTGATGGATCAAACCCAGATCTTTTGACTGGGTGTTAGTGTTTGATTGGTTCAGATGCTCCGTCCATCACCACCCCCTTTTGTACCGCTTTGGCTGCCATAAGTGTGGCAGGGTATGCTCAGACGAGAGTCCTTTGCTCACTTTGCCAATGGATTCAAGCAAGCTGGGCTGAAGATGGCTGTAGTGCCAGAAACCGGTCCTCGGAAGCTTATTTCCGGTCCAGGGAAGGCATGGCTTGGCAGTTCGGGCTGGACTGTTCCCACGAGGCACAGGGTCAGACTGATTTGCATATAGCCATGTCTGAACTGGGGTGGCAGAGTGGGCTAAAGAATGGTGATGGATCAAACCCAGATCTTTTGACTGGGTGTGAGTGTTTGATTGGTTCAGATGCTCCGTCCATCACCACCCCCTTTTGTACCGCTTTGGCCGCCATAAGTGTGGCAGGGTATGCTCAGACGAGAGTCCCTTGCTCACTTTGCCACTGGATTCAAGCAAGCCGGGCTGAAGACGGCTGTAGTGCCAGAAACCGGTCCTCGGAAGCTTGTTTCCGGTCCAGGGAAGGCATGGCTTGGCAGTTCGGGCTGGACTGTTCCCACGAGGCACAGGGTCAGACTGATTTGCATATAGCCGTGTCTGAACTAGGGTGGCAGAGTGGGCTAAAGAACGGTGATGTATCAAACCCAGATCTTTTGACTGGGTGTGATTGTTTGATTGGTTCAGATGCTCCGTCCATCACCACCCCCTTTTGTACCGCTTTGGCCGCCATAAGTGTGGCAGGGTATGCTCAGATCTGAGTCCCTTGCTCACTTTACCACTGGATTCAAGCAAGCCGGGCTGAAGACGGCTGTAATGCCAGAAACCGGTCCTCGGAAGCTTGTTTCCGGTCCAGGGAAGGCATGGCTTGGCAGTTCGGGCTGGACTGTTCCCATGAGGCACAGGGTCAGACTGATTTGCATATAGCCAGGTCTGAACTGGGGTGGCAGAGAGGGCTAAAGAACGGTGATGGATCAAACCCAGATCTTTTGACTGGGTGTGAGTGTTTGATTGGTTCAGATGCTCCGTCCATCACCTCCCCCTTTTGTACCGCTTTGGCCGCCATAAGTGTGGCAGGGTATGCTCAGACGTGAGTCCCTTGCTCACTTTGACACTGGATTCAAGCAAGCCGAGCTGAAGACGGCTGTAATGCCAGAAACCGGTCCTCGGAAGCTTGTTTCCGGACCAGGGAAGGCATGGCTTGGCAGTTCGGGCTGGACTTTTCCCATGAGGTACAGTGTCAGACTGATTTGCTTATAGCCATGTTTGAACTGGGGTGGCAGAGTGGGCTAAAGAATGGTGATGGATCAAACCCAGATCTTTTGACTGGGTGTGAGTGTTTGATTGGTTCAGATGCTCCGTCCATCACCACCCCCTTTTGTACGGCTTTGGCCGCCATAAGTGTGGCAGGGTATGCTCAGACGAGAGTCCCTTGCTCACTTTGCCACTGGATTCAAGCAAGCCGGGCTGAAGACGGCTGTAGTACCAGAAACCGGTCCTCGGAAGCTTGTTTCCAGACCAGGGAAGGCATGCTTGGCAGTTCGGGCTGGACTGTTCCCATGAGGTACAGGGTCAGACTGATTTGCATATAGCCATGTCTGAACTGGGATGGCAGAGTGGGCCAAAGAACGGTGATGGATCAAACCCAGATCTTTTGACTGGGTGTTAGTGTTTGATTGGTTCAGATGCTCCGTCCATCACCACCCCCTTTTGTACCGCTTTGGCTGCCATAAGTGTGGCAGGGTATGCTCTGACGAGAGTCCTTTGCTCACTTTGCCAATGGATTCAAGCAAGCTGGGCTGAAGATGGCTGTAGTGCCAGAAACCGGTCCTCGGAAGCTTATTTCCGGTCCAGGGAAGGCATGGCTTGGCAGTTCGGGCTGGACTGTTCCCACGAGGCACAGGGTCAGACTGATTTGCATATAGCCATGTCTGAACTGGGGTGGCAGAGTGGGCTAAAGAATGGTGATGTATAAAACCCAGATCTTTTGACTGGGTGTGATTGTTTGATTGGTTCAGATGCTCCGTCCATCACCAACCCCTTTTGTACCGCTTTGGCCGCCATAAGTGTGGCAGGGTATGCTCAGATCTGAGTCCCTTGCACACTTTGCCACTGGATGCCAGAAACCGGTCCTCGGAAGCTTGTTTCCGGTCCAGGGTAGGCATGGCTTGGCAGTTCGGGCTGGAATGTTCCCATGAGGCACAGGGTCAGACTGATTTGCATATAGCCATGTCTGAACTGGGGTGGCAGAGTGGGCTAAAGAACGGTGATGGATCAAACCCAGATCTTTTGACTGGGTGTGAGTGTTTTATTGGTTCAGATGCTCTGTCCATCACCACCCCCTTTTGTACCGCTTTGGCCGCCACAAGTGTGGCAGGGTATGCTCAAACGTGAGTCCCTTGCTCACTTTGCCACTGGATTCAAGCAAGCCGGGCTGAAGACGGATGTAATGCCAGAAATCGGTCCTCGGAAGCTTGTTTCCGGTCCGGGGAAGGCATGGCTTGGCAGTTCGGGCTGGACTGTTCCCATGAGGCACAGGGTCAGACTGATTTGCATATAGCCATGTCTGAACTGGGGTGGCAGAGTGGACTAAAGAACGGTGATGGATCAAACCCAGATCTTTTGACTGGGTGTGAGTGTATGATTGGTTCAGATGCTCCGTCCATCACCTCCCCCTTTTGTACCGCTTTGGCCGCCATAAGTGCGGCAGGGTATGCTCAGACGTGAGTCCCTTGCTCACTTTGACACTGGATTCAAGCAAGCCGAGCTGAAGACGGCTGTAATGCCAGAAACCGGTCCTCGGAAGCTTGTTTCCGGACCAGGGAAGGCATGGCTTGGCAGTTCGGGCTGGACTTTTCCCATGAGGTACAGTGTCAGACTGATTTGCATATAGCCATGTTTGAACTGGGGTAGCAGAGTGGGCTAAAGAATGGTGATGGATCAAACCCAGATCTTTTGACTGGGTGTGAGTGTTTGATTGGTTCAGATGCTCTGTCCATCACCACCCCCTTTTGTACCGCTTGGGCCGCCATAAGTGTGGCAGGGTATGCTCAGACGAGAGTCCCTTGCTCACTTTGCCACTGGATTCAAGCAAGCCGGGCTGAAGACGGCTGTAGTGCCAGAAACCGGTCCTCGGAAGCTTGTTTCCGGTCCAGGGAAGGCATGGCTTGGCAGTTCGGGCTGGACTGCTCCCACGAGGCACAGGGTCAGACTGATTTGCATATAGCCGTGTCTGAACTAGGGTGGCAGAGTGGGCTAAAGAACGGTGATGGATCAAACCCAGATCTTTTGACTGGGTGTGATTGTTTGATTGGTTCAGATGCTCCGTCCATCACCACCCCCTTTTGTACCGCTTTGGCCGCCATAAGTGTGGCAGGGTATGCTCAGATCTGAGTCCCTTGCTCACTTTGCCACTGGATTCAAGCAAGCCGGGCTGAAGACGGCTGTAATGCCAGAAACCGGTCCTCAGAAGCTTGTTTCCGGTCCAGGGAAGGCATGACTTGGCAGTTCGGGCTGGACTGTTCCCATGAGGCACAGGGTCAGACTGATTTGCATATAGCCATGTCTGAACTGGGGTGGCAGAGTGGGCTAAAGAACGGTGATGGATCAAACCCAGATCTTTTGACTGGGTGTGAGTGTTTGATTGTTTCAGATTCTCCGTCCATCACCACCCACTTTTGTACCGCTTTGGCCGCCATAAGTGTGGCAGGGTATGCTCAGACGTGAGTCCCTTGCTCACTTTGCCACTGGATTCAAGCAAGCCGGGCTGAAGACGACTATAATGCCAGAAACCGGTCCTCGGAAGCTTGTTTCCGGTCCAGGGAAGGCATGGCTTGGCAGTTCGGGCTGGACTGTTCCCATGAGGCACAGAGTCAGACTGATTTGCATATAGCCATGTCTGAACTGGGGTGACAGAGTGGGCTAAAGAACGGTGATTGATCAAACCCAGATCTTTTGACTGGGTGTGAGTGTTTGATTGGTTCAGATTCTCCGTCCATCACCCCCCCGTTTTGTACCGCTTTGGCCGCCATAAGTGTGGCAGGGTATGCTTAGACGTGAGTCCCTTGCTCACCTTGCCACTGGATTCAAGCAAGCCGGGCTGAAGACGGCTGTAATGCCAGAAACCGGTCCTCGGAAGCTTGTTTCCAGTCCCGGGAAGATATGGCTTGGCATTTCGGGCTGGACTGTTCCCATGAGGCACAGGGTCAGACTGATTTGCATATAGCCATGTCTGAACTAGGGTGGCAGAGTGGGCTAAAGAACGGTGATGGATCAAACCCAGATCTTTTGACTGGGTGTGATTGTTTGATTGGTTCAGATGCTCCGTCCATCACCACCCTCTTTTGTACCGCTTTGGCCGCCATAAGTGTGGCAGGGTATGCTCAGACGTGAGTCCCTTGCTCACTTTGCCACTGGATTCAAGCAAGCCGGGCTGAAGACGGCTGTAATGCCAGAAACCGGTCCTCGGAAGCTTGTTTCCGGTCCAGGGAAGACATAGCTTGGCAGTTCGGGCTGGACTGTTCCCATGAGTCACAGGGTTAGACTGATTTGCATATAGCAATGTCTGAACTGGGGTGGCAGAGTGGGCTAAAGAACGGTGATGGATCAAACCCAGATATTTTGACTGGGTGTGAGTGTTTGATTGGTTCAGATGCTCCGTCCATCACCTCCCCCTTTTGTACCGCTTTGGCCGCCATAAGTGTGGCAGGGTATGCTCAGACGTGAGTCCCTTGCTCACTTTGACACTGGATTCAAGCAAGCCGGGCTGAAGACGGCTGTAATGCCAGAAACCGGTCCTCGGAAGCTTGTTTCCGGTCCAGGGAAGGCATGGCTTGGCAGTTCGGGCTGGACTGTTCCCATGAGGCACAGGGTCAGACTGATTTGCATATAGCCATGTCTGAACTGGGGTGGCAGAGTGGGCTAAAGAACGGTGATGGATCAAACCCAGATCTTTTGACTGGGTGTGAGTGTTTTATTGGTTCAGATGCTCCGTCCATCACCACCCCCTTTTGTACCGCTTTGGCTGCCATAAGTGTGGCAGGGTATGCTCAGACGTGAGTCCCTTGCTCACTTTGACACTGGATTCAAGCAAGCCGAGCTGAAGACGGCTGTAATGCCAGAAACCGGTCCTCGGAAGCTTGTTTCCGGACCAGGGAAGGCATGCTTGGCAGTTCGGGCTGGACTGTTCCCATGAGGTACAGGGTCAGACTGATTTGCATATAGCCATGTCTGAACTGGGGTGGCAGAGTGGGCTAAAGAACGGTGATGGATCAAACCCAGATCTTTTGACTGGGTGTTAGTGTTTGATTGGTTCAGATGCTCCGTCCATCACCACCCCCTTTTGTACCGCTTTGGCTGCCATAAGTGTGGCAGGGTATGCTCAGACGAGAGTCCTTTGCTCACTTTGCCAATGGATTCAAGCAAGCTGGGCTGAAGCTGGCTGTAGTGCCAGAAACTGGTCCTCGGAAGCTTATTTCCGGTCCACGGAAAGGCATGGCTTGGCAGTTCGGGCTGGACTGTTCCCACGAGGCACAGGGTCAGACTGATTTGCATATAGCCATGTCTGAACTGGGGTGGCAGAGTGGGCTAAAGAATGGTGATGGATCAAACCCAGATCTTTTGACTGGGTGTGAGTGTTTTATTGGTTCAGATGCTCCGTCCATCACCACCCCTTTTTGTACCGCTTTGGCCGCCATAAGTGTGGCAGGGTATGCTCAGACGAGAGTCCCTTGCTCACTTTGCCACTGGATTCAAGCAAGCCGGGCTGAAGACGGCAGTAGTGCCAGAAACCGGTCCTCGGAGCTTGTTTCCGGTCCAGGGAAGGCATGGCTTGGCAGTTCGGGCTGGACTGTTCCCACGAGGCACAGGGTCAGACTGAATTGCATATAGCCGTGTCTGAACTAGGGTGGCAGAGTGGGCTAAAGAACGGTGATGTATCAAACCCAGATCTTTTGACTGGGTGTGATTGTTTGATTGGTTCAGATGCTCCGTCCATCACCACCCCCTTTTGTACCGCTTTGGATGCATAAGTGTGGCAGGGTATGCTCAGATCTGAGTCCCTTGCTCACTTTGCCACTGGATTCAAGCAAGCCGGGCTGAAGACGGCTGTAATGCCAGAAACCGGTCCTCGGAAGCTTGTTTCCGGTCCAGGGAAGGCATGGCTTGGCAGTTCGGGCTGGACTGTTCCCATGAGGCACAGGGTCAGACTGATTTGCATATAGCCATGTCTGAACTGGGGTGGCAGAGTGGGCTAAAGAACGGTGATGGATCAAACCCAGATCTTTTGACTGGGTGTTAGTGTTTGATTGGTTCAGATGCTCCGTCCATCACCACCCCCTTTTGTACCGCTTTGGCTGCCATAAGTGTGGCAGGGTATGCTCAGACGAGAGTCCTTTGCTCACTTTGCCAATGGATTCAAGCAAGCTGGGCTGAAGATGGCTGTAGTGCCAGAAACCGGTCCTCGGAAGCTTATTTCCGGTCCAGGGAAGGCATGGCTTGGCAGTTCGGGCTGGACTGTTCCCACGAGGCACAGGGTCAGACTGATTTGCATATAGCCATGTCTGAACTGGGGTGGCAGAGTGGGCTAAAGAATGGTGATGGATCAAACCCAGATCTTTTGACTGGGTGTGAGTGTTTGATTGGTTCAGATGCTCCGTCCATCACCACCCCCTTTTGTACCGCTTTGGCCGCCATAAGTGTGGCAGGGTATGCTCAGACGAGAGTCCCTTGCTCACTTTGCCACTGGATTCAAGCAAGCCGGGCTGAAGACGGCTGTAGTGCCAGAAACCGGTCCTCGGAAGCTTGTTTCCGGTCCAAGGAAGGCGTGGCTTGGCAGTTCGGGCTGGACTGTTCCCACAAGGCACAGGGTCAGACTGATTTGCATATAGCCGTGTCTGAACTAGGGTGGCAGAGTGGGCTAAAGAACGGTGATGTATCAAACCCAGATCTTTTGACTGGGTGTGATTGTTTGATTGGTTCAGATGCTCCGTCCATCACCACCCCCTTTTGTACCGCTTTGGCCGCCATAAGTGTGGCAGGGTATGCTCAGATCTGAGTCCCTTGCTCACTTTGCCACTGGATTCAAGCAAGCCGGGCTGAAGACGGCTGTAATGCCAGAAACCGGTCCTCGGAAGCTTGTTTCCGGTCCAGGGAAGGCATGGCTTGGCAGTTCGGGCTGGACTGTTCCCATGAGGCACAGGGTCAGACTGATTTGCATATAGCCATGTCTGAACTGGGGTGGCAGAGTGGGCTAAAGAACGGTGATGGATCAAACCCAGATCTTTTGACTGGGTGTGAGTGTTTGATTGGTTCAGATGCTCCGTCCATCACCTCCCCCTTTTGTACCGCTTTGGCCGCCATAAGTGTGGCAGGGTATGCTCAGACGTGAGTCCCTTGCTCACTTTGACACTGGATTCAAGCAAGCCGAGCTGAAGACGGCTGTAATGCCAGAAACCGGTCCTCGGAAGCTTGTTTCCGGACCAGGGAAGGCATGGCTTGGCAGTTCGGGCTGGACTTTTCCCATGAGGTACAGTGTCAGACTGATTTGCATATAGCCATGTTTGAACTGGGGTGGCAGAGTGGGCTAAAGAATGGTGATGGATCAAACCCAGATCTTTTGACTGGGTGTGAGTGTTTGATTGGTTCAGATGCTCCGTCCATCACCACCCCCTTTTGTACGGCTTTGGCCGCCATAAGTGTGGCAGGGTATGCTCAGACGAGAGTCCCTTGCTCACTTTGCCACTGGATTCAAGCAAGCCGGGCTGAAGACGGCTGTAGTGCCAGAAACCGGTCCTCGGAAGCTTGTTTCCGGTCCAGGGAAGGCATGGATTGGCAGTTCGGGCTGGACTGTTCCCACGAGGCACAGGGTCAGACTTATTTGCATATAGCCGTGTCTGAACTAGGGTGGCAGAGTGGGCTAAAGAACGGTGATGGATCAAACCCAGATCTTTTGACTGGGTGTGATTGTTTGATTGGTTCAGATGCTCCGTCCATCACCACCCCCTTTTGTACCGCTTTGGCCGCCATAAGTGTGGCAGGGTATGCTCAGATCTGAGTCCCTTGCTCACTTTGCCACTGGATTCAAGCAAGCCGGGCTGAAGACGGCTGTAATGCCAGAAACCGGTCCTCGGAAGCTTGTTTCCAGACCAGGGAAGGCATGCTTGGCAGTTCGGGCTGGACTGTTCCCATGAGGTACAGGGTCAGACTGATTTGCATATAGCCATGTCTGAACTGGGGTGGCAGAGTGGGCTAAAGAACGGTGATGGATCAAACCCAGATCTTTTGACTGGGTGTTAGTGTTTGATTGGTTCAGATGCTCCGTCCATCACCACCCCCTTTTGTACCGCTTTGGCTGCCATAAGTGTGGCAGGGTATGCTCTGACGAGAGTCCTTTGCTCACTTTGCCAATGGATTCAAGCAAGCTGGGCTGAAGATGGCTGTAGTGCCAGAAACCGGTCCTCGGAATCTTATTTCCGGTCCAGGGAAGGCATGGCTTGGCAGTTCGGGCTGGACTGTTCCCACGAGGCACAGGGTCAGACTGATTTGCATATAGCCATGTCTGAACTGGGGTGGCAGAGTGGGCTAAAGAACGGTGATGTATCAAACCCAGATCTTTTGACTGGGTGTGATTGTTTGATTGGTTCAGATGCTCCGTCCATCACCACCCCCTTTTGTACCGCTTTGGCCGCCATAAGTGTGGCAGGGTATGCTCAGATCTGAGTCCCTTGCTCACTTTGCCACTGGATTCAAGCAAGCCGGGCTGAAGACGGCTGTAATGCCAGAAACCGGTCCTCGGAAGCTTGTTTCCGGTCCAGGGAAGGCATGGCTTGGCAGTTCGGGCTGGACTGTTCCCATGAGGCACAGGGTCAGACTGATTTGCATATAGCCATGTCTGAACTGGGGTGGCAGAGTGGGCTAAAGAACGGTGATGGATCAAACCCAGATCTTTTGACTGGGTGTTAGTGTTTGATTGGTTCAGATGCTCCGTCCATCACCACCCCCTTTTGTACCGCTTTGGCTGCCATAAGTGTGGCAGGGTATGCTCAGACGAGAGTCCTTTGCTCACTTTGCCAATGGATTCAAGCAAGCTGGGCTGAAGATGGCTGTAGTGCCAGAAACCGGTCCTCGGAAGCTTATTTCCGGTCCAGGGAAGGCATGGCTTGGCAGTTCGGGCTGGACTGTTCCCACGAGGCACAGGGTCAGACTGATTTGCATATAGCCATGTCTGAACTGGGGTGGCAGAGTGGGCTAAAGAATGGTGATGGATCAAACCCAGATCTTTTGACTGGGTGTGAGTGTTTGATTGGTTCAGATGCTCCGTCCATCACCACCCCCTTTTGTACCGCTTTGGCCGCCATAAGTGTGGCAGGGTATGCTCAGACGAGAGTCCCTTGCTCACTTTGCCACTGGATTCAAGCAAGCCGGGCTGAAGACGGCTGTAGTGCCAGAAACCGGTCCTCGGAAGCTTGTTTCCGGTCCATGGAAGGCATGGCTTGGCAGTTCGGGCTGGACTGTTCCCACGAGGCACAGGGTCAGACTGATTTGCATATAGCCGTGTCTGAACTAGGGTGGCAGAGTGGGCTAAAGAACGGTGATGTATCAAACCCAGATCTTTTGACTGGGTGTGATTGTTTGATTGGTTCAGATGCTCCGTCCATCACCACCCCCTTTTGTACCGCTTTGGCCGCCATAAGTGTGGCAGGGTATGCTCAGATCTGAGTCCCTTGCTCACTTTACCACTGGATTCAAGCAAGCCGGGCTGAAGACGGCTGTAATGCCAGAAACCGGTCCTCGGAAGCTTGTTTCCGGTCCAGGGAAGGCATGGCTTGGCAGTTCGGGCTGGACTGTTCCCATGAGGCACAGGGTCAGACTGATTTGCATATAGCCATGTCTGAACTGGGGTGGCAGAGTGGGCTAAAGAACGGTGATGGATCAAACCCAGATCTTTTGACTGGGTGTGAGTGTTTGATTGGTTCAGATGCTCCGTCCATCACCTCCCCCTTTTGTACCGCTTTGGCCGCCATAAGTGTGGCAGGGTATGCTCAGACGTGAGTCCCTTGCTCACTTTGACACTGGATTCAAGCAAGCCGAGCTGAAGACGGCTGTAATGCCAGAAACCGGTCCTCGGAAGCTTGTTTCCGGACCAGGGAAGGCATGGCTTGGCAGTTCGGGCTGGACTTTTCCCATGAGGTACAGTGTCAGACTGATTTGCATATAGCCATGTTTGAACTGGGGTGGCAGAGTGGGCTAAAGAATGGTGATGGATCAAACCCAGATCTTTTGACTGGGTGTGAGTGTTTGATTGGTTCAGATGCTCCGTCCATCACCACCCCCTTTTGTACGGCTTTGGCCGCCATAAGTGTGGCAGGGTATGCTCAGACGAGAGTCCCTTGCTCACTTTGCCACTGGATTCAAGCAAGCCGGGCTGAAGACGGCTGTAGTGCCAGAAACCGGTCCTCGGAAGCTTGTTTCCGGTCCAGGGAAGGCATGGCTTGGCAGTTCGGGCTGGACTGTTCCCACGAGGCACAGGGTCAGACTTATTTGCATATAGCCGTGTCTGAACTAGGGTGGCAGAGTGGGCTAAAGAACGGTGATGGATCAAACCCAGATCTTTTGACTGGGTGTGATTGTTTGATTGGTTCAGATGCTCCGTCCATCACCACCCCCTTTTGTACCGCTTTGGCCGCCATAAGTGTGGCAGGGTATGCTCAGATCTGAGTCCCTTGCTCACTTTGCCACTGGATTCAAGCAAGCCGGGCTGAAGACGGCTGTAATGCCAGAAACCGGTCCTCGGAAGCTTGTTTCCAGACCAGGGAAGGCATGCTTGGCAGTTCGGGCTGGAATGTTCCCATGAGGTACAGGGTCAGACTGATTTGCATATAGCCATGTCTGAACTGGGATGGCAGAGTGGGCCAAAGAACGGTGATGGATCAAACCCAGATCTTTTGACTGGGTGTTAGTGTTTGATTGGTTCAGATGCTCCGTCCATCACCACCCCCTTTTGTACCGCTTTGGCTGCCATAAGTGTGGCAGGGTATGCTCTGACGAGAGTCCTTTGCTCACTTTGCCAATGGATTCAAGCAAGCTGGGCTGAAGATGGCTGTAGTGCCAGAAACCGGTCCTCGGAAGCTTATTTCCGGTCCAGGGAAGGCATGGCTTGGCAGTTCGGGCTGGACTGTTCCCACGAGGCACAGGGTCAGACTGATTTGCATATAGCCATGTCTGAACTGGGGTGGCAGAGTGGGCTAAAGAATGGTGATGTATAAAACCCAGATCTTTTGACTGGGTGTGATTGTTTGATTGGTTCAGATGCTCCGTCCATCACCAACCTCTTTTGTACCGCTTTGGCCGCCATAAGTGTGGCAGGGTATGCTCAGATCTGAGTCCCTTGCACACTTTGCCACTGGATGCCAGAAACCGGTCCTCGGAAGCTTGTTTCCGGTCCAGGGTAGGCATGGCTTGGCAGTTCGGGCTGGACTGTTCCCATGAGGCACAGGGTCAGACTGATTTGCATATAGCCATGTCTGAACTGGGGTGGCAGAGTGGACTAAAGAACGGTGATGGATCAAACCCAGATCTTTTGACTGGGTGTGAGTGTATGATTGGTTCAGATGCTCCGTCCATCACCTCCCCCTTTTGTACCGCTTTGGCCGCCACAAGTGTGGCAGGATATGCTCAAACGTGAGTCCCTTGCTCACTTTGCCACTGGATTCAAGCAAGCCGGGCTGAAGACGGATGTAATGCCAGAAACCGGTCCTCGGAAGCTTGTTTCCGGTCCGGGGAAGGCATGGCTTGGCAGTTCGGGCTGGACTGTTCCCATGAGGCACAGGGTCAGACTGATTTGCATATAACCATGTCTGAACTGGGGTGGCAGAGTGGACTAAAGAACGGTGATGGATCAAACCCAGATCTTTTGACTGGGTGTGAGTGTATGATTGGTTCAGATGCTCCGTCCATCACCTCCCCCTTTTGTACCGCTTTGGCCGCCATAAGTGTGGCAGGGTATGCTCAGACGTGAGTCCCTTGCTCACTTTGACACTGGATTCAAGCAAGCCGAGCTGAAGACGGCTGTAATGCCAGAAACCGGTCCTCGGAAGCTTGTTTCCGGACCAGGGAAGGCATGGCTTGGCAGTTCGGGCTGGACTTTTCCCATGAGGTACAGTGTCAGACTGATTTGCATATAGCCATGTTTGAACTGGGGTAGCAGAGTGGGCTAAAGAATGGTGATGGATCAAACCCAGATCTTTTGACTGGGTGTGAGTGTTTGATTGGTTCAGATGCTCTGTCCATCACCACCCCCTTTTGTACCGCTTGGGCCGCCATAAGTGTGGCAGGGTATGCTCAGACGAGAGTCCCTTGCTCACTTTGCCACTGGATTCAAGCAAGCCGGGCTGAAGACGGCTGTAGTGCCAGAAACCGGTCCTCGGAAGCTTGTTTCCGGTCCAGGGAAGGCATGGCTTGGCAGTTCGGGCTGGACTGCTCCCACGAGGCACAGGGTCAGACTGATTTGCATATAGCCGTGTCTGAACTAGGGTGGCAGAGTGGGCTAAAGAACGGTGATGGATCAAACCCAGATCTTTTGACTGGGTGTGATTGTTTGATTGGTTCAGATGCTCCGTCCATCACCACCCCCTTTTGTACCGCTTTGGCCGCCATAAGTGTGGCAGGGTATGCTCAGATCTGAGTCCCTTGCTCACTTTGCCACTGGATTCAAGCAAGCCGGGCTGAAGACGGCTGTAATGCCAGAAACCGGTCCTCAGAAGCTTGTTTCCGGTCCAGGGAAGGCATGACTTGGCAGTTCGGGCTGGACTGTTCCCATGAGGCACAGGGTCAGACTGATTTGCATATAGCCATGTCTGAACTGGGGTGGCAGAGTGGGCTAAAGAACGGTGATGGATCAAACCCAGATCTTTTGACTGGGTGTGAGTGTTTGATTGTTTCAGATTCTCCGTCCATCACCACCCACTTTTGTACCGCTTTGGCCGCCATAAGTGTGGCAGGGTATGCTCAGACGTGAGTCCCTTGCTCACTTTGCCACTGGATTCAAGCAAGCCGGGCTGAAGACGACTATAATGCCAGAAACCGGTCCTCGGAAGCTTGTTTCCGGTCCAGGGAAGGCATGGCTTGGCAGTTCGGGCTGGACTGTTCCCATGAGGCACAGAGTCAGACTGATTTGCATATAGCCATGTCTGAACTGGGGTGACAGAGTGGGCTAAAGAACGGTGATTGATCAAACCCAGATCTTTTGACTGGGTGTGAGTGTTTGATTGGTTCAGATGCTCCGTCCATCACCCCCCCGTTTTGTACCGCTTTGGCCGCCATAAGTGTGGCAGGGTATGCTTAGACGTGAGTCCCTTGCTCACCTTGCCACTGGATTCAAGCAAGCCGGGCTGAAGACGGCTGTAATGCCAGAAACCGGTCCTCGGAAGCTTGTTTCCAGTCCCGGGAAGATATGGCTTGGCATTTCGGGCTGGACTGTTCCGATGAGGCACAGGGTCAGACTGATTTGCATATAGCCATGTCTGAACTAGGGTGGCAGAGTGGGCTAAAGAACGGTGATGGATCAAACCCAGATCTTTTGACTGGGTGTGATTGTTTGATTGGTTCAGATGCTCCGTCCATCACCACCCCCTTTTGTACCGCTTTGGCCGCCATAAGTGTGGCAGGGTATGCTCAGACGTGAGTCCCTTGCTCACTTTGCCACTGGATTCAAGCAAGCCGGGCTGAAGACGGCTGTAATGCCAGAAACCGGTCCTCGGAAGCTTGTTTCCGGTCCAGGGAAGACATAGCTTGGCAGTTCGGGCTGGACTGTTCCCATGAGTCACAGGGTTAGACTGATTTGCATATAGCAATGTCTGAACTGGGGTGGCAGAGTGGGCTAAAGAACGGTGATGGATCAAACCCAGATATTTTGACTGGGTGTGAGTGTTTGATTGGTTCAGATGCTCCGTCCATCACCTCCCCCTTTTGTACCGCTTTGGCCGCCATAAGTGTGGCAGGGTATGCTCAGACGTGAGTCCCTTGCTCACTTTGACACTGGATTCAAGCAAGCCGAGCTGAAGACGGCTGTAATGCCAGAAACCGGTCCTCGGAAGCTTGTTTCCGGACCAGGGAAGGCATGCTTGGCAGTTCGGGCTGGACTGTTCCCATGAGGTACAGGGTCAGGCTGATTTGCATATAGCCATGCCTGAACTGGGGTGGCAGAGTGGGCTAAAAAACGGTGATGGATCAAACCCAGATCTTTTGACTGGGTGTTAGTGTTTGATTGGTTCAGATGCTCCGTCCATCACCACCCCCTTTTGTACCGCTTTGGCTGCCATAAGTGTGGCAGGGTATGCTCAGACGAGAGTCCTTTGCTCACTTTGCCAATGGATTCAAGCAAGCTGGGCTGAAGATGGCTGTAGTGCCAGAAACCGGTCCTCGGAAGCTTATTTCCGGTCCAGGGAAGGCATGGCTTGGCAGTTCGGGCTGGACTGTTCCCACGAGGCACAGGGTCAGACTGATTTGCATATAGCCATGTCTGAACTGGGGTGGCAGAGTGGGCTAAAGAATGGTGATGGATCAAACCCAGATCTTTTGACTGGGTGTGAGTGTTTGATTGGTTCAGATGCTCCGTCCATCACCACCCCCTTTTGTACCGCTTTGGCCGCCATAAGTGTGGCAGGGTATGCTCAGACGAGAGTCCCTTGCTCACTTTGCCACTGGATTCAAGCAAGCCGGGCTGAAGACGGCTGTAGTGCCAGAAACCGGTCCTCGGAAGCTTGTTTCCGGTACAGGGAAGGCATGGCTTGGCAGTTCGGGCTGGACTGTTCCCACGAGGCACAGGGTCAGACTGATTTGCATATAGCCGTGTCTGAACTAGGGTGGCAGAGTGGGCTAAAGAACGGTGATGTATCAAACCCAGATCTTTTGACTGGGTGTGATTGTTTGATTGGTTCAGATGCTCCGTCCATCACCACCCCCTTTTGTACCGCTTTGGCCGCCATAAGTGTGGCAGGGTATGCTCAGATCTGAGTCCCTTGCTCACTTTGCCACTGGATTCAAGCAAGCCGGGCTGAAGACGGCTGTAATGCCAGAAACCGGTCCTCGGAAGCTTGTTTCCGGTCCAGGGAAGGCATGGCTTGGCAGCTCGGGCTGGACTGTTCCCATGAGGCACAGGGTCAGACTGATTTGCATATAGCCATGTCTGAACTGGGGTGGGAGAGTGGGCTAAAGAACGGTGATGGATCAAACCCAGATCTTTTGACTGGGTGTTAGTGTTTGATTGGTTCAGATGCTCCGTCCATCACCACCCCCTTTTGTACCGCTTTGGCTGCCATAAGTGTGGCAGGGTATGCTCAGACGAGAGTCCTTTGCTCACTTTGCCAATGGATTCAAGCAAGCTGGGCTGAAGATGGCTGTAGTGCCAAAAACCGGTCCTCGGAAGCTTATTTCCGGTCCAGGGAAGGCATGGCTTGGCAGTTCGGGCTGGACTGTTCCCACGAGGCACAGGGTCAGACTGATTTGCATATAGCCATGTCTGAACTGGGGTGGCAGAGTGGGCTAAAGAATGGTGATGGATCAAACCCAGATCTTTTGACTGGGTGTGAGTGTTTGATTGGTTCAGATGCTCCGTCCATCACCACCCCCTTTTGTACCGCTTTGGCCGCCATAAGTGTGGCAGGGTATGCTCAGACGAGAGTCCCTTGCTCACTTTGCCACTGGATTCAAGCAAGCCGGGCTGAAGACGGCTGTAGTGCCAGAAACCGGTCCTCGGAAGCTTGTTTCCGGTCCAGGGAAGGCATGGCTTGGCAGTTCGGGCTGGACTGTTCCCACGAGGCACAGGGTCAGACTGATTTGCATATAGCCGTGTCTGAACTAGGGTGGCAGAGTGGGCTAAAGAACGGTGATGTATCAAACCCAGATCTTTTGACTGGGTGTGATTGTTTGATTGGTTCAGATGCTCCGTCCATCACCACCCCCTTTTGTACCGCTTTGGCCGCCATAAGTGTGGCAGGGTATGCTCAGATCTGAGTCCCTTGCTCACTTTGCCACTGGATTCAAGCAAGCCGGGCTGAAGACGGCTGTCATGCCAGAAACCGGTCCTCGGAAGCTTGTTTCCGGTCCAGGGAAGGCATGGCTTGGCAGTTCGGGCTGGACTGTTCCCATGAGGCACAGGGTCAGACTGATTTGCATATAGCCATGTCTGAACTGGGTGGCAGAGTGGGCTAAAGAACGGTGATGGATCAAACCCAGATCTTTTGACTGGGTGTGAGTGTTTTATTGGTTCAGATGCTCCGTCCATCACCACCCCCTTTTGTACCGCTTTGGCCGCCACAAGTGTGGCAGGGTATGCTCAGACGTGAGTCCCTTGCTCACTTTGCCACTGGATTCAAGCAAGCCGGGCTGAAGACGGATGTAATGCCAGAAACCGGTCCTCAGAAGCTTGTTTCCGGTCCAGGGAAGGCATGGCTTGGCAGTTCGGGCTGGACTGTTCCCATGAGGCACAGGGTCAGACTGATTTGCATATAGCCATGTCTGAACTGGGGTGGCAGAGTGGACTAAAGAACGGTGATGGATCAAACCCAGATCTTTTGACTGGGTGTGAGTGTTTGATTGGTTCAGATTCTCCGTCCATCACCTCCCCCTTTTGTACCGCTTTAGCCGCCATAAGTGTGGCAGGGTATGCTCAGACGTGAGTCCCTTGCTCACTTTGACACTGGATTCAAGCAAGCCGAGCTGAAGACGGCTGTAATGCCAGAAACCGGTCCTCGGAAGCTTGTTTCCGGACCAGGGAAGGCATGGCTTGGCAGTTCGGGCTGGACTTTTCCCATGAGGTACAGTGTCAGACTGATTTGCATATAGCCATGTTTGAACTGGGGTGGCAGAGTGGGCTAAAGAATGGTGATGGATCAAACCCATATCTTTTGACTGGGTGTGAGTGTTTGATTGGTTCAGATGCTCCGTCCATCACCACCCCCTTTTGTACGGCTTTGGCCGCCATAAGTGTGGCAGGGTATGCTCAGACGAGAGTCCCTTGCTCACTTTGCCACTGGATTCAAGCAAGCCGGGCTGAAGACGGCTGTAGTGCAAGAAACCGGTCCTCGGAAGCTTGTTTCCGGTCCAGGGAAGGCATGGCTTTGCAGTTCGGGCTGAACTGTTCCCACGAGGCACAGGGTCAGATGATTTGCATATAGCCGTGTCTGAACTAGGGTGGCAGAGTGGGCTAAAGAACGGTGATGGATCAAACTCAGATCTTTTGACTGGGTGTGATTGTTTGATTGGTTCAGATGCTCCGTCCATCACCACCCCCTTTTGTACCGCTTTGGCCGCCATAAGTGTGGCAGGGTATGCTCAGATCTGAGTCCCTTGCTCACTTTGCCACTGGATTCAAGCAAGCCGGGCTGAAGACGGCTGTAATGCCAGAAACCGGTCCTCGGAAGCTTGTTTCCGGACCAGGGAAGGCATGCTTGGCAGTTCGGGCTGGACTGTTCCCATGAGGTACAGGGTCAGACTGATTTGCATATAGCCATGTCTGAACTGGGGTGGCAGAGTGGGCTAAAGAACGGTGATGGATCAAACCCAGATCTTTTGACTGGGTGTTAGTGTTTGATTGGTTCAGATGCTCCGTCCATCACCACCCCCTTTTGTACCGCTTTGGCTGCCATAAGTGTGGCAGGGTATGCTCTGACGAGAGTCCTTTGCTCACTTTGCCAATGGATTCAAGCAAGCTGGGCTGAAGATGGCTGTAGTGCCAGAAACCGGTCCTCGGAAGCTTATTTCCGGTCCAGGGAAGGCATGGCTTGGCAGTTCGGGCTGGACTGTTCCCACGAGGCACAGGGTCAGACTGATTTGCCTATAGCCATGTCTGAACTGGGGTGGCAGAGTGGGCTAAAGAATGGTGATGTATCAAACCCAGATCTTTTGACTGGGTGTGATTGTTTGATTGGTTCAGATGCTCCGTCCATCACCACCCCCTTTTGTACCGCTTTGGCCGCCATAAGTGTGGCAGGGTATGCTCAGATCTGAGTCCCTTGCTCACTTTGCCACTGGATGCCAGAAACCGGTCCTCGGAAGCTTGTTTCCGGTCCAGGGTAGGCATGGCTTGGCAGTTCGGGCTGGACTGTTCCCATGAGGCACAGGGTCAGACTGATTTGCATATAGCCATGTCTGAACTGGGGTGGCAGAGTGGGCTAAAGAACAGTGATGGATCAAACCCAGATCTTTTGACTGGGTGTGAGTGTTTTATTGGTTCAGATACTCCGTCCATCACCACCCCCTTTTGTACCGCTTTGGCCGCCACAAGTGTGGCAGGGTATGCTCAAACGTGAGTCCCTTGCTCACTTTGCCACTGGATTCAAGCAAGCCGGGCTGAAGACGGATGTAATGCCAGAAACCGGTCCTCGGAAGCTTGTTTCCGGTCCAGGGAAGGCATGGCTTGGCAGTTCGGGCTGGACTGTTCCCATGAGGCACAGGGTCAGACTGATTTGCATATAGCCATGTCTGAACTGGGGTGGCAGAGTGGACTAAAGAACGGTGATGGATCAAACCCAGATCTTTTGACTGGGTGTGTTTGTTTGATTGGTTCAGATGCTCCGTCCATCACCACCCCCTTTTGTACCGCTTTGGCCACCATAAGTGTGGTAGGGTATGCTCAGATCTGAGTCCCTTGCTCACTTTGCCACTGGATTCAAGCAAGCCGAGCTGAAGACGGCTGTAATGCCAGAAACCGGTCCTCAGAAGCTTGTTTCCGGTCCAGGGAAGGCATGACTTGGCAGTTCGGGCTGGACTGTTCCCATGAGGCACAGGGTCAGACTGATTTGCATATAGCCATGTCTGAACTGGGGTGGCAGAGTGGGCTAAAGAACGGTGATGGATCAAACCCAGATCTTTTGACTGGGTGTGAGTGTTTGATTGTTTCAGATTCTCCGTCCATCACCACCCCCTTTTGTACCGCTTTGGCCGCCATAAGTGTGGCAGGGTATGCTCAGACGTGAGTCCCTTGCTCACTTTGCCACTGGATTCAAGCAAGCCAGGCTGAAGACGGCTGTAATGCCAGAAACCGGTCCTCGGAAGCTTGTTTCCGGTCCAGGGAAGTCATGGCTTGGCAGTTCGGGCTGGACTGTTCCCATGAGGCACATGGTCAGACTGATTGGAATATAGCCATGTCTGAACTGGGGTGGCAGAGTGGGCTAAAGAACGGTGATGGATCAAAACCAGATCTTTTGACTGGGTGTGAGTGTTTGATTGGTTCAGATGCTCCGTCCATCACCACCCCCTTTTGTACGGCTTTGGCCGCCATAAGTGTGGCAGGGTATGCTCAGACGTGAGTCCCTTGCCCACTTTGCCACTGGATTCAAGCAAGCCGGGCTGAAGACGGCTGTAATGCCAGAAACCGGTCCTCGGAAGCTTGTTTCCGGTCCAGGGAAGGCATGGCTTGGCAGTTCGGGCTGGACTGTTCCCATGAGGCACAGGGTCAGACTGATTCACAGATAGCCATGTCTGAACTGGGGTGGCAGAGTGGGCTACAGAACAGTGATGGATCAAACCCAGATCTTTTGACTGGGTGTGAGTGTTTGATTGGTTCATATGCTCCGTCCATCACCCCCTCCTTTTATACCGCTTTGGACGCCATAAGTGTGGCAGGGTATGCTCAGACGTGAGTCCCTTGCTCACTTTGCCACTGGATTCAAGCAAGCCGGGCTGAAGACGGCTAAAATGCCAGAAACCGGTCCTTGGAAGCTTGTTTCCGGTTCAGGGAAGGCATGGCTTGGCAGTTCGGGCTGGACTGTTCCCATGAGGCACAGGGTCAGACGGATTTGCATATAGCCATGTCTGAACTGGGGTGGCAGAGTGGGCTAAAGAACAGTGATGGATCAAACCCAGATCTTTTGACTGGGTGTGAGTGTTTGATTGGTTCAGATGCTCCATCCATCACCACCCCCTTTTGTACCGCTTTGGCCGCCATAAGTGTGGCAGGGTATGCTCAGACGTGAGTCCCTTGCTCACTTTGCCACTGGATTCAAGCAAGCCGGGCTGAAGACGACTATAATGCCAGAAATCAGTCCTCGGAAGCTTGTTTCCGGTCCAGGGAAGGCATGGCTTGGCAGTTCGGGCTGGACTGTTCCCATGAGGCACTGGGTCAGACTGATTTGCATATAGCCATATCTGAACTGGGGTGACAGAGTGGGCTAAAGAACGGTGATGGATCAAACCCAGATCTTTTGACTGGGTGTGAGTGTTTGATTGGTTCAGATGCTCCGTCCATTACCCCCCCGTTTTGTACCGCTTTGGCCGCCATAAGTGTGGCAGGGTATGCTCAGACGTGAGTCCCTTGCTCACCTTGCCACTGGATTCAAGCAAGCCGGGCTGAAGACGGCTGTAATGCCAGAAACCGGTCCTCGGAAGCTTGTTTCCGGTCCTGGGAAGGCATTGCTTGGCATTTCGGGCTGGACTGTTCCCATGAGGCACAGGGTCAGACTGATTTGCATATAGCCATTTCTGAACTAGGGTGGCAGAGTAGGCTAAAGAACGGTGATGGATCAAACCCAGATCTTTTGACTGGGTGTGATTGTTTGATTGGTTCAGATGCTCCGTCCATTACCACCCCCTTTTGTACCGCTTTGGCCGCCATAAGTGTAGCAGGGTATGCTCAGACGTGAGTCCCTTGCTCACTTTGCCACTGGATTCAAGCAAGCCGGGCTGAAGACGGCTGTAATGCCAGAAACCGGTCCTCGGAAGCTTGTTTCCGGTCCAGGGAAGGTATGGCTTGGCAGTTCGGGCTGGACTGCTCCCATGAGACACAGGGTCAGACTGATTTGCATATAGCCATGTCTGAACTGGGGTGGCAGAGTGGGCTAAAGAACGGTGATGGATCAAACCCAGATCTTTTGACTGGGTGTGAGTGTTTGATTGGTTCAGATGCTCCGTCCATCACCACCCCCTTTTGTACCGCTTTGGCCGCCATAAGTGTGGCAGGGTATGCTCAGACGTGAGTCCCTTGCTCACTTTGCCACTGGATTCAAGCAAGCCGGGCTGAAGACGCCTGTAATGTCAGAAACCGGTCCTCTTAAGCTTGTTTTAGGTCCAGGGAAGACATAGCTTGGCAGTTCGGGCTGGACTGTTCCCATGAGGCACAGGGTCAGACTGATTTGCATATAGCCATGTCTGAACTGGGGTGGCAGAGTGGGCTAAAGAACGGTGATGGATCAAACCCAGATCTTTTGACTGGGTGTGAGTGTTTGATTGGTTCAGATGCTTCGTCCATCACCACCCCCTTTTGTACCGCTTTGGCCGCCATAAGTGTGGCAGGGTATGCTCAGACGTGAGTCCCTTGCCCACTTTGCCACTGGATTCAAGCAAGCCGGGCTGAAGACGGCTGTAATGCCAGAAACCGGTCCTCGGAAGCTTGTTTCCGGTCCAGGGAAGGCATGTCTTGGCAGTTCAGGCTGGATTGTTCCCATGAGGCACAGGGTCAGACTGATTTGCATATAGCCATGTCTGAACTGGGGTGGCAGAGTGGGCTAAAGAACGGTGATGGATCAAACCCAGATCTTTTGACTGGGTGTGATTGTTTGATTGGTTCAGATGCTCCGTCCATCACCACCCCCTTTTGTACCGCTTTGGCCGCCATAAGTGTGGCAGGGTATGCTCAGACGTGAGTCCCTTGCTCACTTTGCCACTGGATTCAAGCAAGCCGGGCTGAAGACGGCTGTAATGCCAGAAACCTGTCCTCGGAAGCTTGTTTCCGGTCCAGGGAAGGCATGGCTTGGCAGTTCGGGCTGGACTGTTCCCACGAGGCACAGGGTCAGACTGATTTGCATATAGCCATGTCTGAACTGGGGTGGCAGAGTGGGCTAAAGAATGGTGATGTATCAAACCCAGATCTTTTGACTGGGTGTGATTGTTTGATTGGTTCAGATGCTCCGTCCATCACCACCCCTTTTTGTACCGCTTTGGCCGCCATAAGTGTGGCAGGGTATGCTCAGATCTGAGTCCCTTGCTCACTTTGCCACTGGATGCCAGAAACCGGTCCTCGGAAGCTTGTTTCCGGTGCAGGGTAGGCATGGCTTGGCAGTTCGGGCTGGACTGTTCCCATGAGGCACAGGGTCAGACTGATTTGCATATAGCCATGTCTGAACTGGGGTGGCAGAGTGGGCTAAAGAACAGTGATGGATCAAACCCAGATCTTTTGACTGGGTGTGAGTGTTTTATTGGTTCAGATGCTCCGTCCATCACCACCCCCTTTTGTGCCGCTTTGGCCGCCACAAGTGTGGCAGGGTATGCTCAAACGTGAGTCCCTTGCTCACTTTGCCACTGGATTCAAGCAAGCCGGGCTGAAGACGGATGTAATGCCAGAAACCGGTCCTCGGAAGCTTGTTTCCGGTCCAGGGAAGGCATGGCTTTGCAGTTCGGGCTGGACTGTTCCCATGAGGCACAGGGTCAGACTGATTTGCATATAGCCATGTCTGAACTGGGGTGGCAGAGTGGGCTAAAGAATGGTGATGTATCAAACCCAGATCTTTTGACTGGGTGTGATTGTTTGATTGGTTCAGATGCTCCGTCCATCACCACCCCCTTTTGTACCGCTTTGGCCGCCATAAGTGTGGCAGGGTATGCTCAGATCTGAGTCCCTTGCTCACTTTGCCACTGGATGCCAGAAACCGGTCCTCGGAAGCTTGTTTCCGGTGCAGGGTAGGCATGGCTTGGCAGTTAAGGCTGGACTGTTCCCATGAGGCACAGGGTCAGACTGATTTGCATATAGCCATGTCTGAACTGGGGTGGCAGAGTGGGCTAAAGAACAGTGATGGATCAAACCCAGATCTTTTGACTGGGTGTGAGTGTTTTATTGGTTCAGATGCTCCGTCCATCACCACCCCCTTATGTACCGCTTTGGCCGCCACAAGTGTGGCAGGGTATGCTCAAACGTGAGTCCCTTGCTCACTTTGCCACTGGATTCAAGCAAGCCGGGCTGAAGACGGATGTAATGCCAGAAACTGGTCCTCGGAAGCTTCTTTCCGGTCCAGGGAAGGCATGGCTTGGCAGTTCGGGCTGGACTGTTCCCATGAGGCACAGGGTCAGACTGATTTGCATATAGCCACGTCTGAACTGGGGTGGCAGAGTGGACTAAAGAACGGTGATGGATCAAACCCAGATCTTTTGACTGGGTGTGAGTGTATGATTGGTTCAGATGCTCCGTCCATCACCTCCCCCTTTTGTACCGCTTTGGCCGCTATAAGTGTGGCAGGGTATGCTCAGACGTGAGTCCCTTGCTCACTTTGACACTGGATTCAAGCAAGCCGAGCTGAAGACGGCTGTAATGCCAGAAACCGGTCCTCGGAAGCTTGTTTCCGGACCAGGGAAGGCATGGCTTGGCAGTTCGGGCTGGACTTTTCCCATGAGGTACAGTGTCAGACTGATTTGCATATAGCCATGTTTGAACTGGGGTGGCAGAGTGGGCTAAAGAATGGTGATGGATCAAACCCAGATCTTTTGACTGGGTGTGAGTGTTTGATTGGTTCAGATGCTCCGTCCATCACCACCCCCTTTTGTACCGCTTTGGCCGCCATAAGTGTGGCAGGGTATGCTCAGACGAGAGTCCCTTGCTCACTTTGCCACTGGATTCAAGCAAGCCGGGCTGAAGACGGCTGTAGTGCCAGAAACCGGTCCTCGGAAGCTTGTTTCCGGTCCAGGGAAGGCATGGCTTGGCAGTTCGGGCTGGACTGTTCCCACGAGGCACAGGGTCAGACTGATTTGCATATAGCCGTGTCTGAACTAGGGTGGCAGAGTGGGCTAAAGAACGGTGATGGATCAAACCCAGATCTTTTGACTGGGTGTGTTTGTTTGATTGGTTCAGATGCTCCGTCCATCACCACCCCCTTTTGTACCGCTTTGGCCGCCATAAGTGTGGCAGGGTATGCTCAGATCTGAGTCCCTTGCTCACTTTGCCACAGGATTCAAGCAAGCCGGGCTGAAGACGGCTGTAATGCCAGAAACCGGTCCTCAGAAGCTTGTTTCCGGTCCAGGGAAGGCATGACTTGGCAGTTCGGGCTGGACAGTTCCCATGAGGCACAGGGTCAGACTGATTTGCATATAGCCATGTCTGAACTGGGGTGGCAGAGTGGGCTAAAGAACGGTGATGGATCAAACCCAGATCTTTTGACTGGGTGTGAGTGTTTGATTGTTTCAGATTCTCCGTCCATCACCACCCCCTTTTGTACCGCTTTGGCCGCCATAAGTGTGGCAGGGTATGCTCAGACATGAGTCCCTTGCTCACTTTGCCACTGGATTCAAGGAAGCCGGGCTGAAGACGGCTGTAATGCCAGAAACCGGTCCTCGGAAGCTTGTTTCCGGTCCAGGGAAGTCATGGCTTGGCAGTTCGGGCTGGACTGTTCCCATGAGGCACATGGTCAGACTGATTGGAATATAGCCATGTCTGAACTGGGGTGGCAGAGTGGGCTAAAGAACGGTGATGGATCAAACCCAGATCTTTTGACTGGGTGTGAGTGTTTGATTGGTTCAGATGCTCCGTCCATCACCACCCCCTTTTGTACGGCTTTGGCCGCCATAAGTGTGGCCGGGTATGCTCAGACGTGAGTCCCTCGCTCACTTTGCCACTGGATTCAAGCAAGCCGGGCTGAAGACGGCTAAAATGCCAGAAACCGGTCCTTGGAAGCTTGTTTCCGGTTCAGGGAAGGCATGGCTTGGCAGTTCGGGCTGGACTGTTCCCATGAGGCACAGGGTCAGACGGATTTGCATATAGCCATGTCTGAACTGGGGTGGCAGAGTGGGCTAAAGAACAGTGATGGATCAAACCCAGATCTTTTGACTGGGTGTGAGTGTTTGATTGGTTCAGATGCTCCGTCCATCACCACCCCCTTTTGTACCGCTTTGGCCGCCATAAGTGTGGCAGGGTATGCTCAGACGTGAGTCCCTTGCTCACTTTGCCACTGGATTCAAGCAAGCCGGGCTGAAGACGACTATAATGCCAGAAATCAGTCCTCTAAAGCTTGTTTCCGGTCCAGGGAAGGCATGGCTTGGCAGTTCGGGCTGGACTGTTCCCATGAGGCACTGGGTCAGACTGATTTGCATATAGCCATATCTGAACTGGGGTGACAGAGTGGGCTAAAGAACGGTGATGGATCAAACCCAGATCTTTTGACTGGGTGTGAGTGTTTGATTGGTTCAGATGCTCCGTCCATTACCCCCCCGTTTTGTACCGCTTTGGCCGCCATAAGTGTGGCAGGGTATGCTCAGACGTGAGTCCCTTGCTCACCTTGCCACTGGATTCAAGCAAGCCGGGCTGAAGACGGCTGTAATGCCAGAAACCGGTCCTCGGAAGCTTGTTTCCGGTCCCGGGAAGGCATTGCTTGGCAGTTCGGGCTGAACTGTTCCCATGAGGCACAGGGTCAGACTGATTTGCATATAGCCATTTCTGAACTAGGGTGGCAGAGTAGGCTAAAGAACGGTGATGGATCAAACCCAGATCTTTTGACTGGGTGTGATTGTTTGATTGATTCAGATGCTCCGTCCATCACCACCCCCTTTTGTACCGCTTTGGCCGCCATAAGTGTGGCAGGGTATGCTCAGACGTGAGTCCCTTGCTCACTTTGCCACTGGATTCAAGCAAGCCGGGCTGAAGACGGCTGTAATGCCAGAAACCGGTCCTCGGAAGCTTGTTTCCGGTCCAGGGGAGGCATGGCTTGGCAGTTCGGGCTGGACTGCTCCCATGAGGCACAGGGTCAGACTGATTTGCATATAGCCATGTCTGAACTGGGGTGGCAGAGTGGGCTAAAGAACGGTGATGGATCAAACCCAGATCTTTTGACTGGGTGTGAGTGTTTGATTGGTTCAGATGCTCCGTCCATCACCACCCCCTTTTGTACCGCTTTGGCCGCCATAAGTGTGGCAGGGTATGCTCAGACGTGAGTCCCTTGCTCACTTTGCCACTGGATTCAAGCAAGCCGGGCTGAAGACGCCTGTAATGTCAGAAACCGGTCCTCGGAAGCTTGTTTTAGGTCCAGGGAAGACATAGCTTGGCAGTTCGGGCTGGACTGTTCCCATGAGGCACAGGGTCAGACTGATTTGCATATAGCCATGTCTGAACTGGGGTGGCAGAGTGGGCTAAAGAACGGTGATGGATCAAACCCAGATCTTTTGACTGGGTGTGAGGGTTTGATTGGTTCAGATGCTCAGTCCATCACCACCCCCTTTTGTACTGCTTTGGCCGCCATAAGTGTGGCAGGGTATGCTCAGACGTGAGTCCCTTGCTCACTTTGCCACTGGATTCAAGCAAGCCGGGCTGAAGACGGCTGTAATGCCAGAAACCGGTCCTCGGAAGCTTGTTTTCGGTCCAGGGAAGGCATGGCTTTGCAGTTCGGGCTGGACTGTTCCCATGAGGCACAGGGTCAGACTGATTTGCATATAGCCATGTCTGAACTGGGGTGGCAGAGTGGGCTAAAGAACGGTGATGGATCAAACCCAGATCGTTTGACTGGGTGTGATTGTTTGATTGGTTCAGATGCTCCGTCCATCACCACACCCTTTTGTACCGCTTTGGCCGCCATAAGTGTGGCAGGGTATGCTCAGACGTGAGTCCCTTGCTCACTTTGCCACTGGATTCAAGCAAGCCGGGCTGAAGACGGCTGTAATGCCAGAAACCGGTCCTCGGAAGCTTGTTTCCGGTCCAGGGAAGTCATGGCTTGGCAGTTCGGGCTGGACTGTTCCCATGAGGCTGATTGTCAGACTGATTGGAATATAGCCATGTCTGAACTGGGGTGGCAGAGTGGGCTAAAGAACGGTGATGGATCAAACCCAGATCTTTTGACTGGGTGTGAGTGTTTGATTGGTTCAGATGCTTCGTCCATCACCACCCCCTTTTGTACCGCTTTGGCCGCCATAAGTGTGGCAGGGTATGCTCAGACGTGAGTCCCTTGCCCACTTTGCCACTGGATTCAAGCAAGCCGGGATGAAGACGGCTGTAATGCCAGAAACCGGTCCTCGGAAGCTTGTTTCCGGTCCAGGGAAGGCATGTCTTGGCAGTTCAGGCTGGATTGCTCCCATGAGGCACAGGGTCAGACTGATTTGCATATAGCCATGTCTGAACTGGGTTGGCAGAGTGGGCTAAAGAACGGTGATGGATCAAACCCAGATCTTTTGACTGGGTGTGATTGTTTGATTGGTTCAGATGCTCCGTCCATCACCACCCCCTTTTGTACCGCTTTGGCCGCCATAAGTGTGGCAGGGTATGCTCAGACGTGAGTCCCTTGCTCACTTTGTCACTGGATTCAAGCAAGCCGGGCTGAAGATGGCTGTAATGCCAGAAACCTGTCCTCGGAAGCTTGTTTCCGGTCCAGGGAAGGCATGGCTTGGCAGTTCGGGCTGGACTGTTCCCATGAGGCACAGGGTCAGACTGATTCACATATAGCCATGTCTGAACTGGGGTGGCAGAGTGGGCTACAGAACAGTGATGGATCAAACCCATATCTTTTGACTGGGTGTGAGTGTTTGATTGGTTCAGATGCTCCGTCCATCACCACCCCCTTTTATACCGCTTTGGACGCCATAAGTGTGGCAGGGTATGCTCAGACGTGAGTCCCTTGCTCACTTTGCCACTGGATTCAAGCAAGCCGGGCTGAAGACGACTATAATGCCAGAAATCAGTCCTCGGAAGCTTGTTTCCGGTCCAGGGAAGGCATGGCTTGGCAGTTCGGGCTGGACTGTTCCCATGAGGCACAGGGTCAGACTGATTTGCATATAGCCATATCTGAACTGGGGTGACAGAGTGGGCTAAAGAACGGTGATGGATCAAACCCAGATCTTTTGACTGGGTGTGAGTGTTTGATTGGTTCAGATGCTCCGTCCATCACCCCCCGTTTTGTACCGCTTTGGCCGCCATAAGTGTGGCAGGGTATGCTCAGATGTGAGTCCCTTGCTCACCTTGCCACTGGATTCAAGCAAGCCGGGCTGAAGACGGCTGTAATGCCAGAAACTGGTCCTCGGAAGCTTGTTTCCTGTCCCGGGGAGGCATGGCTTGGCATTTCGGGCTGGACTGTTCCCATGAGGCACAGGGTCAGACTGATTTGTATATAGCCATGTCTGAACTAGGGTGGCAGAGTGGGCTAATGAACGTGATGGATCAAACCCAGATCTTTTGACTGGGTGTGATTGTTTGATTGGTTCAGATGCTCCGTCCATCACCACCCCCTTTTGTACCGCTTTGGCCGCCATAAGTGTGGCAGGGTATGCTCAGACGTGAATCCCTTGCTCACTTTGCCACTGGATTCAAGCAAGATGGGCTGAAGACGGCTGTAATGCCAGAAACCGGTCCTCGGAAGCTTGTTTCCGGTCCAGGGAAGGCATGGCTTGGCAGTTCGGGCTGGACTGTTCCCATGAGGCACAGGGTCAGACTGATTTGCATATTGCCATGTCTGAACTGGAGTGGCAGAGTGGGCTAAAGAACGGTGATGGATCAAACCCAGATCTTTTGACTGGGTGTGAGTGTTTGATTGGTTCAGATGCTCCGTCCATCACCACCCCCTTTTGTACCGCTTTGGCCGCCATAAGTGTGGCAGGGTATGCTCAGACGTGAGTCCCTTGCTCACTTTGCCACTGGATTCAAGCAAGCCGGGCTGAAGACGCCTGTAATGTCAGAAACCGGTCCTCGGAAGCTTGTTTTCGGTCCAGGGAAGACATAGCTTGGCAGTTCGGGCTGGACTGTTCCCATGAGGCACAGGGTCAGACTGATTTGCATATAGCCATGTCTGAACTGGGGTGGCAGAGTGGGCTAAAGAAAGGTGATGGATCAAACCCAGATCTTTTGACTGGGTGTAAGTGTTTGATTGGTTCAGATGCTCCGTCCATCACCACCCCCTTTTGTACCGCTTTGGCCGCCATAAGTGTGGCAGGGTATGCTCAGACGTGAGGCCCTTGCTCACCTTGCCACTGGATTCAAGCAAGCCGGGCTGAAGACGGCTGTAATGCCAGAAACTGGTCCTCGGAAGCTTGTTTCCGGTCCCGGGGAGGCATGGCTTGGCAGTTCGGGCTGGACTGTTCCCATGAGGCACAGGTTCAGACTGATTTGCATATAGCCATGTCTGAACTGGGGTGGCAGAGTGGGCTAAAGAACGGTGATGGATCAAACCCAGATCTTTTGACTGAGTGTAAGTGTTTGATTGGTTCAGATGCTCCGTCCATCACCACCCCCTTTTGTACCGCTTTGGCCGCCATAAGTGTGGCAGGGTATGCTCAGACGTGAGTCCCTTGCTCACTTTGCCACTGGATTCAAGCAAGCCGGGCTGAAGACAGCTGTAATGCCAGAAAACGGTCCTCGGAAGCTTGTTTCCGGTCCAGGGAAGGCATGGCTTGGCAGTTCGGGCTGGACTGTTCCCATGAGGCACAGGGTCAGACTGATTTGCATATAGCCATGTCTGAACTGGGGTGGCAGAGTGGGCTAAAGAACGGTGATGGATCAAACCTAGATCTTTTGACTGGGTGTGAGTGTTTGATTGGTTCAGATGCTTCGTCCATCACCACCCCCTTTTGTACTGCTTTGGCCGCCATAAGTGTGGCAGGGTATGCTCAGACGTGAGTCCATTGCCCACTTTGCCACTGGATTCAAGCAAGCCGGGCTGAAGACGGCTGTAATACCAGAAACAGGTCCTCGGAAGCTTGTTTCCGGTCCAGGGAAGGCATGTCTTGGCAGTTCAGGCTGGATTGTTCCCATGAGGCACAGGGTCAGACTGCTTTGCATATAGCCATGTCTGAACTGGGGTGGCAGAGTGGGCTAAAGAACGGTGATGGATCAAACCCAGATCTTTTGACTGGGTGTGGTTGTTTGATTGGTTCAGATGCTCCGTCCATCACCACCCCCTTTTGTACCGCTTTGGCCGCCATAAGTGTGGCAGGGTATGCTCAGACGTGAGTCCGGTGCTCACTTTGCCACTGGATTCAAGCAAGCCGGGCTGAAGACGGCTGTAATGGCAGAAACCGGTCCTCGGAAGCTTGTTTCCGGTCCAGAGAAGGCATGGCTTGGCAGTTCGGGCTGGACTGTTCCCATGAGGCACAGGGTCAGACTGATTTGCATATAGCCATGTCTGAACTGGGGTGGCAGAGTGGGCTAAAGAACGGTGATGGATCAAACCCAGATCTTTTGACTGAGTGTAAGTGTTTGATTGGTTCAGATGCTCCGTCCATCACCACCCCCTTTTGTACCGCTTTGGCCGCCATAAGTGTGGCAGGGTATGCTCAGACGTGAGTCCCTTGCTCACTTTGCCACTGGATTAAAGCAAGCCGGGCTGAAGACAGCTGTAATGCCAGAAACCGGTCCTCGGAAGCTTGTTTCCGGTCCAGGGAAGGCATGGCTTGGCAGTTCGGGCTGGACTGTTCCCATGAGGCACAGGGTCAGACTGATTTGCATATAACCATGTCTGAACTGGGGTGGCAGAGTGGGCTAAAGAACGGTGATGGATCAAACCTAGATCTTTTGACTGGGTGTGAGTGTTTGATTGGTTCAGATGCTCCGTCCATCACCACCCCCTTTTGTACTGCTTTGGCCGCCATAAGTGTGGCAGAGTATAATCAGACGTGAGCCCCTTGCTCACTTTGCCACTGGATTCAAGCAAGCCGGGCTGAAGACGGCTGTAATGCCAGAAACCGGTCCTCGGAAGCTTGTTTCCGGTCCAGGGAAGTCATGGCTTGGCAGTTCGGGCTGGACTGTTCCCATGAGGCACATTGTCAGACTGATTGGAATATAGCCATGTCTGAACTGGGGTGGCAGAGTGGGCTAAAGAACGGTGATGGATCAAACCCAGATCTTTTGACTGGGTGTGAGTGTTTGATTGGTTCAGATGCTTCGTCCATCACCACCCCCTTTTGTACCGCTTTGGCCGCCATAAGTGTGGCAGGGTATGCTCAGACGTGAGTCCATTGCCCACTTTGCCACTGGATTCAAGCAAGCCGGGCTGAAGACGGCTGTAATGCCAGAAACAGGTCCTCGGAAGCTTGTTTCCGGTCCAGGGAAGGCATGTCTTGGCAGTTCAGGCTGGATTGTTCCCATGAGGCACAGGGTCAGACTGATTTGCATATAGCCATGTCTGAACTGGGGTGGCAGAGTGGGCTAAAGAACGGTGATGGATCAAACCCAGATCTTTTGACTGGGTGTGATTGTTTGATTGGTTCAGATGCTCCGTCCATCACCACCCCCTTTTGTACCGCTTTGGCCGCCATAAGTGTGGCAGGGTATGCTCAGACGTGAGTCCGATGCTCACTTTGCCACTGGATTCAAGCAAGCCGGGCTGAAGACGGCTGTAATGCCAGAAACCGGTCCTCGGAAGCTTGTTTCCGGTCCAGGGAAGGCATGGCTTGGCAGTTCGGGCTGGACGGTTCCCATGAGGCACAGGGTCAGACTGATTCACATATAGCCATGTCTGAACTGGGGTGGCAGAGTGGGCTACAGAACAGTGATGGATCAAACCCATATCTTTTGACTGGGTGTGAGTGTTTGATTGGTTCAGATGCTCCGTCCATCACCACCCCCTTTTATACCGCTTTGGACGCCATAAATGTGGCAGGGTATGCTCAGACGTGAGTCCCTTGCTCACTTTGCCACTGGATTCAAGCAAGCCGGGCTGAAGACGGCTGAAATGCCAGAAACCGGTCCTCGGAAGCTTGTTTCTGGTTCAGGGAAGGCATGGCTTGGCAGTTCGGGCTGGACTGTTCCCATGAGGCACAGGGTCAGACTGATTTGCATATAGCCATGTCTGAACTGGGGTGGCAGAGTGGGCTAAAGAACAGTGATGGATCAAACCCAGGACTTTTGACTGGGTGTGAGTGTTTGATTGGTTCAGATGCTCCGTCCATCACCACCCCCTTTTATACCGCTTTGGCCGCCATAAGTGTGGCAGGGTATGCTCAGAGGTGAGTCCCTTGCTCACTTTGCCACTGGATTCAAGCAAGCCGGGCTGAAGACGACTATAATGCCAGAAATCAGTCCTCGGAAGCTTGTTTCCGGTCCAGGGAAGGCATGGCTTGGCAGTTCGGGCTGGACTGTTCCCATGAAGCACAGGGTCAGACTGATTTGCATATAGCCATATCTGAACTGGGGTGACAGAGTGGGCTAAAGAACGGTGATGGATCAAACCCAGATCTTTTGACTGGGTGTGAGTGTTTGATTGGTTCAGATGCTACGTCCATCACCCCCCCCCCCCGTTTTGTACCGCTTTGGCCGCCATAAGTGTGGCAGGGTATACTCAGACGTGAGTCCCTTGCTCACCTTGCCACTGGATTCAAGCAAGCCGGGCTGAACACGGCTGTAATGCCAGAAACCGGTCCTCGGAAGCTTGTTTCCGGTCCCGGGGAGGCATGGCTTGGCATTTCGGGCTGGACTGTTCCCATGAGGCACAGGGTCAGACTGATTTGCATATAGCCATGTCTGAACTAGGGTGGCAGAGTGGGCTAATGAACGGTGATGGATCAAACCCAGACCTTTTCACTGGGTGTGATTGTTTGATTGGTTCAGATGCTCCGTCCATCACCACCCCCTTTTGTACCGCTTTGGCCACCATAAGTGTGGCAGGGTATGCTCAGACGTGAGTCCCTTGCTCACTTTGCCACTGGATTCAAGCAAGCCGGGCTGAAGACGGCTGTAATGCCAGAAACCGGTCCTCGGAAGCTTGTTTCCGGTCCAGGGAAGGCATGGCTTGGCAGTTCGGGCTGGACTGTTCCCATGAGGCACAGGGTCAGACTGATTTGCATATTGCCATGTCTGAACTGGAGTGGCAGAGTGGGCTAAAGAACGGTGATGGATCAAACCCAGATCTTTTGACTGGGTGTGAGTGTTTGATTGGTTCAGATGCTCCGTCCATCACCACCCCCTTTTGTACCGCTTTGGCCGCCATAAGTGTGGCAGGGTATGCTCAGACGTGAGTCCCTTGCTCACTTTGCCACTGGATTCAAGCAAGCCGGGCTGAAGACGCCTGTAATGTCAGAAACCGGTCCTCGGAAGCTTGTTTCCGGTCCAGGGAAGGCATGGCTTGGCAGTTCGGGCTGGACTGTTCCCATGAGGCACAGGGTCAGACTGATTTGCATATTGCCATGTCTGACCTGGAGTGGCAGAGTGGGCTAAAGAACGGTGATGGATCAAACCCAGATCTTTTGACTGGGTGTGAGTGTTTGATTGGTTCAGATGCTCCGTCCATCACCACCCCCTTTTGTACTGCTTTGGCCGCCATAAGTGTGGCAGGGTATGCTCAGACGTGAGTCCCTTGCTCACTTTGCCACTGGATTCAAGCAAGCCGGGCTGAAGACGACTATAATGCCAGAAATCAGTCCTCGGAAGCTTGTTTCTGGTCCAGGGAAGGCATGGCTTGGCAGTTCGGGCTGGACTGTTCCCATGAGGCACAGGGTCAGACTGATTTGCATATAGCCATATCTGAACTGGGGTGACAGAGTGGGCTAAAGAACGGTGATGGATCAAACCCAGATCTTTTGACTGGGTGTGAGTGTTTGATTGGTTCAGATGCTCCGTCCATCACCCCCCCCGTTTTGTACCGCTTTGGCCGCCATAAGTGTGGCAGGGTATGCTCAGACGTGAGTCCCTTGCTCACCTTGCCACTGGATTCAAGCAAGCCGGGCTGAAGACGGCTGTAATGCCAGAAACTGGTCCTCGGAAGCTTGTTTCCGGTCCCGGGGAGGCATGGCTTGGCATTTCGGGCTGGACTGTTCCCATGAGGCACAGGGTCAGACTGATTTGCATATAGCCATGTCTGAACTAGGGTGGCAGAGTGGGCTAATGAACGGTGATGGATCAAACCCAGATCTTTTGACTGGGTGTGATTGTTTGATTGGTTCAGATGCTCCGTCCATCACCACCCCCTTTTGTACCGCTTTGGCCGCCATAAGTGTGGCAGGGTATGCTCAGACGTGAGTCCCTTGCTCACTTTGCCACTGGATTCAAGCAAGCCGGGCTGAAGACGCCTGTAATGTCAGAAACCGGTCCTCGGAAGCTTGTTTTCAGTCCAGGGAAGACATAGCTTGGCAGTTCGGGCTGGACTGTTCCCATGAGGCACAGTGTCAGACTGATATGCATATAGCCATGTCTGAACTGGGGTGGCAGAGTGGGCTAAAGAACGGTGATGGATCAAACCCATATCTTTTGACTGGGTGTGAGTGTTTGATTGGTTCAGATGCTCCGTCCATCACCACCCCCTTTTATACCGCTTTGGACGCCATAAGTGTGGCAGGGTATGCTCAGACGTGAGTCCCTTGCTCACTTTGCCACTGGATTCAAGCAAGCCGGGCTGAAGACGGCTGAAATGCCAGAAACCGGTCCTCGGAAGCTTGTTTCTGGTTCAGGGAAGGCATGGCTTGGCAGTTCGGGCTGGACTGTTCCCATGAGGCACAGGGTCAGACTGATTTGCATATAGCCATGTCTGAACTGGGGTGGCAGAGTGGGCTAAAGAACAGTGATGGATCAAACCCAGATCTTTTGACTGGGTGTGAGTGTTTGATTGGTTCAGATGCTCCGTCCATCACCACCCCCTTTTGTACCGCTTTGGCCGCCATAAGTGTGGCAGGGTATGCTCAGACGTGAGTCCCTTGCTCACTTTGCCACTGGATTCAAGCAAGCCGGGCTGAATACGACTATAATGCCAGAAATCAGTCCTCGGAAGCTTGTTTCCGGTCCAGGGAAGGCATGGCTTGGCAGTTCGGGCTGGACTGTTCCCATGAGGCACAGGGTCAGACTGATTTGCATATAGCCATGTCTGAACTGGGGTGACAGAGTGGGCTAAAGAACGGTGATGGATCAAACCCAGATCTTTTGACTGGGTGTGAGTGTTTGATTGGTTCAGATGCTCCGTCCATCACCCCCCCCGTTTTGTACCGCTTTGGCCGCCATAAGTGTGGCAGGGTATGCTCAGACGTGAGTCCCTTGCTCACCTTGCCACTGGATTCAAGCAAGCCGGGCTGAACACGGCTGTAATGCCAGAAACCGGTCCTCGGAAGCTTGTTTCCGGTCCCGGGGAGGCATGGCTTGGCATTTCGGGCTGGACTGTTCCCATGAGGCACAGGGTCAGACTGATTTGCATATAGCCATGTCTGAACTAGGGTGGCAGAGTGGGCTAATGAACGGTGATGGATCAAACCCAGATCTTTTGACTGGGAGTGATTGTTTGATTGGTTCAGGTGCTCCGTCCATCACCACCCCCTTTTGTACCGCTTTGGCCGCCATAAGTGTGGCAGGGTATGCTCAGACGTGAGTCCCTTGCTCACTTTGCCACTGGATTCAAGCAAGCCGGGCTGAAGACGGCTGTAATGCCAGAAACCGGTCCTCGGAAGCTTGTTTCCGGTCCAGGGAAGGCATGGCTTGGCAGTTCGGGCTGGACTGTTCCCATGAGGCACAGGGTCAGACTGATTTGCATATTGCCATGTCTGACCTGGAGTGGCAGAGTGGGCTAAAGAACGGTGATGGATCAAACCCAGATCTTTTGACTGGGTGTGAGTGTTTGATTGGTTCAGATGCTCCGTCCATCACCACCCCCTTTTGTACCGCTTTGGCCGCCATAAGTGTGGCAGGGTATGCTCAGACGTGAGTCCCTTGCTCACTTTGCCACTGGATTCAAGCAAGCCGGGCTGAAGACGACTATAATGCCAGAAATCAGTCCTCGGAAGCTTGTTTCTGGTCCAGGGAAGGCATGGCTTGGCAGTTCGGGCTGGACTGTTCCCATGAGGCACAGGGTCAGACTGATTTGCATATAGCCATATCTGAACTGGGGTGACAGAGTGGGCTAAAGAACGGTGATGGATCAAACCCAGATCTTTTGACTGGGTGTGAGTGTTTGATTGGTTCAGATGCTCCGTCCATCACCCCCCCCGTTTTGTACCGCTTTGGCCGCCATAAGTGTGGCAGGGTATGCTCAGACGTGAGTCCCTTGCTCACCTTGCCACTGGATTCAAGCAAGCCGGGCTGAAGACGGCTGTAATGCCAGAAACTGGTCCTCGGAAGCTTGTTTCCGGTCCCGGGGAGGCATGGCTTGGCATTTCGGGCTGGACTGTTCCCATGAGGCACAGGGTCAGACTGATTTGCATATAGCCATGTCTGAACTAGGGTGGCAGAGTGGGCTAATGAACGGTGATGGATCAAACCCAGATCTTTTGACTGGGTGTGATTGTTTGATTGGTTCAGATGCTCCGTCCATCACCACCCCCTTTTGTACCGCTTTGGCCGCCATAAGTGTGGCAGGGTATGCTCAGACGTGAATCCCTTGCTCACTTTGCCACTGGATTCAAGCAAGACGGGCTGAAGACGGCTGTAATGCCAGAAACCGGTCCTCGGAAGCTTGTTTCCGGTCCAGGGAAGGCATGGCTTGGCAGTTCGGGCTGGACTGTTCCCATGAGGCACAGGTTCAGACTGATTTGCATATTGCCATGTCTGAACTGGAGTGGCAGAGTGGGCTAAAGAACGGTGATGGATCAAACCCAGATCTTTTGACTGGGTGTGAGTGTTTGATTGGTTCAGATGCTCCGTCCATCACCACCCCCTTTTGTACCGCTTTGGCCGCCATAAGTGTGGCAGGGTATGCTCAGACGTGAGTCCCTTGCTCACCTTGCCACTGGATTCAAGCAAGCCGGGCTGAAGACGGCTGTAATGCCAGAAACTGGTCCTCGGAAGCTTGTTTCCGGTCCCAGGGAGGCATGGCTTGGCATTTCGGGCTGGACTGTTCCCATGAGGCACTGGGTCAGACTGATTTGCATATAGCCATGTCTGAACTAGGGTGGCAGAGTGGGCTAATGAACGGTGATGGATCAAACCCAGATCTTTTGACTGGGTGTGATTGTTTGATTGGTTCAGATGCTCCGTCCATCACCACCCCCTTTTGTACCGCTTTGGCCGCCATAAGTGTGGCAGGGTATGCTCAGACTTGAATCCCTTGCTCACTTTGCCACTGGATTCAAGCAAGCCGGGCTGAAGACGGCTGTAATGCCAGAAACCGGTTCTCGGAAGCTTGTTTCCGGTCCAGGGAAGGCATGGCTTGGCAGTTCGGGCTGGACTGTTCCCATGAGGCACAGGGTCAGACTGATTTGCATATTGCCATGTCTGAACTGGAGTGGCAGAGTGGGCTAAAGAACGGTGATGGATCAAACCCAGATCTTTTGACTGGGTGTGAGTGTTTGATTGGTTCAGATGCTCCGTCCATCACCACCCCCTTTTGTACCGCTTTGGCTGCCATAAGTGTGGCAGGGTATGCTCAGACGTGAGTCCCTTGCTCACTTTGCCACTGGATTCAAGCAAGCCGGGCTGAAGACGCCTGTAATGTCAGAAACCGGTCCTCGGAAGCTTGTTTTCAGTCCAGAGAAGACATAGCTTGGCAGTTCGGGCTGGACTGTTCCCATGAGGCACAGGGTCAGACTGATTTGCATATAGCCATGTCTGAACTGGGGTGGCAGAGTGGGCTAAAGAACGGTGATGGATCAAACCCAGATCTTTTGACTGAGTGTAAGTGTTTGATTGGTTCAGATGCTCCGTCCATCACCACCCCCTTTTGTACCGCTTTGGCCGCCATAAGTGTGGCAGGGTATGCTCAGACGTGAGTCCCTTGCTCACTTTGCCACTGGATTCAAGCAAGCCGGGCTGAAGACAGCTGTAATGCCAGAAACCGGTCCTCGGAAGCTTGTTTCTGGTCCAGGGAAGGCATGGCTTGGCAGTTCGGGCTGGACTGTTCCCATGAGGCACAGGGTCAGACTGATTTGCATATAGCCATGTCTGAACTGGGGTGGCAGAGTGGGCTAAAGAACGGTGATGGATCAAACCTAGATCTTTTGACTGGGTGTGAGTGTTTGATTGGTTCAGATGCTCCGTCCATCACCACCCGCTTTTGTACTGCTTTGGCCGCCATAAGTGTGGCAGAGTATAATCAGACGTGAGCCCCTTGCTCACTTTGCCACTGGATTCAAGCAAGCCGGGCTGAAGACGGCTGTAATGCCAGAAACCGGTCCTCGGAAGCTTGTTTCCGGTCCAGGGAAGTCATGGCTTGGCAGTTCGGGCTGGACTGTTCCCATGAGGCACATTGTCAGACTGATTGGAATATAGCCATGTCTGAACTGGGGTGGCAGAGTGGGCTAAAGAACGGTGATGGATCAAACCCAGATCTTTTGACTGGGTGTGAGTGTTTGATTGGTTCAGATGCTTCGTCCATCACCACCCCCTTTTGTACCGCTTTGGCCGCCATAAGTTTGGCAGGGTATGCTCAGACGTGAGTCCATTGCCCACTTTGCCACTGGATTCAAGCAAGCCGGGCTGAAGACGGCTGTAATGCCAGAAACAGGTCCTCGGAAGCTTGTTTCCGGTCCAGGCAAGGCATGTCTTGGCAGTTCAGGCTGGATTGTTCCCATGAGGCACAGGGTCAGACTGATTTGCATATAGCCATGTCTGAACTGGGGTGGCAGAGTGGGCTGAGGAACGGTGATGGATCAAACCCAGATCTTTTGACTGGGTGTGATTGTTTTATTGGTTCAGATGCTCCGTCCATCACCACCCCCTTTTGTACCGCTTTGGCCGCCATAAGTGTGGCAGGGTATGCTCAGACGTGAGTCTGGTGCTCACTTTGCCACTGGATTCAAGCAAGCCGGGCTGAAGACGGCTGTAATGCCAGAAACCGGTCCTCGGAAGCTTGTTTCCGGTCCAGGGAAGGCATGGCTTGGCAGTTCGGGCTGGACGGTTCCCATGAGGCACAGGGTCAGACTGATTCACATATAGCCATGTCTGAACTGGGGTGGCAGAGTGGGCTACAGAACAGTGATGGATCAAACCCATATCTTTTGACTGGGTGTGAGTGTTTGATTGGTTCAGATGCTCCGTCCATCACCACCCCCTTTTATACCGCTTTGGACGCCATAAATGTGGCAGGGTATGCTCAGACGTGAGTCCCTTGCTCACTTTGCCACTGGATTCAAGCAAGCCGGGCTGAAGACGGCTGAAATGCCAGAAACCGGTCCTCGGAAGCTTGTTTCTGGTTCAGGGAAGGCATGGCTTGGCATTTCGGGCTGGACTGTTCCCATGAGGCACATTGTCAGACTGATTGGAATATAGCCATGTCTGAACTGGGGTGGCAGAGTGGGCTAAAGAACGGTGATGGATCAAACCCAGATCTTTTGACTGGGTGTGAGTGTTTGATTGGTTCAGATGCTTCGTCCATCACCACCCCCTTTTGTACCGCTTTGGCCGCCATAAGTGTGGCAGGGTATGCTCAGACGTGAGTCCATTGCCCACTTTGCCACTGGATTCAAGCAAGCCGGGCTGAAGACGGCTGTAATGCCAGAAACCGGTCCTCGGAAGCTTGTTTCCGGTCCAGGGAAGGCATGGCTTGGCAGTTCGGGCTGGACTGTTCCCATGAGGCACAGGGTCAGACTGATTTGCATATTGCCATGTCTGAACTGGAGTGGCAGAGTGGGCTAAAGAACGGTGATGGATCAAACCCAGATCTTTTGACTGGGTGTGAGTGTTTGATTGGTTCAGATGCTCCGTCCATCACCACCCCCTTTTGTACCGCTTTGGCCGCCATAAGTGTGGCAGGGTATGCTCAGACGTGAGTCCCTTGCTCACTTTGCCACTGGATTCAAGCAAGCCGGGCTGAAGACGATTATAATGCCAGAAATCAGTCCTCGGAAGCTTGTTTCCGGTCCAGGGAAGGCATGGCTTGGCAGTTCGGGCTGGACTGTTCCCATGAGGCACAGGGTCAGACTGATTTGCATATAGCCATATCTGAACTGGGGTGACAGAGTGGGCTAAAGAACGGTGATGGATCAAACCCAGATCTTTTGACTGGGTGTGAGTGTTTGATTGGTTCAGATGCTCCGTCCATCACCCCCCGTTTTGTACCGCTCTGGCCGCCATAAGTGTGGCAGGGTATGCTCAGACGTGAGTCCCTTGCTCACCTTGCCACTGGATTCAAGCAAGCCGGGCTGAAGACGGCTGTAATGCCAGAAACTGGTCCTCGGAAGCTTGTTTCCGGTCCCGGGGAGGCATGGCTTGGCATTTCGGGCTGGACTGTTCCCATGAGGCACAGGGTCAGACTGATTTGCATATAGCCATGTCTGAACTAGGGTGGCAGAGTGGGCTAATGAACGGTGATGGATCAAACCCAGATCTTTTGACTGGGTGTGAGTGTTTGATTGGTTCAGATGCTCCGTCCATCACCCCCCGTTTTGTACCGCTCTGGCCGCCATAAGTGTGGCAGGGTATGCTCAGACGTGAGTCCCTTGCTCACCTTGCCACTGGATTCAAGCAAGCCGGGCTGAAGACGGCTGTAATGCCAGAAACTGGTCCTCGGAAGCTTGTTTCCGGTCCAGGGAAGGCATGGCTTGGCAGTTCGGGCTGGACTGTTCCCATGAGGCACAGGGTCAGACTGATTTGCATATTGCCATGTCTGAACTGGAGTGGCAGAGTGGGCTAAAGAACGGTGATGGATCAAACCCAGATCTTTTGACTGGGTGTGAGTGTTTGATTGGTTCAGATGCTCCGTCCATCACCACCCCCTTTTGTACCGCTTTGGCCACCATAAGTGTGGCAGGGTATGCTCAGACGTGAGTCCCTTGCTCACTTTGCCACTGGATTCAAGCAAGCCGGGCTGAAGACGCCTGTAATGTCAGAAACCGGTCCTCGGAAGCTTGTTTTCGGTCCTGGGAAGACATAGCTTGGCAGTTCGGGCTGGACTGTTCCCATGAGGCACAGGGTCAGACTGATTTGCATATAGCCATGTCTGAACTGGGGTGGCAGAGTGGGCTAAAGAACGGTGATGGATCAAACCCAGATCTTTTGACTGGGTGTAAGTGTTTGATTGGTTCAGATGCTCCGTCCATCACCACCCCCTTTTGTACCGCTTTGGCCGCCATAAGTGTGGCAGGGTATGCTCAGACGTGAGTCCCTTGCTCACTTTGCCACTGGATTCAAGCAAGCCGGGCTGAAGACAGCTGTAATGCCAGAAACCGGTCCTCGGAAGCTTGTTTCCGGTCCAGGGAAGGCATGGCTTGGCAGTTCGGGCTGGACTGTTCCCATGAGGCACAGGGTCAGACTGATTTGCATATAGCCATGTCTGAGCTGGGGTGGCAGAGTGGGCTAAAGAACGGTGATGGATCAAACCTAGATCTTTTGACTGGGTGTGAGTGTTTGATTGGTTCAGATGCTCCGTCCATCACCACCCCCTTTTGTACTGCTTTGGCCGCCATAAGTGTGGCAGAGTATAATCAGACGTGAGCCCCTTGCTCACTTTGCCACTGGATTCAAGCAAGCCGGGCTGAAGACGGCTGTAATGCCAGAAACCGGTCCTCGGAAGCTTGTTTCCGGTCCAGGGAAGTCATGGCTTGGCAGTTCGGGCTGGACTGTTCCCATGAGGCACATTGTCAGACTGATTGTAATATAGCCATGTCTGAACTGGGGTGGCAGAGTGGGCTAAAGAACGGTGATGGATCAAACCCAGATCTTTTGACTGGGTGTGAGTGTTTGATTGGTTCAGATGCTTCGTCCATCACCACCCCCTTTTGTACCGCTTTGGCCGCCATAAGTGTGGCAGGGTATGCTCAGACGTGAGTCCATTGCCCACTTTGCCACTGGATTCAAGCAAGCCGGGCTGAAGACGGCTGTAATGCCAGAAACAGGTCCTCGGAAGCTTGTTTCCGGTCCAGGGAAGGCATGTCTTGGCAGTTCAGGCTGGATTGTTCCCATGAGGCACAGGGTCAGACTGATTTGCATATAGCCATGTCTGAACTGGGGTGGCAGTGTGGGCTAAAGAACGGTGATGGATCAAACCCAGATCTTTTGACTGGGTGTGATTGTTTGATTGGTTCAGATGCTCCGTCCATCACCACCCCCTTTTGTACCGCTTTGGCCGCCATAAGTGTGGCAGGGTATGCTCAGATGTGAGTCCGGTGCTCACTTTGCCACTGGATTCAAGCAAGCCGGGCTGAAGACGGCTGTAATGCCAGAAACCGGTCCTCGGAAGCTTGTTTCCGGTCCAGGGAAGGCATGGCTTGGCAGTTTGGGCTGGACGGTTCCCATGAGGCACAGGGTCAGACTGATTCACATATAGCCATGTCTGAACTGGGGTGGCAGAGTGGGCTACAGAACAGTGATGGATCAAACCCATATCTTTTGACTGGGTGTGAGTGTTTGATTGGTTCAGATGCTCCGTCCATCACCACCCCCTTTTATACCGCTTTGGACGCCATAAATGTGGCAGGGTATGCTCAGACGTGAGTCCCTTGCTCACTTTGCCACTGGATTCAAGCAAGCCGGGCTGAAGACGGCTGAAATGCCAGAAACCGGTCCTCGGAAGCTTGTTTCTGGTTCAGGGAAGGCATGGCTTGGCAGTTCGGGCTGGACTGTTCCCGTGAGGCACAGGGTCAGACTGATTTGCATATAGCCATGTCTGAACTGGGGTGGCAGAGTGGGCTAAAGAACAGTGATGGATCAAACCCAGATCTTTTGACTGGGTGTGAGTGTTTGATTGGTTCAGATGCTCCGTCCATCACCACCCCCTTTTGTACCGCTTTGGCCGCCATAAGTGTGGCAGGGTATGCTCAGACGTGAGTCCCTTGCTCACTTTGCCACTGGATTCAAGCAAGCCGGGCTGAAGACGACTATAATGCCAGAAATCAGTCCTCGGAAGCTTGTTTCCGGTCCAGGGAAGGCATGGCTTGGCAGTTCGGGCTGGACTGTTCCCATGAGGCACAGGGTCAGACTGATTTGCATATAGCCATATCTGAACTGGGGTGACAGAGTGGGCTAAAGAACGGTGATGGATCAAACCCAGATCTTTTGACTGGGTGTGAGTGTTTGATTGGTTCAGATGCTCCGTCCATCACCCCCCCCCGTTTTGTACCGCTTTGGCCGCCATAAGTGTGGCAGGGTATGCTCAGACGTGAGTCCCTTGCTCACCTTGCCACTGGATTCAAGCAAGCCGGGCTGAACACGGCTGTAATGCCAGAATCCGGTCCTCGGAAGCTTGTTTCCGGTCCCGGGGAGGCATGGCTTGGCATTTCGGGCTGGACTGTTCCCATGAGGCACAGGGTCAGACTGATTTGCATATAGCCATGTCTGAACTAGGGTGGCAGAGTGGGCTAATGAACGGTGATGGATCAAACCCAGATCTTTTGACTGGGTGTGATTGTTTGATTGGTTCAGATGCTCCGTCCATCACCACCCCCTTTTGTACCACTTTGGCCGCCATAAGTGTGGCAGGGTATGCTCAGACGTGAGTCCCTTGCTCACTTTGCCACTGGATTCAAGCAAGCCGGGCTGAAGACGGCTGTAATGCCAGAAACCGGTCCTCAGAAGCTTGTTTCCGGTCCAGGGAAGGCATGGCTTGGCAGTTCGGGCTGGACTGTTCCCATGAGGCACAGGGTCAGACTGATTTGCATATTGCCATGTCTGAACTGGAGTGGCAGAGTGGGCTAAAGAACGGTGATGGATCAAACCCAGATCTTTTGACTGGGTGTGAGTGTTTGATTGGTTCAGATGCTCCGTCCATCACCACCCCCTTTTGTACCGCTTTGGCCGCCATAAGTGTGGCAGGGTATGCTCAGACGTGAGTCCCTTGCTCACTTTGCCACTGGATTCAAGCAAGCCGGGCTGAAGACGCCTGTAATGTCAGGAAGCGGTCCTCGGAAGCTTGTTTTCAGTCCAGGGAAGACATAGCTTGGCAGTTCGGGCTGGACTGTTCCCATGAGGCACAGGGTCAGACTGATTTGCATATAGCCATGTCTGAACTGGGGTGGCAGAGTGGGCTAAAGAACGTGATGGATCAAACCCAGATCTTTTGACTGGGTGTAAGTGTTTGATTGGTTCAGATGCTCCGTCCATCACCACCCCCTTTTGTACCGCTTTGGCAGCCATAAGTGTGGCAGGGTATGCTCAGACGTGAGTCCCTTGCTCACTTTGCCACTGGATTCAAGAAAGCCGGGCTGAAGACAGCTGTAATGCCAGAAACCGGTCCTCGGAAGCTTGTTTCCGGTCCAGGGAAGGCATGGCTTGGCAGTTCGGGCGGGACTGTTCCCATGAGGCACAGGGTCAGACTGATATGCATATAGCCATGTCTGAACTGGGGTGGCAGAGTGGGCTAAAGAACGGTGATGGATCAAACCCATATCTTTTGACTGGGTGTGAGTGTTTGATTGGTTCAGATGCTCCGTCCATCACCACCCCCTTTTATACCGCTTTGGACGCCATAAGTGTGGCAGGGTATGCTCAGACGTGAGTCCCTTGCTCACTTTGCCACTGGATTCAAGCAAGCCGGGCTGAAGACGGCTGAAATGCCAGAAACCGGTCCTCGGAAGCTTGTTTCTGGTTCAGGGAAGGCATGGCTTGGCAGTTCGGGCTGGACTGTTCCCATGAGGCACAGGGTCAGACTGATTTGCATATAGCCATGTCTGAACTGGGGTGGCAGAGTGGGCTAAAGAACAGTGATGGATCAAACCCAGATCTTTTGACTGGGTGTGAGTGTTTGATTGGTTCAGATGCTCCGTCCATCACCACCCCCTTTTGTACCGCTTTGGCCACCATAAGTGTGGCAGGGTATGCTCAGACGTGAGTCCCTTGCTCACTTTGCCACTGGATTCAAGCAAGCCAGGCTGAAGACGACTATAATGCCAGAAATCAGTCCTCGGAAGCTTGTTTCCGGTCCAGGGAAGGCATGGCTTGGCAGTTCGGGCTGGACTGTTCCCATGAGGCACAGGGTCAGACTGATTTGCATATAGCCATGTCTGAACTGGGGTGGCAGAGTGGGCTAAAGAACAGTGATGGATCAAACCCAGATCTTTTGACTGGGTGTGAGTGTTTGATTGGTTCAGATGCTCCGTCCATCACCACCCCCTTTTGTACCGCTTTGGCCGCCATAAGTGTGGCAGGGTATGCTCAGACGTGAGTCCCTTGCTCACTTTGCCACTGGATTCAAGCAAGCCGGGCTGAAGACGACTATAATGCCAGAAATCAGTCCTCGGAAGCTTGTTTCCGGTCCAGGGAAGGCATGGCTTGGCAGTTCGGGCTGGACTGTTCCCATGAGGCACAGGGTCAGACTGATTTGCATATAGCCATATCTGAACTGGGGTGACAGAGTGGGCTAAAGAACGGTGATGGATCAAACCCAGATCTTTTGACTGGGTGTGAGTGTTTGATTGGTTCAGATGCTCCGTCCATCACCCCCCCGTTTTGTACCACTTTGGCCGCCATAAGTGTGGCAGGGTATGCTCAGACGTGAGTCCCTTGCTCACCTTGCCACTGGATTCAAGCAAGCCGGGCTGAACACGGCTGTAATGCCAGAAACCGGTCCTCGGAAGCTTGTTTCCGGTCCCGGGGAGGCATGGCTTGGCATTTCGGGCTGGACTGTTCCCATGAGGCACAGGGTCAGACTGATTTGCATATAGCCATGTCTGAACTAGGGTGGCAGAGTGGGCTAATGAACGGTGATGGATCAAACCCAGATCTTTTGACTGGGTGTGATTGTTTGATTGGTTCATGTTAGAAGCGGCTGTCTCTAGTTGGCAGAGGTATATACTTCTGACAAATAGGGACACACCTTTTCTAGTCAGGGCAAGGAGATCACACACTTAGATAACCCCTGCTCACCCCCTTGGTAGCTTGGCAAAGCAGACAGGCTTATCTCAGAGGCAGTGCGTTAAGCATTTATGACCACATACAGTAATAAAGTGAATACACTACAAATGGACACGACACAGTAGTATTATAAAAATAAGTATTTTTATATAAGGTTTAGCACAAGACCAAATAACGACAAAAATATACCACAGTCTCAATAAATACTCTTGGAAGGAAAAATAATAGTTCAAGCACGGTTTCTTCTTAGCACAAAAGTCTTTAGTATCAAAAGCAACTCTTCTTCTCTAAAACACAGTTCTTGGCAACAATGTAACCCACACGGGAGTCACACGACGTCGAGGCAAAGTTAATCCAAAGGTTCGGCGTCGACCGCGAGGAGCGCTACGTCGAGCCCGGAGTCGCACAGACCCCAACAACACAGTACCTTGGAAAAGTGAAGCACTCGATGATCAGCGGCGTCGAGATGTCCGGCGTCGCGTCTTCGGCGTCGATCGGGCCTCGGAGTCGGGGCGATCTGCAGCGGCGTCGACCGAAGTCAGGCGGGAGCAGCGCTCACGGGATGAAGCAGGATACGGCGTCGTCGATGTCGATGGTGCAAGAGTGAGCAGCGCTCACGGCGTCGAGAGGGCTCGAAGTCGATGCGATCAGCAGCGGTGCAGACACGGGGTCACTTGGAGCTGGAGCCGAACTCACTACTCACTGGCGTTGCTGCTGGCGTCGATCGGGCCCGGCGGCCGGCGTCGAGGAAGCGGGACACTGGAGCCGTTACTCACGATGTCGAGCTGGATTCGGCGGCGTCCGTCGGCGTCGAGATTGCTGGATTCTTTCAGAGGTGCTGGATTCACAAATCCCAGCAAATAGCACTTTAACAGATGAAGTCCTTTAGCCCTGTGACTTCAACAGGAGACTGGCACTCTTCCAGCCCTTGGAGATTTTCTCAGCAAAGAGTGAGAGTACACACAAAGTTCCTCTCCCCTGGTTCCTTGGCAAAAATAAAGAAGCAATGCAGGATTCCCCCAACAAACAGCACTCTGGCAGAAGGGGTAGGCAGTCCTTAGATCAGCAGGCTTCTTGTCCTTGGTTCAGGTTTCCTTGTCAGAAGTGATCTAATTTCTTGGTTCAGGGGTCCTTCTCTTATACCCCTTTTTGGCTTTGATCCCTTTGTCCATGCAGGGGAATTTCCCCCCATCCTGGGTTTGTTGTGGGTGTTGCCAGGCCAGAGCACCTGGCCTATTCACTGGGCAGGGCAGAGTCCTCAGCCGCTCAGCAGGAGCGGAGCCAGCATTGTCACTGGCAGGGGCAGGGCCATCAGCTGCCCGGCAGGAGGCGGGCCAGGGAAGTCCCAGGCAAGCACAGAGTCATCAGTCGCCTGGCAGGGGGGCGGAGCCAACATTGTATCAGGCAGGGCAGGCTATCAAGAGCTACTCTCCCCTACTCTCAATGCAAATGCCCCACTCATCCCACACTGACTCATTCAGACTCTCTGGAGCCACCCAGCTCCTGTCACACACACACCAGAACCAGCAGAGACCGGTAGACAGTTAGACAAGAAAATAGCTACTTTCTAAAAGTGCTATTTTCAAACACAGAGTCCAAAAACCATCCACACAAACGGATGCGTTATTAAACCCTGAGTTCAGGGATACCAAACTCGACATTGCACCATGCTCCCCGAGCCCGCTAGGATTATAACATTAATAATCCTGGCAGCCCATTCTAACTGATGGAGAGCAGGCTACCTTACAATAGTGAAAAACGACTATGGATGTAATTCACTATTAGGACATGCCAACCTTGTCAGGCTTGTCCTACCTTATGCTTACAATGCACCCTGCCCGTGGGCCTACTATAGGGGTGACTAACATGAAGTTAAGGGAAGGTTTAGGGACTGGCAAGTAGGTGTACTTGCGCAGTCCTCGTGACAGTCAGACTGCACGTGGTCTGGCAATGGCAGACCTTCAGACATACTTTTACTAGGCCGCTCTTGTGGGTGGCACAACATGTGCTGCAGGCCCACTAGCAGCATTTGTATTTACAAGCCCTGGCACTCCTGGTGCACTCTACTAGGGACTGACAGTAAACCAAATAAGCCAAACATGGAAGTCAATCAATACAGCAATTTCACATAGGGAGCACTTGCACTGTGGCACTGATCAGCAGTGGCACAGTGCCCAAAGCATATACCAGCAAAAACATCGTAAACAGAGGAGGCAAACAGAAAAAATGGAGGCGAGACTCATGCCAATGATGCCAGGTCTAACACGTGTCCCCTCCAGCTGAAATGTGGGGAGAACTACCCTTACCCTAGGGAGTCCTCATCACTAAGGCGGAAAAATCTGGACAGACCATCAGCATTGGCGTGATCTGTGCCAGGGCGGTGTTCCACCGTGAAGTCCATCCCCTGTAGGGAAATGGACCACCTCAACAGCTTTGGATTCTCACCCCTCATCTGCATCAACCATCTGAGGGGCCTGTGGTCTGTCTGCACCCGGAAGTGAGTCCCAAACAGGTAGGGTCTCAGCTTTTTCAGTGCCCAGACCACAGCAAATGCTTCTCTTTCTATCGCACTCCACCTCTGTTCCCTGGGGAGTAACCTCCTGCTGATGAAGGCTACAGGTAAGTCTCGGCCCTCTTCATTCACCTGAGCTAGAACAGCCCCCACGCCATGCTCTGAAGCGTCCGTCTGAACAACAAATTCTTTAGAAAAGTCGGGTGCCTGGAGTATGGGTGCTGTGCACATTGCAGTTTTCAGGGTGTCAAAGGCCGTCTGACAGGCGTCAGTCCAGTTCACAAGTCGTGGCTGCTTCCTGGAAGTCAGCGAAGTCAAGGGGTGCACAATGTTACCATAATCCTTGACAAACCTCCTGTAGTAACCCGTGAGACCCAGGAAGGCTCTCACCTGAGTCTGGGTTTTGGGCGGTGCCCATGCCAGGATGGTATCAATCTTGGGTTGCAGGGGGGCCACCTTGCCGCTCCCTACTTGGTGCCCCAAGTACACCACTGAACCCTGCCCAATCTGGCACTTACTGGCTTTGATTGTGAGGCCTGCTCTGCGCAGGGCCAACAACACTTCCTGGAGGTGGCACAAGTGTTCCTCCCAGCTGGCGCTGAACACTGCGATGTCGTCCAGGTAGGCGGCACTGAAATCCTCCAGTCCAGCCAAGACCTGGTTGACCAACCTCTGGAAGGTGGCAGGGGCATTCTTCATCCCAAAGGGCATAACCCGGAACTGGTAGTGCCCATCTGGTGTGGAGAATGCTGACCTCTCTTTTGCCCCATCGGTCAAGGCGATCTGCCAGTACCCAGACGTTAGATCAAACGTACTAAGGTACTGGGCAGCCCCTAACCGATCGATGAGCTCATCAGCTCTGGGGATGGGGTGCGCGTCAGTCTTGGTGACTGAATTGAGTCCTCGGTAATCCACACAGAACCGAAGTTCCGGTGAAGCACCAGGCGCTGCAGCCTTTGGAACCAAGACCACGGGGCTGGCCCAAGGACTGCTAGAGGACTCAACCACCCCTAGGGCAAACATCTTGGAGACCTCCTCCTTGATGTATGCTCTGACCTTGTCAGTCACTCTGTAAGCCTTGTGCTTGACAGGAGTGCTGTCCCCGGTGTCTACATCATGGACACACCACTGAGTAACACCAGGAATCAAGGAAAACAGATCAGGGAATTGCCCCAACAAATGGCGACAATCCTGCTGCTGTTCAGGGGTCAGTGTGTCAGAGAGGACAACACCATCCACTGACCCATCTTGCTCTTTTGCATACAGGAGGTCAGGAAGAGGCTCACTCTCCTCCTCCATTCCAGCATCTGTAGCTAGGAGCATGCCCACTTCGGACCTTTCTAAGTGGGGCTTCAAACGGTTGACATGCAGGACCCGCAAGGGGTTCCTGGGAGACTTTAAATCCACCAGGTAGGTGACATCGCTCTTCTTCTCCACAACCTCGAATGGTCCAGTCCACCTGTCCTTGAGCGCACAAGGTTCCACAGGGGACATGACCCAAACTTTCTGTCCAGGCTGAAGCTCTACCAGAGTGGCCCTCTGGTCGTACCACCGCTTCATCTCCTCCTGGCTGGCCTCCAGATTTGCCTGAGCAAGATCCCTGAAGCGCCTAGTCTGGTTCCTAAAGGCCAGCATGTAACTGTATACATCCTGGGGAGGTTTCCTGGGAGATTGCTCCCAGCCTTCTTTGACCAGACTTAAAGGTCCTCTTACCGGGTGACCATACAAAAGCTCAAAGGGGCTGAACCCTAGAGACTTCTGTGGCACCTCACGGTAAGCAAACAACAGGCATGGCAAGAGGACGTCCCATTTACGCCTCATTGGTTCTTCAAGACCCATGATCATGCCTTTAAGGGTACGGTTGAATCTTTCAACCAACCCATTACCTTGAGGGTGGTAAGGAGTGGTGAACTTATAAGTTACCCCACACTCCTTCCACAGAGACTTCATATAGTTGGAAATGAAGTTGGTGCCCCGGTCTGACACCACCTCTCTGGGGAACCCCATTCGGGAGAAAACACCCATTAGTGCCCGTCCCACCACGGGGGCAGTCACTGTTCTGAGAGGGATGGCTTCCGGGTACCGTGTGGCATGGTCCACCAAGACCAGGATGAACCTGTTGCCCAGGGCTGTCTTGGGGTCCAGTGGCCCAACAATGTCAATCCCCACCCGGTCAAAGGGGGTACTGACCACGGGAAAAGGTTGGAGGGGAGCCTTCTGCTTCCGCCCGCTTTTCCCACTTGCCTGGCAAGTCTGACAGGTCTTGCAATGGACATCTGTGTCCCTTCGCATCTGAGGCCAATAGAAATGGGTGACAAGCCTGTCATAGGTCTTGTCCTGCCCCAGATGTCCAGCTAACGGAACGTCATGAGCCAAACCCAGTAGGAAGGCTCTGAAGCGCTGGGGTACCACCAGCACACGGGCTGACCCAGGCTCAGCAGCCTTAGGCTCGCTATACAGGAGGTCGTTCTCCCAGTACACAAAATGTGACCCTGACTGATCACCTGAGGTTTGGGCTGAGGCCTGCTGCCTCATACCCACAAGAGAAGGGCACACTTTCTGTTCTGCACAGAATTCCTCCCTGGAGGGACCACCATCCTGCTGCCAATGGGTCAGCTCGGGCAGGTCTCCCAGTTCGGCAACTTGTTCACCTGTGGGTTCCAGGGCATCCCCCTCGAGGTCTGCCTCCTCCTGGACCACGGGAACTACGGGGGACGGTTTCCCGCGCCCCCTGCCTCTTCTCTTCACAGCTGGGTCCTGGGCCATACTTTCAGGCTCCAGAACCCCATCAACACCCTTACTTGCTGTCATGGATCGAGTGGTTGCACACACCCACTCTGGCACACCCAACATTTTCAAATGTGTCTCCCTCTCCACCTTAGCCCAAGGGGAGTCTTCTAAATCGTTGCCCAGGAGACAATCAACAGGCATGGCGGGCCTCACAGCAACCTGAAGAGTACCCGAAACTCCCCCCCATTCAAAGGAAACTTGAGCTACCTCACACTCTTTCTGGGAGTTGTCAGCAGCTATCACAGGGTAGAATGCGTGGGGAACAACCTGCTCTCTGGACACCAAGTGACACTTGACAGCTGTCACACTCGCTCCGGTGTCTCTGAGAGCCTCAACTCTATGGCCATTAATGGTCACCCACTGCCTATATTTCTTAGTGTTACTAGGCAGAGGGGGTGGAGGGACCAATTCCATGTCTCCTAGAGAGACCAGGGACATCTCCGCGGGACCCTCCCCACCATGGGCAACCATCTCCTCCCCTCCCAGAGCTACACTAGCCAACTGACGGGGTGGTGCACTGGGTAGTGCACCAGACTTCTTCAAGGGACACTGAGGGTCATAAAAACGGTGTCCTACCTGCTTACAAACGAAGCAGGTCAGTGGGCCCCTATGACCAGGTTTACCTGGCGGGGCCTCTGATTTCTTCACAGGGGGAGGCTGGGAACCTTTCCCTTGGTTCCCTTGGGGATTACTTTGGGGCCCTTTCTGGGACTCCTTCTGTTTACCCCTGTCCCCCCCACTCTTCTGCTGGGGACCCTGCCCACCTTTGGCTGAGTCTCCCACTGGACCCTTGTGGACCCTGGTACTGACCCAGCGGTCCGCCTCTTCAGCAAGTTTTCTAGGGTTAGATATCTTGCTATCAATAAGGTGCTGGCGCAGCTCTGGAAAACAGTTATTAGACAAGTGCTCCCAAGCAAACAAATCATAAAGAGCATCATAACTTTCCACTTTGCTGCCCTTTACCCAACCATCCATGGCTCTGCAAAAATATGACACATACTCCACCCACGTGGTACCAGGCAACTTCTTACATTCTCTAAAGGCCTGTCTGTACTTTTCTGGGGTTAGGCCATACCTTAACATTAAAGCATCTTTCATATGAGCATAAGACGTCCTATTCTCAACAGGCATGTCTAACAGGGTATCTCTTCCCTCATTCACAAAGCGACCCCACAACCCCGCTCCCCAATCCTTCTCAGGGACCCGGTGGGCCAACAATGCTAACTCATATGCTTTAAACCACTGACCAATATCCTCATTCTTCTGAAAATCTTTGATCACATCTTTGGGAAAATAAAACCTACTTTCTGCAGGCACAGATGGGACGCTGCCACCAGAGGGATTCAATTCTAACTCCTTAGCTTTGAGCTCCATGTCCCTCACCATTTTCTCACGCTCAAAAGCTAACTTCTCTCTTTCAAACTCTAATCTTTTGATCTCCAAATCAGCTTCTCTCCTGCCTCTTGCATTCTCTATCTCCAACTGCCCATTTATCTTAAGTTTTGCCATTTCCACGTTGTAGGCTCGCTCCTTCGCCCTTTCTTCTCTTTCTTCAGGGGAAAGACCTTTGGAGGAAACACTGCTGCCAGGAGGGGATACAGGCCCAGTCACGGGCACTTCCTCCTCCCCTTCCTCTGTCGGTCCCACCACCGGATCAGAGGGATTTCTGGCCTCTAACCAGGCTTCCAATGCTTTGAAATATTCTGCTTTCTTGGAGAGGCCTGGAGTAGGGACTTTCAATTGTTTGCAAAAGTGTTTCAGCTCCTTTAAGGAATAACCATTTATCTTACTCCTATCAAATTCCTCCACAACAGCAACAACAGGTGTAGTGCTTCCAGCAGTACTCATGGTCAAAACTGGCAGTTTCAAAAATCAAGCTTCAGGAAAAGCGGAGAACAAAAATAGAATATCCAACCAAAACAGATTGTGGCTGCGCTATGGTCTGCTTTCACTATGTAGCGCACACTAATCACTGCACATGGGTCATAAATGCAAAGTTCAAAATCCCACCGCTGACCCACCAATGTTAGAAGCGGCTGTCTCTAGTTGGCAGAGGTATATACTTCTGACAAATAGGGACACACCTTTTCTAGTCAGGGCAAGGAGATCACACACTTAGATAACCCCTGCTCACCCCCTTGGTAGCTTGGCAAAGCAGACAGGCTTATCTCAGAGGCAGTGCGTTAAGCATTTATGACCACATACAGTAATAAAGTGAATACACTACAAATGGACACGACACAGTAGTATTATAAAAATAAGTATTTTTATATAAGGTTTAGCACAAGACCAAATAACGACAAAAATATACCACAGTCTCAATAAATACTCTTGGAAGGAAAAATAATAGTTCAAGCACGGTTTCTTCTTAGCACAAAAGTCTTTAGTATCAAAAGCAACTCTTCTTCTCTAAAACACAGTTCTTGGCAACAATGTAACCCACACGGGAGTCACACGACGTCGAGGCAAAGTTAATCCAAAGGTTCGGCGTCGACCGCGAGGAGCGCTACGTCGAGCCCGGAGTCGCACAGACCCCAACAACACAGTACCTTGGAAAAGTGAAGCACTCGATGATCAGCGGCGTCGAGATGTCCGGCGTCGCGTCTTCGGCGTCGATCGGGCCTCGGAGTCGGGGCGATCTGCAGCGGCGTCGACCGAAGTCAGGCGGGAGCAGCGCTCACGGGATGAAGCAGGATACGGCGTCGTCGATGTCGATGGTGCAAGAGTGAGCAGCGCTCACGGCGTCGAGAGGGCTCGAAGTCGATGCGATCAGCAGCGGTGCAGACACGGGGTCACTTGGAGCTGGAGCCGAACTCACTACTCACTGGCGTTGCTGCTGGCGTCGATCGGGCCCGGCGGCCGGCGTCGAGGAAGCGGGACACTGGAGCCGTTACTCACGATGTCGAGCTGGATTCGGCGGCGTCCGTCGGCGTCGAGATTGCTGGATTCTTTCAGAGGTGCTGGATTCACAAATCCCAGCAAATAGCACTTTAACAGATGAAGTCCTTTAGCCCTGTGACTTCAACAGGAGACTGGCACTCTTCCAGCCCTTGGAGATTTTCTCAGCAAAGAGTGAGAGTACACACAAAGTTCCTCTCCCCTGGTTCCTTGGCAAAAATAAAGAAGCAATGCAGGATTCCCCCAACAAACAGCACTCTGGCAGAAGGGGTAGGCAGTCCTTAGATCAGCAGGCTTCTTGTCCTTGGTTCAGGTTTCCTTGTCAGAAGTGATCTAATTTCTTGGTTCAGGGGTCCTTCTCTTATACCCCTTTTTGGCTTTGATCCCTTTGTCCATGCAGGGGAATTTCCCCCCATCCTGGGTTTGTTGTGGGTGTTGCCAGGCCAGAGCACCTGGCCTATTCACTGGGCAGGGCAGAGTCCTCAGCCGCTCAGCAGGAGCGGAGCCAGCATTGTCACTGGCAGGGGCAGGGCCATCAGCTGCCCGGCAGGAGGCGGGCCAGGGAAGTCCCAGGCAAGCACAGAGTCATCAGTCGCCTGGCAGGGGGGCGGAGCCAACATTGTATCAGGCAGGGCAGGCTATCAAGAGCTACTCTCCCCTACTCTCAATGCAAATGCCCCACTCATCCCACACTGACTCATTCAGACTCTCTGGAGCCACCCAGCTCCTGTCACACACACACCAGAACCAGCAGAGACCGGTAGACAGTTAGACAAGAAAATAGCTACTTTCTAAAAGTGCTATTTTCAAACACAGAGTCCAAAAACCATCCACACAAACGGATGCGTTATTAAACCCTGAGTTCAGGGATACCAAACTCGACATTGCACCATGCTCCCCGAGCCCGCTAGGATTATAACATTAATAATCCTGGCAGCCCATTCTAACTGATGGAGAGCAGGCTACCTTACAATAGTGAAAAACGACTATGGATGTAATTCACTATTAGGACATGCCAACCTTGTCAGGCTTGTCCTACCTTATGCTTACAATGCACCCTGCCCGTGGGCCTACTATAGGGGTGACTAACATGAAGTTAAGGGAAGGTTTAGGGACTGGCAAGTAGGTGTACTTGCGCAGTCCTCGTGACAGTCAGACTGCACGTGGTCTGGCAATGGCAGACCTTCAGACATACTTTTACTAGGCCGCTCTTGTGGGTGGCACAACATGTGCTGCAGGCCCACTAGCAGCATTTGTATTTACAAGCCCTGGCACTCCTGGTGCACTCTACTAGGGACTGACAGTAAACCAAATAAGCCAAACATGGAAGTCAATCAATACAGCAATTTCACATAGGGAGCACTTGCACTGTGGCACTGATCAGCAGTGGCACAGTGCCCAAAGCATATACCAGCAAAAACATCGTAAACAGAGGAGGCAAACAGAAAAAATGGAGGCGAGACTCATGCCAATGATGCCAGGTCTAACAGTTCAGATGCTCCGTCCATCACCACCCCCTTTTGTACCGCTTTGGCCGCCATAAGTGTGGCAGGGTATGCTCAGACGTGAGTCCCTTGCTCACTTTGCCACTGGATTCAAGCAAGCCGGGCTGAAGACGGCTGTAATGCCAGAAACCGGTCCTCGGAAGCTTGTTTCCGGTCCAGGGAAGGCATGGCTTGGCAGTTTGGGCTGGACTGTTCCCATGAGGCACAGGGTCAGACTGATTTGCATATTGCCATGTCTGAACTGGAGTGGCAGAGTGGGCTAAAGAACGGTGATGGATCAAACCCAGATCTTTTGACTGGGTGTGAGTGTTTGATTGGTTCAGATGCTCCGTCCATCACCACCCCCTTTTGTACCGCTTTGGCCGCCATAAGTGTGGCAGGGTATGCTCAGACGTGAGTCCCTTGCTCACTTTGCCACTGGATTCAAGCAAGCCGGGCTGAAGACGCCTGTAATGTCAGAAACCGGTCCTCGGAAGCTTGGTTTCAGTCCAGGGAAGACATAGCTTGGCAGTTCGGGCTGGACTGTTCCCATGAGGCACAGGGTCAGACTGATTTGCATATAGCCATGTCTGAACTGGGGTGGCAGAGTGGGCTAAAGAACGGTGATGGATCAAACCCAGATCTTTTGACTGGGTGTAAGTGTTTGATTGGTTCAGATGCTCCGTCCATCACCACCCCCTTTTGTACCGCTTTGGCAGCCATAAGTGTGGCAGGGTATGCTCAGACGTGAGTCCCTTGCTCACTTTGCCACTGGATTCAAGCAAGCCGGGCTGAAGACAGCTGTAATACCAGAAACCGGTCCTCGGAAGCTTGTTTCCGGTCCAGGGAAGGCATGGCTTGGCAGTTCGGGCTGGACTGTTCCCATGAGGCAAAGGGTCACACTGATTTGCATATAGCCATGTCTGAACTGGGGTGGCAGAGTGGGCTAAAGAACGGTGATGGATCAAACCCAGATCTTTTGACTGGGTGTGAGTGTTTGATTGGTTCAGATGCTCCGTCCATCACCACCCCCTTTTGTACTGCTTTGGTCGCCATAAGTGTGGCAGAGTATAATCAGACGTGAGCCCCTTGCTCACTTTGCCACTGGATTCAAGCAAGCCGGGCTGAAGACGGCTGTAATGCCAGAAACAGGTCCTCGGCAGCTTGTTTTCGGTCCAGGGAAGGCATGGCTTTGCAGTTCGGGCTGGACTGTTCCCATGAGGCACAGGGTCAGACTGATTTGCATATAGCCATGTCTGAACTGGGGTGGCAGAGTGGGCTAAAGAACGGTGATGGATCAAACCCAGATCTTTTGACTGGGTGTGAGTGTTTGATTGGTTCAGATGCTCCGTCCATCACCACCCCCTTTTGTACCGCTTTGGCCGCCATAAGTGTGGCAGGGTATGCTCAGACGTGAGTCCCTTTCTCACCTTGCCGCTGGATTCAAGCAAGCCGGGCTGAAGACGACTGTAATGCCAGAAACCGGTCCTCGAAGCTTGTTTCCGGTCCAGGGAAAGCATGGCTTGGCATTTCGGGTTGGACTGTTCCCATGAGGCACAGGGTCAGACTGATTTGCATATAGCCATGTCTGAACTAGGGTGGCAGAGTGGGCTAAAGAACGGTGATGGATTAAACCCAGATCTTTTGACTGGGTGTGATTGTTTGATGGGTTCAGATGCTCCGTCCATCAACACCCCATTTTGTACCGCTTTGGCCGCCATAAGTGTGGCAGGGTATGCTCAGACGTGAGTCCCTTGCTCACTTTGCCACTGGATTCAAGCAAGCCGGGCTGAAGACGGCTGTAATGCCAGAAACCGGTCCTCGGAAGCTTGTTTCCGGTCCAGGGAAGGCATGGCTTGGCAGTTCGGGCTGGACTGTTCCCATGAGGCACAGGGTCAGACTGATTTGCATATAGCCATGTCTGAACTGGGGTGGCAGAGTGGGCTAAAGAACGGTGACGGACCAAACCCAGATCTTTTGACTGGGTGTGAGTGTTTGATTGGTTCAGATGCTCCGTCCATCACCACCCCCTTTTGTACCGCTTTGGCTGCCATAATTGTGGCAGGGTATGCTCAGACGTGAGTCCCTTGCTCACTTTGCCGCTGGATTCAAGCAAGCAGGGCTGAAGACGCCTGTAATGTCAGAAACCGGTCCTCGGAAGCTTGTTTTCGGTCCAGGGAAGACATAGATTGGCAGTTCGGGCTGGACTGTTCCCATGAGGCACAGGGTCAGACTGATTTGCATATAGCCACGTCTGAACTGGTGTGACAGAGTGGGCTAAAGAACGGTGATGGATCAAACCCAGATCTTTCGACTGGGTCTGAGTGTTTGATTGGTTCAGATGCTCCGTCCATCACCACCCCCTTTTGTACCGCTTTGGCTGCCATAAGTGTTGCAGGGTATGCTCAGACGTGAGTCCCTTGCTCACTTTGCCACTGGATTCAAGCAAGCCGGGCTGAAGACAGCTGTAATGCCAGAAACCGGTCCTCGGAAGCTTGTTTCCGGTCCAGGGAAGGCATGGCTTGGCAGTTCGAGCTGGACTGTTCCCATGAGGCACAGGTTCAGACTGATTTGCATATAGCCATGTCTGAACTGGGGTGGCAGAGTGGGCTAAAGAACGGTGATGGATCAAACCCAGATCTTTTGACTGGGTGTGAGTGTTTGATTTGTTCAGATGCTCCGTCCATCACCACCCCCTTTTGTACCGCTTTGGCCGCCATAAGTGTGGCTGGGTATGCTCAGACGTGAGTCCCTTGCTCACTTTGCCACTGGATTCAAGCAAGCCGGGCTGAAGACGGCTGTAATGCCAGAAACCGGTCCTCGGAAGCTTGTTTCCAGTCCAGGGAAGGCAGGGCTTGGCAGTTCGGGCAGGACTGTTCCCATGAGGCACAGGGTCAGACTGATTTGCATATAGCCATGTCTGAACTGGGGTGGCAGAGTGGGCTAAAGAACGGTGATGGATCAAACCCAGATCTTTTGACTGGGTGTAAGTGTTTGATTGGTTCAGATGCTCCGTCCATCACCACCCCCTTTTGTACCGCTTTGGCCGCCATAAGTGTGGCAGGGTATGCTCAGACGTGAGTCCCTTGCTCACTTTGCCACTGGATTCAAGCAAGCCGGGCTGAAGACAGCTGTAATGGTAGAAACCGGTCCTCGGAAGCTTGTTTCCGGTCCAGGGAAGGCATGGCTTGGCAGTTCGGGCTGGACTGTTCCCATGAGGCACAGGGTCAGACTGATTTGCATATAGCCATGTCTGAACTGGGGTGGCAGAGTGGGCTAAAGAACGGTGATGGATCAAACCCAGATCTTTTGACTGGGTGTGAGTGTTTGATTGGTTCAGATGCTCCGTCCATCACCACCCCCTTTTGTACTGCTTTGGCCGCCATAAGTGTGGCAGAGTATAATCAGACGTGAGCCCCTTGCTCACTTTGCCACTGGATTCAAGCAAACCGGGCTGAAGACGGCTGTAATGCCAGAAACAGGTCCTCGGAAGCTTGTTTTCGGTCCAGGGAAGGCATGGCTTTGCAGTTCGGGCTGGACTGTTCCCATGAGGCACAGGGTCAGACTGATTTGCATATAGCCATGTCTGAACTGGGGTGGCAGAGTGGGCTAAAGAACGGTGATGGATAAAACCCAGATCTTTTGTCCGGGTGTGAGTGTTTGATTGGTTCAGATGCTCCGTCCATCACCACCCCCTTTTGTACCGCTTTGGCCGCCATAAGTGTGGCAGGGTATGCTCAGACGTGAGTCCCTTGCTCACTTTGCCACTGGATTCAAGCAAGCCGGGCTGAAGACGGCTGTAATGCCAGAAACCGGTCCTCGGAAGCTTGTTTTCGGTCCAGGGAAGGCATGGCTTGGCAGTTCGGGCTGGACTGTTCCCATGAGGCACAGGGTCAGACAGATTTGCATATAGCCATGTCTGAACTGGGGTGGCAGAGTGGGCTAAAGAATGGTGATGGATCAAACCCAGAACTTTTTACTGGGTGTGAGTGTTTGATTGGTTCAGATGCTGCGTCTATCACCACCCCCTTTTGTACCGCTTTGGCCGCCATAAGTGTGGCAGGGTATGCTCAGACGTGAGTCCCTTGCTCACTTTGCCACTGGATTCAAGCAAGCCGAGCTGAAGACGGCTGTAATGCCAGAAACCGGTCCTCGGAAGCTTGTTTCCGGTCCAGGGAAGGCATGGCTTGGCAGTTCGGGCTGGACTGTTCCCATGAGGCACAGGGTCAGACTGATTTGCATATAGCCATGTCTGAACTGGGGTGGCAGAGTGGGCTAAAGAACGGTGATGGACCAAACCCAGATCTTTTGACTGGGTGTGAGTGTTTGATTGGTTCAGATGCTCCGTCCATCACCACCCCCTTTTGTACCGCTTTGGCTGCCATAATTGTGGCAGGGTATGCTCAGACGTGAGTCCCTTGCTCACTTTGCCGCTGGATTCAAGCAAGCAGGGCTGAAGACGCCTGTAATGTCAGAAACCGGTCCTCGGAAGTTTGTTTTCGGTCCAGGGAAGACATAGATTGGCAGTTCGGGCTGGACTGTTCCCATGAGGCACAGGGTCAGACTGATTTGCATATAGCCATGTCTGAACTGGTGTGACAGAGTGGGCTAAAGAACGGTGATGGATCAAACCCAGATCTTTCGACTGGGTCTGAGTGTTTGATTGGTTCAGATGCTCCGTCCATCACCACCCCCTTTTGTACCGCTTTGGCTGCCATAAGTGTTGCAGGGTATGCTCAGACGTGAGTCCCTTGCTCACTTTGCCACTGGATTCAAGCAAGCCGGGCTGAAGACAGCTGTAATGCCAGAAACCGGTCCTCGGAAGCTTGTTTCCGGTCCAGGGAAGGCATGGCTTGGCAGTTCGGGCTGGACTGTTCCCATGAGGCACAGGTTCAGACTGATTTGCATATAGCCATGTCTGAACTGGGGTGGCAGAGTGGGCTAAAGAACGGTGATGGATCAAACCCAGATCTTTTGACTGGGTGTGAGTGTTTGATTTGTTCAGATGCTCCGTCCATCACCACCCCCTTTTGTACCGCTTTGGCCGCCATAAGTGTGGCAGGGTATGCTCAGACGTGAGTCCCTTGCTCACTTTGCCACTGGATTCAAGCAAGCCGGGCTGAAGACGGCTGTAATGCCAGAAACCGGTCCTCGGAAGCTTGTTTCCGGTCCAGGGAAGGCAGGGCTTGGCAGTTCGGGCAGGACTGTTCCCATGAGGCACAGGGTCAGACTGATTTGCATATAGCCATGTCTGAACTGGGGTGGCAGAGTGGGCTAAAGAACGGTGATGGATCAAACCCAGATCTTTTGACTGGGTGTAAGTGTTTGATTGGTTCAGATGCTCCGTCCATCACCACCCCCTTTTGTACCGCTTTGGCCGCCATAAGTGTGGCAGGGTACGCTCAGACGTGAGTCCCTTGCTCACTTTGCCACTGGATTCAAGCAAGCCGGGCTGAAGACAGCTGTAATGCTAGAAACCGGTCCTCGGAAGCTTGTTTCCGGTCCAGGGAAGGCATGGCTTGGCAGTTCGGGCTGGACTGTTCCCATGAGGCACAGGGTCAGACTGATTTGCATATAGCCATGTCTGAACTGGGGTGGCAGAGTGGGCTAAAGAAAGGTGATGGATAAAACCCAGATCTTTTGACCGGGTGTGAGTGTTTGATTGGTTCAGATGCTCCGTCCATCACCACCCCCTTTTGTACCGCTTTGGCCGCCATAAGTGTGGCAGGGTATGCTCAGACGTGAGTCCCTTGCTCACTTTGCCACTGGATTCAAGCAAGCCGGGCTGAAAACGGCTGTAATGCCAGAAACCGGTCCTAGGAAGCTTGTTTTCGGTCCAGGGAAGGCATGGCTTGGCAGTTCGGGCTGGACTGTTCCCATGAGGCACAGGGTCAGACAGATTTGCATATAGCCATGTCTGAACTGGGGTGGCAGAGTGGGCTAAAGAATGGTGATGGATCAAACCCAGAACTTTTGACTGGGTGTGAGTGTTTGATTGGTTCAGATGCTCCGTCTATCACCACCCCCTTTTGTACCGCTTTGGCCGCCATAAGTGTGGCAGGGTATGCTCAGACGTGAGTCCCTTGCTCACTTTGCCACTGGATTCAAGCAAGCCGAGCTGAAGACGGCTGTAATGCCAGAAACCGGTCCTCGGAAGCTTGTTTCCGGTCCAGGGAAGGCATGGCTTGGCAGTTCGGGCTGGACTGTTCCCATGAGGCACAGGGTCAGACTGATTTGCATATAGCCATGTCTGAACTGGGGTGGCAGAGTGGGCTAAAGAACGGTGATGGATCAAACCCAGATCTTTTGAATGGGTGTGATTGTTTGATGGGTTCAGATGCTCCGTCCATCAACACCCCATTTTGTACCGCTTTGGCCGCCATAAGTGTGGCAGGGTATGCTCAGACGTGCGTCCCTTGCTCACTTTGCCACTGGATTCAAGTAAGCCGGGCTGAAGACGGCTGTAATGCCAGAAACCGGTCCTCGGAAGCTTGTTTCCGGTCCATGGAAGGCATGGCTTGGCAGTTCGGGCTGGACTGATCCCATGAGGCACAGGGTCAGACCTATTTTGCATATAGCCATGTCTGAACTGGGGTGGCAGAGTGGGCTAAAGAACGGTGACGGACCAAACCCAGATCTTTTGACTGGGTGTGAGTGTTTGATTGGTTCAGATGCTCCGTCCATCACCACCCCCTTTTGTACCGCTTTGGCTGCCATAATTGTGGCAGGGTATGCTCAGACGTGAGTCCCTTGCTCACTTTGCCACTGGATTCAAGCAAGCAGGGCTGAAGATGCCTGTAATGTCAGAAACCGGTCCTCGGAAGCTTGTTTTCGGTCTAGGGAAGACAAAGATTGGCAGTTCGGGCTGGACTGTTCCCATGAGGCACAGGGTCAGACTGATTTGCATATAGCCATGTCTGAACTGGGGTGACAGAGTGGGCTAAAGAACGGTGATGGATCAAACCCAGATCTTTTGACTGGGTCTGAGTGTTTGATTGGTACAGATGCTCCGTCCATCACCACCCCCTTTTGTACCGCTTTGGCCGCCATAAGTGTGGCAGGGTATGCTCAGACGTGAGTCCCTTGCTCACTTTGCCACTGGATTCAAGCAAGCCGGGCTGAAGACGCCTGTAATGTCAGAAACCGGTCCTCGGAAGCTTGTTTTCGGTCCAGGGAAGACATAGCTTGGCAGTTCGGGCTGGACTGTTCCCATGAGGCACAGGGTCAGACTGATTTGCATATAGCCATGTCTGAACTGGGGTGGCAGAGTGGGCTAAAGAACGGTGATGGATCAAACCCAGATCTTTTGACTGGGTGTAAGTGTTTGATTGGTTCAGATGCTCAGTCCATCACCACCCCATTTTGTACCACTTTGGCCGCCATAAGTGTGGCAGGGTATGCTCAGACGTGAGTCCCTTGCTCACTTTGCCACTGGATTCAAGCAAGCAGGGCTGAAGACAGCTGTAATGCCAGAAACCCGTCCTCGGAAGCTTGTTTCCGGTCCAGGGAAGGCATGGCTTGGCAGTTCGGGCTGGACTGTTCCCATGAGGCACAGGGTCAGACTGATTTGCATATAGCCATGTCTGAACTGGGGTGGCAGAGTGGGCTAAAGAACGGTGATGGATCAAACCCAGATCTTTTGACTGGGTGTGAGTGTTTGATTGGTTCAGATGCTCCGTCCATCACCACCCCCTTTTGTACCGCTTTGGCTGCCATAATTGTGGCAGGGTATGCTCAGACGTGAGTCCCTTGCTCACTTTGCCGCTGGATTCAAGCAAGCAGGGCTGAAGACGCCTGTAACGTCAGAAACCGGTCCTCGTAAGCTTGTTTTCGGTCCAGGGAAGACATAGATTGGCAGTTCGGGCTGGACTGTTCCCATGAGGCACAGGGTCAGACTGATTTGCATATAGCCATGTCTGAACTGGTGTGACAGAGTGGGCTAAAGAACGGTGATGGATCAAACCCAGATCTTTCGACTGGGTCTGAGTGTTTGATTGGTTCAGATGCTCCGTCCATCACCACCCCCTTTTGTACCGCTTTGGCTGCCATAAGTGTTGCAGGGTATGCTCAGACGTGAGTCCCTTGCTCACTTTGCCACTGGATTCAAGCAAGCCGGGCTGAAGACAGCTGTAATGCCAGAAACCGGTCCTCGGAAGCTTGTTTCCGGTCCAGGGAAGGCATGGCTTGGCAGTTCGGGCTGGACTGTTCCCATGAGGCACAGGTTCAGACTGATTTGCATATAGCCATGTCTGAACTGGGGTGGCAGAGTGGGCTAAAGAACGGTGATGGATAAAACCCAGATCTTTTGACCGGGTGTGAGTGTTTGATTGGTTCAGATGCTCCGTCCATCACCACCCCCTTTTGTACCGCTTTGGCCGCCATAAGTGTGGCAGGGTATGCTCAGACGTGAGTCCCTTGCTCACTTTGCCACTGGATTCAAGCAAGCCGGGCTGAAGACGGCTGTAATGCCAGAAACCGGTCCTCGGAAGCTTGTTTTCGGTCCAGGGAAGGCATGGCTTGGCAGTTCGGGCTGGACTGTTCCCATGAGGCACAGGGTCAGACTGATTTGCATATAGCCATGTCTGAACTGGGGTGGCAGAGTGGGCTAAAGAACAGTGATGGACCAAACCCAGATCTTTTGACTGGGTGTGAGTGTTTGATTGGTTCAGATGCTCCGTCCATCACCACCCCCTTTTGTACTGCTTTGGCCGCCATAAGTGTGGCAGAGCATAATCAGACGTGAGCCCCTTGCTCACTTTGCCACTGGATTCAAGCAAGCCGGGCTGAAGACAGCTGTAATGCCAGAAACCGGTCCTCGGAAGCTTGTTTTCGGTCCAGGGAAGGCATGGCTTTGCAGTTCGGGCTGGACTGTTACCATGAGGCACAGGGTCAGACTGATTTGCATATAGCCATGTCTGAACTGGGGTGGCAGAGTGGGCTAAAGAACGGTGATGGATCAAACCCAGATCTTTTGACTGGGTGTGAGTGTTTGATTGGTTCAGATGCTCCGTCCATCACCACCCCCTTTTGTACCGCTTTGGCCGCCATAAGTGTGGCAGGGTACGCTCAGACGTGAGTCCCTTGCTCACTTTGCCACTGGATTCAAGCAAGCCGGGCTGAAGACGGCTGTAATGCCAGAAACCGGTCCTCGGAAGCTTGTTTTCGGTCCAGGGAAGGCATGGCTTGGCAGTTCGGGCTGGACTGTTCCCATGAGGCACAGGGTCAGACTGATTTGCATATAGCCATGTCTGAACTGGGAGGGCAGAGTGGGCTAAAGAATGGTGATGGATCAAACCCAGAACTTTTGACTGGGTGTGAGTGTTTGATTGGTTCAGATGCTCCGTCTATCACCACCCTCTTTTGTACCGCTTTGGCCGCCATAAGTGTGGCAGGGTATGCTCAGACGTGAGTCCCTTGCTCACTTCGCCACTGGATTCAAGCAAGCCGAGCTGAAGACGGCTGTAATGCCAGAAACCGGTCCTCGGAAGCTTGTTGCTGGTCCAGGGAAGGCATGGCTTGGCAGTTCGGGCTGGACTGTTCCCATGAGGCACAGGGTCAGACTGATTTGCATATAGCCATGTCTGAACTGGGGTGGCAGAGTGGGCTAAAGAACGGTGATGGATCAAACCCAGATCTTTTGAATGGGTGTGAGTGTTTGATTGGTTCAGATGCTCCGTCCATCACCACCCCCTTTTGTACCGCTTTGGCCACCATAAGTGTGGCAGGGTATGCTCAGACGTGAGTCCCTTGCTCACCTTGCCGCTGGATTCAAGCAAGCCGGGCTGAAGACGGCTGTAATGCCAGAAACCGGTCCTCGGAAGCTTGTTTCCGGTCCAGGGAAGGCATGGCTTGGCAGTTCGGGCTGGACTGTTCCCATGAGGCACAGGGTCAGACTGATTTGCATATAGCCATGTCTGAACTGGGGTGGCAGAGTGGGCTAAAGAACGATGATGGACCAAACCCAGATCTTTTGACTGGGTGTGAGTGTTTGATTGGTTCAGATGCTCCGTCCATCACCACCCCCTTTTGTACCGCTTTGGCTGCCATAATTGGTGCAGGGTATGCTCAGACGTGAGTCCCTTGCTCACTTTGCCACTGGATTCAAGCAAGCAGGGCTGAAGACGCCTGTAATGTCAGAAACCGGTCCTCGGAAGCTTGTTTTCGGTCCAGGGAAGACATAGCTTGGCAGTTCGGGCTGGACTGTTCCCATGAGGCACAGGGTCAGACTGATTTGCATATAGCCATGTCTGAACTGGGGTGACAGAGAGGGTTAAAGAACGGTGATGGAACAAACCCAGATCTTTTGACTGGGTCTGAGTGTTTGATTGGTTCAGATGCTCCGTCCATCACCACCCCCTTTTGTACCGCTTTGGCTGCCATAAGTGTTGCAGGGTATGCTCAGACGTGAGTCCCTTTCTCACTTTGCCACTGGATTCAAGCAAGCCGGGCTGAAGACAGCTGTAATGCCAGAAACCGGTCCTCGGAAGCTTGTTTCCGGTCCAGGGAAGGCATGGCTTGGCAGTTCGGGCTGGACTGTTCCCATGAGGCACAGGTTCAGACTGATTTGCATATAGCCATGTCTGAACTGGGGTGGCAGAGTGGGCTAAAGAACGGTGATGGATCAAACCCAAATCTTTTGACTGGGTGTGAGTGTTTGATTTGTTCAGATGCTCCGTCCATCACCACCCCCTTTTGTACCGCTTTGGCCGCCATAAGTGTGGCAGGGTATGCTCAGACGTGAGTCCCTTGCTCACTTTGCCACTGGATTCAAGCAAGCCGGGCTGAAGACGGCTGTAATGCCAGAAACTGGTCCTCGGAAGCTTGTTTCCGGTCCAGGGAAGGCAGGGCTTGGCAGTTCGGGCTGGACTGTTCCCATGAGGCACAGGGTCAGACTGATTTGCATATAGCCATGTCTGAACTGGGGTGGCAGAGTGGGCTAAAGAACGGTGATGGATCAAACCCAGATCTTTTGACTGGGTGTGAGTGTTTGATTGGTTCAGATGCTCCGTCCATCACCACCCCCTTTTGTACCACTTTGGCTGCCATAAGTGTGCCAGGGTATGCTCAAACGTGTGTCCCTTGCTCACTTTGCCACTGGATTCAAGCAAGCCGGGCTGAAGACAGCTGTAATGCCAGAAACCGGTCCTCGGAAGCTTGTTTCCTGTCCAGGGAAGGCATGGCTTGGCAGTTCGGGCTGGACTGTTCCCATGAGGCACAGGGTCAGACTGATTTGCATATAGCCATGTCTGAACTGGGGTGGCAGAGTGGGCTAAAGAACGGTGATGGATCAAACCCAGATCTTTTGACTGGGTGTGAGTGTTTGATTGGTTCAGATGCTCCGTCCATCACCACCCCCTTTTGTACCGCTTTGGCTGCCACAAGTGTGGCAAGGTATGCTTAGACGTGAGTCCCTTGCTCACTTTGTCACTGGATTCAAGCAAGCCGGGCTGAAGACGGCTGTAATGCCAGAAACCAGTCCTCGGAAGCTTGTTTTCGGTCCAGAGAAGGCATGGCTTGGCAGTTCGGGCTGGACTGTTCCCATGAGGCACAGGGTCAGACTGATTTGCATATAGCCATGTCTGAACTGGGGTGGCAGAGTGGGCTAAAGAACGGTGATGGATCAAACCCAGATCTTTTGACTGGGTGTGAGTGTTTGATTGGTTCAGATGCTCCGTCCATCACCACCCCCTTTTGTACCGCTTTGGCCGCCATAAGTGTGGCAGGGTATGCTCAGACGTGAGTCCCTTGCCCACTTTGCCACTGGATTCAAGCAAGCCGGGCTGAAGACGGCTGTAATACCAGAAACCAGTCCTCGGAAGCTTGTTTCTGGTCCAGGGAAGGCATGGCTTGGCAGTTCAGGCTGGATTGTTCCCATGAGGCACAGGGTCAGACTGATTTGCATATAGCCATGTCTGAACTGGGGTGGCAGAGTGGGCCTAAGAACGGTGATGGATCAAACCCAGATCTCTTGACTGGGTGTGAGTGTTTGATTGGTTCAGATGCTCCGTCCTTTACCACCCCCTTTGTACCGCTTTGGCAGCCAAAAGTGTGGCAGGGTATGCTCAGACGTGAGTCCCTTGCTCACTTTGCCACTGGATTCAAGCAAGTCGGGCTGAAGACGTCTGTAATGCCAAAAACCGGTCCTCGGAAGCTTGTTTCCGGTCCAGGGAAGGCATGGCTTGGCAGTTAGGGCTGGGCTGTTCCCATGAGGCACAGGGTCAGACTGATTTGCATATAGCCATGTCTGAACTGGGGTGGCAGAGTGGGCTAAAGAACGGTGATGGATCAAACCCAGATCTTTTGACTGGGTGTGAGTGTTTGATTGGTTCAGATGCTCCGTCCATCACCACCCCCTTTTGTACCGCTTAGGCCGCCATAAGTGTGGCAGGGTATGCTCAGACGTGAGTCCCTTGCTCACTTTGTCACTGGATTCAAGCAAGCCGGGCTGAAGACGGCTGTGTTGCCAGAAACCGGTCCTCGGAAGCTTGTTTCCGGTCCAGGGAAGGCATGGCTTGGCAGTTCGGGCTGGACTGTTCCCATGAGGCACAGGGTCAGACTGATTTGCATATAGCCATGTCTGAACTGGGGTGGCAGAGTGGGCTAAAGAACGGTGATAGATCAAACCCAGATCTTTTGACTGGGTGTGAGTGTTTGAGTGGTTCAGATGCTCCGTCCATCACCCCCCCCGTTTTGTACCGCTTTGGCCGCCATAAGTGTGGCAGGGTATGCTCAGACGTGAGTCCCTTGCTCACTTTGCCACTGTTTTCAAGCAAGCCAGGCTGAAGACGGCTGTAATGCCAGAAACCGGTCCTCGGAAGCTTGTTTCCGGTCCAGGGAAGGCATGGCTTGGCAGTTCGGTCTGGACTGTTCCCATGAGGCACAGGGTCAGACTGATTTGCATATAGCCATGTCTGAACTGGGGTGGCAGAGTGGGCTAAAGAACGGTGATGGATCAAACCCAGATCTTTTGACTGGGTGTGAGTGTTTGATTGGTTCAGATGCTCCGTCCATCACCACCCCCTTTTGTACCCTTTTGGCCGCCATAAGTGTGGCAGGGTATGCTCAGACGTGAGTCCCTTGCTCACTTTGCCACTGGATTCGAGCAAGCCGAGCTAAAGACGGATGTAATGCAAGAAACCGGTCCTCGGAAGCTTATTTAAGGTCCAGGGAAGGCATGGATTGGCAGTTCGGGCTGGACTGTTCCCATGAGGCACAGGGTCAGACTGATTTGCATATAGCCATGTCTGAACTGGGGTGGCAGAGTGGGCTAAAGAACGGTGATGGATCAAACCCAGATCTTTTGACTGGGTGTGAGTGTTTGATTGGTTCAGATGCTCCGTCCATCACCACCCCCTTTTGTACCGCTTTGGCCGCCATAAGTGTGGCAGGGTATGTTCAGACGTGAGTCCCTTGCTCACTTTGTCACTGGATTCAAGCAAGCCGGGCTGAAGATGGCTGTAATGCCAGAAACCGGTCCTCGGAAGCTTGTTTTCGGTCCAGGGAAGGCATGGCTTGGCAGTTCGGGCTGGACTGTTCCCATCAGGCACAGGGTCAGACTGATTTGCATATAGCCATGTCTGAACTGGGGTGGCAGAGTGGGCTAAAGAACGGTGATGGATCAAACCCAGATCTTTTGACTGGGTGTGAGTGTTTTATTGGTTCAGATGCTCCGTCCATCACCACCCCCTTTTGTACCGCTTTGGCCGCCATAAGTGTGGCAGGGTATGCTCAGACGTGAGTCCCTTGCCCACTTTGCCACTGGATTCAAGCAAGCCGGGCTGAAGACGGCTGTAATGCCAGAAACCAGTCCTCGGAAGCTTGTTTCCGGTCTAGGGAAGGCATGGCTTGACAGTTCAGGCTGGATTGTTCCCATGAGGCACAGGGTCAGACTGATTTTCAATTCAGCCATGTCTGAACTGGGGTGGCAGAGTGGGCTAAAGAACGGTGATGGATCAAACCCACATCTTTTGACTGGGTGTGAGTGTTTGATTGGTTCAGATGCTCCGTCCTTCACCACCCCCTTTTGTACCGCTTTGGCCACCATAAGTGTGGCAGGGTATGCTCAGACGTGAGTCCCTTGCTCACTTTGCCACTGGATTCAAGCAAGCCGGGCTGAAGACGGCTGTAATGCCAGAAACCGGTCCTCGGAAGCTTGTTTCCGGTCCAGGGACGGCATGGCTTGGCAGTTCGGGCTGGACTGTTCCCATGAGGCACAGGTTCAGACTGATTTGCATATAGCCATGTCTGAACTGGGGTGGCAGAGTGGGCTAAAGAACGGTGATGGATCAAACCCAAATCTTTTGACTGGGTGTGAGTGTTTGATTGGTTCAGATGCTCCGTCCTTTACCACCCCCTTTGTACCGCTTTGGCAGCCATAAGTGTGGCAGGGTATGCTCAGACGTGAGTCCCTTGCTCACTTTGCCACTGGATTCAAGCAAGTCGGGCTGAAGACGTCTGTAATGCCAAAAACCGGTCCTCGGAAGCTTGTTTCCGGTCCAGGGAAGGCATGGCTTGGCAGTTAGGGCTGGACTGTTCCCATGAGGCACAGGGTCAGACTGATTTGCATATAGCCATGTCTGAACTGGGGTGGCAGAGTGGGCTAAAGAACGGTGATGGATCAAACCCAGATCTTTTGACTGGGTGTGAGTGTTTGATTGGTTCAGATGCTCCGTCCATCACCACCCCCTTTTGTACCGCTTTGGCCGCCATAAGTGTGGCAGGGTATGCTCAGACGTGAGTCCTTGCTCACTTTGTCACTGGATTCAAGCAAGCCGGGCTGAAGACGGCTGTAATGCCAGAAACCGGTCCTCGGAAGATTGTTTTCGGTCCAGGGAAGGCATGGCTTGGCAGTTCGGGCTGGACTGTTCCCATGAGGCACAGGGTCAGACTGATTTGCATATAGCCATGTCTGAACTGGGGTGGCAGAGTGGGCTAAAGAACGGTGATGGATCAAACCCAGATCTTTTGACTGGGTGTGAGTGTTTGATTGGTTCAGATGCTCCGTCCATCACCACCCCCTTTTGTACCGCTTTGGCCGCAATAAGTGTGGCAGGGTATGCTCAGACGTGAGTCCCTTGCTCACTTTGCCACTGGATTCAAGCAAACAGGGCTGAAGACGGCTGTGTTGCCAGAAACCGGTCCTCGGAAGCTTGTTTCCGGTCCAGGGAAGGCATGGCTTGGCAGTTCGGGCTGGACTGTTCCCATGAGGCACAGGGTCAGACTGATTTGCATATAGCCATGTCTGAACTGGGGTGGCAGAGTGGGCTAAAGAACGGTGATAGATCAAACCCAGATCTTTTGACTGGGTGTGAGTGTTTGAGTGGTTCAGATGCTCCGTCCATCACCCCCCCCGTTTTGTACCGCTTTGGCCGCCATAAGTGTGGCAGGGTATGCTCAGACGTGAGTCCCTTGCTCACTTTGCCACTGTATTCAAGCAAGCCAGGCTGAAGACGGCTGTAATGCCAGAAACCGGTCCTCGGAAGCTTGTTTCCGGTCCAGGGAAGGCATGGCTTGGCAGTTCGGTCTGGACTGTTCCCATGAGGCACAGGGTCAGACTGATTTGCATATAGCCATGTCTGAACTGGGGTGGCAGAGTGGGCTAAAGAACGGTGATGGATCAAACCCAGATCTTTTGACTGGGTGTGAGTGTTTGATTGGTTCAGATGCTCCGTCCATCACCACCCCCTTTTGTACCGCTTTGGCCGCCATAAGTGTGGCAGGGTATGCTCAGACGTGAGTCCCTTGCTCACTTTGCCACTGGATTCGAGCAAGCCGAGCTAAAGACGGATGTAATGCAAGAAACCGGTCCTCGGAAGCTTATTTAAGGTCCAGGGAAGGCATGGATTGGCAGTTCGGGCTGGACTGTTCCCATGAGGCACAGGGTCAGACTGATTTGCATATAGCCATGTCTGAACTGGGGTGGCATAGTGGGCTAAAGAACGGTGATGGATCAAACCCAGATCTTTTGACTGGGTGTGAGTGTTTGATTGGTTCAGATGCTCCGTCCATCACCACCCCCTTTTGTACCGCTTTGGCCGCCATAAGTGTGGCAGGGTATGTTCAGACGTGAGTCCCTTGCTCACTTTGTCACTGGATTCAAGCAAGCCGGGCTGAAGACGGCTGTAATGCCAGAAACCGGTCCTCGGAAGCTTGTTTTTGGTCCAGGGAAGGCATGGCTTGGCAGTTCGGGCTGGACTGTTCCCATGAGGCACAGGGTCAGACTGATTTGCATATAGCCATGTCTGAACTGGGGTGGCAGAGTGGGCTAAAGAACGGTGATGGATCAAACCCAGATCTTTTGACTGGGTGTGAGTGTTTTATTGGTTCAGATGCTCCGTCCATCACCACCCCCTTTTGTACCGCTTTGGCCGCCATAAGTGTGGCAGGGTATGCTCAGACGTGAGACCCTTGCCCACTTTGCCACTGGATTCAAGCAAGCCGGGCTGAAGACGGCTGTAATGCCAGAAACCAGTCCTCGGAAGCTTGTTTCCGGTCTAGGGAAGGCATGGCTTGACAGTTCAGGCCGGATTGTTTCCATGAGGCACAGGGTCAGACTGATTTTCAATTCAGCCATGTCTGAACTGGGGTGGCAGAGTGGGCTAAAGAACGGTGATGGATCAAACCCACATCTTTTGACTGGGTGTGAGTGTTTGATTGGTTCAGATGCTCCGTCCTTCCCCACCCCCTTTTGTACCGCTTTGGCCACCATAAGTGTGGCAGGGTATGCTCAGACGTGAGTCCCTTGCTCACTTTGCCACTGGATTCAAGCAAGCCGGGCTGAAGACGGCTGTAATGCCAGAAACCGGTCCTCGGAAGCTTGTTTCCGGTCCAGGGACGGCATGGCTTGGCAGTTCGGGCTGGACTGTTCCCATGAGGCACAGGGTCAGACTGATTTGCATATAGCCATGTCTGAACTGGGGGATGGCAGAGTGGGCTAAAGAACAGTGATGGATCAAACCCAGATCTTTTGACTGAGTGTGAGTGTTTGATTGGTTCAGATGCTCTGTCAATCACCACCCCCTTTAATACCGCTTTGGACGCCATAAGTGTGGCAGGGTATGCTCAGATGTGAGTCCCTTGCTCACTTTGCCACTGGATTCAAGCAAGCCGGGCTGAAGACGGCTGAAATGCCAGAAACCGGTCCTCGGAAGCTTGTTTCCGATTCGGGGAAGGCATGGCTTGGCAGTTCGGGCTGGACTGTTCCCAAGAGGCACAGGGTCAGACTGATTTACATATAGCCATGTCTGAACTGGGGTGGCAGAGTGGGCTAAAGATTGGTGATGGATCAAACCAAGATCTTTTGACTGGGTGTGAGTGTTTGATTGGTTCAGATGCTTTGTCCATCACCACCCCCTTTTGTACCGCTTTGGCCGCCATAAGTGTAGCAGGGTATGCTCAGACGTGAGTCCCTTGCTTACTTTGCAACTGGATTCAAGCAAGCCGGGCTGAAGACGACTATAATGCCAGAAACCGGTCCTCGGAAGCTTGTTCCCGGTCCAGGGAAGGCATGGCTTGGCAGTTCGGGCTGGACTGTTCCCATGAGGCACAGGGTCAGACTGATTTGCATATAGCCATGTCTGAACTGGGGTGACAGAGTGGGCTAAAGAACGGTGATTGATCAAACCCAGATCTTTTGACTGGGTGTGAGTGTTTGATCGGTTCAGATGCTCCGTCCATCACCCCCCCGTTTTGTACCGCTTTGGCCGCCATAAGTGTGGCAGGGTATGCTCAGACGTGAGTCCCTTGCTCACCTTGCCACTGGATTCAAGCAAGCCGGGCTGAAGACGGCTGTAATGCCAGAAACCGGTCCTCGGAATCTTGTTTCCGGTCCAGGGATGGCATGGCTTGGCAGTTCAGGCTGGACTGTTCCCATGAGGCACAGGGTCAGACTGATTTGCATATAGCCATGTCTGAACTGGGTGACAGAGTGGGCTAAAGAACGGTGATGGATCAAACCCAGATCTTTTGACTGGGTGTGAGTGTTTGATTGGTTCAGATGCTCCGTCCATCACCACCCCCTTTTGTACCGCTTTGGCCGCCATAAGTGTGGCAGGGTATGCTCAGACGTGAGTACCTTGCTCACTTTGCCACTGGATTCAAGCAAGCCGAGCTGAAGACGGCTGTAATTCTAGCAACCGGTCCTCGGAAGCTTGTTTCCGGTCCAGGGAAGGCATTGCTTGGCAGTTCGGGTTGGACTGTTCCCATGAGGCACAGGGTCAGACTGATTTGCATATAGCCATGTCTGAACTGGGGTGGCAGAGTGGGCTAAAGAACGGTGATGGATCAAACCCAGATCTTTTGACTGGGTGTGAGTGTTTGACTGATTCAGATGCTCCGTCCATCACCACCCCCTTTTGTACCGCTTTGGCCGCCATAAGTGTGGCAGGGTATGCTCAGACGTGAGTCCCTTGCTCACTTTGCCACTGGATTCAAGCAAGCCGGGCTGAAGTCAATACTGCTAAACAATATTGATACAATGATTTCAAATCAGTAGAACAAATGAAAATCAAAGATGATAGATAAAAATCTGGCAGAATTAGACTTAATAGTCGACGTTTCGGTCTTTGGGAGTAATTTCATAAGACCATCATCAGGACTTCATTATTGTGCATTGAGAATGTTGACCCTAAAGAAAAATGCAGAGTACACTGCCTAACGGTCAGTGATGCTGGTCGAGGTCTATCAACAAAACAATAGGGAACAATTGAAGCCAAGTCTTCAAGCTGTATTAGGCACTTGTACAGATGGTATTTGAAAGTGGATTTCAAAATCCTAATATCGTCTGCAGATTTTAGTTCCAGAAGGTGCAAGATGTCTTGACACGATTTGGATAGTTGTAAGGCACGGCACGACTCGCGTTCAGCAGCGTCAGGACAACAGCGATATATAAACAGCTGAGCCAATGCATTTTCTAGTACCCTTTTTATTCACTGTAAAGAAAATAATAATTCTTTGACTAAAAACCCTGTTTTTTGTGTATTTTTTGCATACATTCTGTGCATTTATGTGTATTGTTAGTGTGGTAACAATATCATTTCTGTTCTAAAATATTGATTTAAATTCAGCCTCCAATTAACATTTGTGTGGGTAATCAATTCATTTATTTCCTACGGTGGCTTAAATTCAGAATTTTTAAACAAAATCCCTTGCTGGCATATTTTTTTGAATACATTTCTGGCCCAAGCCCTCAAGGTTTTTTTTTGGGTTGCTCACCCATTTCAGATATGATTTGCATATAGCCATGTCTGAACTGGGGTGGCAGAGTGGGCTAAAGAACGGTGATGGATCAAACCCAGATCTTTTGACTGGGTGTGAGTGTTTGATTAGTTCAGATGCTCCGTCCATCACCACCCCCTTTTGTAACGCTTTGGCTGCCATAAGTGTGGCAGGGTATGCTCAGACGTGAGTCCCTTGCTCACTTTGCCACTGGATTCAAGCAAGCCGGGCTGAAGACGGCTGTAATGCCAGAAACCGGTCCTCGGAAGCTTGTTTCCGGTCCAGGGAAGGCATGGCTTGGCAGTTCGGGATGGACTGTTCTAATGAGGCACAGGGTCAGACTGATTTGCATATAGCCATGTCTGAACTGGGGTGGCAGAGTGGGCTAAAGAACGGTGATGGATCAAACCCAGATCTTTTGACTGGGTGTGAGTGTTTGATTGGTTCAGATGCTCCGTCCATCACCACCCCCTTTTGTACCGCTTTGGCCGCCATAAGTGTGGCAGGGTAGGCTCATACGTGAGTCCCTTGCTCTCTTTGCCACTGGATTCAAGCAAGCCGGGCTGAAGACGGCTGTAATGCCAGAAACCGGTCCTCGGAAGCTTGTTTTCGGTCCAGGGAAGGCATGGCTTGGCAGTTCGGGCTGGACTGTTCCTATGAGGCACAGGATCAGACTGATTTGCATATAGCCATGTCTGAACTGGAGTGGCAGAGTGGGCTAAAGAACGGTGATGGATCAAACCCAGATCTTTTGACTGGGTGTGAGTGTTTGATTGGTTCAGATGCTCCGTCCATCACCACCCCCTTTTGTACCGCTTTGGCCGCCATAAGTGTGGCAGGGTAGGCTCATACGTGAGTCCCTTGCTCTCTTTGCCACTGGATTCAAGCAAGCCGGGCTGAAGAAGGCTGTAATGCCAGAAACCGGTCCTCGGAAGCTTGTTTTCGGTCCAGGGAAGGCATGGCTTGGCAGTTCGGGCTGGACTGTTCCTATGAGGCACAGGATCAGACTGATTTGCATATAGCCATGTCTGAACTGGAGTGGCAGAGTGGGCTAAAGAACGGTGATGGATCAAACCCAGATCTTTTGACTGGGTGTGAGTGTTTGATTGGTTCAGATGCTCCATCCATCACCACCCCCTTATGTACCGCTTTGGCCGCCATAAGTGTGGTAGGGTATGCTCAGACGTGAGTCCCTTGCTCACTTTGCCACTGGATTCAAGCAAGCCGGGCTGAAGACAGCTGTAATGCCAGAAACCGGTCCTCGGAAGCTTGTTTCCGGTCCAGGGAAGGCATGGCTTGGCAGTTCGGGCTGGACTGTTCCCATGAGGCACAGGGTTAGACTGATTTGCATATAGCCATGTCTGAACTGGGGTGGCAGAGTGGGCTAAAGAACGGTGATGGATCAAACCCAGATCTTTTGACTGGGTGTGAGTGTTTGATTGGTTCAGATGCTCCGTCCATCACCACCCGCTTTTGTACTGCTTTGGCCGCCATAAGTATGGCAGGGTATGCTCAGACGTGAGTCCCTTGCTCACTTTGACACTGGATTCAAGCAAGCAAGGCTGAAGACGCTGTAATGCCAGAAACCGGTCCTCGGAAGCTTGTTTTCGGTCCAGGGAAGGCATGGCTTGGCAGTTCGGGCTGGACTGTTCCCATGAGGCACAGGGTCAGACTGATTTGCATATATTCAAAAAAATATGCCAGCAAGGGATTTTTTTTTTAAATTCTGAATTTAAGCCACTGTAGGAAATAAATGAATTGATTACCCACACAAATGTTAATTGGAGGCTGAATTTAAATTAATATTTTAGAACAGAAATGATATTGTTACCACACTAACAATACACATAAATGCAAAGAATGTATGCAAAAAATACACAAAAACCAGGGTTTTTAGTCAAAGAATTATTATTTTCTTTCCAGTGAATAAAAAGGGTACTAGAAAATGCATTGGGGATAAACGAGAAGCATCCTGTATACTCCTACTATAAATCTCCAAAAATAAGTCAATACTGCTAAACAATATTGATACAATGATTTCAAATCAGTAGAATAAATGAAAATCAAAGATGATAGATAAAATCCGGCAGAATTAGACTTAATAGTCGACGTTTCGGTCTTTGGGAGTAATTTCATAAGACCATCATCAGGACTTCATTATTGTGCATTGAGAATGTTGACCCTAAAGAAAAATGCAGAGTACACTGCCTAACGGTCAGTGATGCTGGTCGAGGTCTATCAACAAAACAATAGGGAACAATTGAAGCCAAGTCTTCAAGCTGTATTAGGCACTTGTACAGATGGTATTTGAAAGTGGATTTCAAAATCCTAATATCGTCTGCAGATTTTAGTTCCAGAAGGTGCAAGATGTCTTGACACGATTTGGATAGTTGTAAGGCACGGCACGACTCGCGTTCAGCAGCGTCAGGACAACAGGGATATATAAACAGCTGAGCCAATGAATTTTCTAGTACCCTTTTTATTCACTGTAAAGAAAATAATAATTCTTTGACTAAAAACCCTGGTTTTTGTGTATTTTTTGCAAACATTCTTTGCATTTATGTGTATTGTTAGTGTGGTAACAATATCATTTCTGTTCTAAAATATTAATTTAAATTGAGCCTCCAATTAACATTTGTGTGGGTAATCAATTCATTTATTTCATACGGTGGCTTAAATTCAGAATTTTTAAACAAAATCCCTTGCTGGCATATTTTTTTGAATACATTTCTGGCCCAAGCCCGCAAGGGTTTATTGGGTTGCTCACCCATTTCAGATATGATTTGCATATAGCCATGTCTGAACTGGGGTGGCAGAGTGGGCTAAAGAACGGTGATGGATCAAACCCAGATCTTTTGACTGGGTGTGAGTGTTTGATTAGTTCAGATGCTCCGTCCATCACCACCCCCTTTTGTACCGCTTTGGCTGCCATAAGTGTGGCAGGGTATGCTCAGACGTGAGTCCCTTGCTCACTTTGCCACTGGATTCAAGCAAGCCGGGCTGAAGACGGCTGTAATGCCAGAAACCGGCCCTCGGAAGCTTGTTTCCGGTCCAGGGAAGGCATGGCTTGGCAGTTCGGGCTGGACTGTTCTAATGAGGCACAGGGTCAGACTGATTTGCATATAGCCATGTCTGAACTGGGGTGGAAGAGCAGGCTAAAGAACGGTGATGGATCAAACCCAGATCTTTTGACTGGGTGTGAGTGTTTGATTGGTTCAGATGCTCCGTCCATCACCAGCCCCTTTTGTACCGCTTTGGCCGCCATAAGTGTGGCAGGGTATGCTCAGACGTGAGTCCCTTGCTCACTTTGCCACTGGATTCAAGCAAGCCGGGCTGAAGACGGCTGTAATGCCAGAAACCGGTCCTCGGAAGCTTGTTTCCGGTCCAGGGAAGGCATGGCTTGGCAGTTCGGGCTGGACTGTTCCCATGAGGCACAGGGGCAGACTGATTTGCATATAGCAATGTCTGAACTGGGGTGGCAGAGTGGGCTAAAGAACGGTGATGGATCAAACCCAGATCTTTTGACTGGGTGTGAGTGTTTGATTGGTTCAGATGCTCCGTCCATCACCACCCCCTTTTGTACCGCTTTGGCCGCCATAAGTGTGGCAGGGTATGCTCAGGCATGAGTCCCTTGCTCACTTTGCCACTGGATTCAAGCAAGCCGGGCTGAAGACGGCTGTAATGTCAGAAACCGGTCCTCGGAAGCTTGTTTTCGGTCCAGGGAAGACATAGCTTGGCAGTTCGGGCTGGACTATTCCCATGAGGCACAGGGTCAGACTGATTTGCATATAGCCATGTCTGAACTGGGGTGGCAGAGTGGGCTAAATAACGGTGATGGATCAAACCCAGATCTTTTGACTGGGTGTGAGTGTTTGATTGGTTCAGATGCTCCGTCCATCACCACCCCCTTTTGTACCGCTTTGGCCGCCATAAGTGTGGCAGGGTATGCTCAGACGTGAGTCCCTTGCTCACTTTGCCACTGGATTCAAGCAAGCCGGGCTGAAGACAGCTGTAATGCCAGAAACCGGTCCTCGGAAGCTTGTTTTCTGTCCAGGGAAGGCATGGCTTGGCAGTTTGGGCTGGACTGTTCCTATGAGGCACAGGATCAGACTGATTTGCATATAGCCATGTCTGAACTGGGGTGGCAGAGTGGGCAAAAGAACAGTGATGGATCAAACCCAGATCTTTTGACTGGGTGTGAGTGTTTGATTGGTTCAGATGCTCCATCCATCACCACCCCCTTTTGTACCGCTTTGGCCGGCATAAATGTGGCAGGGTATGCTCAGACGTGAGTCCCTTGCTCACCTTGCCACCGGATCCAAGCAAGCCAGGCTGAAGACGGCTGTAATGCCAGAAACCGGTCCTCGGAAGCTTGTTTCTGGTCCAGGGAAGGCATGGCTTGGCATTTCGGGCTGGACTGTTCCCATGAGGCACAGGGTCAGACTGATTTGCATATAGCCATATCTGAACTAGGGTGGCAGCGTGGGCTAAAGAACGGTGATGTATCAAACCCAGATCTTTTGACTGGGTGTGAGTGTTTGATTGGTTCAGATGCTCCGTCCATCACCACCCCCTTTTGTACCGCTTTGGCCGCCTTAAGTGTGGCAGGGTATGCTCAGACGTGAGTCCCTTGCTCACTTTGCCACTGGATTCAAGCAAGCCGGGCTGAAGACGCCTGTAATGTCAGAAACCGGTCCTCGGAAGCTTGTTTTCGGTCCAGGGAAGACATAGCTTGGCAGTTCGGGCTGGACTATTCCCATGAGGCACAGGGTCAGACTGATTTGCATATAGCCATGTCTGAACTGGGGTGGCAGAGTGGGCTAAAGAACGGTGATGGATCAAACCCAGATCTTTTAACTGGGCGTGAGTGTTTGATTGGTTCAGATGCTCCGTCCATCACCACCCCCTTTTGTACCGCTTTGGCCACCATAAGTGTGGCAGGGTATGCTCAGACGTGAGTCCCTTGCTCACTTTGCCACTGGATTCAAGCAAGCCGGGCTGAAGACAGCTGTAATGCCAGAAACCGGTCCTCGGAAGCTTGTTTCCGGTCCAGGGAAGGCATGGCTTGGCAGTTCGGGCTGGACTGTTCCCATGAGGCACAGGGTCAGACTGATTTGCATATAGCCATGTCTGAACTTGGGTGGCAGAGTGGGCTAAAGAACGGTGATGAATCAAACCCAGATCTTTTGACTGGGTGTGAGTGTTTGATTGGTTCAGATGCTCCGTCCATCACCACCCCCTTTTGTACTGCTTTGGCCGCCATAAGTATGGCAGGGTATGCTCAGACGTGAGTCCCTTGCTCACTTTGCCACTGGATTCAAGCAAGCAAGGCTGAAGACGGCTGTAATGCCAGAAAACGGTCCTCGGAAACTTGTTTTCGGTCCAGGGAAGGCATAGCTTGGCAGTTCGGGCTGGACTGTTCCCATGAGGCACAGGGTCAGACTGATTTGCATATATTCAAAAAAATATGCCAGCAAGGGAATTTTTTTTTAAATTCTGAATTTAAGCCACCGTAGGAAATAAATGAATTGATTACCCACACAAATGTTAATTGGAGGCTGAATTTAAATTAATATTTTAGAACAGAAATGATATTGTTACCACACTAACAATACACATAAATGCAAAGAATGTATGCAAAAAATACACAAAAACCAGGGTTTTTAGTCAAAGAATTATTATTTTCTTTACAGTGAATAAAAAGGGTACTAGAAAATGCATTGGGGATAAACGAGAAGCATCCTGTATACTCCTACTATAAATCTCCAAAAATAGGTCAATACTGCTAAACAATATTGATACAATGATTTCAAATCAGTAGAACAAATGAAAATCAAAGATGATAGATACAAATCCGGCAGAATTAGACTTAATAGTCGACGTTTCGGTCTTTGGGAGTAATTTCATAAGACCATCATCAGGACTTCATTATTGTGCATTGAGAATGTTGACCCTAAAGAAAAATGCAGAGTACACTGCCTAACGGTCAGTGATGCTGGTCGGGGTCTATCAACAAAACAATAGGGAACAATTGAAGCCAAGTCTTCAAGCTGTATTAGGCACTTATACAGATGGTATTTGAAAGTGGATTTCAAAATCCTAATATCGTCTGCAGATTTTAGTTCCAGAAGGTGCAAGATGTCTTGACACGATTTGGATAGTTGTAAGGCACGGCACGACTCGCGTTCAGCAGCGTCAGGACAACAGCGATATATAAACAGCTGAGCCAATGCATTTTCTAGTACCCTTTTTATTCACTGTAAAGAAAATAATAATTCTTTGACTAAAAACCTTGGTTTTTGTGTATTTTTTGCATACATTCTTTGCATTTATGTGTATTGTTAGTGTGGTAACAATATAATTTCTGTTCTAAAATATTAATTTAAATTCAGCCTCCAATTAACATTTGTGTGGGTAATCAATTCATTTATTTCCTACGGTGGCTTAAATTCAGAATTTTTAAACAAAATCCCTTGCTGGCATATTTTTTTGAATACATTTCTGGCCCAAGCCCGCAAGAGTTTATTGGGTTGCTCACCCATTTCAGATATGATTTGCATATAGCCATGTCTGAACTGGGGTGGCAGAGTGGGCTAAAGAACGGTGATGGATCAAACCCAGATCTTTTGACTGGGTGTGAGTGTTTGATTAGTTCAGATGCTCCGTCCATCACCACCCCCTTTTGTACCGCTTTGGCTGCCATAAGTGTGACAGGGTATGCTCAGACGTGAGTCCCTTGCTCTCTTTGCCACTGGATTCAAGCAAGCCGGGCTGAAGACGGCTGTAATGCCAGAAACCGGTCCTCTGAAGCTTGTTTTCGGTCCAGGGAAGGCATGGCTTGGCAGTTCGGGCTGGACTGTTCCTATGAGGCACAGGATCAGACTGATTTGCATATAGCCATGTCTGAACTGGGGTGGCAGAGCGGGCTAAAGAACGGTGATGGATCAAACCCAGATCTTTTGACTGGGTGTGAGTGTTTGATTGGTTCAGATGCTCCGTCCATCACCACCCCCTTTTGTACCGCTTTGGCCACCATAAGTGTGGCAGGGTATGCTCAGACGTGAGTCCCTTGCTCACTTTGCCACTGGATTCAAGCAAGCCGGGCTGAAGACAGCTGTAATGCCAGAAACCGGTCCTCGGAAGCTTGTCTCCGGTCCAGGGAAGGCATGGCTTGGCAGTTCGGGCTGGACTGTTCCCATGAGGCACAGGGTCAGACTGATTTGCATATATTCAAAAAAATATGCCAGCAAGGGATTTTTTTTTTAAATTCTGAATTTAAGCCACCGTAGGAAATAAATGAATTGATTACCCACACAAATGTTAATTGGAGGCTGAATTTAAATTAATATTTTAGAACAGAAATGATATTGTTACCACACTAACAATACACATAAATGCAAAGAATGCATGCAAAAAATACACAAAAACCAGGGTTTTTAGTCAAAGAATTATTATTTTCTTTACAGTGAATAAAAAGGGTACTAGAAAATGCATTGGGGATAAACGAGAAGCATCCTGTATACTCCTACTATAAATCTCCAAAAATAAGTCAATACTGCTAAACAATATTGATACAATGATTTCAAATCAGTAGAACAAATAAAAATCAAAGATGATAGATAAAAATCCGGCAGAATTAGACTTAATAGTCGACGTTTCGGTCTTTGGGAGTAATTTCATAAGACCATCATCAGGACTTCATTATTGTGCATTGAGAATGTTGACCCTAAAGAAAAATGCAGAGTACACTGCCTAACGGTCAGTGATGCTGGTCGGGGTCTATCAACAAAACAATAGGGAACAATTGAAGCCAAGTCTTCAAGCTGTATTAGGCACTTGTACAGATGGTATTTGAAAGTGGATTTCAAAATCCTAATATCGTCTGCAGATTTTAGTTCCAGAAGGTGCAAGATGTCTTGACACGATTTGGATAGTTGTAAGGCACGGCACGACTCGCGTTCAGCAGCGTCAGGACAACAGCGATATATAAACAGCTGAGCCAATGCATTTTCTAGTACCCTTTTTATTCACTGTAAAGAAAACAATAATTCTTTGACTAAAAACCTTGGTTTTTGTGTATTTTTTGCATACATTCTTTGAATTTATGTGTATTGTTAGTGTGGTAACAATATCATTTCTGTTCTAAAATATTAATTTAAATTCAGCCTCCAATTAACATTTGTGTGGGTAATCAATTCATTTATTTCCTACGGTGGCTTAAATTCAGAATTTTTAAACAAAATCCCTTGCTGGCATATTTTTTTGAATACATTTCTGGCCCAAGCCCGCAAGGGTTTATTGGGTTGCTCACCCATTTCAGATATGATTTGCATATAGCCATGTCTGAACTGGGGTGGCAGAGTGGGCTAAAGAACGGTGATGGATCAAACCCAGATCTTTTGACTGGGTGTGAGTGTTTGATTAGTTCAGATGCTCCGTCCATCACCACCCCCTTTTGTACCGCTTTGGCTGCCATAAGTGTGACAGGGTATGCTCAGACGTGAGTCCCTTGCTCTCTTTGCCACTGGATTCAAGCAAGCCGGGCTGAAGACGGCTGTAATGCCAGAAACCGGTCCTCGGAAGCTTGTTTTCGGTCCAGGGAAGGCATGGCTTGGCAGTTCGGGCTGGACTGTTCCTATGAGGCACAGGATCAGACTGATTTGCATATAGCCATGTCTGAACTGGGGTGGCAAAGTGGGCTAAAGAACGGTGATGTATCAAACCCAGATCTTTTGACTGGGTGTGAGTGTTTAATTGGTTCAGATGCTCCGTCCATCACCACCCCTTTTTGTACCGCTATGGCCGCCATAAGTGTGGCAGGGTATGCTCAGACGTGAGTCCCTTGCTCACTTTGCCACTGGATTCAAGCAAGCCGGGCTGAAGACAGCTGTAATGCCAGAAACCGGTCCTCGGAAGCTTGTTTTCGGTCCAGGGAAGGCATGGCTTGGCAGTTCGGGCTGGACTGTTCCTATGAGGCACAGGATCAGACTGATTTGCATATAGCCATGTCTGAACTGGGGTGGCAGAGTGGGCTAAAGAACGGTGATGGATCAAACCCAGATCTTTTGACTGGGTGTGAGTGTTTGATTGGTTCAGATGCTCCGTCCATCACCACCCCCTTTTGTTCCGCTTTGGCCGCCATAAGTGTGGCAGGGTATGCTCAGACGTGAGTCCCTTGCTCACTTTGCCACTGGATTCAAGCAAGCCGGGCTGAAGACGGCTGTAATGCCAGAAACCGGTCCTCGGAAGCTTGTTTCCGGTCCAGGGAAGGCATGGCTTGGCAGTTCGGGCTGGACTGTTCCCATGAGGCACAGGGTCAGACTGATTTGCATATAGCCATGTCTGAACTGGGGTGGCAGAGTGGGCTAAAGAACGGTGATGGATCAAACCCAGATCTTTTGACTGGGTGTGAGTGTTTGATTGGTTCAGATGCTCCGTCCATCACCACCCCCTTTTGTACCGCTTTGGCCGCCATAAGTGTGGCAGGGTTTGCTCAGACGTGAGTCCCTTGCTCACCTTGCCACCGGATTCAAGCAAGCCGGGCTGAAGACGGCTGTAATGCCAGAAACCGGTCCTCGGAAGCTTGTTTCTGGTCCAGGGAAGGCATGGCTTGGCATTTCGGGCTAGACTGTTCCCATGAGGCACAGGGTCAGACTGATTTGCATATAGCCATGTCTGAACTAGGGTGGCAGAGTGGGCTAAAGAACGGTGATGGATCAAACCCAGATCTTTTGACTGGGTGTGAGTGTTTGATTGGTTCAGATGCTCCGTCCATCACCACCCCCTTTTGTACTGCTTTGGCCGCCATAAGTGTGGCAGGGTATGCTCAGACGTGAGTCCCTTGCTCACTTTGCCACTGGATTCAAGCAAGCCGGGCTGAAGACGCCTGTAATGTCAGAAACCTGTCCTCGGAAGCTTGTTTTCGGTCCAGGGAAGACATAGCTTGGCAGTTCGGGCTGGACTATTCCCATGAGGCACAGGGTCAGACTGATTTGCATATAGCCATGTCTGAACTGGGGTGGCAGAGTGGGCTAAAGAACGGTGATGGATCAAACCCAGATCTTTTAACTGGGTGTGAGTGTTTGATTGGTTCAGATGCTCCGTCCATCACCACCCCCTTTTGTACCGCTTTGGCCACCATAAGTGTGGCAGGGTATGCTCAGACGTGAGTCCCTTGCTCACTTTGCCACTGGATTCAAGCAAGCCGGGCTGAAGACAGCTGTAATGCCAGAAACCGGTCCTCGGAAGCTTGTTTCCGGTCCAGAGAAGGCATGGCTTGGCAGTTCGGGCTGGACTGTTCCCATGAGGCACAGGGTCAGACTGATTTGCATATAGCCATGTCTGAACTGGGGTGGCAGAGTGGGCTAAAGAACGGTGATGAATCAAACCCAGATCTTTTGACTGGGTGTGAGTGTTTGATTGGTTCAGATGCTCCGTCCATCACCACCCGCTTTTGTACTGCTTTGGCCGCCATAAGTATGGCAGGGTATGCTCAGACGTGAGTCCCTTGCTCACTTTGACACTGGATTCAAGCAAGCAAGGCTGAAGACGCTGTAATGCCAGAAACCGGTCCTCGGAAGCTTGTTTTCGGTCCAGGGAAGGCATGGCTTGGCAGTTCGGGCTGGACTGTTCCCATGAGGCACAGGGTCAGACTGATTTGCATATATTCAAAAAAATATGCCAGCAAGGGATTTTTTTTTTAAATTCTGAATTTAAGCCACTGTAGGAAATAAATGAATTGATTACCCACACAAATGTTAATTGGAGGCTGAATTTAAATTAATATTTTAGAACAGAAATTATATTGTTACCACACTAACAATACACATAAATGCAAAGAATGTATGCAAAAAATACACAAAAACCAGGGTTTTTAGTCAAAGAATTATTATTTTCTTTCCAGTGAATAAAAAGGGTACTAGAAAATGCATTGGGGATAAACGAGAAGCATCCTGTATACTCCTACTATAAATCTCCAAAAATAAGTCAATACTGCTAAACAATATTGATACAATGATTTCAAATCAGTAGAATAAATGAAAATCAAAGATGATAGATAAAATCCGGCAGAATTAGACTTAATAGTCGACGTTTCGGTCTTTGGGAGTAATTTCATAAGACCATCATCAGGACTTCATTATTGTGCATTGAGAATGTTGACCCTAAAGAAAAATGCAGAGTACACTGCCTAACGGTCAGTGATGCTGGTCGAGGTCTATCAACAAAACAATAGGGAACAATTGAAGCCAAGTCTTCAAGCTGTATTAGGCACTTGTACAGATGGTATTTGAAAGTGGATTTCAAAATCCTAATATCGTCTGCAGATTTTAGTTCCAGAAGGTGCAAGATGTCTTGACACGATTTGGATAGTTGTAAGGCACGGCACGACTCGCGTTCAGCAGCGTCAGGACAACAGGGATATATAAACAGCTGAGCCAATGAATTTTCTAGTACCCTTTTTATTCACTGTAAAGAAAATAATAATTCTTTGACTAAAAACCCTGGTTTTTGTGTATTTTTTGCAAACATTCTTTGCATTTATGTGTATTGTTAGTGTGGTAACAATATCATTTCTGTTCTAAAATATTAATTTAAATTGAGCCTCCAATTAACATTTGTGTGGGTAATCAATTCATTTATTTCATACGGTGGCTTAAATTCAGAATTTTTAAACAAAATCCCTTGCTGGCATATTTTTTTGAATACATTTCTGGCCCAAGCCCGCAAGGGTTTATTGGGTTGCTCACCCATTTCAGATATGATTTGCATATAGCCATGTCTGAACTGGGGTGGCAGAGTGGGCTAAAGAACGGTGATGGATCAAACCCAGATCTTTTGACTGGGTGTGAGTGTTTGATTAGTTCAGATGCTCCGTCCATCACCACCCCCTTTTGTACCGCTTTGGCTGCCATAAGTGTGGCAGGGTATGCTCAGACGTGAGTCCCTTGCTCACTTTGCCACTGGATTCAAGCAAGCCGGGCTGAAGACGGCTGTAATGCCAGAAACCGGCCCTCGGAAGCTTGTTTCCGGTCCAGGGAAGGCATGGCTTGGCAGTTCGGGCTGGACTGTTCTAATGAGGCACAGGGTCAGACTGATTTGCATATAGCCATGTCTGAACTGGGGTGGAAGAGCAGGCTAAAGAACGGTGATGGATCAAACCCAGATCTTTTGACTGGGTGTGAGTGTTTGATTGGTTCAGATGCTCCGTCCATCACCAGCCCCTTTTGTACCGCTTTGGCCGCCATAAGTGTGGCAGGGTATGCTCAGACGTGAGTCCCTTGCTCACTTTGCCACTGGATTCAAGCAAGCCGGGCTGAAGACGGCTGTAATGCCAGAAACCGGTCCTCGGAAGCTTGTTTCCGGTCCAGGGAAGGCATGGCTTGGCAGTTCGGGCTGGACTGTTCCCATGAGGCACAGGGGCAGACTGATTTGCATATAGCAATGTCTGAACTGGGGTGGCAGAGTGGGCTAAAGAACGGTGATGGATCAAACCCAGATCTTTTGACTGGGTGTGAGTGTTTGATTGGTTCAGATGCTCCGTCCATCACCACCCCCTTTTGTACCGCTTTGGCCGCCATAAGTGTGGCAGGGTATGCTCAGGCATGAGTCCCTTGCTCACTTTGCCACTGGATTCAAGCAAGCCGGGCTGAAGACGGCTGTAATGTCAGAAACCGGTCCTCGGAAGCTTGTTTTCGGTCCAGGGAAGACATAGCTTGGCAGTTCGGGCTGGACTATTCCCATGAGGCACAGGGTCAGACTGATTTGCATATAGCCATGTCTGAACTGGGGTGGCAGAGTGGGCTAAATAACGGTGATGGATCAAACCCAGATCTTTTGACTGGGTGTGAGTGTTTGATTGGTTCAGATGCTCCGTCCATCACCACCCCCTTTTGTACCGCTTTGGCCGCCATAAGTGTGGCAGGGTATGCTCAGACGTGAGTCCCTTGCTCACTTTGCCACTGGATTCAAGCAAGCCGGGCTGAAGACAGCTGTAATGCCAGAAACCGGTCCTCGGAAGCTTGTTTTCTGTCCAGGGAAGGCATGGCTTGGCAGTTTGGGCTGGACTGTTCCTATGAGGCACAGGATCAGACTGATTTGCATATAGCCATGTCTGAACTGGGGTGGCAGAGTGGGCAAAAGAACAGTGATGGATCAAACCCAGATCTTTTGACTGGGTGTGAGTGTTTGATTGGTTCAGATGCTCCATCCATCACCACCCCCTTTTGTACCGCTTTGGCCGGCATAAATGTGGCAGGGTATGCTCAGACGTGAGTCCCTTGCTCACCTTGCCACCGGATCCAAGCAAGCCAGGCTGAAGACGGCTGTAATGCCAGAAACCGGTCCTCGGAAGCTTGTTTCTGGTCCAGGGAAGGCATGGCTTGGCATTTCGGGCTGGACTGTTCCCATGAGGCACAGGGTCAGACTGATTTGCATATAGCCATATCTGAACTAGGGTGGCAGCGTGGGCTAAAGAACGGTGATGTATCAAACCCAGATCTTTTGACTGGGTGTGAGTGTTTGATTGGTTCAGATGCTCCGTCCATCACCACCTCCTTTTGTACCGCTTTGGCCGCCTTAAGTGTGGCAGGGTATGCTCAGACGTGAGTCCCTTGCTCACTTTGCCACTGGATTCAAGCAAGCCGGGCTGAAGACGCCTGTAATGTCAGAAACCGGTCCTCGGAAGCTTGTTTTCGGTCCAGGGAAGACATAGCTTGGCAGTTCGGGCTGGACTATTCCCATGAGGCACAGGGTCAGACTGATTTGCATATAGCCATGTCTGAACTGGGGTGGCAGAGTGGGCTAAAGAACGGTGATGGATCAAACCCAGATCTTTTAACTGGGCGTGAGTGTTTGATTGGTTCAGATGCTCCGTCCATCACCACCCCCTTTTGTACCGCTTTGGCCACCATAAGTGTGGCAGGGTATGCTCAGACGTGAGTCCCTTGCTCACTTTGCCACTGGATTCAAGCAAGCCGGGCTGAAGACAGCTGTAATGCCAGAAACCGGTCCTCGGAAGCTTGTTTCCGGTCCAGGGAAGGCATGGCTTGGCAGTTCGGGCTGGACTGTTCCCATGAGGCACAGGGTCAGACTGATTTGCATATAGCCATGTCTGAACTTGGGTGGCAGAGTGGGCTAAAGAACGGTGATGAATCAAACCCAGATCTTTTGACTGGGTGTGAGTGTTTGATTGGTTCAGATGCTCCGTCCATCACCACCCCCTTTTGTACTGCTTTGGCCGCCATAAGTATGGCAGGGTATGCTCAGACGTGAGTCCCTTGCTCACTTTGCCACTGGATTCAAGCAAGCAAGGCTGAAGACGGCTGTAATGCCAGAAAACGGTCCTCGGAAACTTGTTTTCGGTCCAGGGAAGGCATAGCTTGGCAGTTCGGGCTGGACTGTTCCCATGAGGCACAGGGTCAGACTGATTTGCATATATTCAAAAAAATATGCCAGCAAGGGATTTTTTTTTAAATTCTGAATTTAAGCCACCGTAGGAAATAAATGAATTGATTACCCACACAAATGTTAATTGGAGGCTGAATTTAAATTAATATTTTAGAACAGAAATGATATTGTTACCACACTAACAATACACATAAATGCAAAGAATGTATGCAAAAAATACACAAAAACCAGGGTTTTTAGTCAAAGAATTATTATTTTCTTTACAGTGAATAAAAAGGGTACTAGAAAATGCATTGGGGATAAACGAGAAGCATCCTGTATACTCCTACTATAAATCTCCAAAAATAGGTCAATACTGCTAAACAATATTGATACAATGATTTCAAATCAGTAGAACAAATGAAAATCAAAGATGATAGATACAAATCCGGCAGAATTAGACTTAATAGTCGACGTTTCGGTCTTTGGGAGTAATTTCATAAGACCATCATCAGGACTTCATTATTGTGCATTGAGAATGTTGACCCTAAAGAAAAATGCAGAGTACACTGCCTAACGGTCAGTGATGCTGGTCGGGGTCTATCAACAAAACAATAGGGAACAATTGAAGCCAAGTCTTCAAGCTGTATTAGGCACTTATACAGATGGTATTTGAAAGTGGATTTCAAAATCCTAATATCGTCTGCAGATTTTAGTTCCAGAAGGTGCAAGATGTCTTGACACGATTTGGATAGTTGTAAGGCACGGCACGACTCGCGTTCAGCAGCGTCAGGACAACAGCGATATATAAACAGCTGAGCCAATGCATTTTCTAGTACCCTTTTTATTCACTGTAAAGAAAATAATAATTCTTTGACTAAAAACCTTGGTTTTTGTGTATTTTTTGCATACATTCTTTGCATTTATGTGTATTGTTAGTGTGGTAACAATATAATTTCTGTTCTAAAATATTAAATTAAATTCAGCCTCCAATTAACATTTGTGTGGGTAATCAATTCATTTATTTCCTACGGTGGCTTAAATTCAGAATTTTTAAACAAAATCCCTTGCTGGCATATTTTTTTGAATACATTTCTGGCCCAAGCCCGCAAGAGTTTATTGGGTTGCTCACCCATTTCAGATATGATTTGCATATAGCCATGTCTGAACTGGGGTGGCAGAGTGGGCTAAAGAACGGTGATGGATCAAACCCAGATCTTTTGACTGGGTGTGAGTGTTTGATTAGTTCAGATGCTCCGTCCATCACCACCCCCTTTTGTACCGCTTTGGCTGCCATAAGTGTGACAGGGTATGCTCAGACGTGAGTCCCTTGCTCTCTTTGCCACTGGATTCAAGCAAGCCGGGCTGAAGACGGCTGTAATGCCAGAAACCGGTCCTCTGAAGCTTGTTTTCGGTCCAGGGAAGGCATGGCTTGGCAGTTCGGGCTGGACTGTTCCTATGAGGCACAGGATCAGACTGATTTGCATATAGCCATGTCTGAACTGGGGTGGCAGAGCGGGCTAAAGAACGGTGATGGATCAAACCCAGATCTTTTGACTGGGTGTGAGTGTTTGATTGGTTCAGATGCTCCGTCCATCACCACCCCCTTTTGTACCGCTTTGGCCACCATAAGTGTGGCAGGGTATGCTCAGACGTGAGTCCCTTGCTCACTTTGCCACTGGATTCAAGCAAGCCGGGCTGAAGACAGCTGTAATGCCAGAAACCGGTCCTCGGAAGCTTGTCTCCGGTCCAGGGAAGGCATGGCTTGGCAGTTCGGGCTGGACTGTTCCCATGAGGCACAGGGTCAGACTGATTTGCATATATTCAAAAAAATATGCCAGCAAGGGATTTTTTTTTAAAATTCTGAATTTAAGCCACCGTAGGAAATAAATGAATTGATTACCCACACAAATGTTAATTGGAGGCTGAATTTAAATTAATATTTTAGAACAGAAATGATATTGTTACCACACTAACAATACACATAAATGCAAAGAATGCATGCAAAAAATACACAAAAACCAGGGTTTTTAGTCAAAGAATTATTATTTTCTTTACAGTGAATAAAAAGGGTACTAGAAAATGCATTGGGGATAAACGAGAAGCATCCTGTATACTCCTACTATAAATCTCCAAAAATAAGTCAATACTGCTAAACAATATTGATACAATGATTTCAAATCAGTAGAACAAATGAAAATCAAAGATGATAGATAAAAATCCGGCAGAATTAGACTTAATAGTCGACGTTTCGGTCTTTGGGAGTAATTTCATAAGACCATCATCAGGACTTCATTATTGTGCATTGAGAATGTTGACCCTAAAGAAAAATGCAGAGTACACTGCCTAACGGTCAGTGATGCTGGTCGGGGTCTATCAACAAAACAATAGGGAACAATTGAAGCCAAGTCTTCAAGCTGTATTAGGCACTTGTACAGATGGTATTTGAAAGTGGATTTCAAAATCCTAATATCGTCTGCAGATTTTAGTTCCAGAAGGTGCAAGATGTCTTGACACGATTTGGATAGTTGTAAGGCACGGCACGACTCGCGTTCAGCAGCGTCAGGACAACAGCGATATATAAACAGCTGAGCCAATGCATTTTCTAGTACCCTTTTTATTCACTGTAAAGAAAATAATAATTCTTTGACTAAAAACCTTGGTTTTTGTGTATTTTTTGCATACATTCTTTGAATTTATGTGTATTGTTAGTGTGGTAACAATATCATTTCTGTTCTAAAATATTAATTTAAATTCAGCCTCCAATTAACATTTGTGTGGGTAATCAATTCATTTATTTCCTACGGTGGCTTAAATTCAGAATTTTTAAACAAAATCCCTTGCTGGCATATTTTTTTGAATACATTTCTGGCCCAAGCCCGCAAGGGTTTATTGGGTTGCTCACCCATTTCAGATATGATTTGCATATAGCCATGTCTGAACTGGGGTGGCAGAGTGGGCTAAAGAACGGTGATGGATCAAACCCAGATCTTTTGACTGGGTGTGAGTGTTTGATTAGTTCAGATGCTCCGTCCATCACCACCCCCTTTTGTACCGCTTTGGCTGCCATAAGTGTGACAGGGTATGCTCAGACGTGAGTCCCTTGCTCTCTTTGCCACTGGATTCAAGCAAGCCGGGCTGAAGACGGCTGTAATGCCAGAAACCGGTCCTCGGAAGCTTGTTTTCGGTCCAGGGAAGGCATGGCTTGGCAGTTCGGGCTGGACTGTTCCTATGAGGCACAGGATCAGACTGATTTGCATATAGCCATGTCTGAACTGGGGTGGCAAAGTGGGCTAAAGAACGGTGATGTATCAAACCCAGATCTTTTGACTGGGTGTGAGTGTTTAATTGGTTCAGATGCTCCGTCCATCACCACCCCTTTTTGTACCGCTATGGCCGCCATAAGTGTGGCAGGGTATGCTCAGACGTGAGTCCCTTGCTCACTTTGCCACTGGATTCAAGCAAGCCGGGCTGAAGACAGCTGTAATGCCAGAAACCGGTCCTCGGAAGCTTGTTTTCGGTCCAGGGAAGGCATGGCTTGGCAGTTCGGGCTGGACTGTTCCTATGAGGCACAGGATCAGACTGATTTGCATATAGCCATGTCTGAACTGGGGTGGCAGAGTGGGCTAAAGAACGGTGATGGATCAAACCCAGATCTTTTGACTGGGTGTGAGTGTTTGATTGGTTCAGATGCTCCGTCCATCACCACCCCCTTTTGTTCCGCTTTGGCCGCCATAAGTGTGGCAGGGTATGCTCAGACGTGAGTCCCTTGCTCACTTTGCCACTGGATTCAAGCAAGCCGGGCTGAAGACGGCTGTAATGCCAGAAACCGGTCCTCGGAAGCTTGTTTCCGGTCCAGGGAAGGCATGGCTTGGCAGTTCGGGCTGGACTGTTCCCATGAGGCACAGGGTCAGACTGATTTGCATATAGCCATGTCTGAACTGGGGTGGCAGAGTGGGCTAAAGAACGGTGATGGATCAAACCCAGATCTTTTGACTGGGTGTGAGTGTTTGATTGGTTCAGATGCTCCGTCCATCACCACCCCCTTTTGTACCGCTTTGGCCGCCATAAGTGTGGCAGGGTTTGCTCAGACGTGAGTCCCTTGCTCACCTTGCCACCGGATTCAAGCAAGCCGGGCTGAAGACGGCTGTAATGCCAGAAACCGGTCCTCGGAAGCTTGTTTCTGGTCCAGGGAAGGCATGGCTTGGCATTTCGGGCTAGACTGTTCCCATGAGGCACAGGGTCAGACTGATTTGCATATAGCCATGTCTGAACTAGGGTGGCAGAGTGGGCTAAAGAACGGTGATGGATCAAACCCAGATCTTTTGACTGGGTGTGAGTGTTTGATTGGTTCAGATGCTCCGTCCATCACCACCCCCTTTTGTACTGCTTTGGCCGCCATAAGTGTGGCAGGGTATGCTCAGACGTGAGTCCCTTGCTCACTTTGCCACTGGATTCAAGCAAGCCGGGCTGAAGACGCCTGTAATGTCAGAAACCGGTCCTCGGAAGCTTGTTTTCGGTCCAGGGAAGACATAGCTTGGCAGTTCGGGCTGGACTATTCCCATGAGGCACAGGGTCAGACTGATTTGCATATAGCCATGTCTGAACTGGGGTGGCAGAGTGGGCTAAAGAACGGTGATGGATCAAACCCAGATCTTTTAACTGGGTGTGAGTGTTTGATTGGTTCAGATGCTCCGTCCATCACCACCCCCTTTTGTACCGCTTTGGCCACCATAAGTGTGGCAGGGTATGCTCAGACGTGAGTCCCTTGCTCACTTTGCCACTGGATTCAAGCAAGCCGGGCTGAAGACAGCTGTAATGCCAGAAACCGGTCCTCGGAAGCTTGTTTCCGGTCCAGAGAAGGCATGGCTTGGCAGTTCGGGCTGGACTGTTCCCATGAGGCACAGGGTCAGACTGATTTGCATATAGCCATGTCTGAACTGGGGTGGCAGAGTGGGCTAAAGAACGGTGATGAATCAAACCCAGATCTTTTGACTGGGTGTGAGTGTTTGATTGGTTCAGATGCTCCGTCCATCACCACCCCCTTTCGTACTGCTTTGGCCGCCATAAGTATGGCAGGGTATGCTCAGACGTGAGTCCCTTGCTCACTTTGCCACTGGATTCAAGCAAGCAAGGCTGAAGACGGCTGTAATGCCAGAAACCGGTCCTCGGAAGCTTGTTTTCGGTCCAGGGAAGGCATGGCTTGGCAGTTCGGGCTGGACTGTTCCCATGAGGCACAGGGTCAGACTGATTTGCATATATTCAAAAAAATATGCCAGCAAGGGATTTTTTTAAAAATTCTGAATTTAAGCCACCGTAGGAAATAAATGAATTGATTATCCACACAAATGTTAATTGGAGGCTGAATTTAAATTAATATTTTAGAACAGAAATGATATTGTTACCACACTAACAATACACATAAATGCAAAGAATGTATGCAAAAAATACACAAAAACTAGGGTTTTTAGTCAAAGAATTATTATTTTCTTTACAGTGAATAAAAAGGGTACTAGAAAATGCATTGGGCATAAACGAGAAGCATCCTGTATACTCCTACTATAAATCTCCAAAAATAGGTCAATACTGCTAAACAATATTGATACAATGATTTCAAATCAGTAGAACAAATGAAAATCAAAGATGATAGATAAAAATCCGGCAGAATTAGACTTAATAGTCGACGTTTCGGTCTTTGGGAATAATTTCATAAGACCATCATCAGGACTTCATTATTGTGCATTGAGAATGTTGACCCTAAAGAAAAATGCAGAGTACACTGCCTAACGGTCAGTGATGCTGGTCGAGGTCTATCAACAAAACAATAGGGAACAATTGAAGCCAAGTCTTCAAGCTGTATTAGGCACTTGTACAGATGGTATTTGAAAGTGGATTTCAAAATCCTAATATCGTCTGCAGATTTTAGTTCCAGAAGGTGCAAGTTGTCTTGACACGATTTGGATAGTTGTAAGGCACGGCACGACTCGCGTTCAGCAGCGTCAGGACAACAGCGATATATAAACAGCTGAGCCAATGCATTTTCTAGTACCCTTTTTATTCACTGTAAAAAAAAAAAATTCTTTGACTAAAAACCCTGGTTTTTGTGTATTTTTTGCATACATTCTTTGCATTTATGTGTATTGTTAGTGTGGTAACAATATCATTTCTGTTCTAAAATATTAATTTAAATTCAGCCTCCAATTAACATTTGTGTGGGTAATCAATTCATTTATTTCCTACGGTGGCTTAAATTCAGAATTTTTAAACAAAATCCCTTGCTGGCATATTTTTTTGAATACATTTCTGGCCCAAGCCCGCAAGGGTTTATTGGGTTGCTCACCCATTTCAGATATGATTTGCATATGGCCATGTCTGAACTGGGGTGGCAGAGTGGGCTAAAGAACGGTGATGGATCAAACCCAGATCTTTTGACTTAGTGTGAGTGTTTGATTGGTTCAGATGCTCCGTCCATCACCACCCCCTTTTGTACCGCTTTGGCCGCCATAAGTGTGGCAGGGTATGCTCAGACGTGAGTCCCTTGCTCTCTTTGCCACTGGATTCAAGCAAGCCGGGCTGAAGACGGCTGTAATGCCAGAAACCGGTCCTCGGAAGCTTGTTTTCGGTCCAGGGAAGGCATGGCTTGGCAGTTCGGGCTGGACTGTTCCTATGAGGCACAGGATCAGACTGATTTGCATATAGCCATGTCTGAACTGGGGTGGCAGAGTGGGCTAAAGAACGGTGAAGGATCAAACCCAGATCTTTTGACTAGGTGTGAGTGTTTGATTGGTTCAGATGCTCCATCCATCACCACCCCCTTTTGTACCGCTTTGGCCGCCATAAGAGTGGCAGGATATGCTCAGACGTGAGTCCCTTGCTCACTTTGCCACTGGATTCAAGCAAGCCGGGCTGAAGACGTCTGTAATGCCAGAAACCGGTCCTCGGAAGCTTGTTTCCGGTCCAGGGAAGGCATGGCTTGGCAGTTCGGGCTGGACTGTTCCCATGAGGCACAGGGTCAGACTGATTTGCATATAGCCATGTCTGAACTGGGGTGGCAGAGTGGGCTAAAGAACGGTGATGGATCAAACCCAGATCTTTTGACTGGGTGTGAGTGTTTGATTGGTTCAGATGCTCCGTCCATCACCACCCCCTTTTGTACCGCTTTGGCCGCCATAAGTGTGGCAGGGTATGCTCAGACGTGAGTCCCTTGCTCTCTTTGCCACTGGATTCAAGCAAGCCGGGCTGAAGACGGCTGTAATGCCAGAAACCGGTCCTCGGAAGCTTGTTTTCGGTCCAGGGAAGGCATGGCTTGGCAGTTCGGGCTGGACTGTTCCTATGAGGCACAGGATCAGACTGATTTGCATATAGCCATGTCTGAACTGGGGTGGCAGAGTGGGCTAAAGAACGGTGATGGATCAAACCCAGATCTTTTGACTGGGTGTGAGTGTTTGATTGGTTCAGATGCTCCGTCCATCACCACCCCCTTTTGTACCGCTTTGGCCGCCATAAGTGTGGCAGGATATGCTCAGACGTGAGTCCCTTGCTCACTTTGCCACTGGATTCAAGCAAGCCGGGCTGAAGACGGCTGTAATGCCAGAAACCGGTCCTCGGTAGCTTGTTTCTGGTCCAGCGAAGGCATGGCTTGGCAGTTCGGGCTGGACTGTTCCCATGAGGCACAGGGTCAGACTGATTTGCATAAAGCCATGTCTGAACTGGGGTGGCAGAGTGGGCTAAAGAACGGTGATGAATCAAACCCAGATCTTTTGACTGGGTGTGAGTGTTTGATTGGTTCAGATGCTCCGTCCATCACCACCCCCTTTTGTACTGCTTTGGCCGCCATAAGTATGGCAGGGTATGCTCAGACGTGAGTCCCTTGCTCACTTTGCCACTGGATTCAAGCAAGCAAGGCTGAAGACGGCTGTAATGCCAGAAACCGGTCCTCGGAAGCTTGTTTTCGGTCCAGGGAAGGCATGGCTTGGCAGTTCGGGCTGGACTGTTCCCATGAGGCACAGGGTCAGACTGATTTGCATATATTCAAAAAAATATGCCAGCAAGGGATTTTTTTAAAAATTCTGAATTTAAGCCACCGTAGGAAATAAATGAATTGATTATCCACACAAATGTTAATTGGAGGCTGAATTTAAATTAATATTTTAGAACAGAAATGATATTGTTACCACACTAACAATACACATAAATGCAAAGAATGTATGCAAAAAATACACAAAAACTAGGGTTTTTAGTCAAAGAATTATTATTTTCTTTACAGTGAATAAAAAGGGTACTAGAAAATGCATTGGGGATAAACGAGAAGCATCCTGTATACTCCTACTATAAATCTCCAAAAATAGGTCAATACTGCTAAACAATATTGATACAATGATTTCAAATCAGTAGAACAAATGAAAATCAAAGATGATAGATAAAAATCCGGCAGAATTAGACTTAATAGTCGACGTTTCGGTCTTTGGGAGTAATTTCATAAGACCATCATCAGGACTTCATTATTGTGCACTGAGAATGTTGACCCTAAAGAAAAATGCAGAGTACACTGCCTAACGGTCAGTGATGCTGGTCGAGGTCTATCAACAAAACAATAGGGAACAATTGAAGCCAAGTCTTCAAGCTGTATTAGGCACTTGTACAGATGGTATTTGAAAGTGGATTTCAAAATCCTAATATCGTCTGCAGATTTTAGTTCCAGAAGGTGCAAGTTGTCTTGACACGATTTGGATAGTTGTAAGGCACGGCACGACTCGCGTTCAGCAGCGTCAGGACAACAGCGATATATAAACAGCTGAGCCAATGCATTTTCTAGTACCCTTTTTATTCACTGTAAAAAAAATAATAATTCTTTGACTAAAAACCCTGGTTTTTGTGTATTTTTTGCATACATTCTTTGCATTTATGTGTATTGTTAGTGTGGTAACAATATCATTTCTGTTCTAAAATATTAATTTAAATTCAGCCTCCAATTAACATTTGTGTGGGTAATCAATTCATTTATTTCCTACGGTGGCTTAAATTCAGAATTTTTAAACAAAATCCCTTGCTGGCATATTTTTTTGAATACATTTCTGGCCCAAGCCCGCAAGGGTTTATTGGGTTGCTCACCCATTTCAGATTTGATTTGCATATAGCCATGTCTGAACTGGGGTGGCAGAGTGGGCTAAAGAACGGTGATGGATCAAACCCAGATCTTTTGACTGGGTGTGAGTGTTTGATTAGTTCAGATGCTCCGTCCATCACCACCCCCTTTTGTACCGCTTTGGCTGCCATAAGTGTGACAGGGTATGCTCAGACGTGAGTCCCTTGCTCACTTTGCCACTGGATTCAAGCAAGCCGGGCTGAAGACGGCTGTAATGCCAGAATCCGGTCCTCGGAAGCTTGTTTTCGGTCCAGGGAAGGCATGGCTTGGCAGTTCGGGCTGGACTGTTCCCATGAGGCACAGGGTCAGACTGATTTGCATATAGCCATGTCTGAACTGGGGTGGCAGAGTGGGCTAAAGAACGGTGATGGATCAAACCCAGATCTTTTGACTGGGTGTGAGTGTTTTATTGGTTCAGATGCTCCGTCCATCACCACCCCCTTTTGTACCGCTTTGGCCGCCATAAGTGTGGCAGGGTATGCTCAGACGTGAGTCCCTTGCCCACTTTGCCACTGGATTCAAGCAAGCCGGGCTGAAGACAGCTGTAATGCCAGAAACCAGTCCTCGGAAGCTTGTTTCCGGTCTAGGGAAGGCGTGGCTTGACAGTTCAGGCTGGATTGTTCCCATGAGGCACAGGGTCAGACTGATTTTCAATTCAGCCATGTCTGAACTGGGGTGGCAGAGTGGGCTAAAGAACGGTGATGGATCAAACCCACATCTTTTGACTGGGTGTGAGTGTTTGATTGGTTCAGATGCTCCGTCCTTCACCACCCCCTTTTGTACCGCTTTGGCCACCATAAGTGTGGCAGGGTATGCTCAGACGTGAGTCCCTTGCTCACTTTGCCACTGGATTCAAGCAAGCCGGGCTGAAGACGGCTGTAATGCCAGAAACCGGTCCTCGGAAGCTTGTTTCCGGTCCAGGGACGGCATGGCTTGGCAGTTCGGGCTGGACTGTTCCCATGAGGCACAGGGTCAGACTGATTTGCATATAGCCATGTCTGAACTGGGGGATGGCAGAGTGGGCTAAAGAACAGTGATGGATCAAACCCAGATCTTTTGACTGAGTGTGAGTGTTTGATTGGTTCAGATGCTCTGTCAATCACCACCCCCTTTAATACCGCTTTGGACGCCATAAGTGTGGCAGGGTATGCTCAGATGTGAGTCCCTTGCTCACTTTGCCACTGGATTCAAGCAAGCCGGGCTGAAGACGGCTGAAATGCCAGAAACCGGTCCTCGGAAGCTTGTTTCCGGTTCGGGGAAGGCATGGCTTGGCAGTTCGGGCTGGACTGTTCCCAAGAGGCACAGGGTCAGACTGATTTACATATAGCCATGTCTGAACTGGGGTGGCAGAGTGGGCTAAAGATTGGTGATGGATCAAACCAAGATCTTTTGACTGGGTGTGAGTGTTTGATTGGTTCAGATGCTTCGTCCATCACCACCCCCTTTTGTACCGCTTTGGCCGCCATAAGTGTGGCAGGGTATGCTCAGACGTGAGTCCCTTGCTCACCTTGCCACTGGATTCAAGCAAGCCGGGCTGAAGACGGCTGTAATGCCAGAAACCGGTCCTCGGAATCTTGTTTCCGGTCCAGGGATGGCATGGCTTGGCAGTTCAGGCTGGACTGTTCCCATGAGGCACAGGGTCAGACTGATTTGCATATAGCCATGTCTGAACTGGGTGACAGAGTGGGCTAAAGAACGGTGATGGATCAAACCCAGATCTTTTGACTGGGTGTGAGTGTTTGATTGGTTCAGATGCTCCGTCCATCACCACCCCCTTTTGTACCGCTTTGGCCGCCATAAGTGTGGCAGGGTATGCTCAGACGTGAGTACCTTGCTCACTTTGCCACTGGATTCAAGCAAGCCGAGCTGAAGACGGCTGTAATTCTAGCAACCGGTCCTCGGAAGCTTGTTTCCGGTCCAGGGAAGGCATGGCTTGGCAGTTCGGGTTGGACTGTTCCCATGAGGCACAGGGTCAGACTGATTTGCATATAACCATGTCTGAACTGGGGTGGCAGAGTGGGCTAAAGAACGGTGATGGATCAAACCCAGATCTTTTGACTGGGTGTGAGTGTTTGACTGGTTCAGATGCTCCGTCCATCACCACCCCCTTTTGTACCGCTTTGGCTGCCATAAGTGTGGCAGGGTATGCTCAGACGTGAGTCCCTTGCTCACTTTGCCACTGGATTCAAGCAAGCCGGGCTGAAGTCAATACTGCTAAACAATATTGATACAATGATTTCAAATCAGTAGAACAAATGAAAATCAAAGATGATAGATAAAAATCTGGCAGAATTAGACTTAATAGTCGACGTTTCGGTCTTTGGGAGTAATTTCATTAGACCATCATCAGGACTTCATTATTGTGCATTGAGAATGTTGACCCTAAAGAAAAATGCAGAGTACACTGCCTAACGGTCAGTGATGCTGGTCGAGGTCTATCAACAAAACAATAGGGAACAATTGAAGCCAAGTCTTCAAGCTGTATTAGGCACTTGTACAGATGGTATTTGAAAGTGGATTTCAAAATCCTAATATCGTCTGCAGATTTTAGTTCCAGAAGGTGCAAGATGTCTTGACACGATTTGGATAGTTGTAAGGCACGGCACGACTCGCGTTCAGCAGCGTCAGGACAACAGCGATATATAAACAGCTGAGCCAATGCATTTTCTAGTACCCTTTTTATTCACTGTAAAGAAAATAATAATTCTTTGACTAAAAACCCTGTTTTTTGTGTATTTTTTGCATACATTCTGTGCATTTATGTGTATTGTTAGTGTGGTAACAATATCATTTCTGTTCTAAAATATTGATTTAAATTCAGCCTCCAATTAACATTTGTGTGGGTAATCAATTCATTTATTTCCTACGGTGGCTTAAATTCAGAATTTTTAAACAAAATCCCTTGCTGGCATATTTTTTTTAATACATTTCTGGCCCAAGCCCTCAAGGGTTTATTGGGTTGCTCACCCATTTCAGATATGATTTGCATATGGCCATGTCTGAACTGGGGTGGCAGAGTGGGCTAAAGAACGGTGATGGATCAAACCCAGATCTTTTGACTTAGTGTGAGTGTTTGATTGGTTCAGATGCTCCGTCCATCACCACCCCCTTTTGTACCGCTTTGGCCGCCATAAGTGTGGCAGGGTATGCTCAGACATGAGTTCCTTGCTCACTTTGCCACTGGATTCAAGCAAGCCGGGCTGAAGACGGCTGTAATGTCAGAAACCGGTCCTCGGAAGCTTGTTTTCGATCCAGGGAAGACATAGCTTGGCAGTTCGGGCTGGACTATTCCCATGAGGCACAGGGTCAGACTGATTTGCATATAGCCATGTCTGAACTGGGGTGGCAGAGTGGGCTACAGAACGGTGATGGATCAAACCCAGATCTTTTGACTGGGTGTGAGTGTTTGATTGGTTCAGATGCTCCATCCATCACCACCCCCTTATGTACCGCTTTGGCCGCCATAAGTGTGGTAGGGTATGCTCAGACGTGAGTCCCTTGCTCACTTTGCCACTGGATTCAAGCAAGCCGGGCTGAAGACAGCTGTAATGCCAGAAACCGGTCCTCGGAAGCTTGTTTCCGGTCCAGGGAAGGCATGGCTTGGCAGTTCGGGCTGGACTGTTCCCATGAGGCACAGGGTTAGACTGATTTGCATATAGCCATGTCTGAACTGGGGTGGCAGAGTGGGCTAAAGAACGGTGATGGATCAAACCCAGATCTTTTGACTGGGTGTGAGTGTTTGATTGGTTCAGATGCTCCGTCCATCACCACCCGCTTTTGTACTGCTTTGGCCGCCATAAGTATGGCAGGGTATGCTCAGACGTGAGTCCCTTGCTCACTTTGACACTGGATTCAAGCAAGCAAGGCTGAAGACGCTGTAATGCCAGAAACCGGTCCTCGGAAGCTTGTTTTCGGTCCAGGGAAGGCATGGCTTGGCAGTTCGGGCTGGACTGTTCCCATGAGGCACAGGGTCAGACTGATTTGCATATATTCAAAAAAATATGCCAGCAAGGGATTTTTTTTTTAAATTCTGAATTTAAGCCACCCTAGGAAATAAATGAATTGATTACCCACACAAATGTTAATTGGAGGCTGAATTTAAATTAATATTTTAGAACAGAAATGATATTGTTACCACACTAACAATACACATAAATGCAAAGAATGTATGCAAAAAATACACAAAAACCAGGGTTTTTAGTCAAAGAATTATTATTTTCTTTACAGTGAATAAAAAGGGTACTAGAAAATGCATTGGGGATAAACGAGAAGCATCCTGTATACTCCTACTATAAATCTCCAAAAATAAGTCAATACTGCTAAACAATATTGATACAATGATTTCAAATCAGTAGAATAAATGAAAATCAAAGATGATAGATAAAATCCGGCAGAATTAGACTTAATAGTCGACGTTTCGGTCTTTGGGAGTAATTTCATAAGACCATCATCAGGACTTCATTATTGTGCATTGAGAATGTTGACCCTAAAGAAAAATGCAGAGTACACTGCCTAACGGTCAGTGATGCTGGTCGAGGTCTATCAACAAAACAATAGGGAACAATTGAAGCCAAGTCTTCAAGCTGTATTAGGCACTTGTACAGATGGTATTTGAAAGTGGATTTCAAAATCCTAATATCGTCTGCAGATTTTAGTTCCAGAAGGTGCAAGTTGTCTTGACACGATTTGGATAGTTGTAAGGCACGGCACGACTCGCGTTCAGCAGCGTCAGGACAACAGCGATATATAAACAGCTGAGCCAATGCATTTTCTAGTACCCTTTTTATTCACTGTAAAAAAAATAATAATTCTTTGACTAAAAACCCTGGTTTTTGTGTATTTTTTGCATACATTCTTTGCATTTATGTGTATTGTTAGTGTGGTAACAATATAATTTCTGTTCTAAAATATTAATTTAAATTCAGCCTCCAATTAACATTTGTGTGGGTAATCAATTCATTTATTTCCTACGGTGGCTTAAATTCAGAATTTTTAAACAAAATCCCTTGCTGGCATATTTTTTTGAATACATTTCTGGCCCAAGCCCGCAAGGGTTTATTGGGTTGCTCACCCATTTCAGATTTGATTTGCATATAGCCATGTCTGAACTGGGGTGGCAGAGTGGGCTAAAGAACGGTGATGGATCAAACCCAGATCTTTTGACTGGGTGTGAGTGTTTGATTAGTTCAGATGCTCCGTCCATCACCACCCCCTTTTGTACCACTTTGGCTGCCATAAGTGTGACAGGGTATGCTCAGACGTGAGTCCCTTGCTCACTTTGCCACTGGATTCAAGCAAGCCGGGCTGAAGACGGCTGTAATGCCAGAAACCGGTCCTCGGAAGCTTGTTTCCGGTCCAGGGAAGGCATGGCTTGGCAGTTCGGGCTGGACTGTTCCCATGAGGCACAGGGTCAGACTGATTTGCATATAGCCATGTCTGAACTGGGGTGGCGGAGTGGGCTAAAGAACGGTGATGGATCAAACCCAGATCTTTTGACTTAGTGTGAGTGTTTGATTGGTTCAGATGCTCCGTCCATCACCACCCCCTTTTGTACCGCTTTGGCAGCCATAAGTGTGGCAGGGTATGCTCAGACGTGAGTCCCTTGCTCTCTTTGCCACTGGATTCAAGCAAGCCGGGCTGAAGACGGCTGTAATGCCAGAAACCGGTCCTCGGAAGCTAGTTTTCGGTCCAGGGAAGGCATGGCTTGGCAGTTCGGGCTGGACTGTTCCTATGAGGCACAGGATCAGACTGATTTGCATATAGCCATGTCTGAACTGGGGTGGCAGAGTGGGCTAAAGAACGGTGAAGGATCAAACCCAGATCTTTTGACTAGGTGTGAGTGTTTGATTGGTTCAGATGCTCCATCCATCACCACCCCCTTTTGTACCGCTTTGGCCGCCATAAGAGTGGCAGGATATGCTCAGACGTGAGTCCCTTGCTCACTTTGCCACTGGATTCAAGCAAGCCGGGCTGAAGACGTCTGTAATGCCAGAAACCGGTCCTTGGAAGCTTGATTCCGGTCCAGGGAAGGCATGGCTTGGCAGTTCGGGCTGGACTGTTCCCATGAGGCACAGGGTCAGACTGATTTGCATATAGCCATGTCTGAACTGGGGTGGCAGAGTGGGCTAAAGAACGGTGATGGATCAAACCCAGATCTTTTACTGGGTGTGAGTGTTTGATTGGTTCAGATGCTCCGTCCATCACCACCCCCTTTTGTACCGCTTTGGCCGCCATAAGTGTGGCAGGATATGCTCAGACGTGAGTCCCTTGCTCACTTTGCCACTGGATTCAAGCAAGCCGGGCTGAAGACGGCTGTAATGCCAGAAACCGGTCCTCGGTAGCTTGTTTCCGGTCCAGGGAAGGCATGGCTTGGCAGTTCGGGCTGGACTGTTCCCATGAGGCACAGGGTCAGACTGATTTGCATAAAGCCATGTCTGAACTGGGGTGGCAGAGTGGGCTAAAGAACGGTGATGGATCAAACCCAGATCTTTTGACTGGGTGTGAGTGTTTTATTGGTTCAGATGCTCCGTCCATCACCACCCCCTTTTGTACCGCTTTGGCCGCCATAAGTGTGGCATGGTATGCTCAGACGTGAGTCCCTTGCTCAATTTGCCACTGGATTCAAGCAAGCCGCGCTGAAGACGGCTGTAATGCCAGAAACCGGTCCTCGGAAGCTTTTTTCCGGTCCAGGGAAGTCATGGCTTGGCAGTTCGGGCTGGACTGTTCCCATGAGGTAGAGGGTCAGACTGATTTGAATATAGCCATGTCTGAACTGGGGTGGCAGAGTTGGCTAAATAACGGTGATGGATCAAACCCTGATCTTTTGACTGGGTGTGAGTGTTTGATTGGTGCAGATGCTCCGTCCATCACCACCCCCTTTTGTACAACTTCTCATTAAAGGCGAATCCTTTACAGAGACTGACACACAAGGATGTAAGTGATCCGGTACCATGGGACAATGACTGTATGAAGGCGTTCTTAGAGTTGCGAGAGGACCTTTGTCGTGCTCCTGCACTGGGGATGCCTGATTACAACAAACCTTTTTCACTATTCTGCTGTGAGCGAGAAGGTTGTGCACTGTCAGTTTTAGTCCAAGAACATGGAGGTGTCCGTAGACCAGTTGCCTACTTTTCAGCTACTTTAGATCCAGTAGTTTCAGCGTTGCCCGGATGTCTCAAGTCCATTGCTGCAACGGGTGTCAGCCTTGAAAGGTGTGAGAGTAATGACATGGGTCATCCCTTAATTGAACATGTTCCACATTATGTTGAATTATTGATGACCAGGACCAAGACACAGCACTTGACCAATAATAGGCTTACACGCTACGAGCAGGTTATACTTGCTGCAGAGAATGGGACCCTTAGGAGGTGTTCTGTTTTGAATCCTGCCACATTGATGCCGTTGCCGAACACACTTGATGAAGATTGTGCGGACCATGATTGTCTTGATGTGACTGAGCTTTGCACCAAACCGAGACCTGACATTGTTGATGTACCATTGCCTGACCCCAATGAGATTTTCTTTGTCGATGGTTCATGCTTAAGAGACAGTGTTGGTCAATTGAGAGCAGCATTTGCTGTATGTACCATTACAGGAGCAGTTGAAGCTGCATGCCTGGAAGGAGTATACTGCGCTCAGGTGGCTGAGATCATTGCTTTGACTCATGCCTGCTTGGCAGCAGACAAAATTCAAATTACCATTTATACCGAAAGCCAGTATGGGTTTGGTGTGGTTCATGACTTCGGACAGTTATGGTCCCAGAGAGGTTACATGACATCATCTGGATCACCCATCCGAAATGGGGAGTTTGTGAGGTTGCTCCTAGAGGCCTTACAGTGCCCCAAAGCAATTGCAGTTGTTAGGTGTGCTACTGCAGACTCCAAAAATTAATTCTAAATCAGCATCAATAATTTCCCTGAAACCTCCGATTACACATTTATTCTCCAGTGGGGCCCATAACATTGCACACTTTCTATTTCTCATTTAATTCGACTTCAGGGATCGGTGAAATACACAGGAGTAATGCTGTAACATTGGCGGAGTTTCTAAACCTATTTAACTAGCCAATTATTTACATCTATAGTTTTAAGCACTTTATCATGGTTTTAACGAACAATGAATTTTATTCAGACACACCACCATAGTGGCAATGGATCTGCTAGAAAGAAAATCAGGCGTAGGAAAATTTACAAGACCAGCTTTAATATTCCATTTTCCTAATTTTATTAAAGGCAAACTTTTAATATGTCTGACATTTAGGCATTAATTAATTCTTTATTCAGTCAAAATCTTGAACTTTAATTCAGAATAATCATTTTATTTAGAGCTCGGAAAAATAGTCATTTATTTTATAAATCAGTTGAAAGTTTAGCAAAGAATAGATAGTTCCAAATTCATTCTCTCCTAACATCCCTAACTAACGCCCTCATCTTATCCTTCAGTCCTGCAAAGCAAACAAGAAATAAATCAAAGTATCTTACATCCAGGAATCGATCTGCAATCCGACGGCACTTCGACCTGAAATCAAAAGAGCGACCCTCTCTAAGCAAAGTCAGGGGGTTTTATACACTAATTTCCTAGCTTAATCTATCTAAAAAGTATCTAACATCACCAACTCGGGTTCTGATTGGACAAATTTGGGATGGGTGAGCATCTCCTCACCATTACAACATCATATTCACGGTGAATCAGCAATTTAATAAAAGGGTATTTTACCCAATTTTTCAAGAACACCTTCAACCTCCAGTGGTTCAATTTCTCTATGTAAATCTGTAATAATTGTTATATACTTCTCAAGATTTTGACTTTTATCTGGAATATAAGTACAACAATGTTGCACTTTTAAAATTCCACAGACTCCTCCCTCGTTTGCTAAAATTATATCATGGGAAAGTCGATTTTGCATTACCATAGCTCTCATAGCAACCATTTCAGTATCAACCATCGGGAATCCTCCTGCGGTGTCTGTTGACAGAAGATCAACTATTGTGGGCAACTTTCAGATTTTATTTGCATTAAACGAAATTCCCACTGCTGGTATCAGTGCTCCGAAGACATCACCTATTATTTCCATTACACTCTCTCTTCTTTTTCGACTTAAAACTTTGCCTATGTCATGCTTTCCATTAGTACCTCTATCTACATGAAAAATTTTAGGAAAGACCAAGTCCACATAACAGGTCCCGTACCAATGGTCAGGTAACTTATAGTAAGCTCTATTCCCACAGATGAAATATATACCCGGAAAAACAGGATCATCTCCTCCTTTAAATCCCCAACCCCCTATAATTCTATAAATGTCTTTGCATTGACTTGCACCCACACAATAATTATCATACATAGTATTGTCTCTTCTAATACAAAATTTCCCTAACATTGGAGTATCTATGTTTATAGCTACATTCACATTGTTATAATCAAGATTCTCATCATTAAATGTCCAGTATTTAGATTCGGCATGATTTATTTTCTCACTTCGTTTCTAAGCAACCCTTCTTTCTTCAACGATATTCAAAAATGTTTTCTCTTCAACTCTCATTTTACATGTCAAATTATTATTAAAAGCATATTCATGTGTCAACTCATCTAATTCTAAGAAATACATTCCCATCTCTTTTGCAGGTTTCCTTTTGTTCAATGCACTGTCAATTTTTTATTTTGAAAAAATGTCATCTACATTGGAATAATGATATTCCAATTTCCCAGTCTGATAAAACAAGCTTGCAATTACACTACAAGTCACTCCATATGTGAGAGGAAGGTGGTGATAGGTCACCCCTTCTGACACTGGTGCTGGCAATTTTACACAAACATAACAATCATCAACATTCATAGTTTTAATATACTCAAGTAATAACTTTGAAAATGTATTCTTTGTGTAGTCACCGATAGACTTATCCTGATGCACCTCTGGTTTTACACATGAAATTCATGAACTTTTTCTTTCTCACTTGGCTTATTTAGACTCACATTTGGTTTCAATTTCGTTAAACTACCTTGAGAACAATAGCTAAAATTCCCCATAATATTATCAATAATCCCAAGCATATAGAGCAGAATCTACACCATTTTCTAAAAATAGAACATTTTGTTTTATGATTACTGATAGCCATTTTTCTCTAACACAATTTCTTCGACCTAGCGTCACCTATGAATTATACACCACTCAATTCACTAACAGGTTTTCTTCGACCTTATGTCAATTCTATTCTAAATTATACTATAGTTAGTTTTTCTAACAGGTTTTCTTCGACCTTATGTCAACTCCGACCTCTTCTATATTTACAATATCCGTCTCACAGGACTCCAGAATTTTTACTTATTATCATATACTTTGAGCACCTACCTCTTTTCCCTAAGTTAACTTCTTTACTCACTTTTTCCAATTATCTTTGGGTAGTACAGGTTTTCTTGGCTGCTATTAACTTCAACAATGGGTGGTAGGACAATATATGTCCCCTCAGGTGATTTATACTTCTGGTTTGGTCGCCTTACTCTTTTTGGTCTTTGGATAATTTCTATTTTCTTTCCCAATGTTTCTTTCTGGCTAGTGATCTCATTCACTTGCTCTTCTGGGTCTTTTGCTCTGTTCACTAGTTTAAATTTCAATCCACCAGTTTCTTTAGGCCAATTATCTCCTTTACAGATTTTCTTAGTCTTTGGCTCTACTGTGTTATGCTCCACCCTCCAAGCTCTTTTCCTTGGGCTTTTTCTTAATGCAGTTTCATCTGCACTGTCATCAGTTTCACTTCCAGTATCTTCAACTGTATCATTGTTTATAATTTTCACAATGTCTTTGTCTTCATCAGACTCAACTTTATTTTCTGTTACTCTGTTAGGAACACCTTCATAACTGGTACTTGGAATCCCATCGTGAGTTACTTCCTCTTCCCCAGTCACAGGATTTCCGTTCCTGCTTTCAGAGTTTTCAGATTGCTCTTCAATTTTTTCTTCTTCAACAACTTTGTCTTCACTTCCTTTTGCGTCTTTACTGATGTCTGTCTTTACCAATTCTCGATCTTCAGATTGATCCTCAGAATCTGGTATCTCGACAACCTCCCTTTCACCTTCACCTTCACCTTCAGACGCAGAACTGGCTTCTGATACTTCCAGATGTCGACGTTCCTGTCAATCTTCAGTATCTGGAGTTCTTTCAGGTTCAGCTTCAGAATCAGAGTCAGTTGTACTTTCACCGTCATACGGGTATTCAGGAGCAGGCACACGAATGGTGTGGCTCGCATGCACCCACCTCTTCAGTCCAGCACACTTGACTGCAGTAGTACTGACCAAGATAACCTGGCGTGTTTTCTGCCACTGAGGTACCAAGAAATTTCTCCTGCGATGTACTTTCACTCGAACCCAGTCTCCAGGGACTAGATCATGAGCTGGATTTTTCTCTTTGGAATTTGACTAAGTTCCCACCTGGTCGAGCACAGAAGTTACCACATCAGACAGATTTTTGCAGTAATCCAGTTTGATGTCATCATTAATTGTCAACAACTTATCAACAGGTACATAGGCCTGTCTCATCACCCTGCCCATCAAAATCTCATGTGGACTTAGTCCAGTTTTCTTGTCATGAATACTTCTTAATGTCATCAGGACAAGTGGCAGAGCATCTGGCCACTTAAGTCCTGTTGCCAAACACATTTTTGCAATTCTGTTTTTAATTGTTCCATTCACCTGCTCCACTGCCCCTGAAGCCTCAGGTCTGTGAGCACAATGCAGCTTCTGGTGAATGTCCAGAGCTTCACAGATCATTTGCATGAGCTCGTTTTGGAAATGAGGTCCACGATCTGACTCAATTGTCACGGGGAATCCGAAACGTGGTATTATCTCACGTAAAAACAGTTTAGCAACAGTCAACCCATCGTTCCTTCTCGTGGGGAAATCTTCCACCCATCGGGAGAACAAACAGATTATTACAAGAATATACCTAAGCCTGTTGCATGGAGGCAACTCCACGAAATCCATCTGAACCCTTGAAAATGGACCACCCTCCCGTCCTATGGTTCCCAAACTTACAACAGTTCTCCTGTTTGAATTGAATTGTTGACATACTAAACACCTTTGGCACAAGCTTTCCTGAACTTGGGATTATACCAAGCCTGCCTAAAGAGACGAATCATGGCATCTCTACCAATGTGGGCCTGACCATTGTACATTCGGGCCATATCTGAAATCATGCTATTGGGCATTACTGGTCTTTCATGTTTGTAAACCCAAATTTCATGTTCCTCTCTTTGTCTGCATCCTGCCTTTAGCCAAATATATTTTTCTTCTGCTTCTGCCTCTTCCTGTATCTGTTTCACTTCCTGCCATGTCTCAACTACAGTGGTTAGCATTAAAGGACTCGGAACATGTTCTTTAAGCTTTTCTCGATTGATTGAAATTAGATTTTTCACACAATGCTTTGCAATTGCATCCACATAATTATTTCCACAGGTAATGTAATCCTCACTCTTTTCATGGGCTGAACATTTTACAACAGCTATTTTCTCCAGTAAATGAATTACATCTATTAGTGTTTTTACAAATTCAGCATTCCGGATAGGTGTTCCTGCAGAAGTTAAATAACCTCTTTGGGACCAAAGCTGTCCATAATCATGAACAACTTCGTAACCATATTGACTATCAGTTACTATGGTTACCTTCGCCTCTTTTCCCAATTCACATGCTCGTATCAAAGCAATCAGCTCCGCTACTTGAGCAGAATGAATTCCTTTCAGACAAGATGCTTCCAACACCTCTGCCACAGTACAAACGGCATAAGCAGCACTTAGAATACCACTCTCCATTCTCAAGCATGATCCATCCACAAACATCACAAAATCTGATTCAGGCAAAGGTTCATCTCTGATATCTGGTCTGGGTTTTGTGCAATATTCAAGAACATCCAAACATTTGGGATCAAGCTCACCTTTCACTTCTGCCTCAATGGTGTCAGGTAGCAATGTAGAGGGGTTAACGTTTACACACCTGGTAATTGTTACATTTTCAGCTCCCAAAATTATTTTCTCATATCGGGTCATTCTGCTATTGGTCATATACTGTGTTTTGGCCCTAGTGATGAGGATCTCCACAGAATGAGGTACATACACCCTCACAGGAAATCCCATCACTATTCCTTCACTTTTCTCTAAACTTACACTGGTAGCTGCTACTGCTTTCAGACAACCTGGCAAAGCTTTTGTAACAGAGTCTAAAACAGCTGAGAAATACGCAATTGGGATTCTCAATTTTCCATGTCTCTGAACCAACACTCACAATTCACATCCTTCTCGCTCACTGCAGTACAGTTCATATACCTTCTCATAATCAGGCATTCCTAATGCAGGTGCTTCAAACAGTTTCGTTTTCAGCTGTTCAAAGGCTTCCATCTCTGTTTTGGTCAAAACGATGGTGTCTCTGTAATTTGCTTTTGTCAGTCTCTGTAATGGTTTTGAAATCAATGAGAATCCACTAATCCACTGTCTACAATAGCCTACCATTTCCAAGAACATTCTCACCTGTCTTTGAGTTTTAGGTGGCTGCATTACTTGTATCATTTTGATTCTTTCTATTGTGACTTGTCTGATTCCTTCAGCAATCTTGTGACCTAAATATTGTACTTCATTTTGACAAAACTGCAATTTTGATGGAGACACTTTATGTCCCTCCTCTGCCAAATGATTAAATAATGCTACTGTGTCAATTACACATGCATCCTTTGTTTTTGATGCAACCAAAAGATCATCAATGTATTGTACTAATACAGACTCTCCAGGCATGCTCAAATTTTCTAATGATTTCTTTAGCAGCTGATTAAAAATCGATGGACTCTCAGTGTACCCTTGTGGAATTCTACACCATGCCAAGATACGATTCTGGAATCGGAACGCAAAAATTGGTTGGCTTTCTGGGTGCAATGAAACAGTAAAGAACGCATTGCACAAGTCAATCACAGTGTACCATTCTGCATCATGGGGAATTTGGTACAGAATCACTGCTGGATTCGGAACAATCGGGCAACATGGGACAACAACTTTATTAACCTTTCTAAGGTCTTGCACAATTCTAAATGTTCCGTTAGGCATTTTCAATCCCATGATTGGTGAATTACAAGGACTGCTTTCTATTTCTCTCAGTATTCCCTGCTCAATCATTTTGTCAATCACTGGAGTTATTCCTTCCATTATTTCCGCAGTCATTTTATACTGAGGAATATTTGGGTAACTTGTACCTTCCTTTACTGTGACTTTTACAGGATCAACGCCTTTCATCAATCCGATATCCTTTCCAGTGAAATCCCATACTCCTTCTTTCACTACCTCTTTCAGTTCAACAGGAATCTTTTCTCGGTCAAAAACAGGAAATAGCTTGTTCTGCTCAGCCTCAATCATGAGCATTGCCATTTTATACAAACTATCCTCATTTAGGGTTTGCAATTCTATGCCATCTGGTGAACAATATATGGCACAATTCATTTTACACAAAATATCCCTTCCTAACAAATTAACAGGACTACTATCGCACACCACAAATCGATGCATATCTTTGAAAGTTCCAATTTCTACTTCAACTGGCTTTGTCAAGGGAGTTTTTATCTGTCTATTAGCTACACCTACAACTTGGATCGATTCTCCTGAGAGTGGACGATTTTGAACTTCCAGTGATCTAACAGTAGAATGGGTAGCACCAGTGTCCACTAGGAAAGTTATTTCTACATCATTCACCTTTCCGCTCACAAATGAACCACACTGATCTACAGATATGTCAGAGGGTCTGAAGAAAAGAAGAACTCAAACAATGCACGCCTTGTGTTCCAGATGTTCACTTAAGCATGTGTGTGACAATCTAAGGTCATACCTGTAGTGGTCAACCAAGGATGCCCATCAGTCACCATACGGAACCGCCCTTCATCATTTGAGATTCCAATCAAGACCAAAATCAGGAGTGCCACTATATTTTCACAATCAAGGGTCCAGATGTATATGAAGGTACCCTTAACCGGTCAAGTGGGTCTTATTATGGTCTTGTTACTCAGTTAAGAGAATCGTAGCTCACATGATACATGCGGGACTGATGTTGCAGTGCACAAAAATAAGTGTGAACAAAATAATAAGAGAAAATGTGAATAAAAATGGATGAGAGGGTACTAATAACTTTATTCGGGCGCTACCCAAGCCTCCACTGTTAAAAAGTAGTTACTGACAGTCACTCTAATATGGACTGTCTAGATGGTTTATATATGGTCAACATGTTTCAGCAATTCTTGACACAATTGTCATTGCTTTCTTCAGGACCGTGACTAGTAATGGCTACTGCAAATAATAGTGATTAAAGAAACCAAAATTTGTGCTCAAAATCAGAACAATTACGGACATCACCTGAATTCACTAGGGGTCCGCATCGTTTCTTTCACTCTTCCAAGTCGTGTGAAACTACTACAAGGAAATAAACACATGAAACCAGAAAAAAGGGAAACACAGCGTGCAAAGTTCAGTTCATAATTTAAAAGTGTAAATTCTTGTTAAAGTCAAGTGACCATATTATGTATCACTAGCATTGTATTCGTGCATATATCTCAATATTGGCTCTAATTTCAGAAATACCAATTTGGTACAAAAAAAACATCTTACCGTACTTGTAAGAGGAAAAAACCTCACCCCACCTGGCCACGGCTCAGGGAAAGGGGAAGCACCGCTCTATAGCAAAGGAGATAAATAAACAGGAGTCTGTTATCCAAATCCCTTGCGAAATGTTTGAATTCATCTATCCTGCATCTGTACAACCTGTCAAAAGTCCATTGTCAACTTATGGGATTTAATTTCTCAAATGTTTAAAAACTCAGCTTTCGTGTTTTTAACAGTTGCTCAACAAGTAAAAGACCTGTTAACGATTGTTTACAAAGCCTGAAGGTAGCGTGTCCTCAAGCGGGTAAACATGCTCGAACGAGCAAGCGTCAATTGCACATTTAAGGATATTAGATTAGAACAAAGAAGAAAGAAAAAAATCCTTCTCCTCGCCTACCTGTCCGTCGGTACTTCACCACACGGCCGCCAAGCCGATCGGGGAGGTGCCGCGGCAGGTAGGAACAAAGGATTATAACCCCGTGCATGATTGGTCAAGGGCCGATCACGTGGTACGTTGTTTTGATGACGTGCTACAATCGATGGAAACAGGTTGCTGATTGGTTTGACAAGGATAGTTGTCAGCCAATCATCATATGAAGAGCACGATACTCCCTGGCTCAACCCTGTGTGACGTTTACAAAGTTCGTAAAATAGAACTTTATTCACAAAGACATATTCTTTGTAAACAGATCAGATGCTACATCTAAAAGGAACAGATCAAGTGTTCAAAGCGGCAGAAAGTGTATAATAAGCCGAAGTATTTACATTGCAAACACCGTTGATGGTACAGTGGGACAAAAAGGAATTTCACTTTTAACCAAAGTAACCAAAGACTGTGGAGCAGGTACGAGCAGGGGCACTTAACATTTGTCTACACTGGTAATAGTCTGGCTCGCTGAGTCAGGATATTCTATAAATTGGGGAGATGATGTGTGTGAGTGAGCCTACTAGGTACAAATAGGCGAATGATTACATTATCCGCTCGTAGACACTGTCTATCTTGAACCTTTACTTATTAAATGAGATATCACCAGATAAAGAACAGTAATTTAGACATTAAATCATAAGGCTGACCAGGGTATATCATCATTTAACCTCACACGGTTAGTTCCCAATTTGAACACCCAGTTTTGTTCTTTGAGTAAGAGATATTTGGACACATCCGCAACATGTGCTGAAATATGTGGTTTTTCAATAACTGTCCACTGGAAAGCCGTTGAAGGATGGCGTGCTTCGAGAAAATGGTTTGTCAATTTCGTGGCCTGTCTCTTACACCTGATGGTGCTCTTATGCTCAGAGATCCTGACCTTGATTTTACGGGTCGTCATGCCTATATATCTGAGGCCACAAGGACAGGTGATGAGATAAACCAGATTCTCGCTGTTGCAATTAGTGAATTTTGTTTGAATCCACGGCCTTGACGTGCCTATGTCTATTTCTGTTGTCTTCCTCGTTTGTGGGCAAGCTTGGCACGTACCACAGGGATGATGACCAGTTACGGGTGGAAGGTCCCAGAGAGCACCCAGGGCCCTGGGTCTCTCGTCACGTGGTCGAGTGTGGACCAATCGGTCCCTGAGATTGGGGCCCCTTTTGAACGAGAACAGTGGACTCTGAATAGAGACATGATCAGAGTTGAGAATAGACCAATGCCTTTTGACCATTTTCTGTATGCTGTTTGATAGGGTTCCAAAAGTTGTTAAAAAAGTGAGCCTCTCCAAAGGAGGTTTTTGGACACAAGGTTCAAGGAGAGTCAGCCTATTGTTATTCCGGGCACGCTTCAATGAACGGTGTACCAGTATCGATGGATATTTCCTAGAGATCAATTGATCCTTCAGGGCCAGAGAATGTGTTTTAAAAGCCACAGAGTTTGAACAGTTCCTCTGGACCCGTAAAAACTGTCCATAAGGCAAATTCTCCCGTAGAGATTTAGGGTGGTGGCTGTCAAAGCATAATAAGGAGTTTTTCGCCAAAGCTTTCCTGTACAGCTCTGATTGCAATCCCTCCGGAGTTGCTGTGATGAATAAATCCAGAAAAGCTAGTTGGTCGCCACCTACTTCAATTGTGAAGCGTAGGAAATCGTTTCTGTTGTTTAGCCAAACCAGGAAGTCATTACAACTCTCTTTTGTGCCCCGCCATACCACTAGGACATCATCGATGTACCTTTTCCATATTTTAATACAATCGATGAAAGGATTTGTGGTAACCAGTATGTGCTCCTGTTCAAAAGAATGGACATAGAGATTTGCCAAACTGGGAGCGTAAACGCTCCCCATCCTGGTACCTGATGTCTGGAGGTACATCGAGTTCTCAAATTGAAAAAAATTGTGTTTCATTGCCAAGGTGGCACAGGCCATGATGAAACTTGGTGGTGTAATGCTGTCTAGGTCTCTTGATTGTAGCAGAAGCTGTATGACTTTAAGAGTCTCGTCCTGTGGAATTGATGTATATAATGCTTCTACATCGAAAGAGACGAGAAGATCACTGGTAGCATCAAAATCAATTTCCGGCAACAGACGTAAGACGTCAGTTGTGTCCTTTAAATAGGTAGGCATCTCTTGAACCATAGGGTGCAGAAAATGATCAACAAATGTTGATAAAGGTTCAAGGATGGAACCGATGCCCAAAATAATTGGGCGACCCGGAGGTGGTCTCTGCTTCTTATGCACCTTGGGTAGGGCATAAAAATATGGAGTGACAGGGTGCATGGTACACAGAAAGGTAACCTCCTGTGGCGTGATCCATCCTTCGGACAGCGCTTCTTCAGTCATACCTGCAATAGTGGTTTTCAGTTCCTGAGTAGGATCAGTCTCCAGGAGGCGGTAAGATCTCACATCGCCCAACTGACGTAGACATTCAGTCCGATAAGTGCTAGTGTCCAACAGTACAATCGCACCACCCTTGTCTGCCGGTTTTATCGTGAGTTCCTTATCCATGGTCAAAGTTTTGAGAGCCAATTGTTCCTCTCTGGAAAAGTTGTTGTAAAACACGTTCTCTTGATGTACAAATAGATCCTCAACACTCTTCTCAATTGCCTGCTCGAAGGCCAAAACCTTCGGAGGCATCGAGTGAGAAGGTGGGTAGAAAGTAGATATATTCTTCAACCCTGTGTTAGTGTCTCTACTGTCTTGTGATTCAAGTTCTTGTTTATTTGCAAAAAAGAAATGTAATCTTATCTTGCGTAGAAATCTAGAATGAGGCAAGATACTTGTCCTAAAAAAATCTCACACACGAACAATCCTCCATGGTACTGTGATGGCAAAATACCTACGTAATGACTGTGCACCCACTGGGTTAATTGTGACCAATGCCCCGAGACTGTTCCTTACAGATAAGGAATTCCTAAAAAGCTGGTCACTCATCGCTTGGCGATGCACTAGGGACTGGCTTATACTCATCATACAGACCTCCAAGAGAATTGCAGATACGATACTTGTTGAGATCCAGGTTCTAGAATCCCAAATTAAAGCCACCCTTTCCAGTAAAGCCTTTCAGAAGAATCTAGATGAGGCTAATAAAATAACAGGGAGTTTAAAGAATTCACCGTGTCTGTGAAGATTGAGAAATTCAGAAAAGATCTGGATAAATTTAAATTCGACAAGGTTTATCCCTACACCAGCGACACATACACCCCACCTGACTTTTCTGCGAATGGGCGCAAAACAGGATCTAGCTATGGGACATCGAGCTCTGATGAAAACACATCAGGTAGCGATACTGGCTCCACTAATCAGGGATCTCGAGCTAGAGGTCGAGGAAAAAGAAACTTTAGAAACAACTGGAGAAGGAACCAACAGAACCAAACACAAGCATGGTGGCCACCAAATCCGTGGCAATTCGGAGGCCCGCCTTTTCATCCTCAGATGGGATATCAACCCATGGGCCCTTTTCAACCACACATGGGACCTTTTCCACCACAATATCCCACAAATTTTGGAGGACAGCCTTTTTTAGGCGGAGGTCGGGGACGGTCCCGAGGCAGAAGAAGAGGCCAACAGCAACCATAGGTGCACTACAGCCCGCCAGCAACATCAGCGAGGAACCTGAGGAGCACGACCTCGAAGAACAAGGAACAAGCATCAACCAGCCTGGAACCAGCCTTGTGATCAACTTGAGCCAACACACTTTGACACCTATTGAAGAGAAGGCTCTTAATAGAGGTTTAGGTTTTGTGCCTACACACATGAATGACCATTTTGAAACACGACTCGAACTGTCTAGATTTCTACGCAAGATAAGATTACATTTCTTTTTTGCAAATAAACAAGAACTTGAATCACAAGACAGTAGAGACACTAACACAGGGTTGAAGAATAAATCTACTTTCTACCCACCTTCTCACTCGATGCCTCCGAAGGTTTTGGCCTCCGAGCAGGCAATTGAGAAGAGTGTTGAGGATCTATTTGTACATCAAGAGAACGTGTTTTACAACAACTTTTCCAGAGAGGAACAATTGGCTCTCAAAACTTTGACCATGGATAAGGAACTCACGATAAACCCGGCAGACAAGGGTGGTGCGATTGTACTGTTGGACACTAGCACTTATCGGACTGAATGTCTACGTCAGTTGGGCGATGTGAGATCTTACCGCCTCCTGGAGACTGATCCTACTCAGGAACTGAAAACCACTATTGCAGGTATGACTGAAGAAGCGCTGTCCGAAGGATGGATCACGCCGCAGGAGGTTACCTTTCTGTGTACCATACACCCTGTCACTCCATATTTTTATGCCCTACCCAAGGTGCATAAGAAGCAGAGACCACCTCCGGGTCGCCCAATTATTTCGGGCATCGGTTCCATCCTTGAACCTTTATCAACATTTGTTGATCATTTTCTGCGCCCTATGGTTCAAGAGATGCCTACCTATTTAAAGGACACAACTGACGTCTTACGTCTGTTGCCGGAAATTGATTTTGATGCTACCAGTGATCTTCTCGTCTCTTTCGATGTAGAAGCATTATATACATCAATTCCACAGGACGAGACTCTTGAAGTCATACAGCTTCTGCTACAATCAAGAGACCTAGACAGCATTACACCACCAAGTTTCATCATGGCCTGTGCCACCTTGGCAATGAAACACAATTTTTTTCAATTTGAGAACTCGATGTACCTCCAGACGTCAGGTACCAGTATGGGGAGCGTTTACGCTCCCAGTTTGGCAAATCTCTATGTCCATTCTTTTGAACAGGAGCACATACTGGTTACCACAAATCCTTTCATCGATTGTATTAAAATATGGAAAAGGTACATCGATGATGTCCTAGTGGTATGGCGGGGCACAAAAGAGAGTTGTAATGACTTCCTGGTTTGGCTAAACAACAGAAACGATTTCCTACGCTTCACAATTGAAGTAGGTGGCGACCAACTAGCTTTTCTGGATTTATTCATCACAGCAACTCCGGAGGGATTGCAATCAGAGCTGTACAGGAAACCTTTGGCGAAAAACTCCTTATTATGCTTTGACAGCCACCACCCTAAATCTCTACGGGAGAATTTGCCTTATGGACAGTTTTTACGGGTCCAGAGGAACTGTTCAAACTCTGTGGCTTTTAAAACACATTCTCTGGCCCTGAAGGATCAATTGATCTCTAGGAAATACCCATCGAGACTGGTACACCGTTCATTGAAGCGTGCCCGGAATAACAATAGGCTGGCTCTCCTTGAACCTTCTATCCAAAAACCTCCTTTGGAGAGGCTCACTTTTGTAACAACTTTTGGAACCCTATCAAACAGCATACAGAAAGTGGTCAAAAGACATTGGTCTATTCTCAACTCTGATCATGTCTCTATTCAGAGTCCACTGTTCTCGTTCAAAAGGGGCCCCAATCTCAGGGACCGATTGGTCCACACTCGACCACGTGACGAGAGACCCAGGGCCCTGGGTGCTCTCTGGGACCTTCCACCCGTAACTGGTCATCATCCCTGTGGTACGTGCCAAGCTTGCCCACAAACGAGGAAGACAACAGAAATAGACATAGGCACGTCAAGGCTGTGGATTCAAACAAAATTCACTAATTGCAACAGCGAGAATCTAGTTTATCTCATCACCTGTCCTTGTGGCCTCAGATATATAGGCATGACGACCCGTAAAATCAAGGTCAGGATCTCTGAGCATAAGAGCACCATTAGGTGTAAGAGACAGGCCACGAAATTGACAAACCATTTTCTTGAAGCACGCCATCCTTCAACGGCTTTCCAGTGGACAGTTATTGAAAAACCACATATTCCAGCACATGTTGCGGATGTGTCCAAATATCTCTTACTCAAAGAACAAAAATGGGTGTTCAAATTGGGAACTAACCGTGTGGGGTTAAATGATGATATACCCTGGTCAGCCTTATGATTTAATGTCTAAATTACTGTTCTTTATCTGGTGATATCTCATTTAATAAGTAAAGGGTGGAGTTCAAGATAGACAGTGTCTACGAGCGGATAATGTAATCATTCACCTATTTGTACCTAGTAGGCTCACTCACACACATCATCTCCCCAATTTATAGAATATCCTGACTCAGCGAGCCAGACTATTACCAGTGTAGACAAATGTTAAATGCCCCTGCTCGTACCTGCTCCATGGTCTTTGGTTACTTTGGTTAAAAGTGAAATTCCTTTTTGTCTCACTGTACCATGGACGGTGTTTGCAATGTAAATACTTCGGTCGGCTTATTATACACTTTCTGCCGCTTTGAACACTTGATCTGTTCCTTTTAGATGTAGCATCTGATCTGTTTACAAAGAATATGTCTTTGTGAATAAAGTTCTATTTTACGAACTTTGTAAACGTCACACAGGGTTGAGCCAGGGAGTATCGCGCTCTTCATATGATGATTGGCTGACAACTATCCTTGTCAAACCAATCAGCAACCTGTTTCCATCGATTGTAGCACGTCATCAAAACAACGTACCATGTGATCGGCCCTTGACCAATCATGGGGTTATAATCCCTTGTTCCTCCCTGCCGCGGCACCTCCCCGATCGGCTTGGGTGCCGTGTGGTGAAGTACCGACGGACAGGTAGGCGAGGAGATGGATTTTTTTCTTTCTTCTTTGTTCTAATCTAATATCCTTAAATGTGCAATTGACGCTTGCTCGTTCGAGCATGTTTAGCCGCTTGAGGACACGCTACCTTCAGGCTTTGTAAACTATCATTAACAGGTCTTTTACTTATTGAGCAACTGTTAAAAACACGAAAGCTGAGTTTTTAAACATTTGAGAAATTAAATCCCATAAGTTGACAATGGACTTTTGACAGGTTGTATAGACGCAGGATAGATGAATTCAAACATTTCGCAAGGGATTTGGATAACAGACTCCTGTTTATTTATCTCCTTTGCTATAGAGCGGTGCTTCCCCTTTCCCTGAGCCGTGGCCAGGTGGGGTGAGGTTTTTCCTCTTACAAGTACGGTAAGATGGTTTTTTTGTACCAAATTGGTATTTCTGAAATTAGAGCCAATATTGAGATATATGCACGAATACAATGCTAGTGATACATAATATGGTCACTTGACTTTAACAAGAATTTACACTTTTAAATTATGAACTGAACTTTGCACGCTGTGTTTCCCTTTTTTCTGGTTTCATGTGTTTATTTCCTTGTAGTAGTTTCACACGACTTGGAAGAGTGAAACGATGCAGACCCCTAGTGAATTCAGGTGATGTCCGTAATTGTTCTGATTTTGAGCACAAATTTTGGTTTCTTTAATCACTATTATTTGCAGTAGCCATTACTAGTCACGGTCATGAAGAAAGCAATGACAATTGTGTCAAGAATTGCTGAAACATGTTGACCATATATAAACCATCTAGACAGTCCATATTAGAGTGACTGTCAGTAACTACTTTTTAACAGTGGAGGCTTGGGTAGCACCCGAATAAAGTTATTAGTACCCTCTCATCCATTTTTAATCACATTTTCTCTTATTATTTTGTTCACACTTATTTTTGTGCACTGCAAAATCAGTCCCGCATGTAGCATGTGTGCTACGATTCTCTTAACTGAGTAACAAGACCATAATAAGACTCACTTGACCGGTTAAGGGTACCTTTATATACATCTGGACCCTTGATTGTGAAAATATAGTGGCACTCCTGATTTTGGTCTTGATTGGAATCCCAAATGATGAAGGGCGGTTCCGTATGGTGACTGATGGGCATCCTTGGTTGACCACTACAGGTATGACCTTAGATTGTCACACACATGCTTAAGTGAACATCTGGAACACAAGGCATGCATTGTTTGAGTTCTTCTTTTCTTCAGACCCTCTGACATATCTGTTGTTAAAAGTATCTGGGGAATCTGTCAGAACTTGGTCTTATAAAATCCCTCTGGTCCTAAACTAACTGTATTTGCCACACTGATCTACCTCAAGAGTGGCTCCAAGCACACACTCTTCTTCCTCTCTCAGGCACCGTCAGAAACTTTCATCCAACTCACTACCACCCTCCTCTTGTAACCGATACTGAGGACACGCATTCACTGTTTGTGGTCTTTTTACCTGCTCACCTCTGCTGAATCCTGTCTCTGCACTGTATCTCTGCTGGTTTACACTGTGTGGCAGTGGCGGTTGTGGCACCTGACTTTCCTGATTTGCTATCTGCTGTTGTTGTGGTTGTTGTTGATTTACCTCAAACTGCACCTGTGGATTCAATGATGTATTTTCCACGGATCACTGAAATATTATCGACGGTCACATTATCGACTTGCTAAAATATCGTTGAAAAATTATCGACGACAAAAATATCGACTTTGTATACTTATTACACCAACTACAAAAATATTGAGTCAAAAATATCGACTCTTTAGAATATCGAGTACATAAATATCGCCTTAATAAATATCGACTACAAAGATATCATTTTTAATGAAATTACCCCTAACACTACAAAAATATCGACTACTAAAATATAGAGTACAAAAATATCGTTTCAAATAAAATATCGAGTTCTTTTTTGTACCCTTTCATGTCTAAAATACCATATTAATCGTCAATACAAGTCATTACTCTATACAAAAAACATTTTACATATAATACCTGTTACTTTTATAACATTCCTATTTATCTACATTTGCTATACATTCTATTAAATGCGTTCTATCATTTGAAAAATATTCTTTACATTTAACTAACATTTTCATTATATTTTTTTCACCTACACATCTATTTTATTTAATAACTAACCTGCTTTAATGCGGAAATCACCACATACCACCATTCTCACATCAACAAACACACCAATTAACAAAAAAAAATTCAAACTAGCCTATACAATGCTTCATTTCATCCTACAACCAATCAAATCAAAGCACACAAAATACACATACTATAAAAGGGATACATGCATTCTACCATTTGTTGCTGCTAACTCTATAGAAAGAAGATGCCAACACTCTGAAGATTTTGTTCCTGAACAAACATCTTTAAAGATCCAGCTCACTAGCTAATTATTCAAGTAAGTTACAGTACATTATTTAGAAATCTAAATTAGTAGTCTACTATTTTACTTATATCTCCTAACTCTTGCACTTATTTAATTTTTATCTCCTCCTACATTTCTGATAGAAACTACTCCAAATAAATTCCTAATACATGCTCCTATTTCTTCACCTGGAAAATCAGATAGTAAGTATATATTAATGCTCTGTTATACACCAACTGCTGTTTTTAAACACTATTTCACAAGATTCATTCTTTATTTTAAACATTTTATTCACAGATATTCTGAGATTTTCCTATTTCAACACTACAAATGTATAAAACTACACTAATTAAACATGTAAGTATATATGTTTTTGTTAGTAAACACCCAATATTAAAAATGCTATTTTCTAAACAACATATCTTGCATATTACATCTTCCCTACAGATCCAATAAAAACATCCAACATCAACCATACCAAAAGACAAGACTACCCTTGTAAAAAATGTAAGTATACTTGTAATTTGTCTAAAACTTCCGAAAAAAACGAAAACTATGTTCTTAACACCATGTTATTTATTTTATATTTCCTCTAAAGATATTCTGAATACATCATACATCTATTCTACCTACAGCAAACAAAACTACTTATTTAGAAGTTTGTATACTTTTAAATATTTCCAATTTCCCAACGGTTCCAAATATTATTTATAATATTTTACATTTATTTATTCTATCTTCTCTACAGATCTGAACTTTACTACCTTGATGTACTCCACCAAATACTACAACTCAACTATTTAAACAAGTAAGTATATGTAATGTTTACATCAAATGTACTACTAAGCAAAATAGAAAACTGCTTTTTCCTAGGAAAAACGTTTGTTATGTGTAAACATTAACTTAGCATTTCTATATTTTCATACCAACAGTAAATAAAGAAATACATACAAGAAAATCCTTCAAAATACAGTTCTGCATTTCTGATTACTACTTTTAGTAACTGTAAGTATAAATACATCATTAATTATGTTTGCACCACAAAGTGAAATATATGTTTTTTGATTTTGTTTCTTTCTACTCTTTCCTAGAACAAGTAAAACAAAATGACAGAAGGTGCAGAATTTGTAATGTCACAGAAAAATAAATTACTGTTATGTTATATGGGTTATGTTTATAATCAGGAAAGACAAAGTGGTAGAAAAGTTTTCTGGAAATGTACCAAATATTACTCAAACAAATGTTATGGAAGGGCTACTACTGAGGAAACTAATGTGTTATTTACCAGGGAACACAATCATCCCCCCAATGTCACAGAAATTGAAATAAGAGATGCTTTAGAAAGTATAAAAATTGCTAGCACACAAAGTGATAAACCAACAACACAAATCCTTAAAGAAGAACTGTTAAAAGTCCCAGCCCATGCTTCAGGTCAACTACCCTCTATTGACTCCCTTAAACGCACAATTGCATACACTAAAAGACTCACTACCACAACCCAACCCAACCCTACTACTTTTGAGGAAATTATTATTTCACCTGAAATGTGCATCACACACAATAAAGACAAATTTATCCTTTTTGACAATGAAAGCAGTACAAACAGAATCATAATGTTTGCAACTGCAAGTAATTTAAGAAAAATCCAACAGTGTCCCCAATGGATGATGGATGGAACATTTAAACCATGCCCAAAACCTTTTTATCAACTATATTCCATCCACGGTTTATACCATAACTATAACATCCCTTTCATTTACTGTTTGCTACCTAACAAACAGCAAAACACTTATACAGAAATATTACATGTTCTCAAAAATGAAATCAATAATTATTTTCCACAAAAAATAATTATTGATTTCGAATTAGCTATGATTAATAGCATTTTGAAAACATTTCCCCACACAGCAATCCAGGGTTGCTACTATCATTTCAATCAGAGCATATGGAGACATCTCCAGAAATCAACTTTAAGTATTCTATACTCAACAGATAGCACCTTTGCCTATCAAATTAAAAAATTGATAGCACTGGCCTACGTTCCTGTTACCGATGTAGCGGAACACTATAATTTATTAATTGACAGCACATATTACAAGAGGAATGAAGATAAACTAACCCCATTACTGGACTATTTCGAAGATACTTGGGTGGGAAGGTTGCACAGATCTGGACATCGACGCCAACCCAAATTCCAAATCCCTTGGTGGAATGTCTATCTTAGTACTTTAAACCAAGAGGCTAAAACAAACAACAGTGTAGAAGGGTGGCATAATGCTTTCCAAGCTACCACAAGCAGAGCCAAACCCACATTCCATAACCTACTAGAAGCTTTGAAAAAAGAACAAAGCTATCAAGAACTAAGAATGGAACAATCTGTGACCCAAATTGGTCCAAAACTAACTAAACAAACTAAACAAATGTTCCGACTACTGCAAAGTCAAGTCACACTATATCCTACAACTAGAGGATTAGAATACCTGTCAATAATAGCTAAAAGCCTACTATAAAAATGTCTACAAAATATACTAATGTCTTCTTACAATAATGGTAAATATAAAAATCATAAACATTTCTAAACAATTATAAATAATACATATTTGTTTAAGAAACTTATCAAAATTTGGGACATTATTTCTGAACAAATATGCAATATTTATAATTACATCACACATACACATTACATAAATATCGACATTTCCCACCCAATAAAAAAAGTACTTTAAATACTTACAATTTTTGTAGATGAAAAAGACGTAATGAAGCAAAATACAATCCATACAATCCATTGCAATGTAGGACAATTCCAATATGGGAAACCCTCAAAAACCCGAAAATTATGTAAAAATGAAATAAACACTCCAGGAAATCCCGAAAACAGTAGTGTGGACACTTTAGTATTTAAAGTGATATACACACAACTTTTAAAAAACGGTCACGCATATCATTGTATCAATCCAATACGAAACCCTCCAAAAACCCGAAAAATGTTTCAAAAATTTAAAATCCGCTCCTGGCAAACACGAAAAATAGGAGATACATGTCAAAATATAACCATAATAAGTCATACATTAGTTTCTCCGGAAAAAAACACGCTTCCTTCCATGTAGTTTTCATGCGAGGAACCGGAACCTGTAAAAAAACATACATAACGAAACCCACCCACAAATAGCCCATAACATTTGTAAATACACTCACAATTAACATTAACCATGTAAGAAGACATTTCCTAACACTTAAAATAACACTAGAACTAAAACATACACGACGCATCTATAACGACGACATTTCACCTAAACGCTACATAAACAATTCATACATACACACAAAAACACTACACAGTTCGAATATACCCTCAAACATTATCACTCAGTTATAAATTGTATGTAAAATTAACCTTACCTCTCTCCACGCGAAGCAACTCCCAACCGCGAGCTTCTCAAGTCCTGAATGAAGCGCAATAACCTTACGCGGTAAAAAAGTAGTCCCCTTAAACCATTTTTGAAAAGGTATCATAGAAAATACAATGTTATAGTAAAAAAATATAATACATACACATTGTTATTTTAACAAATTAATACACTAGACTCATTATAATTTAAACTGTTTAAAAAATATAAATATATTTCATATTAATTAATATATAGTAATTATTATATATTAATAATATTAAAAAATTTATGTAACACTTGAAATAATATATGTAAATAATTTCTTATTGTGTACATTTATTGGAATAACTTTGTGTTTGTTTATAACTAAACATTATAATTGTTTATGTAATAATTAATAATAATAAATATTATAACTTATTTATTGTTATTAATAAAAAAAATATAACCATTTAATATATAAACAATGCCCTGAAATAATGTATTTTTATTTCTCTGAATGTATGTTTTTCAGAAAAGAAGAGATAAATGATTATGTTTAGTAATTAATAATAATAATAATAAATATATTTGTTATTATTTTTATTAATTATTACAAAATGTTTTATAATAATTTCTAAGTATTATAAAAGTATATAATTGCATAAATAATCTTTTGCCAATACCAGATATTATTATTAAACATATTCTTCCCCTATACAGTTATAAAGTTTACAACATAATATATTTATATGTTTCATTTAAAAACAACATTGTCTGAAATATGTACCAAAAAATGTCTTAATTTGTATTTCCATATCTTGAGCAAATATAATAATTGTCATGTTACTTTATAAAAATGTAAATTTAAAAAATAAATATTTAATAATATTAATATATAATATTAACATTATTAAATATAAATGGAAGAAGCTGAAAAAAACCTGTTTTTTATTTATTTCAATATAAATACTTGTTACTCAAAGTTAATGATGATAAATATGTTTATTTACAGAAAAAATGTTGTTAAATAATTTTGTGTGATAATTTACAACATGTACATAAATGATAATGTGTTATTCTGCAAATACTACATTTCAAAAAAAAAATGTTCTTTTTGATTGTGATTGTATTGTAGTACATATAAAAAAAAGAATTTAATAAAGTTTTGTGAAAACATCTATTTTGCAATATTTTGTAATATAATAACACGGTAATGTACAATTATATGCAAATGTGCTGGACACTGACCAATTAATATTTACTATTGCTACTCCAGTCAAGCTAATATCATGGAAGGTGCTGGACACTGACCAATAATTATTTACTATTCCTACTCCAGTCAAGCTAATATCAGGGAAGGTGCTGGATAGTGACCAATGATTAATTACTATTCCAACTCCAGTCTAGCTAATATCAGGGAAGGTGCTGGACTCAGAAAAAAATTATATTCCTATTCCAACTCCAGTGTAGCTAATATCAGGGAAGGTGCTGGACACAGAACAATTATTAATTACTATTCCTACTCCAGTCAAGCTAATATCAAGGAAGGTGCTGGACACTGACCAATTAATAATTGCTATTCATACTCCAGTCAAACTATTATCAGGGAAGTTGCTGGACACTGACCGATTATTATTTACTATTCCTACTCCAGTCAAACTAATATCAGGAAAGGTGCTGGACACTGACCATGTATAAATTAGAATTGCTACTTTAGTATAATGTTATTGTATAAAATTTTGTCAAATAATTATATCTTTTTTATTAATTTTATTTACATTTATTTTTATTATATTGTTTGCAGAGTAGTACTAAATTTATTTTTTGCAGAAAAATTTGCAACTTTTTGTCACTAAAATGTATTCAATTATTTTTAATATTTATATTATTTTTTTGCACACTTTATATTCCTAATACTAATATTATGTTGAATGTATGACATAATATCCACAAACCAAATATCTACATACAAAAATATCGTCACAAAAATATCTAAATCAAAAATATCGGAGTCATATCTTCATAAAGGTAAGTACAAAAATATAGAAAAAATAATATCGTAGTACAAAAATTTCGAATTTAAAAATATCGTATTTTTAAAAGTATTATTAATAATGTAAAAATAATTGTAAAATACATAAAATTTTACAAATATTAAATAAAAACATTAAAACATATTTAAAAAATTAAAACTAATACATATACATTTAAAATAAATTAAAAACTTAATAATTTAATGTAATTTTTATTTTTTTAATTTCATTTCATTGATTTAATATAAATTTATTTTATATTTACCCTGTACGCCTGTACCCCAAAAACCCAATACTGACCCTGATCCCTAAAAATATCCCTGTACCCCAAAAACCCAAAACTGACCCTGAACCCTAAAAATACCCCTTTATCCAAAAACCCAAAACTGACCCTGAACCCTAAAAATACCCCTTTACCCAAAAACACAAAACTGACCCTGAACCCTAAAAATACCCCTTTACCCAAAAACTGAAAAACTGACCCTGAACCCAAAAAATACCCCTTTACCCAAGAACTGAAAACTGACCCTGAACCCTAAAAATACCCCTTTACCCAAAAACTGAAAACTGACCCTGAACCCAAAAATATACCCCTTTACCCAAGAACTGAAAACTGACCCTGAACCCTAAAAATACCCCTTTACCCAAGAACTGAAAACTGACCCTGAACCCTAAAAATACCCCTTTACCCAAAAACTGAAAACTGACCCTAAACCCAAAAATATACCCCTTTACCCAAGAACTGAAAACTGACCCTGAACCCTAAAAATACCCCTTTACCCAAGAACTGAAAACTGACCCTGAACCCTAAAAATACCCCTTTACCCAAGAACAGAAAACTGACCCTGAACCATAAAAATACCCCTTTACCCAAAAACTGAAACTTACCCTGAACCCTAAAAATACCCCTTTACCCAAAAACTGAAAACTGACCCTGAACCCAAAAATATCCCCCTTTACCCAAGAACAGAAAACTGACCCTGAACCCTATAAATACCCCTTTACCCAAGAACTTAAAACTGACCCTGAACCCTAAAAAATACCCCTTTACCCAAAACCCCAAAACTTACCCTGAACCCTAAAAATACCCCTTTACCTAAAGACTGAAAACTGACCCTGAACACTAAAAATACCCCTTTACCCAAAAACCCCAAACTGACCCTGAACCCTAAAAATACCCCTTTACCCAAAAACCCAAAACTGACCCTGAACCCTAAAAATACTCCTTTACCCAAAATTAATTAATATTATTTAATTACCAATTAATTATTAATTAACAATAACAAAGATGTTAATATATTAGCACATTAGTTGTAATTAATTTAATGTAATAATTAATATTATTTTTTTACCCAAAAACTGAAAACTTACCCTGAACCCTAAAAATACCCCTTTACCCAAAAACTGAAAACTGACCCTGAACCCAAAAATATACCCCTTTACCCAAGAAAAGAAAAATGACCCTGAACCCTATAAATACCCCTTTACCCAAGAACTTAAAACTGACCCTGAACCCTAAAAAATACCCCTTTACCCAAAAACCCCAAACTGACCCTGAACCCTAAAAATACCCCTTTACCTAAAGACTGAAAACTGACCCTGAACACTAAAAATACCCCTTTACCCAAAAACCCAAAACTGACCCTGAACCCTAAAAATACCCCTTTACCCAAAAACCCAAAACTGACCCTGAACCCTAAAAATACCCCTTTACCCAAAAACCCAAAACTGACCCTGAACCCTAAAAATACTCCTTTACCCAAAATTAATCAATATTATTTAATTACCAATTAATTATTAATTAACAATAACAAAGATGTTAATATATTAGCACATTAGCTGTAATTAATTTAATGTAATAATTAATATTATTTTTTCCCAATTAATTAATTAACAATAACAAAATATTATATATAAATAAATTACTCTAATTAATGTTATTAACTAATTAATATTAATTAATTACCAATTAATTACTAATAAAAAATGTGTACAAAATTATATTAATTAATTAACTAATTAATATTAATTATTTACCAATTAATTAATAATTAAAAATATTTACAAACATATATTAATTAATTATTTATTTTAAATTACTCCCCACCCTTATCCCCTATTAACCCAACATCCCGCTCCTAAACATTAACTACAATTTATAACAATAACAAAGAAGTTAATATATTAGCACATTAGCTGTAATTAATTTAATGTAATAATTAATATTATTTTTTCCCAATTAATTATTTAACAATAACAAAATATTATATATATAAAATTACTCTATTTAATGTAATAAACTAATTAATATTAATTAATTACCAATTAATTACTAATAAAAAATATGTACAAAATTATATTAATTAATTAACTAATTAGTATTAATTATTTACCAATTAATTAATAATTATAAATATTTACAAACATATATTAATTAATTATTTATTTTAAATTACTCCCCACCCTTATCCCCTATTAACCCAACATCCCGCTCCTAAACATTAACTACAATTTATATTACTATTAATACATTTATTTATTTTTTTACCTTTTTTCTACATATTATCGATATTTTTTACTTTGACTATTTATCGATATTTTGTCTTGTCGATTTTTTTGAGTCGATATTTTTGCACTCAATATTTTTTTATCATTATTTTAATCGATATTTTTCCCAACGATATTTTTGTTATCGATATTTTATTATTGTCGATATTTTTAACTCGATAATTTAACCCTGGGCGTAGTTCGCGGAGCCGCACTACGCGGAGCTCCGCGAAGACGTACTTGCACTCCGCGAGCTACGCGTAGTTCCGCGGACATGCGTAGTTGCTTGCTAGACCCGTTCGCGCGCCGTTTTTTGTCTTCGGGAGCGCGGTGCGCGTGTTCGGGGCGCTGCCTGCATGCTCGAGATAGCTAGCGCGCTAAGTTACTCAAGAGGTTTGTCCCGCCCGCTTGCGTTCCCTTATTTCCTGTTCCGGGTCACAAGTAACGTGTTCGCGTTGTGTTAGACATGTTCGGGAACTCATCTTCTCGTTCGCACTGCTAAAGTGCGTGATCGCGTCAAATATCGCGCGAACCTACCCCGGCGGTCGCGACGGGCGGAGCCATCTTGGATTTCACACTCTGGCTATGGTTTTGGGCCTACTTTAGCATCTAACTCCTATCTCTTCAATCCTGGTATTTTCACTCACTTTTTCAAACTTTCTTTACTTATTACCTATCTCTCTCTGTGCCTAGGTTTATATTTTTCATTTTATTTTTACTTTTACAACTTTTTTGCAACTTTTCTCTTGTTTTATATTACTTCCTTCTTTTACCTTGCTTCTTCCTTCCCCTACCTTTTTGTCTTCAACTTTTCTTCTCCCCTTCACCCAGAACCATGGTGAAGGGTGCCAGCAGCATCGGCGGCTCAAAGGGCAAGGCGGCTGTGCCGAAAAAAACCCAGCTGCCTTGCGGCAGAATGCGCCCGCAGGAGTGACGCCCCGCCAACTTTTTGGGGAGGAGGAGGTGGCTGCCCTGGTCTTTTTTATCCAACGCCACCTCCCCTTGACTTTGGCAGCAGGCGGCAGGCCCGGCTCCGGCTACCAGCGCATTGAAGAGCGTCTCCGGCGGTGGGCGAAGGTGCGCCGGGCAGTCTTCCGCTGCTCCGGTATCCGGCGTACCCACCATCAGCTGTCCCACCGCTGGGCCGACATTTTGGACCGGGAGCAGGACCTGTTGGACCTGCTTGGTGTCGAGGTTGTGGGTCTTGGTGAGTGGCTACCCCAAAAATAAAGTGTGTGTATATATATATATATATATAGTTATATATATATATATAGTAGTATAAATATTGTTATTGTATCTTTGTAAATATTGGCTGAATAAGTAACGCGATGACTGTTGCTCCTAGTTACATTTCCGATGTATTCCGGTATATCTACTGTAATTGTATGACAGTGTTCTTCTTCACTGACTCTTGCGTGTTGTTTCAACTTGGCGCTAGCTGTTGCTGTTTATTGATGTGAGATTTTCTTTATTGTAGAGAACTGAAGTTAGTTAATGCTATTAATAGAGTCTTGTCCTTCCTTTGTCCGTCAGTGAAATAGCGGTGGATGGATAATTGTACGTAGTTTGCATATTGTAGCATTTTTTTCACGTCCTTCTCTTCTGCATGAATCGAATCCTCCTCTGGCAATGAATGCTAAAGTTACTTTGTTCTTCTTACCTCAGCCAGGGCCGGCTCTAGGCATGTGCAAGCTGTGCAACTGCACAGGGCCACCAAACTTCAGGGGCCACCGCACCAATATATATCCTTAATTTAATAATCCTGTGAGGATGGATACATATTTGCGTTGCGGCCCCTGGCAGGGATTTGTTGCCTCCGGCTCTGTTCCACTTCCAAACACCCTGACTGACTCCCCCTCTTCACTGTCCTCCGTCCTCCGCCCCGACCTCCTCTTCTGGGGCCCCCTACCTACGCTCCCTGCCCAGGAGGACCACCATGACCCTAGAGCCACCCCTGCCTCAGCCCTCCATAGAACTGATGTAGTTTGTTTAATGAGTGGTAGGCTCGGCAGCAGTAGCATTCAGTTTATTTATTTATTTATTTAATTGCTTCTATAGCGCAAGAATCGAGCCCGGAAGGGTTATCTCCGCGCTTTGCCGCAAAACACAGGTGTCGAGGACCACTTTACAGAAGGCTTGAAAATGCAAAATGAAACAGCTGTGGCTTATGTTTCTGTGAACAGATTGGTTTTTAGCATTTTCCTAAATGTGAGGTGGTTGGAGGTCTGCCTGAGGCTAAGGGGCAGGTTATTCCACAAAGTCGGCCCTACTGAAGAGAGGGCACGGCCACCTTGTCTAGTTTTTTTAATGAAAGGAGATTTAAGCAGGAGTTGGTTACTAGATCGTAGATCACGTTCTGGTCTGTAAGGCTGGAGTAGTTGGGTTAAGTAGTTGGGGCCATTTCCAAATAGACATTTGTGGACAGTACAGCAGATCTTAAATTTAACCCGTTGACGTACTGGGAGCCAATGTAGTTCTCTCAGCAGGGGGCCGGAAGATGTTCTTGGGGGGGCGTTCAGAATCAATCTGGCCGCCGTATTCTGGACCACCTGCAGTCGATTGATGGCATCTTCATTGGCTTGTATCAGAAGCCCGTTGCAATAGTCAAGGCGACTCATTACAAGGGCCTGTACCAAGGTCTTACGGTAAGTGTCCGGTAGAAGAGGAAAAATTTGTCTGAGTAAGCCGATGGTGTGAAAGCAGGCTCCAGCAATCATATTTGCGTGATCTTTTAGGGTTAAATTTTGATCCAGTTTCACTCCCAGATTTTTTATAGTGGATTTTGGGGAGGGTACTGGTCCCAGATCTATGGGCCACCAGTCGGGAGACCAGAGCATGCTAGCTTTGCCAAAGAGCATCACTTCTGTCTTCCCGACATTACACTGGAGGTAATTGGACGCCATCCAGTTAGAGATGGCCCTCATACCTTCCGCAAAGTGTTCCCTAACATTGGAGTTAAGGGTGTGGAAAGGGTAGAGGAGTTGGGTGTCGTCGGCGTACGACACAGGTGTGAATCCGTACTTCCTCACAATCTCAGCAAGGGGGGCCACATACACATTGAATAGTGTGGGGCTTAGGCATGAGCCCTGTGGCACCCCCTTGGTGAGCACCCTGGAGATGGAGTGGTAGGGGCCCAGGCTGACAGACTGTGCGCGCCCGGATAGGAAACTCTCCAGCCATGCAAACGCCTGACCTCTAATGCCCACTCCTTGTAGTCGGTTCAGCAGGATTTTGTGCGATACAGTATCAAAAGCAGCAGACAGGTCTAGCAGCACCAGAATCATCGAGCCTCCTCTATCCTGTGACATCTTGATATTGTCGGTCACGGAGAGGAGAGCAGATTCGGTGCTGTAGTTGGGCCTGAACCCAGATTGAGATTGGTCCAGGCCCCCTGTCGCTTCAATGAAACTGGAGATCTGGATGTTAACAAATTTCTCAGCCAACTTGGTCAGGAGGGGCAAGAGAGAGATAGGGCGGAGGTTGGAGAGTTCTGTCCAAGGGGAGGTGGCATTTTTGCGTATTGGATTCACAACTGCCTCTTTCCACTGTTGCGGGAGTTTACCTTCTTTGAAAGAAAGATTAAGGATTTTAGTAATAATAGGGCAGAGTAATCTGCCCAGGTTATTAATTAACCTAGCAGGGAGATGGTCACGAGGGGAACCAGATTTCACATTACTCAATAAAGTGAGTAATTCACTCTCTGTGACTTCTGGAAAGGCTTCGAGGATCTCTGTGGGGGTTTCTTTGCCTGAGGTGCTTGGGTCTTCCAAAATATTAGGGTGTTTGGCCAAAATTTTATTGTAAATGGTATCGATTTTATGCTAAAAAAATTGGGAAATGTTATTGCACAACTCTTGTGAGAAGGTGTCAGGGCTTTCGCACGCCAGTGGGTTGGTAAAAGTCCGGAGAATTTTGTATAATTCTTTTGTTGAGTTGGCAGCTCCATCAAGCTGGGACAGCAGGCAGGTTTTCCTTGTCTTTTTGATATTTTTATAGTAGGTGGATATCGCCTGCTGATAGAGTTCCTTGCTGGCGAGAGAGTGGTTTTTTCTCCATTGTTTTTCCAGCTTCCTACATTTTTGTTTCTCTATTTTTAGTGCTTCGGAATACCATATTTCTTTTTTAGTAGTCAAAGGTTTTATGACAGTCTTTTGTGGGGCTAAAGAGTTTATGGTATCCAGAAGGGTGTTGTTTAGTTTGGATAGAGCCATGTCAACATTGTCAGAATCAGAGATTGTTGGCTTATTCCAGACTTGTTCGAAGGAGTCCAGAGTGATTTTATGCCATGATCTTTTTGTAATTCTCAGAGTAGTAGGGGGAACCAAAGGTTTGGCAAGTTGTAAAAAGGAAAATTCCAGCATGCTATGATCAGACCAGTTGATGACTTTAGGTGGGTGGCAGTGAATTAAAGGATGGTTGGTGAATATTAAATCCAATGTGTGGCCTTTTCTGTGGGTGGGACCACAGTTTCTTAAGTGGAGACCTAAAAGAGCGAGGTCGGCTAAGAGGAGTTTAGTGTCGGGGTCTTCTGCTACATCTGCATGAAAGTTAAAATCCCCGAGTAAGATAAAATTTTCTTTTGCTCTTAAGTGTGGGGCGAGTATTTCCGTTAAAGCAAGTGAAAAACCAGCAGTAGAGCCCGGAGGCCGGTATATTAAGGCACCTTTCCAGTGGTCCTTAGTTCTGATGTTGATTTTAAAAATCATTATTTCCATAGTAGGCAGAGTGAATTGTTCTAGTACTGTAATATGGAGATTTTCTTTAAAAATGATGGCAGTTCCTCCACCAGTTTTTATTGGGCGGTCCTGTCTTAAGATTTTGTATCCTTGAGGGATCCCCAGGGTAATAGATGGGACCGTGTGAGGCTTCAGCCAGGTTTCCGTTAGGAAACATATTTCGGGCTTGTGACTTTGGATAGTGTCCCAAATCTCAACATGATGTCGGGGGAAGGATCGAACATTTAAAAGAAAGCTTTTCCAGCCTTGTGTTTTAGTGGAGATATCACTAGCGCTAAGGGAGCCAGTAATGATGGAGTTAGGGTTAGCTTGGAATCTGCATAGGGAGCAGGAAAAAGGGCCCTCGGGAGATGGCCAGGTATCGTTAGCACACCTCATTTGTCCCTTAGGTTGGAGAGCTAATAGGGATTGTGGGGTGTACCTGATGCATACATCCTTAGTAGAGACCATAATGATGCGGGTTAATGGGGTAGAGTGTAAGACCCCTAGCCACGTCCTGTCGCGGACGGGCGCAGACGGGCTTCTCTCTGGCGCATCTCAGGCGCTTCGCTGCGCGCGACCGCTGCGCGTTCACTGTGACGAGGGGGCTATATACTCCTCAGCATGCAGCAACTAGAGCGCTAACCGCTCGCTGCAGGCGGAAGTGACCTGGCTCTGCCTGACCCGCCCGTCAGTCAGTAGCAGAACAAAATATGATGCAACGAACGTACAATTTCGTGTATGCACAAAATTTCTGCATGTCTCCTCCTTGTGATCTATGGCATTTTGCTGGCAAAAATGAAAAAGAAATGACTACTCACAGATAATTGATTACCCCAATCTTGAATCTCTTGAATCGGTGGTGTTGATCAGGTGTTACTGCCTCTGTGTTACTTATTAATCTGCAATCAGAATGTTTATGGAACATGTGATTTGTTTTCTACAAGTATACAGTCAGTGAATCCTGCAAGGCAGTAGTCATTTGGTAGATCAATGTTTGTTTCTTTTAATGTTCTAGCAGTGTTTTTTTAAATGATGTCTATGTTTCACAGCACTCAATGTTTTTCTCTTTGTTTATTATTTCTTACATGAACCACAGAACCCAGGGGCAAGCAGAATGCAGGGACCGATTCGGCGGGTGAACCACCACAGACACAGAGCTCCTCTACTGAGGATCCTGCTGCTGTCCCCAGTAAGTCCAACAGTGCTTGTTTTTTCCTCTGTAATGTGTCTGCTTTGGCAATTGACACCAACCAAGTATGCATCCAGAATGATGTTTGTCTAGTATTTTGTAAACGTTAGTATACCACTACTAGTCTTGTGGGTATTCTATCTTCTATGGAGTCATATACATATTACATAACTATGTATGCACCAGAACATTTGATGTTGGTGCTGATAGGCAGGTTGGACCTTACTTACACCTCAGTCACAGAACTCTGAGGAACCCACAATTCACTGAATGACAACCTATATGGGCTCAGTCATTGGTCAATTATTCAATTATCACACTCCTGAACCCCAATACCAAGATGCCCAATGCTTTTATTACACAAACCATTACCTAAGAAACCCCCTTTTGCTCACTCACTCGTGTGAGTCTACAAGACAACAGACACTGAAAATAAACTTCAGAGTGAAAGTGGTACTTCAAAAGCTTTATTTTGTTAGAAGTAAGTAAGTAACATCAATGTTTTTAATTTGTTCTGTTAAATACGTCGAGTGGCCCACCAGAAAAAATCCAGAGTTAAAAAAGGCAGAATAAAGTAATCAACATTTGTACAGCTACTAGTGCACAATAGGGAAATGTGGGAAATATCGGAGACCCCTCACCATTGAACGTATACTGGTTACATATGCCTCTTTTTTGGTAAGCTCTGGAAATGTCAGCTTCGTAGAAGGAAATCTTCTCATCTGCTGAAAATTAATGACAAAAGTGGTGCACGTTAGACAGTATGAAATACATTTAGGCCAGTTTTATGCAGCCATGCTAAAAAGAAGTTGTAACCTGTAAGCAAACTCTATTCCACAATCCACATAGAAAACTTAAATACGGGCCCTTTTATTTTCCAACCTCTTCAGGTGTATGCATTGAACAATGATGTGTTGCCTCAAAGGCGTCTTCTCGTACTGCGCAACAAGCTGCGAGTTAGCATGCGCAAAACTGGATACATTGATGTACAAAGGTTACATAGTTCACTTCCAATTTCCAAGGACTAGAGTAGCAGTACAGATGAGATGAGCTTGGGTACCATACCATAGCAATGAATGCTAATATGTGTAGTGACTCTGCTGTACTATGCAATGTGGACTCCTACTGATTACGTACGTTGTACTTAACTGTTTTGAAGAACTCCATTCTTGGTGAACAAGTACAATGGGGGCTGTGCATCCATCTAAAAAGGTGTACTTATTTTTATAGGTGCAGAACCCTTACCATCCACCAGTGCCGACGGGGACAGCGGCGCAGCTTCAGCGATCCCGGCGGGGACAGGAGGACCAGAGGCACCTACACCTCCACCAGCAGCAGTGGGGGGGGGAGCCAACAGCGGCGGGCGATGGTAAGTTACATTCAATAGTGATCCGCATTACTTGGTGGGAGGGGAAAACTTCCTCACTGTACTCTACTGGACAATATATGATGTTACCTTTACTTGTCATTACCATGCTTAGCATTACCACTACAGTAATGCAGGTGGCTGATAGCAGTCGGATGCATGGGTTGTTGTTGAAGCATGGAAAGGGGAAAACACAGCTGCCAGCGTGGTTGGGAGACACACCCAATACCGGTGGTTAGTGGATAGTCTCAGCAGCAGCGGTGTTTTGGGCAAACCCAAAGGCAAGGGAAGGAGGGGACGACTGGGTGCATGGGTCGTTGCTGGTCAAACACAAACCAAATAAGGTTTGTTGCGCGATATAAAGAATGATAGTCTCTACTAGACATGTACTACTAGCTGCCCCTTGTTAATTAATGTTAGTTTGAGACTGTTCCCGCCTTCCCGGAATCAGAGTATATAATATAAAACGAGATATGAAAAAGACAGGTGTTCGTTCTAATGTGTGTGACCGTTGAAGTACACCCATGCTACTAGGGCAGGCATAATGCCGTGCCAAAAAGTCCAACAAATTAATTATATAGGCCGTAGAATGTTCAAGACAGATGCAACACAATTTTTTGTACTCAGCTTGCTTGCTAGTGCTACTGTGCCGCCCACAATGTGTTGAATCAATGTTGTGTTCTTGATTTGCGGGGATTTTGGATTACAACAATTCTGTTTCTTTCTTTATAGTTACTCCTTCCAAAAAACCAACAAGGAAGGAGTTGGCAGTCCGGGCCCGGCAACGGAAACTGCAGGCTATCGTAGAGGCCTACCGCCGGCTGGTGGATCAGGCCGAGGAGGAGGAGGAGGAGGCGGCGGCAGCAGCTGCTGCCTCTTCCAATGCCCCGGCCCCCAAGCCTGCAGGACTACGTCGCCGTGGTCAGGCAGCCGCCCGCCGCCGAATTGTGACATCATCGGTGGCCCCCCCACAACAACATGCGTGCAAATGTAGGTGCCGGGAATTCCAAGAAAAGATTCTCCGCCGGGTAGCGACTAAGCTTGAGGAGGAGCGGAAGAAGCTGGAGGACGGAATAGAGGAGCGTGTCAAGATCATGGTGGACAAACACCTGAAAGCCCGCCAGTTGTCAAACTGTAACAACCCTGCTTTTTGCACGTTTCATTGTATTAAATGGTTTTTAACTTATGCTGTTATTTTAAACTTGGCACTACATTGATGTTTTGTTTATCAATTTTAATAACTTGTAATAAACTGCTCAATTTTAATACTGTATCTTGTTTTTTTAATCTTTTTTCATTATGTGATTAATATTGTGGAGAAGTGTATACTTATCTATTTTTGGTACTCTGAGCTGCTAAGGCTATTCATGAACAACGTCCAGCCTGTGTGGATTGAAAAAGAAAAGGCAAATACAAAAGAATGTGAATGACCTAAACAAAGTGTATTTGAAATACAGTGCAGATCAACAAAATAATACAAGCGGAATAGTCGTAAAGAGAGAGAGGACTTTCAGACTGAGGCGGCTTCGATACAATATGTTATGTATAAGTCTACTAGTTGCACATCATTATTAATCTAGAAGTACAAGAAAAGATAGGAGCCAGCACAGAACAGACCCACGACACAGGGTCGCAGTAACACAAACTGCATTTACCTAACAATTTGCCTGAGCCAGAGAAAGGGGCATAAAAATTAAAAAAGCAACCTAGCGTTTTCAAAATTAATCAACCAAATCAATGCGTCATTCTCAGTCAGCAATAATACCACTATTGTACTGTACCACTGCACAGTGCAGTGCACACACATGAAGTAGCCTGGGTCTACTCTACTGTGCTGTGCCTCTTATTTGTATTTACCTTGTATTCCACTCCAAGAAACATCGTACATCAATCAGCGCAGATCGAACTGACTGGCAGCGTGCAATGATATGTGTGGTGTCACCATCATTATCAGGTCTGGCACGTCTAGTCCAACAGCACCAGCAACTCAGTCTAGTCTGTAGTGAGTGACTACGAACGATAAATTAAGTACTGACTGCACCTGTAGTAGTAGGATCACAAGTGCGTAAATAATTTATATTATTAAATAACATGGAAAAATTGCCCATCACGTGAGTCTGAACTTACTAGTATACTTTAATTCCATGCACATTTGCTCAGAGTCAGCTAAACATCCTATGCAATGCATTGCATCATTCATTTAATATACCTGTCTTGCTCTTGTCTTTCACTATCAGATGATTGATCACAGATGCTGCCGAGCCTTTTAAAAATCACATCAAGTTGACTTCAGTTGTGGATGCCGGCTCAAGTATTGACACTGAAGAGTCTCTATGAATGCCTGCAGACAGAGGTGGTAGCCTTAAGAGTAAGACAGTGATGAGTTGCAGATTTCAAATGATATAGAGGATGGCTGTAGTCATGACTGTACGGTTCACTTGTTATGGAGGGACTGTTAGAGGCTACATTATTGTACTATACTCCATCTACATACAACATCCAATGTATGGCTGGCAAGATGGAATTGTATTGACTTGAGTGGGAGGCAAGAAGATGGAGCAAGACTCTGAGGAGTGCTGCAGTCAACAAATGCACAGGCGTGCAACTCCAGTAGGTAAATAAAAAGATACAGTGAAAATAAAAGCAGTCGTGCAACTCCAGTAGGTACATAAAAAGAATCAGTTGTGGGGATGGATTTGGTTGTGGTTTTTTTTTATTTGCAGTTTAGCACCAGAAAGCCATTGTTAATAAGAAAATAACACAAATAAAGGAAGGGAGAAAGTAACAATTTAAAAGCCTAGTTGTCAGGGAGGAGGAGCTCGTCCTCAAACTCTGTGCGTTCGGACAGAAGTAGGTCATGTAACCCAGTAGTGAGGAGGTCTTCGGACTCGCTTTCTTCATCCTGCGCTGATTCGCGTACTTGATAGTCTGGTGGTATGAAGCGTTGATTCATTTTTATCATTGTCAGCCTCTCCACGCTTTTGGGGGAGAGACTAGTATTTTTCGATGTGACAATGGCACCAGCAGGACTGAAAACCCGCTCAGAAGAGACACTGGCTACAGGACAAGCCAGATACTTTATCGCCAGCCTGCTCAGCACTGGCCACTGTCTCCTTCTTTCATACCAATAGACCAATGGGCTTTGCTCCATGAACACCTCTGTTGTGTCATCCAGATAGGCCTGAACCATCCGCTCAGTGTTCATTGGGGCTCGGCTTTGCTGGTCCTCTTTTCCCTTTGCAACAGCAACGGACTTACCCATCCCTTTCTGTAGAAAAAAAGCAGTTATGCTTTTGGTTGGGTCTGCTGAATCAGATCGTGTAGGTGCTGCTTTTGGTACTGTTGGTGCCTGCTGGAAAGCAGACGCACTGCTCTCATGCTGTGAAGAACTTGTGTCAGGAGTACTTGGACTGGCCTGGGCTGGCAGTGGCAGGCCTTTAAGTAACAGCCGTTCAGTTTCTAACTCATTAGCTTCCGCAGCTATGGAAGTTTTGTACTTGTCAACATCCTCATCTGAAAAAGGAATTACTGCGCTACTGCTGAGAAATAATTTGTACCGTGGATCCAAGATTGTTGCAGTTATGTAATGTTCACCTGACACAATATTATTGAGCCTTGCGTTTGTAGACAAGCAGTTGGTTAAGCCCTTGGCCAAGGTATATGCATCAACTTTTTGTTCGTCACCTTCGTATGTTTGACAGACCTCCTTCACCTGTTGCTCAAGCATGTACAACAATGGGATGGCTTGGCCCATAGTACAGTCCTCCCTGCTAACTGCACGTGTGAAGACCTCAAAGGGTAGTAGCATCTCTGTGATGCATTTAATGAGGTCCCACTGCCACATCTCAATGGTCAGGGCTTTAAGATTAACAGTAGGATCCCCTAAACTTCTTGACATAACATAAGCATTCAGTGGGATGTACTGCTCAAAGAGGCGCTCAAGCATGAAATAAGTTGAGTTCCAACGTGTTGGGACCTCCTGGATCAGTGCTTTGACTGGCAAGTTATGCTCACGCTGAATGACCCGTAGCAGCTTCCGTCCTTTAAAAGAATGGTTAAAGTGCGTGCATATTCTTCTGCAGATGATCAGTATGTTGCTGACTTTGGCTTCAGTTTTCAGAAAGTCTTGCACGACTAAGTTAATGCAGTGTGCCAAACAGGGTACCCTGAAATAATGTCCTCTCATTGCCTTCACTACATTACTGCCATTGTCGGTGGCAACAAAACCAATCTTAAGGCCTCTTGGTTTCAGCCATTCAAAGACCTTGGTGTTAAAGTCAGACAAAATGTTTTCAGCAGTATGACTTTTGTCCATACCAAACATGGCTATAGTTGCATGTCTGCGCGCATCATTAAAAATTCCAGCAACGTCACGGAGGCCTGAAGTTAACTTGTCTTTAACGCCTGCAAAAGAGATCCAGTGTGCGGTGATGCACATGAAATCTGTAGCATCGCAACTGCTCCACATGTCTGTTGTCAGGTGGATACAATGGACAACACTCTGTTGTAAGGCTTTCCCAATCAATTCCAGCACGTCGTGGTGTAGAGCTGGGACAGCAACTCAGGCAAAATAGTAGCGACTGGGAACCTTCCATTTTGGGCAGAGGGTTGCCACTAATTCCAGAAATCCAACAGCCTCAACAAATGAAAATGGGAGAAGGTCCAGTGCTAACATTTTTGCAAGTTTCGCATTGTACAAACGTGCTACTGGGTGGTTCCGCTCGTACTTTCCCTCCTGCCTAAACATGCTAGGAATGGTACGCTGCTTTGCATTTCTTTCACTTATGTTATGTTATGTTATGTTAATTATATTTCTATCGCGCACAGCTGCCCCAGCAAAGGGGCGTCCCGGCGCTTTTGACAGGTACTATAACATAACACATATTAAAACGGAAGAATATTAAAAAACAGGAAACAAAAAAGTTTTAATCGCCTGCCTAAAGGCGAACAGGTCATTAAGAGCTCGAATAGAAACCGGGAGCGAATTCCATATCCCCGCTGCGAGCACCCGGAATGAGCGGCCGCCCATTCTACTCAGTTTAAAGCGGGGACAGACTGCCAAGTACAGCGCCTCTGATCTTAATGATCTTAGAGGGATGTACGGAGTGAGTAGGTTAGCAAGAGCCGGCGGCGAGGAGGATTTTAGGATTTTGAAGGCCAGACACAGCACCTTGAATTTAATCCGCTGTCTGACCGGAAGCCAGTGAAGGGCCGAGATGGTACCTGACACCGAACAGTGTCTAGGGAGGCCTACGATGGCTCGTGCCGCAGCATTTTGTACCCTCTGGAGCCTAGAGGCCTCCGCCTGATTCACCCCCAGCATCAACGAACTGCCGTAGTCCAGTCGGGATAAAATCGACGCCTGGACCACTAGCTGTCTGGTGGGGGGATCAAAGTATTTCAAGACTGGTCTTATACCCCGCAAGATACCATAGCACGTGGCGGCTGTCCTTTTTGTATGTTCCATAAAAGAGAGCCCGGGGTCTAACCAGATGCCCAGATTTTTCACTCCGGACGCTGGAATCGGAGTGACGCCCAACTCTGGTGGCCACCATTGCTTTCCCCATAGCTCGGCGTGCTTCCCTAATACCAACACCTCAGTTTTGGTGGCATTCAACTGTAGGCAATTGGTGCGAAGCCAGCCTGCTACTGCCACAAGTCCCGCCCGGAATCTTGGAGCCTCCACCTCAGGATCTCCACTAAGTGTCACCGCCAGCTGCGTGTCGTCCGCATATGAGGTCATGACCAGACCCCACTGCTTGACGACCGCAGCTAGCGGCTTCACATAGAGGTTGAACATTGTAGGGCTCAACGAAGAGCCCTGCGGGACTCCAAGCTCCAGGGGATAGATGGTAGACTGGCCTGGAGATATCGCCACCTTAAAGGTTCGATCAGACAAAAATGATCGAAACCACTCCAAAGCGGTGTCAGAGACTCCAGCCTCCTCTAGGCGTTGGATCAATATCTGGTGGGACACAGTGTCGAAAGCAGCGCTAAGATCTAGTAATAGAAGCGCTGCTGTACGACCCGAATCAAGTACCTGGCGAAGATGTTCAGTGATGTAAAGTAACGCCGTCTCGGTACTGTGTCCTGGCCGGAAGCCGTTCTGACTGGGATCCAGTATCTGGTTACGGGCCAGATGCTCAGCCAGAACCGAGTTGACATGTGCTTCCGCTATTTTAGAGATCCAAGGCAATAGGGAGATGGGTCGATAGTTTTCTAACAACCGAGGGTCAGAGTTGGCTTTTTTTAGTATAGGAGTAACCACCGCTTGTTTCCAGGCGGTGGGAGCTACTCCACTGGACAGCGACATATTGATAAGGTTCAATATGGGAGTCCGGCACAGCGGAGAGAGTGTGTTGATAAGAACCGGCTTCAGCGGGTCCAAAGGGGAGCCTGATTTGATCCTAAGGCTAAGTTTGTCGAAGATCTCCAACGACAAACCTGGTATTATAGCCAGGGTCTCATACCTCAACGGATCAGAGTCAGCTACCGCACCAGTCGGCTGACATAAATCAAATCCTCGATAGATTTTTTGCACTTTCTCCAGGAAAAAGATGGCCAAATTCTCACAATGGGAGTCTGTGCAAATCACCTCTGAGGTGGCTCTTTTTTTCATAAGGTCCTTCAGAACCTTAAAAATCAGTTTGGAAGGGTTAGTGCTGGCTGCAAATTCCTGAGCGTAGAATGTGGCCCGTGTTCTGCAGATGGCCCTATGATAGTGTTTTAGAGCCGCAAAATACCGGATTTTTAGAGTAGGATCATAAGATCTTCTCCACTCCCTCTCTATTTTCCGGCAAGACTTTTTCAGCTCGGCAAGAGACTCATTATACCAAGGGCTAGCTGTTTTTGCCCTACATTTCGACCACTTCAGGGGTATAAGGGAGTCAAGAGCCTCCGAGATCCATGAGCAGAACTGTTGGTATCCTTGGTCCACATTATCAAAATCGCTCAAAGGTTTCTGTTCCAATAGATTATAAAAATCTTCAAGTTTAAGCTTATGCCAAAGCCTTTTTAAAATCGGCCTGTCCACTGATGTAAAAGACTTATCGCGGATAGGAAAAAAGGCTTCCACTAGCAAGTGGTCCGTCCATCCCATCTGGATCGGATCTGTCATCTTCACCCCATCTAGCGTGGTAAAGAAGGGGTCCAAGATATGGCCCCCTGAGTGGGTCGGAAGAGTGACAAGCTGGTTGAGTTGGAGGGCTTCAAGATCCGCCAGCAGAGTGTTCACGGTTGTGGCCGACCTATTATCAAGATGAATATTAAGGTCCCCAATGATGTTGAAATTGGCACAACCCATCGCTATAGGACTGACCATGTCGGCCAGTGCGGACCTGAAGACAGAATCATTGCCGGGTGGGCGGTAGATGAGCATACCGCTAAGCGTAAACTGATGGCTGAAAGCCACTTTAAAGATGGCACTTTCACAGGCAGGCAGCCCTGCAGGTTTCCATTCAGCAGGAAAGCAGGATTTGACTGCCATAGCGATACCCCCTCCTCTTGTGGTCCTGTTGGACGTGAAGACCGTGTAATTCTGAGGGAAGGCGAGGTTTAAAATAGCTGAGTCTGGATCTTGAAGCCAGGTTTCAGTTAATAAAAAAAGGTCCGGATCTTCTTTTTCAACAAGGTCGTGAATGAGCTGGTAGTGTTTGACCAAAGACCTTACGTTTAGACACCAGAGCCGAATGTCCCGCGGCGCGCCACCTGTACGAATTACAGAAGTAGCGTCTTCCAAGGAACGAATCTTCGTGGGGCTCACAAGTGACCAGCCCTTACAGGGGCATCTATATGGGCCTGCTAATGGGTCAACAGGCTTACACGGGTGGTCCCTATTTCTATGTCCAATAGCTAACAGCTCTGACCGTGAGTATAACAACATACCAGCATCAGTTGAAGATGTCCAAAGCTAACCAATGAGTCGGGCCTGCCCTGCCTCGCGCTTCCTCGTCGCTGACGAGCGCAGACGGGCAGGACTCAGGCACGACTCCGGCTAAGCGAAGGCGACCCACCTGCGCGTCCCGCTGCGCGGTGGAGGAGAGCATTAAATAGGCCCTCCAGGCCCAGCGCGAGCGCGATGACGCTCCAAAATGGCGGCCGTCAAATTAAGGAAGAGCCCAATCCAAGATGGCCCCTGTGTAGGGCAACCCCCGGGACCCGGACTCGCCAAAACGGCGATGGAGATTCCGTTAAATGCAGGTAAGAGGGAGGGAGGGGTGTGGAGCCCTGCCTAATCCCGCTAAAAACGAGGGAAAATAATTAAAGCAACAAGTGAGAATAATGTCCAGCAGGACAGTTAAAATATCAAAGCGCCGGCAGCAGCGCATGCGCAATGCGAGTCGTACCTGTCAAGGCAGATAGATTGAAAAAACCACCTTAAATAGGCCCTCCAGGCCCAGCGCGAGCGCGATGACGCTCCAAAATGGCGGCCGTCAAATTAAGGAAGAGCCCAATCCAAGATGGCCCCTGTGTAGGGCAACCCCCGGGACCCGGACTCGCCAAAACGGCGATGGAGATTCCGTTAAATGCAGGTAAGAGGGAGGGAGGGGTGTGGAGCCCTGCCTAATCCCGCTAAAAACGAGGGAAAATAATTAAAGCAACAAGTGAGAATAATGTCCAGCAGGACAGTTAAAATATCAAAGCGCCGGCAGCAGCGCATGCGCAATGCGAGTCGTACCTGTCAAGGCAGATAGATTGAAAAAACCGCCTTAAATAGGCCCTCCAGGCCCAGCGCGAGCGCGATGACGCTCCAAAATGGCGGCCGTCAAATTAAGGAAGAGCCCAATCCAAGATGGCCCCTGTGTAGGGCAACCCCCGGGACCCGGACTCGCCAAAACGGCGATGGAGATTCCGTTAAATGCAGGTAAGAGGGAGGGAGGGGTGTGGAGCCCTGCCTAATCCCGCTAAAAACGAGGGAAAATAATTAAAGCAACAAGTGAGAATAATGTCCAGCAGGACAGTTAAAATATCAAAGCGCCGGCAGCAGCGCATGCGCAATGCGAGTCGTACCTGTCAACCTTATGCTAGACGGACCACCTTGCATCGCTGACTTTGCACTCCTTGGTGTTTCCAGCTGACTCTGGTGCCACTGAGAAGTTGCTGATGCGGAGGATGTGGACTTTACCACTCAAGTGCTGGCGACAGGGCTCCTTTGTGTACCACTCCTAGATAGAAGGTCATCGTCTCCCTCTTCTTCTACCTCCTGGTCAACCATGAGTGGACCTTGTACCACAGTATCCCCACCAACACCAGTATTAAAAAAATTTAAACTTGCAAGGTGGTTCTCCCACCTGATTAAGTGTGTTTTTTTCAAATGGGTCGTTTGGCCTCCAGTACCATAGTTTGTACCAAGCTTACCACGACTAACATTGACATGACAAATAGTGCATACAGCAATGTTCTCCTGAAATGGGTGAACCGTAAAGAAGTCCCACACTGGGGAGGTAAACTTTTATCTCCTGCCATAGGAAGAGGAGGACCCACTGCCAATGCCGGATGGACTGGAGGATTGTTGAATTTCACTATGTGACAGCTCAGTCCTAGTACTGCCACTACCTCCTTCTGTTGAAGTGGCGCTTCTGCTGGATGTCGGATGCTGCCGGGCCTTCGCTGATGAAAAAATGGGAGCTGGTGTTACTTTGGGTGTTGAGTGTGTAGGAGTTATGCGTGCTACCTGCTCATCACTAATTGCAGCATTTCTGGATAGGGTGAAAATGTTGGTCTCTACATCCTCTGCACCAGGAATAACACTCGTGATGATGACAGTGTCAGACCCGTCTTTATCACCAGCAGTATCCTGCTCACCTACATCGGCCTCCATAAGTTCAAGCCTGGCTGGAAACTTCCTTTTTCCTGCCTTGTCTTCTTGGGATGTCTCTCCTTTGAATGCTCAGATAGTTGTGGCTGCCAATCCGTATCAAGGTCATCGGAAGGGATGCTTGACGAAGAACTGGATGCACTAACCCTCCTTTCCCTTGGTGAAATCAAAGGCAATAGATCACCTCCAGAAGTGGCTTCCTCTTCTTCTTGCTCGGAATGAGGCTCTACTTCCTGAACTGCCCCGACTTCGGGAGGAACAACTACTACTATTGCGTGCGGAGATGGTGGTTGTTGTTCTTGAGGAAGTACTATTGCGGGCTGTGGTTCTTCAACAAGAACTGTTGCGGGCGGTGGTTGTGGTTGTTCAACAACTGTTGCGGGCGGTGCTTGTGGTTGTTCAACAACTGTTGCGGGAAGTGGTTGTGGGTAAACAACTCCTATTGCGGGCGGTGGTTGTGGTTGTTGAACATCTACTGCTGGCGGTGGTTGTTGAGCACTTCCATCTTGCGTGGATTGTGTACTACTTTGAGACAGCGATACGTTTAGTTCAGGCTCAGTATCACTGCTCGCAAACAGAAGGCTGGCTACCTCTTCGACCCTCATCATGTGCTTGGCCCTGGGATGGTGGCTTGCCCCCACTAATGCGGATGTGCTGGTCCCAGCTTGCACCCCAGACACCGCTGCTGCAGGCGTACCTTTTGGGGTCCCAAAAAAGGTTTTGGGGTCCATACCAGGCTTAAGTGACACTTCCTTCTTCTGTTCCTTCTTCTCAGCAACTTTCTTCGTGGTGGAGGACCTGGTAGCTTTCTTAGGGCCCATCTTCTTCTGATGTCAGCTCACAGCAGCACAAATTGCAGAGATGTCTGGTCAGATGAGTCACACACCACACGTGGCGTACAACTGAAGGAAGTCCGTCTGGCAGTAGAACGAGCGATGGATGAAAAAACAACCAGCACCTCCTCAGTCTTTTTTTGTGCACCTACAAGTAAAGAAGGCAGAACAACATCAGTCAAACAAGCAGTAAGGCAACATTGTAGTGTAGTTCCTATTATCCCAATAGGCTCTGCGCATTGGAATAATACCTTCAATAGTATAGGCCTAGACCAGACGTTAACTAGGTCTACTACTGTCGATATTAGACTTAAAGTTTTGGGTTTGCCAGCTAGCTCAGAGTTCACTAGAAACTTTCTCGAATGTTCAGGAAGGAATTAACTTCCCTGATTAGACAAGAAGGGATTTAGTTTCTGACAACCATAGAACATGACAACTTTGCTCTCCCCTAATCAAGAGTGTATCTCGAGAGTCGTGTGAACAAAAGGCAATTTATTTTACTCAGTCAGTACGTGCATTCTTAGTCTCATCAGATTGTAGAGAAAAGGAAGAGACGGGCGTGTTCAATAAAAGATGTTATTTATTGATCAGTCTCTTTTCTCATACAAGAGAAATGGATCAATATTATTGCAATACTTATAGTTAAGTAAAGTGCATACATTAGAAGCAGAAGTATAAAATAATACTGTAAAAACATTGATATGGTTTCTAAGCCATATGAAGGTTTTAAAATGAATAAAATATATTACATACACATATACATTTGACTAAACGTTCTCAACTGGTGTTTCTAGATACGCCTACCCCGTGTACCTGACCTAAGCCTAATACGTGGGCGGGAATAGAAAGTTACAGTTTAAGTTAAGTTTGTTTTTGCCAAGTGACTGACTAAAGAATTCTCTGCTAGGGGTTATTCAGTTCTGTACCTGGAAGTTAGGATGAATGAGTGATGGTATCTCTCGTCTCTGGTCTTGATATTCCAGGCTGCCTGCGAGGGCTACCCGGAAACGCCGGAGCTGGATTTCTCGGCAGGAGAAATAGGCAGCTGCTCGATCTCAGCGCGTCAAGAAGGCGGGGCTGCGCCAGCGGGGTCTGCTCTGCTCTGGGCTTCGGCAAGTCTGGCTGCTCCGTCCTCGTCACCACCGCGTGTGTTTGCATAGGGCAATATCGGTAATATTTATACCTTTAAGGTGCCGAGATTGACGTAAGGATGGACATAGATACGTCAATAAAGATGTCATACGACCAGGTCGTTAGCACATTCTTTTGCTGAAGTTCTCGGTGAAATCAAAACAATGGCCGCAGGGTTTTTCCCAGGTTGTCATAGGTTTGATTTGTTATGAGAACTCCGTATGCCTTATCAGGGGCTGGAGGAATATCGCTTGTCTAATTAGATGGCAAGCGTTATGACCTAATCAGATAACACGTTCCTGTGTCGTAGTGTGGCTTTATCAGATAACGGTTCCTGCATCATGGGGGTTTTCTGCCTCATGGGATGACTGCTAGTTAACTTGTTAGTTTGTTAACCAGAATAGGGTCAGGAATAGGGGGATCGATACAGAACCTATAGGAATACATCACACCCACTCCACGCTAACTATGGACATATTTACTAATCTATGCATAGTAAAACATACTGTAGAGTATTGTGTATACCTTACCACCCCAAAATACATAAATGCATTTTGAAATTATCAAATATACGGAAAAAATGCAGTCATATGTATAGTATGCACTCAAGCTGTAGAATAATGCTAAAGTAATCACGCATTTGTATACATTATTGCTATTTTGTATATGAAAATTTACACATGAAATGGCTCTTAATACAGAAAAAAGGTTCGAGACCATTTCATCACAGAATAAAATAATTATGAACATACCAGCGGGCAGCTAATGTCTATAAGCTATCTAAAATTAGAAATTTTAGTTCTCTAAGAATAGTTCTTACTTTAAGCAGAAGATAGTGTCCCGAAAAATATGCAAAAATATTTTGGGGCTGCTGAAAAAATTGCTGTCCGTGAACTGGAGGGAAAATTGTTCATGTGACTTTATTATTAAAGTTGAAGGCCAAATTCAGGGAACGCCGTGTACGAGCTTGCTCAAAAGTCTCTATTTCTGCTCTGGTGAGAACATCATATCATTTAGGCTTTCGAAAAAGTTGTCAACAGCTTCCTGGGAGAGTTCCACTAACTCGGAAATAGGTGTAACCATGCATTCGTGCGCATGATTGTCTCCATTGACATTCTGATTTGGATTGCTGACAGAAGGTCGTACCTGATCGATGCTGCTTTCATTTTGAACTTCACTACCCCTTAATCGTAGTGGTGAAGCTTCCACGAATGCCGTCATCAGGATTGGTAGCCTTTGAGGGTAGCACAAAGCGTGAGCCTTTGTTGGACTCAACAATGTTTCTGCATCCATTGGCGCATCCGATTGTAGCGTCAGACAGGTGTCTAACACGCATTCTTCTCCGCATAGCAGGCACCTTAATACAGGTAAAACACATCGTTGCCACATTGGTCGAAAGGATAGAAACCAAGTCATGTTCAGGTCTCTAAGCCGGGATAGTCCCAGGATTTTTGATATCCGGTCCCGGTATCCAATGGCTAGGATTGTTTCTTCCTTTGTCGCAGGTGTTCTGTCTGTGACATGGTTTGCCATAACGAAATATAAGGACTAGGAATAGGATTCCTGCAATCAGTCCTAAAATGAGGGGAAGTCCGCCAAAAATCGAATGGACGAAATCTGGAAAAATACCCAGTATGGCTTTGAATGGTGTTAATGCCATCGAAAATACTGTCTTAAATACTTTTGAGACTCCACTGGTATCAGAAATATTTAAGATTTCATTCAGGATTTCTGCGAAATGTATGGGGGAATTAGTTGATAACAATGAATGTATCTCTGCAGTCGTCCTTGCGACTTGGAGATCATACGTTTCTTCTTCACTGACAGGTCGTTCTGACATTGTCACTGGTAATCTCTCAAGTTTCTCAATGCTCAGGATTGTATAATCAGCCCCCTTCTGTGCCATACTGATTTGTCTATCAGTAAGGTTAAAGATATTGAAAAGTGACGTTGTGTTGATTAAACGCCAAGGCACATAGCCTGAACGCAGATTTTGTAACGTCCAGCCAAGCTGTACAATAGAACGCAATTGGGACTGACCGTGTTGTAATAACAGTAAGTCCTGCGATAATATGTCGATTGCTGAAGACACAATGCTGTCCAAAGAAAAAATTCTGGAGGACAGAGTCATTAACCCATTGTCCACTACAGAAAGTGATTTTTCCAAATTAATACGGTCAATTTCCCGTATCCTTTCTGCTGTCTCAATTTGAGTAACCTTCCAGGCCTCATTGTATGCTGCATATACAGAGGCTGCTATGAAACGCTTTTGACGCTGTTTACGTGGTCCCATAGTGAAATCACGCAAGTCAGCACCATCAGTAAGTAAAGTTAGGTGTTGCTTAATTTCTGCCAGTGTGGAAGTTTGTAGCCATTGAAGGCATAATTTGCCCACACTGTAGGTGGTTATTATCCCTGGGTGATGTCTTTGAGGATATCTAGGGTCTGGCCTGGTCATTTTGAACCCCTGTGTTTTGTTCAGGAATCTGTCTTGACAGTTATTAGTATCTGTGGGCCAGATCAACCACTGTTTCCAATCTGGATGTGTTCTGTTTACCAGAAGTAGATGTTGGCCTTGGTAGGATGACTGCAGTGATTACTGCTTAGACAGGTAAGAATATCATTCTGCCAGTAACGCCATGTTAACAATGAAGGATGTTTTAAGAAAACTAAATGTATTTTCTGAATAACTAAAAAACAGCCTTCTCTTATTATATAGCAATCACATACCGCCTCCGGATCAAATAGGAGAGGTGCCCTGCCTGCCCCATCTACTACGAATCAGTTTTTCTAAAATGATTTTTCTAACTTAGGTAAGGTTGTTATTAACCAAAATGTTGATGAATAGTATTAGGTCTCTTTTGAGACACATAAAATTAATTTTAGGCATGAAATACTGAGGCAAATAATATGAGAAAAATATTTAGTTAAATGAATAAGGAAAAAATCCTGGTTCTATAGGAGCGCTAGATTATCAGTTTTTGTCTAAATGTCACACCATTTTCTACTAGAAGGGTTTCTACTGTCTTTATTTCGTGATTTTCATGTTTGTAATAGCTAGTATTTTGTCAGTGGTTTCCGAATCAACCTCAAAAAAAACTTGTGTTGCACTTTGATGTAAGTCTGGTTTGGTTAATGAAAAAGAAAGTTTTTTTAAAAAAAAGAAGGAAAAAAAGGAAACAGATTCTTGTGTTTCCCTGAATCATTTTATATGTAATTTGAAAGACTTGCAATGCACTTCGAATTGTTTGTGATTTTGTTTTATTTTTTCGTAGATTATTTGGCTGAAATCGAACTGTCCTGATGAAGACAAATGGTTTTTGTCGAAACGCGTAGACACACAGCCCCATTTTCTTCTTGTATTAGAAAATAATTTTTTTGTCCAAAAAGTGAAATAATTGTTCAATCAATTTTTTAATGATTATTTACATGTTTGACTATGTTGGAGTGTTAGAATGAGTTATGTCTATCCACATCATGTAATCTTTTATTGAATCATTTTATCTCTAGATATCCTTTTTCTTCAATATTAAAAATTATTTATTTTGATATCATTTCAGTCCATTGTTTGTCTTAAGTTTTTTAAGTTTTTTATAAACATAATTATGTCTGCTTTCTGATAGCCAGATTTCAAATCTCTTTTTTCTGCCTGGGTAGATACCTTTGCACAAAACTATTTTCCCTGACCCAGGAGTACGATCCAAATCAGGGGGTCCTTGATACCTACAAATATATTCTGTTTTGGTTTAATACATAATTTACGTCTATCTCTTCATCTGTAGAGCTATTGCTGTTGATTGTTGGTTTTGGAATAGACGGTTTATTTAAGTCTTTGATTTTGGCTAGGCCAAGACAGGTGGTTTGTTGAACAGTGTCATTTAAAAATATAATTTGTTCTGGGATCATGCAGGCTCTAAACAAAGATTCTATACCCTGTACTTGCCATTCTTTTGTACCCCAAACACTTTTCAATTCAACATTTTTGTCCCAATAATCAAACCCAAAAGTATTCATTTGTTCAAAGAATGAGTCTGAATATATCAATTTCGTGTTGGTTATCATGGTCTTTGTCCCTGTCTTGTTTGACAATTTGAAATAAAATGTTTCAGCATTACTTATGTTAAAACCTGAAAAGTATGAATATTTGTCGTAAACGGTTCTTGAGCTTCCTTTTGGAGGTGTTCCACAATGTTCCCATTGATTATAATTTAAAACATTTCTAGGTTGTGCAGATCTATGTAAAAAATGGTTACCATAGTGGTTGTAGCAATACATACTATCATAATATGTAGAACCCTGCAAATAATCATGTTTGGTAAATTTAGCAGACATTACTAAGTCATACATCATATTATTAATGCTTTGGAAGTCCCAATCATCAGCAAATGAGCTTGGTTTTACAAAGTCACTCAATGAGATCTTAATTTGGTGTGGATATTTCAGGATTTCAACCGGACCATAGATTTCGTAGTCAGTGTTGTCCCATGCTACCCCACCCGGTATAGGATTGGCTGTGAAGTTGGCTGAAGAAAGTTCTCTTTTCTCGACGTGTGAAGATGTGTGTGGTTTGAGGATCAAGTTGATTTTCTGACTTGCTGTGTCCATTTTAGCATATTTTCCCTCAATGAAGCGTCCCAAAGTTAGTATCATGATGAGCCAAAGTATGAGGATAAATGCACCAAAACCCACCCAAAATTCGATCCATGGAGAAATCAGATATGTTTCTTTCAGTTGTTTCAAAAGTTCTTTAGCTTTATCTTTAAAGGTTTTTGATGATGGCTGTGTCTTTGATTCAGTGAAGCCTTCAGAGGAATCATCGAAGTTTATGAAGTAGCCGGATGCAGTTCTGTCAATAATTCCAATTGCTTCAGGATTACTGTTTCTTGCATAGTCGTTTGTTACTTCATTATAGGTTGGTGTGTCTCTGCTAAATGTTTTTATTTGGGTTTTCAGAGGTCTAAGTTCCATTGCATTGTTGCATAGTCCTTGTTGTTCTTCTGTAGGCGTTTCGAATGTGATTAGCCTCTTTGTTAGGACCTCTGTACTGGTAGCAAACCTTGGTGTTCTGCTACTTATTGGGAGTCCACTTGGCCTACTATTTGTTATCGGCCACATGATTGTGGTTTTACCAGGTCGATGGATACAACTCGGTTCTCCTTTTTACCAGCAAGCGGCGGTAGTACAACTGATCTTGTCCCGTTGACAGACAAGACAGGAACTGCTTTTCTGTAAGAAGGCCCAAATTCCTTCTTTACCGCGATCTTTTCTCTGACTAGATCACCGACTTTTGGAATCCAGACAGGTCTTGCTGGGACAGGTGGTGGTTCTTCAGTGGTTGTTGGCTGTTGTTTCAACTTTATGTTGCTCAGGTCTTTTTTTGTTTCATTTAAGTCCTGCAAAATAGCCAAACGGTCTTTGATATCAAAGCTTTTTTCCTTCACCACTGAAGTTTGACTGTCAAGGTCAGAGATTAACATCCTAGTTCCAAATAATAATTCGTACGGACTGAATCCCTTCAGAGAATTTCTTGGCAAGTTATTTAGACTACGTTGGACACTTATTAGATGTTTGACCCACCCAGCTCCCGAACCTAATACCTTTGCCGTTATAGATTGCTTTATGTCACGGTTTTTTCTTTCAACAATTCCGTTCCCCTCAGGGTGAAATGGACAAGAGTACCGCAATGTCACGCCCATGCTGACCATGGCCTCCTTATAAGCTCTAGAGCTAAAAGCAGGACCGTGGTCTGAATGCAGCATGCCAATTGCGTATGTGCCGATAAAGACTCGCAAATCTTTTATAACAGTTCTGGCGTCAGCCGTTCGCTGGGGCCACATCCATATGAATCTCGTACATGAGTCCACTGCAACCAAGATATATTTATAGTTACCATCCCTTTGTAAGGGACCACAGTGGTCTAGGTAAACACAGGCTAATGGTTTATCCGAGATTAGAAGGGGCGTCTGTGCTGGGCGTCTCACCGTTGATACTTTCATTCTTTGACATATTTCACATTCTAAAACATAATTCCTTGTTTGTCTTCTCATTTGTGGCCACCAGTATCTCTGTTTTAATAATGATACTGTGGCTGAGACGCCAGCATGTACAGAAGCAAGCCCTTTGTGTGCCGCTATTATTAGTCCTAACCTATGTTCCATGTTTGGAATTGCCCTATCCCCCACTCCAGGGATTCGAGCAAAAGGAACATTATTCGCATCAGTTATGTATGAGTATTTTACAGGAAAGCCTTTCGGGAGTGTTTCTATCGAATCCTTTTCTGTAGCGCTGACAGCTTGTAATATTTTGCTGTCTATTTTTGTTTTTGACCGGGTGATGGCAGCTACGGAAGCCGTTTGCACAGCTGCCTTCGCGGCCTCATCAGCCAATGAATTCCCTGCAACGTGAACGCCATCACGTTGTTGACTCAGTGTATGTATCACGTGAGTCTTTGGTAGTTCTTTTTGTAAAAGAACTACTTGTTCCCAGAGCATTTTATGCTTGATTGTGCCACCTTTCGCATCCTTGAAACCATTCTGAAGCCAGATCTGCAAGTATTCATTGTAAGACTGAACGCAATAATACGAATCGCACACTATGAGTGTGGGGAATTCTCGATCGGTATTTTCAAGCACCATCTTGAACGCCAGTAGTTCAGCTCGCTGAGCTGTACAATCTCCTAAAGATTGTGTTTTAGTGATTGCTGGTTTAAATTTTCCTTCGTGCCAGCGACCTTTAACGATCGCGCACGCAGCACTGTAAGCTTGCTTACCCCCCACTGCGGGTTGTGCTGATCCGTCTGTATATATTATACAGCCGTAGTGTTCTAGAGGCAGAATTTCGGTCGGCGGAGGACATTCAAATTCATATTGGAGAAATTCTTGAGTTTTTAAGTAAGGATCAAATTCGTACGCCACGTCTGTTGCAGCAAGAGAATTAGCCCATTGTATCCATCTCGGATGGAGCGCTTTAGCATTTGGAATGCTTGCTTTTGTTACAGCCTCTAGGGCTGGTATCGGTGTCACGATTATTATTCGTTTACCTTGAGCCAGGGCTCGTTCTTTTGCTATAGCCGTCTGTGTTGCAGTAAGAATTTTCTCCGTTGGGCTAAATTTCATTTCGGCCTTAGTGTACAAGTGTGATTTGAATGCAATTGGTACCTTTTCTCCCTCATTAGAGGTCAGGTATGTGAATCCGCATCTCCCTGGGATGACTCGAATCACAAGATTGCGTGTGTTATCACGTGTTTCTAATTTTGTTTTAATTAGCATGTCTGTTTGTAAGGATCTCAAAATTTCTGTTTGTATTTGAGTCCAATTGGTTCTTTTAAAATCCGGTTTTATTAGATCATAAAGGGGTTTGACCCTTTCTGCGTAATTTGCAATGTATGTTCTTCCGAAATTTAGGAAGCCTAGAATTGACTGTAGGTTTTTTAGTGTTCTAGGTGCTTGGAGGACGGCACATTTTTCTAGAAAATTGTCAGCTAGGCTTTTGCCTTCACTTGATAATTCATATCCTAAGAACAGGACTGTCAGATGGGCAATTCTGGATTTTTTAAAGTTAAATTTGTAACCCTCTGCTGCGAACCCAAGTATTATGGTGTTCACTCTCTTCAAGTGAGTCTCCAAGTCATCATCTGTTAAGTATATGTCGTCGACATACGATAATGCTTCGTTGTCATATATTTGTAGTAATTCTGTTACTCTCGCTGAGAATACTCCCGGGCTGTTCTTGTACCCCTGGGCTAACCGACAGAATTGTTTTTGAGTGCCATTTATTGAGAACGCAGACAAATATCTGCTCTCTGGTGCTATGTTTTGACAAAAGAATCCATTAGAGATGTCTAAGGTTGTTTTGTATTTTTTGCGCACTATGTTATTCATTAGTGCAGCACTGTGCGAGTTTTGCACTGCAAAAGTTTTGCAACATGAGTTAAGGTGTCGGTAATCCAAAACTAGACGATATGAATTGTCTGGTTTGGAGACCGGAAACAAAGGGTTGTTCATTTGTGAGGTGCAAGTTTCAATCACCCCCTGGTATTCTAGCTGATCTAGGATTTCTTTTACCTGTTTTTTAGCTTCTTGCTTAATTGGGTACTGCCTTTGTGCAGTAGGTTGTGATTTTAACTGGATTTTTTGAGGAGGAGAGTCCTCATCCCATCCTACGTGATTTTTATATAAAGCAGGAGCTAGAGCTACTGCCCACTTTCTGGCAAGTGTGTATTTTTTATGAATTGGGATGTGATTTGAGAAGGCAGGCATAATTATTTCTTCGCCATGAGGGCACTCCCTGACAAACTCTGGTGGCCAGTCTTTTTCAGCTAGAAGGATGTCATAGCCCTTGGAGAGATTATCCCAAAATAGTCCCATTATTTTTCTAGTCTTATCCCCCTCTATACGTAATGTTATTTCGTATATTTTGTGAGGTTTGCTAACTCTGGTGTCTGCAGTTTCCACTTGAAGATATTCATTCGTGTCTACTGTCTCCAGATGATTCATAAGGACTTTGCGAGCTATGCTCACTTCTGCTGCGCTGTCTAGCATTGTCTGAGCCCATTCTCCGTTTTTCAGTTGTGTCCTCAGTATTCTCGGCATTGTTAACTACCTTGATACTGGCTACCTTCTTTTTTGGAAATTGTAATTTCTTTTTTAGCTGAGCAGGTTCCTTGTCTTTGGACTTGGCGTGCTCTTCTCTTTGTTCTGATCGTCCTCTTCTTTCCGATTTCTGCGAGGAAGTCTGAAAAGATTGAGAGGGACGTGTATCAATGTCTTGATATCTATCAGGCTTTTTTATATTATCCCTATTTCTAAGGTTATATCTTTTCCCAGAGGGGTCACTCTGGGGTGACCTGTGTCTTTGGTTCGGAGATTTTTCTCTTCGCCTAGGAGACCTTCCTCTGGACTGGAATTTCTTTTCTTTAGGATTGGATTGTTTGTTTCCATCCCAGCTCTTTTTCTGTGATGTTGAATTATTATTAAAAAATATTTTTTCAGGACTTTCAATCAGTTGTGGTTTTACTGGTATTCCACCTAAACTATCTCTACCTAGTTCCTCATAGGATTTTTCTATGATTCTGGCAATTTCAGCTGGTTGGTCTGCTATATCTGTCTCTTTTAACCTCTGGCGGATCGCCACGTTCGCTGCTTCTCCCTTTATGTTGGCTAATAATATAGTCGAGACCTGCTTGAAGTCTTTTAGTAATTTCATACCAAGAGTTAAAGCGGGTTCTGGACCGTATTCGTCTTGAATTTGTTTTAGCACATCTGGTATTACCGAAATGGATGGAACACCGTGCGTTTTTGTGTAGATGGAAGCAAAGACTGTACCCCAAGTGTCACAGTCCTCAATGTGTGGTGCGATTCCCATTGGAAGACAGATAGTCAGAATCCTGTGTTTTTCTAACGGGGTGGTGTCTGGAAACACCGCCTCTATTTGGGTGATTTTCTGTGCTAGCAAGAATGGTATTTGTTCCCGTTTAGCTGGTACTTTACCTAGGCAGGATTGTATGTTCTGAGGTGTAATTTTATTTGTGTTCCCCTGGCGAGGGGTCAGCTGTGGAATTTTAATTGCTGGTTGAATTGTTGAAGTCCGCATCACATATTGGACTAATTGTCTATGTATTTTTACTAATTGTTTTAGCTGTGTTAACAGCTCTGCTGCAGACATCCCATTGATGTCTGGATGTGGTGTGTATCCGGCTAGGACCGGCCACGTTGCTCCTGGTCTACCTAAAGGACCGAGCCTGGTGATGTGATTATTATGTTTTAGGGCGCCATTAAACAAGAGCAGGTGCTCTTGAAATTTGAGTGGTACTTCCACCTCCTCGAAAGGAGTGTACTCTCCAGGAGGTTCCTCTATTTTGTAATAGTGGAAGTACTTTGTTGCAGCATTTGCTGCTGGAAAATGTATCCATGAATAGTATACCTCTGTCTGCCGATATTCGTGTGCCTCAATTACGAATATGACTGTACCACCTCTAGGTGTCAGTCCATTTTCTATAAGTTTTAAAGTTATAGATTTCCTTTTAATGACCGGGATGAGTATTATATCATGGTCAGCTTCTTGTAGTGCAGTATCAGCTTCTGCTATTTCAGCTGCTAATCTAACTGCCTCTCTTTCATAATCACTGTCTGCCATTTTACCGACAGGAAGCTTATTTTGTTTGTTTGCAGATCAGGTTTCTTATGGAAACAAAGATTAGATGCACAATATTTTGGAACGGTTTATCCTTCAACGTTGACTAAACCAAGTACCATACATAGGAGTTCCCTCCTGCGAGGTCTGGCGGATATTACCTTTCACCCACTCCAGACGTCTTTGGAGTATTATGGGGAAAAGGGGTCTGAGTGAGAAAGCACGACTGAGTTACTCTAAATGTCTTACGTTAGTTTTATCGCCCTTCCAAACGCGTTGGGCGCCATGTAGTGTAGTTCCTATTATCCCAATAGGCTCTGCGCATTGGAATAATACCTTCAATAGTATAGGCCTAGACCAGACGTTAACTAGGTCTACTACTGTCGATATTAGACTTAAAGTTTTGGGTTTGCCAGCTAGCTCAGAGTTCACTAGAAACTTTCTTGAATGTTCAGGAAGGAATTAACTTCCCTGATTAGACAAGAAGGGATTTAGTTTCTGACAACCATAGAACATGACAACTTTGCTCTCCCCTAATCAAGAGTGTATCTCGAGAGTCGTGTGAACAAAAGGCAATTTATTTTACTCAGTCAGTACGTGCATTCTTAGTCTCATCAGATTGTAGAGAAAAGGAAGAGACGGGCGTGTTCAATAAAAGATGTTATTTATTGATCAGTCTCTTTTCTCATACAAGAGAAATGGATCGATATTATTGCAATACTTATAGTTAAGTAAAGTGCATACATTAGAAGCAGAAGTATAAAATAATACTGTAAAAACATTGATATGGTTTCTAAGCCATATGAAGGTTTTAAAATGAATAAAATATATTACATACACATATACATTTGACTAAACGTACTCAACTGGTGTTTCTAGATACGCCTACCCCGTGTACCTGACCTAAGCCTAATACGTGGGCGGGAATAGAAAGTTACAGTTTAAGTTAAGTTTGTTTTTGCCAAGTGACTGACTAAAGAATTCTCTGCGAGGGGTTATTCAGTTCTGTACCTGGAAGTTAGGATGAATGAGTGATGGTATCTCTCGTCTCTGGTCTCGATATTCCAGGCTGCCTGCGAGGGCTACCCGGAAACGCCGGAGCTGGATTTCTCGGCAGGAGAAATAGGCAGCTGCTCGATCTCAGCGCGCCAAGAAGGCGGGGCTGCGCCAGCGGGGTCTGCTCTGCTCTGGGCTTCGGCAAGTCTGGCTGCTCCGTCCTCGTCACCACCGCATGTGTTTGCATAGGGCAATATCGGTAATATTTATACCTTTAAGGTGCCGAGATTGACGTAAGGATGGACATAGATACGTCAATAAAGATGTCATACGACCAGGTCGTTAGCACATTCTTTTGCTGAAGTTCTCGGTGAAATCAAAACAATGGCCGCAGGGTTTTTCCCAGGTTGTCATAGGTTTGATTTGTTATGAGAACTCCGTATGCCTTATCAGGGGCTGGAGGAATATCGCTTGTCTAATTAGATGGCAAGCGTTATGACCTAATCAGATAACACGTTCCTGTGCCGTAGTGTGGCTTTATCAGATAACGGTTCCTGCATCATGGGGGTTTTCTGCCTCATGGGATGACTGCTAGTTAACTTGTTAGTTTGTTAACCAGAATAGGGTCAGGAATAGGGGGATCGATACAGAACCTATAGGAATACATCACAACATGAACAATTGAAAGACACACAGGCCAATGTATAAAAGACAAAACAGAAGACTAATAAATAATACCAGTCCAGCACCACAGCTCAAAGCCACATGAAGTCCAGAAAGAACCAATAAAGTCAAGCAGGCCTATATATACCAATATGGACAGAAAAAGGAGGATGCCTGCTGCACATGACAGGTTAATGCAAGGAATAAAATACCCCATGGCTAAGACAGAGGTTGTAAACCTAACACCGCAAAAACACATACAAACAAACCCCTGCCCAGACAACACATTTTGCAATGCAATGCCATACACACATGCCCTAATGATGTTAATTGCATACACCGAATTAAAACAGCTACATAAAGGCAGCACCCCCGCTAACTACTACCTCTGGGACTCTGGCCTACTGTCAGATCAGACCAAAAGCTGGGAGACCAATGATAAATGCACAAAGGAAGTACCTACAAAATGGCCACCACCACATGGCCTAGCCACCCCCAGCAACATGAAAAGAAAGAGAAAAAAGAAGACAGACAATAAATGCCTATGGGAAAGGGACAATGCTTTGTTTTGCTTCACAAAGTAGCCGCACCGCTGCCCACGTGGTCAGCCCACCCACAAACAAGAAGACAGACACAGGAATTGTTCCAGGCTCCAAAAACTACAACCAAATGACAACTTCTGTTTTTTTGGGTGCACAAGAAACACATGCAACATTTTCGAGAAACTTTTATGCAACTCGGGGCATATTGTCCGCGAGAATGCTAAATCGGCGTGTTCGGCAGCGCGAATGGAAGAAAACGTCGTTTTCGCGTTCCAGAGCAAGTACATTGAGCGCGCGAACAAGACAAAAAATGTAATGTCGCGTGTCAAGAGTTGATTAACTTTAATGCACCTATGGCTATGAGTAGTAGTAACTCTGCCCTACTGCCAGAATAGTAAAAACCTTGGATGCCTATGGCAAAAGCACAAAGGAAGGACACACAAAATGGGCGCCACCATAGGGCCTGGCCACCAACAACAACATGGAAAATTCACAAAGGATGTATACTATACACAAAATGGCCTCCACCACATGGCCTGGCCACCAACAACAACATGGCAAAATCACAAAGAAAGCATACACAAAATGGCCGCCACCATAGGGCCTGCCCACCAACAACAACATGGAAAATTCACAAAGGATGTATACACAAAATGGCCTCCACCACATGGCCTGGCCACCAACAACAACATGGCAAAATCACAAAGGAAGCATACACAAAATGGCCGCCACCACATGGCCTGGCCACCAACAACAACATGACAAGAAAGAGAAGACAGACAATAATGCCTATGGCAAAGGGACAATGCTTTGCTTCACAAAATGGACACACCACCACCGCCCAAATTGGTCACCCCACCCATAAACAAGAAATCATTACATAGAGGACAGAAAATGGAAGTGGTCCATGCTCCAAAAAGAGAAAACTACAACCAAATGACAACATAAATGAGGACTTTTTATAGCACAAGAAACACATTAAACATTTTCGGCGTGTTCGGCAGCGCGAATGGAAGAAAACGTCGTTTTCGCGTTCCCGAGCAAGTATATTGAGTGCGCGAACAAGACAAAAAATGTAAGGTCACGTTCTCACACTGTGCGAAGTTACCAAAACTACCCAAGCTGTATTCCTAGGGTTACCTAATGTCAGAAATTGACAGAGTATTTAAACACACCCAAAACCTGAAATACCCCACACATAAAAATAAGATTTTCTACATCAATCCAAGCCATCCATGATTTTCAAAATAAGGGTACACCACAAAAACAGTTGATTAACTTTCATGACCCTATGAGTAGTACCTCTGGCCTACTGGCAGAGTAGGCCACAAGGTTGGAGGCCTATGGCAAGAGCAAAGTGGCTGGAAACATAAAATGGCCGCCAACACATGGCCAGGCCAACCACAGAAAGTTAATACAATGAACCTAGTACACACTAACTACATGGAGTACTAGGGTCAGCTATTGGCTTAAAAAATAAAAACATTTCAAATTCCACAAACAGAAATTCCACAACAGACATTGCTATAGCATAATGAACATAATCCAATGCCATCCATGATGTTTGTTTACAAACTGGAATAAAAATGTTAACACAGACTACAGAAACATGATTGGACCCATGGGTACCTCTCTATGTAGCCTGGATGAAATTTAAAAAAAATATTCAAGTTGGGAGTGGGACCTCATAAAAGTACAGGCCTCCATCAATAATTTAATTACAGGATTGAATACTGTAGTTAAAAAAAAATTAAAAATCAAACAAACACAAGTCTATCTACATCTCACTCATACATTACACAAACTTACTTGAAAAAGAGAATTCCAAATCCAAAAGTCCTCAATAAATCCAAGAAAAATCAGTAATGCAGCCAACACACACAGAAAGTGATCCTTCCAGCTCAAAATCCAAAGGAAAGTGAGCACCACATGGACAAAGCACTGGGAGGAGCCTGGTGGACAGGAACAGGAAGTTGTAAACTCAAGGGCCCTTCCTCCTTCCTCCTTACTCTTCAAAACAAGAGTAGAAACAAAAAGAGGGCTCCTTCCCCCCAAAAAATACAGCCAAAGGTACAACTTTAAGGTTTTTTTAATTTTTTTTGCTAACAAAAATGGTAATTTATTATGGTTTTAACTTGCTCGCGAGTTATTCTGTGCAAGAATGCAGTTTCTGCGTGTTCGGGAACTCTATCTTACCAACAAGCATCCTCGCGCATCCTTATGACGCTATCGCGCGTCCAAATGATGTTATCGCGTTCGCACAGTCGCACGGGATTGTGCGAGAGTGTTTCCAAACATGGTGGCACACGTGACCAGGAAAAAGCGAACGCAGAACCAAGGAAAGCCATTGCCGCGCACGCGATAATGTTATTCAGCGCGCGAGAACTACGCTACGCACGGGATCGCGGAGTAATCGACAGCTACGCGTTCTCCGCGGAACGCGGAGTTGCCGAAACTCCGCTAGCTCCGCGAACGGAGCGTAGTTCTTCGCCCAGGGTCCATTCGATATTGTGGAGTCGATATTATGTCTAGTTACCATTTTCCACATTAACTCTTGGCGGACATTTACACTCTTTCTTCCAATGTCCCAATTTGCCGCAATTAAAACAGGGAAATTCTTCTTCAATTCATCAATGTTTCCTTCTTTTTTTTTTTAAAGTCCTCATTTCACCACTAGCAAATGCAAATTAACCCTTACAGCCCATTCCGTCCTGAGCGCCCCGGGCCGGAGTTCTTGCTTTCGCCTGGGGCCAACACGGCCTGCCCTTTTATACCGAGGCATGGTGTAATCATAGGACCTTTCAGGGCTTTAAACCAGCCTCATTGCTGTTCCCCATTCTATAAAAGGTTCCAAAACCGTGGTATTTACATTATGTGCCATAACAGATACTAATCGTGCAATTCTCAATGTTGCTCGAAGCCAATTTTCATAATGAGGAGAGCTAGCATCCTTCCAGAGCTTACAGATTTCTCTTCGAGCAATTAGAATGAAACAAAAAATAAAGCAACTTGTGTCCCCTTAATCCACTAATAAGGTCCGCGTCCAGACAAAACATAACTCTAACTATGTTCAGGCTTAATTTAACTTTAAAGATACTCTCCATAGCCTTCTCCACTGTAACCCAGAACGGACCCACTACAGGACAGTCATAAAAAATATGGATATCATCTGCCTCAGCAAGTCCACATCTAGGGCAAAGAGGAGGCAGGCTTACAAACTTCGCTATTTTTTTTGGGCATGTAATATAACCTGTTTATGGTATAGAAATGATTTTTCTTAAGAGAAACAGACCTGATGTATTTATACAGAAATTGAAGAGATGTATCATATAAAGTAGCTGAAACAGCCTCTAGCCTAGAAGAGCGCCAGACATGATATTGTGGGGGAGACTGTAGTTCCTCTGCCTCCAGCATTTTTCTGTACCATAGTCCGACTTCCCTCTTCCTAGGACCTGGGGATTGGAGAGCACACTCAATATCCCAGTTGCCACCGATGTTCTCCTTCTCGGCGGAGAACCAGGAACAGAGTTGGATGTATTTGAATCTGGAGAAGGAGTCCCCAATCTTAGATCTCAAAACCTCCCAAGGGAGGACCCCTTCTGATGTTACTAGGTCCGACCAAATTTTTATTCCTGCTCTCCTAATGGGAAGGGACAAACTGTCCCTAAGGCATGGTGGCAGGAAGACTTCGGATGTTTTTGAGCTGAAAAGCTAGAGCATACCAATGAACGTCCGGAAGAGCAAGTCCCCCTTTTAACAATCTTGTTTTCAACTTTTTCCATGATAACCTAGAATTTTTATTAGCCCAAATGAAACTACCAATTTTCCCCTGAAGTCTCCCCAAGATTTTATCACGAAAAATCAGGGGTATTGAATTAAACAAGTAAGTTAATTTGGGCAAGATTACCATCTTGACCAGGTTAATACGGCCATAAATTGTCAGGAGGAGGTTCTGCCATCTCGAAAAGAGGTAATCGATATCCTTGCCTACCTTCTTTATATTGGTTTGAACTATACTGTTAAGATCTGATGTTATAATTATGCCCAGATATCTAAACTGGCTGCTTTGAGCTCTCTCCCAGTTGTCTACCCCCCAGCACATTATTTCAATTTTCGAGTTATTAATTCGGTAACCCGAGTGGAGGCCGAAATCAGTCATTATCTCCTCAACTCTAGGGAACACCTTGGCCGGATTGCTGGTATAAACCAGCAGATCATCAGCGTATAGAGCCAGCTTACAGCTATATTCCTTGACTCTAGATGGCCCATAACACTCAGTACATTCCACAAGAATGTCGCGTCATAGGCAGCAACCGCCAAGGGCTCCAACCGTGCCACCGCTAAAACTATACTGCCAATCAACTGCAGGGTCAACTCATGAATATACCTTCTAGGTACAAAGCCGTTCTGGTCGGGGCTAATAAGTTGTGGGGACAATTTAGCCAATCTCCCTGCCAAAACACTAGTGAAGATTTTATAGTCAGCATTTAGCGGAGAGATAGACCTATAAGAATCTGCCTTAAGGGGATCTTTCCCTGGCTTTAATATGAGTACAATTATGGACTCCTTCCACGATGCTGGTGCCCTACCCTCAGAGCTATAGACATAGTTGAACAGCTCACATAACCTTGGCATCAAGATATCTTGGAAGACTTTATATACTTTGCCGGGAAGAGCGCCCGGCCCCGCCGCTTTGTTATTTTTTATCTTTTTGATATGGGCCCTGATTTCTTCCTCCATGAAGGGGCTATTGAGCATGACTCGACCTTCGTCAGTCAAGCTAGGTAGGGCCTTACTCTCCAGCCACCGCAGGGTGTTCTCAGGGCTTGGAGATGATTCTTCCTCATAAAGGTTAGAGAACATGGAGAGCAAATGCTCTTCCATATCCTTCTGATGACAGGATATATTTCCCTGGTCATCGAGCATTAGCCTATTTATATTGTTCCTCACCCGGTCTGCTCTGATCTTACTGGCCAGGATTGCCTCAGCTCTTTCTCCATATTCATAATTTTCCATGGCATGTACATCCCATTGGGCCTTTATTTTTAAATCTAAGAGCCCTCTATATTCTGAACGGAGGAGTTCCAGCTCCTCTAAGACCAGTGGTAGATTATGTGGGTGAGCTCCCAATCTTGCATTCTCTAACGAGGCTATTTTGTTTTCCAGCATTTTAAATGTCCTCGCCTCCTCCCTATTTTTCGAACAGATCACACTATGAAGGTGACCTCTAGTATGGGCTTTCCAGACATCCCAGACAAATTCGGGGAGGGCACAGCCAATATTCTCAGAAAAATAGTTATCTATAGATATTCTGGCCGCAGTAGCTATATCCTGGTTATTTAGTGCCGCCCTTTTTAGAGTCCACCTAGGTAATGTTATGACTCTGGCCCTTCCAATTAGAACCGAGAACATAACAGGTGCATGATCAGATATAATGGTAGGGAGTATTTTTATATCCACCAGGGCCAGTCCAATCTTGACACGTGGCCGTGTCTTTTGCTGAAATACGCAAAGCCAGGTACAGTCCCCCCTTAACCTTCCAGACATCTATTAGGCCCAACTCATGCATCATATTGACCATGGCACGCCGAGATTGCGGTACAGCAACATGCTGAGAATAGTTAGAGCGATCTTGCCGCGGATCGAGCAGGACATTAAAGTCCCCCCCCTATGATAATAGATGAAGTGGCCTCCACCAGGTTGGACTGCACTTTAAGTAGGTGGGTGGGGTCATCTATATTCAGCCCGTAGTAAGAAACAATTATCTGCTCACTTCCGCCAAGATCAGCCTGTGCCAAAACCCACCTTCCTGATTGGTCAGTTGGTGTTGACTTAATAGAGCCTCCAAACCCCGTCTTTATCAAAATTGCAACCCCCTTATTTACGACTGACTGCCCAGAGCAGCAAAAAGCCCCTATCTATCTGAGCTTCCCAAAGATCTCATTGCCCTCACTGAAACTTAGGTGGGTTTCTTGAAGAAGAATTATTTTGGCCGGGGATTGTTCTAAATACTTCAAGATTAACCTTAGTCTCCTAGGACAACGAAGCCCGTTAACGTTCCAGAAGATATATGGTATCTTATTACCAGTCATTAGGTAGTCTCCACCCCCCACTCCTTACCCGACACCCGGAACCTCGTATGATCAATAGGGACTTCTTGCGAGCTATTGTGAAATGAGAACTCAGTTTTTCCTTTTTCTCCCCCAACTCCCCCATCGTGCCCCCCCTTCCCCCACCCCAATCCCCCCGTGACCCCTGGACCCACTTCCTTCCCTGGGGAACCCTCCCTTTCTTCCTGAGCATGTGCTCTTAGACGGTTGCCCCCTCCCTTGTGTATGGTCATGTGCAATACGTGTAAATACAACAAAAATTGTGGAGTATCGGAGGTGAATACTGCGGAGAATATGTAATAAATATGTAGTGTGGGCTATAAACAGCTATATATCCTCTTTCTGGGCCTACAGTTTCTTAAAGAAAAACTTAGCTGCACCCCAGCTCACCCTACCGCCCATCTACCTGCATGGCCATCCTGCTTCCGCCCTCGCTCCCTGCCCTTATCTTTTCAATCAGATATTTTATTGGGGCTAAAGGAGGATATTGGAAAGCGGTTCACTATATCGGAGGCAAATCAGAACGCTATTCCGGCCTCCTGCGAGGCATTGGCCCAGAAAGTTGAAGAGGTTGCACTAAGGACGGATGCATTAGAAGTGGAGCTGCCTAAAATCAAGGAGGCGCTAGGCACCTCTACAGCTGCAATGGATAAACTGGCTCAACAGAATCGGGAGATGCGGGACGACATTGAGAGGCTTGAAAACCATTCAAGAAAGAACAATCTAAAATGTTTTAATGTTCCCGAGGATCTTGAAGGAAGCGACATCAAGGCATTTATAGTGGCACTTCTTAAAACAACAGTACTAAAGGACTCCCCTGATGTGGATTCAGATCTACTAGCCGATATCCAGAGGGCCCATCGCGATCCATATAGACGGAACCCAGGGAAGGAGAGCCCTAGGAAAAATCTGGTGAACTTCCTTACTTATGCCACCAAAGAAAGGATTCTAACTTTGGCCCTCAAAACAGGCTCCATAAAATCAACCTCTTTTTCCAGCCCATTCACTTTTATGATCCGTTCGGATGTCTCCCACATAACGGCCACAAAACAGTGGGAGTTGGGCAAGAGAGTAACAATATTTAACTCCTTGGGGGCCCGTGCACAGCTGAAGATCCCCGCTTCGCTTCGTGTTATGTGGAGGAACCATATGCACAATATATATGCCAGGTTGAGGATGCAGACAACCTGATTGAAAAGTAAATTCGTCAATATTTCCTACTAATTTAGGTTTACCCTTTCCTTGATTCCCTGCATTCTTACTCTCCATATGTGCTACTTGTTGTTCCGCTACCTTCACTTATGCCCACATGGCCTTTTCTTTCAACTTTTTCTGTTTTGCATCAATTTCTTCACTGCAATATTTCGCCTGTCCCAATACTTTGTCTACTGAGCTGGACTGCCATCCTATCATGCTATCATGCTGTGTCTAATCGTGTCTGAAATTTCTGGTCTTAAACCATATACAAATCTATATATAAAATGGCTCATATCCTTTTCATTTAGTTCTTCATAACCGCTATACTGTTTAAAAACTGACAGCAATCTTTCATAAAATGAATGTACAGATTATTTTGGCTCTTGTGTGGTCCTGTCTATTTTTACCCAATCAGTTTCTTTCGGAGGTATCTTATTTTTCAGCCATACTATCACTTGTTCGTACTTTCGCATTACATCTGGTGATGAAGCTCCTGTTACTTTATCTCTGAGATACTCTTCCCTTGGCCAATCTACAGCTATTTTGCATTCTGTCCATAAGTCTGCTGGCACCACTATGTCAAACAATGCATCCAAATCAATCCATAAAACTGTTGACACTTTTACAAATCTGTCTACCTGTCGATACCATTCCACTGGTGTCTCTCTCAACCTAGGAAAATCATTTGTAAATGACAATATATCTTGTCTGCTCCAAGGAACATATACATATCCTCCTCCAGGTATCTCTCTCATAGGAAACTCAGTTGTCACTGTCTCCTTTTCCATAATTGGAAAAGCTAATGTGGATTTATCACTATTTTCTTCTTTCTTCTTTGCCCACTTAACCCTTCATTTACTCACATCTCCCCATTTTCGCATCAGTACAATCAGCTCTTTTATTTGTGCTAACCTCCCAGCAGTATTCATGTTCTCAATGTCTTTTTCTACAAAATCTACTCTATATGATTTCTGCAATGATTTAATTTTTGAAAATTCTATTCCAAATTCACTTGCCATTTCTTCCAACTGATCATACACCGTTTTGGCCTTCCATGTTATGTTTTTACACATAAACATGAGCTCATCATCCTGGTACGTTTTCAGTCTGTCTGTTTCAATAGTTCCAATAATTAATTCTTCCATATCTACTTTAAATTTTGCCACATCCAACACTTTTGATTCATGCTCTTTTAGTTTTAAAGTTTTAACCCAGTCACTCAATTCTCTATCTGATGGTCCTACAGGTGTTTGCATTAAATCTATTTTATCTACACTTTTCTCTGGTGTTGCAGAGTCAGATTCTGCTCCAGTCGGGTATCTGTATGACAAATTTTGATTAAAAGTCAATTCAGGTGGATTCACATTGGTATTCCGCTTTATTTCTGAAAAATCAGGATAAATATTTTCTTTTACTTTCTGTAAACTCTGTTGCAATGGAATTGTCAAGCTTGGCTCTTTTATTCTTTGATTCTCAAACACTGGTATTACAGGCCCTATTGTTAACGGGACAGTTACTGCTTTCATATTTTTCATCAGATTTTGGATCGATTCATGTGCAGAACGTTCATAATCAGAAATATCTGGTTGTACATTATTTTGTTTTTCAGTACTTAGCACAGTTTTGTGCGAGTCATTTATTTGTACAGGAGTACCTGTAATTATAACCTCCCCAATCGGTGTACTTGGAATATATCTTGTTTCTACTCTTTCAGGGAACTCTCTGAAATTTGATGGTTGTCTCGGAGTTTCACTAATTCTCTCATTTGCTATTGGAGCATTCGGGGTAGTCCATAAAGAAACTGGTTGATATGGTGGAGGCCTTCTATTTAATATTTCCTCCAATACAGCATCCTCTGGTTCACTTTCACCATAACTTTGGTTCCCTATCTCCACATTCTTTTTATTTTCTGTACATTTCCGTCCCTCATATTCATCCATTAATCTAACTGGATACATGCCATCACACATGTTACCATTTCTCCATCTACTCATTCTACTCTCATGTGTTTCTCCCCATAAATCTCAACCTTTACCTCTTGGTCTAATATGCCTGCTTAACCTCTCACTCTCCATTTCATGCATCTCGTCTTCCCATTCGACCAGTGCCTCAAATTGAGTTGGTCTAGGTCTCGGTTCAAGCTGCATCATTCTTTCTCTAAAATTTCTCAAAACTGCCAAGTCAAAAGATCCTCCTTCTGGAAAAGCTAACACACCATCATCCTTGGTATACCGTACCCAATTCTCCAACCAAACACACATATGATAACCATATTTTGACATCCTATAGGAAGCAAGCGTTTTTGGCGAAGGAAGTGTTTTTCCCTCCCTCGTAACTACCTCTTTGTCTTTTACAAACATGTTTTTCAATTTTTTAAACCATGAAGGTTTCTTCTTGTCTCCATCATAATTATAGTAAGCCATTTTCAGTAAATTTCCTGCTTTCAAAAGATCGTGTACTACTCTATTGCTGTTCCGTAACACCAACCTATCACAGCGTCGTTCACACTAACGTACCAATTAGAACAAGATATGTCACTGTAGTGCTCAACCAATAGCTTCTGCTGCTTTTCGTGATGCACCAATCAGCCCTTTCCCTGTCTTGGTGACAGGGACCAATCCCTGCGCGACACTTTCGACGTCACCCGCGCTCCGGCTTCTGCAGCGCTGACTGACCCCTCCTTTACAGGATTTTTCAAGAAGCCATATTTACAAGATATTTTACAAAATCAGTTAGTAACTTACAGAAAACAATACCATTTGCCTGTTTCGCTAAATAAAATGATAGAACTTTCTCAATCACACAAGTATTCTGTATGTGGAGTAGACGACGCTTACCTCCACAGAATTTTAGACCCGTCGATAAAGTAGCACTACCCTCTACCTTACCCTTCTATAAGTCAATAACGAGCCCGTTTCTCCAGGAAAAACCCATACAGAGATCTTTTCCACCTCCTTAGAGTCTAACCCAGAATTTCACAAGAACGCATATTGCTATTTCATTTACACACTTTCACACAGAAATCCCTATTCATACATACTGTAATTCTGCATTTCCAGTAGGCAGCACTTACCTCTAGCCCACCACAGAATTTCTCTATCGTTAGTAAAGTAGACACAACTCCTTTACCCTTCTATCAAGCTCGGGTTAAGTCCTACTACTCTCCCAGCAATAAGTTTTAGTCAGGATACGCAATGATCCCTATACTTGAAGGCTAAGATTTTATAGACTGTCCTCGCTATACATTTATCCTTTCACACCTAATGTCCCTAAACAGCAATATGCGACAATACCATGCAGTGTACGACGATACTACTTCTTTGAAACAGACCAATGCACTGTGCGACTTTACTTGCCACACTTCCTCTGCCTGCAGACAGAGGCACTAGCTTCACGCAACACTTGGAAGCCTTTTCAGGACTACATATAACGTAATACAAACCCAGCAGATGTTAGTTCATAATTTTGTACATTAAATTCTATATAGTACTTTATACATAACCCTAGCTAATTTCCTTAGCAACCACTACTCTGCTACCAAGAAATAACTGCTATGGCGGACTCCAAAAATAAATTCTAAATCAGCATTACCATTTCCCTGAAACCTCCGAACACACATGTATTCTCCAGTGGGGCCCATAACACTGCACACTTTCTCTGCCTCATTTAATTCGACTTCAGGGATTGGGGAAATACACAGGAGTAATGCTTTAACATTGGCGGAGTATCTAAACCTATTTAACTAGTTATTTATTTACATCCATAGTTTTAAGCAAGTTACCATGGTTTTAACGAACAATGAATTTTATTCAGACACACCATCATAGTGGCAATGGATCTGCTAGAAAGAAAATCAGGCGTAGGAAAAATTACAAGACCAGCTTTAATATTCCATTTTCCTAATTTTATTAAAAGCAAACTTTTAATATGTCTGACATTTAGAGCTTGGAAAAATAGTCATTTATTTTATAAATCAGTTGAAAGTTTAGCAAAGAATAGATAGTTCCAAATTCATTCTCTTCTAACATACCTAACTAACGCCCTCATCTTATCCTTCAGTCCTGCAAAGCAAACAAGAAATAAATCAAAGTATCTTACATCCAGGAATCGATCTGCAATCCGACAGCACTTCGAGATGAAATCAAAAGAGCAACCCTCTCTAAGCAAAATCAGGGGGTTTTATACACTAATTTCCTAACTTAATCTATCTAAAAAGTATCTAACTTCACCAACTCAGGTTCTGATTGGACACATTTGGGATGGGTGAGCATCTCCTCACCATTACAACATCATATTCACGGTGAATCAGCAATTTAATAAATGGGTATTGTTTAGGACAGTCTTTGGACTAGTCACATCCTCAACTGGCAACTTTACTGTACTTTCTCACGTCCAGAACACTCGAATGTCCATGTTTTGGCAACCATCTTGACTTCCAGGGCACAGTAGCCTTGAACCTCCCATCCGAGCACAGGCAGTTCACTCTCACTTGCAGGCTTTGGGTGCGCATGCGCAGTCCAGCATTTGCTCGCAGTTAACCAGAACAGCCATGTTTCTAGGCCTCAGAGGCCACTTTTGGAACTATCATAGAAACAAACACAAATTCATGTTAAATATGAAACTAAAGCCCTTCTGTTTACCTCCCACCGTACTAAGGTTTCCCCATTAGTTATTACCTAGCAAGTAAGCCACATAAATGTGTTTCATACTTACATATCCGACGACTTTCTGGCCCAATAACATGTACAATAAGCACATTCATGCAGCGTTTATGTATATTTAAGCAGTGCATTAGCTCACATCACAATAACAAAACAAATTAGTTAATTATATTGCTTCATGCAGGCAAAATTAGTATTCCCACGTGTGCATTTGTGTGCATCTTATACTATTGTTGATTATTTCACCACAACACACCATTAGTAAATGTTAACGTTATGGAACATTGATTTTACAAGGGGTACACAAAATGTTGTTTTGCCACCTTGCTCCATCAAGTGCACGTCTCATGGAAAGGGGACAGATTTCGTGTCACTCAGAAATCGCTATGCAGACAAAGTTGCACGTTTATGTGCTGAACAAAGTTGTTCATTCACTGAAGGTCATGTAGATGGGAGCCAAGAAAGAACTGAGTTCAACATGATGTTGGCCATGGCAGATACTTGGGATGAGCTCAAGTGCCTGCAGGAACAGGTTTCAGACCAGGAGAAGAATGTGTGGATCAATACAGGCTGTGAGAAAGGGGATGTGGATATTTGGGTCTCAAGTGATGGCAGGGCAGTGTTGCCAGATGAGTTGTTGAGCCCGATGGCAAGACAGATTTCATGGTGCAGTACATCTGGGAAGAGATGCGATGGTGCGAGTGTTCAGACAAACGTGGTACAATCTGTTATTTTGTGCTGTGGCAGAAGCTGTGTGTCAGAGGTGTGTTACATGTCAGCAAATGAATGCTGGAAGGAAAACTGTGGTTACAATGAGTCACATTGGGAGGTCCAGGGGACCTTTCAACTGGATGCAGTTGGATTTCATTGAGATGCCTATGTGTAATCGGCTGAGGTGCATTTTGGTAGTGGTGTGTGTGTTCTCAAGGTGGGTGGAGGTTTACCCTACTCGTAGGTGCGATACACTCACTGTAGCAAAGCTGTTGTTGAGAGAACTCATTCCTAGGTTTGGGATTCTTTGGAATCGGACAGAGGAACACACTTCCATAGCGAAATCATGAAGATGCTTTGCACAGCATTGCAGTTTGATCAGAGACTCCATTGTAGTTATCGTCCAGAGGCTTCCGGGATAGTGGAGCCGATAAATGGGACTTTAAAAGCTCAAATGGCGAAAGCGTGTTCATCCACGTCTCTGAAATGGCCTGATGCTTTGCCTTTGGTGTTGATGAGTATGCACAGTACCCCAGACAGGAGAACAGGTCTCTCACCTCATGAAGTATTGATGGGGAGGGCTATGAGGTTACCAGAGGTTCCATCGACAGCCTTGATAAGCATCACAGACGATCTGATCCTTGATTATTGCAAGGGACTAGCTGATGTCATCCGTTCTATGTCCCATCAGGTGCAGGCTGCTGTGGTTCCGGCTTCAAGTGATCCCTGTCACAACCTAAGCCTGGGGGACTGGGTGCTGGTTCGGAAGCACCTGAGAAAGAGCTGCTTGGATGTTCGCTGGAGAGGCCCTTAACAGGTTATCTTGGTGACGAACACTGCAGTAAAGTGTGGAGGATTGCCGAATTGGGTGCATGCTTCTTTCTCCCGTCGTGTTTCAGCACCCTTGGAAGAAACAGCTCCTCTCCCAAATGAAAATCCAGCTGAAGTGGCAGGGCCACAGGAGGGGACAAGCCAAGCTGTGAGGGTGTCTGAAGAAGCTGGTTCCTCACCAGATCGAGCTGAGGAGGGTTACAACGACAGCGACACTGAAACTGCCTCCGAAAGGGGAAGTTGCTGTGAAAGTGGTCCAGAGTCACTCTCAGCCGAGAAAAGTTGTGAGCAGGGTGAGCAGGGAGAAAGCAGGAGAACAAGCAGAGCAGAGGAACAGTGACCCGAGAGACAGAGGCGACTGAACCTGAGACTGGTCTCCGAGAGGGATCTTGCTCCGGTGTCTGAAGAGTCTGAGTCGGACGAAGGTGAAGAAGAGCAAACCTGTGGAGGTCTGAGGTGATCAAGATGAAAGAGAGTGCCTTGCTGAAAGTACGTGACTCCAGAGTGGGCATACGGTGTGACTGATGCCAGGAGTGCTGAGATCAGGGAAACTGAGGGCAGTGACAATGATTAGTACCAGCCCTAACGTGAAGTTGGATGTGGTGTTGTTAGTACCAGGACTTGAAATTGAAGGAGTGCTGACCATCACAGTTCCGAATCCTTCAATTCTAAGCAGAATTCGCAATTTGATCTTGAATAGGCTGATATTCCCTACCTTTGGAACTGAAATACCATCTCATGAATCCATTGTTCTTCGTCTTGAACTTTTGCAACATGTTCTAGAAGCTGTATGAGCAAATCTTATTTTGGATTAAAGAGACTTTGTTGTAAATAAGCTGAATTAGATAACCTAGGTCCAAGTGGAAGAAGAAGAAATTTAGGGGCTTTCCACAGAGGACGGAGAAGGGTTAAGGTTGTCTTTTGCTTGCTGTAAATAAGGAACTGAAACAAAAAGGGACTTCCAGCTTTCTGAGGTGTGGTTTGCGTTGGTTCACAAGCATTTGAAGAAGGAGAAAAGAGACTCTTGAGCGTTTATTGCTGAACTAAGAAGCTGCAAATCTTTCTGAGATCATGGAGGCTGGAAACCCAAACCGTAGGGCTAGGTGCATAGTAGGCACACTTGTAGGAGGAGTGATAATTCTAGTGGTTGTAGTTTTGTATTTAGCACCACATGAGCAGGCAGAGGAGATAAAGGGAACAACTACACCTACTACTCCTAGAAAAGAAGAGGTCAAAATAGGAAACGAAAGAGCTTTGCTGCTAGAGGAGAGTCGTAGGTTACATGCAGATTTGTCTAGAGATGATTTTAAGCTAAATGCATATGCTAAGTTGTTGTATGAGTATATTAATGCAATGGATGCGAAAGATTGTTGTGTGTATGTAGTTGCCAGCTTCAGTGGATGAGGGTATCAGATACCATCATCTCCCATTAACATATGGTATTTCATGTAGTTTGCTGCTTAGCATTTTCTATGGACGTAATCATTTTGAGTATTTATTTTCGAATTATGATGCAGTACTTCCTCAAGTGCCAGCTTATAAGCATTTGAATAAGTATGATTATTACAAATCAGAAGATAGACTTAGAAGGTGTTTCATTCCGACTCAAGAGTTGGATACAGTTTATGCTCATCGCCATAATCTGCCATGCCTGTTGTCAGATGAGGAGAAGAAATTCATAGATCAAGTAGAAGATAGATACAGAAAACAAAAGCAGTTGCGAGATTTAGGACAGGGTAGAGTAGACTGGAAGATGAAGAGTAGTTACACAAGTCGAAGGGGAGTTATAGTCCAATAGCTCTAGATGAAGTGCAGAAGGGGAAGTTGTGCATAAGTAGACCATAGACTTATTATGAGAATGTCAATGTAGGGCAGACCACATGTGAGCATACCTTTACACTGGAATATTATGCAAAGGACTTTTTACAAAGTGTAGTGCAGATAATTCCAATGGTGTATTTTGTTTGTGGGAGAAATGCATATGTGCGATTGCCTGAGAAATGGTATGGTACATGTTATTTAGCAATCATTTTCCCCAAGATGTATCATACAGAACATTTGGATCTCTTGGAAGGAGGACAGACAGTGAGAGTGAAGCGAGGTGAAAGTGCAGCAGCTGTGGTTGGAGATATTTTTGGAGTGATGATGCCAACATTGGGAGTGATTTTGAATAATGTGAAGATTAGAAGGTTGGCGACTGTTGTGGACGAATTGTCAATGAATATAGCTAAATCGCTGGTGTTGGTTGAAGGAGAGATATCGGTAAGGACAATGGTTTTGCAAAATCGGCGTGCTTTAGACGTCCTTCTGGCAAAAGAGGGAGGAGTCTGGATACTTTTATAGGTCCAAGAGTGCTGTACTTATATACCAGATAACAGCAAAGATCTGGAGAAATATATAAGTAACATAACTGCCATTCACTATGAGATTAAGGATTTCACTGAAGAAACTGTGGGAAAACGTTGGTAAGGGTTATAGCAAAGTAGGGAGTTGGCTTGCGAACCTTGGAAAAGGGTTCCTTGGCTATGTGTTGAAACCTCTTATCATATTTGTGGCATGTGTGATTGGATTGTGGGGTTTGATAAGAGCTTACAAGTGGTACAAGTCTAGCAGATTGGAGAGATCGCTGAGAGTGCAAGAGAGACGAATGGAGAGGCTGCAGGACAGTCGATACCAGAATCTGAAAAACATGGAAATGCTCAGGAAAGGAAGAGTGGCAACAAGTTCTGTTTAAGTCGGTTCTCTCCCCAAGGATGGTGTAGTTTGTGATGACACAGGTCATCAAAGGGGGGACTGATAGAGCGCCATGTTATTTTGAAAATTGTAGGGGTGCACTACAACCACTCATAGTCAGCACCCGCATATTTAGAGGACTGCATTAAGATGTGATTCTTAGACATGTAGAACTAATCGAGTGTACTGCCAAGTGTAGAAGTGTGCTCATATCATTTGGAGACTAATGTAGTGCCAGATTCGAGAATATGCCTTACGTAACGTAGAAATGATTGCTTCGTGTTTAAAATGTTGCATTAGATTTGAACGTACCTTATTAAAGTTGCACGTGTAGGTTGCCTATTAAAGAAACGTGTGATGCTAACATGAGGAGGAATAATGTTTCGAAATGTAATGAAATAATGCTTTAGAATGGTTTAAATGTAATGCCTATGTTGTTGTATTAGAAATGCATCTAAAAGTAAAGGCCTGAGACATGAAATCGCCAGCAGAGGCCTAACTGTATTTCCTAGTTGGCTAACATTTCAGGTTTGGAAAATGGTTTCCTTGGGAAAAGGCTCCTTTCCTTAGTTGAATTCGAAATGTAACTTAGAGATTGTAGAGAATGTAAGATTGTTTCTCATGCATTTCTTTTGTAGGTGCAAGGCCACTTAGCATGTTAGGTACAATATCCATTGTTTTAGGAGTTAGGCTGGTAGGAGTGAGAACGAAGGGAGTCTACTGGAATGTACAACTGCAACATTTGGCGGAGAAGGTGCCTGGGACCCAAGGACACAGCAACGGTTTTTGGAAGAAGATGGACCTGTACTGGAAAAGTACGAGGGGCTGCACCTGCTTGAAGAGGGTGTGCTATGGGCGTGCTTATTATTTTTGGATTTTGTATTAGGGAAAGTGCTCTGAGGGAGGAGAGTCAGTCGCAGTTGGAGTTAGGGTTAGAGTCAGTTGGAATCAGACTGGGTCCTGTTTAAGGCAGTCCAATTGGAAATGCAGTTAAACAGGGGTCTCAGTGGGAACTAGGCAGGAGAAATTAAGGAGCATCTTAGAACGAGCTCGGTAGCTTGGGCTACTTACCTGGAAAAAGTGAATGTGCTTCTTAGGGAGCTTTCACATCTGACACATTTTTCTCTTACCTGGGAGATATGCTAAGTAGGGATGTCACCTTAGAGTTAGTGTAGGGATAGACTAATCTTTTCTTTCCCTTTGAAGAAGATACAGTCAAGACTTCCAGTGGGAACTGTTATTGCTTGCCTAATGCTTCTTGAATTACATTGCTCTTTAGTCGTATGAGACTCCTGCATAGAATTATGTTTGTATTAGTGCCAGTTTATTTCTTGAACCTCTTGCTGAGGTGCTTGTATGTTCAGTTATTTTTGGCTTTGTAATACATTTTTAAACTTCACTTCATAGTCAGTGGTCCTTTGGATTGAGATGTATTTGGTCTTTGGAAAGTATGAAAATGGAAAACTTCCCTTTACACTTCTTTGCAGACTAAAGAGATTCAGTCGGCTAGGGATTCTAAGGATTGGTAAGGAAAAATATGTATGTGAATTCCAGCGTCATCACTAGTTTTCTATAACACAAACACCACTCACAGGACAGGCAACAGTAAATGCTTCCACGCACTCACAGAACAGGTACATCTCCAGCAGCAGTGCAAGATTTACCTATGTGGGAATTGACAGCTGCTACACATGTGGCAAGCCTTCTCTTTTTTACTCAAACTTGCAAAAATCTTTTCAATACCTGACTCAACATATTCGTTGTAAATTTATTTTCTGCATAGATTTGTATAAAATGATTTCACAAACAACAACACACAAACAACATTTAATATTAACTATGATGTTGGCATAAGAATAACTTACATATTTGACCTACATTAATGTCACTTTCTACTCAATGTATTTTTATGTTTCAAAATAAAAGACACACTGCAGCTGTTGGGGACTACATTTCCCAGGGCTCCACACACGGCACAGGAAGGGGAGGTGGCAGGCCCTTCCGCTGAGCAGTGCACTATCAAGTGCTTGGTCAACTCCCACTGCACAGGACATGCAGGGGCTGGGCCCAGATGCTTCTGCGCCTGTTAGAGCCAGGAAGATGCAGGCTAGGGCCACTCCTCTTGGCCCTGCTTTTTAAGGTGACTTTTCCTTTAAATACTTTAATACTATCTAGTCTGTCACCTATTATGTGAGGGGCAGTCTCAGATCTTGGGTGGCTGTTCACAGTGTCTATTTTGTAAAATAATAAGTGTCGGTTCTTACAGTTTTTCTCAGGAGCAAGCAGACGGTGCTGATGAATGTGTGGCTTGCTGACTACCAAGGCCTGATTCCATCTCATGTCTTAAATTTACTCTTGATGGTCCTTTATTTAATTCCTGTTTTCTGCCTTTCCCACTGTTTTCCATCTTTATTTTCCTTTCCTCCTTTAGTGTGTTTCTCTCTATTGGAGGAAAATAAAGTGCAGATCCCCATAATTGAGTGCCAGTGGCACCCACCTGCAACCACTGGCTCAAATAAATCACCCTCACTAAATCTTCACGTAAATGGGTTGTTTGGGTAGTCCTTGTTGCACATGTAGAGGTTTTTGGTTGTAAAGCACCGGTGTACTCTTTTAGATGTATTGTTATTAACTCTCATGCATTAACCTCCTTAATTTAGTTGACACACTTACATTTAAATAGTTAAATTGAGAAAGTGGAACCCAGGATATATCTTCATTAACTATGGGAAAAAGAAGGCAGCTGATCCCCCCCCACAGAGAGCGAACAAACAATCTAAGGTTGCCAGACACACAGTGGAGAACAACATATTCAAAGACATTGATGTTCTTATCTAGGAGGCTGAGACAATTCATTACCTGGAAAATGACCAAAGCAAAGGTATTCGCCCTACTGCCAAAATAACCAACTTTCAGAAGAAAATGCTGCATGCAAGAGCCCTTTGTTGTCATCTGATTCCACTATTGTCTCTTTAGTGGCCACGTTTCTTACCCTTTGATAGACCAGTGTCCCAGGCACCCTGTATTGTCACATGCCCCTACTGCTATCATGCCCAAAGTTCGTGCACCCCAGGTTAGACTTGGTAGCGCTACCCCTACCGTCAAATACACTTTCAGGCTTCCATCATTTGCAGGTGCAGCTTTTTTCCTTTGATACTTTTGCTTGTAGATAAAGCAGCTAAGCCCGGATCTGCAAAAACTAACATGGAGCGGAAGGAGGTTAAAATCAATGATACCTTATCAAAGGAATTAAAGGAAGTGAAAAATCTACTCCAGGCATTAGGCTGTCAGTTTCAAGTAACTTTAGATAGGGGTCACATGAACAATGCTCCAAGCTTATTTGTGGAAGAAAGCAACCCAAGTTGCGTCTGTCCACCTTCCTTTGATCCCAAACAAACACATAGTAATTTTCCTAAAACTAACAAAGATATTGCTTTGAGCAATTTAACTGAGCCAGAAAGAATTATAGGCCCCAGTACAAGCAACAAGAGACACATAAGTGCCAATTGTACATGGGCTAGAAAAGGGGTTTCATTACATCCTGTGCAGCTCACTCAATGTAGAGCACAGCATTGGAGGAAATATGGCATAACCAGTTGCCACATAGCAGAGGTTCCACAAGCTCATAATAGGATTTACTCATGTTATTGAGACACTACAAGTGCTAAGATTGATCGGAGAACAGCCACTGAAAGGATTTTATGACTAACATAGTTTGGGAAAAATTGGGGCCCCCTAGTCAAAATTGGATAAAACCCATGACAGGGAAATAGCAAAGTGGGAAAAGAAGAACAAGCACTGAGTTACGGTGCTACTGATAATTTTGTGCTACAATTGTATCACAACAACACTATTAGCTTAATATGCACCACACATGTTTATTGTCAAAAATATATCTTTATTTTGTCTATTATATTTTTTACTTGCGTTCAAAATTGATGATATATATTTATATATTTTTCTTTTTTTCTCACACAATTAGCAAAAAGTGATAAAACAGTGTGTTAAAAACTGTTTTTATATCAAGACATGATCAGACAACAATGAATCAAATCCAATCTCTTTCTAAACAAGATCAAGTTAATTCCTAAACAACTAAGGCCACTACGAAAGGCGAAAATGCATCAACAAATTAAGTTGAAGGTGAAGTTGAAAGGATTTATTAAGCGCTCTAACACCCAACGGTTTGTTGGCGCTATGAATTGACAGCAATGAAGGGATGCCGGGAGATTCCTGCAAGGGAAAAGCTAGGGAAAAGAGATGAGTTTTTAAAGCTTTACGAAAGTCCATGTAAACAGAAATGGACCTGATGATAAAGGGGAGAGCGCTCAAGAAGCGGGGGGCAAGGGTAGAAAACCGCGAGCCTCCCTGTTTTTTTCTCCGAAAGCGAGGTACATCCAAGAGTACCTGAGTGGAGGAGCGGAGGCTTCTGTTGGGGAGATAGGCACGAATCTTTGAGTTGACGAAGGCTGGAGCAGTGCCAGCTAGGGCCATTAAACTCAGGCAGCCCATCTTAAATAGGGATCGCTGAGAGATGGGCAGCCAGTGAAGAGATTTAAGCAGAGGGGCAGCACGGTGGGTCTTAGGGAGCCTGTGAATAAGGCGCGCTGCTTGATTTTGGATAAGTTGAAGGCGCCGAAGCTCGTAAGCCGGAATGCCTACATAAAGGCCATTGCCATAGTCCAGACGGGAAAGGATCATGGCCGAGATGATGAGTTTGAGGGCTTCGACAGAAAAGAAGCAAGAGATTTTACAGATGATTCGGAGGGACAAACAACAGGCCGAGACAACGGAACTGATCTGGGGACGCATAGTCAGGTCTTGACTGATTTGGATACCCAGGGTTTTGACTTTAGTGGAAGGTGAGGGAGGGGAACCGAGGGCAGGGGGCCAGAAGGCGGGGGACCAGGGACTGGGAAGGCCACCAGTGAGGACCAACTCCGTCTTATCAGGATTGAGTTATAGGTGATTATGATTCATCCAGTCATAGATGAATGTCAGTGCAGTGTGGAACTTGAGAATAGAGTCGTGGGAGAAGGAAAGGTCGAAAATGAGCTGGAGGTCATCGGCATAGTTGAATACTGATACCTCTATTTTTTGTAGGGCGGCTATGAGAGGGTGGATATAGAGGTTGAAAAGGAGGGGAGAGAGAGAAGAACCCTGGGGGACCCCGCAAGAAACAGAGCAGGAGGGAACAGAGAAGCCCTCCAGCTGGACAGCCTGCGTCCGATCCTGTAAGAAGGAAGTGAGCCAGGCCAGGGCAGTCCCTCTGATGCCGGCGCCCCCGACACGGTCGAGGAGGATGGAGTGGTCGACCATGTCGAAGGCGGCGGACAGATCGAGGAGAACAAGGGCCTGGGGGGAGTTGATGTCCGCACTCCTCCTGAGCTCATCCAGGACGGAAATAACAACATATTCCGTTGAGTGGGCTGGATGAAAGCCGGCCTGATGGGGGGCCAAAAGGTGGTTCTCCTCGATGAATGCAGAGAGACAGGTGGTAACATGGCTCTCCAGGATCTTACCCAGGAACAGGAGCAAAGAAATCGGGCGGAAATTAGAAAGGGAGGAAGGATCAGCCCCGGGTTTTTTTAGGATGGGAATGACTGTGCCTGATTTAAAAGCGTCTGGGACAATTCCCTGGGTGATAGAAGTATTAAGGAGAGTAAGCGGGGGTTCAAGGCAACTGGAAAAGACCTCCTTCAGTATGCGAACAGGGCAGCAGTCAGAAGGGGACCCCGATTTCACTAAGTACAATGCTTTAGATGAATTTGTCCAATATGTAAACACCAATTGATTAATGAATACTGTACAAAAAACACTGGTATCAAACAGACATTATCACCAACGCGTTTCGGTGTTCAACCTTCCTCAGGGTGATTTTACCAGTGGCATACTACAAAACGGAAAAAAAAGAGACAAAGAATAATAAACATGTGTATGTGATACAACTGTGACCGCACTTACAAATAAAACATAAAACAAAATGTCTCACCCCACATTTAATAAAGTCTCTGCTGTCATTAGACACAACACAATCTGGTCATTGCAAAATACCAACATGCCTCTGCAAAAAGATAGTCTGCTATACTAATAAAACCAGAATTTAAAAATGCTATTTTTCTCTGAATGCATATTGAAATAGAATGGACCTATTTATGTATATCCATATCTAAACTGGGAAACTATGTCTAAAGATTACTATCAAAATAAATATATGGCCAATTCTGTCTCTAATCGCAAATGGGAGAAGAGAAATGTCTTAGGAAACGCCGGTAAATGCATCTCTGACCCATTATGACTCTAATCTTTGGTGAGAAGAAAAGAGCCATATGTTGGGGGCCGTGTAGCTATTTATAAGGTGCTACCTAAGCTAGCGATTCTTGACAATTCTGTATCGCTTGCCAATCTTATCTGGCGTGCTTCTCGCAAGGTTATAATGGATTCAAGGATCAAACGATTAAAATGTAATGATCTTAGGAGAACAAACAGCGTTCTCCATTGTAAGCTAATCATGCATGAAAGTTCTCTACTTGAATTACATGCCTGATAAGGTTTGTGTTCAATTAAGCACTTACCTAATTTACTGTAAAACATGAAGTGTAATGTACTGATATCTTGCTCTAACTTCTACACCAATGTGCTTAAAATGCATTTATATCTGTATAATTATAAGAAAATTTTTTTGCAAGGTGTAAGCTTGGGCTGAATGTATGTTTTATACTGGCGATTTAATAAAAAGTTGTTGTTCTAGAACAGAGACAGACTTACCTAAAAAGTTGATCTGACTGTAATCTTTTAAGAAACACCAATATTGGTAAAATAGTAGGGGACCTGGTGGTATTGCATGTATGTCTGATGTTTTATGACAAACATACCCATACGAAGGTTGAATTCAAAGGCGGGTACACATTCACTTATCAACAAGGTCATTTACTGGAAAAGGAACCAACAACATTGTTACACTCTTATTCCTCCAGATTTAGGGCCAGATGTAGGAAGCCTAATACCGGTCGGTAACGTCCGAAATTACCGAATTTCGGCCGTTACCGACCGGTATTAGGCATTTGAGATGTAGGTGGCTACATTTCAGATTTGGTAATTTACCGAATCGGTAATGTAAGGAATCGGTAAATTACCGAATTCTTAAATACCGATTCGGTAAATTACCGAATCTGAAATGTAGGAAGCACTTAAGTGAGTGCTTTTCACTTGTAAAGATTCATTATTTACCACCAACTACAAGTTGGTGGTAAATAACGTAAACCGTTAAAAAAGCAATTTTGTGCTTTTTTAACAGTGCCATGTGGCAGCCATACATGCCCTTAGTGCATGTATGTGTGCCACATGTGCACCCATGCACTATTCAGGGATGCAACAGGGTGTCAATGTGACACCCTCCCACCCTTTTAGGTCTTCCCCCTCTTACCGATTCGGTATTTACCGATTCGGTATTCCCCATTCATTCCTATGGGCCTGGAGGCCCATAGGAATGAATAAGAAATACCGATTCGGTAAATACCGAATCAGTATTTACCGAATTTTACCGATTCGGTCAAAATTACCGAATGAATACCTACATACCATTTACCCATTCTAAAATACCGAATCGGTAACATTCGGTATTTTGGAATCGGTAAATGGTATTTACCTACATCTGGCCCTTAGTCTTTGCCCAATGTTCCTACCAGACCTCTGATCCATTTGACAATATCAAATGGATCTTTTAAATCTGAAACATGTTGATGTTTTGGTGGCCTTTGATGCATGTACAGTCCCTTATAATGGATCAAACATTCAGTTTGAATAAAACATTTGTATCCCACCTAAAGAAGAGACTTCTAACTTCACAGTTACTCCACAAATGAAATGTGGACTCACACTAGGCTTTACCAAGTAGTCTCTGTTCTAAGCAAAGTTGATTAACTGTTAAACTAATTATTTCAACGGGCAAACTCTAAAAATCATCCTTTGAAGGACAGGATCTTGATTGAAGGAGCGGTTGACTCATCTAATCAGGGTGTGGACCATCCAACTGGAGCTAACTTAGTTGCTCTTTGCAGGAAGGATAAGAACATGTGTTTGAAAAACCTCTGTCCCTAACAGGTTCAGATTACATACAGTTTCTGTCATGGAATGTTGCAGGGTTGAAACTTAAACATGATTTAGTGTGCAGTGGGAGCTCCTCTGCTAAGGCGGAGGGGCATTGCCCCACTGCTCTCCGAGCAGTTTGAAAAGGATAAATTAAATTATAATAATGCAGTGTAATTATCATTTCATTTTTCCTAATGCAGTGGCTCAGTTGGTTATATGCAGGCGAAGCTGGGCTCCGTGACGCAAGAGGACTGCGGGGGGGGGGGAGTGGTGGGCACACTCTGTAAGTGCGCATGATGCTTTGGCCAGCTGTCTCGTGCCGGCCTACAGCCTGGATGGAGACCATGCCCAGGCTCCACTGCCTGTGTGAGCACCGAACCATGGTGCTTAGACCAATCACAACACTGCATTGTAGTGCTGTAATTGGCTGTGGGGAGCATGGAAACCCGGGTGCTTCTAGTTGCCAGACTTGAAATGAAGAGGACGGAGGAGAGGCGGCGGCCGGCTGGTGAAGAAGACGGAGGAGAGGCAGTGGCCGGCTGTAGCCAGTTAAGTGTTTTAAAAAAAAATCTTTTTCATTCCCCACCTCTCCTACTCGAGTGGGCTGATTCAATTTTTGTACCTTCCAGTGAACATGGGTGACTAATACCGTGTTTAGGCAACGTTTTATGACTTATTGTGTTGAAGCAGATGCAGCTAAAGCAAGTTGAGTTTCTGGTGGATTGATAATCTGGGTAAAAATTCCATTGAACTGTTCAATTAATAAACTACATATTCATTTTACAGATATTCTTGACTTGAATATCCGGACAAAGAACGTTTTTCTATGAATTTATACAACGTTTATAGCCGTTCTCTGCTTAGAACAAAGGGCCTGATTCACAAAAGTAATCTGAGACAAAATATTAACGTTACGACTTTTGGTATTCACAAAGTGCATTTAGGAGTAGTAAAGTTAGGAATCCTATCTTTACTACTCGTAAAAGCCTTTTGTGAATACTGAAAATCATAAAGTTAGGATTTTGTCTTAGTTAAACTTAAGTTTTGGTCTTACGTTTACCAAAACTTAGGTTTAACTGAGACAAAATCCTAACTTTATGACTTTGGATGCTCGATGAAGAAGGAACCACCGTCAGGGATCGCCAAATGAGAGCATGTGCTGTGTCCTGCTCAAGGAGTTTGTTATATATAAAGAGGCCAATCTCCGGGAGCCATAAAAATAACATGTCGCTGAGCAAACCATGAGACAATCCGTTTCGGAGAAGGACTAATTAGAGAGGCCATAAATTATTGAATACCTATAGCACTCTGGCGAGACAACAGAGAACAACAAAGCTAGCGGTGGTGGCAAGTCCCAGGAGGACAGTCAGGACAATAACTCCTGACAAGGATTAGAATATTTAGAGAGGTTGTTCAGGAGAGAATATACACTTCACTCTACTAAGAGATTAAAGAACTACAAAACTAAACAGTGGCACCGATTTATATGAGGCCCCCAGAGATATACATCTGGAGATCGCGAATAACAGTCAATTGAAAGATCTCATTTCGTAATACCAGGTTCTGCAGAGGTTTAGCCATTGCGATTGCCTGACTAGAGCACCAACGTATATTTAGAAACCTTCCTTTGCAGTAGTCACAGATCAGTTCCCCCTTTTTCCACCCGTTATAAATTACAAAATAACAGGTCATGAAGAAGATGGATTAGTAATTAAACCATTCCATTGAAACGTACCTTGACCAGTCAGAGTGAGACACCCCAGCTATCAGCACAGCAATCGAGGGTTGATTTTATCACCTGGATTTCTCCATCTGTGCATGCACTGTTGTTATGGGGTGTAGAGTGTGAGTGTACTGTGTGTAAGGGATGTGGCTGTAGAGTAGAAAGAGGTGTGATTGTGTGTGGGGGTGTGTTGAATTTTACTATCTAGCCATCTGGTACTTTACAGGTGTTGAAATTAATGGTGTTACATGTATTGTATAATTTTGAATAATGAAAAATAGTTATATTTTTGTAAAAATTGTAATATTTATTGCAAAGAATCATGTATCTTTCTTCTATGTGAAATATCAGACGAACAAGTAAAAATGAAAAAAATGAAATACAATTTTTAAGATTGACTAATTGCTTCTTGTGTGGAGAATACAGTCTTTTATGCCCTATCTTTGAGCTTTGACTAGCCAATAATTAAAGAAATGTAGGTCTAGAGGGATTTTCATTTTTGCAGTTTTAATTTTTTTCCCCTGTTCCCTGACCTGTTAAGTAATCTCTTTTAGGGGGTTGCCTTGCTAATCCTGAATCCTCTCCTATAATCATAATAGAGTATTCATAAATTGTTTGTAATATTAATTTACACGAATTCTGTACACAATGTAGAAGCAGGGGAAGCTTGCCTATGTGTCTACTTACAATTAATTGAATGAGACTAACATGGCTGCTAAAAACGCGGGAAACAAATTGCGCATGCGCCAACTGCATGATGTCATAACGCTTGGTGGGAAAGTTTGCTTCTGCGCACTAACGTGCAAAATGGCCGCTTCAGAACTCACATGCTAAACATCTGCTTTGCTCAAAACTATACTGCGTCTTATACTAAAAGCTTATGCATAAAGAATTATTTTAAATTAAATGGGATTATAGTAGACATAAGTGGTATACAGTGAAATAATTTTATTTGAGTATAACATCTTGTCTTTTTGACTGCTCTGTTAGTTCGCTATTGGGCCTAAATCGAGAGACGAGGCTAAAACCCACGTGGGTAATGTGTGCAGTCTCAATAGAATACAACTCTGGAGTCGTGATCCCAAGCGTTGGAACATGGTCAAGAACGTTTTTTCTCAGAGAGAGAAAGTGACGGAACTTCCTGAAGACTCAATGAACAAATGTATAAATGTAATACAATGTTTTAATTTAATATGAGAAAACGGGTGGGAATAAAACTTGGGGGAAACAAATTAAATGGGCGGGAACATAAAACAATGCTCTTTAGAAAAGTATTAAATTTAGTATGGTGTGACGATCATCCCCTTGGCAAGTCCAATCAGAATACACAATTTATACAATTTTGAAACATTTGGGGGTGGAACATGCCACCAGAAGGTATAATTGGGATAGTTAGCAAATTGAATTAGGCTGATTGCTGCCAGAACGCTGAGAGATAGACATGCTGTCTGATTGCTGATTGATTACCTGAAGCAGACTTAGAATTTTCAAATAAAATTAGGAACGAGCGTGCGGAAGAGGACAGAGGAGGTGAGGGACTAGGAACGAGATGCGGAAGATAGTCGAGAAGGGAACTAGTATCTGAGAGGGGTTTGAGGCTGGCATTAAATCCAGAAGAAGTGATCTGTCCTGTTTAATCCTGGTAATTTTTGGGGTCCAAACTCTTGGCCAGAGGGGTCTGATCTTACACCATCCTAGGTAAATATAAAATGTATTGTGTCAATGTGCCTTTTCTCTCTGTCCACTCTTCCTGAGGTAGTCGCCTCCCAGCTTCTCCTCCCTCCCACAGCCCCTCATATGGAGGCCACGCGGCAGTGAAGGGAGCGACCTTTGACCCTGTCCTCAGGCAGGTCGCCCCCCCCCCCAGCAGCCACACGGTCCTCCTGTGACGCCTGACCCCGCTGACTTTGCCGCCTCACTCAAGCCACTGCCTGTGACTCTTGCGTGAGTCCTTTTCCCCTCTGATCTCTTTTCCTGTCCACACTTGTTTGCCCGTTTGCTTTTGTACTACCCCACTGTTGTTCCCTCTGTGCCCCCCTGCCCCCGTTTTGCTTTCTGTTTCCCTTCCCGCTGCTGCGTTCCTGCAGCCCCGCCCCCCGCTGTCCCATTCGCCCGCCCCGCTCCCGCCTCCCAGCTTCTCCTCCCTCCCACAGCCCCTCATATGGAGGCCGTGCAGCGGACGCGCTCAGCGGATGCGCTCAGCGGGTGCGCCACTGGCGTGCCAAAGGCAAGCCCGTCTGAGCCCGTCCGCGCCTGGACTGCGGCCAACGCCAGAACCCTTGACCCTCGCCGGAGCCGGGGCACCCGACTGAGATACAACACCACCACCCTCAACGCTCTCAACACCGGACGACCACCTGACTGTTACCGAGCCACCCCGAAGCGAACCCACGGACCCTTCCCCTGCCAAGCCTGCAAATTTACCTGCCTCCCAACCTACACCCCGTCCGTCGAACCCAGCAACAACAACAACAACAACCTCAAATGCATCCTCCTCAACACCCGCTCCGTCCACAAACACGCCATCGAAATCTGGGACCTCCTTGACACAACAGCACCGGACGTCGCCTTCCTCACGGAAACCTGGATGAACGCCTCTTCTGCCCCAGACATCGCCATAGCCATCCCGGACGGCTACAAGATCACCCGGAAGGACCGCGTCAACCAAACCGGAGGAGAAATCGCCATCGTCTACAGGAACACCATCAGCGTCACGACCAACGCCGAAGACACACTCTCCACCGCTGAACACCTACACTTCCAGATCCGCACCGACCCCAAAACCACACTCAGAGGAACCCTTGTCTACAGACCCCTGGGCCCACCCACACAATTCAGCAAAACTATCGCCGACTTTGTCAGCCCGCACGCACTAACTTCACCAGAATGCATCCTTCTAGGGGACCTGAACTTCCACCTGGAGAACAACAACGACAGCAACACTACCACCCTGCTCGACAACCTCGCCAACCTCGGATTCACAGGTGAACACCCCCACCCACTATGCCGGCCACATGCTGGACCACATCTTCTCCGCCAGCAACCATGTCTACTTCAGCCACTCCACTGGACTACACTGGACCGACCACAGCTGCATCCATTTCACCTACAAGAAGACTACAACACACCACTGCACGCTACAGATCCCCCGCAGATGCTGGAGCAAAGTCACCACAGACCAACTTACCACATCTCTGAGCCAGAACCCACCGGCCGACACCTCCGACACCAACAACGCAGCTCACAATCTCGCACAGTGGATCACCAACTGCGCCGACAATCTCACTCCGCTGAAGAACCCCTCAGGCAAGACCAGCAACAGAAAAACTACATGGATCACCGATGCCCTCAAAGACTCAAAGAAATCATGCTGCACGCTCGAGAAAACCTGGTGCCACGAACGGACGACAGAAAACATGACAGCCCTCAAGAACACCACTCGTGAACACCACCAGCTGATCCGCACCACCAAAAGGACATCATTCAAAGAGCGGATGGACAACAACACCCACAACAGCAAGGAACTCTTCAGCATCGTAAAAGAGCTCTCCAACGCCAGCAACAACGACATCACACCATCACAAGACCTCTGCAACTCCCTCGCCACGTTCTTCTACATCAAGATGGCAGATAAACACAACAGCTTTGACGCCCATACACCGCCTCCAGTCATCAAACCAATGACCCCCAAAACCACCCTGAGCGTCGGGACCCCCATCAGCACAAAAGACACAACCCATGTCATGAACACCATCCACTCCGGCTCTCCCTCTGACCCATGCCCCCACCACATCTACAACAAAGCAGACGCCATCATCGTACTCCACCTCCAGAACGTCATAAACAACTCCTTCACTTCAGCCACCTTCCCAGAGAGCAGGAAGCAAGCAGAGATCAACGCCCTTCTGAAAAAACCCACTGCTGACCCTTAAGACCTCAAGAACTTCCACCCCATCTCTCTACTTCCCTTCCCGGCTAAAGTCATCGAGAAGACCGTCAATAAACAGCTGACTGCATTCCTCGAGGCAAACAACTCACTCGACCCATCCCAATCTGGATTTCGAGCCAACCACAGCACCGAATCAGCCCTCATCGCAGCCACCGACGACATCAGGACCGACATCAGGACCCTGATGGACAACGGGGAGACAACCGCCCTCATCCTCCTAAACCTCTCAGCCGCCTTTGATACTGTCTGCCACCGCACCCTAATAACCCGCCTCTACAACACTGGGATCCAAGGAAAAGCGCTGGACTGGATCACCTGGTTCCTCTCCAACAGAACCCAGTCCGCCTCCCGCCGTTCCGCTCCACGGCCACCAAGATCATCTGCGGCGTACCCCAAGGCTCCTCGCTCAGCCCAACCCTCTTCAATATCTACTTGAGCCCCCTCGCCGCCATCGCACGCAATCACAACCTCAACATCATCTCCTACGCCGACGACTCCCAGCTGATACTCTCCCTCACCAAAGACCCAACCACCGCCAAAACCAACTTCCAGGAAGGAATGAAGGACGTCGCGGAATGGATGAAGCTCAGTTGGCTGAAACTGAACTCAGACAAAACGGAGGTCCTCATCCTCGGACAATCGCCATCCGCCTGGGACGACTCCTGATGGCCCACAGCACTGGGCACCGCACCATCACACACAGACCACGCACGCAACCTGGGATTCATCCTGGACTCCTCGCTCATGATGACCAAGCAAGTCAATGCCATCTCATCCTCCTGCTTCAACACCCTGTGCATGCTCCGAAAGATCTTCCGGTGGATCCCCACAGAAACCAGACAGACGGTCACGCAGGTCCTCGTCACCAGCCGACTAGCCTACGGGAACGCCCTTTACGCAGGAATCACAGCCAAACTTCAGAAACGACTTCAGTGCATACAGAACGCCTCCGCACGACTCATCCTCAACATCCTTCATCACAGCCACATATCGGCCCACCTGAGAAACCTGCACTGGCTCCTCATCAGCAAGAGGATCAAGTTCAGGCTCCTCACCCACGCACACAAAGCACTCCACGACATGGGCCCGAAAACCTCAACAACCGCCTCTTGTTCTACTCTCCTACCCGCCAGCTCTGCTCCGCCAGCCTCGCCTTCGCAACCGTCCCACAGATCCACAGAGCTACCACCGGAGGAAGGTCGTTCTCCTACCTGGCCGCCAAGACATGGAACTCCCTCCCCGCACACCTACGACTGACCCAGGACCATCTCACCTTCAGGAAACACCTCAAGACCTGGCTATTCGAGCAGTAGCGCCCCCCTTCCCTTCAGAGCCTTGAGACCCTCGCGGGTGAGTAGCGCACTCTATAAATGTATTGATTGATTGATTGAAAATTATAGACCAATTTAGACAAACTACATTTTACCTTCGCAGAATGATGGAGTTAGCACTGTAATTTGTATTTGATTCACTAAAATACTTTCAGATAAAACTGAAACTGAGTCTGTGGTTATTCAATGAAATTAAAATAGGTAAATGCTTAATGTAATTTTGGCCCCCACATTGTTTTATCTTTTTATTAAAGCCCTGGTGGACCAACTAAACAAGGTAGAGAACATCGATGCCCCCAAGCTCTCCCACGGCAAAGTGCCAGCAATGATGTTTGCGGATGACACCTTGTCACTATCTAAATCACCTATGGGCATCCAAAGGACCCTCGACAGCTTCTCTCTATTTTTTAGGAATAGGGGCCTAGAGACCAACACACAAAAAACAAAGTATATGGTTTTTTATCCTAGCAAAACTTCTCGCCCTAATCCTACTTTAAGTGGTATCCAGCTAGAGAGGGTAACTGTCTCTGGTTATTTGGGTGTGACACTAATGGAAAACCTTTGGATGGGGCCCCCAGCAAAAAAAGACAGGCCTAAGGCTAGCACAGATGGCAGGGGGACTAGCAAAACAGTACAGGAACTTCACGTCCAGACAACCTGGTCCACTGACCAAGATATACAAAGTCCAAACTAGGAGTGCTGTAATGTACGGGGCAGAACTTTGGGGACACCTCCCTGTATGTAGAATGGTTAAAATTGAGAACAAGCTGATGAGGCAGCTCTTGGGCCTACCGCAAAGCACCCCCCTCATCCCCCTACGTATGGACCTTGGGATGAGACCCATAGATGAGGAGATTGGATTGCGACCCCTGACCTTCTGCCAAAGGCTAATGGCGACCCCATAGCTAATAGCCTATATGTCGGAACTTAAAGCGATCATGGGGCTCACAGGGGTGGGTAAGCTACCCTGGGTCACACACATAAAAGATCTGTGCTGTAGACTAGGTCGACGAACCTATGGACCCAATCCGAGGAGGTGGCCCGAGTTTATCACAGCTGGAACTAGTTAAAACCTACAGACAGTTGAGACTGATCGAAACCCAAGGGAGCACAAACGTAGGTCGCTTAACCTCGAACTTTTTCAATTTTAAAGACCAGTATTCATTTGAGCTCTTCCTTGATGATGTACAACCCTTTATGGCAAGGAAACTTTATGTCCATTTTAGATTGGGCTGCTTGCCGGTCCACGCATTCACAAAGAACTGGTCAAAAGCTTCCCCTGTTAATTGTCCTGCCTGAAATAGCCAAGAAGAGACCCCTATCCACGTTTTCTATTTTTGTCTAGGATACCATATACCCAGGAGGCACTGGCTTTTACCAATCTGCAGGAACCTGGGGTTCAGAGAGTAACGGGAGGCTTTTAGAGTCTTGAGAACTGACACCCACCCCCTGAAAGTCTTTGCTGTGTCTCGGTTCCTAACTCTATGTGGCACAGGCGTCTCAAGTTTTTAATTTCCCCGATATATGTTATCTAATCCAATGTTTAATTTGTTTTTTAAAGTTTTAATACTTTTTTAACTGTTGTGAATTGTGTTTAATTCAAAGTATATGGTTCTATTCTGTAAAGTCCATTGATGTTTTATTGCCTAAATCTAGTATTTTATGTATTTTATGTACTGCTTTTATGGTCTATCAGATCGAAATAAAGCGTGGAAATTGTAATGGTTAATGTAATTAATTACCGACTCTAACTCAACTAATAGATCCATGAGTAAGGAAAGGCTTAGTAAATAAATAAATAGGTTGAAATTCTCTAGGCAAACGGATATATAAAGAATCCCAAAAATGGATTCCCGGCGGAGATTTCATCAAATGGATACTGTAAGTAAGTGTGGTTAGTGGGCCAGAATGTGTGTGATTTAGTGATATTTGTCCGTAGGTTGGTGTCCCGCTGGATCAGTTTGCTGGTAGCAGAGGCTCGGTTATTATTGATTAATTTGGTGATTATTGGTTATAGATTTAAGTATTAACAAATTTGTTTGTATATTGCTGAAGGCTGTCTGGAAATTCTCGGGAAACGTATAGCGGGTGATGAATGGAAATCACACTGCAGAGAGGTTACTCGTCGATTTTAGAATTTAGTTGAGAAACAGTGAGTGTAATTGATAGTGAAGAGTTCGCTGTTGAAATTATGGTGTTATATCACCTAGAAAGGGTAACACTGGAAGAGTAGCAGGTTCTTCTGAGCTTGCGTGAAGAGTAAACGAAGAATTTTGCTCGTAGTGATTGAAGAGTAAGCGGAAGGTCTTACTTATAGTGTAAGAAACTAGGGGGTCGATTAGGATCGCGGACGGACTTGAGTCCGTCCGCGACCCCAGATTAGGAGGGAGCGTCCGCATGGGCTGCGGCGTTCCCTCTGTGCAGATTAGGATGTGACCGTCAGGGTGCCGGTCACATCCTCAATCTTTAACATTGCAGTGGGTGCAGCTTCAAGCTGCACCCGCCGCAATGTTAAAAATGCATGCACCGCATTTGCGTGCACAAAGCGGCAGGCACCGCGCGGTGCCTGCTGCTTTGTTCACGCAAATGCAGGGGGGTACCATAGGTACCCCCCATGTGCACCCCCCCCTTCCCCCAGGGGGCCCGCAACAGGCCCCCGAAGTGAAGGTCCGTATGCTTTTCCACGGCGGAAAAGCCGCCGCGGAAAAGCATACATTTTACACCATCATAATATGGCTGGCGGTGTCTGATAGACACCGCCAGCCATGTTATAGCTTTTCCGCCACGGTCGGAAAGCGACCGCGGCGGAAAAGCTGCGGACGGAAAAAAGATCCCCCAGCCATCCTAATCTGGCGGGGGGGTCTTTTTTCAGTCCGCAGCGGTTTTCCCGCATCCTCCGGGCTGGCGGTGGCTTCCGCCGGCCCGGAGGATGCGGGAAAACAGCGATCCTAATTGGCCCCTAGGTGTCAGATTTGTGAAATCAACAGAGTAGCGAATGTATCTATGTTGTCATCTAATGTAAAACTTTAGTAAAAATGAAAAGAAAATAGGTTTTCGTATTACCTTGTAAAGGGAGGGTCAGTTTCCGGAGTTGCACTGATATCACAAAGTGCTGCGCTGGGATTGGACAGCGGGTGTGGGTGAGACAACAGGGAATTGTAAAGGAGGGTTTGGTTGTCACACTGACCTAATCAGGTGCCGTGCTAGGATTGGTAGAGGCAGCAGGAGTGTGAATTACGAATGATTTGTAAAGGAGGGGTCAGTAGTGAGGAGTGGATACTGACGTTACACTAAAAGCTGCGCTAGCATTGGTTAAAAGTTTTGTAAATTTAAACCTGACTGGCGTAAAAGAATAAAAGCGCTAACGAGATTGGAGGAAGAAGTGTAAACAAAAGTACGAATTAATTAAAAAGGAAATAAGAATTTTATGTGGAAAATCGATCCAACCTTAAAAGGGAATCACCAAGATAGGAGATATCCAGATTTTGTTAGACAGGCATTTATAAGAAGGAGAACTTATAATATGTAAGGAGAAAAAAGAAAAATGTCCTTTATGCAGAAAATACAGAATTATTTCAAAATAGATAAAACTGTTAAGGCTAGAGAAGGAATTATTATTTCACCGCCCCAGACACCAGCTTAATTTATGATGATGGAGAAACTGTATGTATGGTTAGAAAATTGGATTGAATACACAAAAGGTGATGGAATATTGGCTTTTCCAGAACATGGTACATTCAATGGCAGAATCCTTTATAATTTAAGAAACAGGATGAATGAACTAGAACCCAAACCTAGATTAACCCAGTATGAAGCACTAGAGGAATGGGATATGGAGGCATTTGAACGAGACAGAACTAGGAGTACTAGGGGACATAGAGGGTTCTATCCCAAGACATTACACATAAAGCCCGAAGATCAGATGAAACAAAGGATACAAGCAATGCTTGCAGAATGATTGTATCCTGTACTAATGTCAGATGACTAAGAACAGTAGATCCCCTTGATCTGACTAAACACTATGTTACATTTATACATCAATCATAAGATGACAGAACTATATTACAAAAACATATGTTTTATTAAATCCAAAAAGATTGATTCAATATCAGATTAAAAACACGATATTATACACAATACAATAAAAAGGATAAAAATAGAATGAATTGAGTAAAGTTATACAAAACAAAACAATAAAATCACATTCATATAGCATGGATTATGACCTGCATAATCACACAACATGGACAGAAATGTGTAAGACATGTAATTTGTGCAATACAATTGGTAAACTCAATATCCTATAGTACAACTTCGTATTCCACAATGATTCAATCTGTGATTATACTGAAGTGCTGGAATCCTGAGGTATACATGAGTAGTGTGTCGACGCGTTTCGATGGAAAACAATGATTTACACCATCTTTTTCAAGACTAGTATTTTTTCTGTCAGATAAGCGTTGTCCTAAGTACTTTTTCACCCTACAATAAGCATATATAGTGTTAATACACACAACAATTATGGATGGTTATAAGCACATTGCATTAATCCCAGCATCGAGATTGTTATAAAACAGACCATTACATACTTCTGCAAACTTTCTGAACCAGTCCCATTATCCTACTGTTCTTAGTCTATATACGGCTCAATACATTCACCCATTATACATGTGCAACAAAAAAGAGACAAACGTTCAACAAACCTATGTGCAGTAGGTTTAGATTGTACAACAACCTGGACTAAGTCGTACCACCAATTTTATGGGTTATGTTAATAGATTTATACCAATGGTCCTACGTCCCCATCAATATATGTGACTCCCTTCACACTAGGCTGATGGCTCAATCTTGTCTATTTTCTATTTAAGAACCAGTTAGTCAAATCGAAAAATCGAAAAATCCTTACCCTAGTTGCCACTCTAGGAGAGGTAAATAATTAGGCACTCTCAATTCTGTGTGTTATTCCTGCGTTTTATATGGCATGGAGTAATTCAACACGAACGAGGGTAAAATCTGTATTGTTGACAATCTATAATAACAGGTACTAAATTATAATCTCAATAACTTAATGGACCTTTATCACACTTTTTAAGGGTCCAGGCAAGGAAAAAATATATATTTTTTAAAGATAGAGGGACATACCTCAGTCTCTGAGCGTGTTGGACATATATTCTCTGGAATTTACAACCACTCTACTCTCCCACTATTTTCCAATTTTAATAGTTATGAGGAGTCAATTCCACTTGGTTATCAGTCTGTATAAGATAAAATCAAACCATGCAATAATTTAGTATGTTTATATGGCATATAGCTCTATTGAGGTCATTTTAATATGCCCTCAAGGAAATAATAATTTTTACCTAAAAAGCGAACAAATTTTCTTTTGACCAGAAGACCCTGTAGTGTGAGACTGTGAGCCGATACTTTAAATTAAGAGTCACAGGTCCCGATAGGCTTCTAAATATAAAGACAGTAAAAGGCGAACCAATTAGTAAAATGTATCCGCCATAAAGTCTCAAGTACTGGTGCAGACGTGGCTGCCGGTATAATACTAAACTAGTACCTTAGCTCTTAAACTTAATGTCAGATGAGCAATCAGGAAGCAAGTGTACAAGAAAAACTAAACATATGACAGGTTGTGGTCAATCCAAAGATGAGTTTATGGAAGATATTTTAACAAAGAATCCTCTGCCATATCGGGAAAGAATCAATAGAAGTATACCAAGTGCTCCAGCTTTGGAAATTCCTCTGGTTCCACAAGTATTACATGAATCATTAAATTAAACATTTTCCAGGAAAAGGAAAGCGAAGCTATAAATAAGAATACAGAAGAATTAATACAGAAAATAATCCAATTGAGTGTAAATCCTGAGGCATTAACTATACCAGTGACTATAGATCCTGTTGTTCTCTTATATGGGGATAAAATAATGTGTCCTAATCCACCAGTTATGACTACTTCTGTAAAAGAGCCAAGAAAAGAAAATATAATAATTGAAGATCAAGCAAGTGAATGTGAGTCAGTAATATCATTAGTGGATTTACCAATCAGGGAACAAGTAAATGAAACCCCAAAGAGAGTTACCCCAAATGGTTCACGAGAAATTCGGATGAAAACTTCCACAGGAACTAGAAGTGCTACCCTAAATTAGAAAGATTTGCACAGTGGGTGGATAAAACAGTACCATCACCAATGATTCTGGACATGTATAGATTAAAAATAGAATTAGAAGAAATGATAGCTGGAAATGTGGGAATAGACAGGTTAAATACATATTGCGAAGAAGAGTAATTATTTATATTCTGAAGCATAACAAGAAATGTAAAACTATTTAATGAGAAATTAACAGAACTTGCTTCTGAAATGGGACTTGACATAGGGAAGTCCAAAGTATTGCAAAACCCCTACAGAGCAGAGTTCACTGACAAAGATTTAGAAAATATGAATATGTCAGAAAGGAAATTGCAGATAAAAGAACTGATGACTATTTTACGGAAATGGGGAGAATTAGACAGGTGGAAGACAAGGTGGACTAAAAGGAAGGAGAAGGCTCAAGCAAATAAAGCCGCAACAGAATTTGCGGCAGAAAGATTCAGTCCTATGAGAGAAGTACCCGGAGGGGGATATGTACATGTTCCGTGGACAAGACAGGATATTTTATCATTTACAAATGATTTCCCAAAATTGAGAGAGAAGCCTGTAGAATGGTATTGACAAGTCGAAAGGTTTGTAAAGGTTTCGAAGGTTTTGCTAAAGGATCGGGATAGTTTGTTTGACATAGTGGTACCTGTTGATTTATGGATAGAATGTAAAATTACAGTATATTGGCCTAGTGAAGAATATCCAAGAGATGAGAAAACAGGTGCACCATCAGAAGAGGTCATGAAGAAATGTAATCAAGTAATTACATTTTTGAAAGGGAAAATATCACCAAAAGAAACTGATTGGGTAAACATAGATAGGACAACACAGGAAATTAATGAGACTGTCCATGCATATTATGAGCGTTTACAGCAAGTGTTTAAACAGTATAGTGGATTTGAAAACATGGGTGATAAGAATATGGGACATTTTGTATATTGATTTGTATCTGGACCAGAAATTTGACAAATGATTCAGATGCACAAGTTGTGCTGGCAAATTAAGCCTATAGATGAGGTTTGAAATATGCAAAATATTGTGAAGATGAGCTAGACAATAAACGGAAAAAGTTAGAAGAAAAAGTGATGTGGGCACAAGTAAAACCGGCAGAACAACAGGAATTAAAAATAAATAATGAACAAAATAGAAGATCAGGACAGAATGAAAATAATGGGGAAAAGTCAAGAGGAAAGATGAGTAGAGAAGAAGCATAGAAAAAATTTCCTTGTCATGGACGCAGAAAATTGGGGCATTGGAAAAATTTGTGTAAAAATATACAATTTAATAATGGCCCAAATCAAAATTTAAATCCACACACGCAGAATGAGGTGAAATTAAGTAAACCGCAGCTGGTTATAAACCCACAGAATCAGTTACCAACTGCCCCTATGCCAAATTTTGTGAACAGAGCAAAGTACAGTGTCGATGCCGGATTTCAAGGAGAAAGTGGTAAGCAAAATTCTGTAACTTCTCAATTTCTTTTGCAGAATAGTAGTTAATCTGGAGATGAATTATGACGGTGCCTGAGGAGGGGGGAAGAAGAATGCGTTCTTGGCGCATCCTTACCAGTAGATCAGTCAGTTCCATATATTGATAGAAAAGTAGAAGGGAAAGATATTACCTTTTTACTGGACACTGCGTGTACCAGGTCTACTGTGAGAACCCTGCCCCTCTCAGGAGAATCCATCCAAGTAGTTGGAGTTACCAACAGACAGATCAGAACCCCAGTTACAGAACCAATGGAAGTGTGTATAGGGAATTTCAAACAAATGCATACGTTTGTAATTTGTGATTCCAGTCCTGTAAACTTGTTAGGTAGGGATTTACTTTGTAAAATGAACTGTACCATATATTGTACACCGGATGGTGTGACAATCCAGACCCCTGATGAAGATAGTATCTATAAGTTAATGTTAGCAAAACAAGGAACAGAGGTAGATGAAATGTACTCTATGATGACAAAAGATGACCTACCAGAAGAGAGAAAATAAACAGTAAATCCAAAAGTATGGGATTTTACTGGAAAAGAAGTAGGACTAATGGCAGGTGTGGTCCCAGTGAAAGTGACTGTAAAGGAAGGTGCTACTTACCCAAATACAAGACAATATAAAATGACTCCAGAAGTAAAATCAGGTGTCATAGCAGAAATAGAACTAATGATTCAACAAGGCATTTTTAAAAAAAATCTTTTTATTAACAAATTAACAAAGAAAAGAAAAACATCGGGTGGGTTAACAGTTTCTCGTTAGTCAAGAAAATAAAGTGTCGTTCATACAGAATAATAATGACAATGCATATGTAGTGAATCATGGGGATTCTTGCGCTTCTGCAAAACTTGCTGCGCCGGGGGCGTACAGATCTCTCCACGGTGGCTATTCCAGGCCCCCCATATCTTCCCCCACTTCTCGGGACAACCCCTAGCAACATACACCGACTTCTCCCGGAACATACACCAGTCCATGTCCTCTGCCCATTTGGTGACCCGGGGTGGCTGACTGGCTCCCCACAGCTGAGCAATATTTCGCTTCGCTACCATACAAGCCAGTGTTACCCACTGTTTCAGGTAAGCATTCAAGTCTGTGTGTTCCCACACATTCAATATACACCTCCGGGCCTCCGGTAGTATCTACACCCCCAGAGCACCACAAATCTCATCATGGACCTTCGCCCAATATTCCTGTACTTCAGTGCAATGCCACAGAGTGTGCATAAATGTGCCACACCCCTTTCGGAACTCTCCACTCTCGCTGCGACCCATTCATACCAGGCGAGGCCCCGTGATGTACGACCTATGCAAAATCTTTAGTTGCACCAGTCTAAGTCTAATCTGGATCGCAACCACCCTAGGGAATGAGACCGCCTCTGTTCAGTCCTCGTCATCTAGTTCCAACCCATCAGTAGTCCACTGTGTCCAGACATGGCCTGTGGGTACTCCATATTGTTAATAAGTTTCTTATATTAGAGAGATAGTCTTCTCAGGGATATACCCATCAAGTACTCGATCTTCGAGAGGAGAGGCTTCTGGAAGTGTGTTGCCCCGAGGTATGTGTGTGAGGAGTGCATTTCTGACCTGGAGGTAGCGATAGTACTCACTATCTTGCAGACTATAATGCTGCTTGAGAGTGTTGAATGTGTGAATTGTGTCTCCGCCCCAAACGTCCTTGATCTGAGTGATTCCAAATAGATCTCACTTGTCAAATCCCTTAGACTTCCACAAGCTACCAAGTCTCTCTGAATTCCATAGGGGGCTGGCCAAGGTTAGCTCCCTTCCCAAGTAAGATATCTATTGGCCGCGTGCCACATGTGTACTGCATGCGCCGTTGGGCCTGCCAGCGAGAACCGCCTAGGCCTGGCATAAAGCGTCTTGGTGATATCCCCACCCGGCGCCTGTCCGCGGTCCATGGCATACCCTGGATCCCCAGGAGGTCTGTACACAACATGGTTTACTGCTGCTAGATGTGAGGCCCAGTAATATTTCTGCAGATCAGGGAGTCCAATCCCCCCCACTGTACCAAGAGAGGGTAAGTTTAGTGAATGCAATACTGGGATTTCCGTCCCAGAGAAGCTTCCTCTGGAGAACTTCTATTTCTTTAAAATAGGATCCCGGTACTGGGTCCATTGTATTCTGGAGTACATACAAGAATCGGGGAAGATCCATCATCTTAAACAGTACCGCCCTACCCAAGAGGGAGAGCGGGAGAGCCTTCCAGCACTCCACGTCCCTTTCAACAAGGCATTTTTAAAGAAATAATGAGCAGCCTTTGTAATTCACCCATAATTGGCATTAAACGGAAAATATAGGATAGTACAAGACCTTGGAAAAATAAACAAAATAGTGGTACCTTGTTGTCCTATAGTGCCAAATCCTGCAGTGATTCTATATCAGATGCCATGGAACTCAGGATGGTTCACAGTAATTGATTTATGTCATGCATTTTTCTCTATCCCATTACATCCAGATAGTCAATACCTTTTTTCATTTAAATTTGAAAATCGAATTTATGTGTGGAATCGTGTTCCTCAAGGGTACACAGAAAGTCCTTCAATTTTTAACCACATTTTCGAAAAAATTCTTGAAACATTGATAATGCCTAGGAATTCAGTTTTGGTCCAGTATATAGACGATCTGTTAGTGGATTCAAAAACACAAGGAGATTGTGTCTCGGATTCTATTGCATTGCTTAACCATCTGGCAGATGGAGGGCACAAAGTGTCACCAGAGAAATTACAGTTTTACCAAAACAATGTGAAATATTTGGGACATCAACTAGAAAGAGGAACAATGAGGGTAACACCTGAAAGAATCAAAATAATAAAACGGATGCAGTTACCCCAGACCCAGAAGGAAGTTAGAATGTTTCTTGGTGTTGTAGGATATTGTAGGCAGTGGATTGCAGAGTTTTCCGTATTGGCAAACCCTCTGATTCACTTAACAAAGAAACAAGCAAAGGATCTTGTAGGGTGGAATGATGAAAGCATGAAAGCGTTTGTGAAATTAAGACAATGCCTATGTGAAGCTCCTGCTTTGGGAATGCCAGATTATACAAAGGAGACCGCATTATTTTGTTGTGAACGATTGCGTTTTGTCAGTTTTGACCTAAAGACATGGTTTGATGAGACGTCCAGTGGCATATTTTTCTGTCATTCTGGACCCAGTTGCTGCTGCATTACCTGGGTGTTTTAAAGCAGTAGCCGCTACTTGCACAAGCCTTGAACAGAGTGAACTGATTGTGATGGGACATCCTTTTAAAGTGCATGTTCCCCATTCAGTTGTAATTCTTTTAACAAGAACTCGTACTCTGTATTTCACACCAAGTCGAATGACAAAATATGAGAGAATTATTTTGGGAGAGCAGAAAATGTGACTGTAATCCGGTGCACAGTGTTAAATCCAGCTACTCTCTTACCTGATGTGTACGGAGACGAAGTGAGAGATGATGCTGATCATGATGGCTTAGATGTAACAAAATATTGTACCAAACCTCGCCCAGACATTCAAGAAGAACCATTGATCAATTGTGGAAATGAATTATTTGTAGATGGCTAATGCATGAGGCATGAAGAAGGAGGATTGAGTGCTGCTTATGCTATTTGTGCATTGGTTGAATAGTCAAAGCATCCTATTTACCTGGAGTCAGGTCTGCACAAGTAGCCAAATTGATTGCTTTAATTAAAGCATGCAAAATTGGGAAAAATTGGAGAGGTCACATTTACACTGATAGTCAGTATGGTTACCGGGCTGTGCATGACTTTGGCCAACTTTGTCTGCAAAGGGATTTCATGACTTCTTCAGGAACCCCTATCAAAAATGGACAATATGTGAAAGAGCTTTTAAAAGCCATACAGTTGCAAAAAGAAGTCGCTGTGGTCAAATGTGCAGCACATCAGTCAGGAAATGACTATGTGACTTCAGGAAATCGTTATGCTTTCCAAGTTGCTCAATATTGTGCTAAATCATAAATTGCAGTAAACAAGAACATTGAAACTACAGGAATCAGGTGCCAATTTATGTTTGTTTCAGCATTAGAAACATGGGATGAAGTGAAAAAAAATTCAAAGAGAAGTAGATGTAAGTGAGAAAGGAGAGTGGCTCAAAATAGGATGTTAAAGAAGAGAAAGTGATGGTGTCTGAATTTATCCAGATGGCAGACCAGTCATGCCAGATTGTTTACTTTCACAATTATCAAGAATGTATCATGGAGACACGCACATAGGTTGGGATGCTATGATCTGACTTTTCAGTCAAGATTGGTATAATGCGACATTTAGAACTGGTGCAGAGAGTCTTTGCCAGAGATGTTTAATTTGTCAACACAATAACCCAGGTAGTAAGACAGTAGTCAACTAGGGGAGGATTGGAAAGGCAGAAGGACCATTTGTGAGCTTACAAGTTGATTTCATTCAGATACCACCATGTAGAGGTCTAAAATACATACTATTCATAGTATGCTTATTCTCACGATGGGTGGAAGCATACCCAACCAGAAGAAATGACAGTATAACAGTTGCCAAATTATTGTTGAGGGAGATCATACCATGTTTGGTTTTCCAGTAATGGTGGAATCAGACAGAGGATCTCAATTTAATAATGAAATAATTTGTTTGATCTGTGAAGCATTCAAGATTGAACAAATACTGCACTGTGCCTATCGTCCAGAGGTTTCTGGGTTATTGGAACAACTGAATGGTACAATAAAATCAAGATTGGCAAAGGTGTGCGCATTCACTTCACTGTATTGGCCAGATGCATTACCTATTGTTCTGAGGGGACTCCGAAATATTCCGGATACGAATACCGGGTTGAGTCCCCATGAAATACTCATGGGAAGAACAATGAAATTAGCTTTCATACCTGGACACATATTGTTAAGCATAACTGATGATCTGGTATTGGATTATTGAAAAAAGATTGGCTGACCTAGTGTATTTTGTCTCTCACCAGGTTGGAGAAGACGCAGAGGCCAGGCAGCCGTATCAAGCACATGATCTAAATCCAGGTAACTGGGTGGCAGTGAAGAATCACGTCAGAGAAACGTGTCTTGCCCCCAGGTGGAGTAGACGAAAACAGTTCATATTGGTTACAACAACCGCAGTGAAATGTGCAGGTTTGCCTAATTGGATCCATGCCAGCCATACAAAGAAAGTACCAGCTCCTGATGAAGAAAATCAACAACAAGAAATTGAAGTTGAAGGTGCTGAAGGATGTGCAGCTGAAGAGCCTAAAATAACAAACTCTGAAGTAGCTGATCAAGAACAACCAAGCATTAGTCAGGAGAATTGGGTACCAGCAGTCGATTTACCTGATGAAGCAGTAAGAACAAGGAGCATAACAAAAGCATAAAAGCTAGAAATTGATGAGGATCAGATAAAGATAGGAGATCAAGTTCAGGAAATAGAAACAGAAATTTAAGTCTCTAAACAAGAACAGATAAGAACAGAAAAATACACACAGAGTGATTTGAGAGATAATTCTGAGGAAGAAAAACATTAACCAAGCAGAATAAGAATAGGAGCTCAAGAACAGGGAGAAGAACAGATTAGTAAAGAATCAGTTCAGGGCCAGTTAGACAATACGGAACATGTTCAGGTGAAGAGTAGTACTTCAAAAAGTCCTGAATTCGGTCAACTAGAGAGGTATTCAGAAGACGAAGAAAATCAAGTTGTGCCACAACAAATTACAAATAATAGAATACTCGAAAGTGACGAAGAAAGTGAAAATATAGTGCAACCCAAAAGAGTCAGGAAAGGTGTTAATTGGCCAAGATTTGTCAAGAGATTGAGGTATCACCTTAAGACTATTGATGATGAACCTGAACAAGTGAATGAAATGAAGTTACTAGTCTATCAGGACAGAATAGTGAGAAACAAAAGAGAAGAAGCCAGAGACTAAGAATATTGAATAATAAATTCAAGGGACCGGAATGGACTTGTATTATTCTTAAAGCTCTTGAAAATGTAGATATAAGTATAAGTGATGAAAAAATATTTACAGATCAAATTAACGAAGGAGAGGTGAGACCTCCTTGAAAACAAAACTAAATTGTGAATTCTGAAAGAAAGAAGAGAAATCTTCTTAAGAGTTACTGAGAAACCAAAACAAAATTGTTTACAAAAATGTTGTAGAATATGTATATGTAGCATTCTATTAGTAATTATAGTATGGTTACGATTAACAATAGCAATACCATATTTGATGAGTATAGAAGAGGGAAATGTTACAGTTATAGATGGAAAACTAGCTAACATAAAAGGAAATAGAGAGGAATTAGAAGCATCAGATGAGTTAGAAATACATCACACAGTAACAGATAATAACACAGATCTAAATGTCTTTACCAAATTATTATTTGAATATGTAGATACTATGGAGATTAGTGATTGTTATGTATGCATGACATTACCAACTTCAGTAGCAGAAGGAGTTACATACCACCACCTACTGTTAACATATGGCATATCATGTAGTACATTAACAAGTCTATTTTATAAAACAGGAAAATTAAAGTATTATTACTCAAATCTAGATGTGATATTTTCAGAAGTTCGTTAGAAAGAATATGAATCCAGTACTCACTAGACTAGCTGCACAGTTTCTGTGAGAATTTTTCTTAGCACAAAATGCAATAGATATAGCGGAGGCTCATAAGCATAATTTAACATGTTTACTAAAAGAAGAAGAAAATATATTTTTGAATTTAGTAGAAGACAGGAGACAAGATTTCCAGAAGAAAGCCAAAGAAAAGAAACCCAAAATTCCATAATGGGCGGAGAAAGGAAGTTTTTATACACCTGGCAAGGCTCAGGCTGCAATGGCACTAGACTTTGAAAAGAATGGGAAGATTTGTCTTCCCAGGTTAAAAACTGACTATTCAAACAGTTAGAGCCTCACCTAAATGCAACTGCATCCGTATAAAAGACCAACAAGACAGGGAAAACTTGTCATTAATACTCCCCGGAATATGTTCGATGACATAAGTCCTTAGGTCAGGATGCGTACTTCGCCAATATAAAATCACACAGGACCACATACAGTTCACCCAGGAAAAGGTGTGAAAGATAGAGAGAGTACCTCACGGTAGAACAACCCGAGGGGGTTCCTGGTTAACAATTGCCGATATACCCACTTCTCATCTTGGCCACTCTCTCTATGTGAAAAGAAAAACGTGCACTAGAAAAAATAATAGTGTAGACGTGAGAATAGTGGTGGAAAACACAAATAGTGACAAACGTATCAACACTGACACCCACTTGTAGTGTGCAGAAACATATAAATAGACCCCTAACCAACCACAAAAAGATAATTGTGTAGCAGGGCTTTGCTTGCGTTACCGTTTTATTCTGACGCAGCAAACCCCACTTGTTTAAAAATGGTTACTTGTATACCATGGTGATTTATGTCCTCAAGCCGACATGTTTCATCGCTCCACGTTTTAGCAATTTCATCAGGGCATAAGAGGGGTTGTCTATTCTCAGTCTTTTCAGAAAAGTGTGGACCTGTGTGAAAGAATAAAGCAAAGAGAGGCTCAAAGCGCCGTTCATGCCCCTCTCATAGGAGGCACAACCGGTGCAGCATATATTGACACACAATTTTCAGGCATATTTACCTTGAGGGCGCTATGTCAGCACGTACCAGCACCACTCATTAGGACACCGTGCCAAATATTCACGTGTCCAAAATGTGACCAGAAATAGTCGCAGCCACCTGTACATGTTTGAAACAGATTCAGCGTCAGATGGAATTTTACGGGCTAGAACGCTAATAACAGGTTGGTAGGAAGTTGTTAGTTAGAACTGTACTGTCCCCACTACCCAGCCTTATGAAAGACTGCGCTCGTAATTGAGTGCTTCAAAATACTTCTCATTTACATCCAGTATCATTCTCCCAGTTGCAAAGAGCCGACTGCGGGCATAAGTGGCAGGGGTTAAGCTATTAACTAGATCCCCCAGTCCAACATAACCGGCTATTGCTCTTTCTTAAAACATATAAGGCTCACAATCGTATACTGGTCCCTTTTAAAATTCGGACTCGCATTTCACTGTCCAGCTAAATCATTCGGAATTAGTGCAAAAATCCCTGTAACACACACACGCTCGACCTGCTTCACACTCTTACTTTTGCCGGGTCCCTCCGGCGCTTCCGACGGTCCTCGCGCTGGATCTGAGCGCGGAACAGGAAGTAGCCGGGGGGGAGAACGTGACTCCGCCCACCACGTCGCACGGCGCGCCCATCTTAGAATGGGCTGGAGCCAACTCATAGTTTATGCCATTGAGGTTTAGGGGACCCACTGTGCAGCACCCTCCCTCGTTAATTAAATCAGGCAATCCAGATCTAAGTGCACTATTAAATTGAAGCATAAATATTGAGTCAAAGCTGTCGCTACATTAATAGTTAGGAGACCCCACTGCAAGGCACACATGCTAGGTAAACGACTTGGGCAGAATGGATCCTGTTGAGTTGCAGATCACGTGTTGGATAAAAGCTGACAATGCACCAACTAAATGCCTGCATCAATACCCTTGTACGTGTGCATATCCCTATGAATGTCAATAACTCTAAAAAATGACTATCAAAAATGAACGAGGGGAGTACACATGTGCATATCAAACTGGGACCCTCATGGAGGTGCATAAACAATGTCAGAGTGATCGATATCTAGCCCTCAGTGTTTCTGCAATGTGGGGGCTGATGTCCTCAGAACCTCGCTGAAGTCTGAGTGGAAAAGGAGGTGCATAACAGAGCCCTATTATCGCCTACTCACTTTATTCCACTCAATATTCTCATTAAGTCCCTCCTGATCTGCCTTCTCCAAAAATATCCATTTTGCTTCTTTTCTTGCCAGAATGTTCTCCAGGTTGTGTGTTTCGCCCACCACTTTTTCTAAGACGGTCCACTTAAGGTCCTTAGGATCATGTCCCGCCGTATTGAAATGTTGTACCAAGCGGGTGGTCAGTTTCTTTGCTCTAATGGTACTCAGATGTTCCTGCACCCGTATTTTTACTTTGCGGGTCGTGAGGCCGATATAATAAAGACCACAACTGCACATCAGTCTCTAGATAACATGTGTGGTGTTACAATTGCTGAACCGGTTCAGAAACCAGGTTCTGCCCCCACGTAAAGATACAGTCTTGGTGGCTGATGTAAGCCCGCAGACCGAGCAGTTACCACATGGATAGTGTCCCGCCGGTATAGTGCTTGTCTGGGCAGTGCTCGGATTTCGTGTATGGACTAATTTGTCTCGTAAGTTAGGGGCTCTTTTGAAGGCAAAGCGCGGGGTTGGCATCCTGTTCCCCCCTGTATCAAGTATAGACCAATGTTTTTTTATGATCTGCCTTATTTTGGTTGAAAGGGGGTCAAAGGTCGTCACTACTGGCAGGCACGTTTGTTTTTCTTTTACATTGCGCTCCAACAGTGCTTCACGCGGTATGTTAAGAGCCCTCTTCTGTGCATGTTTGATCACTTTAGCTGGATAGTCCCGTTGTTGCAGTTTGGTGACTAGCTCAGAAGATTGCTCAAGAAAGGATTCGGTAGACGAGCAATTGCGCCGATATCGCAAAAATTGTCCAACCGGAAGGTTGTCCCGGAGTGATCTTGGATGGAAAGAGTGGTAGTGGAAGAGGGAGTTCCTATCTGCGGCCATGTGGTACACACTAGTCACCAACTTGTAATCCACCGCAGTAATGTCAACGTCAAGATATACCGCAGATGTGTTACTGATGGCTCAGGTGAAACGAAGACTCGGGTCCACTTGGTTCAACCATTGTAAGAATGTATTGAGCCGGTCCTCTGTACCTGTCCAGATACAGAGGACGTCGTCAATATAACGCCTCTACAGAGAGATGTTCTCTCTGTATGGGTTGGACTCATGGAGGACCACATTCTTCTCAACCAGGGGGGAACAAGATGCCAACCCCGCGCTTTGCCTTCAAAAGAGCCACTAACTTACGAGACAAATTGGTCGATACACGAAATCCGAGCACTGCCCAGACAAGCACTATACCGGGGGGACACTATCCATGTGGTAACTGCTCGGTCTGCGGGCTTACATCAGCCACCAAGACTGTATCTTTACATGGGGGAAGAACCTGGTTTCTGAACCGGTTCAGCAACTGTAACACCACACATGTTATCTACAGACTGATGTGCAGTTGTGGTCTTTATTATATCGGCCTCACGACCCGCAAAGTAAAAATATGGGTGCAGGAACATCTGAGTACCATTAGAGCAAAGAAACTGACCACCCGCTTGGTAAAACATTTCAATACGGCGGGACATGATCCTAAGGACCTTAAGTGGACCGTCTTAGAAAAAGTGGTGGGCGAAACCCACAACCTGGAGAACATTCTGGCAAGAAAAGAAGCAAAATGGATATTTTTGGAGAAGGCAGATCAGGAGGGACTTAATGAAAATATTGAGTGGAATAAAGTGAGTAGGCGATAATAGGGCTCTGGTATGCACCTCCTTTTCCACTCAGACTTCAGCGAGTTTCTGAGGACATCAGCCCCCACATTGCAGAAACACTGACGGCTAGATATCGATCACTCTGACATTGTTTATGCACCTCCATGAGGGTCCCAGTTTTATATGCACATGTGTACTCCCCTCGTTCATTTTTTATAGTCGTTTTTGAGAGTTATTGACATTCATAGGGATATGCACACATACAAGGGTATTGATGCAGGCATTTAGTTGGTGCATTGTCAGCTTTTATCCAACACGTGATCTGCAACTCAACAGGATCCATTCTGCCCAAGTTGTTTACCTAGCATGTGTGCCTTGCAGTGGGGTCTCCTAACTATTAATGTAGCGACAGCTTTGACTCAATATTTATGCTTCAATTTAATAGTGCACTTAGATCTGGATTGCCTGATTTAATTAACGAGGGAGGGTGCTGAACAGTGGGTCCCCTAAACCTCAATGGCATAAACTATGAGTTGGCTCCAGCCCATTCTAAGATGGCCGCGCCGTGCGACGTGGTGGGCGGAGTCACATTCTCCCCCCCGGCTACTTCCTGTTCCGCGCTCAGATCCAGCGCGAGGACCGTCGGAAGTGCCGGAGGGACTCGGCAACAGTAAGAGTGTGATGCAGGTCGAGCGTGTGTGTGTTACAGGGATTTTTGCACTAATTCCGAATGATTTAGCTGGACAGTGTAATGCGAGTCCGAATTTTAAAAGGGACCAGTATACGATCGTGAGCCTTATATGCTTTAAGAAAGAGCAATAGCCGGTTATGTTGGACTGGGGGATCTAGTTAATAGCTTAACCCCTGCCACTTATGCCCGCAGTCGGCTCTTTGAAACCGGGAGAATGATGCTGGATGTAAATGAGAAGTATTTTGAAGTACTCAATTACGAGCGCAGTGTTTCATAAGGCTGGGTAGTGGGGACAGTACAGTTTTAACTAACAACTTCCTACCAACCTGTCATTAGCGTTCTAGCCCGTAAAGTTCCATCTGACGCTGAATCTGTTTTCAAACATGTACAGGTGGCTGCGAATATTTCTGGTCACATTTTGGACATGTGAATATTTGGCACGGTGTCCTAATGAGTGGTGCTGGTACGTGCTGACATAGCGCCCTCAAGGTAAATATGCCTGAAAATTGTGTGTCAATATATGCTGCACCGGTTGTGCCTCCTATTAGAGGGGCATGAACGGCGCTTTGAGCCTCTCTTTGTTTTATTCTTTCACACAGGTCCACACTTTTCTGAAAAGACTGAGAATAGACAACCCCTCTTATGCCCTGATGAAATCGCTAAAACGTGTACCATTTTTAAACAAGTGGGGTTTGCTGCCTCAGAATAAAACGGTACAGCAAGCAAAGCCCTGCTACACAATTATCTTTTTGTGGTTGGTTAGGGGTCTATTTATATGTTTCTGCACACTACAAGTGGGTGTCAGTGTTGATACGTTTGTCACTATTTGTGTTTTCCACCACTATTCTCACGTCTGCACTATTATTTTTTCTAGTGCACGTTTGTCTTTTCACATAGAGAGAGTGGCCAATGATGAGAAGTGGGTATACCGGCAATTGTTAACCGGGAACCCCCTCAGGTTGTTCTACCGTGAGGTACTCTATCTTTCACACCTTTTCCTGGGTGAACTGTATGTGGTCCTGTGTGATTTTATATTGGCGAAGTACGCATCCTGACCTAAGGACTTATGTCATTGGACATATTCCGGGGAGTATTAATGACAAGTATTCCCTATCTTGTTGGTCTTTTATACGGATGCAGTTGCATTTAGGTGAGACTCTAACTGTTTGAATACTGTGTGAGTGGGGGGCTGCCTTACCTATTCCCCTCCCCCTACACCCCTTGAGATTGTTCTAAAAACTGACTATAACAATGTCCTTATTGGTTCCAGTGAATGTGAGCATAATTTCTTGATCATTGGGGGATGGAGACTAAAAGGAGGAACAGATCCGGTATTTCCTGGAATTTATTATATATGTGGGAACAACGCTTATTTTAAGTTACTGGAAAGATGGTATGGGAGTTGTTATTTTGGAGTAGTATTTCCTAAAGTTTACCATGTAAAAAGAATCACTGGAAGCAATGAAAACAATAATGAACTAATACCTAATAAAAGAGCTAGTTTTGCAGAAATTGTAGGAGATATATTCAGTGCATTGATACCTTCAGTGGGAGTGATTCTGAATACACAAAGAATTTGTAAATTATCTACAGTAGTTGATCGTTTATCGACTGACACTGCTGGAGGGTTTCTAATTATCAATACCGAAATGGTTGCTATCAGATCTATGGTTTTGCAAAATCGTCTTGCCCTTGATATATTATTAGCAAAAGAGGGTGGAGTCTGTAAAATGTTGAAAGCATGACATTGTTAAACTTAGATTCCTGAGAAAAGTATAGAAATTGGAAAATATATTAAGAATATTACTAATTTGGAAGAAGACTTAAAAACCAAAGGAAGTTGATGATGTATAAAAAAGACTAACACATAGTTTAACTTCAATAGGGTCTTGTTTTACCAGTTTTGGTAAAGGAGTAATAGCTCAAGTAATACTACCTATACTTGGAATAACATTGATAGGTCTAATAATTATGATTTGGTGTAAATGCATCAAAAGAAGAAGAACATATAAAAATAAATAAGCAGGGAAAGAAAAGAAAGTAGGAAGAAATTAAATTGGAAGAAATGAAAAGTGAATTATATAAGAAAATGAAGAATAAGGAAGGAAAAGAAGAAATAGAAATGGACAAATTAGAGAAGGGAATGGAAATATGCTAAAGTTGGCATTTGATATGGGTATGGGTAATTGTTGATGGCATAAATGCCATCAGAGAAGGGAGTGATGGAGCAAGGATTTGCATATAAGCAACTTGCTGGATGAATCATAATAAAGTATTAATAAATTGTTTGTCATATTAATTTACACGAATTCTGTACACAATGTAGACGCAGGGGAACCTTGCCTATGTGTCTACTAACAAGCGCCAACTGCATGATGTCATAACGTTTGGAGGGAAAGCTTTGCTTCTGTGCACTAACGTGCAAAATGGCCACTTCAGAACTCACATGCTAAACATCTGCTTTGCTCAAAACTAAACTGCGTCTTATACTAAGTGCTAATGCATAAATAATTATTTTAAATTAAATGGGATTGGAGTAGACATAAGTGGTATACAGTGAAATCATTTTATTTGAGTCTAACATCTTATCTTTTTGAGTTCTCTGTTAGTTCGCTATTGGGCCTAAATCGAGAGACAAGGCTTAAACCCACATGGGTAATGTGCGCAGTCTCAATAAAATACACCTCTGGAGTTGTGATCCCAAGCGTTGGAACATGGTCAAAGATGATTTTTTCTCATAGGGAGAAAGTGACGGAACATCCTGAAGACACAATGAACAAATGTATAAATGTAATACAATGTTTTAATTTAGTATGAGAAAACGGGTGGGAATAAAGCTTGAGAGAAACAAATGAAATGGGCGGGAACATAAGTCAATGCTCTTTAGAAAAGTATTACATTTAGTATTCTGTGACAATCATTCTCTTGGTTTGTCCAATCAGAATACACAATTTATACGAGTTTGAAACTTTGGGGGTGGAACATGCCACCAGAAGGTATAATTGGGATAGTTAGCAAATTGAATTAGGCTGATCGCTGCCAGACCGCTGAGAGATAGACATGCTGTCCAATTGCTGATTGATTACCTGAAGCAGACTTAGAATTTTCAAATAAAATTAGGAACGAGAGTGCGGAAGAACACCGAGGAGGCAAGGGACTAGGAACGAGGTGCGGAAGATAGTCGGGGAGGGAACTAATATCTGAGAGGGGTTTGAAGCTGGCTTTAAATCCAGAAGAAGTGATCTGTGATTCTGTCCTGAACCTGTTACCTGGTAATCCGTGGGTTCCAAACTATTGGTCAGAGGGGTCTGATCTCACACCATCCTAGGTAAATATAAAATGTATTGTGTCAATGTGCCTTTTCTCTCTGTCCTCTCTTCCTGAGGTATTCGTCATTGAAATTATAGACTAATTTAGACAAACTAAATTTTACCTTCTCAGAATGATGGAGTTAACACTGTCATTTGTATTTGATTCAATAAAATACTCTCTAATAAAATGTTATCATTTTAAAACTCTGTCTGTGGTTATTCAATGAAATTAAAATAGGTAAATGCTTAATGTAGTTAATTACCAACTCTAACTCAACCAATAGATCCATGAGTAAGGAAGGGTTTAGTAAATAAATAAATAGGTTCACATTCTCTAGGCAAACGGACATATAAAGAAGCCCAAAAATTAATTCCCGGCAGGGATTTCATCAACTGGATACTTTAAGTAAGTGTGGTTAATGGGCCCGAATGTGTGTGATTTAGTGATATTTGTCCATAGGTTGGTGTGCCGCTGGATCACCGCCCCTCCCCGTCCCACCTGCAAAGGTTCAACTTTACACAAATTCTAACACCTATTTGTTTCATGCAAAATATTGTGGAAAGCTCACTCCCAGATATTGAAATGCTGGCCAAAGATCATCCATCATATTTTCTGGCCCCTCGGATCATCAAAATATGTTTACGGTGCATAGGCATGGCAGGCAAAAGGTGTCTGGGTGTCCTTTCTATAGACATTCTATTATAGGGACCAAACTCACCTTAAAGTGCACATGTTCCCGTTTAACCTTACCTATGAAATCTTCATTGGTGCTATATCCCACAGGATGTTCCACTGGGAGAGCTGGGTGGATCTATCTTCTTCCACCACATAGCGACAGGTAATTTTGCCACGCCTAGACAGCTCCAGACAATTGCTTTCTCATTAAGTGTCACATATTGGAGAGCGAGGTGTCTCAAGCCAAGGAAAAATGTTGCTGGGGTGAATGGCAAGGGGAAGTCTAAGATTTCTTGGAGTGCTGTGGTAGACTCTTTTCAAAAAGGCTGTTGGTTAGTGCATTCCCACCAAATGTGCCGGCCCACACTGTCTCCAGCATTGCGGGCAGGCCGTTGGGCACATTGAAAGGACCCTAGTGGGTTGGTACCGTCATGTGTATAACAACTTAGGATGAATTTCTTTTTTTTTTATAGAAACATAGCACTTATGAATGTCTGACCATAGCCTCTCACAGTCGCTAAAGTCAATCTCTCTGTCCAGTATCCTATCCCATTTTTCTGATATGTCCGTTTTAGTAAGCTTTTACTTTTTAACACGGTAGCATATAGTTTGGAACTATGCCTCTCTGGGTAGTAAGAGTGACCAGCAATTTTTCAAAGGGTGTATTCTGTCTTGCAGCTATTCTGTTTTCCAGATTCAACACCCAGTGCCATAATTACACATAATGCTGCAATCACTCCAATTCTGGCACCCTAAAATATATTTTACATTGTGCAGTTGTTTTGGTATCACACTGATGAAACAAGTTGGCAATATCCCTACAAGCCCTGCTTCACCACTTGGTAAAGACCCCCTGATCCATAGCTGGAATGAAATCTGAATTAGAATGGATCGGTTGTATGGAGGCCAGAAAAGTAGTCAGAGTTTCTCTCTTATTTAAGATGTCCCATGTCTGGAGTGTTTAAAAAATGGGTGTACTAAACTAAGAGTTAGGAGGTCTATGGCATTTATGCAGCCAGATTACCTCCTTCAGCAGTTGTGTTATAACTGCTCTATCCATGTGGAGCCATCAGGTATCTACCTCTTCCCTAGGCCATGCCACCACAGTCCTCAATTGCGTCACTAGGTTGTATAGTTTAAAGTCAGTCAGAACCAGGTCACTCTCATGCTTGGTGTGGTGAAGCAATTTTAAGGGGGTTCCCCATCTTGAATCTTTCCAAATAAATGGAGTGATCGCCTTCTGAAGAGATGTGAAGAAGCCTACCTCGACCAGATTAGGGATCACTTGAAATAGATACAAGACCTGGGTTAGATATTCATCTCCACCACATAAATGCACCCAATGCAAGAGACGAAGAAAGGTGGCTATTTATGTAGGTCCCATGTAATTTCGGTCCCAAGACAGCCAGCTTTATATTGGTCTTGTATATTAAGTGTGATTTTCACTCCCAGATATTAGATATATGTAGTTCTCCACTTAAGTGGGAATGTACTTCGTAAATACTCCAATTCATCCCTTAGGAGATCTTTGTTTAGAACTTCTGGCTTTGACATATTAATTTTATATCCTGCTAAGTGTTCAAGAGATGCGCTATTATTCTATATGTTTTATGGGGTAAAACTCCAAAATAGACAATAATGAATTGAACTGACCATAACAAATAACACGCAATGGGGCATATTTACAAGCGTCTATCGCCACAGGAACGTTACTTTTAACGAAGTTCCTGTGGCAATAGGGGCTTCGCCTTATTTACAATGTGGCATTAAGCCACTTAATGTGGCTTAGCGCCGCCTTGCAAATAAGGCATCTTTCACGCTATACTTAGCGTGAAAGGGGTTGGAAATGGGTGTTGCAGTGGGCGTTACGCCACAACACCCATTGCTTTTTAAGGCTGCCCCCTATTTACAAGGGTGGTGTAAATAGGAGGTAGCGCCAAAATTAAGACCAGAGAAAACCTGATCTTAACATGGCGAAATGAGGAGAAATGCTTTATTTCTTCTAGTCCTTGCTGTTTCTATGCAGCACACATAGAAACAGCAAAACATCATGAATGATTGTTTATGTGCAGAAAGGTGTCCCTTCCTGCACATAAACAATCATTAATAAAAAATGACAATTTGCAACTTCTATGAAATTGTCATTTGTGAATGTTTATGTGCAGGAAGGGGCACCTTCATGCACATAAACAACCATTCCCTTAATGCAGGCACTATGGTGCAAGGGTGCCTTTGTTGGCGCTAGTTAGGTTAATTTAGCGCCAGCACTAGAGAAAACTTAGGGATGCTGTATCTTTATAAATACGTCTCATCCCTGTGTTTTCGGAATGGCGGAGCATGGCGTTAGCTTTTCCTGCTATTCCCTTGTAAATATGCCCCTTTATGTTTTATTATAACAATATTAGTATGCATCACTACTAGCATGGTTTCTTCTATCCACTAAAGCCTGAGCATTCACGTTTCCATATATAAATTTAAAAGCGAGACAAACTGGGATTTTCTATGCTAGTTTTAATTTGTAAATCCATTTATTCTGCGGTGTTGGGTAGTTAATGCCTCCATTTGTCAACTGAGCTAGTCTAACTATATATACTGAGTGAGGTGTAAATTAGGTTCACTTTCTTCCTTTAATGGTCGAAAACACCTGTTCATTTATGTTCCAAAGTCATTCTTGTGCCCTGGGCACCCCCATTGTTAGCTGACAGGTACTGGTGGTAACTGACTCTGACTGTCCTTGAGCACTGCCTATCCAGGCCCAACACCAGTGCTATGCGGGAAAGTCACTAGAATACAGGGAAAACATCTACATACACTAGGGTACACAGTGGGTTAGGGTACCCCTATGATATGCATGACCTCTCCTATAAGGCCCTAGTACATAATAGGGCAAGGGATCAAAACTACCTTTAAGCCCCAAGTATATAATAGAGCATGGCAGTTTAGAGGCCAGCATCCCTTTCTGCACTTGCATGTGTGCACTGCTGAGGCTTGAGGTCAGTTTAAAAGCAGCGCTGTGTTGCAGGGCTGCTTTTAAAATGCAAATTGTGCCTAAACTCAACTTTGGTGTTTGAGGCACTTAAAAATTAATAAAGTACAATGTTTTGGCATATTAGGTCCCACCACTGTCTCCCAAAAGGTGTCCCAGTGGTGGAGGATCAGGTATTTAATAGGAGGGCCCTTACAGAATAAGTTTTATATGTGTTGAGTTAAGTGAAATTGCACATTTCACTCCCCACATTGTAGTAAAGTGCTTCTCAAAATCGACTTTTATGGTAGGAGAATTGTGGAGTGAGTCTCTGCAATATTATTGCATATTCAGAACCCCTAAGGTCTCCCCTAGGTGTTCCAGGGGTGTGTGGTCCTGTAGATATAGGCATTGTCCTTATAAAAGATGTTTTATAAGCCCTTATGTTGGAAAAAGTGCACAAGCCATTTTCCCATTTGCAGATACGCAGTCACATAGGTTAACATGGCAAGAATGTATTCTTTAATAATTCCCGCCAGGGGAATCCGAAAAATATAATTTAAAGACTCACTAGAATGATATTGATAAATCCAACAATATACTATTGTTTAATTTACCCTAAAATATAGAGACAAGAAGTTATAAGATTTTCTTGTCTGTAAGCCAAAATTCAGCCTCCCAGTGATCCATCCTCATTGGTCAGAGTTAAATGGATTAGCCACACTGTTTTGAAAAGGTGATAAGTAGCCCCTGTGGTTAGAAAGCCATTCTAGGAGAGGAGGGTTCTGATACAAAGGAATGCCAGAGCAGGGGGTGGGGGCGTAAACAACAATCTTCAATAGAAGGAGGAGACCGGCAGGAGAAGTCAGTTTCATTTACTCCCATACTCTTTGAACCCAGCCAGATGACAGGATTAAGGAAGGAAGGAGCAGATGCAAGGGGATGGGCAATATGGAAATTAAACATTCTGAAGGGTGGTTTAGCCAGCTCTTGTCTCTCTGTCGAAAAATCAGCCATGTTGAATGTTGGAGAAATTATGCTCTCTGGGAGACTAAGGGGTCACACTTTGGAGAATATGGTCCTTCTCTGAGGTATTGCCCTGCACCTCATTGGACAGGAGTGCCCTCCTGCTTGACCAAGAAAACTTGGAATAAGTATCTGAGAGGGGCACAGCCCTGTGGATCAAACCTGCTTCAAAAGGAATAACAAGTGGACTCTCTGCAAACTATAGGTTAAAAGAGCTCACTTGGACCTTCACCACCAAGAATCCTCAGCCTGGAAGACTACCAGTGAATTCGTAAGAGTTCTGTTCAAGTGGATTTTGGGAATTGAAGTCCCAAACTTTTATGACCATCTGGAGCTTCCAGACCCTTGGAGTAAATTTTGGACACATTGGGACTTCTGGAACTTCATGAAGAAGTTCCATAAGTTTGAAGATGTTTGGAGCAATTTTGGAAAAATGCTCCATACGTGGACTGACTCGACCTGGCCAGCCAAGCCGGCACCCTCAACCATGAGCCGGCCTGCTGCCTGGGTTTGTCCCACTGAGAAGAACCAGAGTTCGGACTTCCAGACTTTGACTGGGAGTTAGTGGAAGCCCAAGCCAGTGAACGCTCATCGAATCCTGCATGGTGAAGAGCATCAAGGGACCCCGCAAGAAAATGCTCCGTAAACATGTCAAAGTCCGAACGTAGAAAAGATGCCAGGGACCTAAGGCAAGAGTCTAGCCGTCCTCCTTCAACCGCAAGCTGGCCTGGATCTCTAGTTCATCCCGTTGGAAAGCTACGGAGGTCTGACTTCCATAAGTTTGATCCGGAGCTCGTCGCAACGCAAGCCGGCGAACCCTCACCGAAACAAGACTGGCTGAGAGCTTCGAGGGACCCGGGAATAAAAGCTCCAGGAAAAATGTCTACATCAGAAGGTAAAAACCTGAACCAAGACCTACCGCGAGGGATGGCCGCGCAGGGCTCCATTGCGGTGTTGGACTGAGAATTCGTCTAGCCGACTCCTTCTAGCATTGTGCGAGTTGAGTCAGCATTTGCGTCACCATTTTGTATCCAGCTGTCATTTTGTACTATGAACAAAATTATGCTTCTGTCACATACTGTCTGCCTCACCAGAAAGCTGCCTCTGTTGTTTCTCTTTATTATTCAAGGTTGAGCTTCACTGCACTAATGAATAGATTGTTCTGTCTTTGCGTGTCTTTCCCAGTAGGTAGCCCTGCTCCCACTTTCAGAGAGACGGGCACGGGCAGAGTAACCTTGAAACTAAGATAGCATGTACACGGTCTCAGGATGGTAGCTCAGTCTTCTGTACCTCCTTTGTTCATCAGAGCCCAGCCTGGAAAATTCCAGTCTGGGCCGGTCTTTAGGGGTGTTGGAAATGTATATCTTGTATTACCGTGTTGATGATAGTCAGTCCCTCTACACCATTCCAAGGAGGCTGGTCAGATTGGTCTCCACTCGAGTGTGTGACTAATAAATAACGTTGGTTTGTATTCTCTACTGTCTGACTGACTCTTCATTTGTAAGCATGGGTGAATTTTGCGAATTTGCGGTTCTCGAATTTGCGAATTTGCGAACTCGCGATTCGCAAAATTTGCGAATTCGTATGAAATTGCGAATTTGCTGTTTTTGCCAGTTTGCGAGGGTTTTGTACAAGTTCGGGAACGCGAACTTACTTGTGTGGTCGCAACGGTCGCGACCATGTTGTTTCTACGTGTCCAGCCTGTTAGCAACCCTGTGGTTCATCGCAGCCACCCTCTGGTTCATCACTGCCACCCTCTGGTTCTCCAATGCCACCCTCTGGATCATCACTGTCCCCCTCTGGTTTATCACAGCACCCTCTGGTTCATCACTGCCACCCTCTGGTTGATCACTGCCATCCTCTGGTTCAACCCTGCCACCCTCTGGTTCATCACTGCCACCCTCTCGTTTGCCACTGCCACCCTCTGGATCATCACTGTCCCCCTCTAGTTTATCACAGCACCCTCTGGTTTATCACAGCACCCTCTGATTCATCCCTGCCACACTCTGGTTCATCACTGCCACCCTCTGGTTTGCCACTGCCACCCTCTGGTTCATCACTGCCACCCTCTTGTTTGCCACTGCCACCCTCTGGATCATCACTGTCCCCCTCTGGTTTATCACAGCACCCTCTGGTTCATCCCTGCCACCCTCTGGATCATCACTGTCCCCCTCTGGTTTATCACAGCACCCTCTCGTTCATCACTGCCACCCTCTGGTTGACCACTGCCACCCTCTGGTTCATCACTGCCACCCTCTGGTTTGCCACTGCCATCCTCTGGTTCATCCCTGCCACCCTCTGGTTCAAGGCTGCCACCCTCTGGTTTATCACAGCACCCTCTGGTTCATCACTGCCACCCTCTAGTTCTTCACTGCCACCCTCTCATTTGCCACTGCCACCCTCTGGATCATCACTGTCCCCCTCTGGTTTATCACAGCACCCTCTGGTTCATCACTGCCACCCTCTGGTTGATCACTGCCACCCTCTGGTTCATCACTGCCACCCTCTCATTTGCCACTGCCACCCTCTGGATCATCACTGTCCCCCTCTGGTTTATCACAGCACCCTCTGGTTCATCCCTGCCACCCTCTGGTTCATCACTGCCACCCTCTGGTTTGCCACTGCCACCCTCTGGTTCATCACTGCCACCCTCTGGTTCATCCCTGCCACCCTCTGGTTCATCCCTGCCACCCTCTGGTTCATCACTGCCACCCTCTCGTTTGCCACTGCCACCCTCTGGATCATCACTGTCCCCCTCTGGTTTATCACAGCACCCTCTGGTTCATCCCTGCCACCCTCTGGTTCATCACTGCCAACCTCTGGTTTGCCACTGCCACCCTCTGGATCATCACTGTCCCCCTCTGGTTCAAGGCTGCCACCCTCTGGTTCATCACTGCCATCCTCTGGTTCATCCCTGCCACCCTCTGGTTCATCCCTGCCACCCTCTGGTTCATCACTGCCACCCTCTTGTTTGCCACTGCCACCCTCTGGATCATCACTGTCCCCCTCTGGTTTATCACAGCACCCTCTGGCTCATCCCTGCCACCCTCTGGTTGATCACTGCCACCCTCTGGTTCATCAATGCCACCATCTGGTTGATCGCTGCCATCCTCTGGTTCCTTCCTGCCACCCTTTGGTTCATCACTGCCACCCTCTGGTTTGCCACTGCCACCCTCTGGATCAGCACTGTCCCCCTCTGGTTCAAGGCTGCCACCCTCTGGTTCATCACTGCCACCCTCTGGTTCATCACTGCCACCCTCTGGTTTGCCACTGCCATCCTCTGATTCATCCCTGCCACCCTCTGGTTTGCCACTGCCACCCTCTGGATCCTCACTGTCCCCCTCTGGTTTATCACAGCACCCTCTGGTTCACCACTACCACCCTCTTGTTCACCACTGTAGATTTTGGGGGGAAAGCAAAGCACACCTTCCCAGCCTCAACTGAGATGAATTAATTTGGGGCTGGTTAATGTGTCACTGAATTTGTGCTTCAAGTCTGGCACCTGCTTCCTTAGGTGTAAGACCTTCCTGTTGCAGTTATTTTTTTTACAGGAGCAATGTGCCATACTTGTAACTTTTCTCTGACCCTGCTTTGAGGGTCAGAGCAGGGTCAGAGAATAGTTGAAAGTAGGCAACTGAACTCTGGAGGGGCCCCTCAGGAAGCACTACAGGGAATGGTTACAAATTAGTTTGAACTTTTGCACCTGCTAAGTGCTTTCAGTTTTCCAAAATTTGTTTTTCTTCCATTTCGCGAGATTTACGGGACGCGAAATCGAACTTGCAATCCGCAAATTCGTGCGAATTTGCTGATTTCTCTTTTTTTTTTGCATGTTCGGGCGTTTTTTCTTTTTTTTTGCGTGTTCGGCCGTTTTTTTGCTTGTTCGCGGGCCGCTTGCAGCGCACCGACTCCGAGGTTGCCCATGAGGTCATGTACGGGCGCGGCCATCTTGTTTGCGTGACGTGTTTCCATTTCCGGCCGCTCGTTGCGAGTTCGCGTCGTATGCGGCGCGCGATTACGTATTCGTGGGCGTTTTTGCGTGCTCGCGGGGGAAATATTGCGCAAACTTACCCACGCGGTCCTCAATGGGCGTGGCCATCTTGTTTTTCATTCACTGCTATGGTTTTGGGCATGCTACCTCTCTATCCACCTTACATCTTTGCAATCCTACGTTTTTCTGAAATTCTTTTGTTTTTTTTTTGCTTATTATCTCTCTCTTCAATTTCCTACATCTATATTTTGTGTTTTTTTTAACTTTTTGTTACTTTATTACCTACTTTCTTTCTTTTGCTCTCTCTCTTATTTTTTTTCACACCTATTCTTCTTTCCTTCTTCTTGTGCCCAGGACCATGGCTAAGGGGGGCAACAAGGGCAAGGGGAAGGGCCCAGCCCCACGTACCCGGCTCCCTTGCGGGCGTTGGAGGGGGAGGAAGTGCAGCCCAGGGAGATCTTTTCTGCGGTGCAGGTGGCCGCCTTGCTGGTTTTTGTCCAGGTCCACCTCCCTAAGACCGTGGCAGCAGGTGGGCGGATTGCTTCCGGTTACGGCCTCCGGGAGCGTCGCCAGCTGTGGGACACGGTGTGCCGGCGCATGCATAAGGAGTCTGGGGTCCGGCGCACCTACCACCAAGTGACGCACCGGTGGAGTGACATCTTGGACCGGGAGCATGACCTGGTCGACCTGCTTGGTGTGGAGATCCCTGGGCTTGGTAAGTAGCTATTTAATAACTACTTTTTTTCCTTCTGCTCTGTTATATTGCTAATCTATTTTTTTCCTGAAGAGTACGAATGCTGCTGATTAGATTACATTGCAGGTAAATTAATGTTTAAATAGCATCTGTTATTGCAGGTGCTCGCCTGGTTATTGGCGTTACTACTATGCTTACTTGTTTGCAACTTTTTAGTCATTTGAGAGCATTACTACGTAATGCTAGAGACAGTAGACTCAAGTCTAGTCCTTCTTTGTACTCCTGCTGCTGCCACTGTGAAGAGATAGTGGTGGATTGATACGTTGAGTATACTATTTATTACTTGTTCTAGGACATTTGTTAGTGGTCTGCAATCATGATGACGGACTGTGTCTGTCACGCGACGTCTCGTGCTGCTGAGTGATGGCAGTCATAGTAGAACCTTTTTGTTGTTGATGTAGTTAGTGAATTACATAACTTTCCTATTAGACGGTCTGCGAATCCTGCAATACTGTACTACTATCCTCTTAGTTGACCAGATCAGATGCAATTGATGTTAATTTGTTTCCCCGACATAATTTTAGATTGAGTACAAAGAAATCAAATATTTCCCAAAAAACAATCATCCATGTTGTGTTTCTTTATTTCATGATCACCAGCAGAAACTCCCAGGGGCAAGGCGACGGCGGCGACAGAGACTCCGGTGGCAGAAGTTGGACAGGAGCAGTCCCTTCCAGGCTCTTCTGCTGGCCCCAGTAAGTTGTCTTATTGTTATCTTAATACTTATACTTCCCTAACTTTTACAGCCCCTATTTATTATAAACTGGTTCCTAATAATTCTATGTTTTACAAAATAGTCTTGGATCTTCTTCTAATGTAGACTACTTTCTACATTCTTATCCTGCCTCTACCATCACTCTCTGTGCTACTACTATTTACAATTATGAGTCGGTCTGTGTAGGTAGCTAAGCTTGCCCATTCGGCAAACGGTGTGAAACAAAACTCTGATACAGCAATAGCTCTAGGCACTGAGTGTAGTCCTCTGGGTTGCCCTTGCTGTCTATTCCAGTCTTCTTAATGTAAGTGCTTTGACAATTTGCAACAACAAAATGTAATTGTTTACACCAACTAAAAGGTAGCTCGTTCGTTAATCTTTATTTTGGCAATTTGACATAAAAGATAAGCATAAAATTAGTACAAAACAAAAATCAGACAACAGTATTACATCAATAGCGGGATAGCACACGGGTACAGAAGAGAGAATGCCCCAATACACAACAACCTATACTGTAAAAACAGTCGAATAAATCAATACTGATTAATTATTTACAAACAATCTATAATATTACAAATTAAAAGTAGAAGCGATTTAACAATATAGCTAAAATCTTACATAAAATGACCTGGTACATGAGATTTATACACTTACTAATACGTAATCAGAATCAGGGATGGAGTGCCCTGGGAATTAAAAGCAATCTCTTGTGCCATGCTGCTTCAAGAAATGTGGCCATTGCAAAAACAGTTACTTTTGAAAGGTCAGTCTTAAGAATTCTAAAGGCCTCAGAGCATTTAGCAAACCCTAGATTTTTACAGAGTGGAATTATCCAAAACCTTCTAGCCGCAATGTAGGCAGGGCAAAAGAAAACTAAATGCAATTCATCTTCAAGCCTACAATTGCAGCCAGGACAGTTTTCCAGGGAGTGCTGCTTCCATTTACTGGTAAATGCTCTTAGCGGAAGAGTGCCATACCGCCATTGTAGATATAATTTCCTGGCCAGATTCGGAAAAATGTCATTGAGAACTGACTCAAACTTGTAGGAGTCTTTCACCCCAAGAAAAGTGTTAGCCAAGGAATCTGGGCGTGTACCCTGTGTGTGAGATGCAAGGTTGCATGCATGGAAAGTTGCCACCAGATGTTTGCGGGACAGTCCCTGGCAGGCCACTTCAGGATTACTCCACAGGGTCGGAAGACCCAGCCGGGCAAACTCAGTTTTTAGATATTTAAACCACGGGATGTTCTCTATAGTAGAAGGAGCAAGAATTTACCGCAGTTCCTGCCTATAGTTGGCTAACTCAGGAGTGGACCATAATCTTCTCCAAAAGGTTAAGGGCTTTACACCCAGTACCTCGTCCAAAGGTTTCAGACCCAGATCCAACCTAAGGGGCAGAAGGGGGGTGCTAGCCGGTAACTTTAAGAGTTGTCTAAGAAACTTGTTTTCAACAACGACTAGCTCTTTTTTGCAGACATGTCCCCAGAGTTCACTGCCGTAGAGAATCGCACCTCTGGCCTGGAGTCTATAAATCTCCAACGGGGGGCTAGCGGTCTAACAGATGATTTATTAGAGTTAACTAGCCTGATTATTCCCCCTGCTATTTGGGCCAATCTGAGCTGGGACTTAACTTGATGGTCGCCCCATTCCAATTTATCATTCATGGTCACACCCAGATACTCAAACGTAAAGACTCTTTCTAACCTGTTCAGGCCTATAGAGGGGTTGGGGCATGTTTTTTGGGGGGAAGAAAAATCATGTACTTGGTCTTGAGGGCATTTATTTCGAGACCATGCTCTCCACAAACTGCCTAAAAGCCCTCCAGAATACGCTGAATCCCCATTGGGGATTTCGACAGCAGCAGGGTGTCGTCCGCAAACATAATTACGGGCACCCTGCTGCCGCCGAGCCTTGGTGCATCTGTGTTGGGGACCTTATTTAGGTAATCGATTACCCCGTTGACAAAGAGGCAAAACAGAGTCGGTGCTAGAACACATCCCTGCCTTACCCCTCTGCCAACGGGAAATCTTTTTGAGAGGCTACCCATCCTCCCGCACCTAACCTGTGCATAATTATGTGTGTGTAGACGAACAATGATGTCTAAAAGAGCGGGGGGATGCCGAGTTATTGAGTACAGTCCATAGTTTACTCCGCGGAACCAAGTCAAAGGCTGCGCGGAGGTCATCAAAGACGGTATACAACGTACCCCCCTCCACCCGCAACGTCTTCCAAAAGAGGAGGGCCAGACGAAAAATGTGGTCCATAGTTGACACCTTGCTCCTAAACCCAGCCTGAAACGTGCTTAGGATTGAATGGTCCGTCATCCATTCCTGCAGGCGGTCAAGTATCAGCCTCGCGAAGATTTTTTGTGAAACATCAATGAGGCTGATTGGCCTGTAATTGGCTGGGAGCAGAGGAGAGCCCTTCTTGAAGATAGGTACAATCTCTGCGCCCAGCCAAGTACTAGGGACCACCATTCCCCCAAGGATAGCATTATAAACTTCCAACAGGTAGGGGGCCCAAACCCAAGGTTGGTGCTTGAAAAGATCTCCCGGGATTTTATCTGGCCCGGGGGCTTTACCCGATGGCAGCTTAGATATTACATTGAGAACCTCCCCCAATGAAAATTGCATTACCTCAACGCCCCTCCATAATTTTAGATTGCGTGGTTGGCCCACCGGCGAGTAGGAGGTGTTCGAACGATAGCCCATCTTGGAGCTTGGGCAGACCAGGGCTAACCTCTTCATAGAGGCTACAAAAGTTGTCCTCCCACACAGCAGCCGCTATATTGGCCTCCACAGCTTGAGTCGGCTCGGCAGACCCTGTTCTCACTATCTGCCAAAATTTGCGAGCATCTCTAGTCTGGAGAGAGGCCAACATGTTTTCCCAGTTGGAATAATCCCATTCCACCTTTGCATGGTGGATTACTTGCTTCAGTTCTGCCCTCCTAGTCTTGATTATCTCTGTGTCCCTAGGGTGCTTCAATACAGCGAGGAGGTCGGCCTTTGCCTTCCTACAAGCTGAGTTGAACCAGGAGGGTCTTTGCCCCCTGCGGGGCCCCTTCCGCGCAATTGGGGTTAGAAGTTCCGCAAGGATGTCCACCAATTCCGTATGGAGGGTGCCCAACTTGGGAAACAATTTTGCTGGAGAGGGTTGAATAATAAGGGCCCCGACGCGTTCAAATATGGGGAGGATCTGTGCATAAAGCTCGGAAATGTGGGCAGGATTGTCCAGGAGCTTGGCCCACCTCACTCTACACCTGTCATTAGTTAAAATTAGTTTAGGATCTAAAGATGCCTCTGCCGGGTGATCATCCGTGGGACCACCGGGCGAAACCAATGAAAGAATCCGCGCATTGTGATCGCTGTCAGTTCTTTGGACTACCGCGAAGTCAGAGACCTTGTTCCAGTCAGATGTCTGAACAAGGATATAGTCCAGATGAGACTCCTGCCCTGATTTATTAAAGGTGGGTTTTGAAGGGATGTCACTCTTAGTTCGGCCATTACAAGCCCTCAGAGAATTACTGAGAGTGAGTGCCAGAATTTGTGTTGCTAAGGGTGACCATGGCTTAGCTCGGGGGCCAACTAATTGCGGAATTCCCCACTGGTCATCCTCCTCCAGAAGTGCTCCCTCCATAGTCAGGGTTAGCGGCTCATACTGACAGTTAAAATCTCCCCCCAGAAGGATTCTAGCACCCCGGGGTATTGTGGGCAGAAATAGAGAGAGCTCATCAAAGGTGGGTGAGGGCTTCGTTATTCCCGTCGGTCTGGAGTATACATTTATCAGCGCAAGTTGAGTATGGTTTGGCCATTCCAACAGTACGCACTGAACATCCAATGAATTAGTTTTGAGGGCCCTAGCCTTGCATCCCAGATGGGATGCCACCCATATGCAGAGACCCCCCGAGGGCCATCCTTTCCCCTCGCCTTTAGCTGGAATTGAAAAGGTTGCATAGCCTGATCGCCATTTGTCCTCCCGTGCCCATGTCTCCTGAAACAGGCATACATCCTGTGTGTCGATAAAAGACCCCCACTCAGGGGAGTCTAGTTTACCCTGTAGTCCGGCCAAATTCCAGGAGAGAATGGACAAACAGGATATATGCTCGCCAGGAGATGTAGCAGGGAAATCAAGTATAGTAGCAGCAGTGGTGTCCGCCAAGTCGGTGAGAGGTTCGGCAGATTGGAGTTCCGCACCGGTCACACCCTCGTCGGGGGGAGAAGGGGGACTATATGAGGTTACCCGTTTAGATCCAGTTGCCATATTTGAGCCCCGGTGCAAGGATGACATAATTTGTGTTGGAACTACTTTGGAACTCTCATAATCTGTACCTACAAGGCCAATGGCGTTAATTTGGCCACCCATGCCCTGTTCAGACTGTAATCTTCAATCACAATCATCCATACCTGTAAACACATCAAACTTATTTACTGTCTCCAGGGGTGTAAAAGGTCTCAGGTGATCCATTCTCCTATTGGCATTTCTAGCATGCCTAGGAGGTACCATATTCCACCCGAAGGGGTCAGCAGCAGGTAAAGGGTGTGGTGCTTGTAACAGGTATCTAGTATTGTAAGGTAATGAAGGGATAATCTGATTGGGTGCCTGGCCACCGATGTAGCTGGGGGGAACACTAGGGATCTGGGGTAAAAATAAGTCAAGGGGCGAGGGACGATGGAATTGCTGCCACTACCTAGGGGCCAGTTTAATATATAGTTGACTGCTCGTGGGTCTCTAAAATTTACAACAACTAGGTCTCCCTCGCTGTCCTTGACCCTACTACCCAGCCAAGAGAGTCGCCGGACGTGCACAATGTAACCATTGATGTTGGGTGTGAGTGGTTTGAATTGGCTGAGCCAGTGCATAATTTTATTTTTCAACTGGTGAAACCCTTCCCTCCTATTATCTGGCAATCTAGGGACCCCTGTCAGAACAACCACGTAGGGGACAGCTTCAGGGGGTAGTTCTACTTGGGGGCCTTTACGGGAAGATGCCCTGGTATATCTGGTGGTACCCCAAGTCTCCCGTGTGTTTCCTGCAGATACTTTTTCCGGTCCCCTCGGAACTTCACTAGCTGGATTTGTAGCTAGATTGTTGCCCTGCTTGGGGGGTGGAGCCCTCTGTTGCTTGGGGTTTGTTAGATTAATAGATTGGACTATAACTTTAGGAGCAATGGGCGTGCATGATGTCACCAAGGCTGAGGGTGGAACGACCCCACTCACCAGTACCTTGGATAGTCCCTCGTGATTACTAATCGCAGACTCAATGTCCTCAAGCCTTTTCTCAACCCTCTTCAGCCTCTCTAATATGGGTAGGATGAAAGACCTTATTAGGTGTTCCATGTTATCCAGTAGGTGCGTCCTTTAGGGAGGGGTCAACAAGGATGTCAGTTTGAACAGTAGTGTTCGCAGCCTGAACAACTGGTACCAGTGATGGGAGAGGTGCCAAGTTTGACATATTAACTAGTGCGGCCATTGGGGCAGAGGCAATTCTGGTACAAAACTTTGGGGGTTTGCCAAAGTCGGTATGACTGATCTTGGGCTTTTGCGGGTCCCCCCCCTTCCGTCTTCTTTTGGTAGGTGGTGGGCCATGGACCTTGACAGGCACTGTTTTTTTCGGTTTATTTTGAGCAGGTTTGACCCGGACCGGAGTCCGGGTAGTCTGGTCGACATCTATGCAAATCGGTTTGGAGAGAGGAGTGTCACTTATGGGCTGGTCAATAGGGACCAGAGGTGTGGAGGTGCAATCACGTAACAAAAGTGGGACACTCTCCAAGGATAGGAGGTCTTCGTTGCTGCCAGTACATCCTACAGTGGGGGAAAGGGCGTGGAGCGGGGGATCTGTGGAAGCCCTGTTCTTCATACATTCGACAGAGCGACGACGCTCTGCCCGGCGCTCTGCCAGTGACTTTTCCCTATCTGGATCAGTGAGAGCCCTTGTAAAATAATTATCAAGTGTGCCATTATTATTACCCCCAATCTTCTCAGGGAGTACTTTGTCAGGACTTTGGGCCATTGTGGACAAATGCACCAACTGTTAGTGGCAGTAAATGCGATGAAAAAAAGTAGGCCCTGCCCGGCCTCACTCGGTCTCTGAGGGCCTCAGAGGGCCCGCCTTTGCCCGGGCTTCGCCCCGAGCTCTGTCCCGCGTGCGTCCCGCATGCGCGGATGTAAATTGAGCTATATACAAGGGAGGGGGTGGGGCGGGAAGAGTCGCAGGTGCGCTGGTGACTCATGCGCTTAGCCTGCTGGGATTCGCAGTCCCGCACCCACTAGCCGGACTGGCTCAGGTCTCCCCCAAAGGCTTCAGGCAGGAATTTCAGCGGTCCACGGGCTCCCAGGAAGAACGACAGTCCACAAATAGTTCACACACCAAAGACGGCTGCGAGCGGCTCCCGCGAAGCGGGGGCCGCGAGCCGTTATCAGCAGCAGGGGGAGGGGTGGGGCGGGAAGAGTCGCAGGTGCGCTGGTGACTCACGCGCTTAGCCTGCTGGGACTCGCAGTCCCGCACCCACTAGCCGGACTGGCTCAGGTCTCCCCCAAAGGCTTCAGGCAGGGATTTCAGCGGTCCACGGGCTCCCAGGAAGAACGACAGTCCACAAATAGTTCACACACCAAAGACGGCTGCGAGCGGCACCCCTCACACACCAAAGACGGCTGCGAGTGGCACCCCTAAAAGGTAGCAGTGTCCTTTTTGATTTGAGAGGAGCACATCCCATACCGCTAGTGTTTCAGGGACTATTCTGCACACAAAGAAGTATGGACAAGATGATAGGTGCAGTTCGTCTTTCGACATACCTCAGTCCGAACAGAAGTTGAACCCCCAATCCCCTGACCGACTATCTAGAATGTCTGACCATTGATTTTTACGACCCAGAAGAACAGAAGAAGACTACCTCCGAGTCCCGGCCTATCTGAGTCACTAAAACATGACTGCTAAGTGCAGTAGTTCAAACCTTTCCGCTCACTCACTCGTAAACAAAAACCACACAGTGTTTGTTAGTTTTAAAGTTTTATTTTCAATTAAGAAATGAAAACACAGTACTGCTGGTGATGACTTACTAGTAGTTGGAGAATTGTCTGGCAGAAGGGCAATGTAATCTTCTTTCTGTAATGAGAAATATGGTGCCTGTTAAGCAAGCATTCATCAGTTGTCATAAGAACAAGTGTAGCATTTAATGGAATAAGCATATAAAAGGTTAACACCCTCCCCAAAACCGTTACTTTTTTTCAATCCCAGTAATAAAAAATATGTGTTATGTAACATTTTCTTCCGATACGAGACAAAATAGGGGGTTGTGTATGGCATCTGAAAATATGACATGTTTTTCCTAGACGTCATAACATCTGACGCGGCACAGATGACAACCAGTGCCGGGGCCAGCAGTGTGGAGGGGTCCATTCAGGATGGGGCGGCGCCAACAGGAGGAGCTAGGGGGAAGACTCAGCGGCGGCGGACGGTGGTAAGTTATTATACTCCTTACTTATTGAAATATTTTTGAGTAGCCTCGCAAAGGAGTGTATAATGTACTGTACAGTAGTACACAGTACACTAGTATAAGTACACTTTACTGTCAAGAACATTTACTAATTTAGAACTACTTTTTGGACTATCACGTAGAAGACAGTCAACCTTCACTGTTAATAGCATTAGCTGCGGTACTTCTCTGGTAACCAATGGCCCCCTCTATTTTACTTCAACTCAGCTGGCCAATTTTTATTGTGATTTGTGAAGCCAAGTCATATCAGATGAAGTTTAGGGATGTGAAGAACGAAAAGTTATAGAAGGGTGAAACGAAGGACGAGCGAGTCTTAATATTTATGACTGTAAAGAATGGTTTTGTTGAATGCAATTCAACATAAGAAGACAGCGCTTTCCAAAATATAATGAAAAGGGTGTTAGTTGGTTTTTGACAAAAATACATTTTGGTACATTTGAGACATCAAGAAGAATCATAGACGTACTTTCGAAGCCTGGATGTTATCTTCTTTATCCTCCTCGTCGATAGCAGAGGTGTATTATGTAGTAGAGCAGACGCTGAGTGGAAGAAGTATGGCCAGTGGCAGTGCCACCCCTATAGAAAAGTAAGACATTCAGATCCCCACTTGCATGTACTGCTTAAAGTACTGCGAGTCTGCATCATCATGGCCTGTGTCTGTATTTCTTGGGTGAAAGCAGAGTGAGCTGCCATTATGGCGGCGAGCACAAGTTCACGTACCAGTGATTTCTTTTGCAACCAAAGAGAAAAAAAGTTACAAAAAAAGGCCTTTTTTGAGTACTCTCTGACTATGTATGTAGTAGTGAGTCCACCCATAGTGCTGCTAGTGGAATTCCTGAAACTCCCAGTAATGTCACAGGCTTACAAAGACGGCGGAAAGATACATGCCAAAATGTTATACTGTTACAACAGGTATCTGTGCACACGTCGCCTTTTACAGAGTAAATGCTGTAGGTAATCAAACAACACAACCAATAGACAAACAATGTGGAAGTAGTCTTGATAGAAGTGTTTCTTCAATTCAGATTTTATCCACCACGCCCAGCCAACACGTGTTTCGTCAGGGCTAGTAGCCCGCGACTTCATCAGGGCTCCCGCGGGCAGCGGTTCCAAAGCTATTGCCACAATGGCTAGGTGCTCTCAACCGCTTCCAATTCCGACCCGGCTACCGGGTAGTGTCAAGGTTCTCGCTGATTCGTCTCAGCCGTCTCAGCTTTACAGCGTCTCCGCGTGTAAACTGTAAATGACTTCCGCATTTACACGCGGAGACGCTGGAAAGCAGTACGTCTTAACCTGCCGCTCACACGGATACTCCTATGGTGTGTCGCATCTTTGGTATTAACCATCACACGGACGGCTGAGATGAATCAGCTAGAACCTTGACAGTACCCGGTAGCCGGGTCAGAATTAGAACCGGCTGAGAGCACCTAGCCATTGTGGCAATAGCTTTGGAACCGCTGCCCGCGGGAGCCCTGATGAAGTCGCGGGCTACTAGCCCTGACGAAAAACTTGTTGGCTGGGCGTGGTGGATAAAATCTGAATTGAAGAAAAACTTCTATCAAGACTACTTCCACATTGTTTGTCTGGTTGTGTTGTTTGATTACCAACAGCATTTACTCTGTAAAAGGCGACGTGTGCACAGATACCTGCTGTATCAATTATGTTTGGATCTTGGTCCTAATTGGAGGTTTAGGTTCTTCCTCCTATCTGGGGCACCCTCAAAATAGTGGTTAGAAATTATAAATAACGTCACATACGGGAGGCGCCAGTTGTGGATCGACAATCAAAAAAAACCTGGTCCGTTATCTTAAAAATGTTATACTGTGTTTGCTACTTGCTGGTGTTACTTATGCTTGTGTTATTGAGTGTCAACTTTCTGTTGAATTATTTTGACTTTATGTTAAAGACTATTGGCTACAGTATTTTTCTTTCTTTTTTCATAGATGCTACTCCCAAAAAGCTCACCCGTAAGGAGATGGCTGTCCGGGCCAGGGCCCGTAAGCTGGAGGCTATTTGTGTCGAGTATCGACGGTTGTGGGCTCGGGAGCATGAGGAGGAAACTACAACAACCTCCACATCCTCCTCCACTGCCCCCGGGTCCACCAGCCACAAGCCTCCAGACAAACAGAGCCGTGGCCCGACAGCCTCCCGCCGCCGCCGCACAGCAGCAAAAACAACAGCTGCCCTCCCAGAGCCTGGATGGTACACCAGTGCCGCCTCCGAAAGCGAGTGGACTACCTGGAGTGCCAGTTCCGGGACCTCCGCAAAGAGCTGCGGGACGTGCAGCACCAGCTCTCTAAACGCCACCGGAGGAAGTGACTGTCCCTTGTCCCTTTTTTAAAGACTGTTGGGGGGGGTGGGAATTGGGTTTTTGAGAAAGGGTACTGTCACCTTTCGGTCACAAGAAGGGAAGGAGCCAAGACTAGAGGGCGACTGTTTATCTAGTTTATTGCGGTTTACAGATAACAAAACAAAGTCTTTCAGTCAGACACGGGGTCGGTGGTAGGTTTGTGATCCTCGGGGCACTTCCTGGGTCGGGGTCCGGGACACTCCAGCACATGGAAGAAAAGAAAAGAACGTGGCTTTTAGTGGGCTGTTCCGTTTACTAGAAACTCTTGTAATAGGGAGGGTGTGAGGGATAAAGCAAAGACCACCACCACATTCAGTGAGCTATACACGGCTTTGCTAAACGAGGTGCCCCAGTGTTTGCACGGTCCCCTATCCGGTCCCTCCCTTCTTAAAGTTTAACAACGAACCCAAACGAGCACGCACCTGGGAGAGCCACGCGTCCTCCTTTGCGTGGCTGGGCGAAACGCGGTGTCGTTGGCCTCCTGGCTTTACAGCTGCCGCCGTCCGCTCCTCTTCTGTTCTCGGTCCGGCACCTTCTCTGCTCCTGGTGTCGTCCACTTCCAAGGAATCCGTCCCCACGGTGCTTTCCGTCCTCCCGGTCGCGTGGTTCTCCTGGCATCTAACTTCCTCCTCCCACGACGAAGACACAGCGTCTTCCGGGTCTCTCCTCATATGGCGAGACGCCACTCCTGATAGGTCCGAAAAGTCAGGTGGTTCCGATGCGAAGCCTCCGTCACGTACACAAAGGCCATCCTTAAAGGGCCCGTAGTAATCCGCCTGTTGAGGAGACGGACATTCAGTTAGCCCTGTCGGGGCTGAGCACGGGACCCCCTGACAAATCCCTCCCCTAGACTTTTCCCGTTCGGGGGAAAGTGGATAACGGGACAGGTAGTCAGCATTTGTTTGAGCCGTACCCTGACGGTGACAGACCACAAAGTCGTACGGCTGCAAGGACAGAAACCAACGGAGTATACGCTCATTGCTTCCCTTGTTCCGCTGGAGCCACTGCAAAGGGGCATGGTCAGAGTACAGTGTAAAACGCCTACCATCCAGATAATAATGCAGCCTCTCTATGCTCCACTTCACCGCAAGGCACTCCTTTTCTATGGTAGGATAGACGGTCTCTCTGGGGAAAAGTTTCCTGCTTAAGTACAGTATAGGACGTTCCTTCCCCTCTTGATCCAATTGAGACAGAACAGCCCCCAGTCCCACCCCTGAAGCATCCGTTTGCAAAAAGAAAGGTTTGCCAAAGTCAGGTGTAATCAGGACCGGAGACGAGGAGAGAACATCTTTCAGTGCCTGAAAGGCAGACTGAGCTTGGGCAGAGGGTTGCTTGAACGGAACAGAAGAGGCCGTTTTCTTTAACATATCCGTCAAAGGGGCTGAGAGCGTGGCAAAGTGAGGTATAAACCGTCGATAGTAACCAACCAAACCAAGAAAGGCCCGGAGATCTCGCCTATTTTTAGGAAACGCCTGTTGTTGTATAGCCTTCACTTTTTCTTGTTGCGGAAACAACTGACCGTTACCCAGCATGTAGCCCAGGTACTTCACTTGAGAGAAGGCAAAACGTGATTTCTTTGCATTTATGTGTAGTCCTGCCTTTTCCAAAGCCGTAAGGATTTGATTTAAGTGAATTAGATGGGTCTGCCAATCCGGACTATGGATGACAATGTCGTCTATGTAGGCTGCCGCAAAGTGTCTATAAGGAGCCAACACAGTGTCCATAAGACGTTGGAAGGTAGCAGGGGCCCCATGAAGTCCAAAGGGCAAGACAGTGAAATGAAAGAGACCATCAGGGGTGGTGAACGCTGTCTTTTCCTGGTCTTTGGGGGAAAGAGGCACCTGCCAATAACCTTTGGTGAGGTCAATGGTTGTTATGTATTGAGCCTCCCCAAGGCGTTCTATCAGCTCATCTACCCTGGGTAAAGGATAACCGTCTTGTTTTGACACTTTGTTCACTGCTCTGAAGTCAATGCAAAACCTCTTACTCCCATCAGGCTTTGGCACCAATACCACTGGGGAAGACCAATTGCTTTTAGAGGGGACTATAATCCCTGCTTCTAACATTTTCTGTACCTCCTCTTTTATCACTGATCTTCGCGCTTCGGGGACCCTATACGGTTTCTGTTTTACAACTACCCCCGGAGCTGTCGGAATATGGTGTTCTGCCAAGGTAGTTCGACCTGGCTGGTCCGAGAATATGGCCTGGTGGGTTAGCATCAGCGCCTTCAGTTCACACCTCTTAGGATCTGTAAGGTCGTCATTTACAACAGCATGCTCGATGGTATGAGCAGGCGGTGTTGCTAGTGACACTGAGACATGAGGCTTTGGAGGGGTACCCAACCACTTCTTCAATATATTAATGTGGTAAATCTGGGTTCGGGAAGGAGATAGTTTCAGCGCATATGTGGTCCTACCTATTTTCCTGACGACCTGAAAAGGTCCTTGCCACTCCTTCCGAAGCTTGTGAGTAGAAGTAGGAAGAAGGACCAGAGCCCAATCACCTAGGTCCAACTCTCTCCACTTCTTGCCTTTATCGTAAAAGGTCTTTTGCCTGTCTTGAGCTTTCTCTAGGGTTTCATAGGACAGGGTCCTTAGCTTGTGTAACCGGGATTTCAGCTGCTGGGAATAGTCCAACAATTCTTCAGCATCTTTTGAGCTGGTCTTTTCCCAACTATCCCTGGTTATTTCTAACAAGGTACGGGGTTTCCTGCCAAACAGTAACTCAAAGGGGGAAGTCCCTAAACTGGATTGGTACTGGCTTCTTAACACATAAAGTGCCAACGGTAGAAGTTGATCCCACTGTTTACCATCTCCTGTCAAAAGTTTCTTTAGAGTGGTTTTGATCAACCCGTTGTAACGTTCAACCAGACCATCGGTTTGTGGATGGTACACAGAGGTACGCAGATGTTTCACATTGAGGAGCTTACATACTTGTTGCATGAGGCGAGACACGAACGGTGTCCCTTGGTCGGTTATGAGATCTTTAGGGAATCCCATCCGTGCAAACAACTCAACCAGTTTTTGTGAAATGGCGCTAGTGGTAGCTGCTCGTAATGGGAACGCCTCTGGATAACGTGTCGCATAGTCAACTATTACCATAACGTATTTGTAGCCCCTGTGTGATTTCGGTAAAGGGCCTATGATGTCTACCCCTATCCTTTCAAAAGGTTTCCCTATTATGGGTAGTGGAACAAGTGGAACCTTAGGTGGGATGTAAGGATTCCTCTTCTGGCAAATCTGGCATTCCTGGCAGTACTTCTTCACTTGTGCATACACCCCGGGCCAATAGAAATGCTCAACGATGGAATTAGTGGTCTTTTCTGCACCAGAATGACCGGCTAACAGATGTGCATGAGCATAAAACATAACTTGCTCACGGAACAGGGTAGGAACTAGTAGCTGTGGAGTGGCCTGGTTCTGCCCTATTCTGTACAGAAGACCATTTTGTTCAATGAAACAGGGATAAGTAGGGGGATTCTGATTCTTACTATCCTGTGCTTTTTGCCAGACAGAGGACAATGAGGCATCATTTAGTTGCGCTGCTCTAAAGTTGGTATCGGTGGACCAAGGTTCTTCCGCTAACAGACCCTCTCGGACCCCGCCTCTACCTTGTTTCTCTAACGCTTCTGCCATCAGGGTAGAAAACCACTTATTGTCTGTACCTATAATGAGTGGTTCTGGTAGATTAGGAAGGACTCCTACTTCACACTGTACTTGGGTACCTTTTTCTGTTGTTATCGTGACCCTGGCTAGTGAGTAAGTACGTATGTCCCCGTGTACACATTTTATCCGTACACTACGGTCTAAGAGTGAAGAGGAACTATTCAGGGCGTTTTCCTGGATCACCGAATGGCGACAACCAGAGTCCAACAGGGCACGGGTTTTCTTACCGTCTACCAAGACACTTACATAATAGGCTGGACCAGTCTCTTGTGCATATAAGAGGGCACGCGGAGCATACCCCACCTCCATGGGCTCTTCCTCCTTCTCTTTCTTTTTACGGCAGTACTTGGCAATATGTCCCCACTCGCCGCATTCATAACATTGAGGACTTGTAAATACTGGTGGCTCTGGCTTCAATGGTTTTGGTTTTATCGGTGGTGGATCGTTTTGAGGTTTGTAGGGTTTCTTCTCCGGTTTCGTAAAGTTTTTGTTCACAACAGGTTTTTCAGATTCTCGGAGGACAGGCCTGGTTTGGGCTCTTGCATAGGAATTTGCCATTTCAATGGCATGTTCTAAGGACAACCCTGCGTGCTGTCGGAGCCACCTTTGGGTGCCATAGGGTAAGGCCTCAAGAAATTGTTCCAAATAGATTTTATTCATAACATTCTCTAAATTCCCCTCCTGTGGTTTCAACCACCTATCTGCTGCATCTTTCAGCTTATAGAAGAGAGTTTTAGGAGCATCGGTTGGGGTTCCCCTCTCCTGTCGGAATTGCAAACGATGAGTCTCATCATCGACTCCCAGTCTATCAAGGATTATTTGTTTCACGTGTCCATAGGTGGCAGTACCGTCCTTATTGGCCAACTGATAGGCTGCCTGGGCTTCTCCGGTAAGGAGAGGCGCTAGATAAAAGGGCCATCTCTCACCCGGCCAGGAACTAGCACGGGCTGCCCTTTCGAAGTTTAGGAAGAAAGAAATAGGGTCGTCTCCGGGAACATATTTTTGGAGCGGCACTACTGCCCCGGGTGGGTGTGCGGCTCTACTTTGACCCAGAACAGCCAACAGCTGCGTTTGTCCCTCTGAGAGTTTAGTGAGGTGATCAGCCTGTGTCTGTATGGATGCAGTGAACGTCGCTCTATCACTGTCCGCTTGTTCGTTAGAACGATTAATTGCCCACTCTAGCTTGGACTGGCCTTCGCTCAATTGATTTAGTAAGGTCTCCATCTTGTTTAAATTCAGATGGAATGTCTCCTGGCTGGCTCGCCACTTGTCACCTTTCGGTCACAAGAAGGGAAGGAGCCAAGACTAGAGGGCGACTGTTTATCTAGTTTATTGCGGTTTACAGATAACAAAACAAAGTCTTTCAGTCAGACACGGGGTCGGTGGTAGGTTTGTGATCCTCGGGGCACTTCCTGGGTCGGGGTCCGGGACACTCCAGCACATGGAAGAAAAGAAAAGAACGTGGCTTTTAGTGGGCTGTTCCGTTTACTAGAAACTCTTGTAATAGGGAGGGTGTGAGGGATAAAGCAAAGACCACCACCACATTCAGTGAGCTATACACGGCTTTGCTAAACGAGGTGCCCCAGTGTTTGCACGGTCCCCTATCCGGTCCCTCCCTTCTTAAAGTTTAACAACGAACCCAAACGAGCACGCACCTGGGAGAGCCACGCGTCCTCCTTTGCGTGGCTGGGCGAAACGCGGTGTCGTTGGCCTCCTGGCTTTACAGCTGCCGCCGTCCGCTCCTCTTCTGTTCTCGGTCCGGCACCTTCTCTGCTCCTGGTGTCGTCCACTTCCAAGGAATCCGTCCCCACGGTGCTTTCCGTCCTCCCGGTCGCGTGGTTCTCCTGGCATCTAACTTCCTCCTCCCACGACGAAGACACAGCGTCTTCCGGGTCTCTCCTCATATGGCGAGACGCCACTCCTGATAGGTCCGAAAAGTCAGGTGGTTCCGATGCGAAGCCTCCGTCACGTACACAAAGGCCATCCTTAAAGGGCCCGTAGTAATCCGCCTGTTGAGGAGACGGACATTCAGTTAGCCCTGTCGGGGCTGAGCACGGGACCCCCTGACAGGTACTTTTTGATTTTTGGATATTGGTTTGGTTAGGGAGGGGGTGAGTTTGGGTAATTCTATTTTTGTGACGACAACAACATCCATAATTTATATTTCTCAATAATTATATTTTTCATTCAAAAACACAGTATACGCGCTCATGTTATTTTGTGTGGGGGTTGGGGGTGGTTACTGGACGTTTGGTTTTTCAAACTTACCAGCATGAATGAAACATCTTGTCCTAAATGTACCAAAATGCAAGTAACCGAGTTAGTCAATTCAGTAGCCCTACTACTGTACTTTACTAGTAGTACTGTTAGTCTCTGCTCTCCTCCAAACTTTGTCCTAGCCCATTATTCTACTACCTCCCCAATATGCTTATCTTACTTGTGATTTGCGAATCACGGTTGATGAATAAGGTTGGTTGTTGACTTGAATCCTCGACGGATGCAATATCATTGTTGTGCTGGTAGCAGTAGTGGTACACACTGGCAGTCTCACCATATGAAAAAAAGAGGAAATTAAACATTGAGTGGCCTGAGCGTAGCATTAGAAACAGTACAATAGATAGTACGGTACAGAACAGTGCCCTAAATTGTAGCCTAAGCAGTGCCAACGTAAGGTAAGCATTAAGCATTAGATTATTCACGTTGTGTAAGAGGAGCATGTTCTTATTATCAATCCAGGATGGCGCACATGAACTTCTGGTTGCTTTGACCTTATCCTCCCCAGCAAGTGTGTGGAATTTATTGTTGTTGTCAGTCACACATCAATGAAATACCACACAGCCCGGGGGAAGAGGGTTAGGGTTTGAAAATTGGATGGGAATGGGTTTTTTTGGGGGGAAAGTTTGGTAGAGAGGAAAAAAACACAACATGGTCAGTAATACAACAAATAAAGAGAAACAAATCTTTGGATTTGAAGATATCGATAAACCTTTAAAGGGACATAAAGAAAGTGCACTACTGCATGCGAGAAGTTGTTTGTTGGTAAATGGATGGTTAGCTTACTGAAAAGTAGTACTACTACTTACTGCAACTTACTAGTAACTACGAAGGAACAAGTTGGCAAACTTGGCAGTACAGGGCTACAGTCATTACGCAATTTCACTTGCCTCTCTGCCCTCAGACAATAAACACTTAGAACATTAAATTAGTGTTAAACATAGCAAAGATGTATCAAATAGCTGGAGGGATGAATTTGAAGCAGAGATCAAACAAACGCACTCGTAGAAGTAAGTTCAAGTTCACAAGAATATCATTGAAAAGATAAGGAGAATTTTGGATACTGTTACTGTTTTTTGTAGTGGTCCCGTTGAATTTGTGAAGATGATGCATCCAGCCATTCCTCTTACTCGCGGTACTCCTTCATTCCATCGGATGCTCCGTCGATCAATCTTGGTGACCAGACACAGTGTCCACTGCCTGCCTGATGCGGATTTGCGGATCGCTAATTGTACGCCTGAGTAGTACATCGATGGCACAGGGTAAAAGCCTGCCTGTAATTGATGATGGAAAAATACAACAGTAAGTGTTAAAGACACCTCGGAGAAAAAAATATGTAAGGCACGCTGTGTAGTGCAAAAATTATACTGTCACTTTCAGAGATGACAATCCACAAAATCTAGAACACCCCACATTACCCTCCCAAAAACGTGCAGAATACTGCTGCTACCTCACAGAGGCCTAATTTCAAATCGTGTCAAAACACACTCAGAAAGTATGGCCAAAACCCCCCTTTCCCACCATGGATTATGTTCAAACGACTTGCAATCAAAATTAGACATTACAACAAGTTTTCCAAGACCCCACCCAGTTGTAAAAATCTATAACCCCCACCCAAACACATGCAATACAATACTGCTAACCCTAACGAGCCCTAAGTTAAGAATAGTGGCAAACGCTTTCTTTCACTAGGCAAAATCCACCCTTTCCCACCATGGATTTTCTTCAAACCACTAGTTGCAACCAAGATTACACATTCCCACGAGTGCTGTAAGACCCCAGAACCCAGTTGCAAAAATCTAGAACACCCCAAAACACATGGAATACTGCTGCTAGTGCTAACCCTAACGAACCCTAAGTTACAAAAAATTCAAAAGGCTTTTCAGCATGGATTTTGTCCAAACCACTTTTATCCGGTATTAGACCTTCCCAGCAATGCCCCAAGACCCGCCAACCCACCCGCAAAAAAGCACAACACCCCCAAACAGGCAAAAAGCAAAAATGGCAAATCTCATACTTACAATATTTTTCGGCCTTCTTTCAATTCTGTCCAAACGCGCTGTGCAGCTAGGCCATAACTCCCGTTTTCCACCATGGATTTCCTGAAAAACAAATGCAATCAAAATTAGACTGTGCCAGCAGTGCTCCCAGACCACAAAACCCACCCCCAAACACCCGGAACCCCCCCAAAGAGCACCTCAAAGACAAGCAAGTCAGCAAAAACGAAAAAAAGTTTTCGCCTCCGATTTGGTCCAAACCAGTTTTATCCGGTATTAGAGCTTCCCAGCAATGGCCCCAGAGCCGTCAACCCAGGCGAAAACAAGTAGAAGACCCCCAAACAGCCAAAAAGCAAAAGTACAAAAATGGGGATTTAGTCATTTTGTGGGCAATTTCCAAAATCACTCCGCGCGCGCTCTGCAGCTAGGCCCTAACTCCCCTCTGCCTCCATGGATTTTCTTCAAACCTCTTGCTATCAAAACTATCCATACCAAGCAGTGCTCCCAGACCCCGAAACCCACCCACAAACACCAGGAAGCCCCCCAAACCGGCCCCCGAAAACGCTACATTGACCGAAATGTCAGAAAAAGCTAAACCTTTTCCTCATGGATTTGGTCCAAACCAGTTTTATCCGGTATTAGACCTTCCCAGCAATGCCCCAAGACCCGCCAACCCACCCGCAAAAAAGAAAAACACCCCCAAACAACCAAAAACCAAAAATGGAAAATCTCATACTTACAATATTTTTCGGCCTTCTGTCCAAACGCGCTGTGCAGCTAGGTCATAACTCCCATTTTCCACCATGGATTTACTGAAAAACAAATGCAATCACAATTAGACTGTGCCAGCAGTGCTCCCAGACCACAAAACCCACCCACAAACACCCGGAACGCCCCCAAACAGCACCTCAAAGACAAGCAAGTCAGCAAAAACGCAAAGAAAATGTCACCTCCGATTTTGTCCAAACCACTTTTATCCGGTATTAGACCTTCACAGCACCTAACAGAGAAGAAATTCCCTCATCTAAGTTGGTGTCCTCCTCGTCTTCTTCCGGCGTGTATTCTCGTACTTTGTAATCTGGTGGTATGAGGTGCTGATTCATCTTGATCATTGTTAACCTCTCCACATTTTTGGGCGAGAGGCGGGTCCTTTTGCAAGTTACAATGCCACCAGTAGCACTGAAAACACGTTCAGAAGACACGCTTGCGAGTGGGCAAGACAAATAATTTATAGCCAGGTTGGTGATCTCTGGCCACAATTCTCTTTTCCCATGCCAATACGCCAATGGGTCATCATGAACATAGACCTCTGTTGAGTCATTCAGATAGTCCTGCACCATCGACTCAAGGTTCTGCAGGGTTCCTCCACTTTCTTACTTTTTGCTGGGACCTTTTCAGAAGCAAACCCAAGCTGAGTTAGCCAATTGTTTTCTTCACACAATGTTACTGTTGTGTCTGGTGCAGATGATCCGGTTGCTGGTGTCTTTAACGGCTGAGAGGTCACTTCTGCCACAGGTGCAGAAGTGGATTCTTTGGACTCCGGATGGCCTGCTGATGCTGATGTACTGCCCTTTCCTTTAATTTGCTGTCGTTCTCTTTCAAACCTCATGACTGACAGAGCTAGCCAACGTTTGTACTTTGAAACTTCTGCGTCACCAAAAGCAAACAATGCTCTGCCTGCCAGTGCCTTTTTGTAGCGTGGATACAGAATAGTAGCACAAATGTAATGCTGTTCTGTGTTGATCTTTTGAAGACGTTCATCGCAAAGTAGGCGCTGTAATAATTTCTCCGCCAAATCAAAAGCTTCTTGCTTTTCTTCATCTTGTTAAAACTAAGAAGTTGGTGCTCTAGCATGCGCAACAATGGGATAGCTTTTCCCAAACTACAGTCCTCCCTGCTGACTGCACGCGTGAAGACCTCAAAAGGACGAAGCATGTCTGTCAGGCTTTTAACTAGCTCCCATTGCACCGCATGTAACCTCAGGTCCTTCACAGCTGTACCCAGTGTAAGGAAATACTGATTGAGTACCGTAAACTGCTCATACAGACGCTCAAGCATGTAGAAGGTTGAGTTCCAACATGTTGCCACCTCCTGGATGAGTGCTTTCACTGGCAGTCGACGTTCATGTAGCAGGCCCCTCAGATGCTTCCAGGCCTTAAAAGAATGGCTGAAATGTGTGCACATTCTTCGGCAGGTGGTCAGTAACTCGCACGCTGGACTTTCTTCACTCAAGAATTTTTTAACAACCAGGTTTATACAGTGCGCCAAACACGGCACTCTGAAATAGTTACCCTTATCCATGGCCTTAACTACATTGGCGCCATTATCCGTGGAAACATAACCAATCATGCGTTTTTTGGGGGACAGCCATTTAAAGACCTTTGTGTTAAACTCCTGCAAAATGTTTTGTGCTGTATGACTTGTCTCCATGCCAAACATGGCTAGTGTTGCATGTTTCCGAGCAGCTTTAAAAACGTTGTCCGTGTCAACACCTGCCCTTAGCTTTGCTGTTACTCCTGAAAAAGAGACCCAGTGTCCAGTGATGCACATGTAATCAGTGCCTGCGCCACTGGTCCACATGTCTGTTGTCAGATGTATAGTGTGAACAGCACTCTTCTTCAAAGCTGCCCCAATCGCCTCCAGCACATCTGCATGTAGTGCTGGAACCGCAACTCTGGCAAAATAGTACCGGCTAGGAACCTTCCATTTAGGGCAGAGCATTGCCACTAATTCAAGAAAACCAACCCCTTCCACAAAAGAAAAAGGGAGAAGGTCCAGCGCTAGCATTTTAGCCAGCTTAGTGTTATACAATATATATATATTGGGTGGTTGCGTTCAAATGGTGCATCTGAAAACAACATGCTTCTAATGGTGGGCTGGACCATTTTTTTACGGGCAGATGATGACTCCTTCGACCCAGTTACGCTCGGTGATGAAGTTTTTCGCATTGGTGTCTCACTCTCTCCCACACTCTTAGTGTGGCGCACAGGGGGTGTGCTGCTGACAGGGGTACTGGGTGTAGGTGAAGAAATGTTTGACGCTTCTTCCTCCTCGTCATCATCAGATGAAACATCAACGGATACAGTTTGTTGACTTCCAATTCGGGCTTCCTTGATCTCCTTTAGGTGCGCAAGCCATTGGACAGCGTGCTGTCTCTTAAGATGACCTCTCTGGCCTCCGGTACCATAGTTGGTACCAAGCTTACCACGACTAACTGCAAGATTACAAATGCTACAAATGGCTATGTTTTCCCTTTTTGGGCAAACACTAAAGAAGTCCCAAACTGCGGACTTCAAATGTCTGTGGGGGGCGGAGGAGGCGATACTGCTGGTCATGCTGCTAATGGCAGATGAAGTGGAGGATGTGTGTTGCCGAACTTTACTACGTTGTGCACTTGCACCACCACTAATTGAGGTGGAGGTGGATGGGGGTCCCTTCTAGCGGGAAAAAAATATAGAAGCGGTAGGTGGTGGTGTACTAGTTAACTCCAATGATGGTGTTCCTCCCATTGCCTCCTCATCGACAACATGACGCTCAGCAGCTTTTCGGGCTAGGGTCAAAATGTCTGTTTGCTGCATGCCCGCTGAGGCTGGAGTGACGTGTATGATGACTGCGTCGTCGTCGTGAGAGTCTTCATCAGCAGGAGTATACGCCACTTCTTCTTCAGCGTCATCACCACACTCCATAACTCTGAGACTTTCGGGGACCTTCCTTTTACGCTTAGCTACCTTTGTCAGATCCTGGTGTGCCTCACTCTCAGGCAGCACCGGTGGTTCCCAATTTTCATCCATATTATCAGAAAGAAGGGGGCTTGAAGAAGAAGTAGACACCATCCTTGATCTTTTCCTTGTTGGGTATCTGGAAGACAATGAATCATCAGGAGGAGTGGCTTCCTCACGTGATACCTCGGCTTGAATGTCGATTTCCTGATGTGCCCCTACTTGGGGAGGAACAACTATTGTGGGCACTTGTGCCGCTCCATGCACCTCTGCTTGCGCCTCTCCTTCCACATGTACTTGGGCTTGTACTTGCACATGTGGTTGTTGTTGCGGCTGCGGTTGTTGAATACTCGTCAGATGAGTTACAACAACCTGTGTTGATTGAGGGACATTGCTGCTACTTTCTTGCGATGAGCCAACATCACTGGTCGATGGTGATTGAACAACTATACTGGCGGCCTCTAATGCACTCAAGGGCTTGGACCTAAGTTGGCGTGGTGGTGGTGGCACTGAGCCCAATGGAGCGGGGGTGCTGCTCCCGGCAGCTTGGTCCCCAGCAGACCCCGCTGCTGCTGCAGGCGTACTTATTTTTTTCCCAAAAAATGTGGCGGTCGCCACACCAGTCTCCTTGGTAAGTGGCGCCACTTGCTTCTTCTGTGCCTTACTGCCAACTTTCTTGCTAGAGGAGCTATGGGGAACTTTTTTTGGGGCCATCTTCTTCAGAGGTCAGAACAGCAGGCCGCAGTTGCACGAGTTGCAGAGTTGTCTTGTCTGTGGCCACATGTGACGTCGCGTGACGTTATGCTGCACACACACCGCTGCAGGACTTCTTCCTGGCACTGGTGGTTCTCTTGTGCACCTAAAAGCAATGGAAGACAGAGGAACATCAGTTATAATCCCCAAAAAGTCGAAAAACACATAAAAATCAGCACAATCCCATGCCATCGATGCCCTCAATGATGTTTAAATTCAAGAAGACACCCCACAGAAAGACTAGGCCCATGCACCACTCACTACCCCTGGGCATAATGGATGAAAGCTAGGCAAAATGGGTGCAGGCCTCAGAACACTGCCTGTCTTCAAAATGGCCCCTTGCACCCCAAGCACATGGCCAGGGCCTGCCTGTACCAGCACTCAAAATGGCCCCCGCCCACATGGCCAGTCCCCATCAACAGTACACCCCAAAAAAACAAAAAACACACAAAAATCACCACAATCCAATGCCATCCATGATGTTTACATTAAAGAGACCCCGCAGACAGACTCAGCCCATGCACCACTCACTACCCCTGGGCAAAAGGCCCCAACAGCAGCCCAAAAAATCGAAAAAACCCACAAAATTCAGCACAATCCCATGCCATTCATGCCCTCAATGATGTTTAAATTCAAGAAAACACCCCACAGAAAGACTAGGCCCATGCACCACTCACTACCCCTGGGCATAATGGATGAAAGCTAGGCAAAATGGGTGCAGGCCTCAGAACACTGCCTGTCTTCAAAATGGCCCCTTGCACCCCAAGCATATGGCCAGGGCCTGCCTGTACCAGCACTCAAAATGGCCCCCACCCACATGGCCAGTCCCCATCAACAGTACACCCCAAAAAAACGAAAAACGCAAAAAAATCTCCACAATCCAATGCCATCCATGATGTTTACACTAAAGAGACCCCACAGACAGACTCAGTCCATGCACCACTCACTACCCCTGGGCAAAAGGCCCCAACAGCAGCCCAAAAAATCGAAAAAAAACACAAAATTCAGCACAATCCCATGCCATTCATGCCCTCAATGATGTTTAAATTCAAGAAGACACCCCACATAAAGACTAGGCCCATGCACCACTCACTACCCCTGGGCATAATGGATGAAAGCTAGGCAAAATGGGTGCAGGCCTCAGAACACTGCCTGTCTTCAAAATGGCCCCTTGCACCCCAAGCACATGGCCAGGGCCTGCCTGTACCAGCACTCAAAATGGCCCCCACCCACATGGCCAGTCCCCATCAACAGTACACCCCAAAAAAACAAAAAAAAACAAAAATCACCACAATCCAATGCCATCCATGATGTTTACAATAAAGAGACCCCACAGACAGACTCAGTCCATGCACCACTCACTACCCCTAGGCAAAAGGCCCCAATAGCAGCCCAACAAATCGGGAACAAACACAACATTCAGCATAATCCCATGCCATCCATGCCCTCAATGATGTTTAAATTCAAGAAGACACCCCACAGAAAGTCTAGGCCCATGCACCACTCACTACCCCTGGGCATAATAGAGGAAAGCTAGGCAAAATGGGTGCAGGCCTCAGAACACTGCCTGTCTTCAAAATGGCCCCTTGCACCCCAAGCACATGGCCAGGGCCTGCCTGTACCAGCACTCAAAATGGCCCCCACCCACATGGCCAGTCCCCATCAACAGTACACCCCAAAAAAACAAAAAAAAAACAAAAATCACCACAATCCAATGCCATCCATGATGTTTACAATAAAGAGACCCCACAAACAGACTCAGTCCATGCACCACTCACTACCCCTAGGCAAAAGGCCCCAACAGCAGCCCAACAAATCGGGAACAAACACAACATTCAGCATAATCCCATGCCATCCATGCCCTCAATGATGTTTAAATTCAAGAAGACACCCCACAGAAAGTCTAGGCCCATGCACCACTCACTACCCCTGGGCATAATAGAGGAAAGCTAGGCAAAATGGGTGCAGGCCTCAGAACACTGCCTGCCTTCAAAATGGCCCCTTGCACCCCAAGCACATGGCCAGGGCCTGCCTGTACCAGCACTCAAAATGGCCACCACCCACATGGCCAGTCCCCATCAACAGTACATCCCAAAAAAACAAAAAACACACAAAAATCACCACAATCCAATGCCATCCATGCCCTCCATGATGTTTACATTAAAGAGACCCCACAGAAAGACTAGGCCCATGCACCACTCACTACCCCTGGGCATAATGGATGAAAGCTAGGCAAAATGGGTGCAGGCCTCAGAACACTGCCTGCCTTCAAAATGGCCCCTTGCACCCCAAGCACATGGCTAGGGCCTGCCTGTACCAGCACTCAAAATGGCCACCACCCACATGGCCAGTCCCCATCAACAGTACACCCCAAAAAAACGAAAAACACACAAACATCACCACAATCCAATGCCATCCATGCCCTCCATGATGTTTACATTAAAGAGACCCCATAGAAAGACTAGGCCCATGCACCACTCACTATCCCTGGGCATAATGGATGAAAGCTAGGCAAAATGTGTGCAGGCCTCAGAACACTGCCTGCCTTCAAAATGGCCCCTTGCACCCCAAGCACATGGCCAGGGCCTGCCTGTACCAGCACTCAAAATGGCCACCACCTACATGGCCAGTCCCCATCAACAGTACACCCCAAAAAAACGAAAAACACACAAAAATCACCACAATCCAATGCCATCCATGCCCTCCATGATGTTTACATTAAAGAGACCCCACAAAAAGACTAGGCCCATGCACCACTCACTACCCCTGGGCATAATGGATGGAAGCTAGACAAAATGGGTGCAGGCCTGACAACACTGCCTGCATTCAAAATGGCCCCCACCCACATGGCCAGTCCCCATCAACAACACCCCAAAAAATCAAAAAACACACAAAAATCACCACAATCCAATGCCATCCATGCCCTCCATGATGTTTACATTAAAGAGACCCCACAGAAAGACTCAGTCCATACTCCACTGAGTACCCCTGGGCAAAAGGCCCCAAGAACAGCAAAAAAATCGAAAAACACACAAAAATCACCACAATCCAATGCCATCCATGCCCTAAATGATGTTGAAATTCAACAAAACAGTAGCATCATGCACCCATAACTAACCCTGGTCCTACTGGATACTGTGGCTACCCACAATATATTTTATTTAATGTTCTGAAAAAGTTCCAAAATTGTAGTTGCAGCAACTGTAATGCCCCAAACAAACTTACTTGTGAAAGTTGATTTCTAATCCAAAAGTGATCCAAAGAAAGTCAAAAAGGCCTCAAATCCAAATATCCAGCAGCATCCACAAAAAGTAATCCTTCCAGGTCAAGATCCAAATGAAAGTGACCAGCACATGAAGAAAGCACTGGGAGGAGCCTGCTGGACAGGAACAGGAAGTTGGAGACTGTGGGGCACTTCCTTCCTCCCACCCCCCCCTAAAATGGACTCCTTGCAAAAAAAAGTGCAGGCAAATGTCAACCTTAGGAGTTATTCTGATAAAAATCATCAATTTCAGAAGGTTTATGCTGCTTGCTGGTGGATTTCTTGTGCAGAATTGCAAATTTTGCAATTTTGCGAGTGCGAGATTGTTGCTGCCCGCCGCATCTACGTGTTCGCAATTGTTTACTCCCGCAATGCGTGATCACGAGCCTTTATGACGTACTCGCGTTGACAAACTCTCGCTGTGCAAGGTGGCGGGCGCGATGACGTAATCGCGGTCGACAAACTCCCGCGGGATCACGCAGCAAGATCCAAAATGGCGCAACACACGCAAACATGGAGAAAAACAACTCTTCAAACGCTGAATGATGGTAAGTGAACGCCGGGCGCCGCAATATTGTATTTGTCAAGCGCGACCAAGCAAAAAAATCCACTGCGTGCAAATTTATGAATTTTCAGCAAATTCGCGAGAATTCGCGGATCGCGAATTTACCGAAAATCCGCAAATTCCACGAGCGAACGGATTTTACGCCCATGCTTATTCATTTGTATGGAAGACTGAGAGGTGGTCACGAGTGACCCGGGTGACCCTAATTGCGTCACTTCCTTCAGTTGGCGCCCGAACAAGGAATTCGTCAGGCGACCCATCCTTGCCCGCAGATGTGTGAGGAGGACGGGGCCACGTCATGTCGGACGGGTGGATCTGGGATCCCTGCATGAGAGAGTCTTGAACTCGCAGCTGCCCTGTCTGTCTGACCGAGCGGTGCCTCGCCCAGTGGTCCTCCCAACTGGGGACCTGAACGGCAAAACCCTTGGATCTGACAGTTTGGTATGAAGAGTCTGCAGTGGAGAATAACTTTGTTTGACCAGTGCGCATCTGGTGAGTTTGCTTTGGGTTTGTTTTGTGGCTATATGCGCCACTTTGGTTTGTGTTTGGTACGGTCTGAGGATTGTTATTGGAAAAGCGCTTGAATTTGTTTGATTTCTTTGTGAACATGCTACCACTTTGATTTGGATTTGGTGAGATTTGAGGAGCAACTGTTACACATCAAGCAACATGCGCGCTGGCTTGGATAAAAACAACCCCCACTACAACTTCCACAATGCACCCTCTTTAGAGTCTCGTAACCTCGCTTGTGTACTATCACAGATTTACACCTGTATCTTATTTGTCAGGTTACTGGCTTGGTATAAAGGAGGGCTTCCCACAATGCTTGGCTTACTCCTTCTGTTGTGTTGGACCACGCCCCCTGACCTGGATTCTCTTGTTTGGACTTCCTGGTTCCCTAGTGAAAGCCTTTTGGAATAAATGCTGCGGCTTTGGAAATCCTGCTCGATCTCATGAGGTTTAAATATATGCTGTCGTTGAGAGTCTCATTTCACTTAGCTCTCGACTGCCGTTTCTATGCCGTTATCACCTGCATCTATTTGAAAAGGCATGTTTGCTTAGCGTGTACCCGCACTATCGAGTGAGGCTGCCTGCCTCTCTCCCACTCATCCAGAACAGCTGACTCGAAGCTCAACTCCAGACACTTCTTCTCAGCGTGTGTACACGCTAACTTCCGAGGCTGCCTGCCTCTCTTTAACGCTGCACATAGCGCAGAGCACAGTTCGCCAGTTTACTTTTTTTCCCCTAACGTGAGGACATGCTGAACTCCGAGACTCCCTGTCTCTCTTTGTTTGTTTATTATCTTAATGAGCCTAAGGAGAAAATGTTTTCTGACTGCAGCCTCAAGACTCGCTGAACTCAGTAGCAGCATGTTTCCTTTTTTTTAATAATAAAGTTATTTCCAGGATCAATGCAACTAGATCAGGACCCACAGACTCTCTAATGACGATTAGAGTTTCCAAAGATCTGCTCTTATGAACTCAAGTTCTCGGTCTTTATGGAAGGCAGACATATGCCTCTGAAAGAACTGGAATAATATAAAGGAGAATCTTTGGCCATTTGTCTTGTACAGAGCAGACACAATATTTTTACACATCCAGAAGAGACTTCTTTTTTTGGGCTCAACCTTCCCTTCTCAGTGTGAGTATGTGATGGTACACAACCTAAGTATATATGTTTGCCTAGATAATTATCACTAGCTATTGTAGGGATTCTGTGGAATTTTCGAAATAACGCCTGTTATTCTTTCTTTCCTTCTTTGTTATTTTTTGTTTATTCAGTTCTAGTTCACAGCATAGAAACGTTACTGCCTCTAAAAACCTGTACTGCTGATTGTCGTCTAGTGGTCCTTTCTTTTGTATCTTCTTTCCCAAGAGTTATTATTCTTTGCCCTAGTGAATACTCCTGCTTGGTGTGACTATACCTTAGGGGAGAGTTGGGGTACATCTTCGCTCCCGTGGATCCTGGTTCTTCTGCAAGTCTGAAGTAAGTCTTGACACCAACTTTAGTAAGATATTTGCAAATATCTTCTTGGCGTAAATAGTGAACACGTTTTTGTTTGCAAAATGCCCTATTCTAGTAAATTCTGCTGTGTGAGTTGTCGTTGTTGTTCTGCTGTTGCTCGATTGGAAGAGGGTCAACCTGTGCCTTCGGCAGCCACTCCAAATTTCGAGATGTATGTTATGTTAAGTATGGCATTGACTCTATTATGTTTAGTATATTTTGTCTCATATTCCCCAGTACAAACTACCTCAAGCAGGGGAGCGAGCTTTGCTGTGAATTATACAAGATCTGATTGAGTCAGGGGTAGTTGAGGAGACAGCGGCGAATGCGTGTAATAGTACTAATCTTCCTATTCTGGAAAAGGCGTCTTCAGACTCCCCCGATGACCACCCAGATGTTTATCATTTTGTAATTGATTTGCGCTCAGTTAATAAAATAGTGGTCCCTCAGATCCCAGTGGTCCCTCACATTACTGCCCTTCTAGCAATGATTCCCTCCTCTGCTAAATTCTTCTTTGTCATTGATTTGAAAAATGCATTCTTAAGTATCCCGATTCATCCCGACAGTCGACATTTGTATGGTTTTACCCAAGATGGCAGAAGCTTTAGATTCTGTCGTGCTCCTCAGGGCTATACTGAGAGCCCTAGTATATATAGCCAAGCTTTGAAAGTCCAATTGGACTTCTTCACACTTACCCCAGGTAATGTATTTGCTTCAATATGTGGATGACATACTAATAGCTTCTGACACTGAACAGGGATGCAAAGACAGTACGGTTAAGTTGTTGCTACATTTGGCTCAACATGGACATAAAGTGTCCCTTTCTATATTTCAATATTGTCGACTGGAGGTCACCTATTCATGTCACCTGCGCCATTGTTAAAATGCCTATCCCTAATGTGTGTGCTTTTATTCGCCTCACTTCCTACTCTCGCCATTGGAACCCTAATTATTCATTACTAATAAAGCCTTTGCTTGTGTTAACCACTTAAGATGTGCATTAGCCCCTGCCTTGGACACCTGAATGTCAGCAGTCTTTTGAGCAATTAAAAGTTGCGCTTTGCTCTGCTCCTGTGCTTGGCACCCCTGACTATGTGAAGCCATTCGTGCTGTATGTACACAAGACAGCTGCTTGTGCGCTTTCTATTTTAGCACAGGCCTTTGGAGGTAAGCATCGGTCATGTGCCTATTTTTCTGCTTTGCTTGATCCAGTCACCAAGCTGTCTAAGAGCAGTCGCGGCTGAGGCCATCTCTCTCAGATCCAGTCAGATCCAGTCAGACTGAGAGAGACGCCCCTTCACGTCATGTGAGACGCAGAGCCACGAGCAGTGTGGAGCGAGCAGCGGAGCTGGCGGAGCTGCTGCGCTGGGAGCTGGGAGCGCGTGCAGTGTGCCGGTGCCTTCGGTCGCCAGCCACCGTGGGCTCAGTGGCGGAGATTTGCCACGATTTGCCGCAATTTGCCACAGATTCGCGGGTACCGCACTACCGCACTGCCGCGGCACCGCACCAGTCTTTTGTAAAAGCGGGAAGCTGGTGCTGTCAGGAGCAGCCTGCAGCCTGCAGCCAGGAGCCAGAGAGAGGGGGCGGAAAGAGATCACGGACATAGGTGAGAACAGGCAGCAGGCAGCGGCAGTGAAGGAGGCAGGTGGGAGGCGGTAGAAACTGTATAGCCGCACTAGTGAGCCCCTCTGCCTTGCCTTGCCTCTGCCCCTGCATCTGCTTTAGCGTTATTTTCAAACAGACAAGGGGGACCCGAAATAATGGCCGAGGACCACGGGTAACAATTCTATTTCAAGGAACAAAGGTCCTAAGCAAATAATAATGTACACAAAATAATTAGAATATAACCAACGATGGGTTACTCTAGCCATCCAGTGTCCAGCCGAACAATGGAGTTTTATTTTTACAATGGAGAAAATAAAGTAAGAAATACTTTGAACAGCATAAATAGTGAGGCACAAGCCTGTACCTTTAAAGAACCGGGAAGTGTGGGGGAATGGGGTAACAATACAGACAATCAAACCAAAACAGAAATACAGGCAAAGACTTTGAGCTTTGGCCACCTGCATTCAGTTTTAAATAACAGCAAGTTTTGACCAAAAATAGATACCACAACAGTTAAGCAAAATGGACATTTGTGGTTCTATTTAGAAATGTCGACGTTTCAATCCCTTGCTCATGGTAAACTGGGATCATCATCAGGACTAGAAAATAACATTTGCCTGGTTCAGAACATGTTTGTGCCAGTCGGCAGAAGTATCAAAATTTGAGTTTGTGAATTCGAAATAGCCGGAATAAGATCGCCACAGCTCTGTAGGTAGCGATAACAACATGAATGGTTGTCCTGGAGGTAATGGAGGGAGAGAGCGGCCGCCGCTCTCCTCAGTACGCTCCTATATCCAAGGTTGGGGATTGTTTGAGTGCCGTACCGGATTAGGTATAGGGCTTGCTCCTTAGGGTTGCATGATGGCTGGAATCAGGAGACAGCAGCGATGTGCCGTTAGGTTCCTGGCGTGATAGCAGGTACTCAAAAGTACAAGGAGCAAGCCCTATACCTAATCCGGTACGGCACTCAAACAATCCCCATCCTTGGATTGAAACGTCGACATTTCTAAATAGAACCACAAACGTCCATTGTGCTTAACTGTTGTGGTATCTATTTTTGGTCAAAACTTGCTGTTATTTAAAACTGAATGCAGGTGGCCAAAGCTCAAAGTCTTTGCCTGTATTTCTGTTTTGGTTCGATTGTCTGTATTGTTCCCACATTCCCCCACACTTCCCGGTTCTTTAAAGTTACAGGCTTGTGCCTCACTATTTATGCTGTTCAAAGTATTTCTGACTTTATTTTCTCCATTGTAAAAATAAAACTCCATTGTCCGGCTGGACACTGGATGGCTAGAGTAACCCATTGTTGGTTATATTCTAATTATTTTGTGTACATTATTATTAGCTTAGGACCTTTGTTCCTTGAAATAGACCTGCATCTGCTTTAGCCACACCATCGCCTTAACCCACCAAACTACATATAGCCACACCAAGCACCTAGCTCCGTGATTGACTTTTGAAAATTTTGATACTTATGATCCTTATGTATAAAATTGCTTTAAAAACATACAAAAAGTCTCCTTAAGAGCTGCTACTCCCGGTCGTACTTCTCCCCTGGCACAGGTGGTGTAGGTGGGAGTAGTGTATGCCAAGGAGCAGCAAGCGAGCGCGACTACCGTTAGCGGTAGCCGCAAAGTTAGAGCCGGGGGTGGTTCACAGAGGCGACCTGTCTAGGACAGGTGCAGCCAGCGGCCCTCCGTGAGCTCCGCTCGCGTGGGAGAGCAGAAATAATATTAGCAACGGCCCTGTGCTGGGAATTTCTGGACCAAAAAGGATTCAAAAGGAAAAGGAAAATAAAATCGCCCTGTTTTGGCCTGGACAAACTCCTCGTTTGATTCTTGCCTCTCAGATTACTTACTTACTTGTTCTTGGTTGTATATACTTTTGAACACTGTACCCTGCCCACGTACAAAATCTACCCGGAATCACAAGGCAAAAGGGTAGCACACAAGGGGGAATAACACTCATTGAAGGATCGGGTCTTAACCCTTTTGCTTGACATTCAAAAAAAGCGGGGGCACTAGTCAGAGGCGCTTATACCTGTTAGAAATCATGAGATCAGGTAAAGTGCGGCATGAGGTAACTGAAGAAACAAAAACGTTGAAAGTAAAGATCAAGGGCCAGTTAAGAATCAAAAAAAAAAGAGAAGGTTATACAACGAAGAAAGAGGCTGGTGTCAGCACCCGAAATCTCGACGAGTAGCCCAAGAAAAATCATCGGGATTAAAAAAATCTTCTTTTTAAAAGACCCAATGGCTGCCATCTACGCGCAAACCCAGGAACAAGCCCATCTGCCAAGCCCAATTGCACCCGCATCAGGGGCTAATAACAGCTTAAATTCACTGGAACAGAGAGAGAAGGAGGAGAAGGCCACACAAAAAATTTATATTGAGGAAAATCCTCTGGACAAACAAAAATTGACAACCCAGGATGAAGGGTCAAAACCAACAGAATACCTTCAAAATTCTCATATTATGACGGAGATAAAGAGCAAAACCCTAGGTTGTAAACCAGTTGTGGCAATAGCTCAGATACACCAACACAGTTCTTCAGAACTTGAAAATGTTATTAATACAGGGAATAAGGAGTAGGTTACTATTTCCCCAAGCGAGGAAAATAAATGTGGGATTGAGCATATCACCATACAAGACGACGATTGGTTAACCACCTTCTCTCTATCTAACGAGGTAAGGTTGGACCAAATATCGGAACCCAACACACAAATACAAACACACACCCGATCCCGAACCCAAGTAGTTACTAGCAAAAAACAAGATCCATCAGGTGGATGCAGATTATCAGCAGACCCCGAAAAGGGACGGATACGGGGTGGAGAAGAAAGGTTGGAATCTACACCACTATGCCTAGATATTAATCCTGAGAAACCGGAAAAGTTTTATGAAGAGGATAGTTGTTGGCCAAAAAAGTTAAATCTGTCATCTCTAATAACAATCTCATCCGTGAGGGGGCTCGAACAAGGGTCAGTGGACCTGGAAACATCGCTTGGAGAGGCCCACAAGGCCCCTTGGAGTAAAGCACTGCTAAGTACACTAGATCAGGCAATAAAGGCCTTGAACTTCCAATCGGACAAAATGGAGGTACAGATCGATCTTATAAATCTTATCGCTGGTCATATTTCAGGTATAAATACAAAGCTGGACCATATTGTAGCCCTTATACCCAGGAGGGCAGATAGGGCGCAACATATAGATACCTCGCAAGCCCAGACAAGTTGCGTATGTGGCAAACTAGTGGATAAATTGACAAATCTGCCCGACATAATAAAAGACATCTTAGGGGCAGTACAGTCATCGATAAAGCACAATAAATATATGGTCCCAACAGGGTCAAGGAGGATAACGAGGAAAAGGGGAGTTTTGAAGAAAACAAAGATCAAAGTGTAAACGACGACCTGGTACAAGAGGCAGAAGACTCAAAGGAGGATTATTTAGATCAGAGAATATGACAAATTGACGCCACCCAAAGTACGAGCAATACCGTAAAGAACGTTAAGCTAACACAAAGACAAAGAAAACGGGCCAGAAAGGGTAGGGTCCAGCGTAAAGAGAAATCACCTACAAAAGAACATATTTATCCCATTTTTATCAATCAAACAACAACAAAGACAGAGAATCATCCGCAGGAAAAAATACATTAAACCACTCAAATACGGTACTAGAGCAATCAAACCAATCAGGAGTGGTTGGTGGATGTAATCCGCAGAATGAATCCTTGAACTCTCCAATCTGCACAAAGCAAGAAAACAAACAAAAGATAAAGAATAAAGATTTCCCCCAAAAAAAACTGTACAGCAATTAGGTATAGACCGGACCCTTGTAAACAGGGATATCAAGCAACAAATAATCGAACAACGGGTAAAAACGACACAGTGGGTGCAGGAAAACCTAACACCTAAAGACAGAGGAGTGAAGAGAGACATGGGGGTCCAAAACCCACCTAGGCATGAGGAAAAACAAACTATTGAAGGAGGAAAAATTGCTGTACATCAAAAAACAAAAGAAAAAGCAAATAACGTAGAGCACAGCACAAGGACTCCAATAAAAATAAGGATAAATGAAAAAGGGAGAATATGTAAACTACCACAAAAAGAACATCAAGTAGAGTCCCTACATACAAAAAATGACAAACTTGAAGAAGTCAGAATAGAAGGGAATCATCTTGACACAGTAAGGAGCAAGGTCACCATTGAACAACTGAGTTATGCGAATGATGCGAATAAAGGAATTATAAAAAACAATAAACTGCTAAAAGGAAAAGAAGACACCCCGGCTACTCCAATACAAGGTGTAACCCCTGAAAAACTGACATTTGTACCAGAATATCGTACAAACGGCGGACAAGATTTCTTGAACCGAGGGAACTTAATGCGACTCTTTAAAGAAATTCCAGAATTAGAAGAAATATCATCACAAGACCTTTTGTCTGTAGAGTTTAAAACAAATTTAAACTCCCCCGATGTTGAGGAGTCGATAACCACCTGGTCCTCAAAGGCCTTAGTAGATAGGATATATGCCATGAGCCAAACCTTTGATGCTTGGGGCATTGTGCTGAAATGTCACAAACGGCAAAAATATCAATTTCCCCTCCTAAAAAACACCATAAACCAAAAAAAGGAAAATGAAATTGGGAATAATCAGAGGTCATGTTTAAAAAGTGAGTGTTCCGCAACTCCTCAAACAATAATAAGCGTGAAGAGATTGGTAAGCTTAGAGGAGCAAGATACTAGGCTGTATAAAAGCACCGTTTGGTCCTGGGTTCCTAAGGCCTTAAGCAATAAATGTTCCTAACATGCAAAAAAGGTTAAATGAGGAAACAAAACCCCTGTATCAGACATCACATCATGACTGCAGGAAATAGGATACACTCAAAGCACTAGGGCTGAGCCCAGCGTGGAGAACCCGTATAAAATCTGTATTTGTTCATGAAATGTTTATGGCTTTAATAATATGGGGCAAGACCACGAAACAGTGAAATTTCTGGAACAACATAATTTAATGCTACTCCAAGAAACTTGGAACCTGAGCCCAGTATCAATCCCCGGATATATAGAGTTGCATACCCTAGCAGAAAGATTCTCAACCTTTGGGCACCCGAGAGGAGGTCTAACAACATATATTGCACAAAAGTATGGATGGCAAGTGGAAGAAATAGATACTGGGGTAAATTGGCTGCAAGCCACAAAACTCACAGGGAAATCCGATTTAAACTCACTCAATCATAACTTATTAGTGATTAATGTTTACGTTCACCCGGATAAAAAATTGAAGAAGGAAAAAACCACTACAGTAGTGACCCTGATTCAAGCGCTACAAAAGTTACATGAACTATGCTCTTTGATCGTCGCTGGTGATTTTAATAGTAACTTAGTAAAGGACAATCATATAAGCCAAGAACTGGGAAGTCTGGGTCTGACAATTTTGAACGGGAACGCAAATGGGGATAGACCTGCAGCGGTAACATTTTTAAGTGGCAAAAAGCAATCGACAATAGATTATATGATAATCAGCAGCAATCTGGTTCAGAAAGTAGTTGTATTTGAGGTTGGTCAACGTATAGAAAGTGACCATTTTCCACTAACCACAAAAATTCAAATTTCCATTGATAAAGCAGAAAAAACAAACGCCTTGATTCATCATACCAAAAAGTTTAATTTACGGAAATTTAAATGGGTTGGAAAGGACATAAACCCACTATTGGAAACATTTAAAGAACATTTGCTTTCAATAAAAACTCAATACAAAGACGATCTAATAAAGACTTGGGAACATCTATGCAACGTTTAAACTCGTAATTTTCCTGTTACTAATAATAGTAAAGGAAGAATTGATACTGGGAAGAAGCCGTGGTTTAATCTGAGCCTAAGAGAAGAAAAAAGGAAGATTCTACGTGAAGTTCGAAGGCAAGCCATGGTGGCAAAAAAGGGAATGTAAGTAGATGAGGTGAAATTAAGGGCCTTACGAAAAAACTATAAAAAGATGCTGGGTAAAGCAAAAAAACTATATCAAGAAGGAATTTGGACAAAACTATTACTGGCCAGGAAAAACCCAAAAGGTCTGACATTGTGGGGTATTATTAATAATTTGACAAAGGGCAACCAACTCAGACAAGAGGCAGGAATTGGAGAAGACACCTAGATCCAGTATGTACAAAATATGTTTATTGGCAGGGAGAATGACAAAAAAGGCACATTAAAAAAGAGTGTGAAATATGTGCCAAAAACATGGAGTTCGCAAAAACACTGCGAAAAAATGAAGAAAACTTACAGGAAGATATTAGCATGCCATGGCAGGATATAGAGACCTTGTCCGAAGAAGACATTTGTAATGATCAAGTCATCGCGCCAGTGCCCAAGTATTCGAAAGAAATATCAAAACAAATAGCATCAGTTTCAGACACCCTGATAAATATCAAACAACTGAAGGTGATAATAAAACGCCTAAAAACAGAGGGCGCGGCAGGCCCAAACGGGCTTCCAAATGCCCTCTTCAAGCATTCACCTGATTTCTGGGCAGAACACCTAACATCACTTTTTAATCAGATCTATAGCCAAAACAAAATGCCTAAGTCCTGGAAAGGGAATATCATCCATCCGATCTTCAAGCAGGGTGATCATAATGAGCCGGGTAATTACAGGCTGATATCATTGTTCGACGTGGAGGCGAAATTATATGGATCATGCTTATTGATGCACCTTCAAGATTGGATGGAGGAAACAAACATAATTCCCATGTTCCAAACGGGTTTCAGGCCAGGGACAGGGACGTTAACAAATGTGACAACCTTAGCGCTCCTAATAGAAAAAGCAGGAAAAAAGAGACCAGACTGTTTGCATGCTTTATAGATCTGAAAGTAGCTTTTGACAGGGTGAATCGAAACGGTCTATGGAAAAAATTAAGATCATGGGGACTGCCGAGGAAAATGCTGGAGGCAATAAGAGGTTTGTACAGCGAAACATGGGCAAGAGTAAAACTGGGCGATGGTCGCAGCATCACTGCCGAAATTAGTATGCAACAGGGTTTAAAATAAGGCTGTGTCCTGGCCCCCAGTTTATTCAACCTATACATGGCAGACATGGTTAAACTCATGCAGGTAGGGGAAGGTCATCCACCGAACCTGGCAAATAGTCCAATTCCTTTTCTACAATATGCCGACGATATTGTGGTGCTGAGCCAAACACCTATAGGTCTTCAAAGAATGATCAACAACCTTGTTACTTATCTAGAACACGAAAACTTGGATCTGAACAAGGAGAAAACTAAGGTGGTACATTTAGTAGACCCCAAAAAATCTAACTTTAAATGGTACGCAAAAGGATCACCAATAAAAGAGGAAGCGTTTTATAAATACTTAGTTCTTAAGTTGGGGCAAGGATTGACCCACAAAGAACATAGATTGGACCTAATGGCAAAAACACATTCCTTGATCTATGCGTACAGGATATTGTATAAAAAATTGGATTGCCCAAATTACATTCATCTTTGTAAAGGTGATGGCTTCACAAACATTACCCACTTTGTCATATGCTCTGGATACCTGGTGTGGAAAAGAGGCGGGGTTAATAAACAACCTTCAAACAAAGGTATATAAAGCAGTTTTTAACCTTCTAAAATCAGCCTCGCCGGCACAGGTTCGATTGGAATTCGGGTTGCAGAACCAGAAGTTTCGAGGCATGAATAGTTTTGTGAAACTTTGCCATAAATTGCGCCTGTCAGCACAAGGTTCACTAGACAGCCTGTGTTGGAAAGAAATTGAAAATCAGTTGAAGCAAACCACCTTAAGTGGTTGGGGAACCTACCTGAGTAAATCCTTGAGGGAGCTAGAAATTCAATCAACATGGGACACCATTCCAGATAGATCTAGCTTTGACAAAATAACAAATAATGCTGCCAAATGGAAGTCCTTTCTGGAAGATAAATCAGCAATCTCCAAGCACCGACATGAGTGGACAGTGATTAATTCATATTCCTCAACAAAACCCCAGGCATACTTAGAAAGTCATTTTAGCGTAATGCTAAAGAAGAGATATATAGAATATCGTCTGGGCTTACACCTCTCGAAAGATTTACAACCAACTTGGAAAGGCGTTTATACGGATCTTCATTGTCGCCTATGTGGATATCAAAAAGAATCACTGCCCCATCTGTTATGTGAATGCCCGGCTCTTATGGATCTAAGGAGATGGCTTTTAAAGGACATTTTTAACAAACTGAACATTCGCACATGCAGGCAAGCTGTAATTCGATGGCTGGAGGGGTCGTCACCTATGTTGGCTTGTAGGGGGGTCAAATATATGAGAAAAGTACAATCTCTCCTACGACATGCCGAACTTGAGGAAACAAGAAAAGAAGGAAACTGTAACCTCAAAGTTTGACAGATAATTTTAGCAAAGTTGTAAAATATGTTAATAATGGGCTAAAATGAACTACTCAATTGAGTTGGCCAGCTCAAAACTTTTATGTACCATTCGCCCACCTATTTAAAACTGGATAAAATAAACCTCCTTAACGATTTCCATGATTATAGCGTACGGTAATGGACAAGGCAACCAGATGATAATTTTATGAAATGTGTATTATAAATTGCTTTAAATTTTATGGACTATTTTTCTATTGTGATTTGTAATGATTTTAAATAAACAAAAACAATACATTTTTTTACTTTGACTTTGACTATAAGGCAATCGGCTGGGCTTGTACTTAATACTGACGTCACAGTCATGGTGCCCCATGCTGTGGATACCCTAATGAATAAGACCAAGACACTGCACCTCACCAGTGCATGTCTGACCGGTTATGAGCTAACAGGCACAAGCATCAAGAAATGAGTTTGCGATTCCTTATCTGCGATTTTTAAGGAATAGCAAATAAAGAATCGCAAAACGCGATGCATCATGAATTCTGCGAATAAATAAGGAATCGGTAAAAATCACACAAAATATTGCGATTTCTTGTGTTTGCGAACCCGCAAATTGCGATTTCGCAATTTGCGATTTCGCAATTTCCGGTGTCGCACATTGATGCATGTTGATGACATCAGAAGCAGGACGTCTGCACTCCAAGCCTCATTTTCAGTGCTGAGGCTCAGGGAGAGGAGGGAGCCGGCTCTGGGAGCAGGAGAGGAGTTGGGGAGAGAGATTGAGAACACCTGCAAACAACAGAAAATGGAACCTGCACAAACAGCAGAGGACAGCCAAAGTGGCAGGAAAAGAAAAGTGAAATTTTCTGAAAAAGAAATTGAAACACTGATTGAGGGAGCAGTGCACAGCCACGATAAGCTGTTTGGAAAAGCTTCTCTGAAAGTACCAGAGCAGGAAAAAAGGAAGATATGGATCCGGATCCAGAACAGAGTCAATGCAATTGGGGTGACTCACCGCACAAATGAAGAACTAAAAAAGAGATGGTACGATCTGCGCAGTCGGGCCAAGGTGCGCATTGCAGACCGGTTGAAGGAGGCACATAAAACAGGAGGGGGTACACCAACAGACACTGGAAACACTCCCATGGAGGACTTGGTGGAGTCAACAATCCAGCCTGAAGCTGTTGTTGGTGTGACGCAGCTGGACACCTCAGGAGCTGCACAAACGTCTGAAGGTAAGAGGAATGCATGTTGCCATTGTCCCAATTACTGAAGTCAGAATGTGAGCTCAGCACAGCGTAAGCGCACACTGTAAAGCATTTACTACAATTTCATTACTAAGGGAAGTGCATCATGGGAGATGTAGGCTGGGCAAGCAGTTACAATGACAAACACACACATATGTAAAAAACGATTTCAAATAGTGTAGCAGATGTTCCAATGAAATGAAAATTTTATATTTGTCAACTGTGACATGACCTCATAAGCATACATTAATGCTGTTTTGTACTGTTTAACCTCACAGATACAGAACGTGGTGAGGCCGGGGATAGTGAGCTCCTGGAAATGCAGCACAGCAGCACGTCAGAACATGAGGACACACCAGCTCTGCCAACTACACAGCCATGTGTACCACATTCCCGTAGGTCACCCGTCCCAACTCTGGTTCCCATGGCGTCAGATGATGAGGCCAATGCAGCACCTGAGGTCAGCCTTCGGCAAAGTTAGCGCCACAACGACACCAACACAGATCCGTAGAGGCAATCGCAGAGTGCAACGGAGAAGACGCAGAGCACGCAGAGCACGCAGACCACAGCAGGTGGAGCAGACAAATCAGGTCTAGGGTGGCCTGGAGGGACAGATGCTCCGTTCACATCGCCTGCAGAGCAAGAACACTCGATTAGTCAGGGAGGAAATTGCAAAGATGGCAGCAACATAGCAGTACTGTCCAGTAATGTGCAGGAACTGACAAAGGTCATGCAGGAGGGGCATGCATCGCACAATAGACAGCATCGGCAACTCATGCAGCTGCTCAAACTGCAAGTAAAGTCAAACAATAGGCTGGCCACTGCAACAGCACTGCTGGCACGTAGATCTGTGACCATGCAGACCCAAATGTGTCATTGGAGCGGAGATGTTGCCAAAGCACTAGACCAAGTAACAAATGCGGTTGAGATGATGAATGCATCCACTAGTGGAGGCAACATGTCTGCACAGGAAGATAGTAGTGAGTGTGCCTCAAGCATGGGCAGTACAACAATGCCAGTTGCCAGTGCAGTGAGATGCAATACACGCAGCGCCACCCCCTCTACTCCCAACGTAAGGCAAGAAGATGCTGCCGCTGACAGGCGTCAGGGTGTTCGTGGGAGAAAGCGCTAGGCTCCCATGTACAATGTTTACCTGAGATGGTGACGTAACCATTGTTACAATGTGACCTCATTATTGACTTTCAAGTGATTGTTTTTTCAATTTTTACATGTTTATTTGCAAGACTATTGTGCCACTACTCACTTTGGAAGTGTGCTTCAACTCCCTGGTCACAATTTGTTTACAGAAAGCTTACTTTTCATTTCATGTACTGTGTTTGTGCCATCATTACTCACCTTAGAAGTAATTCTGTGTAATCTCCAATCTGCGTCTGCGCCCTTCTGCCGCGCCTGATCCTTGTAGGGCAGGGTGGTGTTGCACTTGCTGGTTCCCATCCTTCGAGTCACTGTCAGACAGCTCCATTTCCAAACCTCCCTTTGTCGCAATGTTGTGCAGCATGGCACATGCTGCCACTATCTTGCAGCATTGTTCAGGGCTGTATTTCATTGCTCCACCGGTCTTATGAAGGCGTCTAAATCGACTCTTCAGCAGCCCAAATGTTCGCTCTATGACGTTCTTTGTTGAGATATGTGCTGCATTGTATCTCCTTTGGGCGGCAGTCGTAGGATTGAGATAAGGTGTCATCAGGTAATTACGCAAGGCGTATGCGCTGTCACCTACATGTGAGGGAGCAAAGGCTGTCACTGGTTGTTTGACATTGACATTTGTACAATGAATGGATTACTGTATTGCACATATTTACCTAGCAAATGTCCTTCTCCAAATTCTCCCCTTGCAAGACGGGTGTGAATGCAACTTTGCCTGAAGATATATGAATCATGTGCACTGCCGGGAAATTGCACAACAATGTCCGTTATGATGTTTTTGGCATTACACACAACCTGAATATTGAGGGAATGATAACATTTCCTATTCCTATACAAATATTCCTGTGCTGCAGGGGGACATATTGCCACATGGATGCAATCAATACAACCCAGGACTTGGGGGAAGCCTGCAATTTGGTATAACTCCTGCTTGGTCTTAGCAATGTCATGGGCTGTGGTAGGGAAACTTATATGTGAGTGTATCCGAACCATCATGGCATCAAGGAACGCTTTGAATATTCGTGACAATGCGCTTTGCGACACACCTCCTGCTACTGCAATTACACCCTGAAAACTGCCTGACACCAGTAGTTGTAGGCAACATAAAATCTGTACATGCGTTGGGATTGCATTGGTCCTATGAGTCTGTCGTTGCAGGATGGGGTCCAATTCATTGAGGAGATCATGTATCATTTGTGCATTCAGCCTATACTAATCGTATATCTCGTCCTCCTGCTGTCCTCGCAAAGTTATGCGGACTCTGAAGATGCGTTCATTGATTCGCCTCCCTCTCTGTCGAGCAGCTTGTAGCCTCATCCTCCTCGCCATCAGGTACAGCCCTGCCATTTTGACTTCTGGGATCTCATTGTGGGTGCGTTTAAATCAGTTTCAGTTGATTTGCAGCTGTTTCAGATTTGCACTCATGATTACCACCTGGTTGTGTCCCTTCTTAATTTTCTATAGCAATTTTGCGATTTAGATGGAAATTGCTATTTGCGATTTTTTATGCATTTCAATTGTGATTCTTTATTTGCTATTCTGTATTTGAGAATCGCAAATAAGGAATCGCAACTGTTTTCTCAGAACTATTTTGCGATTCCTTATTTTTGCGAAAAAATACAGATTCTCGCAAAAATAAGGTTGATACATTGGAACACTGTTATTTGCATTTTTTTAGCGATTCGCACGTTTTGCGATTTCTTAATCACTTGATGCATGTGCCTGTAAATCTCTTTGCACCACATGGCACATTTAAAAGGTTTGCCACTCTAAACCCAGCCACGTTACTACCCCTCCCTTCTGAGAGTGAGGAAATTGATATACATGATTGTCTTTTTCGGACAAAGGAAGAGACAAAGGGGTGGGTAGTCCTGACTGACCAGGGGGAACTATATGCCGATGGCTCTTGTTTCAAATTACCAGATGGCACCACCACCACAGCATATGGGCTTACTAGACTGCATACGGTAATTGAGACATCACAAATTCCTTATCAGTCCACTCAGGCAGCTGAACTAGTCGCCCATATTAGAGCTTGTGAATTGAGCGAGGGGTTGGCTGTTAATATATATACTGACAGTCAGTCCGCCTTCGGGGTCACCTGTAATTTTGGGCGGCTCTGGGCAGAGAGAGGGTTCCACACTTCCCATGGGACGCGCATCCAACATGGCCCTCTTATACATAGGCTTCTATCCGCCTTGACACTTCCTAAGAAATTGGCTATAGTAAAGTGCAGAGCCCAAGGCAATTACTGATGATATGGGAAGAGGGAATGCATTTGCACACCAGACAGGTAAGGAAACAGCTCGAACAAAAATGAAGAGGATGTTTGTAGCGGGTCCCCCCAGGTGGGTGCCTGAGGTCACTATGTTTGAGGATACTCTAGACAATGTGAAAGAAATCCAGAGTGAGGCAACGATTGAGGTGTTAGCAGTAAGGCAGGAAAGCACAGCACGCTTAGACGAGGATGGGTGTTGGACGGATAAGTCAGAAAAACAGAGATGGATGTTACCAGATGTATATGTCCTTCCGGTGGTCACTATGGCGCACGGGCCAGCCCACACTAGTGCAAAAGTTTTCTGTAAACTGTAAGTTCCTGTATGGCAGAATGACAACATCCCCAAGGTTGCTGCTCATTTAGTAAAGTACTGTATGGTATGCATTATGTATAATCCTGGAAAAGGCACCCCTATAGCCCCTAGTAATTTTGCACCACCTTCCTTCCCTTTTGCGGACCTTCAGATGGATTTCATCGAAATGGAATGAGTAAACAATCTGAAATTTGTGTTAGTGGTTGTTTGTGCATTCAGTAAATGAGTTGGGGCTTATCCCACTAAAGAGAGCACAGCCACTGCAAAGGTACTCCTAAAGGAGCTCTTCCCGCATTTTTGTTTGCCCCATTTGATTTGGAGTGACAACGGAAGTCACTTCAATACAAAGGTTATTCATCTGGTGTGCGACAGTCTGCACATCAAGTAAAAATGTCATGCTGCAAACCACCCCCAGTCAGCAGGTTTGGTTGAGAAGTACAACTGTACTCTCAAACTGAAATTTGCAAAGATTCAGGAGAGCACAGGATTGCAGTGGCCAGATGCTTTACCATTAGCTCTTTTGTCTACAAGAGCTACGGCTCACTCTAGGACAGGTTTGTCGCCATAGGCGGTCAAGTTTAGACACTCTACGAATGTCTGGGAAGTCCCCCGACCTTAACGTTTTTCAGAAATTGAATACCCTTTGATAGTGGATTACCTCTATGAGTTGACTAAAAGCTTGTGTTCTATTCACCAACAGATCCACGAAGTACTACCACCAGCACCCGAGGGGCCAGGACACGATATTCGGACTGGGGACTACATGCTGCCCAGGCATTTTCAGAGGAAAGGCAGTTTGGAGCTGCACTAGAAGGGGCCTACGCAGGTGCTCCTCGCTACCTGCACTGCTGTGAAAGTGGCCGGCCAGAAGAATTGGATTAATTCCCAACACTGCCGCAAGGTGCCTCTCCATTTATCCCATGGCCAGTGGGTGCTTCATGGAGTAGGTAACTCCGAAACAGAGCAGGTGCCCCGTTTTGTTTCTTTTTCGGATGCCCGGCTGATGTGGGGACAAACGGAGGAGGAAAATGATGCAGTGTTGAACGAGGCAGTGCCTCATGAGATCTGGGCCATCCAGGAGCCCCAATCTGCTGGCCCATCTATGCCTGAGCCCCAGTCCATTGGCCCCTCTGTGTCTGAGCCCTTGTTTGCAGACCCCTCTGTCCCTGGAGTAGCTAGGTATAATCTGTGGCCCCGATGGAGAAACAGTGCACCAAAGTCAGATTAGCAGGGATAAACTTGATAAGTCAGGCAACAGTGGCATAGGGAGAGATCAGATTGGTGCATTATTCAGACAGTGGACAGGATTGATCAAGCTTGCTCTCCTAGGAAGGGGGGTGCCTTATCCTGAGCGACGTGGGATTCTTCAAGAGCTGGTTCGACAGCTCCACCGCCGGTGCTCAACAGCGCCAACACTGATGAACAATAGGAGTCTACCAGTAAGGCTCTGAAGGACACTGGGAACATATGCCCCCTTTTGTTTTCTTGTCATTGGCTCCATTGCATGTCCTTTCTTCTGATTAAAATGTATCCATTTGGTTACCCTATTATGGAGGAGGAACAGCTATTTGCTGCCCCACGTGTTGGGCAGAGTGAGTCTGGTTGGTCCAGTTGGTCTACAAAGAGTAAAATAGTGTGTGTGGTAAGTGCTCTGGTATCCCTGATAGTAGTGCTTGGAATAGTATGGGTTCTTGAGGAGAAATATCCTGTACACTCTTTGATTGGTACAACGCCTGTTCCACCTGAACACGTTTGTTAGTTTGGCCCCACATAAAGGTGAACACAGAAAAACATATGCAGATAATGTGTTTTTGCAAATGCTCAAACAAGCACATGACACATCTAATGTCACAAACTGTGGGATCTGCGGATTGCTCCCTTCTGTTACTCATAAGAGTGATAGCTTGTTGTCGCTGCCTATGTCTTATTTAGGCAGCTGTGAGGGATGGTTTGAATTGCTCTCTATGGTATACATTCATTTTCATTCTTGTACTATGAATATGACATCTGCCGATTATTTCACAGTGTTAGAATATATACGTGTCCACCAAGGATTTACTCCGGGAGAAAAATGGACCCCTGATACATTATCCCCAACAGCTTGCATGAATGTATATGAAAGAGAGAAAAATTTAACATGGCTTCAAAATGAAATGTTTGATTTTCAGGGATTTAGTGCCAGATGTAGGTAATCTGATTTTACCGATTCTTAAATACCGAATTTTACCGATTCGGTATTTAAAAATCGGTAAATGAGATGTAGGGAAAAAATCGGTATTTTTTACCGAATCGGTAAAATTCGGTATCGGACTTTCGGAATTTACCGATTCGGTATTTACCGAATCAGTATTTCCCATTCATCCCTATGGGCCAAAAGGCCCATAGGAATGCATTGAATCGGTAAATACCGAATCGGTAAATTCCGAATCGGAAAGCAAGCAAAAGTGAAACTAATGAAAACAGCCAATCAGGTGCTACCACCCTCCCCCTCCCTACCAGGAAGTGGCTACCCAGGCAGCTGCAACTCATTAGAAGGTTCTGGAGAGGCAGTCAGAGCTGAGCAGAGACACAGAGAAGCAGGGAGTGATTGTTGGGAGTTTACCACAGGGAAAATGGCAAGCAGCAGTGAGAGTCAGAAGGCAGAGAGGAAAAGGAAAGTTAAGTTCAGCAGCATGGAGCTGCAGGTACTTGTGGAGGAGGTGGTGAGAGTCCACAAGCAACTATTTGGCAGGCACTCCCTCACTGTACCTGAGTCAGCAAAACGCAAGATGTGGCTTGCTATTGGAGAAAGGGTCAATGCAGTGGGAGTCACAAGCAGGAGCATTGATGACCTGAAGAAACGCTTCTATGACATCAGGAGCCTCACAAAAAAGAAGATGTCAGAACTACATAACTACATAAGCAGGCTGGTGTCACCGGTGGAGGCAGGAACCCAGCGCCCCCCCTGACTGACCTGGAGGAGTTGGTGGCCTCAACCATCGAGCCAGTGTTGTGGGACTTGGAGATGTGGAGACGGTAAGACGCATGCGCAGCATGACACCCCATACCAACCTGCTTCCCTTAACCCTTTGTGTACAGGCCAACCCCAGTCCAGTACTGCTAGCACTATACAGGAGCAATGCATTATGGGAAATGTAGTCAGCTATTGTAAGACCATGTGTAACTGCACAGACATCAGCAAGGCAGTGAAAGTAATGCAGAAAAATGAAAGTTAAATGTGTAAAGCATTTATTGTAGTGACTGTGACACAGTAGCACTCAGTTGACATACGCTTATTTATACCTAGGGGCAACATCAGGCTGTCGAGCCACAGCAACAGAAGGGACTGCACCAGCGAGAGAGGAGAGTGACGAGGCAGGGCCAAGCCATGTACAAGCCTCGCAGGAGGAAGAAGACACAACTGCCATCTCCCAGGAAGAGGAGACAGTCCAGACCCCCGAGTTTCCCCACTCCCCACACCTTTCACGATCCCCTCCATTGGTTTTCTCTCCTGAGACCTCCCCATCACTGTTACTGTCTGCACCTGCAACCTCACCAGCCAGGAGGCGAGTCGTGGCCCCACTGCCAGTGATGGAGGCAGCAGAGGGTGAGGCTCAAGCCACTGTACCTGTGAGTCCTGCTGCACTGCAGCCCACCACTGAGTCTTTCACCTCACGCAGATGGCAACGCAGGCCCAGCAGTGCAGGTGGACCTGGAGATGGCACTGTGTTCCGTGGGCTGGAGGGGAGCATGGTGTGCATACAATGCATGCAGGGGAAATCCATACAGGCCTGCCACCACCAATTTCGGGTCCTAAATGAACAAATAGGAGACATGGGGAAGGGCATTAGAGACATTGTAGAAACCAATAGGGAGGTAGCAAAAACAAATGCTGACCTTGCTGCAGGAATGCAGCAAATGAGCAGTTCCATCACCCAGCTGTGCTCAAAACTGGACAGCCTGGAACACACAAGGTGCAGGGACACCCGTGTCCACAATAGGGCCATGAATCGTCTGGCCACTGCCACATCCCAGCTATGCCGTAGAGGCATTAATATGCAGGAGAGCCTCACACAGAACACGGTCGAGGTCACCAGGGGCATGGCCAGGATCACTAGTGCCCTCGAGGCTATGATCATATCACACACTGCACTGAATCCTGCCCTGGATGTGGCAGAGGGAGACGACAGCAGTAGCCGCAGCAGCTTGGCAAGCGCTGTAGTTGAGCCACGTAGGAGCAGCAGGTGCCCAGCTGAGGCTGCAGGCCATGTGGAAAGCAGTGACCAACATCCCAGTGGCTCTGGGAAGCGTGGGCGCAAGTGACTTTGCCGGTGTGGGTGAAGTAACCCAGGACATGCAGTCCCCACGTTTATTATGTTTAATTTGTTGCACTTCAGTGCATGAACGTTGTGGCAACATTAAATTACGTTCTTCTCATTCACAACCTGTCTGTGTCTCATTACTTACTCAGAAATAGTTGCGTGTAATCTCCTAACGTCTGTATCTGCCATCACTTGGTGTTGTCACTCCAGCAGGTTGTGTTTCAGGCACATCAATGTCGTCGTCATGATCCTCGTAGTCAGACAACTCCACCTCAGTACCCTTCTTAACAGCAAGGTTGTGCAACATGGCACAGGCAGCAATTATCTTACAGCAGGTGATGGGGGTATACTGCCTTGCACCTCCACTCTTGTGCAAGCAGCTGAATCTGCTTTTCCAGATACCAGAGGTCCGTTCAACAACATTCCGTGTGCTTTTGTGGGCCCAGTTATATCTCCTTTGGCTGGGTGTTGAGGGGTTGAGGTAGGGGGTGAGTATAAATGAGCGGAGGGCATATGCACTGTCTCCTAAAAGGAAAAGGGAATACATTACTCACATGCATACATGTACTTCTTACTGCAATAGGTATTATGGGGGTCAGACTCTGTGTCTTACCTAGGAGGTATCCTTCACCAAATTCCCCTGCAGTCAGCCGTGCATAGATGCCGCTGTTTTGAAAAATATAGGAGTCGTGGGTACTCCCAGGGAATTTTGCCACAATGTCAGGGATGGCGCACTTTGCATTGCAAATCACCTGCACATTGATGGTGTGGGTTGACTTCCTATTCCTGTAGATATATTCTGTGGCAGCAGGGGGACAAATGGGAATGTGTGTGCCATCTATGCAGCCAATTATATTGGGAAATCGAGCCATCTGGTAAAAGTAAGATTTTGTTTGCACCAGTTCAGCATGGGTAGCAAGAAAAGATATGTAATGCTCCATCCTGTGTAACATGGTGTCAAGGAATTTGTGGAAAAACCTTGACAGGCTGCTCTGTGTCACCCCACCTACCGCAGCAACCACGCTCTGGTAGCTCCCAGACACAAGCAGGTGGAGGCTGCACAGCACCTGCACATGGGGTGGAATTGCATGTGCCCTTGTGGTAGTGTGCTGCAACAGTGGTTGCAGGTCCCTGATGAGCTCCGAGATGGTGTCTGGGGCCAACCTGTACCTCTGCAGTATCTCTGCCTCTGTGAGCATGAACAAGGTGACCCTCTGCCTGTAGACCTGCTCCTCTCTCTGCCATTCCCTCTCTCCTTCCTCCTGTAGACGTAGCCGTCTTGCAATGACATAAAATGCCGCCATTGTGCAAACAGAATTGCATTTTGGGTCCATTTTTATAGGTTGCACCTGGTTACCACCTGATTCCAATCCATGGTAAATACCGACTCTTAAATACCGAATTTCAAGCAAATTCGGTATTTCAGAGCTTCCCTACATCTCAATATCTATTTTTACCACTTCTTATTTACCGATTCGGTATTTTACCGAATCGGTAAATTTACCGATTCGGTAAATTTACCGAATCGCAAACCGTTGCGATTCGGTAAATTTACCGATTCGGTAATATTTCCGATTCGGTATTTTTCCGAATCGGTAACTTTACCGATTCGGTAAATTTACCGAATCGGACTATTTTCGGTCTCCTACATCCCGAAAGCTCAATACCGGTCAGTAACGGCCGAAAATACCGATTTTCGGCCGTTACCGACCGGTAAAGGGCTTCCTACATCTGGCCCTTAATGTCACTGAATACTTTTGTTCATTTAAGATTCGCAATATTATTTCAGGATGAGGCGATACCGGTGCCAGTAGTCAACACAACAGCTGGGCTTTGTGTTCGTGGGTTTGGGATGGTGAAAGTGGGTGAGAGTAATTGCACCTATACATACACATTGAGCACAAGTAATAGCCCGCCTTTGCTCCCACTGCATAATATTTGCCTTGTTTGTGGATCTCAAGTTTATGTTTGGCTTCCTGGGGTCAGGTGTCTGTTATCTATCTTTCCTCCTGCCCCCAGTGTACATAGCACCATCCAACTATCATAGGGACCATCGACTGCAGCGTAGGAGTGCCCATCTGTTCCGAATTAAAAGTGTTACTAACACAGAAGGAATAGACCAGACAGACACCGCTCTGCAGCAGTTCACCGATACTATGAAGGGTATTTTACACTTTTGGGGCCCTAAGTCCTATAGCCTTAACATTTGTCAGCTCAGCAGAGTTTTGGAAGGGGTCATTAATACCACAGCAGGGATTTTGACAAATATTACAGCTGAGCTCCAGGCTACGAGGCTTGTTGCTCTCCAGACAGGATGGTGTTAAACGTCATCCTTGCTGATTGGGGAGGGGCCTGTCGCATTATTGGTAGCAATTGCTGAATGGACATACCGGACCATGCCCCTAATGTATACACTACTATACTGAAGTTGCATAGGCTTGCATCTGACATCCACCAAGAGACTGGTACCTGGACTCTTTCTGGTTGGTTCTGGGGTTTAATAACATCCTGGGGGAGGAAGATTCTTATCTTCCTAATAATAATAGCAGAGGTCATTTTCACATGTGGCCTATGTGTACATTGCCTTCCTGCTTGCTGTGTTGGAAAGTTGACACCCACACCAAAGGCCCCAATACATGATGCTAAGTCCATGATGATGCAGACTGTCCATGGCTTAAAGTCTATTGATGAAGGTATTTTTGAATATTGATAATGTGTGTATTAACATAAAAAATGGTTTCATTAATATGCAAGTAGTTATTAACTTCCTAGCACTAGACAAAATTGTTAGCAAATGCTAAAAGGAGGGTGATGGAGCAGGGTTTCGCGTAAAATGAAACCTGCTCGAATCAAGTACCCCTATAATATGTACTAACTATAAGTAGAAGTAGTACACTAATGCGCACGACACACATACATGAAGGAATCTGCTTTGCACATGTCTACCTCAATGTGAATTAATATACAAAAGAACTAAACCTGTATTTGCAGTGTGCTTTAAAAGAAAACAAGAAAAACTGCACGAATAGGCCGCATGTGCATCAGTAGTTTGCATGTTGCATCCAGTTTTTGATAACAAATAATGCCACTTTTGCTCAATGCTTATGCTAGGTAACACTAATGGGGAATCATACACTGGTAGGTGGTAAACAGTGAGGGATGCAGTATCATATAATTAATGAATATCTATATTTCATTTGTTTTAGTAGAATGGATGAAAGACCATCTTTTCTTAAGTTAGCAATTGTAAAGGGAGGGCTCGGAATGGGAGCAGGACTGTCATGACAAAGCAGCCAGAAGCGCTGAACGCAGCAGAAGATGCCTAAAAGTTGAAGGTCGTGATGCTGACTGCCTGCCAAGGACTGTGATTGTGTGAAAGGCGACAACTTGCGTGGATGCTGTCTAATTTGAATAAAAGAATGTTTAATTGTAACTTTTGAAAATGTCATGTTAAGGAACTGAGAGATAGACTATGGGAAAGGAAGTGAAACAATAGAATTGTCAAAAATTTAGCAAAGTCACGGTGGTGTGACATCCCGCCCCCCAAAACCAACCAATCCCTTGTCAAGATTCAAGAAACTAGCAACTAATATGGGACGGACATGTAGGTTTTTAGACTATAATCAGGGTACCTTTAGGGGTGTGGTGGTGTGGTTTAGAAGCTTAGGCTGACAGCAGAGAAGAGGGGAGATGAGTCGCTGTCCGTCGGTTTGCTGAGAGGCCTAGCTGTTTTCTATCTTATCCTGTTCCTGTTAGAGAGCTTGCGTTCCTGTATACCTAGGGAAAGCCCCTGTCATCACCTGGGTCCAGGGATGATCCTTCCTCTAGAGCGTTAGGTTTGTATTTAGCAAATAACATTACCTTACCAGATATCAGTTTAATATTTTATCTCTGAATTCTTTTATCTCTCCACCTATCCATTCTGTCAACAATTTATTGATATGTATTATTTTAGATGAACTTTATTGTCTCTTCATCTATCCCTCCGTTAGGTATAATACTGATTGGCATAATTATTTTGCTAAATCTTTGTCTCTTACTCTATCCACTCCTTCATTGCATAATGTCATTGCATTGTGAGTATTAATCCATTATAAAAATCTACCTGTTATGAGATTTCGATGTTTTGATTGTGACCAAATTACAACTGAGCATTTAACCTTTAACTGAGATAAATTAATTTATTAACCTTACTGAGAGTCTGTTATTAATTTCAACTAAATGATTAGTAAAATAGTATCATCATTGCCATTAACTACTAATTGGTCCATCGACCAAATAGAGGAAGAGTTGATATCAGGATTAGATATAAGACAGATGTCCTGAAAAGATCATTACAAGAACATTCGATGTAAAGGAAACAAATTGACACTGGCGCCTCAGGGATACTGGATGAATGTGTTTGGGCCATTGTATTATGTTGATGATTATCGATCCCTGATCAATTATTGCTATTGGTGCTGGATCAGTTTCTTGGTAGCAGAGGACGGTTTAATTATTGATTAGTTTGGTAATGATTATTGATTATATGTTCTTAACACAAAGTTAATGTCATGTTCTATGTTGTCTAGAACTCCAGGTATGTAGATACCTGACGAATCCCGGGAAGGAATCTGCTGGAACTAGGCAGAAGAAGAGTGTGGTAAAGAAATCACACTGCAGAAGTACTTTATCTGTTGAAATAATGCCTAAAACCTACAGAGGGCTGTAGGTGTTATATTTAGAGAACATTTGTATGTGAGTAGAGTATTTGAAATAGCGAAGGGGCCACCTGTGAAACTTTGGCTTTAATCTCAGGGGTGTACCAAGACTCCTTATCAGACCTGTTAGACCTGGCATCTTTGGTGTGGTTTCCCCTGTCTTTTTGGCCTCTACCTCCGGTATTTTTTGATGCTGTGCTGGATTTCGTTTTTGCTGGTTTAGATGCTTTGGACACTGCCACTGCTGATCAGTGCCAGAGTGTAAGTGCTCCCTGTGTAAATTGTTATTATGATTGGATATACATGATTGGCACATTTGTATCACCAAGAAGTCCCTAGTAAAGTGCACTGGGTGTGCCAGGGCTGGTGATGACAAATGCTACTAGTGGGCCTGCAGCACTGATTGTGCCACCCACAGGAGTAGCCCCAAAATGGTGTCCCAGGCCTGCCACCACAGTGCCTGTGTGCAGTCTGTGAACTGCCATGTCCTCCTGGTCGGTGTCCCCACGGACCAGGGCTAACCCTTCCCTTCCTGTGCACATTAGTCACCCCTATGGAAGGCCCAAGGTACCCCCTTGGGCAGGGTGCAGTGTAGGTGGAAGGTAGAGCATGTACTTGAGCAGGTGACATGCTCTGGTAGCGAATTACAGGCATTTTCGTTTTTCACTGCTGCAAGGCTATCTTGCTCCATAGGCTATCATGTGGGATGCTGGCTACAGTGGCTGCCAGCATATCTTCCCATAGGAACAAGATAGGACATAAAAGGCTAGTATTCCTGAACTCAGAATTTAATAACACACCTTTTAGGAAAGGTTGTTTTAGAATCCTGTGTTTCAGAACAGCACTTTTAGAAAGTTGCTTTTCTCTTGTCTGCCCTTTCTGTGTGCCTTGGCCTGTTTGTTTATTGACTGTCTGGTTTGAGAGTGACAGGGGCTGGGGATTCCCCAGGAGGCTGGCTGAGTCAGCCCTAGGCTGAATGACTGCATTTGCAACTTGAGTGGTGGGAGGAGATAGCACCTGGGCCTGAATAGGGCTGTGCCTGCCTTCCACAATGCTGGCTCCACCTCCTGCTGGGCGGCTGACGACCCTGCCTCTCACTCTGAAAAGAAAGGAGAAGCCAGGCAAACAAAGTGCTCAAGGAACACCCAGAACTTGTTCAGACCGGGATCAGAGCCCTCCTGCACAAAGGGAACAAAGACTTTTAGGAGTACAGAAAATTAGATCATCCTGGAATCAAGAAGGAACCTCTGACAAGGAAAAAGCTGAAACTGAAGAAGGAAGATTGCCCAGCTGTTGCTATGCTGGATTGCCCTGCTGTTGCTTTGCTGCCAAGGAGAGGGGAAGGACTTTGCTTTGTGCTGTGTCCCCTTGCTTGAAGGAATCTCCAAGGGCCTGTGAAGAGCTGGCTCCCTGTTTTGAAGTCCCAGGAACAAAAGGACTTCACCCCCAGCTTCCCTGAGCTCTGCTGAGAGAGCTCTGTCCTTCCTGGAAAGCTTGGCCCATGTGTGGTGCCTCTGGAAGTTGTACCTGTGTTGGGAAGCTGGAAATCACGCTTTTAAAGACTTTGCTACAGAAAAGTTATTACATCGCTCGCTGCGGAGCGCATCCCAGACAGTGGGAGGAAATTCCCGCCGCTACGGAGGTCGAGATCGTCGCAGCGCCTGCTGTTGCTGCCTAAGACGTTGCATCCTTCGCTTGCGGGAAGATCGCCATCGCTGCGAGTATCGTCGCAGAGCCTGTCATCACTGGATGAGATCGCCGCACCGCTTGCTTGCAGACCACATCACGTTGCTGCGAACATCGTCGCAGAGCCATCGCATCGAGGAGCTGCGAGAGAGAGATCGCCGCTGGATCGCGCATCGTCGCCCCGGAGATCGTCGCAGCCCCTACGAGATCGGTGCACCGTGCCTTTGCGAGAACAAACTTCCTACAGAACCAATGCACCGGAATCCATACAAGTGGCCTTCCTTCCCTATTTGGACAGTGGTACCTACCTCTGCCAACTAGAGACCCCCAGTTCTAACAAGACCAAAATGTCCTCTTGCGAAACTCTAGTTTTATCCCTAGAGGAGTATCAGGTCCTCCCGGAGCTTGTTAGAGAGGTAAGATAACTTTGGTTATTATTATTACTTGGAGTGTAAGGATTTTTTTCTTGAGAAAGTGAAGACTATCTATTTAGTGGAGCAGACAAGGTAGCATTGTCTTTGTATGTAGTTACTAACAGAATTTTGATTAAGAAAAACTCAGAAAAATTACCGTAAGATTTTGTGAAGGGAGGGCTAGTAAAAGGAGTGATACTGACATCACAAAAGGCCTCGCTGGCATTGGACAAAGCAGCGGGCGTGAAGTAAGTTCTTATTTTGTACACGGAGGGTCAGTAGAAGGAGTGATACTGACGTCAGAAAAGACTGCACTGACATTGGTTGAACTGTGAGAGTGTACTGGACTGCGATTGGTTGGTTGGTGTGAGCCGTGCTAGTATTGGGTGAGACCTTGATTATGAAACAGTGTCCTGATTGGTTAATTGGTACGAGACGCGCTAGTATAGGATGAGAATAAATCAATAGAAAAATTATATTTACGGAAAGAATGTTGTTTATTCATGTTCAGACCGATTAGTGGAGATAGTTAGAAAATGAGGTTGCTGCAGAAAATAAACAACTTCTTTAAGAAAGATAAACCACTTGTGACTAGAAAGAGAATTCCAATTCCGCCTCTAAAAAAGCCTGCTTTTTTTTATGATGTTGGAACGAGGATATCACATGTGTATATGGATGGAAAAACTGGATTGAGTATTCAAAGGATGATGGTATTTTAGCTTTCCCGCAACATGGTACATTCAACGTAAGGATATTGCAGAATTTGAGAAATCGAATGAATTCTTTAATCCCAAACCCTAGATTGACTCAGTACGAAGCATTTGAAGAATGGGAAGTAGAGGCATTTGAGAGAGAAAATATAGAATTGGTAACAGGGTTTACAGAAGTATGATGTTTAGATACCCCTTTGAGAGTAAGGAAGAAGAACTGAAAATATGGAGGAGGGCTGTAGTAACAGAAGCATTATATCCAGTTTTAATGGTTGATGAGCAGACCGGAAATACATGTAAGGAGAAAAGAAACCATTTAGAGACTCCAAGTGAAATAGGTGATGTGAATTATTCTGATGATGATGAATTGATAGAAGTTATTATGAATAAAATACCTCTGCCATATGAAGAGAATTTAGGGGTAGTGACTCAAAGTGCCCTGCAGTTGCAATTCCATTGACTCCACAAGTTTCTGATATAGCGAAAGTAGTGAGAGAAAATGAAGCAAAGATGTTGAATAAGGCCAGATTAGAACTGGTTCATAAAATGAATCAGTTGATTTTAAATGCAGAGGCATTGATGGTACCTGTAACAATTGGTCCTGTTGTTTCATTGTATGGAGATAGACAGAATGTGTCTAAAAAGCATGCATTAGCGGTGCCGGGAAGTAGCATCAGGAGTAGTGCGAATAGGGATGAACAGGCAAATGCGAACAACACATTGTTAGACTTTCCAATTAACCCCTACCGCGCTACCGCGTTTTCCCGCTGTGCGCTGAAAAAAAAATGGCTTGTTTATGAAAAGCCAGCTCGTCATCCGCGTAGCGCAGGTAACGCCCATGACGAGCTGGCTTTGTCATCAGCACTGAAGGGGTTAATGAGCTGATAACTGAGACTCCTCAAAGAAATATTCCATATGAACCCAGAAGAATAGGACCAAATGATACCTCAGTAGAAGGGAATTCAGCAGGTACCTCACCAGAAGAATTAAATAATTGGGTAAAAGAAATGACAAAGCCAAAATAAACCCAACAAAGTATAAATGTGAGTCAGTTAAAAATTGATCTAGATTATCGGAACAATAAATCCAGACAGATTTAGGGACCTATCACTATGAAGAATTCCTGTTTCTGTGTAAGAGTATTACTTGGAGAGCAAAGAATTTACATGAGAAAATAGCGGAAGCTGCTAGTGAGTATGGAGTAGATATAGAGAAGACAAACGTATTGCATAAATCGTACATATTGGCATTTACAAGGATTTAGAAAGTTTGAATGCTTCTGGAAAAAGATTGCAGATAAAAGAAATAATAATTATTTTGAAGAAGTGGGGAGATGTAGATCATTGGAAAGTAGGATGGTCAAAAAGGAAGGAAGATGCAGCTAATAAAGGAACAACTATGATTCCCATGAAAGAAACTGAACAGGTTGAAAGGGCGTGTCTAATGAGAGAAGTACCAAGTGGTGGATATGTTAATGTTCCTTGGACTAGATAGGGTATATTGTCTTTCACAAATGAATTTCCTTGGTTAAGAGAAAAACCGGTTGAATGGTACAAACAGGTAGACAGGTTTGTAAAGGTATCAAAAGTTTTGTTAAAAGATTAAGATGGTCTGTTTGATATTGGTGTTCCAGCTAATTTATGGACAGAATGTAAAATCACTGTTGATTGGCCTGGAGAAGAGTATCCAATGGATGCTATAACAGGTGCACCTTTTGCAGAGGTAATGAAAAAGTATAAACAGGAAATCAATTTCCTGAAAGGGAAAATTTCCCCAAAGGAAACAGATTGGGTTATGATTAGCAGAACTACCCAGGAACCAAAAGAGTCAGTGCATGCATACTACGAGAGGTTGTTACAGGTTTTTAAGCAGTACAGTGGTTTTGAAAATATTTGAGATAAAGACATGGGACATTTTGTGTAACCCTGGGTGTAGTTCGCGAAGTAGCGCTACGCGTAGCTACACGAAGTGCACTTCGCACTACGCGTAGCACCATGTGAACTTCTTAGTACCCTGTTCGCGATGCTTGCACAGTGCCGGATGCTTGTCAGCACTGTGCAATCATTGAAAACGGCATCTTGCACAGTGCCAGCTGCCTTTTACTGCCGCTCGAGTAGATTTTTACTCGAGCGGCAGCTTTCTCAACGCGGACTGGTAGTTTCTCATCCCGAGCATACGCAACCACTCGCACTGAGAAATCTGACCTCTCCGCGTTGAGAATCTCGCCGGGAGGTTTATTTTCCATGCTCGCGATCGGCAACTTGATGTTGCTGATTGCGAACGAGGAAAAAGTCTCGCTGGGATGTCATTTTGCTTGCTCGCGGTCGCCAACTTGACGTTGAGGACCGCGAGCAAGCAAAAAATGATCGCTGCACTACGCTATGCTACGCGTGTTTGCACTGTGCTGCGTGCAGTTCGTGTAGTGCGAAGTAGCGCAAACTTCGCACATTACGCGAGCGTAGCGTAGTGCTTTACCCAGGGTTAATTTTGTGTGCTATTTTGTGTTTAGATTGAGGCCTGGGATAAGTACCATGATACAGCAACATTTCATATGTTGGCAAAGTAAGACAGTGGATGAAATCCTACAATATGCAAAGTATTGTAGTGATGAAATTGACAGCAAACATAAAACGTTCAAGGAGAAAATGATGTGGGCACAAGTGAAGGTAGCAGAGCAACAGGAAATTAGTAATAATCAAACAAGTAGTCAAATGAATGGACAGAGTCAGAATGGATAGTATTACAGTGGAGTTAAAGGGAGCAAAAGGATGAGTAAGGAAGAAGCTATGAAAAAATATCCTTGTCATGCGTGCAGAAGGTTTGGATATTGGTGGAATGGGTGTAGATCCAATAAAAAGATTAATAGGGGAAATCAAAATTTAATTCCACAGATGCAGAATAAGGTGGATGTAAAGTAACAGCAGCCACAGCAGATAGTTACTCAACAGTTACAGGTGCCACAAGCCCCCATATCAACTAACATGAATGCTCAGGTGCAGATGTACAATGTGAACACCGGATATCTTGGAGGAGACCCGTTTGGTAAGAATCAAAGTGTGAGTCAGCAGTATTGGATGCAATGCAATGGAAGTGATTCAGACTCATCTCAATGATGGCGCCTGAGGGGGGAGGAAGAGTGCGTACTTGGCGCATCTTTAGCGGTAGATCAGTCGGGTCCATTTGTTGACGGAAATGTGGAAGGTAATGACATTACATTGTTAGTGGACACTGGTGCTACCCGTTCTACTGTGAGAGCAGCAGATATTCCAAACCTATCCCGCTCGGGAGAAACTATCCAAGTTGTAAGGAGTCCCGAATAAGCATATTAGAACGCCAGTCACCAACTCATTGGATGTTCATATTGGAAACTTCAAAGACATGCATCGATTTGTGGTGTGTGCCTAGAGCCCAGTAAATCTCATGGCAAGGTATTTGCTAAGCAAGATGAACTGCATCATCTATTGTACCCCAGATGGAATTGCATTTCAGACCCCAGATGAAGGTGTGGAGTTTAAAACGAAGCTAGCAAAGCAAGGGACAGAAGTGAATGAGCTGTTTTCACTTCTTACAGAAGAAAATCTTCCTGAAGAATTAAAAAGTACAGTGAGTCCAAATGTGTGGGACTAAAAGGAAAAGAGATTGGCCTAATGACAAACGTAGATCCGATTCAGGTAATAGTGAAAAATGTGGTGTGTATCCAAACACACACTAATACAAAATGAGTCCTGAAGTGATTACAGGATTGGCTCCAGTTATTGACCAAATGATTGAACAAGGAATTCTAAAAGAAATAATGAGCAGTCCTTATAATTCACCTATCATAGGTATCAAAAAGCCCAGTGCAGGATTTACGTAAAAACAATAAAATCATACTACCTTGTTGCCCAGTAGTGCCAAATCCAGCAGTGATTCTTTATCAAATTCCCAGTGATGCAGAATGGTACAAGGTGATTAACCTATGCCAAGCATTCTTTTTGATTCCTTTGCATCCGGAAAGCCAATATTTATTTGCCAACCGGTTCGGAAACCGTGTTTTGTCATGTTGCCGAGTTCCTCAAGGGTACATAGAGAGTCCTTCAATCTTTAATCAAATCTAAAAAAAATGCTTAGAGACTTTAATCCTGCCAGGAAATTCGGTTTTGGTTCAATATATTGATGACATACTGGTGCCATTAAAAACACGAGAGGCATGTGTGACAGATACAGTTGCCTTATTGAACCATTTAGCAAAAGGAGGACATAAGGTATCTCCAGCAAAATTACAATTTTGTAAACAGGAAGTACAGTACCTTGGACACAAGTTAGAAAAGGGAGTTAGGAAAAGAACCCCAGAAAGAATCAGTGTGATTAAACAAATGAATCCATCAGGACCTAAGAAGGAGGTGCAAATGTTTTTGGGAATGGTTGAATACTATAGTCAATGGATATGTGGTTTCTCACTAATTGCAAATCCTCTACAGAGGTTGACACAGAAAGATGTAAAAGATCCGATTGTTTTGGATGATGAAAGTATGGATGCCTTCATAAAATTAAGAAGTAGTCTCTGTAGAGCACCTGCCTTAGGAATGCCAGACTATACAAAAGAATTTGCATTGTACTGTTGTGAGAGAGATGGATGTGCACTCTCAGTCCTAACTCAGAAACATGGCTTGGCACGACGTCCAGTAGCAAATTTTTCTGCTACTTATGATACAGTGGCCACAGCCCTGCCAGGATGTTTGAAAGCAGTAGCAGCTACTTGTGTGAGTCTTGAACAGATTGTGAAGGATTTATTCTGTCAAGATGTATGTGCCACATTCTGTTGAGATTCCCTTGACAAGGACTAGAACTCAGCATCTTACTTACAGTCGGCTGACTAAGTATGAAAGAGTGATTCTTGGTGCTGAAAATGTGACTGTGGTCAGATGCACCACAATAAATCCTGCAACTCTGTTGCCCAATTCCCGCTGTGAGAAAGTGAGAGGGGAAACAGATCATGATTGCCTGGATGTGACAGAATTATGCACAAAGCCTAGGCCGGACATTGAGGACAGTCCTCTGGAAGAATCTGATTGTGAAATATTTGTTGATGGATCATGCTTGAGAAATGACATGGGTGAACTATGCACTGCTTACGCTGTTTGCACCTTGGAAGGAGTTATTGAAGCTTCCTGTCTAAAAGGAATACATTCTGCACAAGCAGCTGAGTTGATGGCTCTGACGAGAGCATGTACAGTTGCCAAAAGTCTAAAAGTAACAATATTCACAGACAGCCAATATGGGTTCGGAATCATACACGATTTCGGTCAGGTATGGATGCAAATGCGATTTCTGACTTACTCAGGTTCCCCAACTTGAAATGGTAAAATTGTGAAAGAGCTGTTGGAGGCTATACAATTGCCTAAAAGAATTGCAGTGGTCAAATGTACTGCACATCAATCAGGAGACGATTATATAACAAAAGGAAATAGATATGAAGACCAAATTGCACTTTATTGTGCACGAAACACAACGGCTTTGAATCGATTGATTGAAAGAGGAAATACCGAATGCCATCTTATGTTTATAACCACCACAACATTTGAAACTTAGGATGAAGTGAGGCAGATGAAGGAAGAGGCAAGTGATGACGAAAAATAAATTTGGAAACTTACAGGCTGTAGAAAAAGAGCAGGTGATGAACTGTGGGTTTATCAGGATGAGAGACCAGTTCTACCAGATTCTTTGCTTTCTCACATTGCCAGGGTTTATCATGGACATGCATATGTTGGAAGAGATGCAATCCTCGACATCCCACGATCCAGCCACATCTCCGGACATCTGAGAGACCTTCACTGGCTCCCCATCAACAAGAGAATCACCTTCCGCCTCCTCACCCACGCACACAAAGCCCTACACGACCAAGGCCCGAGCTACCTCAACAGCCGAGTCAACTTCTACGCTCCCAAACGCCACCTCCGATCAGCCAACCACGCCCTCGCCGCCGTCCCCCGCATCCGAAGAGCGACTACAGGAGGAAGGTCCTTCTCCTACCTGGCCGCCAAGACCTGGAACTCCCTCCCGTCCGACCTGCGCCTGACCCAAGACCACCTCTCCTTCCGGAAGAAGCTGAAGACCTGGCTGTTCGAGCAGTAGCGGCACCCCCCCCCCCCCCCCAAGCGCCTTGAGACCCTACGGGTATGTAGCGCGCTTTACAAGTGTCACTGATTGATTGATTGAATGATCAGACTCTTCAAGCAGACATAGTATAAACCTAAATTCAGAGTCATTGCGAAGAGCCTTTGCCAGAGGTGTATTATATGTCAGCAGCGCAATCCAGGAAGAAAGACAGTTGTAAGTTGGTGCAGAATTGGGAGAGCATTCGGTCCATTTACTCGACTCCAGCTTGATTTTATGGAGCTTCCCCCTTGCAATGGGCTGAAATATGTTTTAGTCATTGTTTGCTTATTATCTTGCTGGGTGGAAGCCTACCACACGAGAAGAAATAACAGCCTCACCATAGCCAAATTACTTTTGAGAGAAATGATCCCTTGATTTGGAATTCCAGTCACTTTGGCGACAGATAGAGGAACTCATTTTAATAATGAGGTAATTTGGCTGATTTGTGCAGCATTTAAATTTGAACAGAAGCTGCATTGTGCCTATCGACCTGAAGCATCTGGAGTAGTTGAGCAAATCAATGGCACTATAAAACCCAGGTTGGTAAAAGTTTGTCCATCCACATCACTGAATGGCCTGATGCTTTACCCCTTGTGCAGATGAGTTTGAGAAGAATTCCTGATAAAAAGGCTGGATTGAGTCCACATGAAATCCTCATTGGAAGAGCAATGAGACAGGCATATGTACCAGCGTCCAAACTTATAAATATATCTGATGATCTGGTGCTTGACTATTGCAGAGGATTGGCTGGTACGTTCTGTGTCTCACCAGGTTGGAGAAGACGCCACAACAATCCATCAAACTCAAGCTCACGATCTGAGTCCTGGTGAGTTGGTCTACGTCAAGAAACACACTAGAATAATGTGTTCAGACCCCTAGTGGCACGGACCTCATCAAATCGTTCTGGTGACGACAAAGGCAGTAAAGTGTACAGGCTTACCAAATTGGATACATGCAAGCCATACAAAACTAACCCTAGATCCCCTTGTAAGACCGAAAGAGCCGCCAATGGTGAACCCAAAACAAAGGTCAGTGGCTAAAGTGTGTGAAGCTGATGAATCTAGAGTGATAGATTCTGATGAACTAACGAATGGTGAACAGCTAAGCACAAGTCGAGCAGAGTGGACCAGAAACTCTAGGGTTCCAGAGACTGTTGATAAGCCAGAAAGAAGTGAGTTCACTGATGATCCAGAAGAACATGAACTTCCAACTGAACCAGAAACAGGTGAAACTGTATTCGAACCAGAAAGAAGTGAGTTCACAGTTGAAAGAGAAGTTATTGTAGAAACAGAAGAACCTGAAGAAACTGAGAATCAAGAAAAGAGTCAACCAAAAGAAAGGGCAAACAGGATAACTTATGAACCATATGTAGAAGGCGAAAGTGAAGTAAAGGCAAAGAAACCAAGGAAAGGTGATAATTGCCAAGTGGAGTGAAAAGAATAAAATACACTCTTGTGGAGAGAAGGTTAAGGAAAAGACCAGAACAAATTAATGAGGTCTCAAGTCAAACAGATCAAGAAGAGACAGGGACAGAATTGTGAGGAAAACACGAAGAGTAAAACTTCCAAGTAGAAAATACAGAGCACCTGAGTGGACGTACGTGATACTGTAAGAAATTGAAAGCTCAGATGCAAGTGAAGAAAAAGAATATTCTGATACTGAGCAAGTTGATGAAACCAAATTAAGACCTCCTTAAAGAACTGTGACAATTTAAAGGACAACCTTGGTGATTCAAGGAAAACTAATTAAGAATTCAAGCAAATCAAAGAAAGAGAAACAGAAAGGGAGTAAAGAATAAAGCCTTGAAGTGTAGGATCACACTACATTTTCTTTTTTTTTTCGTATTTTGCTAGAATTTTAGAAATATAGATAGATTTTATTTTTATATAGAAAGAAAATGTCAGAAATAGAAATGACTGAAATTCCAAAACCTAGTCTAAAACGTAGGTGTATTAAAGCTTGCTTGTTGAGCATTTTGTTATTTACATTTATGTGGATATTATTAACTGTTATTATACCTATTCTAATGGTAACTGACAAAATAAATAATACTAATGATATAACAAGTGAAAGAATGAATGGCATCACTAATGAAACTCCAATTACTAAATTAGTGCCCCTTGATGGAAGCATTCTCCATCATAATAAATCAATTAGTGATTTTCTCATTAAACGTCTTTACCAAGTTACTTTACGAATATCTGAAAACAATGAATGTGAGTGATTGTTATGTGTGCATGCAATTACCTCTGTCTGTTTCTAATGGGGTGACTTATCACCACCTTCCATTAACCTATGGTGTGTTTTGTAGTATGCTTACCCTCATATTCTATGTAGAGGGGAAACTTGAGTATCATTACTTGTTAGACTTGGCACCATTGGTGTGAGTCTCCCTTCCATTTTTGACGGATTGTCTCCTCTGTTTTGATATGTTTTTGCTGGTTATATGCTTTGGGCACTGTGCCACTGCTATTCAGTGCCACAGTGCAAGTGCTCCCTATGTTAAATTGATTTACTAATTGGTGATTCCATGATTGGGTTATTTGATTTACCTGTCAGCCCCTAGTACAGTGCACCATGTGTGCCCAGGGCTCGTAAATCAAATGTTGCTGGTGGGCTTGCAGCATTGGTTGTGCCACCCACAGAAGCAGCTTGTAAAGTGTGTCTCAGGCCTGCCATTGCAAGGCCTGTGTGCAGTCTACGACTGCGATGTCGACATGGCAAGTGCACCCACTTGCCAGCCCTTAAACCTTCCCTTTGCTTCATATTAGACACCCCTACGGTAGGCCCAAGGGCAGGGTGCATTGTAAGTATAAGGTAGGACATGCTCTGGTGTGTGTAGCATGTCCTAATAGTGAATTACAGCCATTTTCATTTTTCACTATTGAAGGCTACCTGTTCTCCATAGGCTAGAATGGGAAGTTAGATTATTACATTCTTATAATTCTAACTGACTCGGGGAACATGGTAGAAATTCGAATTTAGTATGCCTGAACTCAGAATAATAAAATACATCTTTTAGTAAAGTTGGTTTTAATATTCTGTGTTTGAAAATACCACTTTCAGGAAGTAGGTATTTTCTTGCCTAACTGTCCAGGCCTGCCTCTGCTAGGTTGTGTATTCCTTGTCTGGGTTTGTGAGTGACAAGGTGGGGGGATTCCAGGAGACAGGCTGGGGCAGCCCAGTGGTGAATAGAGAGATCGGCATCTAGATGGGAGGGAGGAGTTGCACCTGGGACCTGAATAGGGCTGGGCCTCCCCTCTACAATGCTGGCTTGTCTGATGTCTCTACCCTGCACTGTGAAAGGAGAGAAGGAATCTTGTCGACAAAGTGCTCCAGAGCTGTGCCTTCCCACCCCTGTGCTGGCTCCACCTCCTGTGGGGCGGCTGATGTCTCTGCCCTGCACAACGAAAGGTAGGAGAGAGTCATGTAAACAAAGTGCTCAGGAACTGGTTTGGGCTAGGCAAAGGCTTCTCTACCTTCAGAGTACAAAGGATTTTGTGGTATAACTATTGGTACCCCGATCCCAAGAAATTAGATCACTTCTGGAACAAGAAACCTTTTGCCAAGGAGAAGAACCAATGAAGCTGCAGGAGTTTAACTGCCCCTCTGCCAGTGTGCTGTTTGCTGGGTTGGCCTGCAGTGGTTGCTTCATTGCCAAGGAAAGGAGAAGGAACTTTTTAAGGACTTTCATCATCTACAGAATATTCTCCAAGGCCTTGAACAGTGCTTGCCTCCTGCTGAAGTCTCAGGGACAAAAGTCTTCATCTCCAGCTCCCCCGTGAATTTCCTTTCTGGGAATTCTATCTACAGACATTTGCGTGTCGCTGGGAGCTGGAAACGCGACGCATCGAGAGGAAGCGTGTCGCCGCCGCAGCTGAAATTGTTGCCTCGCCGGAGAAGCGAGCCTTCGCCGCATCTCCCTGGAACCGTGTGTTCATCGAAGCTGCCTGCTGTCGCATCACCGGAGAAGCGTGGCGCCATCGAGAGACTCGCCATCGCATCACCGGAGAAGCGTGTTGCAGGGCCTGTCGCGGCTCCAAAGTACATAGTCATCGCAAGGCTGCCAGGGTGCCTACGCATCATCATCGTAGCATCATCGCATCGGCGCATCAAGGGCGCCATTTTCTCCCATCGCAACCAGATCATCGCATCGCATCAAGGTGACATCTTGCGGACCGCAACGGGCCTGCAGGCCGAGAATCTACGCATCACCTCCGCACCGTTAAGGATCACGGCGCATCCCCTACTCTGCGCAAGCATTGAGGCACGATGCATCATTTCCCCTGGATCACGGAACCGACGCATCTCCCCTTTTGCGAGCCTTTTGTTTACTTTGCGTTACGCATCCAGGTACTTTGTTGAGAACTTTGTCGCATCTATCATCAACTTGAATGAAGTAACTTTTATCATCTTTAAAGCAATATTAAGTGTAGTTTTGTGGATTTTTGTTGTTTGTGGTCTTGTGTTAAGTCTATATAAAGAATACTTATTTTTATAAAACCTGTGTTGTGTCCATCTGTAGTGTTTCCTCTGTATTACTGTGTATATTCACAAATGCTTAACACACTGCCTCTGAGATAAGTCTGTCTGCTCGTGCCAAGCTACCAAGGGGGTGAGCAGGGGTTATTAAGGAGTGTAATCCCCTTATCCTGACTTTGAAGTGAGGGTCCCTATTTGGACAAAGGTGAATACCATTGCCAACTAGAGAACCCCAGTTCTAGCATTACTCAAATATAGACCTAGTATTTACTGAAATTCCTGCTATAAAAGAATTTAACAAAGTGTTAAGTGGTAAAAATGCGCGGTATATGGGAGAATTTTTTCATATTACAAATATTTTAGACATAGAATATGCTTACAAAAATGATTTAACCTGTAGTTTAAGGATAGAAGAGAGGATCGTTATATAGATGGTAGAAAATTGAAGGGAAAGTTTCCAAAAGAAAGCTGCTGAACAAAAGTCCCGAATACCACCATGGGATTTTAGAGAAGGAAATTATGAGAAAGGCGAAAATAATGCTGCAATGTCTCTGGACTGGTCACAGAAAGGAAAGATTTTTTTTAGAACTAAAACTAACTATAATAATTATTTTATTGGTTCTAGTGAGTGTGACCATACCTTTCAAATTACTGGAGGATGAAGATTGAAGGGTGGAACTGATCCTGTCTTTCCAGGGATCTATTATGTGTGTGGCAAGAAAGCTTATTATAGATTGCCTGCCCATTTGTACGGAAGTTGTTGTTTTGCCATAGTTTTCCCCAAAGTGTACCATATGGGCCGAAGCAATCATAAATTAAATGAAGTAAAGCAAGGATTAACACGTGACAAAAGAGCAAGCTTCTCAGAAATAGTAGGTGCTATTTTTGGAGCACTGATACCCTTGGTTGGAGTCGTTCTAAGTTCTCACAAGATTCAGAAATTGTCCACGGTGGTTGATCGATTATCTACAGATACTGCAGGTGGATTTTTGAGGATTGACACAGAAATGGTTGCAAAAAGATCGATGGTTTTACAAAATTTACTCTCCCTTGATATCCTATTGGCAAAAGAGGGTGGAGTTTGTGGAATGTTAAAATCCAACATTGCTGCACATATATCCCAGATAAGAGTAAAGGAATTCAGGGATATATAAAGAATATTACGAAATTACATGAAGATTTGACCCAACTGGAGGTTGACGGTATCTTGGAGAGACTTGTTAAGGGTTTCTCCACAATAGGCAATAGGTTATCTACCTTTGGGAGTAGCCTATTAGGAAAAATAATAATGCCAATATTTTGTATAGCAATATTAGCTTTAGTAATAACTAGCAGCCCATCCCGACCTTGTCCGGGAGCATTCAGGCTTCCTCTACCCCTGCCTCCCCCGATATTGCCCAGCAGCCCGTGCCCCCGCCCGCCCCGTCCCCTGCCTGCCCCGACCCCCGCCTGCCCCGACATTGCCTTTCCTCAGCCGATCTGTTTTCCCGCCTGGCCCGAGCCCCGCCTGTCCTGAGTCAATGGAGGTCGGACAGTAGTACGTGCAAAATGTTCCACCCGTCACCTTGTTAGTCCCCGTCCCACGCCTGCCCCGACATTGCCTTTCCTCAGCTGATCTGTTCTGCTGTAACTCCCCGTGGACAGTAGTACGTGCAAAATGTTTCACCCGTCACCTTGTTAGTCCCCGTCCCCCGCCTGCCCTGACATTGCCTTTCCTCAGCCGATCTGTTCTGTTGTAGTCTGTTCTGTTGTAACTCCCTGTCCCCCGCCTGGCCCGACACCCGCCTGCCCCGACATTGTCCCCGGAGCCTTACCTCAGCCGCCGCTCCTCAGTTCACCGCTCCTCGCCGCTCTGCTCCTCACCGCCTGTCCGCCGCCGCTCCTCCCCCGAGCCATGTCCGCCTCTCCGCTGCTCGCACCGCCGCTGGCCTGTCCGCTGCTCCTCACATCACCACTCCTCCCCTGCGCCATGTCTGCCGCTCCTAGGACGCCACTCCTCCCCGTGCTCCTGACGTGAGCACGCACGTCGCGGCCGGCGCTACTTAGAGGGACTACTTTTTTTTTAATATAAATTTTGTAAATAATGTTTCTTTTTTATATTTATATAGCCTATAACCATCTACACACCCTGACGATTTCAACGGTGTATCGGGTGTGTAGATTGGCGCCGTGAGTCCCGAGTTTACCAATGGAAGGGTGAAAAGGAAGGAATAACTGAGGTAAAGAATAAAAGAAGAGCAAGAAAAAGAAAAAGAGAAGAAATAGAGTTAGAAGAAATGAAAGGAGAATACTATGACTTAATGAAAGATAGATAGGTAACAAGATTTATTCGATTTCGATGCTAGAAAATCATAAAAGCACATCATAAAAATACATTTAAAACAACCGGCCAGTTCCCATAGAGACAAAGTTATAATGCAGCTCCTTAGTTCATTACAGTGTTATCGATTTCCTATATTTTATCACACTATTCAGAAAATTTGTTAAAATCCATATCGTTCATTGTCTAAAAATTGTAAGGTTAAAACGCTGGTCGACATTTTCTAAGGGCAAACTTCTTTAAAAGTGGCACTAACCATTTTTTCCTCTGTAGGTTATAAAATTTACAGAAAAAAAGCTACATGAATTGTCGTTTGCTCGGATGTGTTGTCACAGGGGCATAGTTGCATCACCCTTAGCCATTCGTTCATGTTTGGGAAACTCATAATGCCATGAAAAATGTCTAATCTGAATCTTGTTGACAACAGTCTGTCATATTGACCATGCACTAAGATAAGATAGGGTTGAATGTTGAAAGTTATTCCTATCATCTGTTGGTGCAGTACTGCGTGCTTAACAATTTCTTCTGCTAAACGACATGATTCAAGTAATGATAGACATTTGTATTTCAGTTCTTTTCTGGACATCAAACTCATTGTGGTAGGCTCATTATAAAACTCAGGGTGTCCTAGATCGCACAGAAAGTCCCTGACATATTTTAACCATTTCAATTTCAGCACACCAGGCATTCCCAGAACATTGTTTAAAATGTCCCTATTCAAGTGGGTTTTTTCGGACCTCCATATCCTGTACCAAAGCATAATTGTTTTTTTTCTAATTAGGTCTATTAAGAATGGGACCCCCAGCTCTAAGTGACAAACATATGAAGATACACTGCTCAGGAGAGCCAGTATATATCTTAGGAACTGATTCTCGACCGTTTGCAATGATTGGGTGTTACAGTGTCCACACAATCCCGCTCCATACAAGGCTGTCGATACGCATTTCGCCCTGTATATTTGAAATAAGGCTTGCGGGGGCCTCACTCCTAATTTTTTTGAAAAATTACCTAGGGCTGCAGTGGTTTTCATAAAAGCGAGTTTTCTCGCCTGCACAGCCTGGGTCCAATATTAAATTATTATTAGATTACATTTATAGGGCGCGCACCTACCCGGAGGTTTCCCGGCGCCAAGGACACAACCATCAGGAGTTAGATTTACTGGTTAAATAGCCAGGTCTTAAGGCTTTTGCGGAAACTGGAATGGTTCAATTCATGACAAAAGGAAATAGGGAGGGTGTTCCACAGTACAGGTGCCAGGTAAAAGAAGGAGCGGCCCTCTATGAGCAAAGATTTGAATCTTGGGACAGAATATTTGGCCTGGCCTATTTGGTCCATGTAGCCTCATTATCAAATAATATACCCAAATAGCTAAAACTGTTGATAAAATGTATTCTTTTGCTATCAATGAACATGTCTCTGCATTTATTACTTCCTGTACCACACCTCATGATGAACATTTTTGATGTGTTTACCCGGAGGCCTAGGTCATGCATATTGTTTCAAGCGATACGGGGGTAAGAGGTTTTTAGTTTAGATTGTCACTAACAGTGTGTAAGTATGATTGAAGCCTGTCCTGGTCTGATTTCTGGTCTGTATGGTTTTTTAGATACTGACACATCAGAACCACATATAAAGGCAGTCATCTAGAAGACTTAAGGTAGGAAAAAAGAACGGTGAGGCACTGGTTCTGTTGGGGAGTTGAACAGCAACCTATAAATGGGGTCTTTTGTTTTGTTTTGTAGAGTCTTGTTGGTCCTGAGGAGAACCCCACCAGTCTGAGGGTTCTAAACGCGTCGACCTGGTCCCAGGTCACACAGACTGTGTATTTGTTGTGTATATAAATAAATAAAGAAAAAAGTACAGCTTTATTCATTTTGAAAAAAGACACAAAAGACTTCTAAACTTTCATGACAGTTTGTTTCACTCTTTATGTTCGTGTATTTTGTTGTGTACATTGGGACCACTGTATATTAAGAGTGTCTGAAGTTTGAGAGAGGTGTGTATGTGGTTTAGGTCAATTGTGTTAGTTGTAAATGTTGTGTATATTTTGTATATATTTGTATAGATAAGTTGTCATTTATATCTTGTATGGATACTATGCACAAAGAATCGAGTGTTTGCAAAAAAAACATAAAAACAAACAATTTGAATAAACCATTAGATGTTGCAAATGATAAAGCAGACGTTTATGTTTTGTTCATAAAGGTTGAGTTGGAGATCTTGTAGGAGACTCTCTCAGTTCTGGCAATCGTTTTGTTCCATTTAGTATTTGACTCAGCCTGACTGAGTCCGAGTCAAGGCCCATTACTGTTTTTTTTTTATTGAGTGCGGGTGCTTGCCCGCGAGGTCCATTGGGTGGTAGAGAATAAGCCACTACAATTAGGGAGAGAAGACCCTTTAGGGGTTCTTATAGGGTGTATCCAAATTGTTGGTGACTGTTGTGCATCATTGTTTGTGAATTGTTTGTTTATGCGCGACTAATCGGGATTAGTGTGGTTTGTTTAATCCTATGTTATGGCTGAAAAAGATACCTTTGCTTACAGCGAAGAGCATATTCAAAAACTTATCAGTGCACCACCGGTATTTGCATCTGCTACCTTGAGCGTAACAGCTAAGACTCAGAACGAATCAGACAAACTTATCAGACTCCGTAAAAAGCAAATCAGGACGGACCTGCATGGGCATTTTTTATTGCAACATTTAAGGGCTGGTACTATACCAACAGGACTCCAAATACATAATATTCCAGTGGTGTTCACTGACGATCCGGAGTACAAGAAAGGGTTCAGCTGCATCGAAACCAAGTGTAGCAGAGACCTGATGGTCTTGACCGTTGAAACAGCACATAGAATTTCGATAAAGCAATTGCAGGAGATATCCATTTTGGAAACCGAAATTCAAAACAACCAACTGATTACAGACGCCAAAGCCCTGCTGGAGAAAATTGAGAAAGAAATACTAGAGTTTAAGGATTTCACTGTAAATCAAAAAAGCAATACATTTGAATTAGATAAAAATAATTTTTCTTTGGAAACAACTTATCCGTATCTGCATAAAGATTTCTACACAAGGACGGATTCAAGACGGTTCCTCCAGGACAACCAAGCAAGGTCCCGGAACAAGTTTCTGACTTTTTCTGACACCTCATCATCATCAGGAGGTGATTCAGATAGTGGGGACACCAGGAATAATTCAACTAGAAGAGGCAATCAACAAAATCAACAACCACAACAACAGCAAAATCAGACACCTTTTTTAGGGAGAGGTCAATGGAGAGGGAGAGGACGGACACGCTACAACCTGCAACCATGGGAGATGACAACTCGTCATCAATATTACAAAAATGAATACCGTCCCCAGTATATAACTTGTTAGAAAGGGTATTGTCTGCAGCAGAAGTGGCTGTATTAAACAAAGGACTTTCGTTTGTACCGTCGAAACCTACAAATTTTGTCAAGATGAAACTAGAAGCGATGGAGTTCTGCCGCAAGATTCGCTTGAAAACTTTCTTTAAGTACGCACCGGATATCAATAATATGGAAGTAACCGGATTGAAAAAGAAGTCGACTTTTATCCCTCAGAGTTACAAAATTCATAAAGAGGTTTTAACTTTTGAAAGAACTATCCTCTCTGTCATATCAGCAATTGAAAACAAAAAACAATTTATTAATTACAACCTCCAGAAGAGTGAAAAAGATGCCCTGATGGCTTTGAAGAATGACAAGACAGTGGTGATTAAGCAGGCGGATAAAGGCAGAGCGGTGGCTGTCTGGGATATCAATAGATACAAGAATGAGGTACTGCGACAATTGAATAATACTAATTGTTACAGAAGGATTGGAAAGAACCCCACAAGTGAACTTCAGACTGAACTGTTTTCTATCATTCAGAAAGGATTTGACTGTGGAATCTTGGGCCCAAAGGAATATCTTTTTTTACAAAATAAAAATCCCAGAACACCAGTGTTCGATGTTCTGCCTAAAATGCATAAAAGTGAGACCAATCCGCCGGGACGACCGATAGTGTCGGGTTGCGACTCTTTAATAGAACCAGTGGCAAAATACATAGATTTTTTTCTCAAACCATTCGTGGAGGAAGTTCCAGCACACCTAAAGGATACCACAGCGTTTCTAAATAGACTAACAACAGTACAATTTGATAGTTCAAAACAACTGTTAGTAACAATGGATGTAGTCTCTCTTTACACCCAGATTCCCCAAGAACAGGCATTGGAAACGTTGGAATACTTCCTTGAGACCAGGGTACGACCCAGACGAGTTCCCACAGATTTTCTGTTGGAGCTAGCAAAATTCGATTTACAGAGGAATTATTTCTCTTTTGATTCTGAATTTTTCTACCAGACGAAGGGTGTCGCCATGGGCTGCCCCTTTGCACCGGAGCTGGCGATCCTTTTCATGGGACTTTATGAAGAAACATTTGTGTTTAATGACAACCCCTACGCTGATTGCATTTCTAAATATATGAGATACATCGATGATGTATTCTTCATATGGACTGGACTGAAAGAACAATTAGATGAGTTTGTTATCTGGCTAAATTCAATAACCCAGGATATTAAATTCCGATCTGCTGCATCAGATAAAGCAATTACATTCCTGGACGTGAAAGTATATTCCTCAGAAGGAGGTCTTGGGACCACACTATACCGGAAGACAACGGATAGGAATAAATCCCTCCATTATACCAGCAACCACCCAAGAAGTTTGAAGCAGAATTTACCTTTCGGACAATTCCTCAGGATCCGGAGGAATTGTTGTTGTAAGGATGAATATTTTGAGCATGCTTATAAACTCATGGAGAGACTAATCGAGAGGGGTTACCCAAAAAAATTGTCAAACATTCCTTAAAACGAGCATGGTGGGTGCCAAGAGAGTCCTTATTGGAAAAAAGTTGAAACCTGAGCTCAACAGAATAGTGTGTGTAACAACGTTCTGTCCCAACGCACATCAATTGAAGAAAATGATCACCACAAATTGGCATTTACTTAAAAATGTACACAGTGAATTTGCAGCACCACCATTGTTTGCATTCAGGAAGGATAAGAGTGTGGCCAATCACATAGTACGAGAAGCCCTACCAAGTGAACAAGCAGCCAACCTACGGAGCATGCTGGGGTTGGCACCAGTAGTAGGACACCACAAGTGTGGCAACTGCACTTGTTGTGATCAGACCATGGAAGGATCAATTTTTTCATTTGAAGGCACTCATTGGAAGCCCGAAAACTTTACAAATTGTAAAACGAGGAACGTTGTCTATGGAATTCTGTGTCCCTGCCCAAAACTGTATATTGGAAAAACTTCACAGGAAGCCCGTCAGAGGATTACCCAGCATAAATCACGGGTAAGGAGAACAGTGGTGAATGCACCATTGGTAAATCATTGGACAGCAAATAAACATAATGAATCGGACTTGAAATGGACGATACTGTCGAAGATTGAAAATGATAGACAAGGAGGAGATCTAGAGACTAGACTGAGCCAACAAGAAGCTTTGTTAATCATGAAATTTAACACCGCGATTACCGGACTTAATGAAGTTTCCGAAATTTTTAAGGCATAGCTTGTGAGAATTTAAATGCTTGCACACACTCCAGATCAGACCAGGGTCATATAGAGCATTAGCCACTTTAGTTGAGCAACGTCGTTTGATTACATCGTGATTGAGCACACTGGGATGAGCCATGCATGTCCACCACACATGCCTCATAGGCTTCAGTACCGCAAATAGAACAAGATCCATGAATGTTAAAACAGAAGAAGCTTTCTATCAACCCGCGTATCTTTTCTTATTTATTTTTTAGTAGGGAGAGCGGAAACTACACCTCCCAGTATGCATAGCGCCTAAGACGCTCATGGACACCTAGAGAGTCGGAGCTCCCCGGGATCCATGGAATATCCTGAATGCCCAGTTTTAGAAATAGGATTATGTTCTACATCGGGCCCGTATACACTTGAATGAGCTATTCCCACTCAAGTACGGTGCGCAAGAACAAAAATGTAGTCCAAATGAACTACAATTCTCAGAAGAAGTCACGTCCATGATGCTCACGTGACTTCCAGGAAGTCAGTGAGTGACTGGCTAATTAAGGATCTCTCTGCCGGGTCAGACTACGGAGTGACGGTATGCACCTATTCCGGCATTTTTTAATAATCCCGCGACGGCATTAATTCTTCCGGTAAGGGACCACATCTTTAATACACTGAATTCCGGATACTTGTAGCCCCGACGGTAAACAGAAACCAGGAAGTTTTGTTTCTCACAGCGATTGTTAGGCTAAGCGTTTCCGTGAGTAGGAAAGGCAAGTTCAGGGGCATGCGATTTTATTCAGTTCTCATCCATGTGACGAACCTCTAAAATAATAAATAAAGTAATGCCGCCTGTCGTTTTACAGGTGTTCCTAAAACCGTACACACGAATAATAGAGTTCTCCCCTTTAGGCATGCGAGTAACTTAGCTTTCACTCGCATCTCCCTTTAGGTAGTTTTCCAGGAGAGCAGATCTATGGAACAACTCCGTGTTCACCTAAGGTCTGGAGGCATCAGGGTATGACTTGAAGTGAGACGTCACGCCAAGAAGTTTACACTGAGTTCATTCTTGGACAAAAAAGAGGCTCATGAGACATTTATTCTTTGCTCTACAGGGAGTCCTGATGCCAACAAAAATTGTTTAAAGCGATACGGGGGTAAGTGTTGTTTAGTTTAGATTGTCACTAACAGTGTGTAAGTATGATTGAAGCCTGTCCTGGTCTGATTTCTGGGGCCTTATTTATGAAGGTCTTGCGCCGCCGATGGGTCACTTTTAAAATGGGAAAAAGTGACGAACTAGTGGCGCAAGGCCTTCATAAATGAGGCCCCTGGTCTGTATGTTTTTTTTAGATACTGACACATCAGAACCACATATAAAGGCAGTCATCTAGAAGATTTAAGGTAGGAAAAAAGAACTGTGAGGCACTGGTTCTGTTGGGGAGTTGAACAGCAACCTATAAATGGGGTCTTTTGTTTTGTTTTGTAGAGTCTTGTTGGTCCTGAGGAGAACCCCACCAGTCTGAGGGTTCGAAACGCGTCGAAATGGTCCCAGGTCACACAGACTGTGTATTTGTTGTGTATATAAAAAAAAGAAAAAAGTACAGCTTTATTCATTTTGAAAAAAGACACAAAAGACTTCTAAACTTTCATGACAGTTTGTTTCACTCTTTATGTTCGTGTATTTTGTTGTGTACATTGGGACCACTGTATATTATGAGTGTCTGAAGTTTGAGAGAGGTGTGTATGTGGTTTAGGTCAATTGTGTTAGTTGTAAATGTTGTGTATATTTTGTATATATTTGTATAGATAAGTTGTCGTTTATATCTTGTATGGATACTATGCACAAAGAATAGAGTGTTTGCAAAAAAATATATGAAAACAAACAATTTGAATAAACCATTAGATGTTGCAAATGATAAAGCAGACGTTTATGTTTTGTTCATAAAGGTTGAGTTGAAGATCTTGTAGGAGTCTCTCTCAGTTCTGGCAATGGTTTGGTTCCATATAGGTCATGCATATAGGCAGCGAAACCGTCCAGTAATCTTTGGAGGCCCACTTGGGTACAACACATCAAGACAGCATTGTCTGCATACATTAATGCCGGTATGGGTCGACCTTTTATCAAAGGGTAGTCTTGTCCTGCTTTCGTCAATGCTTGTTCTAATCCGTTAGTATACAGATTAAAGAGGAAGGGAGCCAGCACGCACCCTTGCCTGACGCCCTTCTTGATTGGGAAAGGTACAGTGCATTCTCCATTGAGTCCGTATCGATAGAGGTGTTTCAGGAAGGATATAATAGTATTGGTTACCCCTAAGTTGTGCAGGGCTCCCCACAGCCTCTTGTGTATTAAGCAGTCAAATGCTACGGTTAAGTCAATGAACGCTAAAAATAGCCTTCCTTTTTTTAAGCAGGAATATTTGCCAATTAGAATGCTCAAGTTAAGGCTTTGTTCGGCGGTTCCCAATCCCTTACGAAATCTGAACTGTAAGTCCGACAATATTTTATTTTCCCCAGCCCACTCTTGTAGCCTCTCTAAGACTATCCGCCCCGCTATTTTCACTGAGGAATCTAACAAGGATATTGGTCGGTAACAAGTGGGATCTTGTCTATTCTCCTTTTTAAAGATGGGAACTAAGATGGATTCTGACCATGTCTCTATATGCTTAAGAGAACTACTAGCTGTGATTACTTGTGTACGTATTGGGCCCCATAGTTTTAAGTTGCTTTTGTATAGGTCTAATTAAATCCCATCGGGCCGGGTGCCTTGCCCCCCTTACTTGCCATATTCACCCTATTTACTTTGTCCAAAGTGATTTGGAGATCGTTCTCTATTATCGGACATGCTGGTATTCTTTCTTCCCCATCCTCATTTTGACCAACGGCGGCATTGGCAGTGCTATTGTCGCAAAAAGTTTCGAGTAGTGCTTCACCCACTGGTCTTCCGTGATTGCTATTTCGATAGTGGGGGTGTCCCCTGGCTCCAGAAAGGGAACCCTTACAGCCCACCAAAACCCTGCCCCATCCTTGGACTCAATGGTTTCATACAGGGTCTGCCATAGCTCTTCTTTTAACACCCCTTTGCGTTCTTTAATTGCTTTGTTGTATGCCTTTCTAGCCTCTCTTAATGCTGTCTTATTTCTGGGGGTACTATGTGACTTTTTTTCAAAATGGAGTATGCCTTTGTGCACTTCGAATCAAACCAACTATTAGGCTTTTTTATGAGATTAGACTTTGATATCCATAGGGCTTCATTGATCGATCTTGTAATTTGTTGGAAGGCAGCCAGGACTGTTTCATGTAACGCAGATTCATTTAGAATGGCTTCCATGGCTTGGTTACTTTTTACCACAATTTTCAGTGTTGTTTATAGTGGATCGGCCAGCAACCATTTCAAAGCATAGACATTTTTTCTATTTATTTCCATTTGTTGGAGGGCATGGACGATTTTGTGGCAGTGCTTTGTTTGGGATGTCGATAATTTCAGGGAGATGCTCAAGGGGTAATGATCGCTCAAGATGATATCATGCGTATCGAATTGCTTCAACTTTGAGGCTAAATTAGAAGAGAGTAGACTGTTGTCTATTATTGTGTAACAGCCTCTAACGTTAAAAGTACTTTTAAAGGGCACTGGGTTGGGACTTATCTCATTTGCAAAACCAAGGTCAAGACCACACATCATTTCAGTTAGAACATTTCCATAGTGTGAGTGTGAGAAATGAGATTCGCTTTCCCATCTTCGTTCGTTATACCACATACACCTATTCCTTTCTTAGCACACATAGTAATATTAAAACCTCCCCAGATAACAAAGACGTCCCCTTCCCCTTCACTTTGCACAGTTTTCAAAACATTTGATAAATTTTCTAAAATTCCTCCTATTTTGTCCATCTGTGCATTATTATAGAAATTTACCAGTACCACTCTTTGTTTGTTTCCAGTGTACAATTCCATTACTTGGTAATATACCTCCTCATATTTCAATACAATTTTCTTGATATTTAACATTTTAGATAAGTAAATAGCTAGTACCCCATTTACTCTCCCATAATTTCCTTGAATCTCAGGCATATGGTATGTTCAATATCCATTCATATGTGTGGGCTCCTTTAGCCACGTCTCTTGGAAACATATGACATGAAACCCCGTTATAAATTCAGACCATACTGGATTTCCTGTCTTGGTTTGTAGTCCTGCTATATTCCAGTAAGCCACTTTAAGAGGTTGTTGTCAGCACTTTGTGTTCCTTTTGCAGAGTTTACATCTAGCATGGGAGAGATAGGAAAGATCTCTGATAGTGTAGTCTAATGTGTTCCTACTTTTAAGGCATTGGTCTCTTCTCCATATGTTTGCTTTTGTACTGCCTTGATTATCTCTGGCACTACTTGACCATCTGCAGCCATTGGCAGAGGAGCCGGAGTACATTTTAGCTCTATCTTAGGCTTAGGACCGCTATTGATGGTTAATTGTCTGGTCATTTCATATGCTACCCTATTGTTATTTTCTATTTGAGATATGGGTGTCTTTACCAGTCAGTCTTGCTCATCTCGGTTATACAGACTTTCAAACCTGTTCCTGTATGTACGTTAGACCTCAAGTGACTTTCCATTGGGCAATCCCTATTTTATTTAAGTTTTCCCATCTAGTTGGCGGTTTATAGAAATAACCTAAAGGCTCAACGTTTATGTTTTGAGGGCTCGTGAAAGTGCTCCCTAGTCGCTCCAAGATTCTTTTCACCAGGTGTGTGGAGCCAAAGGATAATACCACACAATCCCCAGTCAGAGCTTTTTGGGTTTTCCCCACCCATGCGTTCTTCTTACCATTTTAAATTCCGAGAACAGTGCTCTATGTAGTCCTGTCCTTGTATCCAGCCAGTATAGGGATTTATCTCTTAGAGTCTCCCAGGATTCACTTTCTCGTGTTAGAAGCTGCGGGACATTCGTTAAAATTACGGTGTATGGGGTTGCCTCCGGGGGAAGATCTAATGGTCAGGCAGAGGGTTCCTTTTTTGCCTGTGAATGGTGTGTGGAGTGGGCACTTGAATGGGTGTAATTCTCCATTTCTCCCTTTGGCCATTTTGAGCTAAGAGTCCTGTGCCAGGGAACGTTTTTATACCCTTTGTTCCCGTCTGGTTGTCCTGGCATACTAACTTTGTATCTTCTCTTATTCTATTGGGTAAGGTGTTGGTGTTAGTATTAGTTAATATGTTTGATACCTCCTGTGATCTCGCGCTTGTTGTATTTGGCGGTATGGGTTTTTTAGGGGCCACACTCTCTCTGATCTCCTGGTCTCTATGTGACAGATTTCTCTCCTGAAGTTTCCCTAGGGCTGCCTCAATATTTTTTAATCTTTCATCCATCTTTCCCAGCGATTCTTTCAGGGTGATTTCTAGGTCTTTTATCAAGTTGGAGATAACTCTAGGATCTCTGTGAGGCTCGTTCAGTGCTAATTGTTTGACGTTCTGGTCTACTTGTGTTACTTTTTTCCGCTTTAGCACCTTCCTATGCTGTTTGGAACTCGGTGTTTTATTTCCAACGGGGTCCCCATGTGTGATCCCCTTTCCTCCTTTTAGTCCCTCCGGGTTTCTCACGCGCTTGGATTGGCGTTGGTATTCTCCTTCCTCCTCGTCACTGACCCACACCTGGTCAGATATATTTTGTACACAGCCATTTGCAATAGGGATTATGGGAATGGGTGTTATTTCTGTCCCATTGTTGCCTGGGTAGTCACTGTTTGGTTTTCTCCTCTTGCTTCCGCATTCAACGTCTCTTCCACAGTGCTTATTTGCTTTTCTACTGCCCCCATCGTGCCCGTCAGATAGTTTAGTAATGAAGAGCGGGACTTCGTGGTCTTTATGGAGTCCATCTTCCTACACAGTCCTTTGCTGGATTCTGCCTTTCTTTTCCCCATCCTAACTGGTGATAATTTCGTAAAAAAATCGCCCAGTGGCTAAGTGAGTGTCCTGCAATATTTACCAAGATTTGTGGTATTACAAGGCCTTGCGCAAATTGACAATTACGAGTGTGTGGCAGCTTGGGTACTTGGAAATGTCAAAGACAATGGAATAATCTGTCGCGACAGATCAACAGGCAAAGTTAGAGCAATAGCTGTGTTAGAATGTCCATTTCAAGTACTCACCAAGCGGGCAGGGTGTTAAAGACAAGGGGGGTGGCCCAGCCCGGCCTCCTCCGATCTCTAACGGGCACAGATGGACCCGCCCGCGTCCTGCGCCGCGGGAGCCCTGGCAGAATATTTAAAGCAGCGCTGACTGGTGCGAGGCACTTGTTGGCGGCAGCACAACAGCTTTGGAAGCCGTAGGGGAGGGTGGGAGATGTAGTCCCAGGGCTCTCCCGGTCCGCTTCCCCCTCCTTCTTACTTGGTCCCCTGCGAGGGGCTAGACGACAATGGCAAAAGTGGCAGCAATGTTAAAGCATCCCCCTTAGGAAGGGGAGGGGCGAAGTGCGGTGCCATGGGGGCCCAATCATCTGTCATTGCTGGGTTGAAGAACCATGTCTCCCACCAGAAGGCCTCGCTGTAGCCTCACCTCCGAGCCAGGCAGTTGATCAAGCCAGGCCTCTGGGCCTCCCAGGAATGACCCGGCCCGGCGTGCACTCTCCACCGCCTTCACCAGCCGGGCCCTACCAGGGAAGATGGAGCAGCAGCTGCAAGTTCCCCAATCAGTAGGAGGGAGCCAGACAAGGAGTCGGGGGGGCCGGAGTGCCCTGCAAGTTACAGGTGCCACAGCAACTCCCCCCTCAAGACCATGAGGGAGAGGCCTGTTCTCTGTAGTGGAGCTGGGGCCTTGCGTGAGCAGCACAACCTCTGTCGGCGCTCACGGCTCCAGTCAAAAGTCAGCTGGTGTTCCGGTCAGGGGAGAGCGCCCTCAAGGTGCCGTGCGGCAGCCCCCAGGGCTCATAGGAAACCACCTTGGGGTCCGCTGCCTCCATTGACTAAGGCGCCAGCTCTCCTGGGGAAACGGCAGCGCTGCCTGGTGATCCCCCTGTGAGAGATCGTCTCAGCGCTGGGGCACCGCCGATTCAGCAATGCTCTCCAGGTCAGCAGTGCACCTCCAGAGGGTATCCTAGTCGGTGGCGGTATCCCGGTGCCGCACGGAACCAGGATGATGAGGGTGCCATAAAAAGAGAGAAGAGTAAAGAGTTTTAATTCGAATAAAAGATGGCACTCAGTATGGTAGGTATTTTGTGATGGCTCCTAAAAGCCATCGGAGGGGGGAATTGATGGAGCAGGGTTTCGCGAAAAATGAAACCTGCTTGAATCAAGCACCCCTATAAAGTGTACTAACTATAAGTAGAAGTAGTACACTAATGTGCACCACACACAAACATGAGGGAATCTGCTTTGTGGATGTCTGCACTAATGTGAATTAATATACGAAAGAACTAAACCTGTATTTTCAGTGTGCTTTAAAAGAAAATGAGAAAAACTGCACGAATAGGCTGCGTGTGCATCAGTAGTTTGCATGTTGCATCCACCTTGAGATAATAAATAATGTCGCTTTTGGAAGAGCGTGGAAGAGGTGTGGCGCCGCGGCCAGGGCGAGTGGAAGAGGTGTGGCGCCGCGGCCAGGGCGACTGATGCTGGAATCTGGGGATCACGGTTCGATCCCCGGCTCCGGCGGCAGGTTAGCTCAGCACCATGTGACTCTGGGCAATAGCTTGCTTAATCTTCCCGACGGCCCCCAGCGCCTAGAGACCCTAACGGGTGATTGTGCGCTTTACAAATGTGGATTATTATTATTATTATTATTATTATTATTATTATTATTATTATTATTATTATTATTATTATTATTATTATTATTAGAATGTGGATTGCTCAAAGCTTATGCTAGGTAATACTAATGGGGAACCATACACAGGTGGGTCCTAAACAGTAAGGGATGAAGTATCATATAATAATGAATGTCTATATTTCATTTAATTATTGGAGTGGATTAAGAACCATCTTTTCCTAAGTTAGCAATTGATTGTAAAGGGAGGGTTTGGAATGGGAGCAAGACTGTAATGACAAAGCAGCCAGAAGCGCTGAACACAGCAGAAGATGCCTAAAGGTTGAAGGTTGTGATGCTGACTGCCTGCCACCGGCTATGCTCGACCGTGTGAAAGGCGAAAAATGTCAGTGTATGCTGTCTAATTTGAATAAAAGAATGTTTCATTGTAACTTTTTAAAATTTCATGTGAAAGAACTGAGAGTTAGACTATGGGAAAGGAAGTAAAACAATAGAATAGTCAACATTTTAGCAAAGTCACGGGCGTGTGACATCCCGCCCCCCAAAACCAACCAATCCCTTGTCAAGATTCAAGAAACTAGTAACTAATATGGGACAGACATGTAGGTTTTTAGACTATAATTAGGGTACCTTTAGTGGTGTGGTTTAGAAGCTTAGGCTGACAGGAGAGAAGAGGTGAGATGCGTCGCTGTCCGTCGGTTTGCTGAGAGGCCTAGCTGTTTCCTACCTTATCCTGTTCCTGTTCGAGAACGTGAATTCCTGTATACCTAGGGAAAGCCCCTATCATCACCTGGGTCCAGGGAGGGTTCTTCCTATAGAGCGTCAGGTTTGTATTTAGTTAATAACGTTACCAGATATAAGTTTAATGTTTTATCTCTGAATTCTTTTATCTCTCCACCTATCCATTCCGTCAACAATTTATTATGTATTATTTTAGATGAACCTATTGTCTCTTCATCTATCTCTCAGTTAGGTAAAATATTGATTGGCATAATTGTTTTGCTAAATCTTTGTCGCTTATTCTATTCACTCCTTCCTTGCATAATGTCATTGTATTGTGAGTCTTTATCCGTTATAAAAATCTACCTGTTATGAGAATTCGATGTTTTGATTATGACCAAATTGAAACTGAGCATTTAACCTTTAACTAAGATAATTTCATTTATTAACCTTACTGAGAGTCTGTTATTAATTTCAACTAAATGATAGGTAAAATAGTATCATCATTGCCATTAACTACTCAACTAATTCGAAAAACAAAACACAATGTGGCAAGGCTCTTATGCGCAAACATTTTTCTAATAATCCCTCCAATCTCATGCGAACTATTCAATTTGTGTGCTCCAAGGAAGAGGGCAGCCACTCGTACCCCGAGAAAAAGGACCAGAGAACCGGTTCTACAACAGCAAACAAGTTATCCTGAGCACTACACAGTGTGTATCATGAAATCAATGTCCAGTCCGTCTTCTTTCAATTCCGATGATTTATTCTTGAGGTATAATATAGTCTGCTCCAGATAGCACAATAGCCAACACGTGTTTCCTCAGATCTGATGCCTCCCTATCTCTGACTTAGAAATGTATCTCAATTCCATAAGTCAATATCACTGTACTCCAGATATCAACTACTTGTAATGAATTAATATATAATCATTAGTCTTCTTGAGTCCTCCATCAGGACAATTAATAACCACAATAGGTCCTTTCTGACCCGAGCGACAGAGAGTACTCCCCACTCGTTTTACCGGGGTCTCACACACCCATGTGAGACGCCGGTAAAACGAGAGGGGGGTACTGTGCTATATAGTTCTAAATCCTTAAAAATTAATATCTCCAATTCCTTACATTGGATTTTTTTCGTTTTGGTGTCCTTTTAAAGATAAAAATATTCCCTATTTTTATAAATTGATGTTGATTTTTTATTGTGAGTTGTATCTTAATTATTTACTGGATTTGTGTTTTTTAAATGCTTCACATACCTGTCTTTGAAGTTAAGCCTGTCTGCTCGCAGCCAAGCTACCATGGGCTAAGCATGGGAATCATTTTCTAGGACCTATTTTGAGCCCTATATTGTGTTAGTGACCTTATTGCCAGTGGTAGATGCATATTTACCACTACTAATAACCCACTTTCCAACAATTTACAAATACTAGACTGTAGTTTATAAAATTTTGCCTGCGGTGTGCATACTTCTGCCCAACCGCCACGCTGTGGTGTTTTGTGCAATCGGAGGTACAGCAGCAGCTGGACATGGCTCGCTCTAATTTATTTTTGAGCCTCCATTGGAAGGTATGATGCACAATTTAGTAAGCTCCCGGCGAGGTCCTCATAACACAAGTCCAGTTTAATGCATTTGAATGGGACCTTCAAGTGCGACTAGCTCTGCAGGTCGGGGGGCTCACATTCCAACTGACAGCCTAAATGCTAGTGTGTGCATTTGTCAAGACAACGCATATCATGAACAAAGATGTCCCCCAACCCTGATTGCTAGAGCGACACCGTGCCAAATATTGCCGTTTTCCACACAGTGACTCCTCTGCGTGCTTGGTTGTGTGTAATTTCCAAGGTGACAGGAGGTCCCGCGACATGCCGTTGTTAGGGCAGCAGTGCGGTCTGTCTGTCTGTCTGTCTGTCTGCAGGTGCTCCTGAGGCAGCGACGCAAACCGACACCTCGCGCCGGGTAGAGGGCCTCCTCCTGCCACGAGCCCGGGCCAGAGGGGGCTCGAAGCTCCCGCCCCTCCAGAGCCCGTACGAGCGCAGCGTCCTCTGCCTGCCATTGTGACGCCACGAAAAGGGCGGTTTCGTCCCGCCCCTCGCGCCGGGTGGAGGCGGAGCCTGATACCCTGGACAGCAGCGCGCGGCCAGCCCCGGCCCCCTCCCAGCCGCCGCCGCCGCCAGCCGCCGCACCTGCCGCGGGAAGCAGCCTCCCGACCAGCAGAGCCATGGTAAGCAGAGCGACCTACCTTAGAGCTGCACAGAGATGCCCGCTATGGCTGTTTAAAGGGGGCACCCGCCCCCTGCGTTCAGAGCTGCCAGGCTGCCGCTGCATAGCACCACAAAGCTGGGCAAAGGTGTTAGCCTCGGTCATCCGCGGGGGCAGCACGGGGGGAGGTTGGGTTAGGAGGGGGTAGCAGGGCTGCAGAAAAGTCGTTCACTTTCCATCAGCAACCTCTTGCTCTGGCTCTCCATTTCACCTTCGAGTTGGGGGGGGGGGGGGCAACGGTGGTTCCACTGACTCCTTTTGGCAGTGGCGAGCAGCCCCCACCAATACGAGACACAACTGCATCACCCAAGCAAAAGCTAGATCCCAAGACAAATACCAGAAACAAAAAGCAGACTGCAATCCCAAAACTAGAGTGTAGACCCCTAAATCCGGATGAAGACCTACTTCAGCCTGCATGATGACCCCTGGGCTGGATAATAGAGCACAAAAGTAGAATGCACATCCTACAACCGGACTAAATTTCGATTTGATCCAAGTGCAGCCTGACAACAGCCCTTGAAGCCAGACACAGAACATCATCCCCCAGGCAGGTGGAAACTGCAGTCTAGACCCCTTAGACTGGATCTTACAATTCTGAAGCAAAATATGACAGGGAAGACTACTAAACCTGAATTCAATCCTACTACAACTGTCAGGTTGACACTTTACCAGTAATAGAGACCACTAAACTAGATTGTAGATCATAACGCTGGGTTAATCTATAATAGTAAGCCATTAACTGGAATTTAGAGCTCCAAACTGGATCACTAAACGGGAATGTAGGGGTATAAACTCGGATAGGGTGACTAAATTAGAATGTAGACCCTTAAACTGAAATTCGGAGCTGCTAAACTGGAATATACATCTGTCTGAACAAACGAGAGTTTATAGAAAGGGATCTCAGCTTTAAAAGCAAGATAGCAATTGTAAATGTGCACTAGAATAGCACCATAATATAAACTGGAATATAGACAGGTGCAATTAAATGGAGACCCCTAAAAAGGAAATATATCCCCTAGAAAGACAAGAATACAGACCTCTAAACTGAAATGAAGAACTTTGGACAGGAGCATAGATCCTAAAACTGAAATGTAGACCATGAAACTAGAATTGAGAACCTTAACCCAGATTAAAGGTCCCTAAATTTGGCTGTTGACCCCTAACTCGGAAAAATCACTCTTGAACTTAAATAAGACTCTGAAACTGGACAATAGGTAACTAACTTTCAGAATTCCCCATCTAAACTGGAATATAGACCTCCTATCCCGGAATATTGATTGATACATTTGAAAATCGACACTTCAATTGGAAGGTGTCACTATGCACCAGAATAATCAACCCTAAATTGTGATTTACCTCACAAAACTGTAATGTAAACCTGAAAACGTGTACACACTAACACTGCAAAGTAACATTTAAAAAAAATGAGGGTACAATGTTAAGTAGACTCCTAAATTGGTATACAGAATCCTAAACTAGAATATAAGCATAAAGACTGGAATGCTGGGCTCTTAAACTGTTCTACTTAGCCACAAATGGAATATTGACGTTTTAATTGGTTGGTTACCCATTGGAATGCAGCTCCCCAAATGGCAACTCACATTCCAGGCATACGAATGAAGAACCAGCAAAATGGAATAAAAGCTCCTGAACCGAAATATAAAGACTTCAATAAAAACGTATATCTCTGAACTGGACTGCAGACCCAAAATATTTATGATATGCAACCTACATGTAATATACAGCACCAATCACACCACGTCTGTCATCCTGTTTGTTAAAGTGTCCCCCAGGTTTTACCTCTATGGCATGTGCCAACCCTCTGAAGCAGCTGAATTGCAGTATCAGGTCATAACCAGTATACGTTAAAGTAAATTTTGTATTCCTGAGAATAAATTTAGACCCAGAAATTAGAATATGGGGCCTGAATATGTGGCCTTAAGCTAGAAGGTAGACTCTTCTAGACCGGGCTGCAGTTCCCCGGCGTGTTTCTAGATTCCAGATGTGTAACACAGACACATGCGCTGCTATTTAGATCCTTACCCTGGATTGCAAGCACCTAACATGAATGTGGACAACAAAATTGGAACATAGACCCCCTCCCGTCCAAACCCCACTACGTTGTCAGCCCACTTTACGCTGGAGGATGGACAACCAAACCACACCTGCACTCAAAAACGCACATCCACCGTAGCCTCAAGAAAAAAAGCCAAGACCCATTCAGACCTTGCTTTGGGACTGTGGTGAAAGAGGCTGGTGATTAGAGAAGTCTCCGACCCGTCACCCTACCCACCCCCATACTAACCCTGCACCCCACCACAGAGCTGTCCCCAGGGCCTGGGTTCAGTCTGTCGTGAGTGACCCAGGCTGGGTATTCTGTGTAGCATGGCTGACAGTGTCCAGTCTTTGACCCCTGTGGTGTATATGCGCATTGGTGCTGTGTTGCTGTGCTGTAGCCAGCTCCCCTGTCTCACTGGAGGAAGACCAGGAGGGTCGGGGATAGGACAGTTCCTTCCAGCCATGTTGGATAATGGGTCTAGGCGGGGACGTGGCATAAGGTGTGAATGCCTTGATGGTACAACCCTCTGTGCTGGCGAACCTCTCGTGTCGAAACGCTTCCAACTTTTGACAGATAAAAGAGCAGCTGAATTCAGGCCGACAAGGCTGTGCGCAAGTGTCACACAGTTTGATCACGTGGGGCAGCGGATCAACAAGTCCAGAGGGGTACTTAACGTCACACGCACTGCTAATACCTTGTCCCGACAGACAGAGCTCCTGCGAACTCACGCTGTCCAAGGGTGCCACGGATCTTTCACACCTCACCCCATCCTGTTTCCTCCCTTACCAGTCACCTTGTTGCTCCATTCATCAGACTCTGTTCTGTCATCCCCCTTCCACATGCCTCACAGTCGTCCCTCTCAAAGTCTTTCCCTTACTCTCCTTGCCCGCCAGTCAAAGACAAGCTCCTTTAATGTCCTACCCTCACTCCAGTGGATGCTTCCGGTCTCCCCTCTCCTCGCTATTCCTCCATTCATGACGGACTCTCTATTGCTTCTCCCTTTGACTCTCTCTCCTGTCACTATCTCACCTTGTCCCTCGATTCATGACAGACATTCTCTATCTATCCACTCACTCTGGCCCCCACCATCATGTGCAGACTTGTGAGCCCTACTTTAATGCTTAGTCTCTCCTCCTGTACTGAATAGCCTCAAACACTGCAGTTACTAAACTGGAGTCGGGAGCCCTTCGTTTGCTCATAGTCTAACTCGAGACCCCTCTCGCCACTTGCACCAAATGTCTCTTCCTCTTGTCGCTCTTTCTCGTTTCCCAAAAGTTTGCACCTCCTTGTCCTCGGCTTTCCCACACAAAATCTGAAGTAGCGCTTGGTCGCCACCCTCCCCCAGGCAGTACCCAGGCGCACTTCCAGGATGTGCTTGGAGCTCGAACGACCATGGAAACCTTGTTTCCTTTGAAACAGCTTCCACGAGCATAAAAGCCACCTTTTCGTTCTTTTAGCGCCTAGAGGCGACGCAGTGCTTCCTTATACAAAGTAGAACTCTCACATCAACTTATTTGCACACTTTGAGCCTGGGAATTAGCCAAATATATGTAACTGAAACAGCACCAGTGCTCTTCATCAGAATAGAAAAAAAAAAACTTCGAATTATTCCTGCCTCGTTTATCGAATCTTTCCATAGGAAAATTAACTATATCTGTTCACTGCCTACCCATGTAGGGCCTGCCGCAGTAGAGAACAAACGACTTTGGACCTTTTCAGCGGTCCAGGCCTTGTAGACAGAATATCATGCAGGGACCTGCAGCGAAGGCCACACAATGAACCCATTCACTGGATAAAGAGAGATTGAAACAAGTGTGTATAGTTTAGTATTGAAACAAAGTATCGCCATCCGAAGCTAAATGCGGCACAGGCGGAAGAGCTGAAATTACCGATTTAACTTTTGGGATAACTCAGCAAGAACTATACAAAGTTACAAAGAGTGCTGAAAACCTTGGCTTGGACAGCATTCTTCCTACATGCATTCAAACGTGAAGATCACTGTGAAGGAAAGTTCTCGAAAAGGAGGTTTGTTGCATTAGAAGCCCACCTGCATCTAGACGCGGTAGTGGCCTACGGTTATTTGGGCAAAATGTATAGTATGACATGAACCTAATCCATGTTAGTACATGAGACAAATGTAAAGACGTAGCAAATCGATGGCGCACTAAGTACCCCTATCAAAAGAATGGGCACATTTTCAGTTAAATCATCGTCCACGGACTTATTTTGAAGTCAACTCTCTGGCCACAACAGTACAGTAGAGATCCAATAATTTACTCTTCTCGAAAAACTTTACCTCCTGAGGAACAAAGGTGTCTGAAGACAATTCTTGGTGCGTAACTGGAGGGATGACCACTGAATGTGTACATTGGAAGGGAGCTCCCCCTCCCTCGAGACTCCCAAATGTGTTTTCTGTCAGAAAAATCTGAAAACGTGGGGGCATATTACCTAGCAATAGCGATATTTATCGCTAAGCAGGGTTAGCGGGAATAATTTTATCGCCGCGCTACGACGATTTGTATCGCTGAGATACCTTGCTATCATCAAGGTGTATCTCAGAAACGATAAAAATCATTCGAAATGCGTGAATATCGCTGGAAATACAGCGATATTCACACATTATCGTGACAATGCTCCTAGCCATGTTATCCACCTCCCATTGGATAACATGGCTAAGAACTGCTCTGGGCAGGTGTTAGCTTTTGGAGATATTCGCCCTTAGCGCGAATATTTCCAAAACTACGCCTTTGTAGGTAATAGGAGATAGCGATGTTAGCGACTGTTTTCAGTCGCTAATATCTTGGCACGCCCACTTTGCATGCCTCTTACCAAAGAAGCTCATTGACAAATGGCAAAGTATAACAGTGTGGCAAATCGCCAGTGAGCATGGTGCATTAAGGGGCTGGTGAACAGTTACTTATGCCTATTGCCCCTCCTGGGGTATAGGCCATCAACCAGCACTCTCCAGCCACCTCTGTCCTAGGCTTTTCTTGCAGTCTGACTCCAGGTGTAAGCCATCTCCTTGCAGTCAACCTCAAGGCCTTGGCGCCGGGTGTTTCTTGGCCTTCCTCTTTTCCTTTTCCGTTGAGGGTTGCAGGCAATGGCTTGCCTGGCGGTGTTTGATGCGGGTCTGGCAGTGGGTGTGACCTATCCAGCCCCAGCGTCTTCGGTGAAAAGTTGGGAGCGACAATTGAGGTGCAAGCCTGGGAAGAATCCTAGGAGATGCCTCACCTACATTTACACTATGTCTTGCGGAAGATAAAAAACATGAAACTGAGTCTGGAATGGTAATCAAAGTGGAATAATTTGTCTGGACATAAATATCATTGATTAATGCAAAACGTACCTGGCCTCATCTTTCTATTCAGGAAACACAGGGTAAAAACACACTGTTAATAAGTAAATGAATTTAATCCAAGTGCAGTTATCATGGGAAAGTGGTGAATAAAAGCTAAAGTGTGCACGAGCTTGAGTGGATAGAGCCAAAGTAAGAATACCCTGCTTTTGTTATTTATCTGTCCTTGGTATGATGAAGGAGGGATTTACTGGCCTGTTTACTTAAGAAATTAGGGTATAGGGCATCATATCTTGTCCTTGAGTGCCCCGTTAAAGTTGCTGAACTTAACAAAAGTGCGAGGGTGGCACTAAAAAACTGTTCAAACATGGAAAACCTTCTCTTTTGAGAGATGGAGACATGAAAGTTATAGATGAGTGGGTCCATAGCAAACATTATCTGAGTCCCAGGCAAAATGACCGTTTCCCCTATGGTCGCTTCCCTTTGATTGCAAATAGGCATATTTTGAGGCAATTTACTGCAGTCTAATGTCCTCTTATGGTGGTGCCATGAATCAGCTGTATCAGCCTTGTACTTGAATTTAACAGGGTAAGCCTAACTTATACAAAATCCTAGAAGGGTGCGGTTGTAATAATGAGAAACTGGACGAAAGTAACACTAGACATAAAACTAGATAAACAACGATAAGTGTTTAGACCTATAACTAAACATAGTATTTCATAAAACCGCTTATTTTAGAGTGCATTGAAAACATGCAGCTGATCTTGACACCTTGTGCAGGAGATGTTAGCGCACAGTAGGCCTGCCTTCCTCTATCAGAATTATTCCCGTCTCCTTCAGTTCTTGGATAGCGTCTACCTTGTTAATCTTGAATAGTTACGCTGTGTGGCATGGTCCTGGCTGTTTAAACCCTGGTGAATGCTATTACGGTTTTATTATGTGCTGAACTATATAAATCGTGGACTGTGAAGCGACCAGCTGCAGTTAAGCGCGGGCAGTAACCTTTTTATCTATAATTGAATTATTATCTTCCACTCAATGGATTGACAGGTTTTACTAGCCACACAGGATGGTGTTTGATTAACGTGATTTTATTATTTGTTTATGTTCAGTATTGCACGGATTAACATTTATAACGGTTTATAACTTTTACGATTTTGCTATGTGAGGTGTCTTTGAGAATGGATTATTGGAACGTGCTTCTGTGTAGCGTGAGTTTTATATGTACTGATTATTTCGCTAAGGGGTATGTTTAGTCACCCCTTGTATAGGCGAGTGCGCCTCCATGCTGGCTCACTCAGATCACGTGACATTGGGGAGCCTCCTTTGCTCGCGCGCAGCTCCTCGCGGGGGTCGATACCACAGCAGCGGTGGGAAGGGGGGGGGGGTCGTCCTCGCTCGAAGCTGAATGAAGCAGGAGGGGAGGGGGCATGGTGGTCCGAGGGGGAGGAGCGAAGCAGGCTTCGTCTCCATTCATTCTTCCTCTTCTGGGGGAAAGGCCAAGCTGTTAATGGATTCCAAGCGCAGCACAATGCAGAGCCCAGCCTGCCGCGCCCCTGCCCAGATGACAGCGCCCCGGTCCGCCATGAGGGGTGGGAAGGAGTCTCACGAGAGAGGGCCCGTCTGTGTCCACACACAGGATCTGGGCTTCCCATATACAGCACGTGCAGACTCTTAAAATGAGCCAGGGCTCGACAAAGAAATGCACTGCAGTCTGCAAACGTCTCAACTACTCGCTTTACGTTACAACACTAACGCCCACGCCCTGGCTGTTGCCCGCATACATGCGTGCATGATGTCTCAAGAAGCCGTTGCATGGCTACTCCTTAGGTTATGGTGGGAGTGTGGTTTTGTCAGGCTGTACGTCTTTTTATATTCAGTGACCTATAACAACTTTCTGCTTGCTTCCCACTTAACATAAAAGTTCACTGTTTGGTCGTTTCTGAAACTGCAGGAGGACTGGTTGATGTTCCAGCTGTGGGAGGTGTGAGCTTTGGAAAAAGGATACTCTGTTGTAGCCCTATTCATTCTTTGGTCTGTGTTTGGTCATTCACATTTTTTCCATCCACAATAGCATTCAGGAACGTAGTTTCCTCAGTGCCAAGGACTACTATGGCAGTGCGTGCTTTTTGAGCCAGAACCTGTTTCAGCTTGACGAGGGCTCGACAGCTTCACCAACATAATGTTTTGCAAAAAAAAAAGAAACAAACATAACCAGCATCGACAGTCAAAAGGCTTGAAGCCAGAGCAGACCTGCTGATATTGACAATGCTTAATATTGTTAGATCTGGCATCATGCATATAGCTTTATCTGTTTTTGTTAGTTCTTGCTTACACACAGCTTTAGCTGTTTTATATAAAAAAACCTACTGTGTACAGTACCAAGATGTAGTAGAGTGGGCATTGGGTCAGTCTATTGCTCATTGTTAGCAATTGCCACTTAAATGCAGATATCTCTTTCTGTATGGTCTATAAGTAGCCCCAATTATCAAGGACTGAGGCTCCCAACACCTAGAACAGTTGGTCTGTGTCTTTATTATCAGTGATCTGTACGGGAGAGGCTCACAGCCGCATCAGATGTCCTATCTGCTTTCAAGGACATACATTGTTGTGTTACATGAACATTTGTAGAGCTTCACCAGAATCCAGAAAACCTCCATGGAATTCTTGCGCTAGAGGGAAAATCACACGTTGCTGGTGACTGTATAACATATGCTGGAAATGTATATAGATGTGCGCCTGCCATTGCAGGACAGAACCCGACTGTTCACATGCAGGGGTGAGGTAATGTTTCATGTAAGTCTGCCACCATCGGGCGTGGCACCTCTTCTCTTCCTGATAATAACTACCCAAAAGTGTACTTCGCCTACTCTGGACAGTACTACAATTGATGGCTAGTTGGCAACAGGTATGAATGAGCAGGTGTTTGGTTAGTCCTCCAAAGCCCCTTTGGCTTCCACGAATACAGGCTATGCTTTAAGTTCATGGTTGTAAAGTGTAAGACTTGATTGAGATGCTGTTGGACAATGTCATGAGCAGGTTTTACCTATTAAAACAGAGTTTCAACCTGCACCAAAAACTTGCCCACAGGGTTGTTCACCCCAGTGGCGGCCACCACAACACGAAGGGGAAGGAGGGTAAGGAAAAAAAACAATTATAAAAAAAACTTACCTTGTCCCCGCAGCTGCTTAACCAGCCCTAGGAGAGCAGTGCCGATTGGTCTGAGCAGCCTGCTCTACCACTCAGACACTGCCTGTGAGCCTGAGGCATTTCTCCAACCCGGCTGTAAACACAGCATTGTTGGAGAAATAGAAGTGCGTATGGTATGTTTGGCTGTCCTAGGACGACCGGCCAAACATACATGCACACTTCCTAGTACCATCACCTGTCTGCCATGGCCTGGCCCGCCCTGCAAACATGTCAGAATCAGTCAAGAAAAAATCTAATGATATTGTTTCATTATAATTTTATTTTTCTGTGATTGATTCTGACGAGTGGGACGAGGCTCCTCCGCCATTATGGAGGAGCCGCCCCTAGTTAACCCTACCGTGGTGGCTCATAGTGTTTCACCCGCTTACTGTTTATTCAGGAGTTAGTGGGTCTGATTTTGAGAAATCATCTGCACAACTGAGAGCTGGGTCTTACATTCAGCCTTGGGGAATCTACCTGCTGGTTGCTTCCCCAGGCTTCGTGCCTATCCAGCTGTCAGGTTCTTGATGGTCGAGTCCATCCTCTCTCTTTAAGGTTTTCCTAAATGTGTGGTCTTCCTGCTTTCTTGCCATCCAGGTGGGTCTTGATTGATTGATTCTTGAGCTTGTTAAACACAGGTTTGCCTAGGTGCTGTCATAGCAGTTGCCACACAGGGCTGCCGAAGGTAACATCCCTTGAGCACCTTGCTCCAGTCACCATAGAAAACACAATACACAAGTGCACTCCTTTAGTACTCAGTATTCAGAACTCAGCAGTCCCCGTCATGCTACAATAATCCTCTAACATAAATGATTATTTCAGCCTTCTTTTCTGAGCAGAGCTGCAGTGTTTAGCTTCCTCCTGCATAGCAGCGCTCTGCAGTCACACAGGAGATATCCCCACATACCCCTTTCATGCAGCAACAGTCTAGCCAGATAGCTGGAACCGTAAGCTGAAGACTAATTCGAGATATTTCTCTCAGTGGCAGCAATTGTATTGTATTGTAATTGCATTTATATAGCGCTTACTACCCCTGACGAGGCGTCAAAGCGCTTTTTCGGAAAGTAGCACGCTACTCCAGGACCCATAGAGGATTAGTGCTGAATTAGTATAGTGAAACATGCAAGTACATTTTAAGTGGTTGATAGGTTAGTCAGTTATTTGGATTTGGAATGATAGCCGGAGGATAGAGGAGGAAGAAAGGTTTGCATTCATATTACACTTGTTACCCCTGATGGGGTGTTGAAGCACGCCACTCCGGAACCCATAAAGGATTAGTGGTGAGTTAGTATAGTTAAATATGGAATTTGAGAAGTGAACATGTTAGTCTGTTTATTTTTATTGAAAAGGATAGTGGAGGGATAAAAGAATGAAGGGTTTTTTGTTTTTTGTTTTTAGGTCTTAGCCGTAGGAGGAGGCTTTTGGATGAGTAAAGAGGAGTTTTGGAGGGGAGGAGTCAGAGGTAAGAGTTTAGAAAGGTTTGTTTTGGGGGATAGGTATAGTAGAAAGAGGTGTCAGATGATACAAGGACGGGTAGAGTAGGAGAGAGTCAAGAAAGGGTTATTTTGAGGATCATAATAGTGGTATGGGGTTTGGGATAAATGTGAGTGGATGTAGAGGATATATTGATAGATACATAGGCTGAGAGATAGGGTAGTGCATTGGAAATGCTAAATTAGAATAAAGTGATACATATATAGATCCATTAGTACCTTAAGTTTGTTAGTGTGGATATTGTGGGCTGGGTATTCTAAATGGGAAAATGGTCAGCATTTCTGGCCCTGGTCAGTCTCAAACAGGCTCCAACAGGCAGCTGCCCTTGTCCTCTCCGCCCTCAACAGGCAGCTGCCCTTGGCCTCTCCGCCCTTAGCTGAGACACCCGGGCTGAGACGCCCTAACCCTGGCCTTTTATAGCCCTAGTAATTAGGTGACCTCTTCAGCCAATGGGGACCCTAGCCCTAACACTATCCAATCACAACACTAGCCCTAAAATCTAGAACCAATAGGAGACCAGGACCTTACAGCCAATCATAGCCCTAGTCCAAACACCCAATCAGTTCAAAAATCCCAAACTCTACGTCCAATAGAGGCCCTAGCCCTACCGGTAGTCCCAACCCAAGTCCCAGCAACCAATGGTACAGGAAGCCCTTGTCCCTACTTCCAATAGAAACCCTAACCCTACTCTTAGTCCCACAACTAGTCCAGCAACCAATGTAAATGTAAATGTAAATTGATACTTGTATAGCGCACTTCTCACCCGCAAGGGTCTCAAGCGCTTGTACGAATACCGCTGTGGAACCCATCCTGGCTTTCCCTGTGAGGTGTCCACTTCTGGGCACCCCCAAGGTGGAGGCCAGGCATCCTTAGCGTTGTGGGGGCCGTTGTGAAGATTAAGCAAGCTATTGCCCTGAGTTGCAGAGTGGGACTCCATGATTGGAATAGGCACTGAGGCGCGAATTATCAGGTCTGTGGAATTTTGAGCCCTAGACCCGCCGAGGCAGGGAATTGAACCCTGGTCCCGGGCTAGACCTCTGCATCAGGGTCTGCCGCTCTAACCATTGAGCCACACTTCAATCACACCTGAAGTCCTAGTGTCTACTTCCAATTCAAGGTCGAACCCTAGCCCTAGTCCCATCCTACTCCTGACAACCAATACCATAGGAAGCCCTAGTCCCTACTTCCAATAGAAAGCCTAACCCTACTCTTAGTCCCACAACTAGTCCAGCAACCAATCACACCAGAAGCCCTAATCGCTACTTCCAATTCAAGGTCTAACCCTAGCCCTAGTCCCATCCTACTCCTGACAACCAATAACATAGGAAACCCTAGTCCCTACTTCCAATAGAAAGCCTAACCCTACTCTTAGTCCCACACCTAGTCCAGCAACCAATCACACCAGGATCCCTAATCACTACTTCCAATTCAAGGTCTAACCCTAGCCCTAGTCCCACACTACTCCTGAAAACCAATAACATAGGAAGCCCTAGTCCCTACTTCCAATAGAAATCCTAACTCTAGCCCTAGTCCCAACCCTACATTGATTGAATCACAGACCCAGAAACCAATCAGAACCCTCAAATACCCAAACAATGAGGACACTTACCCTAATCCAATAGAAACACCATCACCTTTAGGACCTTGCACTGGGCAAAGAGTCTATACAATCAATTTGTCAGCCCCATACTAATAATTTACCATGCTCTGGTTCAGTCCTTTCATGGCATTTCATGAGAATCATGATATGAAGCCATGTTTGAGAAATCAAGGTCTATTTTGATTTGATTACAATATATCCATTGTGTAGCACTAGCACTGCAAACCAGATCACCGCTTGAGGACTTGAAAACCCAACAAAACATAAATAAAATCTATATCAGCAAGCTAAAATACATACAAAGGAGACATTCAAATAATAATATTGGCGAGAGGATGTAGCCTAACGGCTAGGGGGGCCGATCTCAAATCTGGGGAACCAGGTTTGAGTCTCGGCAATGGGGCTCAACATCCTGTAATTCTGGGCAAATCACTTAATCTCCCTGTGCTTAACAAAATAGAATGTGTTCTTGTGTAATGCAACTTGTGCTCATGTAAAGCGCTCTGATACCCGATACCTTTGGGTCAAGTTCGCACTATATATAGCTCCGCAAAAAAAAAAAATATATATTTATATATATAGGAGAGGCAAAGGTGGTCTAGCAAGGAATCCTAAAATGCAAATATGTGCTCATCTCTCCACTTAAGATGTTTAGTAGACCATAGTGAGTGATCTGGTGCACATGGCCATAACTTGTCTCAAAAGAACTTTGAAGGAGAGTTGTTCAACAACGTAGAAATCAGGCAGATGATTTTAAAAGTATGTCTCTTTTTCAATGGGAGTCAGTGAAGATCAAACAGCGAGTCCAGCCTTTTTTGTCAAGCTCTACGTGTGCGGTTGCATACGGAGCTGCATGAAGTCATTCTATCCAATACACTAGCATAATTATTTTCTGTTTTAACAAGAACTCCCCCTACCTTCATGTGCTGTTCCTTAGAAATGTAAGGAGACGTGTGTCTTCTTAATTGGCCTAGAAGAAGAATTTCTGATTGCTTTGATCACATTCATACTTATGTTTTCTCAAATGACACGAAGGTTGCTAACCTTGATAGACAAAGGGGTCTATGCCATAATAGAACAGAATATTCAGATATTGGGAGGCTTGCGTTAGAGCAGGGGTGCCCAACGCAAGTCCAGGTGGACAAGGTCCATGGCTGTCCTGAAAATATATAAACCAATGAGAGGGGATGTGAATAGTTATGTTGGTAAGGTCCGTAATTTCCCTGAACTGATATAAAGAAACCACAATTGGAGGGTGTCTCCCAAAACATGAATGTAAGCCATAAGGCTCTGAGTATTTGAAAATAACTAAAACTCTAAGAGCCTTATCACTTACATTCACATATCTACTATCCTCTTTGTGCGTGGATACGTGATGCACTATGTGAGTGCCCTTGGATAATGAGATGACTGCAAGATATTTTGAATTCTAGCTGTTACAGGCTCTTTAATTCACATCAGATCATGTATCTTGGCTTATAGATGATGGTATTTACAAGAATGGAGATGTCACCATTTTAGAGTGTGTAGTGCAGTTTAATGGTTTAAACTACCCCTATTCTAATACAGACATAATTTTGTTTCTGTGTTCCTTCTCCTTTCTTAGGATTCTGGAAGTGGATAATCTCCAGTTTTCAATCAACTCACCCTGTATAGAAGGGATGGGTTACTATCTCCTAATCTTGCATGAAATGCATGCCAATGCATAACTTCTGCTCAGTACGTGGATCTTAGAGGTCTTGAAGAAATCTGCACTTCTTTCAAAGCAGATAAAACATGTCGACCTAGAATAGACACACTGGCTCAGTAAATGCCTCTTTGTGTCATGTTATGTGTTTAACCATATCACATGGCCCCTATTAATAAAGAATTGGGCTAAGGTTCTTTGGAGATATTTTTAACATATTCAGTCCTGAGATCTCACTAAGAACATAGATAATACCAAAGTGATCCCCCCATTGTGAGGTTGAGCCCACCTGAAGGCGAGTACCTCACCAGGTGAGGACCTGCTGGTGATGCGTGCCAGATGATTACACGTGGGTGAGGGTTCTATATGAAAACAATTAGGGGGATATTCACAAGGACTTATCTCTGATTTATCCCCACCTTAATGCATCAAAAGTGGAGATAGATGTAACACCCCTTTCACAAGCTGGTGCAAACTGTAGACAACACCAGTATTCCTGCGATAACTGCCCCAAAATGTATCTCCACAGTGGACACCACAAACTAACCCTAACGAGATGCAGAGTAGGCGTTCCCATGCAAAAACACACAAAAAACAACAACACCACTTTCACAACTAACTGCCCGATCTGCGAAGTGAACCAAAAACAGGCGATAAGCCGCGGTAGCACCAGGAATTTAACTCCTGCCTTTTGCTGGTGCTGGGCAGGACGACTACCCACAGCATGAAGGGGACCCAAGAGCCACACCTGAAGACCCACAGATGCCATGGAGACAATGATCATGCAGCTCCGATACCCATGAGGGCCACAAGACCCACCGCGCACCACCCCAAGCCCCCCCGACATACACAAACCGTGCACGACACAAGTGCCACAAAAAGCGCATGCTGACACACATTGCAAAAACAAAACACACATGTGTGGCTAGAAGAACGAGAAACAGTCACACAGCCCTGAAGTAACAATCAAAAACTTTATCGAAATACAACACAAAACACCAATGCGGAAGACTCCTGTCGGGTCCGTCGGGAACAACCTCGACATCACAACCTGGAAAATAAAGCACAAAATCAAGATGTGTGTCATGTGCACATCAAAGGAGCGAGACACAGAGAAACAGAGAAGGAAAGAAAGCCAGAGAGAGAAAGAGAGGGAAGGAAAGGAAGGGAGAGAGAGAGAGAGAGAGAGAGAGAGAAGGGAGAGAGAGTGAGAGAGAGAGAAGGAAAGGAAGAGAGAGAGAGGGAGAAAAGGGAGAGAGAGAGAGAAGGAAAGGAAGAGAGAGGGAGAGAGAGGGAGAGAGGGAGGGAAGGGAGAGAGTGAGAGAGAGAAGGAAAGGAAGGGAGAGAGGGAAGGAAAGGAGAGAGGGAAGGGAGAGAGAGTGAGTGAGAGAGAGAAGGAAAGGAAAGGAAGGGAGAGAGAGAGAGAGAAGGAAAGGAAGGGAGAGAGAGAGAGAGACACCGCCGACCCTGCTCACCCAGGCCCCACTGTTCACCTGCTGCCACCGGTGTGTCCACCAGTGGGCACACCACATGCCCTTGCTAGCTCCAGGCCCCGTTCCCGCCACCATGGCATGGTCCCACACATGACGCTGAGTCCTGAGTCATCAATGGTGGAGACCACATCAGTGCACACATCATCATCGCAGGCTGTACACCCGCTCACCTATTTCGGTGCCACTAACCCTGTGCAACGCCAGTCAGCGCCACGTGGTGGTAGGCCCGTGATGGCCGCAAAGCTTCGGATGCCAATAACCCTGTGCAATGCCAGTCAGCGCCACGTGGTAGTAGGCCCGTGACAGCTGCAAGGCTTCGGGTGCCACTGACCCTGTGCCTCATGGGCCCTTTATGATTGAAAACCGTGGAGCGTCCGTCATCAATTCACCACCGGCAGAGGTTGATGTGACGTTGTCGGCCCCTTATATTTGCAGGGTCACATGGCCTGCGACACCTGTGCCGTATGGGTGTGGTGTGTGTGCAACCCTGCCCTCAGGGAGTGGCCGTGACATGTTGACAACTAGACCAGTGACCTGCACACCACCAGCGAGTACGCCTGCAACAGGTAGGTATGTGGGCCCCCCTAAGAGCATAATTGGAGTGGTCTGGCCTGGAATACACCGGACAAGCGCAGGCCTTGCAACAATGACTCGGGTGCTCTGGGCGTGGTTCAGTCCATGTCATGACAAAGAAGTGACAAATGCATGTGTCCCTGTTGTAGTGTCCACGGCACCCGGAACACAATAGGCAATGTAGCACACTGTGACTGGCATCCCACTACATGAACATCATTGACGTAAGGGGAATCACTCTCCCTACATTCATCCACGCGTTCATACATGAATGACAAAAGACATGACACAACAGTGCGTTACTGGATGTTTATTTCACATCCAATGGAGTTTTGCAGCTGGAGTGGTACAGGGACATGCCAAGCACACTTCACAATATGGGCCAGCCAGAGTCCATCTGGGGATGACAAGTACTGCGGAAGAGAAAGGGTACAGTCCGCAGTCTGGTCGCAGTGTCATTGGTCATTAAACAGGATATGGCAGTCCATGTCGCGGTCCAGGGTGAGTGCATCAGAGTATATCAGGGTTAGTGGAAGGTCATGGGGCCATGTGCGGCACCAAGCAGGAACAGACGAGGTGGCGGAAATGAATGCTAGTGCCTCCTTCTGAACTCAAACCCATCCACGTCCTCGTCCTTGGATGTGTGCTCTGCCCCACCTGTGGCTGTTGCAGTACCAGCTGCGGCACTGTGTGCTACTGACACATCAGGGACAGGAGGAGGATTGTCGGCCACACTGTGTAGCAGTGACACATCAGGTGCCGGAGTGGATACGCTTGCCGCACTGTGAGGCACTGACATACCAGGGGGCGGAGATGTGGATGGTTTGGGTGCAGACGCATTCATCAGCGCCATGCCTTGTGGCAGCAATGCCATGATGAGGATCTGCAGGGCATGGTAGATCTCAGCTAGATTTCGCTGATGTGCTGGGGTGGCTGCCATCCTTTCCGCCTCCATCTGCACCATGTCCTCCATGAGCCTCCGCATGTGTGCCAGCTCATGGCTGGGATTGCTGGAGCCACTCTGAGCAGACAGGTGTTCTTTTCTCCTCATCATGACTCCAGCAATGCCAGTCAGGGCTCTTTGGAGACCATGGAGCGGGCTGAGGGTGTCTGTTAGGCACTGGAGCTGGTCCCTGATGGGACCAAGACACCCATGGAAGGCATCCAGTTTGGTAGCCATGATGTCGAACCCCACCCGCACCTACTCAGCCGTCTCCCTCTGGCCCTCCAGAACACGGCGTTGGAAGGCCATGTGTTGTTCCTTGGGGTCTTGGGAGACTGCCTGGGCTGTGGGTGCCTCCTGCTGGGTGGTTTGGGTAGTGGGTGGGGTCTCCTAGATGCAGCTGGGCTGCCCTGATTATGGAGGTGAGTTGGGGATGATGTCTTGGAGGGCTTGGGTGTCGATGCTGGGGGTGTCCTCCTCGTCATCAGTGAAGAGTGGCTGGGACTGCTCTGCAGGAGGTGTTGACGGTGCCCCTGCAATGTGAAGGGGAGATGGTGTATTACAATGTGTCCACACGTATGTAGCCGCATGGTACATGTTAACATTCAGACAGCATGGCATTGTAAATTGTGACAGTCTGTAGATCAGGGCCATGACCCAGAGTCCTTGTGGGTGTGCACTGTGCACTGTTTGATTGTGCATGTGTGCCATTGTGGCCATCTCCACCCGTCCCCCAGTACCTGGTGATCACTCACCCTGTTGCGGTTGTGTTGTGTCCTGTCGAGCAGTGTCCAGTCCCCCGACTCTGGCCACAGTCTCCACACTGATGACTTGACACCAGCTCCTCCATGTTATCCAGCATGAGCTGTGGCACTGGGCTTCCACCTCCAGTCTGCATTGCTGCCTTCTGGTTGGCTGCGAGTTTATCCCCGGTCTTGCGCTTGATGTCAGTCCATCGCCTCTTGGCCTCGTCCAGTGACCTCTTGTGCTCTACGACGGCATTCACCTTGTCCACAATGTCCTGCCATATTCCATCTTTGGTGCCCAATGACACGTTGGAGGTGACGAACAGTTGTTGATGGTGTTCCATCACTTCCGTGACTAGGATCCTGTTTTCCTGCGGACTGAACTTCGTCTTCCTCTTCTTCTTGTCCTTGCCCTTCCCTGTCCCCGTGGTCCCAGGCTTGTCGTCCAGGATGCTTGTGAGATTGAGCTCGGTCTCTGCGCCCGCTCTGGCTGCATCCATGGTGCTTGGGTGTTGGTCAGCTTGTGTTTGAGTGTTTTTTCTACTTTTATAGTTATTTTTCCCGCCCGCCATGTGTGTATTGCAGGCCTGGCACTGCTTATCGCTGATTTCCTCATCGCGCTTTGGCCCATCTCATGTTTTTTTGCGTTGAGGTTTGTGTTTTTATCTCCGGCGAGGTGGTTGTATGGCAGACATTGGCCGCGGTTTCAGCAGACTATCGCATGGTACTGCCTTGTTGTGAATTCCAAGTTGACACAGGGTTATTTTACCATGATAGGCTGCGATGTGCAAAGTTGCGTTAGCATTTTTTGGTGAGGTTTAGCACACGTTCTTGTGAATATCCCCCTTAGTGTGTCTGGTGACTACTAAGGAGTAGGGCATAGTGACTGCTTGTTTTGGGAGACACCTTCCACTTTTGGTTTGTTTGTATCTTGAAGATATGTCATGATCTGGCCCTTCTGTCCCTATTTTGCACACCACAGCATTAGAGGTTGATCTAGTCTCAACGCCAACATCTCTGTCTTCACACCATTGACCTTCAGGCCACCAGACATTATCCAAACAAATGTTCATCCTTGGCTCTTTGACACCTATGATGAATCCCTTCTATGGGCCACCAATTCAGAAAATTTTTGGTAACATCAACATTGGATCAGAACGGAGGCCCTCAGGACCTAAGTAAGGTCTTGGGGCGGGGGAGTCATATGGTATTGAACAGTTATGGGGATAGTGGAGAGTCTTGGGTAACCCGTGATCAAAATCCAATGTGCCAAAAGCAGCGAATAGATAACAGTAATTCATAAGGCTACTCATGCACATGGATTTTTTGTATTGTGGTGATGACGCCGTTTAAGTAAAAAATGCTCAAGCAGTCAAAGTGCATTTTGGAATTAAACTGTCTCAAGAACTATATGTATGAACTGCTCTCTGTTCAGTGGTTTTAAAACTATATTTTGATATTTCAGATATATTTCTCAAATGGACTAACTCGTACATAACAAAGTTAGAATTCTGTGCCAGTTTGATGTACTAATGCCCTTTCATGAGTATGAGTATGAATTTATTTAGTGCAGCAGCGAATCAGGGAGACTTTTCGGCACTGGTGAGACACTAAAAAAAGAAGACAAAGCGAGCCCATATCAGCAAAAGGCTGGAGCAGGGTAACAAGAAACAAAGGGGCATATTATCAAGAACGGTGATACAATTATCGCCGCTTTAGCGGCAGAAAAGCTAAAGCGATGATAATGGGCTCGATAATATGCCTTTGTGAATTCCCATAGCAGCCCAGGTTAACATCAGAACCTGGGCTGCTACGGGAATTCACAAGGACATATTATCAAGCCCATTATTGCCGCTTTAGGGGCAGCTTCCTGCTGCTAAAGCGGCGATAATTTTATTGCTGTTCTTGATAATATGCCCCAAAATCTTAAAGGACTGACCAAATAACCAAGGGTCAGATGTTCAAAGCCATTTAGCAGTCACAAAGCCATCCATTCTCTAAGTCCCAGGGTTTGTGACGGCGAAATAGCTTTAACAAATGCACTAACCGCATTTTGACTTTCAGTAAAAGATTACCGAATCGGCATATAGGTTTACAAATGCATAACACATTGCAGTTGGGAAGGGGCATGTTTAGGGCATCCATTCCGAATCTGTCACAGTGCATTTGCAACTGCTAACTCAGTCGTTATGTTATCGACTTCTCAAAGGAGGTGATAACCCAGCATTTGGAAAGGGGCTCCTCGTTAGACCCATTTCCCTTAGTGAATGAAAACAGTGTGTGTACAGCAGTGGGCAATGTTCCAAAGGTATTAACTCATCGTAATAGGGCCCTTGGAGTTTTTCTATTAACTGTTTAGATAGTTCCACATCGAAAAAATTCTGTAGTCCAAACGGGACATGATAGCTGCCTGCACTGCTGATGTTTTTTTACAATGGACGGGGAGGAGAGACAATATATTTTTTTTTTAAGAACTTTAAGATCCTATAGCAAAATGCTGTAATTTTTCTGATCTGACAGACAAGAGAAGTCTTACAAACGAAAATGACACCGAGATTTCTCACAATATCTGAAGGTTTGGGTGTAAACCTTGGGCTATTTGTCCACCAGTCGCTAGTCCAGCTGTTAGTCAATGCTCTCCATAAACACGTCGGTCTTCGATGTGTTGAACTGAGGCCTATTTGAATTATCCATTCTTCCACAACTGAGAAAAATCTGTGAACGGTGCAGTGGGTGTGATCAACATCTCCTTCTATGCTGGCCAACAATTGAGTGTTGTCAGCATAGCAATACAAAATGAAACCCACTGATCATATCAGAGAAGCAAGAGGTCTCACATGTACATTGACTGTGGGAAGGCTAATAGATGAACCCTGTGGAACCACGCATGACAACTTTTAGCCAAGGATTTAAGGTTTAAATCTGCTAAATTGTACCAATTGTGATCTGTCCTGCAAGAAGAACTGAACAAGCTTAGGACACTTTCCCCAAGACCCAACTCTTTCCAAGCCTCACAGCAGTAGAGAGTGTTACAGTTTTGAAAGTATCAGGGAGACGAAGTAAAATATGAAAGACCATATTGCTTTTATCAGTGTCCAAATAGAGATGGTATAAGACAGCTATTAAGACTAGTTCTGAAGAATGAACTGGTCTAAATCCTGATTGCACTGGATCAAAAATGTTGTTTTCTTCCAGATAGGTGGGCAATTGCTTATTAACTAAACTTTCCATGACATTGGTAGCAAACGGTAATAATGAAATTGGCCTGTAGTTGGCAGAGACGGGACCACCAGCTTCCTTTTTAAGATAAAGGAATATTAGTAGTTTGTTTCCAGGTGACTGGAACCTGATCAGCTTGAGTGAATTATCACGTTTGTGAGCTTTATCTAAGTAATATCAGTGGCTAATTGTATTATCTTAAATCTAAAAGGGTACACTGGAGAGCCGTCGCTGTTTTTTTTTAACCAATGCTTAGTTATGATTTCCTGCGTAACTGGTAGAAACTGCAGAAGCGCACTATCATTGGAATAATAAACAGGAGCAGAACCCTTTATCTGTGAACCGAGTGAGACTCTGATCGTTTCAGTTTTATCATCAGATGCTGAGAGAATTGATCACATAGGGCTTGTGAAGGCAGAATTGCACCCTTTTCATTTTGAATACTAAAGATATCCTTGGCTGAACAAGACTCATTAGTGATTTAAGTTCAAGTTTATTATTTTAAGCAGTTATGTATTAACAGTTAATAAAAATTCTCAATATATTAGGATGCATAATATCAAAGAGCAATTGCAATTAAACTATTAGGTTAAATTCGATTACTCTTTCACATAAAATATAGATGGCTTTCCTATATGAGTTTCTTTATAAATGTTATCTGTTATGACACAAATACCAATCGATAAGGTTATACATATTTTTTAGTTCTCTAGTAGCAAATTAATTAGAAAATTGCAGGTGCAAATCTAAAGGTAAACGTTTATTGCATTTGTAGAGATTTGAAATTGCAGCAGCAATGTACATAAATGTTCTGTGAGGTAAGAAAAACACAGTTTTGAGTGAAGTGCATGAACTCATAAAGATGGCAAACCTACTATCGCACTGCATAGGCCGATTTCGAATAAAGCAAACAACTCTTATGGCAGGACATTCCTATCACCACACCCCGGTTGTTTGAATTCCAGGACTATCTCTTCTCTCTATCGCACGGCCTGGGGGAAGGTGGGGGGGGTGGGGGGGGGATCTTATGTGCGACACGCATTCGATGTTCACTCACCAACCCCTGTTTTGGTTTCGAAAAACCATAAGCTCTTTCTAGATACTACTCTGTCAAATACCAGTATTTTGTAAATACTGGTATTTAGATGGAATAAGACAATGATGAGAGCAAAAAAAGTGCAGCATTACATAACGGCAGTGCCACAGTAGTATGTTGCGAACCACCACTTAAAAAGCTTACCTAGCTTGGCCTTAATAAGCTTCCATTTATTAAGGGCACATAAAAATTACAAAAATTTCAACAATATCCAGGGAATTTGTTTTCGATTTTCCATGAAACATAAGAGGTCCTTGACCAAGGCTGAAACATGGCCCTCTATGACAGTCTTTTTTCAGTTCTCGTTATTTTCTACGCTGAGTAAATATATGATGGTGTTGCAAATTAGATTTCCTTAAGAGTCTGTCTGTTCTGTGGCAATACGCAAGCGCGTCTATGCAGCCTGGTATGCTGTGTTTTTGAAACAGCTGGCAAGGGAAGTATTTTCGGATTTTCAGCGAACTGTCACATAACTGCTTAAAACGAATAACTGTAACAGAGCCTACAACAGATATCAGACGCGTTATCAGTGCCCTTGAACCATGTCTTAATGATGGACTGCACCTGTACAGTTCTGAGCATGAGGTAGAGGGCTTTTTCTGCAGGTAATATCAGATCCAGATATGGCTCAACACGAGGCTCTGGTTTTAATTTCAGACAGTTTAACAAGAGGATGCTTAGTTTTTCTTGCCTCTACCTTCCTCTTTGAGTGTGGCCAAAATAGCTTTTTTTACGGTTTGTAGCAAAGCCTTGCTCATCTGCTCAGGATTATTCCATAGGTCTTCACACCCCCTTTTATCATGAGAGTATTCGCTACATGCCGGAAGCATGGTAAGCTATTGTATTTTTGGTTTCTGTGAACATCGTATAGGGCCTTCTGAAATGCAGTAAGGGCTGGGTTGGCCCACATTCAGACCCAATATTGAACGGGCAGAAGGCTATATAATCCTTTTATTCTGGCGTAGAGGGTATTACCGCAGTCTAGTCTGCTGGTTACGAGTGTGTGGGTGGTGGCCTTTCTACATTTGTGGCGATCCACTTGAAGGTCTTGCGGAGGATGTGGAGGGTGTTGAAGCAGACGGAGACGACAGCATTGATCTGGCGGGTCAGGGTGAGGGAGGAGTCTAAAATGATGCCGTGTTTCCGGGGGTGGTCCGTCGGGGTGGGTGGGTTTCCGAGGGCAGGGGTCACCAGGAGCTGTCCCATGTTTATTCCAAAATCGTTAGTGCATACTCTCATGTTACCATATTTTTCCCTTCCATCTAGGTCCCCAGTCGATAAAATAGCAATTTCCCTATGCCATTCAAAAGCGAGGTTGGGCAATAGTTTGCAGGGTCGTTTCACCCCACTTTTTTATAGATAGGCACTATATATAATAGAGGACTTCCATGACTCTGGAACTGCTTCCTTTGCCCAGATTGAGTTAAATACAACTGTTAATGGGTTAAGCCATATGCCCTGGTTTTTCTTGAACATGTCAACAGGAACTCTGTATGGACCCAGTGCTTTACCAAATTTTGGCCTTGTATGGCAAAGACTACCTCTCTGTGGGTAAATTCATCAGCATTCTGAAATGAAAACACAGGATAAATGTTATCCTGTTTATTTGCCTATACATATTAAAACACTCTTCTCTGCTGAAATTTTTTATGAGGCCTTTTGATATAGTGAGACACAATGGTGGATCCATCTTCCTGGACTTATATTTGCTTCTAAGCTGTTAGCCAGGCCTTCACTGCTCCATTTTATACTTTCTCAAAACTTACTGGCGTGTTTTTCATTCGATTGCTGCCTACAGTTCTTGCCATTCCTTGTAACCCTGGTTTCCTTTTATTTTTAGTTAGATGTTTAGAGGCCTTTCTAGGTTCTAGAAGCTGTGTTTCGCCTCCGACGCTAGTATGCCTGTCTTTGAGTGCCATAGCAAGATTTTGCTGTAGCATAAGACATTCCTCACCATACCAATCAAGATATGACGTATGTAGTGTGGCTTGGTGACTCCCCTTGCATTCTTTCATTACTGAGCCTGTGGCTTCGAGCAACTTCTCAATCATGTTTAACTTTCTGGGCCCAGGTTCACAATTTACCTTTATCAAAGAAGTATAAAGGATATTCCATCTGGGATTTACAGAAAAATACATTCATTTTCATTGGAAAGTATTTCTATGTATATTTTTCTGTTTGCTTTCTGGGGCCACCTTGCACAGATTGAGATTCTGACCTTATTGTTGCATAGACCGGTGGTCCTTTCTTAAAGAAAGCAGGAACTGCAAAGGGTCGTGAGCTCTTTCTAGTCTCTCTGCCAGCTTCCTATCAGAGATCTGATGAAATGAAATGAAATGAAAGAGACATTTATAAAGCGCATGGCTACCCTTGGGCCTCCCAGCGCTAGCAAGAGAGCGTACAGATAGGACCTAATTATCCGGCTGGGAATAGATGAGTCTTCAACATTTTTCGGAAAGACAGATGATCTTTTGTTAACCGAATATGTTCCGGAAGCTCATTCCATTTCTTGGAGGCAACATACGAGAAACGTCGTCCTCCACTTCTGGCCCTCTTAATTTTTGGTACTATGGCCATGCGTTTACTTTCAGACCGGAGAGCTCTTTTAGGACAGTATGGGGAGACCATCTGATGAAGTAATGGTGGACCATTAGAATTTAGAATCTTATGCGTAATGCAGATAGATTTGAATTGAATTCTCTCAGCAATTGGGAGCCAGTGGAGATGGTTCCACGCTTTCCTCACTGATTCTCTTAGAGGGATATGCAGAAGCATTCTTGCTGCACATTTCTGAACCTTCTGAAGCAGGTTTATCGTGTACTGCGGAGCTCCAAGATAGAGCGCATTTGCATAATCCAGGCGTGACATTATCAACGCCTGGAGAAGCAGCTTCTTCGCATAGAAGGGTAAGAGAGGGATACTTTTTCTCACCATTCTCATCATTCCAAAGCAGCACCCTGCTACTTTATTTGCCTGGAACCTCATGTTGAGCTTGTCGTCAAGCCAAACACCTAGACTCTTTATATGGTCTTTGGGTGTGGGCATGTTCCCCATACAGTGGGACCAGTTAAATGACCGACCAGGATGCCAAGTTTTGCCCACTATCATAAGGTCCGTTTTTTCTCCATTTAGTTGTAGAAAGGAGCCTTTCATCCAGGCTGAGATTTCCTCAAGACACCTGGGGAAATGATCCACACTATCTCTAGATTGATTAAGAGATACAATTAATTGTGTATCATCGGCATACGTCACTATTTGTATGCCAAATGGTTCCACAATTTTTGCCAAGGGGTGCATATATGATGCCGAGCGCCCACGTTCAATATCATATAACCTGTTATATTTTCGTGCTTGCCTGATCTAAATGTCGGTTTTGTGGATTATCAGAGATTGTACGGCCATTTAAGGGTTTCATTGCTTCCTCCAGCAATATTTTCCTCAGGTTTTCCCCTTTTCTTGTTGGCTTATAGGTTATCTGGGCTGGTGGTGCGAGCCCCCACATCATGGTTCTCCTCAAGAACTATTTTTTCCATTAATATAGAATGAAGCTTTATATTTAACTCTCTGCGTAGCAGAACGTTTCTATCAGAATTAGATAGCATTGTATGATTCCTTTCGTTATACAGTGCATTATCAGTACCAGTAGGACTTCTTTCATACCATGTGGTGGAAGATACCCATTGAAAAGGTGCAACACCCTTTGTTTTTCTTACTATTTAATTGTTTAATGTTGTTGTTTATAGTGGTTTACGTTATTTCTGGTTTGTTTGTGGAGCTAACTCTAACCAAAAGAGTGGGGCCATCTTGGGGTCTACCTTTGGGTTGTCTCAAGGCAGGCATAATGAAAGATATGTAGGCCTCCAAGTCGATGTTATTCAAGGCCCATGTCTCCTGTGGGTAACGGGTACCATGTTGTTTCATATATGTCACCTAATCCTTGTCTTCCAGCTTTTCCCCAGACCTGCTGTGATCCAGCGTAATAGCCTCAGCTATTCTATTTGCGTAAAATGTGCAAATTCTCTTTTTATCTCAGTTTTGTAATTGTTCTTGGCATGTTTATAATCTGCCTTCTTTTCAGAGTTGACATTCTTTTTCCATAACCTTACTGCTCTTTTGAAAGTTTTTTAAAGAGTTTTACATTTTTTCTTTAAACCAAGGTTCATTTGGTGTAGGCCAACCTTTGGTTAACATTTCGTCATAGCAATATAATCTATGCTGCAGAAATTCAGTTGCCTAAACAGTCCATAGCAGAATCAATTTCACCTTTTGATAAGGTCTCTTGGAACGTATCACTAGTTATCTTGGCTTAGGAAATACCTATAGTAAATTATTTCTAATATACTCTATTTTGGGTTCGTGAACTTGAATATGAAAAGGGATGTAATAATGTTAAAGGTTTCTTCCCCACAGGGATATGTATAATGTAAATAAATAGGTTCTGTGTGGAAGCTCCTGTGATACGCCTTGATTTAATGGACATGTCTTTTTGACAGTCCTGTTTGGTATATTAAGTTCCATATTACACCATTATATAAAGCCTGTGTTTTATTACATATGTAGAGCTGATGCATATTTTCAACAGATGGCTTGTGGAGCCACAGTGGTCTGAAATCTCACCACAGCTTTACTTTTGCATGTCATTCTGCCTGTGCGGCAATGTTATAAAGCACTGATTTTAAATCTTCAAATATTAGTAGTGTATATAAAATCAGCCAGCTTCTTTTCACATTCAAGAGGAAGTTATATTCTAAGCGATTGTGTATCGAATTTCAGGGAAGCTGTTGAATTTTCAAGGAAGTATGTTTTGCCCAGGACAGACCTCTACCCACGTTGGCAGTCATCCGCCAACCTTTGTCCTACATGGGCATTTACAGATTGTGTAATAGAACTCACCTGTTAAATCCGCTTATCATGAATTTTTCTTTCAAGGGCTTCTTAATGTAGCCCTCGTTTGCCCTTTTGGTATTGGCCAAAAACATGTGATGCCAGATCCATCTTTTTTTCAACATTTGTGACAGCTCAGCAGCTGCTTCAGCAGCAAATATTGGATTGTACCCAGATAGGAGAAAGTTGTGTTTGACTATCGGTGGCATGATTTTCTTTGTGTAACCTATTTTGAATTTGAAAAATAATGCAACAATGGATTTTATTAAAAAATAATTACCTTCATTTTAATTAATTCTATGCTTAACGTTTTAATAATTATTAATGGACATTAAAACACACATTGATTGTTTTTTAGTTGGGAATTCTTTTTTTAATTTACACTTCAGAAAAATGCCTTTCATTACATTCACTAGAGAACCTGAGCATGATATCTGTATTGTCAGATGTCATGATCAGCCATTGCAACCTGTTTCTCTGGGGAAATGTTGAAGGCTTTTCAATGTATATGCTTGTCTAAATGCTATATTAAAAATAACTATCCTCTGTAATCTGCACACCGCTTTGGGGCATATTATCAAGAACAGCGTTAAAAATTATTGCCGGTTTAGCGGCAGAAAACTGCTGCTAAAGCGGCGATAATTGGTTTGTTAATATGCCCTTGAGAATTCCAATAAAAGTCCATGTTCTGGTGTGAACATGAGCTTCTATTGGAATTCTCCAAGGCATATTATCAAGCCCCTTATCGCCGCTTTAGCAGCAGTTTTCTGCCGCTAAACCGGCGATAATTTTAACGCCCTTCTTGATAATATGCCCCTCTGCCTCCAGAAGATATTGAGCTACCTGAAACCGTTTTTAGTAGGCAGTCGCTACAACAGGTCACATATACTGTGACAGATGACTGACTCTTCTGGACTTGGCCTAGCAGCTAACTCAACTTAGTTGTATTGTTTTGGAGGGTGCAACAGACAGTACAGGCTGTTCAGAAGTCCTTCAAAATCTCAGGGTCAGGACCATACCGACTCTCCTCCTTAACCTGCAGTGTCATTTGCTTCCATTACATTTCAGCTACCAAAAAGTCTAGACTTTGGAGGCAGGCTCCTAACAGAGACCTACAGACAGCAAATTAGACCAGAGACTCCATTGAGTGTGGAAGTCAGTCATGGGACTAGCACATGCAGCACTACACTTATACCCAGCAGGACCCAGCTGACTTTTTGACATCTGTATTCAGTATTTTACATTAAACGTAGCAATTTATTTTTCTTCTCAGTGGTTGTAGAAGAGAGAATGCTTCCAGCATGCAATTATAAAATGCAGGCTAAGATTTAAAATTGGAGCTAATGTACTAATGCTTTAATGTGGCCCACACTTCCTTTTACTACATTGTGGTGTAGTCCAAAACTATTGCGACTTGACATCGTATCATGGAATTCTCACAGACCATTTCCTCGTCCATCAGTCTGTTGTAGACAGCAGGACCTCTCTTGTGCACAGTGTTCTCATATCTTAGGTTTTCAAAGACATGCCACACCACCCATAAGAGATAAAATGGTAGGAAAGCTAGGAACTCTAAAGAGCCCAGAGAGGATCTCAAGTGAACAATGGGAGAGACAAGACATGAGTTATCTAGCCACTTTCACTTCCTGTGTTCTGATCCACCCCCTCGAGTCTGCCGCCTCTGTTTGTCATGGTATTGAAGGCAAGAAGAACTATGGCATAAAGAACTCATTGATATATTTCAATGGATTTATCCCCTGGCCACTTTTGTGAATTCGTTTTCATTTTCTGAGTGACTTTGCACAAATGTAACACTTTGACCTTTGTTAACTTTATTGCTAAATTAGATAATCCAATTCTGTTTCAAGGCTTGGAAATGTTATTCTCCAAACCACAAGCCCTACAAAAATAAGACACGGTTTCACTGGGGCCTGGAAAGAACCACAGCTCCTTCATTGCTCAAAAGCCACTCACCAACAAGTTACCGTTGAGAAGTTACAGATCAGTAGACAGGTGGCCCAGTGCATGTACACAAAATTTGCATTGCACTGGTTAGTAATATTTATCTACTTGTTGTGATAGCCTGGTGATCGGCCTAGTGTCAGACTAGTCTGAAAGTAACAGGGGCTGCACTGGAGGGGAATGGACTATAGTTTTAAAGCAAGCATTGACAAAGTCAGTAGGTCTGGCTTGAATTTTGAGTATTGACTAAAATATTACAAATCCTGCTGCAATAAAAAAAGCAAAACAAACCACAACTCCCTTCTATATACTGTGCATTTATAAGAATAAGAATTTCAATGTATGGTGATTCAGTGGCCTTTTGAGATGTAAAGTAGTCCCTCGTGCTGTGAAATGCATTGTCGCCATAGGATGTTTAAAGATACACCAAGCATCCCATAGCATGAGGTGGGAGAAACATAGTCTCCTGGCCAGAGCCAGAGCACGCTCTGTGTATATTAAAGCATTGCTAATGATAGGTCTTACAGACAGCTGCACAGTCAAACTAAACCCAACAAGCATATAAAAAGGTTGGTTCACTCTGCAGGCCTCTGACTCCAACTAGTAACTATTATACAAAGCGACCAAAAGCAAAAGGTCTAAAGCACTAAATATCAGATGTAGTTCTTTCATTTAGTTATCTCAAGTTGCTAAAAATATTAAGATTAATGCTGCATACTAAAGCCATCAAACTCAAGAAATTGCCTCCTTTAGCTCAACTTGTTCCTAGCTGGCTTTTCCTTAATTGTAGTGGATTCATCGTCTCTATGGTTTATGCTGTGAACTCTGCAAGCATCTACCATGAACCACACACAACGCTCTGCGCTTTTATCTCTGCAGATAAGAAGAAGCCATCAAAACCCGATCTTCTGGACATTTACAAGTAGGCCCTCAAAACCCTCTGTACCCACTTTTGTATTGCAAAATCACAGCACTTCAGATTTTAAAGAATGTATTTCAAATATTAAATCACATTCTTTCACCCCTAGCACCACATCACCTTAGCCCAACCAATGTATCAGCAAAAGATTTTTGTTATTACATCGCCGATAAAATCTCACAAATTAAGAGTATTTGCTACACCTCCTTTTTGGCTTCTCTTCAATCCTCCTGCTAGCACCCTCTTCTACTCACTACTTCTTCCACTTTACCTCCAACGTCCATCATCCCTAGCTAAGCTCATCCCTAAAACCACAATTACCAACTCCTCTTTTCGCTCACCAAGCACATTGATCCCTACATCATTCAGGGGCCTGTTGCATTCTCCTTCTGCCTTCTTAGCAGTATCACCAAACTCTTTGCTCCTTCTCTATTTTGGAATCTTTGAAAAATAGTCTAAATTGCCTTGAAATTCTCCCTGAATAAAAAAACAATAGGTTTTTCTCAAACAATTTTGAGCAGCACATGTCCAGCTGATTTACACTCCATATGACAATAAACAACCTTTGCAGCCCCATCTATATATATAAAAACCAAAGTATGTCCGTTTGTCCTTTATGCATTACTACACCATTCATCCGATCGGCATGAAACTTTGGGAAGTTGTTGAGTACACTCCCGCGAAGGTTTCTGGCAAAAAAAAAAAAGAAACATTTGTTAAATATCGGCCCCCAGGGCCCTCATAATCTTTCAAATACTGAACGTTTACAGTTTCCGGTGCGACTCGCTTTTGCAATGACCATCAACAAAGCACAAGGACAATAGCTGCAAGTGTGTGGACTAGATTTGGAGAATCCGTGCTTCTCACATGGACAACTGTATAGGGGCCAGCTCACGCATCGGAAAACCTTCTGATTTATTCGTCTACGCACCAGACGGAAAAACAAAAAATATCGTGTATCCACAAGCACTCGAATAAAAAACAGAATTAAAACAACACTTTGAAATGTTTTCCATGTTAAAATGAATACGTTTCAATAAAAATGACACAATGTAAATTGAATGTTATCATAACAAGTTTCCTTAAATTTCCTTTCTTCTGAGATCGCAGCAACGCGCGACGGGTAAGCTAGTACTATTTGAAATCTCTCCACTCCACCTAGATCACCCTCGTACAAGGGCCACAGTCTTGAAGAAACACGGCACTGCCCTTCTAATCTTCCACTACTCAGCAGCATTTCACGTGGTATATAAATCCAGCATGCTCAGTACCATCGCTGTCCTGGAAATTGCTTGCACTGCACTCGATTTGTTCTCTTTCTACCTCCAAGGCCCATTTTTCTCCCATCAGGTGGTGCTTCTTGCTCTCCCAATAACAAAAGTCCTGTGCACACCTATGCGAGGTGAATACAAATGTCATACTTATTGGAAGAACAAATCTTAGTTAAATGATCAAGATTTGTTCTTCCAAATAAGTATGACATTTGTATACGCCTCGCATAGTGTGCACAGGACTTTTGTTATAATTACTGAGTTGGCCCTTGCCACTCTCTGCAGAGGGTTCGGGGTCTCCTCTGACCTTGTTGCACCGCTCCATCACTGTTGCTTTTCACCCGAACACATACCGCTACGAGTTAAGGCGCCATATTTCCTGCACACGTGAAAACCATCCACAGAACCCACAACTTCTTGCTCTCCCTGTCCAGACCCTAATAGGTGAAAGTTCTCCAGCGGTCATCTTTGCACCCTGGTCTCATTCCCTCTAACTACCTCCCTATGTGACATCATCTCTTTGCTGACAACACACAGATCTTGTCCTTTCCTGTTTTCTTCCTCGACCTCCAGTCACAAAACTCAGGCGGTCTCGCTGCGACTGGTCTCAGGAAGTCTAATTCTTGCCTCTTGCTCACCCAGCCCACACAAAACTGAAATCATCTACTTTGCAGTGCTTTCTGCCCGCGTTCTCTGAATGTCCCCACCATTTCCCCCATGACATAGTGACTCCCAACCTAGTCTTCAGTAATGTTGAGATCTAGTTTGACTCCAGTCTGAGATTTGTTTCCTATATCACCCTCATTGTAGCCACTGCTTGATTCCAGCTGTTGAACTTCCACTTACAGATCTACTCCCTCGCTACCAAATCCCTTAACCACTCCACAGCCAAGAACAACGTAGACTACTTCAGTAGTCCCCTAGTCCTCCCGCTGTATACGTCCTCCCCCTCACCAATACGATTAATTTAACCGCCTATTCATTTTTCAGCCTCGATAGAAACACACACACATTCCCTACTTCCACTAGACTGGGTGGCGTCTGGCCAAAACAGAGCAATTTAAAACCTTCTCTTCTTCATGGCAGTACAGATCAACTCACCTCGTTATATGTCCCAGAATTTTTCCCGTTACCTGCCAATGTATTTCTCCTTTTGATCACACAATCCTTATTTAAAGATATTCACTTCTCTTCACTGCTCTTTTATTGCTTTGAATGTAGTATGCTGGTATAGTAGGTACCAGAATGGTGTGGTGGTTTGATCCCTTTTTAGATTCTTGACCCACAGGTTGAGATTTTCTGATCAGATCTGGTTCCCCAGGATGTGCGAAGCAGGTAATGATAATTCATAGACAATTTCTGAGGCATCCACCAATGCTAGCTCAAACTGAATATTTAAAACACAGCTTTAGTTCTGCAAGCGTATTACAACCTGCTGTATATCCATGACACTTCACGCAAGGCTTTTATCAGACCTTATCACAGGAGAATAAATCCCACTGTGGCAAAGAAAGTTCAGTGAAGTGACAATTCATTTAGTGCCTAACTTTAGATCCATCAAAAAAAAAGAAAAAAAAGAAAACCCAGAAAGTGGAAACTAGTAGAATAAAGATCATGGGCCTGATTTAGAAAGGTAAATTTACAGGTGTAGAGTTACTCATGCAAATATTCTCCTGCTCCATGTTGTAAACATACACTTTTCTGCTATTGACCATTTTCACACGTAGATGGGGATACACAGGAAGGCACTGCTTTGTATCTGAATTAAATAGCATTCCATTTGGGAACCTTGAAAATGATCCTCTTTGTGACTGGTGACCATAGTAGCCGTCTTAGCATTTGTGAGATTTAGGTATGCTCTGCTATGCTTTTCAGGCTTGCAAGCAAGCAGGCAGCCACACTCCAAGGAGTCCAAACTCTAGAGGACCGTTACCTTAGACATCAGAGTGGGCCTTTGCATAAGTCAGATTTGTCATAAATAACACTCACAACACCCTGTGCTATTTTATACATCTGTCCTTGAAGGTTCCAATTATCTTTAAAAGTCTGTCTAATTAACCCAGTATAAAAACGCATAGCATTGTTATTAGAAAAGGAAAACCTGAAGGCAAAGGTGGCCCAAGAAAGACAAAACATAGGTAAGTGTTACAGAGGGTACGAATACTGAGGGGCGTGGTTATTATTAGTGCAGGAAGTGAAAGGCAGCAATCCCCTATATTTACAGCACACCAATTGTGGATCAGTGTTGTAACAAAGGCCCACACAGCCCCTGCAGTGCGGGGGCGAGCTCCAGGTGGGCCCCTCAGCACAGTGCACAGGCCTGAGAGCTCCAGAGTAAGTCTGGAAGGGGGCCCCTCCTTGCACTTTACAGGGAGGCCCCCTCAAGTTTTGTTACGCCACTGTAGTGTAGTTCCTATATTCCCAATAGGCTCTGCGCATTGGAATAATATATTCAGCAGTGTAGACGTAGGACTGAGTTCAACTAGGTCTCTACTGGCTATATTAGACTTAAGTTTTTTTGCCAGCTAGCTCAGAGGTCACTAGAAACTTTCTCGAATAAACGTGGAGGAGTTTTAACCTCCCTGGATAGACAAGAAGGGATTAGCTTCTGACAACCATATAACATGACAACTTTGCTCTCTCAGAATAAGAGTGTATCTCTAGAGTCGTGTGAAAACAATAGACAGCTATTTCGCTCAGTCAAGTGTGCATACTTAGTTTCACCAGAGTGCAGAGAAAAGAAAGAAGGGCGTTTTCAATAAAAGGTGTAATTTATTGAGCAGACTTCTTCCTCATACAAGAGAAATGAATTGTCACAATTGCAATACTCATAGTAAAGTAAAGTGCGTACAGTAAAAGGAGGATTAAGAAATAATACTGTAAAAGCATTGATATGGTTTCTTAGCCATAAGATACTTTAAAATAGATAAAATATATACATACTTATATACATTGACTAACGTACTCAACTGGTGCTTCTAAATACGCCTACCCCGGTGTACCTGACCTAAGCCTAATACGTGGGAAGGAGTAAGTAAGTGCAGTTTAAGTTAAGTTTGTTTTGCCAAGAATCTGACTCAAGAATTCTCTCTAAGGTTTTAGTCAGTTCCGTACCTGGGTATTAGAAAGCAGGAGGTCTTGTATCTCTCTCTCAGGACTCGATATCCCAGTAACCTGCGAAGGTATCTGGAAACACCGGAGCTGAATTTCTCGGCAGGAGAAAAGACAGCGTCTCTCTCAGTGCGTCAAAGGAGGAGGGGCAGCGTCCGTGGGCTCTCGCATCAGCTGGGCTCTTGGGCAAGTAGATAGCTGCTCTGCTCCAAAATCACCACTGTGTGTTTGCTTAAGGCAACGTTGGTATATTTATACCTGAAAGGTGCCGGGTTTGACGTAAGGTTGGACATAAGACATCAATAAAGATGTCACTAAGAACTGGCCGTTCTTACAGTGCTTTACAGGAGTTCTCGGATGAAATCAAAACAAAAGCAAGGGGGATTTCCCAGGTTGCTGGAGGTTTGGATTGTTTAGAGAACTCGTTGTGCTTTCTAGGGGGCCGGGGAAGTAGCCTTGCTTAATGTGACAGCATGTGCTACGACTGAATATGGATATGATTATTATGCCGTTATAGGGATATTATTGAATATAACCGAACAAGGGCATAAAATAGTAATATTGATTTAGGCTCCTGGATAAAAACACAATACCACTGCTGAGGATGTGTTTTTTACAAGGCAACCGTTAAGCATTAAGAATACTTTTTCTTGCTCGTATTGGGTCCATGGGACCCTTGCTAAGTCACTGTAAATGCCAGAGACCTGGGACACTTCTGGGTCCTGGAATCCAGGGACTGTATTGTACAAAACTCCCAGTACAGAAGAGACCATAGATGCTTATGCAGCCCCTTCTGTAATATGGATCGTGCTGATGCTAAATGTGTGCCTGAATGATCTACTGAGACCTGGCCTTATTTGCATGGGACGTTGGTCCCATATCAGGAAACTCACTGACTGTGTGCGACATAGATTTGTCAATTTGTAATGCATTCAGTGGGCCCCCAAGGTCTAACCTTGGGAGAGGGCAGCATGGTCCCAGGAACCCCCAAGCACTCTCCTGCAGGTGGCTGCCAGCACGGAATACAACCGCCTGCAGGGGGATCTAAGAAACATAAGCCAGTTTGCCACCTGCAGTGAAACAAGGACTGGTGCCTTCAAACAGCCACTCTGCCATGCACTAATATTCTGTTCTGATTGCTAGCACATGTTTGACCCCACACTCTGAAGAGGGCATTCGCTGTAATAGGGCGCACTGTCCCAGTCTTTGCCTTCTGCACCCAGTTAATGCTGTACTGCGGTGCTCAGTGGGACAGTGCGCTCTTTATGCAACGTGGCCCCAGGTGTTCTGAATGTTAGGGGCCGTACTTGGAAAGGTGTCAACTCTAACCTGCACCCTTAAACCACAGGCCAGTAAGATCCACTCTGTCAACAGCCACTATTGTGCCAGTTCTTCAGAGAATTATGCATAGCAACCTTGCATTTGCTCGCCCAACGTTCTTCTGAATCTAGAGTTAGAAGCAAAAACAGTGCATAACCAGAAAGGTGCTAACCTCCTCAGGTGGATGGGATCTGCAAATGTTGGCTTATAAAGCCATGTGAATATCCTCATCCGCATTTCACGGTTGCTGGTGTGTCTCCACAAGCTTCTATCATTATGATCGAAGCCTTGTGGAGACACGCCCTCAACTTCATTCAAGCAGTTTGTTGAAAGGATGACAACCTCAGGAATTTGAGGACCAATCAGAAGCACTGTTCATGCGCAGAGAAGTTCCTCCGTACCACGTTTTAATTGTGCCCTATAAAAAAATCGGTGTTTTTCTTTTTTCATAGCATGGTTTGCTGGTGGTTTTATTCTAATGATGTGCTGAGAAGAGGTGTCAAAGTCCTCTATTTCACTAGTACCTTCATCCCAATGCTCCTTAATATGAAGGGATCCACTATATACACAACACACAGGTCTGGTGCAGGCGCATTGCTCTTTTTTGCTGATGGCAAGAAGCAAACAGCAGACAACTGTGTTTGACAGCAACTAATTGACGCCTGCCAAAATCTTTAAAGCACATTTTGTTAATTTTGTGACCTCCTGTAGACTGCAGTGTTTGTGTAACCCCTATACGTATTGCCTCAAAAACACTAATTCAAAGGACAGTGAAACGAGATTTGAGACTTGAGTGTATTTCTCCATGCTTTCAAAAATCATTTAAGTGCTTGGCGAGCCAAGTTAAGATGACTGGATATCCTAGCAAGTGGGACATCCCAGTGACTGGAATGATTTCCAAGATTTTTTAAAACAGTGAGTGATACTAAAATTTTCAAAATATAGCAAAAGCTTTCGATTTACAAAAAAAAGGTTTTCACACGATCGTTTACAAATATCAGTGTACACATATGAATTTCAATGAACATTGACCAATGATTTCATAATTGCAAAAGTTTTCCAAAGTCAGTTATTTGATACTTTTTAACATGGCTCCTTCATTATATGCATAAAAACTTAAATAACTTGAAACTGTCTGCATCCAACTTTGACACAAGCGACAACCCAGTAGGACATTAGGACGCTTCAAAGATGATAAAAAATGACCCTGTAATTTTTGAGAAATTTCTTTTTAACACATTTTTAGGCTAGCTATGGTTTAGGCATGCCCAGAACAAAATCATACCACCTTCTGGCTCAGGGCTGGGATGTGGAAATTACTCAGGTTAATGAGGTTTATTTGTAGTTAATCGAGGGAGTAACTTTTATCTTCTTTGTGGCTTAAAGGATCCCAAAAATATGCCTAATTAACCCATGGGATACCCTATCGCAATTGCTCATCGTTGCTTACCATGTTTAATTCTCGTTTGCACAACACAAATTTACTCTTTACAGTCCCACTCCCTTGAACTGTGTTGGTCTGATGGTATCCTGAGGTTTATGTCTAGGCGGCATACATTTTAACTTTCTGAGATCCGCTTTGTGTCTGCGGATAGATTCTGCTCTTTGTCCCTCATGTCTTACATTACTTTTCTGACCCACTGGAGTGGACTTCCTCGTTGCCTATCCATGTGCCTTCTTGATGCCACGCTTGAAGATGTGCCTAAAATGAAATGCCTCTGTGTGTGTACCCCACCTCTGGTAAAAGAGGCACAAGTCAGTGCTACTGAGGCCTACGTCTGTGATAGCTGTGTTTAGTATGCACTATATTAAAGAAATAGGCTATAGTGTGTAAACATACGTCCTAGAATGTGTCGGAACTTGACCAGTGAGTGATACTAAAATTTTCAAAATATAGCAAAAGCTTTCGATTTACAAAAAAAAAGGTTTTCACACGCTCGTTTACAAATATCAGTGTACACATATGAATTTCAATGGACATTGACCAATGATTTCATAATTGCAAAAGTTTTCCAAAGTCAGTTATTTGATACTTTTTAACATCGCTCCTTCATTATATGCATAAAAAATTAAATAACTTGAAACTGTCTGCATCCAACTTTGACACAAGCGACAACCCAGTAGGACATTAGGACGCTTCAAAGATGATAAAAAATGACCCTGTAATTTTTGAGAAATTTCTTTTTAACACATTTTTAGGCTAGCTATGGTTTAGGCATGCCCAGAACAAAATCATACCACCTTCTGGCTCAGGGCTGGGATGTGGAAATTACTCAGGTTAATGAGGTTTATTTGTAGTTAATCGAGGGAGTAACTTTTATCTTCTTTGTGGCTTAAAGGATCCAAAAAATATGCCTAATTAACCCATGGGATACCCTATCGCAATTGCTCATCGTTGCTTACCTTGTTTAATTCTCGTTTGCACAACACAAATTTACTCTTTACAGTCCCACTCCCTTGAACTGTGTTGGTCTGATGGTATCCTGAGGTTTATGTCTAGGCGGCATATATTTTAACTTTATGAGATCCGCTTTGTGTCTGCGGATAGATTCTGCTCTTTGTCCCTCATGTCTTACATTACTTTTCTGACCCACTGGAGTGGACTTCCTCGTTGCCTATCCATGTGCCTTCTTGATGCCACGCTTGAAGATGTGCCTAAAATGAAATGCCTCTGTGTGTGTACCCCACCTCTGGCAAAAGAGGCACAAGTCAGTGCTACTGAGGCCTACGTCTGTGATAGCTGTGTTTAGTATGCACTATATTAAAGAAATAGGCTATAGTGTGTAAACATACGTCCTAGAATGTGTCGGAACTTGACCAGTGAGTGATACTAAAATTTTCAAAATATAGCAAAAGCTTTCGATTTACAAAAAAAAAGGTTTTCACACGCTCGTTTACAAATATCAGTGTACACATATGAATTTCAATGAACATTGACCAATGATTTCATAATTGCAAAAGTTTTCCAAAGTCAGTTATTTGATACTTTTTAACATGGCTCCTTCATTATATGCATAAAAACTTAAATAACTTGAAACTGTCTGCATCCAACTTTGACACAAGCGACAACCCAATAGGACATTAGGACGCTTCAAAGATGATAAAAAATGACCCTGTAATTTTTGAGAAATTTCTTTTTAACATATTTTTAGGCTAGCTATGGTTTAGGCATTCCCAGAACAAAATCATACCACCTTCTGGCTCAGGGCTGGGATGTGGAAATTACTCAGGTTAATGAGGTTTATTTTTAGTTAATCGAGGGAGTAACTTTTATCTTCTTTGTGGCTTAAAGGATCCAAAAAATATGCCTAATTAACCCATGGGATACCCTATCGCAATTGCTCATCGTTGCTTACCCTGTTTAATTCTCGTTTGCACAACACAAATTTACTCCTTACAGTCCCACTCCCTTGAACTGTGTTGGTCTGATGGTATCCTGAGGTTTATGTCTAGGCGGCATATATTTTAACTTTATGAGATCCGCTTTGTGTCTGCGGATAGATTCTGCTCTTTGTCCCTCATGTCTTACATTACTTTTCTGACCCACTGGAGTGGACTTTCTTGTTGCCTATCCTTTTGCCTTCTTGATGCCACGCTTGAAGATGTGCCTAAAATGAAATGCCTCTGTGTGTGTACCCCACCTCTGGCAAAAGAGGCACAAGGCAGTGCTACTGAGGCCTACGTCTGTGATAGCTGTGTTTAGTATGCACTATATTAAAGAAATAGGCTATAGTGTGTAAACATACGTCCTAGAATGTGTCGGAACTTGACCAGTGAGTGATACTAACATTTTCAAAATATAGCAAAAGCTTTCGATTTACAAAAAAAAGGTTTTCACACGCTCGTTTACAAATATCAGTGTACACATATGAATTTCAATGAACATTGACCAATGATTTCATAATTGCAAAAGTTTTCCAAAGTCAGTTATTTGATACTTTTTAACATGGCTCCTTCATTATATGCCTAAAAACTAAATAACTTGAAACTGTCTGCATCCAACTTTGACACAAGCGACAACCCAGTAGGACCTTAGGACGCTTCAAAGATGATAAAAAATGACCCTGTAATTTTTGAGAAATTTCTTTTTAACACATTTTTAGGCTAGCTATGGTTTAGGCATGCCCAGAACAAAATCATACCACCTTCTGGCTCAGGGCTGGGATGTGGAAATTACTCAGGTTAATGAGGTTTATTTGTAGTTAATCGAGGGAGTAACTTTTATCTTCTTTGTGGCTTAAAGGATCCAAAAAATATGCCTAATTAACCCATGGGATACCCTATCGCAATTGCTCATCGTCGCCTACCATGTTTAATTCTCGTTTGCACAACACAAATTTACTCTTTACAGTCCCACTCCCTTGAACTGTGTTGGTCTGATGGTATCCTGAGGTTTATGTCTAGGCGGCATACATTTTAACTTTATGAGATCCGCTTTGTGTCTGCGGATAGATTCTGCTCTTTGTCCCTCATATCTTACATTACTTTTCTGTCCCACTGGAGTGGACTTCCTCGTTGCCTATCCATGTGCCTTCTTGATGCCACACTTGAAGATGTGCCTAAAATGAAATGCCTCTGTGTGTACCCCACCTCTGGCAAAAGAGGCACAAGTCAGTGCTACTGAGGCCTACGTCTGTGATAGCTGTGTTTAGTATGCACTATATTAAAGAAATAGGCTATAGTGTTTAAACATACATCCTAGAATGTGTCGGAACTTGACCATGGCCTGTGCTGTCGGGTCATGCTGGCTCTACAACTTTTTTGGTTACCTAGGAGAACATGTACATGAAATTTAGAATCTTTGGGACTTTATTGTGTGCATAGGCACTTGCTCCTGATAGGATATTGGCAGGAAAGATCCTATCCCTTGTTTGGTGTCTTCTGTTCCTACAAAAGCCTTCATGGCAGTGATGTAGGTTGGTGCACGGTGACCGTGACAAGCCCTGTGACACGCTCCCTCAGACTTTGAGTTTTTTTTCGTATTGATCTAAGTTACTGTGCTTGGATTAATCATTCATCACAGGCCTGTGGAATGTGACTGTTCTTAATGGTTAGTACAAATAGCCTAGTGTGACACAATGCGCTGCAAGACCAAACAGATGGTAGAGTTATGTTTTGTACAAAGCTGATAACTTGACCTAACGTAACATAACATAACATAACAGAGAACTATATGATGTAAAGTAACAACTCAACAGCATAACATATCGTAACACAACATACCATCACATAGTTTAACATTACTTAGCTCCCATTTTTTCCTCCTATCTGCAATCTCGTTCTTTCCTTCTGTTAATTAAAAAGCTAGTGCTCGATACATTGCTTATTATATTGTTCAGACTGTTGACTCTTTCTTTTGGAGAATAGGAAATTCTATTTTTTTTTTGTCGGTTTTCTATGACTTCATAATTATTGACATTCTCTTTGCCCCCACCGTCCAAATGCAGAAGTGGCTGCCTACATGTGTACCCTTCCAGCTAGTGTATTGTTAGGCCTACCTAGGCCTTCACCACACCAATAATGCACATCACTAGGGAGGCTTCACTTAACTTCATTGTATATCTTTTCTCTTTCACCCTATTCACTGTTATAATACCACTTTCCAAATGCATCCATAAATTGAAATCCACTGTGAAATTGTTTCATGAGGCCGATTTATATTTAAACCATTTTAAAAGTAGTGGGCTAGTTGTACGAAGATTAGTAATAGCGATTACCAAATAGCAATCTTTTTGCACATCGCTATTTGGTGATCTTTATAAACAATATAGAAAAGTAATATGCTGGCCCGTAATGGGTCGCAAACAGCCCTACCGCATGAACAGGTAGGTTGCAATTTGTGACCCACTAGGACTCACTGTCATCAAAGTAATGGTGGCCTGCTGGGGTCAGCAGACCACCATGTCTGTTATTGCTTTTAAATAAAGCAATATATATTTTTTTAAATGCAGCCCGGTGTCCTTAACTGAAAAGCGTTAAAAAATAAAAGTTTCATTTTTATCTTTTAAGGAGAGGCAGTGGTCTAGGGGACCACTGCCTACTCTTAAAAAATATATTTTTAAACATTCTCAAAGGGGAAAGTGTCTCAAGGGGACCCATTCCTACTGGCGAATGGGTTACCACCAACTTTGAAATAGTGGTAAAGTGCAAATGTTTTACGACCACATTTCTGTCGCAAAACATTAGTATATACCATTAAGATTCGCTATTTGGAAGAGACATCCTGAACATGCCCCTTCCAGATAGAGATTCTGTTTGGGGTCGTAATCCCAAACTGCGATTCGGTAACAAGATATCGATTCGCAATTTAGTGTTTGTACATTTCAAAAAGTATTTTGAGGTCGCAGACGGCCCTATACTGCGAAGATAGATTGGACAATTGTTTTTTGACATCACTGGAATGCTAAACCCTAGTCAGTCTACTTTCATGCTGCTCGAATAAGAAATGTGTAAAATGGGAAGGATTGGGGAGTCGTAGAAGGAGAGAAGAGAACGGTGCAGTTAAACGATGCTCTGACTCTTCACACATTAAAGAAAAATTATAAGAATATTTACTGCCTTTCCTCTTGTGATATAGAACGTGTTGCAATAATATGATAAAATGTTTTCTTTCCATCCCAACTACATTATACTTTAATGTGAATACACGAGGAGGCAGTTGAAAAATTAAGCAACCTGTGTATTCCTTTTCAGGCTTTTCTTTACTTTAAGCCACTGAACTATAGCTTTGGTGCGTTTTAGATTGTTTCAACTGTAAAACAAAGTACGAATACAAAGAATACACATACAACTTAAAAACGAGTTTGCATAACATGTAGTGATTTAAAAACCCATATTTCACACGGAACAATGAAATCCAGGAAAACCTTCATGCTTGCCAGTGAAATACGGATTTCATCATAACGTTAGCCTCCAAACCACTCTGCGTAGCTTTACATTCTTGGGGCTAGTAGGATTATGCAGCAATTAGGACAATTATGAGGCAAGGTAATCAAAGTTATGTGGCCAAAAATTGCAAATTACGTGGCACATTTTCTGCTAGTATTATTTTTATCAGTTGAGATTAAAATCTGCAAATAGTGCAAATTATGTGGCAAATGCAGTAAATGCCATAATCATGCAGTAGACGCTGCAACCTCTGAATCGCCTAAATCCACTAACCCTCCCTATTACCCGTTGCGTTATTATTAAGTTAATCAAAAAAAGTAAACAAACCCAAAGGTTCTAATTGAAATCACTGCAAATTGTTAGCTGCACTTTGAAGAAAACAGCCTTTTTCAAACTAACTGTCTCAAAATAAACATAAAAAAATGAAAATGCATAATAAGTACCATGTCTAACATGGTCCTACATTGCCTTCTCAGGATTTTGGTGGCATTTACAAACCATTTGGTCCCCCATGACTGAAGAAGGAGTAATATTTTCCCGGGGACATCTACTAAACCCCTGAGCACAAACCACCCACTGATGTGGTGTCCACACACCACTTGTTTGACCAATGCTTACCCTTTGTCAAGCCGATTCTAAATACTAGGGAAAAGTCCTTTACCCCATAGTCTTTACAACAACCAGGCTTTACAACGGAGACCGTACCCCATATGCAACATTACCATGTGGCTTTACCACGCAAGTTGTTACAACGACTTGCTGTAGGGGGCGTGTGGTTGGATTGATGTTAGATTTTAAGTCCAACAAGTTCCCTGCTGTTGTGTAGACTGGAGTTGCAATAGTAATTTATAATATTCCAAAGTCCAGCACCTCCTTAAGTAAGTCATTGGAATGACTTGTGTGATAATTTAACACGTGATAACATTGCAGGCGGGATAGTGACTACCTTGTAAAGGCATGCAGGGCAAATGTCTGCTGGGTTCTGTCATACAACTGAATACTGAATTAGTATCTGAAAATGACAAAATAATGCAGCGAGTCTATATTTGCATGTGAACTCTTTTTGCAATCCTAGTTTGTTACTCCAGGCAGAGGCGAGTAATACCCTCCTGCCTTCAGGTACCACTTGCTGGCGCGGATGGGCCTGTGTGCTGTGGCAGTTCATTCATAGTTCTGTAAAGAAGACCATTGTGTTTCAGAAACTTTATGAGGGTTGGTTGTTCTCTCACTTTCCTGAAAACTTCTGGCAAGTCGTCCCAGAGCTATTGGTTCTATGTTAACTTCCCTCGTTGTCTGTGGAATTATTCTTCACTGTGATCTTCATTATTTTGGCCCTGTGGGGTCGATTGTGCCCTGTCTGCTGGAATATGTATTTTAGGCCTGTCCCCTTTATTGCCTGTATATTTTTTTAGGAACTCATTTTACTGGTTTATCCATGTATTTGTTAACTTGTTGAAGTTTTCTTTTTCTAAAAAAATGTCACTTGTTAGGTCTTGCGATCAACGCTCAGTTGCCCCTGTAGGCTGTTTCTTTTTGTAGACTACTTGGGACCCGCAGTGTAATGATGTATTCCAATGGGAATATGATTTAACTTGCTACCTGAGTAGTTTGACCTTTTTCCCTGTAAAACCCTAGGTCAGGATGTCCATCATGGGAACATGAGGGAAAAATTCCTGCCAGGTATACAAGATATCCACATAAGACCTCGATATCCCCATAAGATCTATTTTCATGCAGTTAATGAAAATGGGGCTAATTTACATAGTGAGTGGTTTTCGTAAAAATATGTCATGAAGCATTTAAGTCTTTTAGTTTTCTTGTGGTAAAGCCAGTGTTGGAATTGTAAAACATTTACTTCGCGAACACATAAATTGGGGGTCAAGGGGGTATATTATCAAGGGGTTTTATCTCCGCTTTTTTGGCTTTAAAAGCCAAGAAAGCGGAGATAAAATTATCTCCCTATTACCAAGCTGTCGCTAACACCAGTTAGCGACAGCTAATAGGAGATAGCGACCATCATGGGCCCCACTTTGCATGTCAGTGATATTTATCACTAATGATATGCAAAGTGGGCGTGCCAAGATGTTAGCGACTGGAAACAGTCGCTAACATCGCTATCTCCTATTACCAACTTTTGGAGATATTTGCGCTAAGGGCGAATATCTCCAAAAGCTAACACCTGCCCTGAGCAGTTCTTAGCCATGTTATCCAATGGGAGGTGGATAACATGGCTAAGAGCATTTGCTCGATAATGCATGAATATCGCTGACTTTTCAGCGATATTCATGCATTGCGGGCGTTTTTTATCGCATTTGCGATAAACCTTGCTAATAGCAAGGTTTATCTGCGATAAAAATCGCCGATGTGCGGCGATAATTTTTGTCTCTAAACAAGTTAGAGACAAAAATTATCGCTAGTTGTTGATAATATACCCCAAGATGTTATAGCGGAAAGGGGATGGAATCACCAGAGGCAGAGCCATGAAAAGTAAAGTCTGATACTCAACTTATACATTCGCTTTTTTTTTTAACTGTGCTGCAAAGTAATTGGCAACAAGGACAAACGTGACAGTAAATGTGTTATGGCTTACTTAATTGGGAACAAATAGGCTGCATTGTAAAATATCTTACATGGTTAAGGCACCTTCTGCATAGATCTTTGTGTGCCCATGAATTGTTCGTGGTAACAATAAAAGTAAGGTAACCGGTGGTTAATTCACTTGCTGGAGAGGTCTCTGTTTTTTTTCTAGTCACAATTTTGACTCAAAGTAGCTTTGAGGGTTAATGTGCCTGCAGATCAAAGATTTGTATTTTATTTAAATAGGTAAATTGGTTACTGCTTTTAACACAGAGAACCTAATGTCACTTGCAATTTATAAGTTGCTGTCTTTATAATATAGTAAATTGAGCAGGGAACTAGCATCACAGAGCTGCACTCAACATCCTGTGATCGTGATTTACTGGGGTGCTCCCTTCTCTTTCCCAATCTTTTAAGGCCCGCACTCTTGCCTTACACATTTATAAACCTGTGTGTGCTTCCAGGGTAGGAAACTAGCAGCCGAATGTCTGTGAAACCGCACAAACCTAAAAATCTGCTGAAATTAGCAGGAGCAGTCCCCTTCTCCGCACTACTCCTAATCCCTCCCACAACCCTGGGTTTATTTCAGCGACAAAAAGGAAAATTCACCATCCTGATGGGATTGGCACTGTCTCAAGTGCGCTTTTCAATTGTAAAATGTAACAGATTCTATTTCTCTTAATTTAGATGCATATTTTACTTTCCCAAACTGCTTATTTTGCGCATCTAAGTAACAGGGGAACAAAAACTATGTTAATCTGTCCTACTAAGCATTTGAGCTGAAACAGACCATTTCATGAGGTTGCAGTCAGACAATGGCACCCACAGTGGACCGAACACCAAACATTACTCGTTTTATATATTGCAAATCTCACTTCCCTGCAGTTCAGGATTAGGTTAGTTATCCACTCCAAGACAGCAATGACAGAAGAAACCATATATGCAAACATCTATGAACAATTTTTGCGTAAGCAAATATGTATCTTACACAAACATCTTATATTTGTGATGGTTGGCTGTAGAATGGCAAATGTTTGTGCAATTTAAAATAGCTGATCCTTAGTTAACAGCACTGATTGTTCATAACTGTTTTTGTGTTTGTTGTGTACTAGCCTTTATTTTGTTTGTTCCATCTTCCAGGGACTTCAAAGATTTTATGACCACTCTCGGGTCCGCATTGTCTGGCTTGAAGCAGCCCTCAGCGCCTAGCATGCTGTGTGTGTTTATGGAGTGCTGTGTTACAGAGTGTTAGCCGAGTGGTCTCCATACGCATTTTGTGCTCAGCAAAGGATTATTTGCCCTGTTAGATCTTCTGAAAATCGGGGTTTTCCTTGGGGTGATGAATACACCTGTCTACCGTTGTTTCATGCTTTTAGAGAAATCCTACATGTTGGTTAGGAGAAGCCGTGATTAACCCCCGCTTTTGTTCAGTAGCGTACCAATGGCGCCATTAGCTCCAGTACAAGTAGGAAATTGGGTACTCCATCATTTGCTTTTATGATAAAATACAGTTAAGTCTGCAGTTGCATTGTTGCAGAGCCTTCTACAGCACTTTCAGCAACCACAAGATGTTGGGGCTAGGGCAGTGTTTTTTTTGTAAAAATGGTCAAGCAAGGGTTTTAATCAGAGGGCTGACCTCACAATCTTGAGTGATCACCTGTTGCTTTAATTTGATAAAGCTAAAAAGCATCATGGGTTCTGTGGAGTCACTGGCTCACCAGTGGCGTAACTAGGCCTTTTGCTGCCTGTGGTGGCCCTTGCGCCATCCGCCTGTGGCAGCCAAATTTAAGAGCAAGGGAATGCTGCCACCCCCAGAACTAGTGCCGACTGACCCCCCACCCTCCCCATTGCTATGCCACTGTAGCTCACAAGATAATTAATGTTCTCTTCTGCTAGTGGTCCCAAGCAAGGGTTCATATCTGTTCTGTGGTAAAATCCTTCCCTTTGCAAATACATTTATTTTTTCCTCTAAGTCTCGCCTCGGCATTGCTGCACAATATCAGGTCTCTACGGATGCAGTGACATTCAGAGAGCATTAACCTTCGCAGCAGACATACCTTCATAGTCATTGATCCAAGATTAAACTCCACCCTCAGGACGTGTGCACTCCCTCACAAAAGTACAGCTCAACACTGGAAATTTGTTACGTTGGTCCTGCCAAGACGCCCGTTTTCAGCATATCCCAGTGGCCTTCACATTTATGAATGCAACCACCTCTATTACTCAGTAGTATTTTTCCAGTGTTAATTTCTTCTTTACTGCTTACCATGAATGTTTCACAATTTTATTATACAGATTTTCTCAGGTTAATCACAGACCTGATGAGACCCTAGTATCTTGGAAGAGGGTCGAAATGCCATTGACAAACAAAAAGACAGACCTGCCCCATTTTTAAATGACACTCTGAGTTTTTCCCTCTGTGTTTTTCATTGTATGAGGTATAACTGGCTCTCTTCCTGATAGAACAACCAATATACCGTATATGTTCACTTAATTGGTCACTGAGGGGCATATTACCAACGATTAGCGATATTTATCGCTAAGTAGGCTTAGGAATGCATTTTTTATCGCTAAGCATCGCCGGAAATTATCGCTGAGATAACTTGCTATTAGCAAGGTTTATCTCCAAAGCGATAATTTTCCGGCGATAGCGTGAATATCGCTGAGAATACAGCGATATTCACGCATTAGCGACAAAATGTTCTTAGCCATGTTATCCACCTCCCATTGGATAACATGGCTAAGAACTGGTCTGAGCAAGCGTTAGTTTTTGGAGATATACGCACTTAGCGCGAATATTTACAACTCTACGCCTGCCTTGTTAATAGGCGATAGCGACGTTATCGACTGTTTTCAGCCGCTAACGGGTTGGGTACGCCCACTTTGCATGTCATTAGCGATAAACATCGCTGACATGCAAAGCGGGCCACAATCCGCTCGCTATCGCCTAAATGGGGTGATAGAATTATCGCCGCTTAGCCACGGAAAACGGCCGCTAAATCGGCGATAATTGTCTATCGCCCCCCTTGGTAATATGCCCCTGAGTTCCCTGTCTTTTGGTTACTTTCACTTAGTGTTCTTTTTTCTCTTGTTTTCAAAAATCCTTTATCACTCACGTATTTGCAAATGTTAAGATTTTTCATTGCTTTGCTGAAGGAATAAAATTCGATTAGGCTGAAACGAACTTAACTATAAGATACTGGCTGTTCCTTTGGGTTGAGCGTTTACATAGATGAAATCTAGACAGAACCTTGTCTGTCATAAAATAGAAATCTAAATGTCTAAATACTTTAAATCTGCACAGAAAATTCTGTGTTATCACATTGTGTTTGAAAAATTAGTTCCATGTGAACACCTGTTCCAAGTTTTACACTTGATGCCTATGTGCACGTGAACATTTGGAGCGCTCTTGTTTTTGTTAAACTACTCCCTCAAAAAAGGCTCTAATTGTCCTCTCTGGTCACACGATTCGGGTCACAGTCCACATATGAGATTCACTTTCGACCAGTGTTTGAGGCACACAATTTGTATTCAAATTCAAAAAGGCACGCTCTTGTTGTTGCTCATCAGGTGGAAGTCTAAATCAAAAGAAAGATGCTTTTCCAACTGTGACTGCCCCATCATTCCATTATCTTCAAAAAGTTACACACACACACACACACATATATTACCAGACTCCTCCCGCTACGAAGCACCTGTAAATATATATATATATAAATGTAATGTAATGTGTATACTTGTAAAGCGCACTGTTGCCATCCGGCGTCCTGGCGCTGTATACCACTGGGAAACCCATCCTGGCTTTCCCTGTGGGATGGTCCCTGCTGGGAATCCCCAAGGTGGAGCCAGGCATCCCTGGCGTTGATGGGGCTGTTGTGTAGATTAGGCAAGCTAATGCCCAGAGTTGCCAAGGGGGACCCCTGGTTAGAGTAGGCACCGAGGCGAGAATTATCGAGTCCGCTGACCCTGGTCCACGACCCTGCCGCGTCGGGAATCGAACCCTGGTCCCGGGCCGACTTCTGCTTCCGGGTCTGCCGCCTCTAACCAGTGAGCCACACCACTCCACGCCATATATATATAGGCGCTTCATAGCGGGAGGAGTCTGGTAATGTAGGGTGGTCGGCAGTCTTCTTTTAGGAGTAGTATTATTTACGTTTTAAGGGGATTTTCAGATCTGAACATTAACAAAATGTGTGTTGTATTGCATATTGCAGTTCCAAAAAGCATTACGGATTGAAACTTTCCCACTCCCCTGCCTCTCCACATTCCCATACCCCCCTCTTTGATTTCCCATCCCTCTTTCTCTAGCCTTATTTCTCGTGATTTTAATCTGTTTGTTTTATTGTATATTATTTTAACTGCTTTGTACAGTTCTGTATAGTTTCTAAATACTACCTCATTGTAAATTTCCTATACTGCTATGAAAACTCATGTAAAGCGCTCTGATACCCCCGGGTCCAGCTAGCGCTATACAAAACATGTTAAATAAATAAATAAATAAACACACACAATCATGACAATGAATGTTTGAAGCCCATGTATAGATTCTAAGTAGGGCAGATGGGGTATTATCTCATTTTGCGGGTGTCCATGATCCGCCGGACTGTAAACGCCCCCTGTATTATTGAATCCATGATGATGTGAGATTGTCCAGAAGCTATATCTTCTCTAGATAAAATGTTGCCATCAAGCCACTTCTTAAATTGAATTGAAAACCATATTGAACATAGTCACAGAGCTGGTCTGTTCATGTTCTATGACCAATGTGACCCAACACAGCCTGAACCACTCTTCTAACAGTAGGAAGTGGAAATGTAATGTGTCATTTGACAGTTGCTGGTAGCTTTGCACTTAAATCTTGTATTTGGGTAAACGTAGAAAATGAGGTTAATGGAATACACTGACTACATTGCTGTTGTTAAGACATTTTGAGTTCCTCTCTGGTTTCTTCCGGATGTTGTTTACTTTTCACAAAAAAGTGCACTGCTTAGAGTTTGTAGGTGGATGAATAGTACGTACTACCCAGTATTAAGGTAGGTAGGTGGAATTTTAAGAAACATATGCAACACGATGCTTGTGACGAGGCTGCATTTCTGGCGTACCTTATCCCCTGATCCGTGCATATTAACATAGTTGAGATGGCGATCCGACAAGGAATGTGGGAATATACAAAGGTGTTACATTAATTGTTATTAGTAGATTTTAATGGGTTTCTACATGGAATCAAAAGGACAATGTGTTTTATCCACGATATGGCAACATATGGCTCTATAGGACTGTAGTTAGAGATATAACAACTGTACACCCAAATCACAGCCCTTGCCACCTCCCCTCCAAACACAGGGGTTAATAACCCGACGTTCTCATACCCAGAAACTATTCCATGCAATTTACCAGGACCATTCTTATCCACAACCATTTTGTTAGTAATGTCGTTTTCAACCTGGGCACAGTGATTGACTCCAAAAGTTTGCCAGTGTGGCTAAAACATATTTATGATATTTCACAAAGCAGATCTTCTTTCTAAAGCAGATTTCCAGTCTTCTTCTTTGCTAGAACAGTCTCCTAGTCCAAACAAATCTACTTTAAACCCTCCTAAAAAATGCTGTTTGTCTGCAGTATTATCTAAATAAATTTTTGGAACCCGAGAAAGACATATTTTGAGGCCGTTTGTTCTGAGAAGTCTTTCATTTATTACATATTTGTAGCTAATTCAAGGCCTTGTGATACTAACAACAATTGAATTATATGTTCAACTTGCAGAAACGGAAACACAAAACAACTGAAAGCTCAAACTGTCTGGTGTCCGAGAATCAAATGATACAAACAGAAAGCATCAGCAATCATCAATAAATCCATTTCTTTATGCACTTGGATTTTTTGTCTTCTGTGAATATTTTAAGTAGCATTTAGTGCTAACCAGTCAATCTACACATTGTTAGAAAGATATGGTAAGGAATACTTCGAGGATGTTTAATTCTGTTGTATAATTCTTCAATAAACCAATTGCACATAGCATTTGAAATTTGAAATCACCCCTTCCCAAATGCCATTCACTCTTCAACCATGAAAATTAAATAAATGAGCCCATGATTTTTACCATTCCACAAGTGAAATCTGTTTATTTTCTCTATTATTCCGTTCCCCGCCCTCCTTTTTTCTTTTTGTGTACACTTTTCTGGCTTGACAGTGACCTCCCACTCTGTTGACCAAAAGAATGAAAAGAAATTCTTTAAAAGATATACCTCACTGTTGACCCCCTGCCTTTTTCACCTGTATGAGGAAACTTATGAGATGGAAATTCTACCCTATGATCTACGGGGCACAATGATCTCGGTAATCCTGAGGCCCGGACGACCATCAGAGCAGGGTTGCCTGTATTGTCCAATTCCCCTGATTAATTTAAGGGCCAAAATCGTAACCAAAGTCTTTACCAACAGGCTGATCAAGGTAATACATGCCTTGGTACACCGGGAACAAAGCGGCTTTATGCCGGGTCGCAGCACAAGGGACTGTCTCTGGTGGTTAAGCATTGTGTTAAATTGAACCCTGAATTCTACTTAAAAAAGGGCCCTTTTTACAATTGATTTCAGAAAAGCCTTTGACTCCGTGCACTGGTCATTTCTATTTCAAATATTGGCCTGGTTGAACTTCGGTATGTGCGTCCAAAGATACGTAGGGGTCTTATATAGAGACACCTGGACGATTGTTAGTTAGTGGCGCCCACCCTATCCCTATCCAAAGAGGCACACCACAGTGGTGTCGCCTCTCACCCCTTTTGCTTGCACCAACTATTTAGCTTCTACCAGCAATGGATCTTGCAAAATGCACAGATCAGCGACTCCTATGAAGGCTCACCGAGGGAAGATAGAATCTTGCTATATGCAGATGGCATTTTAGTGTATATTCAAAATCCTTAACTTTCCCTGTTGTAGAGCTATATGGAGATTCCTCCTGACTCCTGGTTAACTAGGCAAATATTTTGATATTTCGGAGGTGTCCACTCTGTGCAAGGCAAGCGACCACTTCAAATATTTGGGGATGCATATTGCCCTCACCTGCCAATGGGCCTGGCAACTCAGTGTGGAACCCCTGCTATCCCATATTACAAACAACATGACAGAGTGGAGATGCCTGCCGGTCACAGTGGCCAGTAGGGGCGCATGTTCAAAATTATCTCACTTTCTCGACTACGTTATGTACTGCAAAATTACCCTTATGAAGTACCTGGTACAGTGTTTCAGTCCCTGCCGCCCTCCATTACCTCCTTTCTATTGGGAGGTAGACACGCCTGTATCGCCTCCTGCTAATGTGTCCTATTGTCTTACGATAGGGGGCTGGGCCTGGCGGATGGCCGACTTCATTATGTGGCAAGCCAAATTATGCCTATTAATGACTGGCTGTTAGCAGGCCACAATGACTTGTCAGTAGCTCCAGAGTTGGAATGTATTGAAACGTTTGGTGTCCTTGACTTACTTTATAGCCCAGATAGACATGAAAATTACAGCATGCGACAAACACCTCTTTGGCTTGTTGGTATAGAGCACTTAGAGGAACGCAGCGGGAAAGGGCTCCCAGCAGTGGAGAACCCGCTGTGGAGGAGAGTGTGCCTCTGCCAGGCGGCAGCCCTTGGTTCCTTTCGTGGCTGGGGCAATACAGGAATCTACAGATTAAGGGGGCCTATCAGAATGCAACCAGATGAGATAATTTTCGCAACTGGTGGAAACTTACGATATGCACCAGACCAGGATGACTGGTCAGTAGCCCCAGTATTAGAATGTATTGAAACGTTTGTGTCCTCGACTTACTCTGTAGCCCAGATAGACACATCTCTGGCTAGTTGGCACAGAGCACTTAAATGAATGCTGCGGGATGGGACCCAAACGCCTGAGAACTTCTCTCTGACAAACAGAAGCCTTGATGGTTTTCATGGCTGGGACAATATTGGAATCTCCAAATTAGGGGGCATATGGGAAGGTAACCGTATGAAATCATTTGTGCAACTGGTGGATACTTATGATATGCACCACATGCAATTCTACAGATACCTCCAACTGCACCATGCCTTAGAATCTCATATCTGAGGAAGGGATATGAACCCGGAATACAACCTATTAAGAGGCCCATTTGACAATAGAGGCATTGAATTGAGACGCAAAGGGATAGCACAATTCTTTTGCTAATTGGTGCTTAATACCCTGTACACACTTCAGAAACTCTGAGATAGGTGGACACAGGATGTGGGACTTTTAGTTGATGACTTCCGGACAAAGGCAAAGATGGCCTCCTGCAGTCTCTATGCACCTCAGACAGATCCAACTACGATATTTCCACTGAATGTATTACCAGCCTAATAGATTGAACAAGATGGGTGCTGGGGTGGATCCACGCTGTTTGCGCTGTGGGGATAGCCAGGGTACTTTCTATACAACATTTGGTCCTGCCTTGTGATACACGCATACTGGCAAGTAATGCACACAGTCATATCAGAGGTAATCGCCAGGCCGATAACTTCTGACCCTAAAATTGCCCTACTAGGTCTGATGGATAAGTGTTGTCACTATGAGTTTATTGGTAGCCAAATGTGATATTGCCCGCCACTGGTGATCAGATGCCACAAACACTATGGAAGAATGGACACGTGGTGTAGAATACTGTACCAAGGCGGAAGAGCATATGCATGCCTCTAGGGGTTCTCCACAGAAAGAGAGATAAAGAAGTAGGTAAGGTTTTTAACTGAATTGGGGAGAGGATTTGGCCTTAAGGCTAGAGCCGTCGACCTATTTGCTGGGGTACCGGGTTCGAGTCTCGGCACGGACGCTCAACATCCTGTGATTCTGGGCAAATCACTTAGGGGCATATTACCAACAACTAGTGATAATTATCGCTAAGTTGGCTTAGCGGCAATAATTTTATCGCCGTGTAGCGACGATTTTTATCGCTTAGGAGCCTTGATATTATCAAGGTTTATCTCCTAAGCGATAAAAATCGGCCGAAATGCATGAATATCGCTGAAAAGTCAGCGATATTCATGCATTACCAAGCAAATGCTCTTAGCCATGTTATCCACCTCCCATTGGATAACATGGCTAAGAACTGCTCAGGGGCAGGTGTTAGCTTTTGGAGATATTCGCGCTTAGCGCGAATATCTCCAAAAGTTGGTAATAGGAGATAGCGATGTTAGAGACTGTTTTCAGTCGCTAACATCTTGGCACGCCCACTTTGCATGTCATTAGTGATAAATATCACTGACATGCAAAGCGGGGCCCAAGATGGTCGCTATCTCCTACTAGCTGTCGCTAACTGGTGTTAGCGACAGCTAGGTAATAGGGAGATAATTTTATCTCCGCTTTCTTGGCTTTTAAAGCCAAAAAAGCGGAGATAAACCCCCTTGATAATATGCCCCCAAATCTCCCCGTGCCTAACAAAAAATGAATGTGTCTGTAACGCAACTGGCGCTCGTGTAAAGCATTCTGATACCTTTGGGTCAAGTTTGCGCTATATAAAACTCCAGGAATAAAAATGTGGAAAGAACTTGAGATCTGGAGATGGAAATGTGGAGAGAGAGATAGAGGGGTGCCATACACCAGGCGGTGACGTAGGCAGAGAGGTTTGGTGGAGAGGTGAAAAAGAGATGCCAGCTGAGAAGACGAGGCAGACAGATAGAGAGGTGTGGTGGTGAGAGGCATATCGACAGATGAACAATAGAGAGAGAGGTGAGAGAGGGGCTAAATGAAAAGAGGATAGAACAAAAAGTCTGGGAAAGAGAGTAGTGAGGCAGAAGGAATGGCACGAAGATAGAAGTGAAGGGTTAAAAAAGGTGTAAAGGGATAGGTGAAGTGGAGCGACAGAGGAATTGTTATAGAGAGAAAGTGAGGTCGAGAGAGTTCTGAGGTAGAGAGAGGTGAGGAAGAGAAATGTATGAACAGAGTAATAGGTAGAGAGAGGTAAGTAAAACAATGTACAGGAATTTATATAGCGCAAATCACCAAGCAGTTTCTAAGCGCTTGCTTAGGGAACCTGTCCTGGTATTCCCCTGTGAGATAACCCCAGAAGGGTATCCGCAAGGTGAAAGCCAGGCATCCCGCCGCGAGGGGCCGTTGTGGAGATTAAGCAAGCTATTGCCCAGAGTCGCAGAGTGTGAACCCGTGAATCGAGTAGGCACCGGAGCAAGAATTGTCAAATCCATGGACATTTTTAGGACTCAAGACCCCGCCGAGCCGGGAATTGAACCCTGGTCCCGGGCTAACCTCTGCTTCCAGGTCTGCCTCCTCTAACCAGTGAGCCACACTTCTCCACTAAAAAACAAGTGCAGCAATATGGAGAAGGACATATGGAGGGATAGGAAGTAATCATAAATAAATAGCTAGAGGCAGAGAATGATGTAGTGAGAAAGGAGCAAGCTAGTGAGAGAGGTGAGGTGGAGGAAACAAGTAGAAAAGAGAGAGGGGAAGTGGAGAGATTAGGTAGCAAATGGTGAGGTCATTTGTGAGTGGAGTGCCAGTGCTGAGAAACGAGTGAAGTAGATAGAGATGAGGTAGTGACAGAAATTTTTGTCAGATGATGAAATGAAGTATATTGGTGAAGTAGATAAACTGAAGGTATAAATAGACAAAAAGAGATATAGAAGTGAGGTAAAGGACAGATGAGTGTGAGAGTGAGTTGTAGTACATTGACGTAAGATACTGAAAGGTGAGATGGAAGAAGTGCATACAGAGGAGTGAGTTAGATAGATAGCGGAGAGGCAGCAATGCAGAGGTTGGCACAGCGATTGGTCGAGAGGTCATGAGGTCATGAGAGAGGTGTGCAGAGATGCAGTGGTAGAGAGAGAGAGGTAAGGAGATAAGCCTGAAGTAGAAGAGATGAGATGTAGTGACAAGCGACAGAAGAATTCTCTTTTAGGACTCGTACACAGACGGCTTTTGGCTGTCTGTTGCCGAAGACCTATTTTGAGCAAATACTAGTAGTTACAGTGGGCTTTGGGGGAGCCCATTGCTTCACATTCATTGGCTTTGTCAGTCTTATTTGCTTACTTCTAAATTAATGACTTTCTTTCCTCTTCTTGTGTTTGTTTCTCATCTGCAGCATAACTGCTTAACCATCATTTTGACTGGATGACATGTATCCTTCCACTTTTCACATTCAGGGAACTATATTTTGCTTCTCTGTTCAACACTGCATGAGAGTGCATGTGTTGTCTTGCTGTATCCCTGGTGTGCTGCTTCCCCTCTGGAATCATCACCTCTCGCTCTCTGTGTTGCTAACCTCTTTCTTCCAGTTCATCTACTGCACCCCTTGCACTTCAACATCCCACTTTCTTTTAATTTAATTTAATTTAATTTAACACCGTTCCTGCTGCTTGTCTGCGTTTAACTTGCACCACGCCTCTGCCTGCCAGCTCCATCATTGCTCCCCTTCAAATGTTTTTCTTCCTTTGGTGGTAGCAGCTCTAATTTGCTGCCCAGATGCTCCTTTATTAAAAAAATGTGCATTGGTGCATTTCTTTTATTTTTTTATTTCTTACCGCAGAATGGATAGCTGCCATCTTGGAATGGTACATTTAAAGCAAATTAAACTGCCCACCATCTTGTGATCTATGCGTACATTCATGTTGATGCATGGGCGCATACAAGTCATTAAGCTTGAGCTGTCGCATCATGATTACGCATGTGTGCCACCACACATACATGTGTGTGCATCATTGTGCTTTTTTTGGGCTGATGCTGTTCAGCATCGGCAAAAAGTTTTTTTTTCTGAGCACTCACTTAACTCCCCGGCTCCCTTCCGAAAAAATAAACCAAACGCTGCTCCCCCATTATGCCTTTCGTACCTCAAAAGCCAACTTTCCCCAGTTTTAACAGTGTATTAGATAGGTTGATGGACTTGTGCACCTGCAGCTGAGGCTCATTTCCCATCTCACCCTATTGAAGTGTTGGCCTCATAACACCAGCTAGTCATTAACAGCGCACTGAAGCAGAAAGCGCCTCAAAATAGGATATTATTGTGCTAGAGGTCCGGGCTGAACCACCCCTGGATGTGGACCTTGGCACCCATATATAAAATAATAAAATTTAAAAAAAGTAATATCTCGTTAGGCATGATAACATTGTGCCAGCTGTGAGAGGCATGGGCTAGATAAATTATTGAGCATCACAGTTTTCAAATGTCCTTCCACTGCCAAACGCTCTGCTTAATGCAATGAATGGGAGCCAGGGCTACCAGATAAGCACCCTAGTCCCCTGTCCCGAATCCGAGATCTTATTGGTGCAGCTGCATTAATGGAATATGTGAGCGCTATCAGGGCTGCTGTTTAGGGCTAGCTGTCCAGCAAGGGATCTAAGGTGGGGGGGCACGGACGCTAAGGTCTGTTCGATTTTATCAAGGAGGGGGAAGGGAGCATCACCAAGTGAAGCAAGGAGGGGGCTCTCCTTGACAAACAATGTACAATAATACATTGTGTTTTTGAGGCACTGCTAGTTTAAAAACCTTGAATGTTTCCATGATAAATGCAAAAAGAGCCAATGAAGGACGGAATGCTGACCTATCAAACATTCACCCCCAGTCATGGATATGAGTTAAATCCATCATGTTTTTGCATGCCACACCATTCCAGTTTAGACCCAGCCATGTGCAAATCAGTCTTGACCCTAGGCAATTTGTTCTTTTTGCGTTTGTCACCCTAAGTTGAATGGGTATGCCCAGATGTAGGTCCCGGTCTCACTCTGCCACTGGATTCAGGTTAGTCTAACTGATGAGGGGTGATACCCTGAAACCATCCCAGGATGCTTGTTTCTGGTCCAGGGAGGACCTGGCCTGGCAGTTCAGACTGGACTGTTCCCAAGGGGAGCAGGGTCTAAACTGGAATAGCATGGTGGTGGGAAAAAAAACAATGGATTTAGGGCCAGATCTCTGTACTGGGGGTGAATGTTTGATTTGTTCCACACTCCATCCATTGTTTGTGTGCCCTAAGTGCGCCGGGTATGTCCAGACGTGGGTCCCGGGCTCACTGTGTCACTGGATTCAATCTAGTCTGCCTAATGAGGGTTGACACCCTGAAACCGGTCCCAGGATGCTTGTGTCTGGCCCAGGGAGGACCTAGCTTGGCAGTTAGAGCTGGACTGTTCCCAAGAGGAGCAAGCTCAAGATTGATTTGCTTATGGCTGGGTCTAAACTGGAGTGGCATGGTGGGCAAAATAACAATAGATTTAACCCAGATCTCTTGAATGGGGGTGAATGTTTGATTTGCTCTGCATTCCATCCATCATTTGTGTGTCTTTCGTTTCCAGGAAAGGCACAAGTGGAATGGATTTTGTAGAAGCGCTCCAGCACACTGAGGCTACCCAGTTGCCAAGTAGGCGCTATATAAATGTACACACTGGGAGTTTCAAACAGGACGAGTACAATGTGCATGACATGCCTCACAATAATAGAGCATGCTCTAGCGAACACTAGCTATTAATTGTGCAGAATCTAGACCTGTCCTTTGCCACACAAAACTTGAATGGAGGAGTGGTTGGGAGGGGAACAAGAATGTGGATACTGGCAAAGATGCTGACTTCCGTACTGAGGAACCAGGTTCAAGTCTCAGTATCGCCCCAATATCCTGTGATTCTGGGTAAATCAATTAATCGCCCCATGCCTAAAAAAAAAAGGATGTGAACTTGTGTAATGTAACTGGTACTCATGTAAAGCGCCCCACAAATGCAAAAGATATGAAATAGCACATAAATCACTTAGGTTGGACACTAATTAAGGTAAATCAATATGTACTTGCTCCATGCTCCACACAAAGAGCAGGAAGTGACTGCCTTATGCGCACTGACGAATTAGAAAGTAACAAAGAAGAGTGATAATGATGCCAATGAATGGTAAGTAATAGGTGGGTTAAAATCCCTTATATAGAGATTGTCTTTTGTAAGATACAACATCGTCATCAGAGCGACAGTGCATGTGCGCTACCTGCAGGCTCAAACTAAAAAACGTGTAACTCTGCTAGTTGAGCCCATTTAACACCACCTCCGAGATACAGCCCACGTGCAACGCTGCCCTCCAGGCTCTCAGAAAGTCAAAAGATGCCAACTTGACCCATCATTTTACAAAGTTGAATTAGAAATTCTGTTCTACACTTTAATGGCTAGGGCTGTCGACCTCAAATCTGGTGAAAGGGGTTCGAGTCTTGGCAATGACTCTCAACATCCTTTGATTGTGGGCAAATCACTTAATCTCTCCGTGCCTAACAAAAATGAATGTGCCCTTGTGTAACTCAACTGGTGCTCATGTAAAGCGCGTTGATACCCAATACCTATAAGTTTGCGCTATATAAAACTTTGAAAAAAGAACAAAAACCCCCCATAAAAACAGCCGGGCTATTAGACAAGCAGAAGTTCCCACATACTGACTGCCAAATTCTTGTACACATGCTCTTTGCTTTAACCAGACCCCTTGGTTTTCATACAACATAGTTGCACACTTTGCCTACATATGCCCTTGGTGCTGTCCTCTAGCTCACAGTTTAGAATCCGAGCCCTTCCCAGTGGCGTAGAGAAAGTTTAATGGAGGGGTCCCCGCTCCGGATTCAATCCCGAGCGCTCAGGCCTGAGACTGTGCTGAGGGGTCCCCTGCAGCTCGGGGGCCCGCGCACCGTGGGGGTTGCGGGGGCCTGTGTTACGCCCCTGGCCCTTCCTCCTAGTGCTGATGTTTCTGAGACAGCTTTCATACACAGTGTTTGTTGTGTCGGCGCCCTAGGCCTCCATGATTACAAAAATGGACACAGACACCTGGTATTAGGGTACTGTAAAATGGCCACAAGCACCTGCACCCGGACCCTTTTATTAACAGGCTCACGTCACTCGTGATGCCTGTGATGGATGGGTGTGGGGTGCATGTGTGTCCACTTCCCCAAGGGAGTGGTTAACAAACTCTCGTTGCTGAGACACTAGAACGTGTCCAGCAGGACAAAACAGTGTTCACCAAGAATTGTAGGTCAAAATCAGAAAGAGAATGCTACACTGTGAGGGACGCCTATCGGAGTTGCTCGCATTTCTTTCTAGCTCCATAGAATGGGCTGAAGAACGTTTTTTGTCACATCACACCTCACAATTACCAGTTTCTTCCATTACCTAACCCCCTGCTCACAATTAAGTCTTAAAACCTGTCCCTTGTTTAACTGTCCTTACCAATGTATACCCATGTGATACAAAGTCTGCTCTCACTGAAGCAGAATGCGCATTTCCTCTGTCCCTCGCTGCTGCCCTCCGGTCTTGTAAGAAGCTTTTTTCGAGTGATTGGCCTTGTTTAATCTGTTTAAAGTTTTTACGAGGCGGCGGCAGGATTAGGGTATTTTGAAGGTCATGTCAGATGTACCTGCCACGAGGAAGTATTTGGTGCTGGGATCGACAGCACTCAGACAGTAAAATCCAGTCAAGATTTAAGAATATCTACAGTGAATCTGTGTAAGAGAAATATACGTGTTATGTCACGTTATTTGCATTTGTATTGCGCAAACCACCGTTGCTATGGCATCTGAGCACCCTTTCTTACACAGCTAGAAAGAGCATATACATAGTAGGTACATAATTAATGCTTCCTGCAGTGCTACGTAGTTAGGTTCAGGTCTCAGGCTCGGGTTAGTGTTTACGTTCTTTTACACCAAGTGACCTGCCTCAGTATTTCATTCCCTTTTATCAATTGCTAGTTAATTGAATGGAGAAAGAGTAAGCAAAAGTCTGTAGATGAGATATAGTGTGGTGTCAGTTTCTGAAGATGAATACGACTTTTTCTCCTGTATGCTTTAAGGAAAGTGCACAGGCCCTTAAAATGAATCCTTTTATTTACTTTGATCCAATGGAGTGCTTTAAAGGTAGATTTCATGTGATCACTTGTAAATATTGGCTTACCTGGCGGGCTGGCTCGGAATGCTTTGGGGCTTGGTCTTCACTGTTTTGTGTAGACCCAATAGACGGTGATCACAGGAGTCAAGGCGAGCAGTACAAGGACACTCGTCAGCTCCATTCTGTGGTTTGTTTTGAGCAATGCGATGGTTTTTCTAAGAAGAAAAACTGTATCTTCACACATGATGCCACTTAAGTTATCTTGGAAAGAAAAAAGTGAGATACATGTCGAAAAGAATCTCCAGATTCCTTATTTTGGTGAGGCGGGAGGAGAGATAAGAATTCAGTGCTTGAGGACCAGATAAAGATCAGGGAGGTGGGCTTAGAGTCAACATGTCACTACGATCTTGGTCATGCCACCATTCTTGTACAAGAAGCTCTCCTACATCAAGCGAAAAACACAGACCAAGCATGAAGCAATTCTAATTCTCTGGACCATTTTGCAGGTGTAAGTTGATGTGTGTGTCATCAATGTACATTCTAGTGCTCAAGTGGCAACAGGAGGCATATATAGATATTGAAAAGAAAGCACAAGAGGTTTTATTTGATTTGTTCAGCTTAGGACATAATCCATTTAACAACTTCTTGACATTGGGCACGATTCCACCAATGACTTGTGTTCAAGTGTTCTCTCCTTGTATAATTGACCGGGTGTAGGCAATTGATTATAGCCATTTAGGGTTTGCTTAACTGTTTGCATATGTATGAAAGGAGTAAGAATTACCAATTTATATCAAGCCGGTATAAAGCAAACCAGGAAAGAAAAGTAAAACTGGACTTGATTTTCCTTGTAATAATTGAAATATGATTCCCAAGGCAACATGAAGAACATATGTCAAATAATGGACCAGGTGAGGTTTTTTCGACAATCGTGGCAATATGGTGATCATAGACTAAAATCACCTAGTAAAGTAAACTTTGTTGATCCAATGAAAAAAGGCATATAGCAATCATGCAAGGAGCTGGGCCCTTTTTTCTGTCCAGTAGGAAGGACCAGCTCAAAATGGTGTGCGACTGAATACACACCAGTGACATCAACACTTTCCAGTAGATATTATTTTGATCTTTTAGCTTGTTCCATATGCTTAGAATAAGTCACTTAGGATGGTGCAGTGACAGAATTGAGTGAAGAACTTAATTATCTGGGTTTTAGCACAGGGTTGCCTCCGTGTAACATTTACACTCTATGGGTTTGCTGCAGTTGAGCTTTTTTGGCATATGCTATGTCTGTGTTTTTATCACTGTGGAGATTTAGTAGCCTGAAATGTTTTCTTTTTGTAGTGTGCATGGCGAAATGTTTCCGGTAAGTATGCATACTTGTTTTTGCTTCTGAAAATGCCATGGGCTTATTTTTGAAATTGGTCTGAACCTTCAAGAAGCAAGATCTTATATGGAAACACCACTGTAGGGTAAGACAAAGTTTTAGGCCCTGATTATGAGTACGATGGTCTTGGGGCCATCGTGCTGCCATTGGCGGTCTGTCCACCGCCCCCTTGGCGGTCTGACCGCCTGATTACAAGCAATGTGCTCAGACCACCATAAGACCGCCACCACCGCCAGGATGTCAGATCCCGCGGAGGTCATCGGCACGGCCCTGAGGAATACGAACTGCCTTTCTGCCGACCTTTTCTAGGCGGGTACCCCATCATGAAAAGGTTGATGGAAAGGCTTGGTGGAAAGGCAGGGAAGGGGCTCAATCGGGCCCCAGGGCATTTTAGCCCATTGGGAATTATAGCTTGGGGCACGTGTTGTGCCCCCCTAAACCAGTACCGTTCTACGCTCACTTTGTGCTGTGCACATCCAACGTGCAATTGTCACTGCACTGCGGTGGCATGTGTTTTAGGCTCTGTTTATGAGATGAAGCATGCAGCCGCCATGCCACCGCCGCCGACACACCGCCAGTGCGGTGGTAGTATCCTAATAAGGTGGTCGGGATGCTGCCGACTTGGTGACATTCTCCCGACCTCAGCAGCAGACCTGCGGTCAGACCATTATGCTCATAATCAGGGCCTAAGTCTTTAAAGCATAGGTATTTCTGGATTGCACTGCCAAAGGGAAATTAGCCTAACAAATATTAGATGATTTTCGTAGCTGGTCTAACCTGATATTTAAACCTTACCTGAACTCTTTCTCTTTGAAAAAACGACTGATAGAGCGCAAAACATCCACATGACCCACTGTCCTCTGGACTGTAGATCATAAGTGTCTATAACATACAATGCCAAGCACAGATTTAAATTGCATAAAGCCATTAAGCTAAGTTTCTTTACTTTCAAATAAACTTCACTAATTGACAGAGGCTAGCCATTATATCAAGGAGCACGATCGATCCTTATTCTTTCTACAAATTCTTTTTGGAAAAATGAATCACGAGGAAGCCCCTTTGTGCAAACCGTGGGTGATGAAGGGAAAATATTGTGACAAAGGTCAGTTGTAGCTCATCTATTTTCTAATCAAGAGCAACATCTTGATGCTCTAGTAGAGGATAATGTTTGCCCTGGTATAAGTCATTGCCTCACCATGGATAACGGAATGTCCCCAGAATAGGCCATGACACGCTTTATGGCATTACCCCAGTGTAAAAGAGTGTCACAATATTAACCATTGTTCTGTTAAATTCTATTGCTCCAGAGCTCCAGAGCCCTATCCTCTATTTCACCAATGTGGATCGTTTGTCTTCTGTAGCGAAACCCTCCTCTTTGGGCGCACAATTTATTAGTCATAGGAAGCTGTTATGCCCTATTTGCCCAATCATTGCCTTTTTTTTTTATTCCGATATAAAACTTCACATTATTGTGTCTCTTATTTCACTGTGACTTCAATCATTCTCCTATCATTGCTCTGCTCACTGCCTTCACATAGCTTCTCTTTACTGACCCACCGTCATTGGCCAAACTTCACACCTTTAGTGGCCCTAGCTTCACGTCTCTCCAAGCCCTTTCATACCTTTTTCATTGGCACTCCACTCATTTCTATATGTTCCACATTGTCTCTTTCATGTCTCCATCATTCCATTATTATGTCAATGGAAGTGTTGCCCTCTCATGAAGTAGTTTTTTCAACACAGGTATGACTTTCTACATTGCTTTGCCTAATATGCATGATTGTCCTAGCATTGCCATATAATCAAAATCTTCATAGCCCTATTACAACATGTTTGCGGTTCCATCACCTTGACTTTCATTTCCACATATCTCATGTTTTACTGCCAAAGTTATCTTCCACCAAGAATGGAATGGAAATGGATTTGTAGAGCTCATGGCTACCCAGGGCGTCCCAGCGCTGCTGATTTAGCCAGATAACCATTGAGATTAAGGGAAGAGCCAAGTTTTCAGGAGCTTGTGGAATCTTAGAAGGTTAGTTTCCCTCCAGATGTTGAGCGGGAGGGAGTTCCAGAGCCTAGGGGCATTGTAGGAAAAAAGGCGTCCTCCAGATCGCGCCTTCTTAATTTTGGGGGTGTCGGGTAAGTGGAGGGAGTCGGAGCAGAGCTTTCTGTGGGGTTTGTAGGGTTTAACCAGATCCCGAAGAATGGGGGGGACCCTTGTCCTGGAGGATTTTGTGTGTGATGCAAAGGGATTTGAAGTTAACTCTCTCCTGAGAGGTTACAAGCAGTTATGGCCCAGAGTGAAAGGATGTCTCACACTGAGGCTGCAAACTGCTTGAGTAGGGGACTTCACTTGGTACCTTAGAGGACAAAAGGATCCACTATTCAGTGTTTGTTTCTGCCAAATCCATTCACTGAGTGATTGACACAAAGTCTCCCAACTTTGGTGAATAGTTAACAATGTTCAGAGATGTGACTCCTTAAGAGATATCCAGTGGTGGTGCAGCTCTCATGGCAGTTTGGGCTGGACTGTTCCCATGAGGCACAGGGTCAAGACTAATTTGCATATGGCTGGGTCTGAACTGGGATGGCGAAGTGAGCTAAATAACGATGATGGATTCAACCCAGATCTGTGACTGGGGGTGTGTGTCTGAAAAGTTTCAGCGCTCCGTCCATCTGCTCCTTGTGTTTGCTTTGGTCATCCTAAGCTGGCAGGTTATGACCAGATGTGGGTCTCTTGCTCACTTTGCCCTTGGATTCAAGCTAGCCTGGCTGATGAGGGATGTTACCCCGAATCCAATCCCTGGATCCTTGTTTCCGGTCCAGTGAAGACCTGGCTTGGCACTTCAGGCTGGACTGTTCCCATGAGGCACAAGGTCAAGACTGATTTGCATATGGCTGGGTCTGAACTGGGGTGGCAAAGTGAGTTAAAGAGCGATGATGGATTCAACCCAGATCTATGACTGGGGTGAGTGTCTGAAAAGTTTCAGCGCTCCGTCCATCATTTCCTTGTGTTTGCTTTGAGTCCCCTAAGTTGGGAGGGTAATCCCAGACGTGGGTTCCTTGCCCGCTTTGCCACTGGATTCAAGCTAGCCTGACTGATATGAGGGGTGTTACCCTGAAATAGGTCCCAGGATGCTTGTTTGCAGTCCAGTCAAGACCTGGCTTGGCAGTTCGGGCTGGACTGTTCCCATGAGGCCTAGGGTCAAGACTGATTTGTATATGGCTGGGTCCGAACTGGAGTGGTGAAGGATGGATTCAACCCAGATCTGTGACTGGGGGTGAGTGTATGATAAGATTCAGCGCTCCATCCATCATCTCCTTGTGTTTGCGCTGCTCTCAGAATGTCATATATTTCAATTACAACGCATAAAAACTATCATCGAAATAAACAAATAGAATGTGTTGTCTACAATTTGTATGTCCTTTACTCTTCAATCATATAGTCTGTGTATTTAAATTGTGGTGGAAGATGCTGCATCTGACAAATGTTTGTCTAACAAGACTTTATGAATGCAGCAATTAAATAACTACCGTCACTGATAGTTGTCGAGTGTTCAGTCCTGACTCAGTAAGGATTTGTCCTCACAAGCTGTCCCCCAAATACCTTTAAATCTAGCCTTCTGATAATCTGTGCCAGAGAGACACCTAGAGACACCTAGAACCATAAATAATCATTAAAACAAGGATGCTTCCCATCAGAGATGAAGACCTCCTTTATCGGATCACTTCTCAGAAAGAGGAATATTGATCCTTCCAGTCCATCATTCTACAAGCCAATTTCCAAGTGGCCCATACCTGGGAAAAGAGACTGAAAGAGCAGTCTTTATCAATTCTCCACATTCACTGAGTAAAAAAATCTATTGTCGGATCAATGGTGCAGACTCAGATTCAGAGGAATCTCAAAATGTGGCTGTTCTACTACTCTTAGATCTATTGGTCCATCACCAAGTGGTACTATGACTACATCATCTTGGAATACACCACAACACCCTAAAATACATTGCCTCCAACTAAAAGACCGACAAAGCCTCCTTTCAAATCCGCCCCACTCCCTACACTGTAGCGTCCTACAGGAATCCATCACCACGCACTTCTATTCAAGATCTACCTCTCTCCCTTGACAGACCAGAATAAATCTTTATGTATTTCAACTTGGCATGCAAAAACTATAAGGACGACAAACAAATCATCCTAAAAATGGACAATGCAGAAAATCTCCATGTGTCCAGACATAATGGGTACCTGCGTGCCACAGATACATGCTTGATGACCCACTTCTAACACTGAACAGCCCCAAATAAGACATCTTGACTTATTGGCCTTGGCACAAGCACCAACTGACAACCATGTGGCTTAAATGACTTGATGCCCCACCAGCCGCATCAACAGAAGTGAAGGACCTAGGGGTAAACATGGACTGAGATCGCTCACTGATCCCAAATGTGAAAATAATCACTAAGAAAAACTTATGTAGCATGGAAACACTAAGACACTTCTTCCCCTTGCTCTCACTCTTTTGATCTCCACAGTTGGTTCTGCCAAAAGCATGTACCTAGGGGCCCCTTGAATACTGATACACAAACTACATCAAATACAGAATGCCGCTGACAGACGTCTCTTGCACCTACACGGCAGAGAAGCAATAAAACCAGTCTTATAGGCAGTGGCATAGCTAGGCTTTAGGCCGCCCGTGGGGGCCCCTGTATTTACCGCCCGCGGAGGCCTGATTAAAGAACGGGGGTCGGGGGAGGGTGTTACTGGTGTTTTATGCGGCCTCGACAGCCGCAGGTAAGAGCGGGAGGGTTGGGTTGCGGGGGGGGGCAGGGTGCTGCTGATTCTTGGTCCACCCCCACTGCCCCCTTAGCTACGCCACTGCTTACAGGCCCTTCACTGACTACCCATAGCCAGGCGATTATTATTTTGGGCACTATACATCTTTCACAGATCCTCATAGGTAAAAGGACATTTATACTAGGATAAAGATTAGTACCTCAGATCATCATACCCTCTTACGAGAATACATTTGTAAGAGGTTGAACATTTTCATACCAATTAGGACAATTCGGGCACTCCTAGACAACAAAATAAGGAAGTCTCGGGAGCCTAATAAATTCATGTGATAAGTGAACATATGTCTGTTTCAGAGATAATCATTTGACTGCTGACCCTGGAAAGCAGTCAGACCTTGAATCTGCACATGAATCACAGCAATCAGCACTTGTCAATGGTGTGAAGGCAAATACAGGTAAATTATCTAAGGCACCTAGTCTTCCACAGTTATTAAGTTGCTACAATAACTGACTACTTCCAACTATGCGGTCATGATGACACCTATTTGATTGGATGTAGTCAGTAATTCCACTATAATTGTCTACTCAATACTAACTAAATAGGCATTTTATATCTAAAGAGATCTGCTGCACACTGCTTGCACATGACGGTTATATCCCACACCAGCAGGTCCAAACTACCTACATATTATAATGAATAGTTGCCGTCTTATAGCTGAGAATCTAATATAAATGGCATTTGAGCAGCGGAGGGCAGGTTATAAATTACATGTATTTGTTATAATTAATTAAAATATATATTAAATTTAATTTAATTTGTTAATAATAATAACATTATTTAATTAATTTAATTTAAGTTATGTTATTTCTTAAAGTCGATATTTGTTACATCCATATTTTTTACATCAATATTTTTGAGTCAATATTATTGTACTTACCTGTTTAAGTGTAGGGAGTCGATATTTTTGTAATCGATATTTTTAAATCTATATTTTTGTTGTCTATATTTTTGTTTTCAATATTTAAACATGGAACCCCGTGGGGGACAGCAGTGCCACCTCCACGAGGAGCAATGCCCAATGATGAAGCATGGCACCTGCTTGGGTGTGTGAGGGCACTTCTTCAACGAGGAGGAATTCCCCCATCTGAGACTATCATATCCAACCTATCCTTTGAAAGAGTCCCTTTCACCAGTCCTTTCAGCGACCTAATAGGCCTGCTTTCCTCTTAGGAACAGTTACCCTCCAGTGATTGTAACGTTAACTTTGGAAGCCCTGGTACTGGACCTGTCTTTCCATTTGATCCTAGTCCCCCCTCTTTTTGTGTGTTTTAATCTAGTATTACTACCATACACAGGGTTAGTGTAATCCAGTCCTTCCAGGTTAATCTCTCTTTCAAATTCTTCTCTACATTGGTATCTCCTTCAGATCAATAACATCTCAGCATGAGCAACCTTTTGCCACATTCAGCATATAAATTTGAACTCCATATATTAACTAATTATAAACAAAACAATGTGACTTGCTAGCACACTACGAAGTGTAAGCTGCACGTCTATCTGTCTTCTCCTACATCCATCTGACTACTAAGTGCTGCGTCTCACGCAGTAGTGGCTGCTACCAGACCCGGGTGGTGGGGCGGGGATGGGGACAAAAAAAGAAAACATAAACAAACAAAATAAACACTTACCTGAAACGGCAGCCGCCTCTCCTTCATCCTCTGTCCTTTCAACACCTTCCTGCACTCCCAGCCAGCAGTAGGAAGTACTCGCCCTCCCAGCCTTCCCATAGCCAATCACAATGCTGCAATGCAGCATTGTGATTGGTCTGGGTTCTGTGGCTTGGCGCTCAGAGAGGGACTGGGAGGGTTTGCATGTTCTTCACCAGGCTGTGTAATGCAGCCTGGTAGGGAACGTGCAAAGTGCACAGGACTGCTTGAGGCAGTCCTGCACACTTCAGGGGTGAAAAACCACTCCTCCTCTCCCTACTCCGCCAGCCCCACCCTGCCAGAGAGCCACTGAAAGATATAGGGAAAATAAAATAATAATAACAGTAGTTATTATCATTTTATTTTCCTTTTGTTCAGCGGGGCAACATTCCTCCACCTTAGCGGAGGAGCCACAACTGGTCCCAAGGCAAGGTAAGAGCCCCTCTCTGCTCACTCATATACAAAACTAAAACACTTCCACACACTAAAACAACACTCTTCCAACTACACACTGTCTAGCACACTACCCATGTGGGTAAGTGCTTCAGCGCCCCACATAATGGTAGGAAGCACTATACTAAAATCCTCAGAATAATACACGTCAAGAAGACAAGAAGTCATAAAGTGATTGCCCTTTGAGTTGCAAATCTGTGACCCTGAAGTTAATGAGAAGTACGCTCAGCAAAGTTTGTGAATCAATTAAAGTCATAAGGATGTATCAATACGGGCAAATTAGTAGGCTGGTCAACGATAGCACACTATAGTTCAGAAAGATGAATAGATAAGCATGCAGTGGGGTTGCCATCTGATCGCAATAGAGTCACTACCACACTCAATGTTATAACAGACACAGTTTCCAGTACTGGAGGTTTGTGTGATAACCTAATACATTTTGGATGTTGTTGTCTTGTTTTATTTCCTTTGAACTAAGTAGACGCTGTAGTGGAAAAAGTATTTTTAGGTGAAAGTTTCAGTGCTGAAGACAGTGTCTGTAGTGACGTGGAGTGAGGAGGTCACCCTTGATCATAATGATGTACCAGAGTCGGTTGTGGTAGTTACTGAGGAGGTCTGGTTTCCTTTAGTCATATGAGAATTCTGCAGCCCACACTTCTTAACCTCCACTGCATTATCAATCAATGAATCAGTATTTATAAAGCGCTGCTAATCACCCGATAGGGTATCCAGGTGCTTGCAGGTCCCAGAGACTTATTGAAATAGCCATGTATTGATGGCCAAAACAGAATTCCGAAAGTGAGAGATGCTCTGGAGCTGCATGGGAAGTCTGTTCAAGGTCTTTGCTGCGATGTGGGAGAAGGAGAGTCCTCCACTTCTGATTTGGTAGATGCTGGGAGTATGGACATGTGAATGGGAGGTAGAGCGAAGTTTTCTTGATGGTTGGTGGAAGTTCAGAAGGGACTTATTGTAGGCGAGCCCTTGGTTGTGTGGAGCCTTGTGTGTGTGGGTCACCTGCTTGAATTGGCATCTCTTTTGTATGGGAAGCCAGTGGAGTTGCCTGAGGTGGGGTGTGATCTAAGCTCATCGTGAAAGGCCAAGGATGAGTCTGGCTGCTGCATTCTGTATGGTCTGAAGTCTCTGTAGGAGGGGTGTGGCAATTCCTATGTAGAGGGCGTTACCATAAGCCAGTTGGCTGGTGATGAGGGCTTGTGTCACGGTGCGTCTTGTGTGTAGGGGTAGCCAGTTTAAGACTGCACAGAGTGAATAAGCTGGTGGAGGAGACGGCGTAGATCTGTGATTTCATGGTGAGCTTGTTGTCGATGAATCTGAGGTTTCTGGCATGGTTGAAGGGAGTGGGTACGGGTCCTAGGTCTGATGGCCACCAAAAGTCGTTCCATGTCTTGCTGTTGTTGCCAAAGATGAGTACTTCTGTCTGGTCTGTCTTCAGCTGCAGACAGTTGTTCTTCATCCAGTCGGCGACGTTTGTCATGTATGTGTGGAAGTTGGTTCTGGTGGTGGTGAGTGAGAGGATGAGTGGGTGTCGTCTGTGTAGGAAATTATGATGAATGCGTGGGATCTGACAGTGTTGGCCAGCGGGGTCATATATGCGTTGAAGAGAATGGGGATGAAGGATGAGCCCTGGGGGACACTGCAGGTCATCTCCTTGGGTTGAGAGGTGAAAGGTGAGAGGTGTACACTCTGAGTTCTTCTGGTGAGAAAAGAGGTGATCGATCTGAGCGCATCCCCTTTGATGCCAATGTGGTAAAGTCTTTTGTTCAGTGTTAGGTGGGATATGGTGTCAAAGGTTGCCGAGAGGTCAAGAAGGATCAAAGCTGCTGTTTCTCCTCGGTCGAGGAGTGTTAAGATGTCGTAGGTGGGTGCGATCAAGGCGGTTTTGGTGCTGTGACTGCTGCAGAATCTGGATTGGGAGGCATTGAGGAGCAGGTTCTGCTCCCAGTGTGTCATGAGTTGATTTTTGATGATCGTTTCCAGTACCTTCGCTGGTAATTGGAGCAGGGAGATTGGTTGGTAGTTTTTGAGTTTGCTGGGGTCGGCGGAGTGTTTTTAGAGTGGTGGTCTGACTTCAGCATGTTCCAGGCATCAGGAAATGTTGCAGGGGTGATAGAGGTGTTGAGTAGAGTGGTGAGTTCCTGGCCAATCCCAAGGTTGAAGATGTGGTGCGGGCATGGGTCTGTGGGAGCTCCAGAGTGGATAGGTTTCATGGTGGAGAAGGTGTCCTGGGTGGAGATAATGTTCCAGTTGGTCAGTGTGTGGTCGGTGTGTTGGTTACAGTAGTGGCTTATCTGTTGAGGAAGTCCCTAGCTGTTGGTTGGTCATGGAAGAAGTGGGCGAGGTTGTCGCACAGCTCCTGTGAGGATGTGATGTTTTCACTGGCAGCTGGGTTGGAGAATTCTTCAACAATGTTGAAAAGTTCCTTAGTGTTGTTGCCACTGGTTTTGATGCATGCAGTAAGGGCTGTCTTGGTTGCTCTCAGCAGGTGGTGGTAGGGGTTGAGGGAGGTCTTGAAGGCTGCCCTGTAAGAGATGTCTCAAACTGTTTGCAGTCTCATTTTGCTTTTGAGTTTTTGGGTGTACCAGCTGGCCTTTTGGTGGATTTTCTATGGAAGTTGCTCTTAATGGGGAAGATGCTGTCTATGCAATTGGTGATCTAGGCGTTGACGTTTTTTCCTCCCTGTTCAAGGTTAGCAGGGTTGAAGGTGTGGTGGGTGTTCACCCAGCTAGTCTCTGAGATTTTGTTTCCCCTTCGGCAGTTGCTGGGTGTGAAAATTGGGTCCAGCTTGTGTCCTGCGTTGTGTGTAGGGTTGTGGATGAACTGGGTGAATCGGAGGATGCTCATACTATTGAGGAGGTGTGCAGTGTTTTTGTCATTGAGGTCGTCGATGTGGAAATGTAGGTCACCGAGGAAGATGTAGTCCTTGGAGTGTAAGGCCAGAGGCGCAAATAAGTCTGCAATGACGTTGCAGCAGCTGGAGCGACTGCCTGGGGGTCGGTATACGAGGGTGCCTCTGATGACTGTCGTGTCCTCCTTGTAGAGCTTGAAGTTGAGATGTTCCATTGGGGTGGTGGTGGTGTTGGTGGTGGTGGTACATTGTATGGTCTCTTTGTTTATGATGGCTGTTCCTCCTCCCTGATTGTTGGTGCGGTCCTGGGGAGTGATTTTTGGGGATTGCTGGGTTATGACACACAGCGAATGGATGATGGTAGCAGGGGATTAGTAGAGATGAAAGAGAGGTAATTTCTAGGCAAGCGTGGTTAATTCTAGAATGTGCTCATTTCAGAAACATTCTGTAAAATGGACATATGAACAATAAGTTCCAGGAGTTCAACTTGAACCGGGAATGATTAAGTTTTAAATTTCCCAAAAGATTAATGCTATGGTAAAATACTGAGCTACACAGTAAGCGATGCCATGAAGTGAATTAGTGTCATTACCTATGAATTATATCTTTACCTAACCATGGGAGAAAGTTTGCGGCTTGTACAATTATTTAGTTATCCATATCATGTTTTTTTTTATGAGCCATTCATAAAAAGCCCCATGTTGCTGTGCTAAAATAATAGTTGTGGGAAGAATCGCCTTTCTTTGATCCTCTGTATACAAATGGCTGTCTGAGGAAAGTAGTATGCATGTAGAGGTTACACTGTCTTTGAGGAATACACTCTAAGACCGATCTGACAAACTGCAACATTACTTTCCTCTAACCCAGTGACACTCAAAGTATTGCCCAGGGGCCGCATGTGGCCCTCTTGACCTTCACATGCGGCCCCCAGCCGAAGGACTGCACTGGGCTGCTGAGAGCACTAATGGTCATAAGGATGTGAATTTAAGGGGCAGGTGTTAAGTTTAGAAAAAACATTCATTTTTAAGACATCTTTCAACATATGTGTAAAAATAAAGGGCCATATTATAAAGAAAGGGCAATATATTATCGCCGCTTTTATCGGCAGGAAACTGCCGCTAAAGCGGCAATAATGGGCTTGATAATATTCCCATAGAAGCCCAGGTTCTGGTGTTAACCTGGGCTTCTATGGGAATTCACAAGGGCATATTATCAAGCCCATTATCGCCGCTTTAGCGGCAGTTTCCTGTCGATAAAAGCAGCGGTAATGTATCGCTCTTTCTTGATAATATGGCCCTCAGTATTTTCCAAATTGAAAAAAGTGTATTTCATTAACTAGCATTTTACCTTAGTACACTAGATTATATCAGTGCTTTGAGATCTATTTTTTTTTTTAAATGACAGTTTGCAAAATGAATATAGAAACAGTAATGCCTCCTCCCAACCTGGCAACAATGCCAAAACTGAACTAGGAGGCAAGTCAGTTATCACGATTTACCATCTGCGTGGTCAGGGTTATTATAGATGGGAAACATTATAGTTTAATTATTCAAACACAAGAGAAAGTTATATACAGCATATATATGACCACATGTATTTTAAGGTGCTCTTCCAAAGAACGAGGCAAAGTGAAATTAGACAATTGCCTAGGATCACACAATTTGGTCAAGTGGGGAAGCCATTATTAATGCCAGGTTTTATGGTTTCACATAGTGCAATTCTATTTCAATCCAATTTAATACAAGTTACGTCCTTTTTACACTTGACTCTTCCAAGGTAGTGAAAGCAAGCAGAGAAGGCTTACCTCATGGTGCGGTAGAGAGATTGCGACTCATATACATCATGACTAAAAGCCACACTACCACCGTGGTGGCATCAATGCATCCCTCGAGTACACCACAGCCATACTTCGTGGCCCTTGGGAAAATGTTTGCTAATACCTATGCTCTAACCTTTAACAAAGAATCTCCCAAAATTTGAGCCGACTGTGCAAACTAGAACATATTTTTGAAGCAAAGCTTTTAGAAAGTCCCAGATCTACTGCAGTGGGCGAAACATGTGTTGGCTGCAACATAGATAAAGCAGCAGGGATCCTGTAGCCATAATTTGCAAAATATAAATAACTGGAATATAAGACCTTCATCGCTGTTTAATACAATCAGAGGCTCTAATAATGAGATTCAGAATGATCTTTCAGAGTGAGTACCTTGCAAAAGATTTCTGATCGAGCTGAACTATACATAAAACTGCTTCTTGATTCAATATAGGACTGCTTTTGATACCTTAGAATACTTCATCTCATGAAGATGAGTTTATGAGTTTGAACAATATTTGCGTTGTGTTATCTCTTGGTCTCAATAAATTACATGTTCTAATTGCTTGCTATAAGACGTATTAGACTAATGGGTGCATTTTGTTCGGATGTACGTTGTTACAATGCATGCTTTTACTACGCATGCCTTTACAACGCAGGTTTTTCAACGCAAGTCGTTACAATGACTTGCGTTGGGGGGTGCTGCATAGTGAATAGTTTAATTTACGATTCCAACTCCAGTCCCCGTGGATAGTAGGGAAGGTGTTGGATTGTAAATTAAACTATTACCTATCCTAGAGCGCCCCCCAGCGCAATTCGTTGTAATGACTTGCGTTGAAAAACCTGCGTTGTAAAGGCACTGCGTGGTAAAAGTTGCGTCGTAAAGGATGTTTACCATTTTGTTCTTTTATTCAACTTATTTTAAGGAGAAATTATGCCCTTACATTATTCATAGGGTACTGAAATTCTTATGTCTGAGACCACAACTGTAAATAAAAAGCATTCTGTCTTTGTGAATTATGGGCTATGACAGCTCATTATGGTGGAAGCTATAACAAACCAATGATATTCAATGTAAGTAAACATGTGCCTTGATGGACAATATAGAATCTATTGTTTTTAATATGTCGCAGTATTAACGTGCCAGATCAAATGACAAACACATGTAACATATGTAAAAAGGTCCTTCTAGAAGCTAGTCACAATCTCGTCCATGCTTACTCATGGTGTTTGATCCAGAATGCATTTGATTTGATTCGCAGTCTCTCACTTCCTCCATATCACAGTATTTTGTAACCTTGTGGTTGATTTCTGTTTCCTGATAACTGGTATGTTCCCCTGCCAAGGCAGTAACCGAGATACGTGTGGATTCCAATCATATTTACTTTTTTTAACCTGTTAAGTGTGACGTAATGTTGCAGACAGGGCTGTGCCTGTAAATTTACACCCTCGGTTTAAGATTACAATATGTTCCATGATTACTGTGTGATATATATTATCATTTAAAACATGCCTTGTTCTCCTGAGCTATCAGTGAACAAGCTTCATTTTTATTAACTCCCTCCTGCTATACCACTTAATCTAATTATTTAGAAGAAAGACCTCGTGTGCACTTGCATTGCAGAGAGTGATCTGAAGTAAAGGTACAGTTCCTTCCCCTGGCACTCACTCCTTTTATTCAGTTCACTTTGAATAGTTACAGTCAGATGTGCACACCAGTTCTCCTCTACTCCCAACTCCCTTCTCTTGATGCATGTTCACACTATTAGCAGAGTGAGCCATTCACGGTTTATAATCGTTAACAAGTTTTCACTCTATTAGAGCTCTTTAGCGGCTTGCTTCCTTGCACCTAGGCAGAAATTCCTACAGTTTTCATAGCACCTGTCCTTTATGGAACTAGAAGTAGCTTTCTGGAGTCAGAGGGCTCAGTGGTTAATAGCTAGCAAATGTCTGACTGTGAAACGTTGTGACTGCTCATAGAACAGATAATATCACCTCCATAAGTCATGAGTATAAAGTAGTTTCAATTGCTCAAAACTCATTCACCACAGGTTGGAGATAGAAAAGCCCTGGTTCCTCTACTGTGCACTTTCTGTAAATGTCTCTTTAAGTATCCGACTTGTGCTCTTCATTTTACTTGCTACCAAGCAGTGGTCAGCCTTTGCAGGCCTCTCCCTTCCAGTTAGATGGTAGCCGTACTAGACATTCTTACTAGGTTGCATAACCAGCTATGTCAGTTTCAAACAGAACAGAAGTGGAAAAGCGAGGAGCCCTTTGGTGTTCCTTACACAACATGTTTTACTGAAGGGGCTGGATTGCCGATTCTAATCTGCTGGCTGGGGTTCGGAGGAGAAGGTCTGATTCAAGTTTTGGGGCCATTTCTGACATCTAGCAATTCGCCAAGTGGTTGAAACATATTGCATTTTTTACTTTGTCATAGGCAAGGCCACTGGAGTTATACAATTTAGCGGCCTGTGGTGTTTTCCGCATGATTATGGTTTTGCCGCATTTTGCCACATAATCCCTCATCAGCTGATCTTTGTGAATAAGGCCTCTGGGTAATATTTACTATCTCTGTGGACGTTCGCATAGTTCAAGGAATTGCATCTATTTACTTACTATTTAAAAATCCCACCGCCACATTGCAAAATTGCACAGCACCACACAAATGCCAGTGCAACTCTTAGTAAACCTAGATCTCTATGACTAGAGCAAGAAGTAGTTCCCTGATGAAGACCAGCCTACGGGTCCAGGGATGCAGCTACTTACAGCCTGATCCACTACCTTTGCTCAGTCTCCCTCCGCCATTTCTCTGTTCTCTGCTCTTCAGCCACATGCAGTCTGAAGTCAAGATACTCCATAGCCATAGTTCAAGCATCTGAAAACACACTTTTTCCAGGTACCCATGGAAGTGAACTAGTCTAATTTTTCAGCGGCCCAAACCCAACTATGATCACAGAAAACCCTCTGCAGGCAGGCCATTCAAATGCTTTAGACCATCTACAACCTTGTGCACATCAACCTGGAAAGTGCACAATGAGAGGCACAACAACGCAGTATTTTCCACACTTAATACATATAACAGATAATTCTTGGTGTGCCTAACAACCTTACCCTCTTTCAATCAAGCACCAGACCCCAGTGCCAGCCTATCCCTAAACTGATTACTATTGCTTCAAATTGCTCCCGTTTTGTTCCCATGAAGGCCTTTGAAGCGGTTGTAAAATGTAAAAGTGTGTCGTACCTAAGGATACAAAATACTGTTGTCCATAGTGAGACATTTTTGCATTAGTAAACTAAGGTTTCTGTGAGCATCAGTGTGAGTTCCTATTATCAATCAACCCTCAGATTATCTCTGACACTCACTTATTGGCAGACCCAAATGGTCGCTGTTTTCTCTGCCCTTTGGAGTCAGCCATTTTGTGGGCTACATCCTGACATGTTCGTGTGCTGATTCAGGTGGCAGTAAATGGTACCTCCAGCGCTCTCAGACAGAGATCAGGAACTCTTTTATACTGGATGGAGGCTTAGAAGAGAATAATGAATGTGGAAAATTCCTGCAATTTTTTATTATTTTGCAGTTTTGTGTAGTGCAACCTCAACCCAAAGGTTTTGGAGCACTTTCCATGTGCGCATGTTTTGTTATACAAGGATATGTTTTTGGTAGGCACCAGCAGATTAAGTGATTTGCCCAGAATCACAGGGTGTTGAGCCAACGTCAGACTCTAACCTGGTTCCCCAGCTCCAAAGCCGACAGCTCAAGCTGTTATGCCACTTTACACTTCGCAGTTTGATCAACTGACCAGATCCGTGGCCATTGAATAATATGTTTTTGTTTTATTTGTAAGCTTGTCATCATGCACTTAAACAATGTGCTATTTTTTTTCTTACTCAAGAGTTGGCTTTATCTCCTACATCCGCCACAGCATGATACCTGTCTTGTGTGAATTTAATGGGGTTTTGAGAAGACGGTTGAACACTGATCTCTTTTAATCTTACGACGTAAATCCAGGATGCACTGAGGCTGTGCTGAGCAGCATTCGCAGTGCATTAGCGCTTTACACATGTCATTCATTCGTCACCCAGCAGTCAGATAACATGCTTTAACACCAGGCGCTGCTATTCAGTAGACACATGCAATCACAGTGCCCTTTGCTGAAATGGGAATTCTCTCAAAAACAGCTGGGATGGCTACGGTGGGTGTCAGGTGCTGAATTAGAGGCAAATTTACGGGGAGGGGTAATACTTCCAGCAATGTAGAGCCACATTTCGGGGGGGGGGCTGATATTTCCAGCAATGTAGAGCCAAATTCCGGAAGGGGGGGGGGGGTGCGTGCTAATACTTCCAGGAATGTGTCCTTGTATAATGTAACTGGGTCTCATGCAAAAGTGCCTCAATACCTTCCGGTGGAGTTCAAGCTGTATAAAACTGCAAAAAAAACAAAGCCTAAGGTTACTTTTCAGGAAATGCATTCTCACACTGTGGCAGCAAAGGTAATTTGCAAGGTTGTATGTCAATACAACGCGGTGTTTACACCGCACTACCATTACAACGCTGGTTTTACAACGCAAGTCGTTACCACGACTTGCGCTGTAGGGTGCTGGACTTAGGAATAGTAAGATTTACTATTCCAACACCAGCCTACGTACAGTAGGGAAGGTGTTGGAATAGTAAATCTACTATTCCTTAGCCTAGAGCGCCCTCCAGCGCAAGTCGTGGTAACGACTTGCGTTGTAAAACCAGCGTTGTAATGGTAGTGCGGAGTAAACACCGCGTTGTAATGGATGTTCCCCAATTTGCAACTTTAAGAAATAGGCAGAGTGGAGAAGCAGGGGCACAGAAACTGGTAAAAAAACGACCTTTGAAGTACTCGGGTGTGGCTGCAATAATACGCCAGACCAGCCAGCCCACAGCCGCTCAAGAACTGTCTGTGTGTTTGTGTGTGTGTGTGTGTGTGCGTGGTGGGAAGCTGTCTCAGTCCGGGCTGACACACACAACGGGGACCGGGGGGGGGGGGGGGAAGGTTTGGGGGGGCTTAAGCCCTTTGAGCCCAATGGGCATTGCACAACTGGTGAGTGTCATTTGGTAGCAGGAATGCAACAAAATACAAGTTAACTGTGCAGATGGAAGGTGAAGGTGTTTGCTATATGCCATTGCCTTATAATGCTGGGTTGGTGCATGGGTAATCAGAGGTAGAGCTTCAGAAAGGGGCAGCTTGTACTCTAAACAAATCTCTCAAACTGAGATGAAACAAAATCCTTTTATGTGTGAGCCCAAATTAGAGTAGATGTAGTCTGAAATGCGTATTAATGGACAGACCTAAATTACACATCAGTGCATTGAAGTGTACCCAAGTTCACAAGATATTTCAAACACATTTAGGTAAAGTGATAATGGAGCTTTCAGATGTAAAACAATCAAGGGTGATTTTTAGTTTTTGTCTAGACAGCGCATGCACAGTCTCTTCAAGACCTTTTGTTTTTGCTTGGAGTGGACTTGGAGGCTTAGAGGCCTCCCATTACTTACCATTAGTTAGCTTAATTATCACTTTTATTTCCTTGCTTCTTATTGGTCAGCTGCTGTAGGCTTCCTTCCAGTGCCTAATTTGTAAAAAAAATAAGTGTCAGGGCTCTCGACAAGAGGCAACTGTTGCTTGCAGAGAATAAACGTAGGGAGGGTCACAATAGGGCTATATTTAATGACCAAAACCACTCATGCCCTAAGGGAAACTGTCAATACACAAAAAGTGGTCTGGTCAGAAACCTGTAAGTGTGCCGCAACTGGAACTAGTGCCCCAAAACCATTAGTAGCACTAAAAGTGATGACCCGGGTCTGTTAGGAAAAAATTCCCATCAGCCCACCCATATGGTGGAATGTCGTCATGTGGGAGATGTCACCAATCCAATTCTCAAACATTGCACCTAGTCATGGTGCCGAGATGGATTAACATGGTGTGAATACAGACCACTGGGCTTCACTGGTGATGCTAATGGGGTGCAGTGCAAGAAATTAAAGTGAAAAACGTGAAAGTAAAATTGATTCCAAGGACCAGAATTAATTTTAATCAGTATGGCACTCGGATCAAGATTAAAATATGCCAAAATAGTTTAAAATAATAACTATATGTAGGCAAAGTGAGTGAAGGTCGACATGTTTCAGCTGTATTGACTATTGGTCTTAGCTTTCTTCAGGACCATTTGGGAAACTGCGACTGCAAATCTAAAAAATTTTTTGGGTGAAACACGCTAGTGTATAATTGGATAAATCCTACCAGTTCCTCTGAGCCCAGATGAATACTGTAGGAAGTCCAAGATAATATGTATCTCCTAAGGAAGAAACATAAGCGTGGATCAAAAACCATGTAGTGCACAACAGATTCTAGGAAAACAAGCACAAGATGCTAAAGCACACAAACAGGGCGATGGAGACAATCTCTCCCCGCTGATTATACTGCTACGTTTCAATCAGTGTATAAAATCACAAATATAGTAATGAATATAGTGACTTACCCAGCATTATGTGGGAGTACGCCTCACCTCACCCGGAACCCACTCGGGAAAAAGGGGAGGCCCCGCTCTAGTTAAGGAAGGAAATGGACAAGGAAGTACCTTTGAAAAATAGCAAAGGGACTAACAACAATACTAGCTACCATCTCCAAAAGTATTCTTAACACAACCTAGCTTTAAACAGAAAAAAGGGACTCAACCAAGTACAAGGAAAATGACTGTAGAACTATGCAGGAATAAATTAACCACAAATGGAGGGCAGGGCCACTCCTTGGAGAACTATTACTAGCGATAAAATGGCTAAGAAGAGACATTGGCACTACAAGTAACCATTTTTTGAGCAAGAATGGCTGAAGACTTAAGGTACGCAGCACCACTCATAAAGGGACTCTTGCTAGTGCTAAGCTGACTCGCCCTGTTAGAGATTGCCAATGATGGTGTGGGGCCCTACCTGTCCGTCGGTACCTCGATGCCGGCGTCCGAGAGGGAACGGAGGTACCGACGCATAGGGCGCATGTCTATTTATACCCTGGTTGATTGGGTAACAGGCTACAGCTGTTTCTATTATCATTCGCGTCCACGTCGTGAGAGGGATGCCCGCGCCTGTAGTGCGCATGCGCTAGGCATCCCGTACGGCGCGTGAGCAGTGTTCTACAACGCGCATGCGCACGGCTATCAGGCCACAATACGCATGCGCGGTCACTGAGCCATGTGCATCAGTCCGCGCATGCGCCAAAGTGTACCGCGCGAGCGCCGGCATTGGAACACGGCCAAGCGCGATCCCATTACCGGTGTATTCATATGTAGATTGGGCCAAAGTAGAAGCAGCCATGTATATACTTCTCTTGACTACAAATAGTGACAATTAAATTGTGTATGCTGCAAATAAGCAGTTTACAAGTGTAGAATGGTGTATTCAGTGCAAAATGACTCAATGTGGTCTTAAGATGTAGTGTCTTAAATGACCTCAAAGATGATGACAGAATGAGTCAATATTGAAAACAGATGACAAAAACTACGGACTAGTGGGATTACAGCGATGTCCACGGTATGTCATCATTCAAACCTTTCATGTGACTTTCCAAAAGAAAAATCCATTTCTGCTCCTTCCTGAACAAAAATTTGGCCACATCACTGATATGAGACGGAATAAATGGCCGTTCTAAAATGACCCATTTCATTTCATCAGCAGTGTGTCCTTGCTCCAGAAAGTGGTTTGTCAGTTTGGTAGCCTGTTTACGACACCTGATGGTGCTTTTGTGCTCCCCTATTCTTATTTTAATCTTGCGGGTGAAATGGGTCATTTTAGAACGGCCATTTATTCCGTCTCATATCAGTGATGTGGCCAAATTTTTGTTCAGGAAGGAGCAGAAATGGATTTTTCTTTTGGAAAGTCACATGAAAGGTTTGAATGATGACATACCGTGGACATCGCTGTAATCCCACTAGTCCGTAGTTTTTGTCATCTGTTTTCAATATTGACTCATTCTGTCATCATCTTTGAGGTCATTTAAGACACTACATCTTAAGACCACATTGAGTCATTTTGCACTGAATACACCATTCTACACTTGTAAACTGCTTATTTGCAGCATACACAATTTAATTGTCACTATTTGTAGTCAAGAGAAGTATATACATGGCTGCTTCTACTTTGGCCCAATCTACATATGAATACACCGGTAATGGGATCGCGCTTGGCCGTGTTCCAATGCCGGCGCTCGCGCGGTACACTTTGGGGCATGCGCGGACTGATGCACATGGCTCAGTGACCGCGCATGCGTATTGTGGCCTGATAGCCGTGCGCATGCGCGTTGTAGAACACTGCTCACGCGCCGTACGGGATGCCTAGCGCATGCGCACTACAGGCGCGGGCATCCCTCTCACGACGTGGACGCGAATGATAATAGAAACAGCTGTAGCCTGTTACCCAATCAACCAGGGTATAAATAGACATGCGCCCTATGCGTCGGTACCTCCGTTCCCTCTCGGACGCCGGCATCGAGGTACCGACGGACAGGTAGGGCCCCACACCATCATTGGCAATCTCTAACAGGGCGAGTCAGCTTAGCACTAGCAAGAGTCCCTTTATGAGTGGTGCTGCGTACCTTAAGTCTTCAGCCATTCTTGCTCAAAAAATGGTTACTTGTAGTGCCAATGTCTCTTCTTAGCCATTTTATCGCTAGTAATAGTTCTCCAAGGAGTGGCCCTGCCCTCCATTTGTGGTTAATTTATTCCTGCATAGTTCTACAGTCATTTTCCTTGTACTTGGTTGAGTCCCTTTTTTCTGTTTAAAGCTAGGTTGTGTTAAGAATACTTTTGGAGATGGTAGCTAGTATTGTTGTTAGTCCCTTTGCTATTTTTCAAAGGTACTTCCTTGTCCATTTCCTTCCTTAACTAGAGCGGGGCCTCCCCTTTTTCCCGAGTGGGTTCCGGGTGAGGTGAGGCGTACTCCCACATAATGCTGGGTAAGTCACTATATTCATTACTATATTTGTGATTTTATACACTGATTGAAACGTAGCAGTATAATCAGCGGGGAGAGATTGTCTCCATCGCCCTGTTTGTGTGCTTTAGCATCTTGTGCTTGTTTTCCTAGAATCTGTTGTGCACTACATGGTTTTTGATCCACGCTTATGTTTCTTCCTTAGGAGATACATATTATCTTGGACTTCCTACAGTATTCATCTGGGCTCAGAGGAACTGGTAGGATTTATCCAATTATACACTAGCGTGTTTCACAGTGGCGGCTGGTGAGATTTGAAAGTGGTGGGGCAGAAAGTGATAATCATACTGCGCTGTAGCGAGCGAGCGTAGCGAGCGAGCCCGAACCCCCTAAGGAGGGTTCGGGGGGAATTCCCCCCGAGAAAATTTGGAAAAAATAGTGGCAAAATAGTGCATTTTCAAGCAAATTTGAGAAAGCAGGAAGGTTAATAAAGCAATTGTGAAAGTGCAGGTATTACATTATTAAAGAGCTGTCATATAACATAGGTAGCTGCTTATTCAGTATATCTACAGAGCTTTATAACAGACTTCAAGATACAATGCTGAGAACCTCAGAGATTGTTTTTATTTAAACTGCAAACAACAAAACAAACAACTTTTTTGATTTAAACTGCAAACAACAAAAGAACCAACTAAACATGTCACAAACTATCACCATTCAACATATTTACTTTTTGTATCTAAATTCAGCACGTCTGTACAATTTTTACCTTGCAGTTTTCAATAGCTCACTGTTGTATGTTAGGATTTTTACTTACGGGCAAGTGACAAAATGATTTCTATGACAAATGCAGTGACCCACTGACCTATTTACTGCATTTTGTGCTCTGCATCAGGTACATGTTCTTTGCAGCAGGCACATTAACCTTCTGTGCTACCTTTCCATGAGTCAAAACTTCCATTAAACAAAACTCTGATCTCTCTCTCGGAAAAACATGAACAATATCCTTGGTGCAACAGCAAGTGTTGCATGGCTAAACATTTATAAGGCCCCAAAGGCGCGACCTGTATGAGTCTTTGCCAGCACCCTTCATTTATTGATCTGTTCAACTGTTATTCATATTTTGTTTCCACACACAATAGCATGGGGCAATGGGTCTGCCCACTCAATCCATTGGCTGGGTGGCACAGTTTTGCACGTGTTTGGCCTGAGCCCTAAACACGTGCTCATCCGCCTGAAAAGAAGTGCATTTCAATGCCGACCCTTCTGGGATAGTCTTTTATGTCATATACTCTATAGTTTTCCATTTTTTTTTTCAAAAATAAATATATTGATCAAAATTGCATGGTTTGAAAGGCCGAACCAATTGGCTTTGCCATGGCATAGCTTGTTCATTATTTTCACCTACAGCAGCCATCAGTGAAAACATTCCTGAGCGGAGTACATATACTAGTATAAAATAGTATCTCAAGGTATATTTCGTAAACATAAATCAGAAGTGTTGCAACTTTTGATATAAAACATCCCAGCTAAGTTTTTAGCATTAGCTTAGTATTTTTCACAATAAGTTTTCTAAAACTACTGTATCCATAGTGCCATTAGGCCCGGCCTGTCCACCATTAAAAACATAATAGACCAAAACATAGCATTACAAATAAATAACACCTGCAGCATAACACACTTAAAAATTACATAACATCAGAGCTGTTGCGCAGCACTAGAGACAGAGAACTTAGGGGATCAAAAGTGTTGCTGGCACAGCCTAAGATTGCTCCCATGCACGATGCACCGCCACCACCACCAATTACAGCACGACGTCACACCTGCACAGTGCTCACACCCTGGCCTGCATATGAGCCAGCCTTTATTATTTCCTCCTAGAAATCGCTGGGCTCACAAAGATGTATGCAGGCTGTACAAATTAAGCACCGGTAAAAAATGCACCTATTACTATACCGAGTATAAATATTAATTTCGTGGCATCACGTGTTGCATATAAAGGTAGTGCTGCCACTTACAAATGAGGGCATCTGTCTGCTTCGGAGGAAGCGCCTTGAGCGGAAACTTTGGCACTATGAGAGCCCGAAAGGCATTATTGAAGAGCCCTATCATGACTGACATATGATGAGGGTCATAGACAGTAGTTCGGGGTAGTAGTAGTACAAGCAAGCGCTATCTCAGTTACATACTGTACACATCTGTGCCCTCTGACTGTCCCGTAACCCTAGTGGTTTCAAGGGCTGCATTTTAACACTTGAGGTACACATACATGGTGGCCACAGAATCGGCTGTGGCAGTATCCTATAACTGCTCTCGGAAATACCAGTCCACCGGACTCATAATGACAGCTAAAGTGTATACTGTTGAAGTACTTGGTTGCCGAGTTCACAAGCACAATAAAAAAAAGCGCAAATAAAGAAAATTGAAGAGAAAGTAATATTGCATACGTATAAAAAGGACATCGTTTTTGTCAGTCTCCAAATTTTTCCCTGCCTGATTTTGTTAATGTTAAAAGAGTGTACACTATGCTTCTACTAAACAGTGGCATAGCACATGTGATAGCATTCAGATAGATGACAGACAGAAGGTGAAATGCAATTACAAATGCTACAGAGGGTTTTGCGCCTAGGAGTCCCAGAGGGGTAGGGCGGTTTGGGCATAGTTTGATCTATGAATTGGTGAGGTGATTGTTTATAGGTGGTAAGGGGAGCAGTATTTGACAGTCTTTTGTTGTGATTACGCTATTTTACCTAAATGACAAGGTCCTCACAACACGTTTCTGATTTACGCTTGTTGAGCGACAACTAACAGGATTATTCGTATCTGAGTTTGTATAGCTTTCCAACTTTTCATGCTATTTATCCCTGTTTGAAGCACTAGAAAAAATATTAATTATGTGGCTCCTATCCAAAAGGAATCACTTCAGTCATAACCGCCCATTTCTCATGTAATGTGTGACACCTTCAGCCAGTACTGGCTTTTACTTCAATACCACTACTCGTGCTGGGATTTTTTTTAACCTACACTTACAATGTTACGAAAAAAATGAAAGTTCCATAAAGTAACAGGCAGTTGGTTGAAAAGTCATGACTTACTGATAAGACGTTACATGGAAATACTTGGCAGCACTGTTTATGGTGCTAGGAACCAGCAAATTGGTGATTGCAAACGCTGGATTCAACTAAAGCTATTCATGTTTCTACGAATTTTGCGTCCCCTCCAAAAACATACACTGTATGCAGGGCCGGGTCCTGCCGGAGCTAAGCAGGTGCGGAGAAGGGTCCTTATTAGGCTCTCCAATGTTTGCCTTCACCCTCAGGGTGAAAATAAAAATCTTCACTCTGCAGCAGTACCATCCTTCACAGGCTTTGATATAACTTATAAGAGACTCGTTTTACTTTTTTCACAGTCTCATGTCAGAATTGAAGCTTTTTCAATATTATATACAACGAAGCCGTAGTAGTTGCTTATTTATTTTATGCAACTAACAGCCATTGACAAAGCCAATAGTCATGGCTTGTTGTAGGAGTAATGTTACTTGTTTTTTATATCTGGATGCAGTGACAAAAGCAACAAAATACAAGTCAGGCAGCGCAGCACACTATGCTAAACACCGATTTTTAGCTTACGTGTTTTAAAGCAGTTGTAAGGCACGGCCACTCGCCAGGCCCCTTTGAGAGAGACCGCCCCCAACAGTTTTTTCATCCCACTTAAAGCCCTGACTGTATGGTACCTGCATTTCTATCGCGTTTTCTCACCACCTGACTGTGTGTGGGTCTGAAACACCAAAATACACTCTGGGCCTCTGGTGCTGCTCAGTGAAAGTTCTACCCCGTCCCCGTCGTTACTTGGTCCATCCGTACCACAGGCAGGCAGGACTCAGTCAGACTCCAAACTGCCCGCACCATTCCCGGGGACGATCGCCGCTTTACTGGGAATTCTTGAACCATTTTCCTCATGAACCATATTCAGTGATGGCCAGTGTGCACTGCAAACAAAATAATCCTTGTTGAAATTTGGATTCTGCAGCTCTTAAACCGTGAGTCCGTGACTAATATTGTGCACAATTAAAGCGCTAGGAAACATTGAAGGCTCACTTGCTGTTAAAAGACCTGCAGTCACACTGCTAAATAGTGCTTGAACAACAGTCCATAAGAGTAGCACTGCCACTTACTAGCTCTGAGTAGCTGCATGACGCCCCTCTGAGAGCAGCGCGAAGATGGCGCTGCGTTATCACCACTAGTAGCAGACAGCCCTACACGCCTCAGTGGGCATGCTTTCCTCGTGAAAGTTGAAGTGTTTATTCAGTAAGCAAGGTGCATGCCACGTTTTTGGGTGCCAATTTTTTCTAAAGAATTGTATTTTCGAAAAAAAATCTCGTGCATATTTAAAAGCAGATATTATATATATTTTTTATTTGCACTAGAGCTGATTTTGGATAAGAGTGCTTCTGCAGATGTGTCACGGAGAGGAACGAGGCTTTGAATTGCGCATGCACATAAAAAGGAAGAAAGGGTGTTTTCGTTTGAGGAAGAACAGTTTCATGTAACATTAAAAAAAACTTCTTTTAGATCTAAATAGAAATGGGATGGTGTCACTGAGACTATTTGCATTAATAGTAGTGAGCTGCTGCTGTGCTACAATATTGAAAACACACATCACTGTCCCGGAATAGTATATGTAAACACACTTCGAATTTGGGCAAGTGCCAGTGCACTGTCAGGGACATAGTCAAAGAGGGCATGAAAGAGCTGAAACTGGATCAATAATTCAAAGCTGCCCCGAACAGAGCCCCGCAAAATACATTTGGCCGAGGGCCCCCAAAATCCTTAAGATACCTCTGCGCTCAGAAAGAAGTAGGATACTCCCGAAGAGCTACGCCTAGGACAAGGTGTCACCCTAACGTCATCTGGGGTCAAAGGGTACAGGATGAAACGTGTGCTTCCCCTGGCATTCGAAGAATCGTCATCGATGCGGTGTCTCATGAGGTGGAACCGGTTCCGGTGCACGTCATACACATAGCTGCCAAGGTTTCAGATTGCTACGTGTGACATTTTCAAAATGTCAGTGTAATTATGAGTGACATTTCAACGACTAGGAGTGACACTTTCTCACAAGCAAAATCGAGCAATGAAGATGAGGGAAACCTATAAATATCAGAAATTACACCAATTTGAGCAACAAGAAACTTCAAGAACATATTAAAAGTGCTGCAAAGCACTAGAAATGGTCTCTGTCCACATGGGACCTGGCCCAACAGGAAGGATGTGTGAGGCACCAACATGAACAAGTTACCCACGAAGCAATCTCAGTTATCTAAGTGTCACACTGTCTCAGCTGACACGTGCACAGACAGACTAGACTGCCTAGCACCATGCTGCATTATCTTCACAGGCTAAGGCCGGTGCAATAATCTCCCATACAACATAGAGGATAGCTTATTGCTGTCAGAAACCTGTTTTAAATTACCCCCTGCAGTTCCGAGAAATAAACCGCAAACTTAAAGGAAGGCACATATACACACACTATTACAGCTATTATCATTCCTTTAGCACTAAAAGGTGGAGGTAAAGGGATCTGAAGGAAAAAGAGAAGGAAGAAGAGAAAAAAAATGAAGGAGGGAGAGGAGAGAGACAATGGGAGCAGGGAGAGGGGTGAGAGGGGAGGAGGTAGACAAAAGGAGGAGAGAGGGAAAGAGAATAAAAAGAATGGGTATGGTTGAGATTGGAGGAGAGAGAGATGGCCAAAAGCAGAAATGGAAGGGAAAATGAAAATGTGAGCATTTGAAATATTGCAGCAAGTAAATATAGCCAGACATGCGCTGGACACCTCAGTTGAATTAGAGATGCAGCAGGTGGGTGTGAACAGGCAGCAGCTCTGTCTTTAAAAGACCATTTGCTTCTTAGTTAGGCTTTGTTGTATTTCAGCCCTTCTTAGAGCCCCTGCTTCTTCACCCTGCCTATTTCTGGAAGAATCAGCCCTCGGCCGGCCTCCTGCAATTTGGATCTAGTTGCGCCTCTGGGTGTGAACAGTTGTGGAGCAGAGTAAAATTAACATTATTTCAACATCATTGCCATTAACATCAGTGCATTTCATTTATCACTCCTACGTTTCTAATCGAAGCTACAGCTGATGGCAGAGTTCCAATCAGAGGCGTGCTGTGTGCCAAAGAAGCGCCTTAGATTTGTTTGAATCATATTACATCTTGGTCCCAAGGAAATAAAACAGAAGTACTTGTGTGTTAGTGGTAAACATCAAAAGTGAGAGCATACCACGGCCAGGGGCTTGCAGCCAAGGTCATGCAGGAACAATCAACGGGCCCACCCCTGCGACAACCTCACTGCCGAATGAAGACAACAATGCATTCATTTGTATTAATTGTAAATATGCCATACATGTTCTTTCATTTAACTACGAGGAATGAGCTACCTGCGTGAGCTTCTGTAACAAACGCGCCCGGAACCTGCAACTGTGAGACTGCCTTTCCGATGCTTATTAATATTATGCAATTAATATAATATGACTAATAGCGCATTTGTCCCATGCCGCTGGGATTGCCTCGAAAGCTGTGCACTTCTCTGCTCAGAAAGATTTAGGTGACATTTACCAGCTTTACCCATCACTAATGGCTAATGCCCAGCAAGGTTCAGAAGGTCTGTGTTTTTCAGAAGAGGATTTTTCTTCTCCCAGCTGCCTGTGTACTGTGCACTCTTCCACCTTAGTATCCCGTCCCCACCCTCCCCTGCCGATTTTTTTTAAGAAGATAGTTCCGCGGGTTCAGCTCCTGCTTCCAAGACCCTTTTGAGAGATCTCACGGTCAAATCTATCAACTCAGATTTCAATCCTTCCCAGTAGGATAAAAGCAAAGCAGCACTTCCACTGAGCTCCGTCATTGTGCAATCTATTATTCGAGTGCCTTGAAACGATTTTTTTTGTTCTATGCCATAGCAACATCAAATTCCTGACAGCTGTTTAGAAAACTTTAATAAATGAGGGACTAGAAACGGGAGACTAGTTTTGCTGAGTTGGCGCCTCATTACCTGCACTGCACAGAACATGGCATGCATACCATTCACTGCAAGAGCTGTTGCTGCTCAGAGAAGAAGATAGAAAGAGTCCGAGCCCACCGTTGTATCTATGCCCCTCTATTTCTTTCATACTTTCATTATCTTTTTAGAACATTGTTTAATGTAAGCTGCGCATATTTACACTTTTGCACCTTCGCAACGCTGTGGACAGTTGCATTGTAATAATTGCAATTATATAGCGCTTACCCCTGAACAGATCAGTTTGATTATCATATTCATAACATAACTTACGTGGGTGCCGCCCGGACGCTGTCCCGTCCTGCTAATCGATCGACGATGGATGCAGTACTGGATGGATGTAAGCTGCTTAAGCAGGCCCGCCCGTCCAGGCAGCAGCCACTGCCAGCCAGCAGGCGGTCCGACTCCGAGTCCACACACACACTGGTGGTCACGACGACGACTCACTCAGTCCCACTCCCACAACAGTCCTCGACCTCGGCTCTCCTCACTATGGCATTGGCATCACATGATCGTATCTATCAACTTACTGTGTCCACTGACTTTCACTTTCACGGTATGTGTGTTGTTGTGCAGTACTGGGCAGGGCATGATTCCAGCATGCGCAGTGACGAGGGACAATGGCCAATCACTGAAGACAATGGCTCAGAGCAGCCAACACCCACGCGCGCGGCACCATCCTGGCGCAGCAGCCAATCCTGGTGCAGAGTTAGCAGTGCCACTGCGCCAGGATTGGCTAAAGAGCAGACTGAAATCTGCCCACTTTGAGACCCGGGGCCCCGGGTCCAAGCCTATATCGATAGTGGTAGAGGGGGGGGGATCTAAAGTGTGCGCATGCGTGGGCCTGTCGAATTCTGGACAACTCCGGCCTTTTGCATGCGCACTCGCAGTCACCCTCGGCCTGTGCGCTGCCTCAGCCTGGGCTGTCACTCTCTGCTGCAGCCCCTCCCACCACGGGCCGGCCCACTTCTTTTTGGATGCCGGATCCTGTCGGGCTTCTCCCGGGGCCTTGGTGCGCTCGGTGCTCCGATTTTGTTTTTGGGGGAACTTGATAAAAAAAACATATTTTATTATGCAGTGCAGTGTCGGCGGTGGTCCAGGCTAGTGGGGCAACGCCCCAACGCCCCCAATGGACGCACCGCCACTGGTGTTTCACCCAAAAAATTTTTTAGATTTGCAGTCGCAGTTTCCCAAATGGTCCTGAAGAAAGCTAAGACCAATAGTCAATACAGCTGAAACATGTCGACCTTCACTCACTTTGCCTACATATAGTTATTATTTTAAACTATTTTGGCATATTTTAATCTTGATCCGAGTGCCATACTGATTAAAATTAATTCTGGTCCTTGGAATCAATTTTACTTTCACGTTTTTCACTTTAATTTCTTGCACTGCACCCCATTAGCATCACCAGTGAAGCCCAGTGGTCTGTATTCACACCATGTTAATCCATCTCCGCACCATGACTAGGTGCAATGTTTGAGAATTGGATTGGTGACATCTCCCACATGACGACATTCCACCATATGGGTGGGCTGATGGGAATTTTTTCCTAACAGACCCGGGTCATCACTTTTAGTGCTACTAATGGTTTTGGGGCACTAGTTCCAGTTGCGGCACACTTACAGGTTTCTGACCAGGCAACTGTTGCTTGCGCCTTGCATTTCCTTGCCATGATGCCAATGATAGTGACAACACAACTACATATTTTCACATTCCTGCAAGTGTGACAAATCAGACTATTCCACGCTCCCAAAGCTATAAGAATGGCTTGTGCTGAAAGCAGTAGTCATTTTAAATGTATATTGAATGAATAATTAACTGTTGATGTGGTCATCTCTAAATTAGCCAGACAGTGACACCTTGTGGCAGACTGTCACAAGCACCTGTGTTGAAAATGATGTACTGGTGCCGAGCACCAGAAACCAACGCCTCAAATTAAGCACTGCTTCCTTTCTCTTCATGGAACAAGGATCCATTACTTGTGTTCTACCACTGCTCATTTTTTTAGGTTCTACTTTTTTATTTGTGTTTTAGCAGTCCACAAGAGTGTGTCTTTTTGAGCTGTCTTCCCCGTGAACTTGACCCTGCCATGTTACGCCTGCTTACCAACCCTCGATTCTCATCAGCTTGCCCCATTGGTTTCCTCCTTTTCTCTGTTTGTCATCAACTTGCCCCCAGCATCTCCTTCTCATCCTCCGTTGTCCTCAGCTTGCCTCAGGCTCTTCCTCTCACACACTGTTGTCCTCAACTTGCCCCTCAGATCTTCCCTTCCACCCTCTGTTGATGTGAGCTTTCCCTAGCAATATGTGGTCCGTGTGCCTGCACCCACCCTGCTCCAAGCCTCCACCTCCCTGTGTGTTGCCTCCCACCCTGCAATACACAAACAAAAAGTGCTATGATACTGGCAGCACTAGCTGCCTCATAGCTCTTTTTCCCCACATCCTCCATTGTTCGTAATGCCCCCACACACCCTTCCTCTGTGTTGCATCCTGCCTCGCCAACCATTAAAAAAAGTTCTATGATGCAAGCAGTACTTGCAGAGTCATAGCAGTTTTTTCTCACACCCTCCATTTGCCATGTTGCCCATCTCACATTCCCTACCTATGTGTTGCCACCTGTCCCGCCAGCAATGTAAAAAAAGCGCTATTACGTGACCAGGGCATGCAGCAACATAGTCTTGTTTTACTTTCAGCCATGCTGCACGCACAGCAGCTAAGCGGTTATACAACATGGATAAAAAACATTGACAAAGCCAATAGTTCTTTCTAGGTAAGCAATGCCTGTTACCAAATGCTGTGGAAGTGTAGTGCATTAATCCGGTTTTATGAGGCATTGACAACCACGCTCTCTGAGTTCAAAAAGAGACAAGAAATGCCCCCTGCGGGGGAACATCCTTTACGACGCGGATGTTACCCCGCAGTACCTTTACAACGCGTATTTTAGAACGCAAGTCGTAACTACGACTTCCGCTGGAGGGCGCTAAAGGACAAGGAATAGTAGATTTACTATTCCAACACCTTCCCTACTGTACATAGGCAGGTGTTGGAATAGTAAATTACACTATTACTAAGTCCGCACCCCTACAGCGCAAGTCGTGGTAACGACTTGCGTTGTAACGGTACGCGTGGTAATACCACACATCGTAACAACGTACATCCCCCCTGCGATAGCACTTCTAGGGCTGATACCCAGATCTAAAAGGTGGGAAGACTCCAATAAATTCATAGAACTAGTCTACTTATTAGTAAAGATAATGGCTGTGTCATGGGAAGCCTCGGAGGCTTCCTCATTAAAACATGGCTCACGGACCCGAAGAGATAGGCCACTGCAGAGAATGATACTGTGATACTTATTGGAAAGCAAAAAGTGGACAAGAAGCTCCAAAAAGCACGGACGACTATTTTATTACCCATTTGAAGCACTGATTATACCACTTCTTATGAATGCCTATTGCCTAGAGCAGGGGTCTTCAAACTGGAGGAGGGGCCCCCCTAACGGGCCTCAAGTGATCCCAGGTGGGGGTGGGGAGGGCTCCAAGCTTCGGCCAAAAGAAGCATTATACTGATAACATTGCTTTGTTTTCAGCAGAAAAAAACGAGGGGAAGTAAGGCACTATGTAATCGGCCTTCACTAACATATTTTGATATTATACCCTGGCTGGGAAAAGGTGTCAAAGGGAATTATTTTTGGCAGTCATGCATTTGATTGCATTTTAAAAAGGTAACAGAACATAACTGCAACGTGTAAATAAGTCTACAGTGGCGGCTCCCCCATAGGGGCGTCGCCCCACTGCTTTCTCATAGTGCGAGAAGCAGAAACATAAAATTGTAAAACTACCATTTTATGTTTCTGCTTTCCCGCACTGCGAGAAAGCAGAAGTGCCTAGTTGTGAGCGGGCGAGTGGGCGGTCCTGCTAGAGGGCAGGGGGGAGTAGCTAGCCCAATGCTTTGGGCCCTGACTGCTTTTGTCGGCCTGGGGCTGGCCAAAGCAGTCATGCGCACTCCCGCTTTTCTCTATGTAGGCTGCATGCGCAGCCTATATAGAGAAAAGAGCCTTCGATTAGGTGCCCGGCTGTGACTGTTCTCAAGCTACCTGTTGCTATGTGCCTTATCTCTGTAGTGAAATGCAGCGAAACACATGGTTATCTGCGTTGTCAGTAAAATTGTAGGCTTTTGAAATGAAAAGACAAACGGGAGCAAGGACAGATTTTGGTATTGTGCTTTCGATCAAACTGATTCACCAGTCAATTGGAGTACTCTGCCTTGTATTGCAAGCGGGACAACACCATCGACTGAGAAACCTTTCCAAAGTACACCACGGGTGACCAGGAAGGAGATATACGCCTGTGGTGTAGCTTTCAACGAGTAATTAGAATAGATATCTCTGTTATATCCTTGCAAAGTATCCGAGCTCCACCTATATCATGCAACAGTGAACACTGCTGTTTAACTACAGCCAAACTACAGCAATTGAAATGTAGTTCTATTTCATGCCCAATTTAAACAATTTTCTGCATGCAGTAAATCAATTTGCATTTATAACAATTACAAGGGCAATTAGAATTTTTCTGAAAGCCAGTGTTTGAGCTGTAATCGTATGCTATCTCAGATATATATTGATGCATCGCGATCATTTACAGCGGTTGGCACGTATTCAATTTTAACCCCTTCGATGCTCATGACGGAACGGTTCCGTCATGAGCATCGGTCGAGCTGTGCTTATGACGGAACCATTCCGTCATGACCACGCCTGTTTTCATTAGGGCTCAGCATCGGGGAAAAATCGGCGCGCACGGAAGCGGTTAAATTAACCCATTTGCTGCTCTGAGCGTTCCGCGCCAGTGCGGATCATTCTATTAAGCGGGCGGGGCCGCGTCGGCCAACGAACGTGCGCAGCCCTACCAAGGTAGTGCTCGCGACGGCCGTTGGTCGACAGCAGCAGCAAACGGGCTAAGCATGCATGCGCACAAGGATGTCGGCTGCTGAGAAACAAATGAAATGCATACTTAAGGACGAGGGAGTCAACGATTCTTTTCACAGGTTTGTCTGAAGGAACATATTTGCGTTAGTTCAGACCCAGTTGTCAATGATAGAGTGTATTTTTGTAAAGCTCGCACATGGCTCACGCTGATTGATGAAAAACACATTTGTTCAAATCCAATTCAATGGTACTCACTTTATTGAACTCAACAGGATGAAAGGTCAGGATTTGAACTGTGAAACCGCCTAATTACATGCCTTGCAAAAAGGGCGGCTCTTTAATGCCTCATTCATAAGGGCTTAGTGTAGCCATCGAATGCCGTGTGTTGAGGTTTGCATGTGATATGTTTTGTAGGTAAAGCGCTGTGATGCTGCCGTTTCTCGTAAATGGCTCAATAAATATACAGCTAAACAAATCAAGAGGAATGATTGAGTGTAGGTCATTCATTAAACATGTGGAATAGTTTTTCCAAATGTGTTCACTTTGCACCCACGAACTTTGTATTCATCATTAATTAATCAAATTAATTATTTACGCACTGATTTCTATTCATGTTATGGAAATCTCGCTCTGGTTGGCTCAGAGGTGATTTTTATTGTTATAGAACTAACTTCTCCACATTGATAGATTAGTTCAAGAGGTCATAGTGCTATATTTCACGAGATCTGGCTTTGCACAAGTCCATGCCTTATGTCTACTGTACACGCACTGGCCCTCCTGACTCGGCAAACTAGGGTTATAGCACACCTATTGTGATTGCATACTCCAAAATACGCGTTTTGTACACAAATATGTCATTAGGTCGCAATATGAAGATGATCGCATTCAGCAAGAGGGGGGCAGTGTGAGGCTCTTTCACCAAGAAATAACGTAACGTTCAGCAACACACTGAGCTGTATTAGACTTCTGTGGGGCCGTCAGAAACATGTTTGGTGGAGTCACACATTTTATCCTCCATCCTTAACTTGTACTTTCTCCAACCATACTCTCTCTCCCAGTCCAACATAGGACATACCAGTATTCATTGTCAGCAAATGGAAGGGATCCCTTAGGCTCCAGCCCAAATAGTTTCGGAATTCCAAGCAACTTGTTTGTTTTACCGTTTTACTCCCTTTTCCTAGCAAAAAGACAGTTTAGACCATTTATTGCAATGTGGTTCCCTCCTGTGTCCTACAATGAATTGAATGCGCAGCATTTCTGGCAGGTCTTTGTCACTGAGCACTTGAAATGTTGTTCTTATGGGGGCAGTAAAATCACGAAAAACAGGATGCCTGGTCTGACGGCATCATTGTGCAGGTCAGGCACAGCACTTTGTTCTCAAATTTGCTTGAAAATGCACCATTTGCCCACTCTATTTTCAACATTTTCTCAGGGGAGCACCACTGCGCTGCGCTCGCTCACCACAGTGCACTATGAAATTTAGTTCACGCCCACCACTTTTAAATGTCACCAGCCACCACTGTAAGTCTAGCCATTTAAAGATTGGCAGTTTAACAGAACAATTGTGAACAATTAGTGTGTGTGTTGGGGGGGGGGGGATGCTGCTTTTTTCACTGGGGGAATAGGCATTAAAATGTTTGAAGACCACTGACCCAGCCAGAGAGAGACACTTCATAGGGCGCTATTTACGTGCATTCAAAAAGCACAGGCGTCAATGCCCTTGACACGTTTCCCTGCATTTTTTAACAAGTGTTACACTAAACACAGTAACTAGCTCTAAATAGGGAACCGCATGAGGAACGGTTGCCTCCGTAGAGAATTTGTAATACAGTAACAGAACAGATCCCGGCAGCGTGAATCAGCTGAAAGAGGGAGGGGTGTTGCTGTCTGAAAGAAGGGCGTGCGCGTCCTGGGACTTCTCTGCAAAGCCATTTACATGCGTATCTCCTATCGCCGTCCTGGCCTCTCACAATCACTTGAAATATGAGTCTTTGGGCCGCTGACCCCTTTTTCGCAGGCTGCACAATAAGGTCAGGCTGCTCAGAGCCGTAGCTAGGGGCATGTGGGAAGGAAATCCTTTGTAATCCTGCCGGCCTGTGACAGGAGGGGCTGCGTCGTGCGCATTAATTCGGGCACGCCGTGTAACGTTGCTGACAGCTGGGACAGCCACCAAGCAACCTTGCGCCTAAACATAAAGTCCCCTTTGTCTCGTGGTACAAACCAGCAACTGTGGGAAAATGGCAACGGGCATTTCTGCTTCCATCTTGCATTCTCCGGTTCTGCAAAGTTCGTCCCGTTTTGAGGCATGCATGTGGGGTTGCCGCCTTATTATGTATGAACAAGGAAAGCTTGAGAAACTTAGAACTGTGCATTATTTTGGGTAGATTCCTTTTCCTCTTAATTTCTTTTCTTTGCAGTAGCTAGGCAATAGGCGTATAATAGGCAAGAATATCTTCATACAATTGCTCTACTCTAACATGTAATCAATTAAATATATGGCCGATTAAAATGATATATGGAGATGTGGCTTTAGGGCTAGAGCTGCCGATTTTGGAACAAGGTAACCAGTCCTGCCAAATCAATTGTCTAAAGCAAAAAGACAAAAAATGCGACCTTGTGTAATGTAATCAGGTGCTCCTGTAAATCAATGTAATGCCCTTAGGCTGGATACATGTAGAACAGCAAATATATATGATGTGTTTATAATGCATCCAGTGCCAACTGCAGTGGTTGGTTGATGGCTCTATAAAGAGGCTCTAATACCTCAGAGGATCACTAACCAGGGTTGGTAATGCTATAATTGTACATTCTGAAAGAAATAAACTATTTAAATAATAGAACAGAGAAATAAATGTTAAAGAATAGATAAAAGTGCTCCAAGGAACAAACAGGGACAGTGCACCATATTATAATGAATGTGCAGCTGCAAACTTTTGCTGCCCTATGAGCAGGGCATTCCAGTGAAATAGGGAGCAGCTACACTTTTAGGATGGGAGTAAGCCATGGGACCCCCTTTCTCCTCTCCAGAGGACTGCTTTAAAAGGCTCACTGAAAGTGCATCACCTTTTTGTGGCGCACTTTAAGTGCGCCTCCTAATGGCATGTTTGCCTCTGCCCCTGCCTCATTGATACAGTGCAGGCGCAGAGGCAAAGTGATACCCTCATTTAGATGTGGCATGCCTCCATGCAAGAGAGGGAACACACTCTCATGGTAGTGCTGGCCCTACATATGCGTAGCACTAACAGTATACAGAAGGGGCCGAACAGGCACCTGCAGCCCCTTCTCTAATATGACTGTGTCCCGCGGACGCCCAAAGTGGACTCACATGCCAGTTGCGCCCCGGAGTACAATGTATAATATGGCCCCAGGGGGCGTATTACTGACAGGGCCCACTTTCCCTGTTTGCGTCACGGTGCACCTTTCAAAAGGTGCGTTGGGTATAAATATGGAAAGTGCGCCCTATTATGGCGAATGTGTAGCCATTAGGACAGGTGGGAACTCGAGTTCCCGGAGGCAGCGTGTTCAAGTTGTTTACAAGCACCTCCATGTTTCATTGTGCAGGCAACAACCCACCTTCACTTTCAAGAGGAGAGAGAGTTCCTCTTGCAGGCTAGTGAAGTGAGTGACTGCACCCACCTGCATTTGGGTGCTTTGAGGAGGGTCTTTCCCACATAATGAAAGCTGCCCTCTGGAGGGGCACTGACAGTCCACCACCTCTTGGTGGTGCACTGTCAGTGCGCTTCCTGATGACTTCTTTGCCTATACACCTGCGTCCATAATACAGCACGCAGCCGCGGCCAGTGGAGGGAGTTCCGTGGGGAAGACAGGCGGTGCAGGGGAGGGGCTGGGTGGGGGGTGGTAAACACCGGAATATGGATGATTGCAGGTAAGTAAACAATTAAATTAATAAAATTAATAAAACGAATTTCGTAGCGTGCCCTGCATCGCACTGTTCAGCAGTGGTAAGGTGTACAGAGTCCTAAAAGTCCAAAAATGAATTCAACAAAAATTAGGAGGAGGAAGGAAAAAGTTCGGGGATGACCCTTCAGAAATGGCCAGGTCCAGGTGCAACAACATGCACAAATTTACAAGCTGTGAACACATTCACAAATAAATGTATTAATTGGCTTTCGTGAAGATAGTGCAAAAATTCACATTTTCATAGTTTTGAGAACATTTATCAAAGTTAGGGGCCTATTTACAAGGGCTTATCACCACAGGAATGTCACTTTTTGTGACTTTTCTGTGGCGATAAACCCTTCGCCATATTTACAAGGCGGCGTTAAGCCACTTAACATGGTTAACGTTGCCTTGTAAAGAAGGCCCCTTTTCACGCTATGTGAATGGGGCGGGCGATGGCTGTTGCGGTGGGCAGCACCCATTGACTGTGACATGGCCCCCTAATTTACAAGGGTGGCATATTTATGGGGCAGCGCAAAAATGAAGACCAAATATTATCTTGTCTTAACATGGCGAAACAAGGAGAAATTCCTAATTTCTCTTAGTTTTTGCTGTTTCTACGTCTGCTGCATTGTGCAGCACACATAGAAACAGCAAATCACCATGAATGATTGTTTATGTGCAGGAAGGTGTCCCTTCCTGCAAATAAACAATCATTAAAAAAATTACGATTTGAAAATTCTATGTGTGTGCACATAGGAGTTACAAACCACCAGTTACAAAAGCCCACTTTAGATGCCCCTAATACTCTTAATTACCGAAAATGAACTGTTGGATCACTCCCAGTTCGGTTTCCGCAAGGAACACAACACAGAAACAGCGCCCATTAAGGCTACGGAGGAAATCAGAGCGGTAATGGATGGAGGAGGCACAGCTGCATTGGTGCTCCTCGATCTATCGGCCACGTTTGACACGGTGGACCATACTCTCTTGCAAAATCGGCTAAAAAACCTGGGAGTTGATGGAACGCCTTGGCCCTTCTGTCATCCTTCCTGAAATAGAGGAGATCTTGTCTTTTGATGGCTTCAACTCTGATCCTTACTTTTTACCTTGTGGAGTGCCGCAGGGCAGTTCGTTGAGTCCTTCTTTGTTCAACATCTATGTCTCCGAACTGGCCCCTCTGATTGGAAAATTTGGCTTTGGGTTGACGTCATACGCTGACGACACCCAGATTGTGGTAGCTGCTTATAAACATCAGAGCTCTCCTACTCTGCAGTTCCAGAACTGCATGATTGCGATTAACAACTGGATGAGCAGGCATTGCCTCAAACTTAATTCCGATAAAACAGAAGTTTTAATATTTGGCAATTTGCAGCCTACCTGGAGCAATCTGGTGGCCAGCTGAGATGGGTGCGCCTCCCAAACCTACGGTCAAAGCTAAAAACTTAGGGGTGTTGGTCGACAATAGACTTACATTTTGTCAACAAACCAATGCCATTGTGTCAGCTTCTTACTTTCTTATAAAAAAATAAGAAAGATACTCCTGTATATTCTGGTGGAATCCCGAAAAACAGTAGTCACAGCACTTGTGCAATCCAAATTGGACTACTGTAATGGGCTTTATCTAAATGCCCAGAAGCAATGCCTTAAGAAGCTTCAGGTAGTCCAAAATTCTGCAGCGCGTTTACTGCGGAATCTTCCGCGGCATAAATCGATCTCGAATGAGTTCCGCAGGCTGCACTGGCTTCCAGTAGCTCAGCGTATCAAATTTAAAGCACTGTGTCTGGCCTACAAAGCTTTGGTGCACACAGGTCCTGCTTTTCTCCAGAATCTCTTTGTGTGGTATCAGCCAACTATACAGCTCCGCTCGATCGGGGCAAGACTGTTGTCGGTGCCCAGAATTCGGACCTCCCATTGGGGTGGCCGTGGTTTAAACTACGGCACATTGAGATTGTGAAACTCTCTTCCACTAGAGATCAGGAGTGCCAGCTCACTTGTCGGTTTCAGGAGAAACTTAAAAACATGGTTGTTCCAGGGCTAGGCGCACAGCAGGTTACTTGTGCCCGCAGCGCCTAGACACCGTTTGGTATTCGTGCGCTCTTATAAATTTCATTAACATTAACATTAACATTAGTGATTGTTTAGATGAAGGAAGGGACAGCTCCCTGCACATAAACTATCATTTTTTCAACACAGGCCCCTTGCACTATGATTCAAGGATGCCTGCGTTGGCGCTAGGCATCTAAATGTAGTGCCAGCACTAGGGAAAATGCAGGGGCGTGCTGCATCATTGTAAATACAGCACATCCCTGCATTTTCAGAATGGTGGAGCGCAGCATTAGCAATTTTAGCTTAATGTTTCGCTCCGCCATTCTAATGTAAATATGCCCCTAAATGTTTCCTTTCATCCTATCTTACATAACAACATGTCTATGACAAATGACAACCAATGTATCTGTTACCCTCTTTCTCCAGAGCGTGGGGAAACTGGGCATATGTAGGGTGTCACTTGGGTTCTGATGTCCACTGGCAATAAACGGACGCACAGCAGGTGGCTGAGTTTGGAAGGTAATCAAGGTGAAATGCTGATCTGTAGCTCATGTCTATTGGTGACACATATGAAAAATATTTCATGAGTCTGTATGAAATATGGATTTTATCATAGCAATGACTGCCCCCAAACAATTCTACAGAGCTGTACATTTAAAATGGCCAGTAGCATTGTACAGCAGTGGAGATACAAATTATGCAACAGCAGTATCCGAATTTTGTGGCAAGAAAAAGCAAATTATATTGCACATTCTCTTCAAGTGTTATTTTGATTCTTCACGAAAGACACCTTGGGGCATATTACCAACAACTAGCGATAATTATCGCTATGTTGGTTTAGAGGCGATATTTTTATCGCCGAGCTGCGGCGATTTTTATCGCTTAGGAACCTTGCTATTATCAAGGTATATCTCCTAAGCAATAAAAATCGTCCGAAATGCATGAATATCGCTGAAAAGTCAGCGATATTCATGCATTACCGAGCTTATGCTCTTAGCCATGTTATCCACCTACCATTGGATAACATGGCTAAGAACTGCTCAGGGGCAGGTGTTAGCTTTTGGAGATATTCGCGCTTAGCGCGAATATCTCCAAAAGTTGGTAATAGGAGATAGTGATGTTAGCGACTGTTTCCAGTTGCTAACATCTTGGCACGCCCACTTTGCATGTCATTAGTGATAAATATCACTGACATGCAAAGCGGGGCCCAAGATGGTCGCTATCTCCTACTAGCTGTTGCTAACTGGTGTTAGCGACAGCTAGGTAATAGGGAGATAATTTTATCTCCGCTTTCTTGGCTTTTAAAGCCAAAAAAGCGGAGATAAACCCCCTTGATAATATGCCCCCTAGTGCGGCACAGCGACACATATGGACCGGGGGGGGGGAGGGAGGGGTTGGTTCTCTTTGCGATCTTCTTCTCTTTCTTTTCTTTCCTTTTCTTGGGAGGCGGGTGGGTCTGTACTTGTTATTCGTTATTTTTTGTCATATCAATGCAACTGCTAGTACAAGCGATAGGTCTCTGTGGGGCCCGTATTACTGTACACCTTTGTTTTGTTTGCGTTGATTAATAAACGATTTAAGCCTAAAAAAATAATTGGAGTTGCCTGTGGCCTTAACATGTCTTCTGAAGACCTATTTCACAATAAAGACAATACCTTGGTTTTTCTGCTATTGATTAGCCTCAGCCTGCTTTTATGGGGGAGGTAGTTTATCATCTTACAACTTATGCTGTTTCCGCTGTTTGCCATCCTTAATGGACCATCGAAATCTAATCTACCAAACCATTCATACGGATATTGTAAGTTAAGTTTACAGAAAAGGTTCACTGATCAAATACACTTAAAAGCTTAGGCTTGGTCTCTTGCTTTTTGATTTTTAAATGTTTATCTGTATCGAAAAGCGACCTCGACCTACTGAAGTCCGTCTTCTAATATAACAAATGAAGAGGAGTAGCATTCTTACAACCAATGACTGCAGTTTGCTGAGGCGTCTCAAATAATAGAAGGAGACCCACATGTGATAATACATACCTGGGAGTACAACTTCTGAAGCCGTGTGAGACTATCGAACCTAAACTTTGCAACGTCTTAAAATATTTCTTCCTGGGACCCTGTTGTTAAATTGACTCTAGAAGATGGTGTAATTAGAATCACATATGACTGTTTTGTAGTAAATGCTGAGAATATATATTAATGGCATATGGAGAGTACAAGGTCCTTGTAGCAAAAACTAGCAAAAGATGACCTGAATTATTAACTGTCTACATTTGGTAACCTTTTTGCAGAGGCTGGAAAAAAAAACCGACTTTGCTTTTTCTTCTTTATCTAAGAAATCCGTTTATTTTTTCAGCACATCTCAATAATGTAATGTGAGGGCATTTTGCAAACTGTCTGTGCTGGCAGCAAGTCTAACTTGTTCCCATAATTGTCGATATTTAGGTCTGCACAGCTGTCGTCATAGCTTATGTGACCACTACAAAAAGAGGTTTAAGAAGCCGTACTGAGCGGCTCACAACTACACACCGCCTTCCCTAGCCACAAACCCTGGTTCGGTATCCTATGCTGGTATCTAGTTTTTCCTCTAACGTTATTCCTTTGGGTACACGCATCAGTAGATGCACCTCCCCTGGGAGCGGCTCATCTCCTCCTAAGGCGCTCCTGGATATCTGTGGACTCGATATCTTCTCATTAAAATGCAATGTTGTTTCAATGTCAGACATGTAACTGTTGTTATGTCTACACTTCTGATTTGTGCATATTTGTAATGCTTCTCACTACTTGAAACCAAAATAAAAAAGGTTTCACAAACAAATAAGACGCAGTACTGAGACAGGGGCTCAGGCTTCGTCTACATTTTGTTCTTCCTTTCTACAGAATTTTGCTTCGGCAGGTGAGTGCTCCCTCTGAAAAACAGTGCTTCTGTGGAGCTTTTTGCCTTGCAGAAAGCTCTCTACAGTAGTCATGAGTTTGTTGTGGTGACAAGCAATTGATCAAGGCTGATCTGTTTATTATGACACAAACAACAAAGAGAGTATGACAGGCTTATTTATTGTGAAAAGCATATGCTAACACAATAGGCGTTTAACAGGGGGGGTTGACATTACCCTGTACTAATGCCCGTAGACAGGTATTTTATTACATGGACTCTCACGGATTTGAGATAGCAGTAAGTGGTTTGGTGGAATTTCGACAGATGAGCACGAGGGAAAATTAAATAAATAATATATTTTCCCTCGTCATTTAATTTTCCCTAAAGAAATCCCGCTCACCCGGTCCGACCGCTCTTACCTGCACGGGCCGTGACTGTTTGTTTGTCCTGCATTGTTTGTTAGTGCGGTTATTTGCGTTATCAGTTTTGAACAGTTTTAGAATGGCAGGAGGAAATGCTTCTGTGTGTTTCACAACAATACAGACAGAAACTTTACATGGTAGAAAAATAAATATTACTGTCCATTTTAGTTCACATCACTGTACTTGAGGAATGCATGTGCTGTTGTTTGTTTCTATGCTTAACCTCACAAGACTCTATGCAGGTCTCTGTCTCTGAGAGGGAACGGCAGTTAGGAGGAAGCCAGGGTAAGCAGAAGGGCTCCTAAAATTCAGTCTTCTTTCAGGCTGTTTGTCTCTAGACCTTGGTTATCGCTTAAAAAAAATCCTGTCTTTCATAACCTGCTTTATTCCAGAACCCAAAAGAGATTTGTGAGGCATAATACTTACAGAGAGACTCACTTGAAGGACCTAGAGGCGTGGTCTGGATGTGCCAGAACATGTAGGGCCATATGTATGAAATTGTAGTGCAGCACAGCAAGTCACCTTGCTGCACTGCGCTGCGTTTCAGGGAAATGTCAGGAATGTGCCGCTGTATTTAACACAATACAACGCATTCCAGCCTTTTGCCCAGCGCTGGGAACAATGGGCTGACTAGCACCAATGCAGGCACCCTTCCATCATGGTGCAAGGGTGCCTGCATTGCATGCAGGATTGTTTTTGGGCAGGAGGGAGCACCACCTTGCACAAAAACAATTCCCTGAGGCACATTCCTGTATCTATGTGCGCTGTACAAGGCAGCACACATTGAAAGAGAAAGTAGCTAGAAGAAATTAAGATATTTCTCCTTGTTACGACTCCCCTGGGACGAAGTATCTTTTTGGCGCATTCCTAGGTCTACCAGCAATGGTAAATCTCTCAATGCATCAAAATCTCTGGGAGTTGCGTGGGAACACCTTTGCAATGTCTGTGGAACACCTTCCCAGGATAGAATAATGAAACACAGTGATTTGCCCTGCGTTTGGTTACTCCTGATTTATCAAGTCACACAGGGCCATACAGATGAATCGTTTCGGGGGTTGCGTTGCTTTTGCACCACATTGCTTGGTGCATAAACAACGCAGACCCCTTTTTAAATATGGCCTGTAGTGTGGATAGGAGGTGTAATATAGTGCCCTAGACATTGATTTTCGAATTAGATAATCCATTTTTTACTTGACTTAATAACACTCTGTATGATCTTATATTGGCCCCAAAATTTCTCAGGCCCTATTCACAGCAAGTTATACAAAAATTGTCACTTGATTCAACAAACAACATATTAAGATTGATACAATAAATATATACAGAGATTGAGGGGCATACATTGAGTTTACAAATCTTTAAAATCCGGAAAGTGTCCGGATTCGCTGTTCTCACAAGTTTAGTAAAGTAGTGGGAAAATGGACAGTGGTGGTCATTGGGAATTTTGGAAATAAATAGCCACAATGCCTGAACGTTTGTGGGAATGAACAACTATTTCCGGTGGTATTTCCTACCCAAAAAGTACACCTATACTTACTCCCAAAAAAGAGACAGTGATTAGTTTGGGTGTAGGTCTCAAACACTGACAATTGTTCAGGAGCTGTAGGCAAAGGGATTTCCTAATGTGGAACATATGTACATTTGTAAAATAAATTGGCAAAGAAATATTCAATTCTGCATTCCCCTTACCAACAAGCTGTTTGTTTCTTCTACTTTGGTCAGTCCTTACGAGGTGGAATACAGGAAACAATCTTATGCCTGAAAAACAAAACTTTTTATAGATTTACGAGGGCATTCCTACGAATTTTTGTGAATGTTTACCAAGAGCAAATCAGAAAATCGTAAGGAATAAGTCTGCGATCCATATCTTTAATAACAGCACACTTGGAGAGAGGTTTAGGTTCAGTTTATCTGAATGAAAGAAGCAGATCTCTCTTACTATAATGTCACCGTAAAATAACTGCCAATGTTTATTGGGCATATACATATGTACTGATTAAAACAGACATATGTCCCACTGCAAGAGAACAAATGAGGCGAAAGCAGAGTGAATTATTGGAGAGACAGATGCCGAATGTGTAACATCGGGTATTTGGACAAGGCAGATCATCATGTGTTTTGGAATGAAGACAGTTGGTCATAAGTTGGCTGTTTGGAGCCAGAGGGGGATATTTACTAGAGAAGTGGCAGAGCGTGGCATTAGCCTTCTAGGCATAACGCCACGCTCCGCCACTTCTGAACGCAGGGCTGCACCATATGTACAACAATATGGTGCAGCCCTGCGTTTACCTCTGCGCTGGCACTAAATTTAGCAGCCTAGCGCCAACAGAGGCACCCTTGTGTCTGCATTGAGGGGAAGATAGTTTATGGGCAGGACGGTGTCCCTTCCTGCACATAAACAATATTTAAATGGTGGTTTGAAACTTCTATGTGTGCTGCATCAAGCAGCACACATAGAAGTTGTAAGACGTCATTTTTTTAAATTGATTGTTTATGTGCAGCAAGGTGTCCATTCCTGCATAAAAACAATCAAAGGCCTCTTGCTATTTCTATGTGTGATGTACCATGCAGCACACATGGAAACAGAAAAAAACAAGGAGAAATTAAACATTTCTCCTTGTTGCACCTGTTTAAGACTAGGTTTTCCCTTTTCTTAATTTTGGCGCTGCCCCATATTTACGCTGCCCAGTATAAGGCATTGTCAAAATCAATGGGTGTTGCGGTGGAACGCCCACCATAACACCCATTGCGCCCTCCTTTCACACTAAGTATAGCATGAAAGAAGGCCTTGTTTACAAGGCAGCGTTAAGCCATTTTAAATGGCTTAACTCTGCCTTGTAAATAAGGCAAAGCACATATCGCCACAGGAACGTCCCTGTCACAAAAAGTGATGTTCCTGTGGTAATGGGGGCCTGTAAAGATGCCCCAGAATTTCTTTAGTGTGCAGCAAGGATTGAAGGAGCTAGCCTGTCTATAGATTTGATGCCACATCTAAGCTCACTCAAAGGAGTTTTCTGATTGAAGAGGCAAAATAAAGTAAGCAGTATGATTTTATTTATGCCGTAAACATGTCTGTAGCCAATTGACAGAGCCTGGCACAGGGTGAGATGTAGCTCAGTTTATTTGTCCTAGTACAAACTAGGTTTTGTTTATAGTCTAAAGTCACAGGCTCATGTATCCTGGATTAATTGCAGTCTCTTTCCATGCACAAGCTTTCAAAAAAGCATAGGCAATGGTATGGGGGTTCAAGGATGTAAAAATGGATTTTAATGTTGATATGACCATCTGTAGACATACGCCACTTACATAAAACCATGGAAATATTGCACCATAATACAACAAGCATTTACAATGCAATAGGTCTCCCAGCCTTAAAGTTTGAGCTATTGGCATTGTATATTACAATGTGTTACATTAATTTATTATCAAACTCTGAATTGTTGTATAAAGATGATTTGCAAACTGTCAAATGTTGCTGAATAGTAATCAACGTTGTGAATAATATTGTTTGCTAGTCATCCTTGGGTACCAGAGTACTTCACTTGAGGCAGCTCACTACTCTGCACTCACTACTCTGCACTCACTACTCTGCACTCACTACTCTGCACTCACTACTCTGCACTCACTACTCTGCACTCACTACTCACTACTTTGCACTCACTACTCTGCACTCACTACTCACTACTCTGCACTCACTACTCTGCACTCACTACTCTGCACTCACTACTCTGCACTCACTACTCTGCACTCACTACTCTGCACTCACTACTCACTACTCTGCACTCACTACTCACTACTTTGCACTCACTACTCTGCACTCACTACTCTGCACTCACTACTCTGCACTCACTACTCTGCACTCACTACTCTGCACTCACTACTCACTACTTTGCACTCACTACTCTGCACTCACTGCTCACTACTCTGCACTCACTGCTCACTACTCTGCACTCACTACTTTGCACTCACTACTCTGCACTCACTACTTTGCACTCACTACTCACTACTTTGCACTCACTACTCTGCACTCACTGCTCACTACTCTGCACTCACTGCTCACTACTCTGCACTCACTGCTCACTACTCTGCACTCACTACTTTGCACTCACTACTCTGCACTCACTACTCTGCACTCACTACTTTGCACTCACTACTCACTACTTTGCACTCACTACTCTGCACTCACTACTCTGCACTCACTACTCACTACTCTGCACTCACTACTCACTAGTCTGCACTCACTACTTTGCACTCACTACTCACTACTCTGCACTCACTACTCACTACTATGCACTCACTACTCTGAACTCACTACTCACTACTCTGCACTCACTACTCTGCACTCACTACTCTGCACTCACTACTTTGCACTCACTACTCTGCACTCACTACTCTGCACTCACTACTCTGCACTCACTACTCTGCACTCACTACTCTGCACTCACTACTCACTACTTTGCACTCACTACTCTGCACTCACTACTTTGCACTCACTACTTTGCACTCACTACTCTGCACTCACTACCCTGCACTCACTACTTTGCACTCACTACTCACTACTCTGCACTCACTACTCTGCACTCACTACTCTGCACTCACTACTCTGCACTCACTACTCTGCACTCACTACTCTGCACTCACTACTCTGCACTCACTACTCACTACTCTGCACTCCCTGTAGTGTGCTGTCTCTCTGTAGTGTGCTGTCTCTCTGTAGTGTGCTGTCTCCCTGTAGTGTGCTGTCTCCCTGTAGTGTGCTGTCTCTCTGTAGTGTGCTGTCTCCCTGTAGTGTGCTGTCTCTAGTGTGCTGTCTCTAGTGTGCTGTCTCCCTGTAGTGTGCTGTCTCCCTGTAGTGTGCTGTCTCCCTGTAGTGTGCTGTCTCCCTGTAGTGTGCTGTCTCTCTGTAGTGTGCTGTCTCCCTATAGTGTGCTGTCTCTAGTGTGCTGTCTCCCTGTAGTGTGCTGTCTCTAGTGTGCTGTCTCCCTGTAGTGTGCTGTCTCCCTGTAGTGTGCTGTCTCCCTGTAGTGTGCTGTCTCCCTGTAGTGTGCTGTCTCTCTGTAGTGTACTGTCTCCCTGTAGTGTGCTGTCTCTAGTGTGCTGTCTCCCTGTAGTGTGCTGTCTCTAGTGTGCTGTCTCCCTGTAGTGTGCTGTCTCTCTGTAGTGTGCTGTCTCCCTGTAGCGTGCTGTATCCCTGTAGTGTGCTGTCTCCCTGTAGTGTGCTGTCTCCCTGTAGTGTGCTGTCTCCCTGTAGTGTGCTGTCTCCCTGTAGTGTGTTGTCTCCCTGTAGTGTGCTGTCTCCCTGTAGTGTGCTGTAGTGTGCTGTCTCCCTGTAGTGTGCTGTCTCCCTGTAGTGTGCTGTCTCCCTGTAGTGTGCTGTCTCCTTGTAGTGTGCTGTCTCTGTAGTGTGCTGTCTCCCTGTAGTGTGCTGTCTCTCTGTAGTGTGCTGTCTCTCTGTAGTGTGCTGTCTCCCTGTAGTGTGCTGTCTCCCTGTAGTGTGCTGTCTCTCTGTAGTGTGCTGTCTCCCTGTAGTGTGCTGTCTCCCTGTAGTGTGCTGTCTCCCTGTAGTGTGCTGTCTCCCTGTAGTGTGCTGTCTCTCTGTAGTGTGCTGTCTCTCTGTAGTGTGCTGTCTCTCTGTAGTGTGCTGTCTCCCTGTAGTGTGCTGTCTCTAGTGTGCTGTCTCTCTGTAGTGTGCGGTCTCTCTGTAGTGTGCTGTCTCTAGTGTGCTGTCTCTCTGTAGTGTGCTGTCTCCCTGTAGTGTGCTGTCTCCCTGTAGTGTGCTGTCTCTCTGTAGTGTGCTGTCTCTCTGTAGTGTGCTGTCTCTCTGTAGTGTGCTGTCTCTCTGTAGTGTGCTGTCTCTCTGTAGTGTGCTGTCTCTCTGTAGTGTGCTGTCTCTAGTGTGCTGTCTCCCTGTAGTGTGCTGTCTCCCTGTAGTGTGCTGTCTCTCTGTAGTGTGCTGTCTCTCTGTAGTGTGCTGTCTCCCTGTAGTGTGCTGTCTCCCTGTAGTGTGCTGTCTCTAGTGTGCTGTCTCTCTGTAGTGTGCTGTCTCTCTGTAGTGTGCTGTCTCCCTGTAGTGTGCTGTCTCCCTGTAGTGTGCTGTCTCCCTGTAGTGTGCTGTCTCCCTGTAGTGTGCTGTCTCTCTGTAGTGTGCTGTCTCTCTGTAGTGTGCTGTCTCTCTGTAGTGTGCTGTCTCCCTGTAGTGTGCTGTCTCCCTGTAGTGTGCTGTCTCTCTGTAGTGTGCTGTCTCTAGTGTGCTGTCTCTCTGTAGTGTGCTGTCTCTCTGTAGTGTGCTGTCTCCCTGTAGTGTGCTGTCTCCCTATAGTGTGCTGTCTCCCTGTAGTGTGCTGTCTCCCTGTAGTGTGCTGTCTCCCTGTAGTGTGCTGTCTCCCTGTAGTGTGCTGTCTCCCTGTAGTGTGCTGTCTCCCTGTAGTGTGCTGTCTCCCTATAGTGTGCTGTCTCTAGTGTGCTGTCTCCCTGTAGTGTGCTGTCTCTAGTGTGCTGTCTCCCTGTAGTGTGCTGTCTCTAGTGTGCTGTCTCTAGTGTGCTGTCTCTCTGTAGTGTGCTGTCTCTCTGTAGTGTGCTGTCTCCCTGTAGTGTGCTGTCTCCCTGTAGTGTGCTGTCTCCCTGTAGTGTGCTGTCTCTCTGTAGTGTGCTGTCTCCCTGTAGTGTGCTGTCTCTCTGTAGTGTGCTGTCTCTCTGTAGTGTGCTGTCTCCCTGTAGTGTGCTGTCTCTAGTGTGCTGTCTCCCTGTAGTGTGCTGTCTCTCTGTAGTGTGCTGTCTCCCTGTAGTGTGCTGTCTCCCTGTAGTGTGCTGTCTCCCTGTAGTGTGCTGTCTCCCTGTAGTGTGCTGTCTCCCTGTAGTGTGCTGTCTCCCTGTAGTGTGCTGTCTCTCTGTAGTGTGCTGTCTCCCTGTAGTGTGCTGTCTCTCTGTAGTGTGCTGTCTCTCTGTAGTGTGCTGTCTCCCTGTAGTGTGCTGTCTCTAGTGTGCTGTCTCCCTGTAGTGTGCTGTCTCCCTGTAGTGTGCTGTCTCCCTGTAGTGTGCTGTCTCCCTGTAGTGTGCTGTCTCCCTGTAGTGTGCTGTCTCCCTGTAGTGTGCTGTCTCCCTGTAGTGTGCTGTCTCCCTGTAGTGTGCTGTCTCCCTGTAGTGTGCTGTCTCTCTGTAGTGTGCTGTCTCTCTGTAGTGTGCTGTCTCTCTGTAGTGTGCTGTCTCTCTGTAGTGTGCTGTCTCCCTGTAGTGTGCTGTCTCCCTGTAGTGTGCTGTCTCCCTGTAGTGTGCTGTCTCTAGTGTGCTGTCTCCCTGTAGTGTGCGGTCTACCTATAGTGTGCTGTCTCTAGTGTGCTGTCTCCATATAGTGTGCTGTCTCCATATAGTGTGCTGTCTCCATATAGTGTCTCCCTAATTGAACATGTCAGTGTCTCATCTCCATTCTGTCGGTTTCCAATGTCATTAAACTGCAAATGAATTTTTAGTTTTGATTCTGCTGTACGCGAACCACCAGACAATGGAAGTAGTATCTATATGCAAAATATGCTACACAGATGAGGGAAAAGGATAAGATTTCATGATATATGTCCAACAACAGTGCAGTGGTTAATCTGGCTTCTGGTGAGAAAGCACAATTGTGTCCCCTATTTATCAAATTCACTTAGCGTCTTGCATGCTTTATTCGTAAAAAAAATAAATAAATAAATAAATCAAACAAGTTCTTTTAATCCTGAACACGGAGCTCGGTGTTAAGTCTAAGGCATTAAATACTCTCTTAGATGCTAAAAGAAAGAAGGTATGTTTGCATACCAGTGACGTACGGCAAAAAACATTTAGACCAATTAGATATACATTGCTGCATGAGACAAATATCATGCCTAAAAGAAACCAAGAGGGGAATGCTTAATTTTAGAGGCGTGGCTGATTTCATTTGCCACTCACATAGTACTCAAGCATTAAATGCGGCACTCTGTAATCCATGGATGACTTTTCAAATGGTTATTAAGAGTGCATCGCACACTGAATTCGGATTAGGGCTGGCCGAAATCTGCATTATGCGGACTTCATTTTATGTTATTTTGTTAATTTCACCTTACATTCGTTATGCAAAATTACGCTACTGTGCCATGTCACGTAATTACGTAACATTCGCTGTAAAATGTAACGCATAGGAAGAACGCTTCTGCCACAGCAGGTGCAGTGGCTACTACAGCTACTGTTTGAAGCACTTGCCTTTCTGCCCTTCTTTTTAACGTAAGGTGAGCCCTCGTGTCCAAAATGGACGCGAGGGTGCATTTCACACTACAATACAGCACCAAGCGTCAGTTTTACATCTATTTACATTTATATCGCTGAACATACTGGGGTGGCAGATTTCATTGGGGTAGAATTGGACGAACTGGGCATTGGTCAATGAAAACGTGAATGACCTCCATTATAGAATGAGTGTAGCTCTGATCAACATTGCTGGTCCTTTGTAAATAATAAGAAATCGTTTTATAAGTGTTACAAAAGAGAGCGGAGAGCATCTTTAGGCCGGGCATTCCTTCTGGGCGTGCTAGCGGTTCGATTCTGTCATAACGTTTGAGTTTTCAGTATATTTGTATTTCCGAAGGGGCAGTAGGTCCGTGGTTTCCTGTTGCTGTGGGCTGGAGTGCTGAAATGAGGTCTGCTGCTGGCACGGAGGAGGACGCTACTGCGCGCGCACTCCGAAAAACGAAACCTATGGTGGGGGCGGGACTTCCGTTTTGTGAAGCCAGCGCCCACGGAGTGCCTGGAGGAGCAGTGGTGACGCGGGGCTCCCATGCCCGAGGGAGAGCCCCGCGGTCGGAGGCTGCACAAGTCCGGAGTGCCGGTGAGCGGGGAAGGGGGGGATGCCTGTATGTGTGCGTGTGTGTGTGTGTGTGTGTCTGTGTGTGCGACGGCGGAGGGGTGGGGGGGATGTCTCTCCGTGCGTGTATGTGTGCTTGTGTATGTGTGTGCGCATGCGTGCAGGGGAGGTGTGCCTGTGTATGTTTGCGCTTCCCAGGAGACAGCCACGGCGCGCGCGTTCGCGTGGCCTGCGCCGATCGCCTTTTGCGAAATGCGCGCGGCCAGGTGCTGTCTCCTGGGAAGCAGAGTCAGCGACAAAAGATCTCCTGGCGGACACAGCGCTGACGCGCTGTTAAACGCCAGGAGACCTAAAAATAGTCACACATACCAAAAGAGTACAATTTACAGAATATTAAACCAGAAAGCGAAGACAAAAAAGTAAAATTAAGTCGCGAAATGTAATGTAACATGTCATAGGCATCGAATTATGATGTTAAGTGACTTCCTCACATTTGCGCTCTATTTTATGTCTTGAGCACACCAGCCTCTGGTTAGAGCGTAATCTTAAAGTACTATTTCCTGAATTATACTAATACCCAAGATAGCCATGTGTCTCCTATGCCAAGGCAGATGGACTTACAATTATGGATTGATGATAGAGCAGTTGCTTCTACTAGCTACTTTCTAGCGTTACTGAAAATTGATCCTGTCTTTTGTCAGGCTACAGAGAGCAAATGAATCTGCTAGAATCTCTGTTGCATTTATATAGACTCTATGCTCCTCAGGAGCCCAATTTAATCCAATTAATATGCTTCTGCAAGGTGTTTCCAGACCCATTAGCTTTCTGTAGACTGTAGAGTAAGATTGGACTGTAGCTGAAATGCCTCCCACTGCATGTGCCCCTATGTGCTGAGGTCATCACCATATGCCAACACTCCAGATACAATCCATCTATGTCTCATGCCAAGAAACCCTGCATAAAAAGGCAAAAAAGCTGTCTGGGGAAAACCACCTTGTCATGATTCTAAGAGGTACCCTTTAAAAAGTGGGAGATGCATAACTCTTTCACACAACCTGGGGCAATATTTAGATAGGCTGTCTGAGAATTGTTAATAAAAATCTAGAAAAGTGAGTGACTGGATTCAAAAGAATCAATTTGGAATGGTTGATTACAAATCCCATGACATCTATAAGAAGGTTCTTAGAAAGTGGGTTATTCATAGTGGTAAATGAGCATCTACCACTGGAAATAAGGCCACTAACACAGTCTACGGCTCAGAATAGGTCTCCGAAAATTATTCCCATGCGCATCCCTTGGTAGCTTTCCTGCGAGCAGGCAGGCTTAACTTCAGAGACAGGTATGTAAAGCATTTAAAAACACCAATTCAGTAAATAATTAAGACACAACACACAAGAAAAATCCAACACCAATTTATAAAAATAGGCAATATTTTTATCTTTAAAATGCCACCAAAGCAAAAAAAAAGATCCAATGTAGGGAACCAGATATATGAATTTTTCAAGATGAAACACTTTCTAGTGCTTAGAAACCAATAATGCCACTTCTGTACAAAGTCAAAGTTTGAGGCCGACTGCAGTGGATCCTTGGTTGGATACACTAAGCGGGAGGCGCTGGTCTAAATTTTACCTACACACTTAGAAACTCTTCTGGAGGATTTCTCTCCAGACGTTCTCCGGATTACCTTTCTGTGAGGGTCCAGTCACCCTCTGGAGATTTTTCACAAAAGTTCACCAAACTTTCCCACATATCTAGAACTTCTTCCTGAAGTTACTCTTGAGGGTACAAAGTGTCCAAAACATAGTCCAAGGGTCTGGAATCTCCTCAATGGTCCATTGGATACACTCCATGCAGGGGACTCTTGGTGGAGTTGATGCAGGTGAGCTCTGTTAGCCTGTAGCTTGCAGGGACTCCACTCTTTAATCCTTGCTAGTGTAAAGCATGCCGCTTTTGTTGCTGAGAGCCAAAATTGCAGCTATGCTGTGAAACCGTCAACCTGGTACCAAAACGGCCCCCAGGGGGTCTAAAACCAGCTCCCCACCCTGGCCCCCCACCAGGGAAACGCCCGAAGCCCGCTACGGCCAGTCCGGTCCTGCTCTCTGGGGTGAGCCACTTATCACTTTATCAAAGCAACCTGGCTAATCCTGTTAACTCTGACCAATCAGGACAGACCCCCAGAAGGTTGGATTTTGGATTACAGACAAGAAAGTCTTATAACCTATTTTCTGTACATTTTAGGACAAATTCAAATGCAGTATTCATCAATACCATTCTCCTAAATCCTTGAATGATATTTTTCGGTAGTCCCTTGCGGTAGTTATGAATTCATCAACGATTGCAATAATAACCAATCTGGCTGGGGATCTACAATGGGGAAAATTAAATGTCCATTTTGTACAGCACGAGGGCCTATAAAACATCTTTTATAAGGACCCTCAGAGCTACATGACCCCCTACCCCTGGGACACCTAGGGGAGACTTTAGGAATTCTGAATATACAAAATGATTTACTTACTCACTCCACAGTGCTCCTAGCACAAAAGTCGATTTTGGGAAGCACTTAACTACAAGGGGAGTATTAAAATGTGCAATTTTGCTATCCCCAGGGCATATACAACCTCTTTTATAAGGGCACTCCTTTTAAGTACCTGACCCCCACCCCTGGGACACCTAGGGGAGACCCTGGGTACCTAATATGGCAAAATATTATAGTTTATCAATGTTTATGTGTCACTAACTCCGAAGTCAGGTTTGGGCACAATTTACATTAAAAAGCAGTTTTGCAACACATGGCTGGTTTTAAAAAACTGACCTCAGGCTCCGAGCAGTGCACACATGCAAGTGCAGAAAGGGCTGCTGGCCTTTAAACGGCTATTCCCTAATATATACTAGGGACTTAAAGATAATGTTAATCCCTCTGCCCTATAATGTACTAGGGACGTATAGGGTAAGTCATGCCAATCATAGGGTACTCCGCCCCAAAGTGTACCCTAGTGTGTGTAGGTGTTTTCACTGGATTCTAAGTGTTTTCGGCATGGCACTGGCCCTGGGCCTGGTTAGGCAGAGCCCAGAGACAGCCAGAGTCAGTTACCACCAGTACCAGTCTGAGAAAATGGGGCTGCCCAGGGCACTGGATGACTTTGCAACAAAAGTTTGATTTCATCTTCAACATGACACAGTCTTCGTCTCACGACACCAACATGGTGTCATCAACATACGTAGCCTGAGGTCCATATTTTGAGCCAAACTATCTACGACAGGCCTCTGAAGTTCTCAGAGCTCCAAATAAGAGACACTTGAACTTCAACAGTTTTTCTTCAAAAACAAATCATGTACATTTACAGTGGTGCCTCTAACAACAAGTGATGCCTGCTATCATCAAGAGATTATATACAATATGTGTATTCTTTTTTCAGAGGTTTATCACTGGACATCAGCCTTTGTCTTTTTTCCACAATTACAATAAAGAGCCACTACCTTTACCTGCTTTCTATGTGGAACAAAGGACACTTGATTAAAAAAATCATCCATCTGCTCCCAAACATTGAGAGGAATTGCAAGACACAACTAGCTGCACAGTGGGAAACACTGCTGTTTATTTCAGAAGTGGATGGGCCAAAGGCCTGCACTTACGCAATAGGACACCAGCAGCCCTTCATCATGGCTGGGAAGTGTTCAGAGGATATAGACCTTCACTCAACAAGCCCTCTAGCTTCCCTGGACCATTGGCGAAGAGGTTCGTACTGTACCCTGAACTTGCTTAGAGTTAGCTGCAGCAGGACAGAATTGTACCTGGCTTTCACAAAGGGCAAGGGATGCACGTGTTACCCCCTTATTCCCTCTATCCGACCACATCTAAATGTCAGGGAGGGACACAGTATGCCCCACAGCCCTCATTTTCTATTCGCCCATCATTTCCTGTGGTCTGTTGAAGTATAGGATGCTTCCTGCTCCTTTGCGAAACAGAATATTGGAGTAGTTGTCAGATGCTGTGGCATGATTCTACCATCAAAATTGGTACCTTTATACCACTGATCACCATAACAGCTATCCTGAGAGGAGAGCATATTATGTAAGTGGATTAACTGAACAGAATTAAGCCTCGTCACATGATTCCAAATAAAAATATTTCAAAATAACCCGTGCAAACCTTTATTTTGTATGTAATTATGTAAAGATGTGTTGGTTATTTATATAGTGTGAAGTTAGCTTTAATCGCTTCTCGGCCTTTTGGCTAAGATCACGTGTAGTATCTGTTCTTATCAGTTTAACCCCTTCGCTGCTGGCCCGTTTCCGCCGCTGTGCGGTAAACAAAAGAACAGGGCGAGGCCGTGACGAACCCCAGCCGTCATCAGCACACGAGCACCGTGGAGCGTGACGGCTGGGGTTCGTCACCAGCATGCAAGGGGTTAATAGTGTGAAATTAGCTTGGAAGTATCAGAGCACAGTGTGTGGTTGAAAAGGGGAAACTTCTTAATGGAATTCTTGTACATTGAAATGGGTATTTATAATTTTATGTGGATTTGGGACAGGGCTGGACTGGGAACCAAAACCGGCCCTGGCAAAGTGCTCGGCCGGCCGGCCCCCCGGGGGGAGGTTGGGGGTGTGACTGAGCTCTTTGCGGGGCCGGTTTTCGGCCGTTTTTGTCACAGGGCCATTTTGCAGCTATGCTGCAAAATCGGCCCTGCAACAAAAATGGCCCTCAGAGGCCCAAAACCTGCCCCCACCCTTGTGGCGCACCGGGGGATTGCCAGGTGCCCTCAACGGCCAGTCCGGCCCTGATTTGGGACCTTTCTCCACAGTGCTCACTGATTAAGCCTTCTTGCTCTATGGTGAGGATGTTAATGAATGATCATTTTGCGCTCTACAGTTATGGACCGGAGCTGAAGGCGAGTGCACAAAACAAGCAGTAAAAGGAAATAACATCCAGTAAAGCCCTTAAGCTTATCAGGAGTAAGTTCACTGGAAAGTCTCTACACAAAGAAAAACACTTCTTCTGTCCCTGCCTATATTTATTTCCTAACTGTGTAGATAGGCTAGCAAAATGGCTTAGTAGCTGATGTCTGGTGTAACCAATAGATCATTAAATTTAATTCCAGCAGGACAAACCTAATTGTTCATCCTTCTGAGATCAATAAATTGAGTGCCAACAAATGTGTAATATTGACACCTAGTGCCCCATAGCGCCACCAGTGCATCACTTTTTTTAGCACCTGCAGCACAGTGGGCTTGCCCATATTTACAAGGCCACGCAAAGTCACCCTGCGTGACTTTTCATGGGCTTGTAAATATGGGCCCCTTTCACACATTACTGCATGGGTGTTACTATGGGTGTTCCCACGCAACATCCATGGAGCTTGACACATTTACAGATTTACAACATTTTGTAAAACTGGGAATGCTTCAGAATCCTACGCTTTCCGAGGGGAGGCATAGGAATTATCAACTAAGAGAAATACTTTTATTTCTTCTAGTTTACTCCTCTATCTTTGAGTGCTGCATTCTGAGAGTGCCATATATCTGTAGGTTCTTTAGCTGGGTCGCCCCGGGTGTCATCACTGAAGGGGGGGGGGCAAAATGGCAAAAAATAGTTTTTAACACATATTTTTTGCCATTTTGTCAAGCCGGTGGTGACAAGACATTTTCCGCACCGGGTACCACCTGACGTTGCTACGCCACTGCATTTATGGTTCATTGCCGTGGTGATGTGTTGTAAGTGAAGCCTTCTTTCACAAATGGCCGTCATGCGCACTCTGTTAAAGTCCCTCTGCCCAGCTGAAAGAGCAAACACACCTTGCGTCCTTGCATCTCACTGGGCACGTTGGTAATTAGATACTGCCTTTCAGTCTTTGCCCTCCACAATGACAAGATGAACGCTGTCCCATTCTGTCATTGTGCCTCGCGCGCCCCTCCCCCTTCGCAGGCACAAGGCGCCAGATCCGTTTGATATCAATTCTCAGTCCCCGTCTGAAAGGCAGAGAGGACCTTTGTGTGTCTGTCCGCGGTGACCTGTTCTCTGACAACAGGGGGGCAGCTGACGCCAAGGAGTAAGTGCCTCTTGCAGCGATCACAGGCGAGACCTGGCAGTCAGGGGTACCCAGCATGCCACACTCTGCTGCCTGGCATTTAACTTCCTCTGTGAAAATAAAAGACATTCCCGCTCTCCCTTTCAGACCTCATCTGTGGGGGTTTGCCTGCTCTCTCTTTGCAGCAGAAGCCTCTCGGGATCTTCTGACTCCTGGGTTGACAGGCGGTTTTTGCAGATTTCTTAGAGGATGTGTTAGCTCATATCCCATTATCATAAGTAGGCCTCAAAAAATGAATCAATCACCCCAACAGATCCTCTACCCGATCACATGCAATCTGCAGATAATCAAAATTAACTGTAATAGTACACACCCACTTCAGCACCAAAACCCTTCTCTGAATAGAACCACCCCTGTACCAATAGTAAGTGCATACCATTACCAACTCTCATGTAGCAATGGAAGCCCAGCAAACTAGCAGGTAGCGCATATGAGAGCTCCTTTACCTAAAATGAACCATAAGAACCTGACAGTACAGACAACATAAATACCTCAATCAGAGGTACCTTACTTCAGTTATGAGAAACACCCCTCCATTTAAAAATTCAATACCAGGTGGTTCTCAGAACCCATACAGTGACAAAAATCCAGAACTGCGCCCTGAAAAAAGGGGTTGGCAAACTAGACTACCAATCTCTTTCCCACCCCTCGTGTTTCCTTCTCTAACTCAGCTGTTATTCTCACTGACCTCCTTATGACATCACACACATCGTTACCTCCTATCTGGCTTTATTAACTGTCTCATTTTCACCACTCTTTCACCTGTCCACCTTCTTCTATTTCATTGTCTGTCTCTTTCTCACCTGTCTCAGCCTCAATATTACCCTTATATCTCGCACTTTCCCAGTGCTTAATTTGCAAAAGAACGAGTGCCGGTGCCTGAAGCTCTGCTCAGAAGCCTGTGGATGGCGCTATACATGTCAGCACACCGAATTCACAGACTGCATACTATAGAATCCTCCTCATACCTCTTTAATCGACTACCAGACACTTCCTGCATTCTCTTCCTACTCCTTTTCCTCTTGTTTGTGTTTCTCTCTCGCCCAGCTGTCTTTTTCCAATCTGTCTGTCTTATTATCACCACTTTGTCTCTCCATCGCATACCCCTGTCTTTGTCTGGATCTCTTTCCCGTCTTTGTTGTGTCCTCTTCCTGCTCTTCCTTTTTCTTGTTTTAAACATGTATTTATTGGCATTTTATGATAAAATAATACCGTGAAGTCAAGAAATGTCAGAAGTTAAAGTAATATCACGAATTACAGGGCATATCTAAGAGATCAACAGATGTACAAAAATTGGTTACATAAGCTCCATCTGTCAAATCTGCCTTGTAGCAGGAGTGAGATATGGTCCAGCAGTCTAGTACAGAAGCAATACGTTGGAACCTGTCCCTCCATTCTCCGCAGGTAGTGTCTCATTGAATTCGTGACCCAGACTTCCAAATATGGGAGCTTACCAAAGAGTACCAGACTATCTTGCCATATGTAGTAAAACTCAGGATCAGGGGGAAGGAGGATCACAGAAGCCAATTAATTAAAAAAATAAAATTAAACAAAGGTAGCACAACTGTCTCAGGGGTTTCACATGCCATGAAATGAAAGGGAGCCTAATACCTCAGATAGAGAAAGATAGGATAGACTCACTGATGCCAATGGGGGAGCCTGTGTAGCTGAAACAATGCAGAAGCAATCCAGGGTGGATGGGGGACTAGGAGGGTGCTCACTCCAATCGGGCTACAATAAAAGGGGGCAATGGTGCACTCCCATACCACGGCAGGCAGCCATACCTATCGCAAACTCCCTTCTTCATCTGAATCTCCTGAGGAGTCCTCTCTATCCCTCTTGACTGGCCCATCCTGTCTGTTGTGGCTCCCCTCTGTGTCCCTCTCTGGGTGCTCCCAAGCCTCCAACACCTCCGTCCACAACCCCATAATAAGTTGTCTCCTCACCCCGGTAGCATCTTTCCGAATCAGCGCCCACTTCTCGTCCCTGACCCACATCATGACATCTTTCACCCACGCATCTACCACCAGCCCTGTCTCGGACTTCCAAGCCATCGCTAGCCTTCTCATAGCCAGCACTAAGGCCAAATCTAAGAATCATGAGCCCACCTTCCGTGTTCTAGGTCTATGAAACAATCCCAAGAGGCAGACCTCTAAAGTGCATTGAGAGTTCGGTTCAGGGTGGCATTCAGTGTACTTATCACTGTATCCCAGTATGGCCGTAAGTGGGAACAACTCCAGGTCATGTGGATGAGATCTGTATCCAGGAGCGTACATCTAGAGCAGCCTCGTAGTTCACCACCATTAATGATCTGAAGTCTGCAGGGTGTTAGGTAAGCCTATGGACACAGTTGATTTGAGTGTATTTCAACCTTATATTCCGGGAGATTTTCTTAGGGTATGCCAAAAGCCTGAACAACTTGGATGTGTAAAGTCTCACCCTAGCATATCTCCCCACTTAAAACAAAATGTCAACAGGGTCTTCTGATCCATTTCGTACATCGATTTATAAAAGCACCTCACCAAATACCTTGCCGTGCCCATGGACACCAGCAGTTGTAGTACTGCATATGTCATTGGTTAGTCACTGCCTCCAGCCCACAAGTCCCTAAACATCTGTGTCAAGGCCTCATAAGTTAGAAACTGCCCAGAAGTAGGTCAAATTGAGTCACCAAATCTTAAAGCGGGAGCAGAGCTCCCAGCTCGTAACAGTCGCCGATTGTCACCAGGCCAGCATCTGTCTAGGCCGACAATTTTACCGCTGTGATAAAAGTGAGATATTCGCCATGTGTGAGACCCACTAATGGTAGGGCAGGGGCAGTAAGAGGCATCTCTTCAGTCCTCAGCACACAGCACCTGCAACATTACAAGGCCATCACTAACATTACACCTGGTTTGGGAGTTGCCATTGCTGGGCAGATCAAGTTTGCCAGCAGTGGACTCAGATGGTGTGCAAGGCTCATCGGTCCTAATTCTTCCTTTCAGGCCCTGTCAAGCCACTGGGTGACCCACTGGAGCTGAGCCACTAAAATGTACAGCTCAAAGTCCGGAGCATCTAGGCCCCCCTCATTAGATAGGCACCAAAGGCTCTCCAGTGATACTCTATGGCGTCCCCATCCCACATAAGTTTCCTAAGCTGGGTGTCTAATTGTTGAAAGCAAGAGGCAGGCAACCATACTGGGATATTAATAAAAAAAAATATTATAATCTTGGGAGCCTGACCATTTTGGACACTGAAATCATGGCCATAATTGGCAGTTTGAGAGATCTCCAAAAGGGGACGCAGGTTTTGAGCGATCTGAGAGCTCTCCCCAAGTTGACCTCTCATAAATTCTCCATGGAGGGAAATATTTGAATTCCCAGATATTTAAGCATAGTGAGGACCTAGTCAAGTCTTGTGGAATGTCCAACAGCTGCTGGACACCCAGTGTAATTGGGAACAAACAGGTTTTTGTTTTAGTGACGTGAAAGCCAGAAAGTTCATCCGATTCCCCCAGAAGGCATAGTGTAGTCACCGCACCCATATAGCTGTCAGCCAGGTACAGTAGGAGGTCATCTGCATATAAAAAAACAATATGTTCCCAGCCTTCTGCCACTAACCCTGAACCTACACCCCCCCTCTCCAAAAGTGAGCTCAGCCTTGTTCAATGGCCAAAGCGAATGGAAGGGGGGATAGTGGGCATCCCTGTCTGGTGCCTCTATAGACAATGTAGGTCTGGGAGATAGTCGTGCCCATTCTAACTTACGCAGCCGGTGCAGTGTAAAGTAAATGAACCCAATTAATCCAACACTCCCCTAGGCCTTTCCGATGCATAGCTGCAAACAAGAAATCTCACTGTACTGACTCAAAGGCCTTTATAAAAGTCAACAGACATAAGCAAGTCCCACAGTTGAGAATGCACATCTGGATGATAGACGGCACAATATAACCGCCAAAGATTAAGGGAAGTACTGTGGGCTGGGATAAAACCCTTTTGCTCCTCATGTAACAATGCAGGCATATGGGGCAGTAGCCAAAGGGCCAGAACCTTGCTAAGAATTTTGTAGTCCATGTTGAGCATGGACAGAGGGAGAAATGCTGTGGTAGGTGTGCCCTGTTTAGTAGTCTTTGGAAGTGGGATTATGGCAGCGTCTTGTGTGGATTCAGCCAGTGCTCCATTCTTTAAAATGTAAGCGTATAGCGACTTCACCTTTAGAGCCAGAGTTCCAGTAAAAGGCTGTTCTGGGCCTCGGGTTTTCCCTGTTGCCAATTTCCTGATTGCTAGCCGAATATTCTGGTTTGTACCCGGTCTCCCCAGGCTATTCTGAGCCTCTTGAGGAAGTTCTCTCAGTGGCAATCATTGTAGAAAGGCATTCTGTACCCCCAATGGTAGAGCCTAAGGATTCCTATATAATGTTATAATGACAGCTGACTACCCAAACCAGAAGTACCAAACTTCTAGACCACTGATCATAGGTCCAAAGGGATGCCTGTCTCCGAATCCGACTCCTGAATCCCTGCAATCTTGACCACTGCTTGGAGGGCAGCTGTACTCTATTGTTCAGTCTGTGAAGGGGACGGCTTCTTCAGCAACCAGCCACCTAGGGGCCCCATGTGCAAGGTTCTGAGGTCTGCGTCTCTGTACTCCCTTCTTGGGTTAGACCACCAGCAAGGTGGACCCTGTCTTATAGGCCTCCAACAAGTCCCATGCCATGCCTGGTACTTCACAGAAGTGAGTAGTCCCATCAAGTATGATTCTGAGTTTGTCAGTGAACATCAAAGAGCACAAGCAACCATTGTCCACTGTGAATAGCCCCCCTGTTTGTGTCTTTTGGAGTATGATATCTATGTTCTTATAATGCAGTAGCCATGCCACCACAGTCTGAGGTGGGTGACTGGGCGCCAGACAGTGGGTGGCATCCTATGGGCATGTTCCAGAGCAAAGAAGAGGGTAAGATTATTCGGGGCGACCTCTGTTTGAAGCCATCTTTCGAGATACATCACCATATCATCTCCTTCCGTACCCTCAGGTATTCAGAGCACTTGGCTTTTGTTTCAGCAGTTGCGGCCTTCCGCATCTTCTGCCCAATATTCTAATATGGGTAACATGTCAGGCAGATTGTTCAACTGATGAGAGAGTGTTTGGTGTTGGCTGCAGCCCTCCTACAGAGGCCTCCACTTCCTTAACTTGGTCATCCAACGCATGGTGTTCATCCTGCTGGAGGCTGAGGCCCACTGATACTGCACTAATGTCTTCTTGTTGGAGGGTATCCTCGGTGTCTGCTATGGCTGCAAGAATCTTGTCTAGTTGAAGATGAAGGGAGTTTGTCGAGGCATCTGTTCCCTCAGTCTCCATGGCCAGGAGCTGGGAATGTTCCCCCAGTCTAGGCTGGGTGCCTACCACCTTGGTCTTTTGCTTCTCTATAAGGACGATATGGCTAAGACCCCAACAAAGTTTAGGACTACTAGCCCCAGATGTGTTTGAACCACACTCAGCAGTATGGCAGAGGTCTCCCCTCTGTGGATGGGGAACCGCCATGGGACCGTGAGTCTCAGTAAGTGCGTGTCTCAACAGGAGAGAGATAGCTACTCTTCTAAACCTGCCAAAGATGCAGGTCTACACCATCAGAATCCCTTATAGTCACTCCAGTAAATAGGTAGGGCCAAAGGCATGACCCCAGCATACCCCAGACTGTAAAGCACACAATGCCATCCCTCCATCTGAGGTAAATAAAATGAGTACCATTGAGTACCACTGAGTTGGGTAGCAATACACATCTGCTATTCAGTTTCAGTTTCAGGATACCCTTCTGGAAGAGACCGCTCTGACGTTTTTTGGCTCTTGTTATTTTTCCGCAGCTTAAGCACTTGCTCTACCTCTCTCCCTTTGTCTCTCTCTCCTTCTCTCTTCTGTATTTCGAACTCCCTTCACATGCTCATGAGCAGCAGGAGCTTCCGAGATGCCTTTTACAAGCGTCCTCTCCACCGGCACCAATAAGTAATTAATTTGCAGGTGTCTTACTTTGCTTAGATCTGGCTCCTGCTGCTTGGAGTTTCTATGCCTTCACAGGCACACTTTGTCGCTTTGAGGCTAAGTAAACAAGGCTTAACATGTTTCTGACTGTGCCCTTATCACCTCTGAGGCCAGGGGTCGCAAAGACAGTGACAGGGGTAACAGCAGATAAGCCAGGGGTTGTACTGTGCCTTTCGCCAACCTGTAGATCATACATATGGTTTTTGAGAAAAAAAGAAACTGCCATTCTGGGCAGTAGTGGCTATTTTGTTTAGCATTGTCAAAGAAACCAAAGAAATAAAAACAATCTGGAAAGGTTCTTTAAAGTAATGGATTAAAGAGGGATGTGAGGCAGGATTAAATACTAGGTACATTTGCTAGTGGTCTGGCTTATCATCTGGAGAAAAGGATCAAGGTGCTTGTGATGAACTGGCAGAATGAAGAATGTTTTTTGGGGCCGGTCAGTCAGGGTTAATGCTTCCAACTGGGCAGTATATGTGTGGTCAGCGTTAAGAAGTAGAAATTAGGAATACATTGCTATGTAGAGCACTAAGTCTACTTTGGATGGTTAAGATCTTAGTGGTAAAATAGGAAACAAATCCGTTAGTGATGAAGGATATACAGATATGGTGTGAGTAGGAGACAAGAAAAAACAGATTATTTGTGGCCAATGTAAGCACATTCATTTCACCATTTCAGATGTTGGAAAGGTAGGCCTTGTTGTGCTGCCTTCTTACGCGATGGAACAGATGCAGTTAGAAATGTAATAAATTATCTTACAAGTGAGAATACATATCACATTACCATAAACAGTATAAATGAGACCACTATGAAAGTGGTATTATTTGTGGTTTGATTATGTGTTGTAATTTAATGGCATGAACTTAGGTGTTATTATTCATTGACATAAATATTATGAGGTCATAGCATTGCATTTGGTGTGCGAGTTATGGCTTGAATGGCTGTTGTGCTGGTCATGGATTGCAGCACCACAATAATTAGGAAGTGTTGGTTTGTAACCATAACTTCACCCTAACTCAGTTTTTTTAATTGGATTTTAGAGTTTTTAAAATATATTTTAAGGTATTAAATCCAATTATAGCCACATGTTCACGATAACGATATGATGGTATGCAACATCCAAGTTCTCAGAAAATGCTCACTTCCCCGCTAGCTGAGCACATTTTGTGACAGTGGGCAGGTGATGTTGGCTGCAGGGCCTTGTCTTCGGTCTTGCTTTTTTTCCTAAATATGTTTTTTTTCCCTTATACTTTTTATTTTTCACTTCATTATTTTATTCCTTTTTTACTTAATTCCTAGTCATTTTTAGGTCTGGCTTGACAGTGCAACTGTCACACAACTTTATGTGAGCAACCTGAAAAAGAGCTTCAGGACTGCTACAGAGAAGGGTTTTGGCTTCGCCCTCATGTTGGTGGACAGGATTACATATTTCGATTGGGAAGAAGTGGTATGCTTCAACTGAAAAAGTGTTTTCCTTCCATTATTTTGTTTCCTTATCTAGGTGCATGAGCCAGCGGCAGCATGGCTGACTAAAGAAGGCTCACTAATACGCATAAAGTACCAAGCTTACAGTGTGATGGAGCTTAAACTTTCAGGGCACACAGATGGCACTGTTAAAGTGTCTTAGATAAGTAGATAATTTAAGGTGTTTATGTTTCTCTGGTAGTTGCACAGACCTCCTTCCTTTCCATCGTTAACTTTAGATTTCAGAGTGGAGTTATGTGTTTGAGAGCAGTATGGGATGCCCAGGTCTAGAGTAAACCACATGTACTTGTAGGTCTACCTTGACATTATAGCTGTTGCCGGACCTTATGTCAAAGAAGAGCATTCAAGTACTGCTAAGAGAGTAGCTTAGGCTCTACCCACATTTTTGTTTTCCCGGGTAGAGCATTTGATAGGGCAGATGTTGTGTGCTTCCATGAAAAAGAGTGTTTTTAATGCACTTTTTAACTTGTCGCAAAGTGTATACTTAATAACGTAGGACTGAGTTGGTTGTGGTAGCAGGCCAGTGATCATGCCTATAGACCTGATCTGTTTATTATGAAATATTACAAAAAGGGAGTAGACCCTTTTCTCTGTGGTTCTTGTTATGCCCTGTCGAAAGGGGTTGCATATTGTTTTGCCTACTCTTTCTGTACAGTTATAATTGTATAACTGTATGCTTGATGGTTGCCGGTATATGAACAAGCATCAAGCCTGTGTTGTTTATAGTGTCAAGCCGACTGTAAACGCTATATATATGCTGTGTTGGTTCACTGGGAAAGTTACGTCAGAATCATTAGAAGGGATTTATTTACAATGAAAAGGTCTGAGAAAGCAAGTAGACCAGACTGACTTATTGCGAAATGCTGTGTTAAAGTTGATACAGCCTGATTCATCAAGCTAAATTGCACTCGCAAAGGGCAAGATTCTCAGAATCTTGCCTTTTGCGAGTGCAATTTTTGCATTTGGGATTCATCATCCCAAATGCAAAATTTGCTATTTAAGAAATCGCTAAATTGCGAGGATTAGCATTTAAGGAATCTCTATTAGAGATTCCTTAAATGCTATTCATGAAACATTTAAAAATTGCGAATTCGCTATTTAGCGCTGCTATTTACCACGAGGTCAAACCTCGTGGTAAATAGCGAAAACTCAGAAAAATGCATTTAAATGCATTTTTCTAAGTTGCATGTTACACACACACATGTCCTTTGGACATGTGTGTGCGCAACACCAATGTAGATTACATTTCAGGGGTGCTACAGGGTGTCCTGTGGACACCCCTGCACCCTTGAAATCGCATCCTTATTTGCGATTAGCTAATTGCTATTCGCAAATAAGGAATAACTCCCCATTCATTCCTATGGGCCTGTAGGCCCATAGGAATGCATGGGGAGTTATTCTTTATTTGCGATTAGCAATTTGCTAATCGCAAATAAGGAATGTGTAGGAATCGCATTTCTTTATGCAATTTCTACATGAATCCCGTTTTGCAAGTCCTTAATAGCGATTCCTTATGAATCGCTATTAAAGACTCGCAAAACGGGTCTTTGATGAATCAGGCTGATAGTCTTTTAGGGGTGGATTGCTATTACACAGTGCCTGTTAGCAGGTATTTTCTAGGGTGTGTGAAATTTGCATAATTTGCTTTCACGTAATTATGCAAAATGTTAGGAAAATTAGGTGAAATTCGAAACCATGATTTAGCTCTATCCCCCACATGCATCATTGTAGGATTTTGCACTTCCTAAATTGCGAAAATTAAGGAATCGCAATTTAGGAATTGCACAATCCTATGCATCAAGAAATCCTAAAAGTTTTTAGGATTTCTTAATTTTTGGAAATTGCGATTCCTTAATTGCGAATCGCAATTAAGGAATGGCATTACATTGATTCCTATGGGCCTAGAGGCCCATAGGAATCAATGCCGTTTTTTTGCACTCGCAATTTGTTGATGCATTGCAAGGGTGCAGAGGGGGGTCCAAAGGACCCCCCCCCCCTGCACCCCTGAAATGTATTTTAAAGTGCATGTTTCACACACACATGTCCTAAGGACATGTGTGTCTGTAACATGAAAGTTTAAAAAATGCATTTTTTTGCTTTTTTAAAGATTTTCGCAAATTAACACGAGGGTCAACCTCGTGTTAATTTGCACTTCCTATTTCGAAATTCGCAATTTTTTTAAAATTGATGCATTGCATTTAAGGAATCACACAAATGCGATTCCTTAAATGCATTTGCATTTTTAAGAAATGCAAAAAATAGCGAATTTTGACACTCTGTTTCATGCATCCCAAAAACGTATTTAGGAAGTGCAAACGGCCGAATTTACCGATTCGCACCGTTTGCACTTTCTAAATAGGTTGATGCATGTGGCCGTATATCTTAGCATGAAATAGGTCCTTTCTTAATTGTTTGGCAAGAGGGTGCATTTCACTCTAAAAAATAACGCAAAAACCACAAGTGCCGCAAATAACAGCTGCTTTGGTTCTGGTTGGTCAGGTTGTTCTCTTTCTCCCACACTGATATCTTGCCACGGACAGAAGCATGACTATGCGATGTGGTATAATGGTGTAATTTCAGGAGTCTGTCATCTCTTTGCCAATTCGTCCTGGCAGCTCATGATCCCGTTTTGACTACATTAGCAAAGCACCTGTTCCCAGAAAAGATAAGGTTGCTTTCTCTCTTTAGAGCAGCAGCCCCAGGCTGTGAACTCAAGCCACCTTTTCCTGTCATAGATATGCCTTTTTCATTAGATCCTGGGTTGCCAACAAACATGCGGCCAAGAACGGTGGCATGTTGTAGCATAGTGTCAGCAGTCTAAAGTCCTAACTAAAAGCGACAGTGAAATCTGTGTTTTATAGATTTACGATTTTCTGCCAGATTTTGAGTTTTTTCTCTCTCTCTGGGATCATTATGCGTCTGTGGTGGATGCTTTGGTTAATACAAAGGCGTATTACACTTTTCTCCGTGTGGTTAGTGACGTATTATGTGGAAAAGCAACATCAGGAATGAAATGTGGCTGCTTGATACATTTCTGAAATCAAGAAATATCATTCAGTGTACTAACTGGTATGATTTGTGAATGACCATTCTTCTAAATAACGTCATGGCTTTAAGACAGTGTGTTAGACATTCAAGAGTGTCTCATAACGACTGCAGGTATCAACCAGACCACAATTTGTGTTTGGCTGAACCTCCAAATATCTGAATATAGAGTAGACGGGGTCTTTAGTGCATTGGACCAAACTTCACCAGTCTGCTTCTATTTGGTGTTTATGAAAGCATTACGGATCCATCTATTTTGAATGGCAACTCTGTTACATTTCCCTTTTGAATACTGAGGTTTTGCAAAGGAGCGAAGAAGCTTTTGAATCTAACATAGACCCCGTCCCGCAACGATGTTGCAAAGATATGGAAGCATGGCCCAACTTCTTTCTTTTTTTATTTGTTCAATATTTTTATTATTTTAAAAACGTAAGAGTTCATACAATTATAATGGAATGCAATACATCAGGGCAAAGTAAACAGTAAGTAATTAAAAAATGTAAGAGAATACATACACTAATATAGATTTCATGTCAGAAAAATAATGAAATCCCAAATAGTACTAAATCAAAATATAATATGTAAAGAGTTTTTCATACTAGAGTGATAGCAAAAAATTAGTCACATTGCACATAATCCAAAAAATATCAGAATGAAAAGAAGAAAAAGAGAGAAAGAAAGGATAGAAAGATGAAAGAACAAGGAAAGAAGGAAGAAAGAGAGAGGAGACGATAGATAAATAAATAAAATGATAGATAAATAGCTAGATAGATAAATAGATAGATGCATGAGAAGTGATAAATGGGGGCACCTGCTGCAGTGTTAAAAATAGGCCCAAATCATTTCTTTCAGTGGTGGAACGGGCTGCAGTGTATACAGTTATTGCCCCCCTTGTCGCTTTTATTTTTTGCAAAATTACAAGTTTTATTCCACAACTTTTCCTCTTGGATTTGACATAGCATGGTTACTAAATATATTTGGGGGAGAGAAAAAAAAACCCGAGTAAATCTTACTTCAAATTCACTATGACCTTCCAGACCTCCGACTATATTACTGGGCGGCACATATACCCAACATAGGGATTGGATGTTTAGTGAGAGGTCAGATCCGACTGTGCTTCTGGAAACTTAACTCCCTAGAACAATTCATTATTTTAAATCTACTGTATAGGAAATCTCGCCCCCCCACCCGGCCTGCTTTCACAGATAATCCACGTTCCAATATTGTGCTGGATAGAGACACTAACATATGCTTAATGGCTGAGCAGGCTGACTAATTTGACCCCTTGTTGCTGCCCTATGAACTGCAAAAAGTGGGTGGTAATGGACAGAGTATCTGAGTTAATCAGAACACTCCTACCCAGTCAAAAGATCAGGGCTTGATCCATCACCGTTTTTTAGCTCACTGCACCATCCCAGTTCAGAACCTGGTTATATGCAAATTAGTCTGTCCCTGGCCCATTGCATCATGGGAACAGGGCAGACCAAACTACCAAGCCAATTCTTCACCGGAAAGGAAACAAGCTTCCGGGGACCGGTTTCTGGCATTACAGCCGTCTTCGGCCCGGCTTGCTTGAATCCTGATGGTGCAGTGAGCAAGGGACTCATGTCTGAGCATACCCTTCCACACTCATGGTGGCCAAAATAATTTCAAAAAGCTGGGATGGTGCAGTGAGCTAAAAAACGGTGATGGATCAAGCCCTGATCTTTTGACTGGGTAGGAGTGTTCTGCTTAATTCAGATACTCTGTCCATCACCACCTCCTTTATGAATCGTTTTGGCCACCACAAGTGTGGAAGGGTATGCTCAGATGTGAGTCCCTTGCTCACTGCACCATCAGGATTCAAGCAAGCCGGGCCGAAGACGGCTGTAATGCCAGAAACCGGTCCCCGGAAGCTTGTTTCCTTTCCAGTGAAGAATTGGCTTGGTAGTTTGGTCTGCCCTGTTCCCATGATGCACTGGGCCAGGGTCAGACTAATTTGCATGTAGCCAGGTTCTGAGCTGGGATGGTGCAGTGAGCTAAAAAACGGTGATGGATCAAGCCCTGATCTTTTGACTGGGTAGGAGTGTTCTGCTTAATTCAGATACTCTGTCCATCACCACCTCCTTTATGAATCGTTTTGGCCACCACAAGTGTGGAAGGGTATGCTCAGATGTGAGTCCCTTGCTCACTGCACCATCAGGATTCAAGCAAGCCTGGCCGAAGACGGCTGTAATGCCAGAAACCGGTCCCCGGAAGCTTGTTTCCTTTCCAGTGAAGAATTGGCTTGGTAGTTTGGTCTGCCCTGTTCCCATGATGCACTGGGCCAGGGTCAGACTAATTTGCATGTAGCCAGGTTCTGAGCTGGGATGGTGCAGTGAGCTAAAAAACGGTGATGGATCAAGCCCTGATCTTTTGACTGGGTAGGAGTGTTCTGCTTAATTCAGATACTCTGTCCATCACCACCTCCTTTATGAATCGTTTTGGCCACCACAAGTGTGGAAGGGTATGCTCAGATGTGAGTCCCTTGCTCACTGCACCATCAGGATTCAAGCAAGCCGGGCCGAAGACGGCTGTAATGCCAGAAACCGGTCCCCGGAAGCTTGTTTCCTTTTCAGTGAAGAATTGGCTTGGTAGTTTGGTCTGCCCTGTTCCCATGATGCACTGGGCCAGGGTCAGACTAATTTGCATGTAGCCAGGTTCTGAGCTGGGATGGTGCAGTGAGCTAAAAAACGGTGATGGATCAAGCCCTGATCTTTTGACTGGGTAGGAGTGTTCTGCTTAATTCAGATACTCTGTCCATCACCACCTCCTTTATGAATCGTTTTGGCCACCACAAGTGTGGAAGGGTATGCTCAGATGTGAGTCCCTTGCTCACTGCACCATCAGGATTCAAGCAAGCCGGGCCGAAGACGGCTGTAATGCCAGAAACCGGTCCCCGGAAGCTTGTTTCCTTTCCAGTGAAGAATTGGCTTGGTAGTTTGGTCTGCCCTGTTCCCATGATGCACTGGGCCAGGGTCAGACTAATTTGCATGTAGCCAGGTTCTGAGCTGGGATGGTGCAGTGAGCTAAAAAACGGTGATGGATCAAGCCCTGATCTTTTGACTGGGTAGGAGTGTTCTGCTTAATTCAGATACTCTGTCCATCACCACCTCCTTTATGAATCGCCCTATGAACTGCAGCTGAATAGTGGGATCTTATTGGAAGCTAAAATCTGCGAGACGACTAGGAGCAAACCTCTATGAAGTCCTATAAACAACTCACAGCTGATTTTAATTTGCACAAATCCCAATTCTTTAAAGTTCTAGCTGCGTAATGCTCTTGCAGCACATGATGACAGCCAAAGAAATCCCAGATTCTAATCCCCTAAAGTCACAACTAATACTTGAACCACCAAATCCACCACTGCGCTTTGACGCTTTGCAACACTGCACTCTCTGCCACTGAACTCTACGCTACTCCACTCTGCACCACTGCACTCTATACCACTGCACTCTACCGCACTATACTCTATTCTGCACCACTCCATGCTACTCTAGTCTGCACCACTCCGCACCACTGCACTTTATTCCGCACCACTCCACTTTTCACCACTTCATACGACTACACTCTGCACCACTATACTCTATGCCACTTCACTGTATGCCACTTCAGGTTATGCCTCTCTACTGTACCCTGTACCACTCCACTCTATGCCATTGCACTCTTCGCCACTTTATTCTACATAACTGCACTCTCTGCTACTGCACTCTACACCACTCCAGTCTAGGCAACACCAATCTACTCTGTACAACTCTACTCTACGCCACTGTGCTCTATGCCACTTTGCAACACTGCACTCTACACCACTGCTCTTTATGCCAATACATTCTTCGCCAATGCACTTTACTCTGTAACACTCAACTCTATGCCCATGTCATCTACACCAATCCACTGTGCGCCACTCTAATCTACTCTGAATCACTGCATTGTATGCCACTGTACTGTCCACCACTTTACCCTATGCCATTACGATCTATGCCACTCTACGCAACTGCACTGCTACTGCACGCTACGCCACTCTACTCCAATCTGCGCCACTCTACTCTATGAGGCTGCACTGTAAGCCACTCTGCTCTTAATTACTGTACTCTATGCTAATGCACTCTACACAACTGCACTCTGTCACTGCTCCTAATGCCACTGTACCCTACTCTGCATCACTGTATTCTACGCCACTGCTCTCTACACCACTCTACTATACTGCACACAACTGCACTCTACTCTGCAACACAGCAATCTCCGCCACTAAATGCTACGCCTTTCTACTGTGCTCTACTCCACTCAACGCTACTCCACTCTATGTCAGCGCACTCAATGCCAGTGCATTCTACAGCCCTAAAATCTACTCTGCACCACTCTATGCCACTCTACTCCACACCATTTTATGCTACTGCACTCTATGCCACTCAACTCTACGCCACAGCACCAGCTGTGGCTCCTCCCTAATGCCAGAGGAGCGTTGCTGCACTGGCTCAGAGCCAGCAGCTAAAAAATAAAACAATATCTTACTATTGTTTTATTTTTTAGCTGCTGGCTCCAAGCCAGCATGTGCAGGGAGGGGCAGGGCATGGAAAAGGGGAGGAGGAATGGTGTGTGCACTTCTAAGTCCTCATGTGTATTTGGCCTGCTGTCTTGGGCTGGCCAAACACACATGTGCACTTAGGTTTCTCCAACCCAGCTGTATTGAACATCTTGGCTGAAGAAGCAGCACAGACTTCCTGTCCTGAGGGGAGCGTCAAAGCTGCCCGCTCAGACCAATCCCTGTGCTGCTCTCATGCTTGAGAGCAATGTGAGGATTGGATGGAAGTCATGATACTTTCCCAGGGACTCCTGGAACAGGAACTGTAGCAGAGGAATGCGAGGTGGCCGGCATCACCAGGTAATTAGGTTTAGAATTTGTTTTAATCCTTAACACCCCAACCCGCTGCGTGCTTCCTGCCCTGCTGGCTCCCTCTTCGCCCCCTCCCGCCTGTATTTTTCAGTGTCTGCCACCACTGCACGGTATGCCACTCGACTCTATTCTGCATCACTGCCCTCTGCATCACTGAACTCTACACAACTCCATGCTGCACTACTCTATGCCACTGCACTCTACGCCACTGCACTCTATGCCACTGCACTCTGCCCCACTCTACTCTGCACCACTCTTCTCTGCGCGATTCTCCACTGCATCATTCCACTCTGCACCACTCCACTCTACACCACTGCCCTCTAATATGTACCACTCTCATCTATGCCACTGCATTCTATGACGCTGCATTGTATTCTGCTGAATTCAAAGTCATCGCACTCAATGTCACTGCACTCTATGGCTATAATCTGCAACACTCTACACCAGTTCACTCTACTCTATGCAACTCCAGTGTTTGCCACTCTACGCGACTCCACACTATACCACTCCAATACATAACACTTTCTACCACTCCACTCTACAACATTCTACTCCACTCTATACCATCCCACTCTATGACACTCCACCCGACTCTCCTCTATGCCATTAACCTTTAGCCATGCTGAACAGCGGCAATGCTGCTGTATAACGTGGCTTAAGCACATTGGCAAAGCCAATAGCCCTTGCATAGGCGAAACCTATAGTCTTTGCCAATGCTTGTTCTACACGGTACTGTTTTGATTTGTTCATTATCCTTGTCCATCATGTGTTTCTAGAGGATAGCATAGGTCTTTTATGCCCTCATTAAACTTCAATGGAGCAGTATGCCAGGGAGGTAGAGTGCAGCCTGTCAATACCAAGTTTTGCCTAGTGCAGAAACTAAAACAATGTATTTCTGTATACATATTCCGGAGGAAAAACTGTGTCAGAAAAGACCCAAAATTGGTAACTGCTTGCAGTGTTGGAGTCAGTAATTCCTGGTTCATCATGTTATTCCCCATACTGGACCCTGTAACTCTTGAGGCCCAGCAACGCGAGGGGTGGGGGTTTTTGGCTAGAATCATTAACACCTCCTATTAAGGAGCATTTCATAATGAGAGCCCCTGGAAAGCACATATTTAACAAAAGCTGTTAAACTACTACCTCCTTAGTAGTATTGTCTGTTTTTAACTCAAGAGGATAAGAAGTTAAGTGAATCTATCAGAATTCCAACCTTTGCCCTTTTAAGGACACACAGAACTCAGCAATGGGTGTATTAGCTGAACCTGTCCCCTTTACCACACTCCACCATCCATTGCCCGTCTTCCACTTCTCTGCTACGGAGTAATATATTACTGATACTAAGTTGTTATTCCAGTGAGTTCCAAGGGCATTAAAATCCCTGGTTCGTGGCCCGCTTGACCACCAGTAGGGCAGATCCTCTGGCAGAGAACCCATCATATTTTGGGATAGCTGTTTGCCTAGCGAGAATCTAACTGCCTCCAGTTAGCTGAGTGGGCAGACATTTTTTTAACCCCATTTAGCAATTTTTTTGTTGCACTGAAACAAACTCCCAAAGCAAGATTTTGATTCTGTAAAATAAATCAGTGTGTCCTGGTGCACAGGGAAATTTCCTCATGCCTCTAATGGTCAATATTTTATTTTTTCTATCCCGGGTCCTCCATTCCTCACAGTGGCGGCCGCTGTAAAACGCAAGTGATGGGGGAGTGAGGAATGAGGAGAAAAAATAAAAATAATTAAAAAGAAACTTACCTGTTCCTGCCTCCAATGCAGACGGCTGTCTCAGTGCTTCTGTCCCACAGTCACTGTAAACCACAGGCTCCCCACCCAATCCAGACTGTGCTCTCATATTATGAGAGCAGCACCAGGATTGGTCTGAGCAGCCTGTACTGCCTCTCAGACATTGCCTGGAAGCCTACAGGTTTTCTCCAACCCAGCTGTGCAGCACAATAGAAGCACGCATGTCAGTTTGGCCGGTCTAAGACAGCAGGCCAAACTAAGAAGCGCACCTCTAAGAGCCCACTGCTCCTCCCTGTCATTGCCCGACCCCACCTTACACGTATGCTTAAGCCAGAACCAGTTATAGAAAAATACATTTATATTACCATTTAATTATTTTATTTTTCTGTGACGGACTCTGACCAGTGGGGTGATGCTCATCTGCCATTATGGAGGAGCTGCCCCCGATTCCTCACATGTCAGACTCAGGCAGGGATAATCAGGGGTGATGGCCCACCTTAAATAGAGTGACTGCCGCTGACACCTGGCTGCGCAGTGTCGAATGCGCTGTGAGGTCTAATTTTTGATGGTAGGCTCTTCTGTTTGAAATCCTGCCATTCCCCCACCTCCAAATGGTGCGAGGGAACTGCAAGGTTTGCGGATGGGGCTTCTGCCCTTCATAGTAGATGCCTGCATCCTCCAACTTTTAAAACAGACCCATAATCCTTATTTGCTTTTTAGATTCCAGGACCTTCTGCTTGTTGTTGACTGTTTTAGTACTGGAGTGAGGATAAAATATGCGGTCTTGATTTCAGTATATCAAGTGGCTGTAACACAGGATGTAGTAAAGCTGCAGAGTTGTATAACAGATATATACATTATTAATGTAGGGTGAGTGTCTCTAAGCTCATCTTACTTTAGTGCCTGGGACATTCTTTACATGACCACTTCAACATTAACCTAATGTAAAAAGGGCCTAAATCATTAGAGTAGCTAGACTCCTACAAAAAAAGGGGTATCCCCCCCCCCCCCCATTTGTGTTTTTGGACCCTCCGTGCTAACCCCTTTTACAGATTATTACATTCACTCTCTAAACCCTGAGTTTTCAAATGTTTACATTGACCCATCAACCACACTATTCTGCAAATGTTAATATTTAGCATATAAATGATTTCTGGAAGACACCGTGAATTCTTTTACTAAGATTTTGCATTGTGTTTGCGTCACAAAAGTGACGCAAATCAATGCAAAATCTTATTATCCCAAATTACTTTCCAGTGCAAAATTCAGTTGAAAGTAACACAAAGTAGAGCACAGCGCTGCTTTGCATAACAAGCAGCCTGATTCATGAAGCTAAATTGCGGGCGCAATAGCTGCGAAAATGCCATTGCGCCCGCAATTACCCAAATCGGCATTCATGAAGAAAATAACCAAAGCGCAAAACAAAGATTGCGAATTCGCTAATAAATTCTCAGATTCCCAGTAGGTTAGCGCCAAAGCACGGAATTAGAGAATAAATTTAGCGAATTCGCAATACTAGCGCAATCGGAATTCATGAAAATTCTCTAATAGCGAAAAACCTCAAAATCTCCATTAGCGCCGCGCAAATTAAGGACAACCCAAAGCAGGTGGTAACCATAAAAGTGATTAGCGAAAATTCTGAAAAACAGTTGGCCAATCAGGAACAGGGACAGGGCTGACCAAACACACATAAGGAGACACAGCAGCAGCAGTTGGTGTCTCACAATGCCAGGAATGTACATGGTGGTCAGGCGGCGAAGGCTACAGCGAGCAGCACGGAGGAGACGCAGAATACAGGAGAGGATATTCCGCCAGCGGATCACCCTGCTGGGACAAACCAGGGAGCAGATCTATGCGAAGTACCGGTTGAATGGGGCCATGATAATCCAACTCATACACGACCTTCACCCCCTGATGCAGCACCCAACAAGGCGGACCAATGCAGTGCCTACACATGTACAGGTATTGTGTAGCCTGCACCTCCTGGCCTCTGGTAGCTTCCAGGGGATAGTAGCCGCAGCAGGGGGGATATCCCAGCCCACCATGTCACGCTGCCTCCGGAGTTTTGTTGACGCAATGCTCACCCAGCTACACCGACACATCAGATTCCCCACCAGCCAACAGGAACTGGACTTGACAAAGTTAAACTTCTACAATGTGGCCCATTTCCCATCTGTGATAGGATGCATAGACTGCACCCACATTGCCATCTGCCCCCCAGCTGCGACGGAGTACATGTACCGGAATCGGAAGTCATACCACTCCCTCAACATACAGATGGTCTGCAATGCCAAGACTATCATAACTGACATCGTGGCCCAGTACCCAGGGAGTACCCATGACTCTTTTATATTCCGGCACAGCGGCCTCCACACACGACTGGCCAGGGGAGAATTTGGGGAAGGACACCTACTTGGTAAGTACACATTGTCAACAATTACACATTGCAATGATGTAGCTGCGCAGCACAGGCACTCACCCTCTGCCCCTCACATGCAGGTGACAGCGGCTACGCCCTCCGGGAATACCTCCTCACCCCATACCTCAACCCGGCTACACCACAGCAACGGCGGTACAATGTTTCTCACATACGGACAAGGAATTGTATAGAACGGACATTCGGCCTACTCAAGAGCCGGTTCCGCATACTGCACAAGACAGGTGGGGCCATGTACTACAGTCCTGATGTGTGCTGCCGCATTGTGGCTGTCTGCGCAATGTTACACAACATTGCAACCAAGCGCCGGATACCAGTCGAGATCTCTGGCAGTGAGTCTGAAGGGGACGACCGTCCGCCAGCACATGTGCGGCATGCACGCGGGGAGAACCCTGCTGAAGGACACAGACGGCGCAACCACATCACTATGAACAGTTTCTGAAGGCCACAATCCACTCACCCAACATTCACTCCTGCATGGCAATGTAAAAAATGACAGGAGGCCCATGTATGTTGCATGAATAAATATTATTGTTAAATCCACAATAATAACGTAAAGTCTACATTCATAATTTTGCAGCAGTATTGCGCCATACTGCTCCTAACTAGCCACTGGACATGCTTGTATCATCAGCATTAACTAGGCAACTTGCAAGTAACTCAATTGCGCCTCCGCCGCGCAGCCCCCAAACGACGCTCTGGCTCTTCCTCTGGGACGGCACGTGTCCCTGCAGTGGGCCTGGTGCTGCGGCGTAACACGCCAACCATTGAGGCAGACAAGCTGCTGACACTGGAGGCGCACTCACTGGTGTCGTCCCTCCCCACATTGCCTTCACCAGTAGGATGGAGTGCCAGTACGGCAGTGGTGACCTGCTCCAGCACCCGTCCAATATCCTCGACACATTGTATCAGCTGCTGCTGCTGCGCCAGGCACCGTCATGATAGCTGGGAGGTGGCATTCCCCATTATGTAGTTCGAGCGGGTGTAGGCTGTCAGGCGCGTTAGGAGCTGCCGGTGGCGTCGGCGGGCGGAGTTGCGCTGCGATATAACTGCAGCAGTGTTGGCCTCCATGGCTGCCGCCATGCGCTCAATCCTACCACCCACATTGGCCACATTGCGGGCAATTTTATGTAGTTGCAGCTGGATGGCCCCTTGCCGTCGTGCCTGCTGTTGGTGAATGCGTAGCATCCGGCGCTCAGTGCTCATGCCTGGCATGCGCACAGCCATCCCCCTCCTGCCGCTGTGTGATGTGTCATGGTGGGAAGCCCTGACATGGCTGCTCTGCTGGCTGTCCACAGTGGGTGTGTGCACAGTCACCGCAGTTGATGCACCAGGAGTAGATGGTGCCACGGGTGGTGGAGTTGTGCTTGGCAAAGGTGCAGCACCTGATGGTGCTGAAGCTGTTGGTCTGGCCCTGCCTGCAGGGTTGGTTGCTGCGCCGGATGGTGCTGGCGCTGTTGGTCTGGCCCTGCCTGCAGGGTTAGGTGCTGCGCCGGATGGTGCTGGCGCTGTTTGTCTCGCCCTGGCTGCAGGGTTAGGTGCAGCGCCGGATGGTGCTGGCGCTGTTGGTCTGGCCCTGGCTGCAGGGATTGGTGCTGCCAATGATGGTGCTGGACCTGTTGGTGTTGGCCTGGCTGCGGTGTGTGGGGCTACGCCTGATGGTGCAGGAGGTGTTGGTGTTGGCACCTCCTCCGCATCCTCTTCTGACTCATCGATCCGCAGCATGTCGCTGTCGCTGCTGTAGTCGCCGCCACCTGTGAGGGGAATTGGACTTACATTAATGCCATGTATCTGTCACACGTACAGCTTAGCGATAGCTTATTTTGGGTTACGTGTGGCTGCTTTGGGGTTCTTTTACATTATGGGCAGTCTACATGTCCGACATTGCTTGTGGCCATGATCTCATGTGCATTGTTTGTATGACTTGGAATGCATATGGGAGGCTATAGGGCCATGGCCATTGGTAGGGGACAGGGTCGCAGTCGCATGCCACTTACCTTGGCTGTCTTGGCTGGGTCGGGATGAGTCCAGGTTGGTGACACCTATGCATGCCTCTGTCTCGAGGGTGTCCTCCACGCGGTCCTCCATGGGGGTATTGGGAGGGACAGTAGGGTCTCCGCCCCCAGTACCAGATGTCTCGCCCAGCCTCCCTGCCACCCTTTCCTTGGCACGACCTCGGAGGTCGTACCACCTCTTCTTTAATTCGTCTAGTGACCTGTGTGTCACGCCCACAGCGTTCACTTTGGCAGAAATTGCTAGCCAGATGCGACGTCTCTCCATCTCTGGCACCCTCCGGGAGTCCTTTCCGAAGAGTTTTGCGTGGTTTTCAACCACTCCCTCGATGAGGTGCTCCAACTCCGGCTCGGTAAACTTGAGCTTTCTCTTGCGCCCGGTGTCACTGGGCCCTGGTGCAGTCTCCTCTGTCATTGCTACTGTCGCTGAAGGGTGACTAGCGCTACTTTGGAGGTGTCCCGGTAGGAGCTCTCTGTTTCGCTGCAGACTCGCGGTCGGCCTCGCAGTTCACAATGGGTGTGGCAACTGCCTGCTTCCTGGTTGCGACGTCATCACGGCGCTCGTAAAGCGACTTCCCGTTGGTGAGTTCTCGCTACTGGCGAGATGTCGCTAATGTGGATTTGCGTGGCGCTAAATAGAGACGGAATATCTGGGTTTTTGCGACTTTTTCGGCGATTTCATTTTCTCGCTATCGATTTTAGCGCCCGTGTGCGAATCGCTTTGATTACTCGCTATCTATGATGAATTCCGATCTGCGCCTTTCCATTTGCGAATCGCTGTGAATCGCTATTTGAGAGTCGCTGTTTCTTTTCTTCATGAATCAGGCTGTTAGTGCCAAGGGGGCATTACATGGGTGATGCATGGGCGTTTCTGTGCAACCTCCCCTGGGTTTTGATGCAAAACCCTATTTACTAAAAAAAATTAGACACGGTTTTGCGTAAAAAAATAACAGAGAAATGCTTTTATTTCTTCTTTCTTTTCTTACTTTGCATGCGTGCTGCAGTGCACAGCACATAACAAAGTGGGAAGAGTTTTAAAGTTAGTCTAAGCATAGTATTGTGTACCAGAATGGTATCCTTCAAGTAGAAAGCCTATGCAAGACACACGCAGACATCTTTCAACTAAGGTGCAAAGGTGTGTGCGTCCTGCACGGCTGCCTGATTGTGCGCTGAGGCTAGAGGTATGGGGAGGAGAGTGCTATGTCTCTGTAGATATGGCGTTCTCTTTCACCTTTTTACACAGCGCAACATTTTTGCCTGCTACGCTGAATGACAGTTTGGTATATAGACCCCATTGTGTGTGCTTTTTATTCGGAAGATTAGGAAGTAGTGTTGCCTGTGGGTCCAAGTATACTGATGGCTCATTGCCATAACGTGGGCAGAAGCAGCCTCTATCTTCTATTCACAATTTCATAATAAAAAGATGTTTGTGATCAGCTAATGTTAACCCATCAGCACTTCTTCTAATATTCCTGATTATTATTACAAAACCTTTGCAATCACCAACATCCACTAAAAAAGGTAAAATAAACATGAAAGTGCTTTATTTGCCCATGGCAACTGGGCTTAATAAAAGTAGATGGGGGATATGTAGGCATCAGCATTCAAAAACGAAACATTGCTGATACTTGATGGGACATAGAAAGAACAGGATCTATCCCCTCAAGAGTATAGGTTCGGTAGAACTGCAAAGATGGTTTAGATTTTCATGATTAAACACAAGGGTCATACATCTTCTGTGATCCGATTAGCAGGAATCGAAATGGTCTGTGATGTTTGGTTGGGCATCATTTTGCATAACAGTGATACATACAGAGTGCCTGTGGCTACAAGGAACTGAGTAAAAAGAGCACAGATGTACTTCCACCATCCTTCCTCATTAGCGTCTCTCAGGGGCTTTAATTTTGTTGATGTCATTGTATCATAAGGCAGTGATCATCAAAGCCACTCCCCCTTGGCCATAAATTACGTAATGCATGCAATTTTGTAAACCTCGGTATGCCTGTTTCAGCTATTTCATTCATAATGTGGACCATTTTCATCAAGATAACACCAAAACATAGCCATTTGTATGTAACACAAAGACATTTAACATGGAAAACATGTAACACAGATTTTAATTGGACTGTCCTGAAATGAAAGGTTGAATGCAAGTCTGTTTACTCATGAGTGATATGTAATTCAATTTATGAAATCCCATTGTGAGGGCAAAAACAAGTCTTCTGGGTCATAGAGCCTGTGGATATGTTCTTCAGTCTGAAATGTCGTGTGGACACACCTGGGGAAGACCTTGTATGATATATTGTCTTGCTTTCAGAGACCTGCAAAAAACAATTAGAAATCGCACAAGCTTCGTGCTCTAGAAGACTTGCTTTATGCCCTTAGGAAGAGATTTCATGGACTGAGTTGTAATCACTCAATAATTAATTGACAAGTATTCAACTTTTGATTCCGGGACACAGTCCTATAATAATCATTGTTACAGGTTGCCTATAGTAAAGCCCAGATTTTCTACATTTTCATGCAGCGCAGCACCAAAAAATGCTGTGCTGCCCTGCGCTGCGTGAGAAGAAGAGAGCAGGAGAGCGCCATATTTACCAAAATATGCCACTCTCCTCCCCCTACCGCTGATACAGAAATTTGCTGCTGTAAGCCGTACACATACCTTTGCACCATAGTGCAAGGGTGTCTGCATGAGTCTTGCATAGGATTTGTTCTGGAAGGGAAGCCTTCTAGTACAAAATGCTATCCTTAGACTAACTTTAAAACATTTCCCGTTTGTATGTGTGCTGTACAGTGTAGCACACATGCAAAGTCAGTAAAGAAAGAAGGAATAAAAGCATTTCTCTGCGATTGCGCCTTTATAAAAATGTGAGCTATTTTTTTTACGCCAAAGCCTGACTACTTATTTTTAGTAAATAGGGTTTTGCATCAAAAACCTTGGGTGGTTGCATGGGAACGCCCATGCACCACCCATTTAACGCCTCTTTGGTGCTAATTAATTCAATTTGCGTTACTTTCAACTGATTTTCCAAAATAAAATGATTGTCCTGCAAAGTACATTGGAAAAAAGCGATTTTGTGTCGAATAGCGTTGCTTTTGTGATGCAAACATGGTGCAAAATCTCAGTACATATACCCCTTTATGTCTTTGTCTTGCATACAAATGGATATGCATCAGTGCTTTCTTAATGACAAATGTTCAAACAATAAAGGTAAATTAATGAAACAAACATATTTATACACCACACTTATGCTTCATTCAGCTTATTTTGAGACATGAAAGTGTCCTGTTTCCGGCAGCAGAGTCTCATCTCTGTTATAGAGTTAGTTGGCCAGTCCACCACTGGCCAGTGTACATCGGAAGGGCGCCCTATTTTGCAGGGGCGTAACACAGGCCCCCCTCAGCCCCTGTGGTGCGGGGGGCCCCAAGCTCCAGGGGGCTCCCTCAGCACAGCACTCTGGCCGGAGAGCTCCTGATTGAGCCCAGAGGGGGACCCTCCACGTACCTTGCAGGGAGGCCCCCTCAAGTTTCATTACGCCAGTGCGGCTATGTTGAAATGTGTCTTCCTAAAATCATGATGTGTTTGAAGGATGGCTCCGATCCCTTAAATGGAAACAATAATGCACCGTACTGTTCTACACTAATATGTGACTTAAAGGATTTTGCTTCATTGTTATTCGCTGTTTATTAATTTGATACAAATTTAAATTACCAGGAGGCTTATGGTACCAGGTGCATCTTGATGAATATTTAAAGTGTGTAAGTGAAGCTTCACAGTAGTAAGTCACACTGTGAAACTCATACTGCCGCTGTCAACCACCCCCTTGCAATCAGCACCACAATCCAGGTAGTTCAGGCTTCGACACCAGTCATGCTATCTACAAAAGTACAACCCCTGGCTTTCCTAGGACTGTTAAAAAAACAGAACTGGCAGAAAGTCACCCTCGACCTCAGAGGTCTTGAGGGGATGGAACTGGCGCCTTCTTAGAGTCTCTAAAATGCACTTCTTACTCTGATCTGTTCTGATAATATTTTCGGTGTTGAATATTTATTTTGTCATCTCCGTATATTTTTAGGTCTGGCGTAGCCACGACCTTTTGATTTTACTAAAATAATATGTATAATATACTTATTTATAGGGGCATCCAGTCACTCTCTTCATATATTGGTCTCTTTCTGTGTCATTCACATTTTTCTTCCGCCCCCTACAGCATACTGCATGCAATGGGTCAGCCCACTCCAGCCATTGCCCCTCCTTGTTGTGAGTGACGTCATTTGGCCTTTGCGCATGTGTATATTCGTCTAAAAAGTGCAAGGGCTTGTGGGTCAGTCTCTTTTAATTTCTTTTATTTGCTTTATTTTTATTTATTGTTTGCGTTTGAGAGTGTGTTTACATTGAAGAGTGCACCATATAATCAGTTTTTTACTGAAGTTTGAAACACTGATATTTTGTGTCCAAGCATTAGCGCTAGTTTACTATTCGCAGCGTCCCCCTGCCGGGCTGCTGCTTTTACCACAGGATCACTCCCACCCTCCTCTCATACTGCTGCCAGGCCGCTGACTAAGCATTCATAGTGCCTGGCAGCCCTGTATCACTGTTTTTGTTCCATAGAGCGTCCCCCCTGCCAGGCTGCTTCTTATATCATCGGATCATGTTGCTGGTGGGTTCGTTAAGATATCCCTCTAACACCACTCGGTCTAAGACTGGTGTCCAACATGGCGGCCGTCATGGATCAGTAATGTTAGACCTGCCAACTCACATCCTGACACTGTTTGACACACAATATCGGCTCCCTTCACAAGGCCACCCAGTGAGGAGCTGATATCCAGTGGCGGATTGGCACTGCAGGCACTCAGGCATGGGCTGAAGAGCCGGAGTCTCAGTGCACTCTGTGGGCCGGTTTATCCCCCTTTACCAGTTCACAGAGGGCAGTGACAGGGAGAGGAAAGCAGCGTGGCTGTGCGGCCCCTTCAAAAATGATCAGCTATGGCCTCTCCTTGACCCCTGCCCTGCCAAGCAATCATTCTGATGGTGGGCTGGGGAGGGGTGATTGTGTGCCAGAATCGGCCTCCCAGGGGGCCAGGTGTTGCTCAGGCCTATGAGCCTTTTTCACCTCGGCCTCCCCTGGGGCCCACGCAGCCCAGAAACAGTGCTTGCATTAGTCCTTGCCCACAGCCCTTCTTTTTCAGGGCATAGTGGGCAGGAAGAATGGGTCTCCCTGTGGGAGCCAGGTGATGTGGGGAACTACCGCCAACTACATCTTAGCCTCCCCCCCACCCCATGGATGGCCTAGAAGCTGTGTTTTTGCTTTAGCCCTTCTTCTACCACACCATTGCCCTGAGGAACTGAAGGGCTGGGGAGGGCTGAGTAATTTACAAATAGCTGAGGCCTGTCTATGTTTCAGGTGCTCTTGCGCTGGAGGGCTGGGGAATATTTTTTTAAGAGAAAGGGGCCTCGCTGTTTTTCAGGTGCTCCTGCGCTGGAGGGCTGGGTAATCATTTTGTAATAGAAAGGGGCCTCGCTGTTTTCAGGTGCTCCTGCGCTGGAGAGCTGGGGAATCACTTTTTAAGAGAAAGGGGCCTTGCTGTTTTTCAGGTGCTCCTGCGCTGGAGGGCTGGGGAATCACTTTTTAATAGAAAGGGGCCTCGCTGTTATCAGGTGCTCCTGCGCTGGAGGATATTTTGTTAAGAGAAAGGGGCCTCGCTGTTTTCAGGTGCTCCTGCGCTGGAGGGCTGAGGAATCATTTCTTAAGAGAAAGGGGCCTCACTGTTTTCAGATGTTCCTGCGCTGGAGGGCTGGGAATAATTTGGTAATAGAAAGGGGCCTGGCTGTTTTTCAGGTGCTCAGCTTGTAGGACATTGTCACCTTGGCCCTGTGTCCTTCCCAAGAACAATGTCCTCCCACCTACATTCCTTGTGTGTTTCATGAAAGGGCACAGCCGCGAATGTGGGCCATGCCCGCGAATGTGGGCCACGCCCCGCAAATGTGGGCCACGCCCAGCAAAAGTGGGCCACTTTTTTCGTCAGTGCCCGGGCCAAATTGTGATCCCAATCTGACCCTGCTGATATCACAGGGTGTCAGGTAAAACAAGCTGAAAACCACTGTAAACAGTGGGTTTCCAGCTTGTTTTTGGAGACTTTGAACTGCCGACGTCTATTAAGGGTGTAAAAACACCCCAGGACATTTTATTTTTTCAGGTGGAGGGGGTTTGGGGGCAAGGCTGGGGAAAAAGTGCCTCGTAGGTACTTACTTCTCTGCAAGATACACTGCCTCCTTCAAGGTCCCGCCCCATCCTCACACCGTGAAATTGGTATTAAGTTGGCAGGTCCGGTAAAGTGAAAATACACAATAGTGTTTTAACACAAGCATTGAGTTGTGACCCAGTTTATATTTATACTATTTAGGTAATACAGGGCTCCCAATAAGGCCTTACTGCCAGAGTTTCCAACTTTGGAGCTGGGGAACCAGGTTTGAGCCTCGGCATCAGCTCACCATCCTATGATTCTGGGCATATCACTTAATCTCCCACACCTAAAAAAATGAACGTGGCCTTATGTGATGTAACTGCTGATCCTGAAATTGCTCCAGCCCCTCTGCAAAGAGTTTGTGCTATATAAAAAAATTGACTCTCACTACAAAGTCGCATTTCCGCCATCCTGCCACTCTCTTGTCGCAAGGTAGGTGTGTTCCATGCTTCCAACTCACACTTCCATCGCAAACGCCAAGCCTATGACAGAGCTACTGCAGCATCGCCGTGATTTCATCATATGTCTGTGATGTACCTCAGGTATTGGACCACAAATTTAATCTCGAGGTCATGCTTTGTGTACTTTTCAAAATCATTCACTCTTGAATGTCAAGCTTCTTCAACAAGTAGCTTGTGAGCTACTGGTAACTCTCCAGCTACCAGTAACTAGTTCCCCGCTGTTTAGCCCAGCCGATTAAAATAGAGTCATTAACTTGGTTTAACTAAGATATATATACAACATTTGAAAATATGTGATTTCAGAACTCATAAGCTGATATTTGTAGGAAATATTTGAATTTCAGAAAAATATTCAAAGCTGATAATTCAGTGATAAATTATCTATTTTGAGGAAGACATTGCTAAAATTATTTAAGTTGGTGATAAGGGCATTGCATCTATGGTTGCTATGTGCTACCCAAGATGAGGCTTTTTTTTTTTACAAAACTAGTATTGCACTGAGGTCCTTGGTACTGGTAATCTTGCACAACACTTCCACTAATATTATCGTGTTTGATGTGGTCACTATTACAACACCAATATTTGTTAGTATCTCATGATGCCTTTTGTTTAACATAAGTAGTTCTTATTACAGAAAAGGTTGGAGACCCGTGTGTTAGAACATCTCAGCGAAGGCTGCCTTTAAAATAAGGTTATGTCACTGTTTTGAACTTTAGAGCTACAGAACAGTTTTATACCCATAAAACGTTCCCAGGCAGCGAGTCCAGCTTTTCTCCGTTTCCCAAACTGCTTCATTTGAACTACTGGTTTCCAGGGCTCGGCCCTTAATTGTCAACACTGGCGCTTATAACAGTCTGCCACATGGTGGCGCTGTTTCGGTAATACAGACAAGAGCACAACATCAGTTGGTTATTAATTCAACATACTTTAAAAGGGCCATTACCTGTCTTCCAAGCCATTCCTACACCTTTAGCGGCCTGGAATAGTCTGAATTGTCACTCTTGCAGGGTTTCATGGTTAGTAGCTGTGCTGGTTGTGTCATAGGCGGCTCTGACAGGAGCAATGGACTGGTGCAAGCTGCAGTGGCCTCCTGACCAGGGCCCTGACACTTATTAGGCCTCGCCTGAGCCAGCGTGTATGCGCTGTTCTGCAAGACTTTTAATAAGGGCTTTAAGCTCTTAACATACGCTTGTGCTTTTTTTTCATCACCCGCTATTGGCCTTAGCATGCGTCTTTCTGAGAAAGATAACATGCAAATGGCCCAAGACGTGTGCATGTCCCGCCTTCTCGCTCCCCTGGCCTAGGGTACTCGGGAGCGAGCAGCGGCCCTGCACTGTTCCTGCTGCATTCAAGAAATTCTTTGTAGTGCGTGTGCACGTACCATTCGCTGGCTTTGATTTAAATTCCTTTTAGCGCGCATGCACACTACTCCCAGGCTTGTTCTTTACGAGACTCATGGCTTCCAGTTGACTTCCGGGCCTTCCATGCCTGCCTTTGGAACATTCCACGCATGCATGATTCGTGCCTGGGCCTTGTTTGTTAAGGGTTCCCTGCTATTTCTCCTGCAGCATTGGTCCTTTTCAGGCCGGGCCTCTTTGTTCTGTCTTCATCTGTAGCTCTTCGGCTTTCTGGTGGTTAACAAAGGACCTAATCCCGCCACCTACTTAGAGAAAGAAATGAAGGTCGAATCCATTCCTTCCCGTGCCCCCTTCAGCCTTAGCCCCTTTGTTACTTAAACGTGAAAACGTTTGGTGCACGTTGCGGAAGTGCATTTACTTTGAGGATGCACCACGTTCTGAAAGGCGAATCTCAACTGCCTTAGACACAAAATGTATTTTCTTACTATGTTGTCTCTTTTGTATGCTTTTGTTTACATGGATTATTCTAACCAATCTTATGGGTTCCAGAAGGGGTGTGTCAGAAAGGAACAAGTTACAATAATAATAGCAACAAGCATTGCGTCGTGAAGGGATGAGTGTAACACTACAGTGCAGTAATTACAATTGCATCTATGTAGCGCTTACAACCCCTGACGAGGTGTTGAAGCGCATTCCATACGTTTACTCCAGTGTCTTTGTGGTGAATAACATTAGTAGAAGTTACGTGTGACATTTAGTGGTGTACGCTATCTAAGTCGAGTGGTGGCGGATCGACCTCCGAAGGATAAACGGCTGAGTTGTGCACGTTGGAAAGAAAACTTCCCGAAAAGGACAGTAGGGAAAATTAGTATTATTTGTGCGCCGCTTTCTGTTACACAAACTTTAATACTGACTTGTTGGTTGGTTGTGGTAATAAAGATCGTATTGGAATATGTAGTGTGCACAATGTCCTTTGCAGCTGGGGTAGTAATCTATCGACCCATCTAAAGCTTTTTAAAGTATTTCTTTAGCATATTTTTTAATTCAAAATGAAGACAAACCAATCTTGCCACGACAGAAGAAGGCGGGTGCATGTCCCTCCTTCTCTCTCCCCTGACCAAGGGTGCTCGGGAGCGAGCAGCAGCGCAGCCGTGTGCCATCTGTTTTTACTTATCATTGGTGGCACGCAGTGTGCCAGATGGAGGGCAGGCTGCATTCCAGTCTCAGGTTACTTGTCCTGTCACTGGACTGGTTATTCCAAGTTTTGTCGTCACCCACAAGAGAGAGGGGTGACACGTTTCTCTGCCCTTTTATGCTTCATTAAGAACCAAAGCTTTGCAAAACAGCCTCCGGAGCAACAACTACTGGTGTAAATAACACACAAATACTAACGACGGGCTGTTGACAGGATTATATTTTTAAATATCTTCAACGCATTTGATGAAGAAGCGGATGAACAGCAGAGTATTGCACTGTCTACTTGACGTCACAAGAGAGGAGCAAGTTTCACTGATACGTAGCCATAAGTCATGAAAGAATATCTTTCTCATCCCTAGCGTCATGGGTGTGGCGTCATTGTATTACAACTACTGATGAACAACCATTGATGACATCTCAGAATGAGCCTCTACCAACTCATGTCTGCACAAATGTGGCCAACTTTGAGACCAAGACCAACCAAAAAACTGTGTTGGACCTCCTCGCCTTCTGCCCTAACCTTGCACTGCGCTCCCTCGGCTCAGCCTTCCCTGCTCCCCAATCTCGCTTTATGGAAACTATGTTTCCTGATCATAAGCCTCACTTCGGCCTTACCCCTCCTCCATCACAGAACTTTTTCTTTTGTTCATATCCACTTCGTTGCCCATTGACCTTCAGAATGTAGTAATCAAATTTGGCTGTTTTCTTGTGCTGATGAAGGACACAAACATCACAAAAGGGACGCAAATGAATGCTTTGCACCAAACCAATAACTGAAATGAACACAGTATATTGAGAGAATGGCATTGTTATACTTTTAAAAGAGGAATTCAGTGGTTTTAGGTACCTTCTTGTACAGTAAATGTATATAAATTGGAAAAATAGGTGTGTGTGGTGTGACAACACCAAGGCCTGATTTGTCAGCATTCATTTTCTAAATGCTTTTTGTATGTTTTTGTACTGCTGTTATGCAGTTTTTGTACACGGCAGCTTTCATAATTTCCTTGGCCGCATGTAGTTACTAGCTGTTTTGTCATGCAGATTGTTGTATGTTGGTCCTGCTTAATGGACTAGTAAAGCCTCTGTGGGGAGGGGGGCTCAAGCAGTCTTCCTGTCATAGGGCCTTGTGTGTTTGTATGTATTTGTGTATTCCGTGCCTTAACGTGTCTCTCCCTGTGCTCCTGTTACCAGTCTCCCCATTCTAGTGTGCTTATGTAGTTCTCCCTGCTCATAGTTAAGTCTGTTCCTTGTCTCAATGTGAGTGTGTTGCACATTCCTGACCAGTACTCCCTCAGTGGTCTCCCATTTAACTCTGATCTTCCTGATTTCACAGGGTGGGTCTTTTTTAATCAGGTTTTTCAGTTGTATATAATTTCGTCTTCGTTTGTATAAAGGTAACAAAAATGCTTAATACATTTTATTATAACTTTTCAACATAGTGCACAGCAGCCACAATGCTCTACAGCATAGCTAAAAGTTCTGGCTAAACACATAAAGTCCCAAAGGCGAGACCTATTGGCTATTCCAATGCTTATTTTTTTAATACAAATTAACCACTGTTTTCCCCCAGGATGTGAAGATTACCAAAACAATCTTTAACTGCAACATTAAGCAACCATTGATCACGCACTACTTTCATAAATGTGAATGTTGGCTTATGTTTCCTACCAAAATGTACTTTCCATTATTGCTGGAACTTTATTTTTTAAATAGTAAACTGCTAAGTGGGAGAGCCTAACATCAATGCACGTGGGAAATATTAAAGGGCATTCACATTTGAATCAACCACAGTCAGATCAAGTTGTTATACAATAAAAGCCTTTTGAAGGTCTCAGTAATGGTGCCTTTCAACGTAAACACTACATAATAACGTCAACAAAGGATATTTATTGTCAACGGTTTGATAAAGAGGACTTAGAATGGATCTCAAATTATTCGCATTTGAATACAGTGAGCCAGATGGACTTGGCATTGCTAGAGCTACAATTTTGCAGTAACATCTACCTCTTTCATTCTTTTTTAGTCCACGCAAAATGTCTACTTTTCAAAATAATGGCTATTATTTTGCGTAGCTCTAACGCTTGCCGACCCAGTGTGCACAACTGTGCACAAACTGTGCTGTGTTTCTGTGCCCCCTGTCTCATTCTGTATTTCCCTTGTCTGTCCTGTTTTCTATTTCCAAAGCTTACCGAACTGCTTCTTTGTCTTTTTTGTTGTTGTGATGGATCACTTTTTTTTTAACTTGTTTTTGTAAACCTATACACCTAACTCATATTTAACGCTTACTGCATATGTTTGCAAAAAAGAAAAAAAAAGGCAGGCGTGCCAATGCCAGGCGTATTGACTTTTTGCTCTGTTTCCTCAAACAATCTTATTTTTTTTCCATCCACCACAGCATATGGCATAGGTTGATGAGTTAGCCCACAATATCCACTAGGTGTCTTGTACTATGAACTGGTACAAAAGGGGGTGGTGATGTACGGAACATCTGAACCAATCAAACACTCACACCCAGTCAACAGATCTGGGTTTAATCCATCACCGTTCTTTATCCCACTCTGCCACCCCAGTTCAGACATGGCTATATGCAAATCAGTCTGACCCTGTGCCTCATGGGAACAGTCCAGCCCGAACTGCCAAGCCATGCTGTCGTCAACAGCGGCACGATTGCACCATGGTGCCTACTTTGGTGCTATTCAGAAAAGGGGGTGATGATGAACAGAGTGTCTGAATTGGTAGTTTGGTTTGCCCTGTTCCCATCATGCACTGGGACAGGAACAGACTAATTTGCATATAGCCAAGTTCTGAGCTGGGATGGTGCAGTGAGCTAAAAAACGGTGATGGATCAAGCCCTGATCTTTGGACTGGGTAAGAGTGGTCTGCTTAATTCAGGCACTCTGTTCATCACCACCCCCTTTTCTGAATCATTTTGTCCACCATAAGCGTGGAAGGGTATACTCAGATGTGAGTCCCTTGCTCATTGCACCATCAGGATTCAAGCAAGCCGGGCCGACGACGCCTGAAATGGCAGAAACCGGTCCCCGGAAGCTTGTTTCCTTCCCAGTATAAGAATTGGCTTGGTAGTTTGGTTTGCCCTGTTCCCATCATGCACTGGGACAGGAACAGACTAATTTGCATATAGCCAAGTTCTGAGCTGGGATGGTGCAGTGAGCTAAAAAACGGTGATGGATCAAGCCCTGATCTTTGGACTGGGTAAGAGTGGTCTGCTTAATTCAGGCACTCTGTTCATCACCACCCCCTTTTCTGAATCATTTTGTCCACCATAAGCGTGGAAGGGTATACTCAGATGTGAGTCCCTTGCTCATTGCACCATCAGGATTCAAGCAAGCCGGGCCGACGACGCCTGAAATGGCAGAAACCGGTCCCCGGAAGCTTGTTTCCTTCCCAGTATAAGAATTGGCTTGGTAGTTTGGTTTGCCCTGTTCCCATCATGCACTGGGACAGGAACAGACTAATTTGCATATAGCCAAGTTCTGAGCTGGGATGGTGCAGTGAGCTAAAAAACGGTGATGGATCAAGCCCTGATCTTTGGACTGGGTAAGAGTGGTCTGCTTAATTCAGGCACTCTGTTCATCACCACCCCCTTTTCTGAATCATTTTGTCCACCATAAGCGTGGAAGGGTATACTCAGATGTGAGTCCCTTGCTCATTGCACCATCAGGATTCAAGCAAGCCGGGCCGACGACGCCTGAAATGGCAGAAACCGGTCCCCGGAAGCTTGTTTCCTTCCCAGTATAAGAATTGGCTTGGTGTTTGGTTTGCCCTGTTCCCATCATGCACTGGGACAGGAACAGACTAATTTGCATATAGCCAAGTTCTGAGCTGGGATGGTGCAGTGAGCTAAAAAACGGTGATGGATCAAGCCCTGATCTTTGGACTGGGTAAGAGTGGTCTGCTTAATTCAGGCACTCTGTTCATCACCACCCCCTTTTCTGAATCATTTTGTCCACCATAAGCGTGGAAGGGTATACTCAGATGTGAGTCCCTTGCTCATTGCACCATCAGGATTCAAGCAAGCCGGGCCGACGACGCCTGAAATGGCAGAAACCGGTCCCCGGAAGCTTGTTTCCTTCCCAGTATAAGAATTGGCTTGGTAGTTTGGTTTGCCCTGTTCCCATCATGCACTGGGACAGGAACAGACTAATTTGCATATAGCCAAGTTCTGAGCTGGGATGGTGCAGTGAGCTAAAAAACGGTGATGGATCTAGCCCTGATCTTTGGACTGGGTAAGAGTGGTCTGCTTAATTCAGGCACTCTGTTCATCACCACCCCCTTTTCTGAATCATTTTGTCCACCATAAGCGTGGAAGGGTATACTCAGATGTGAGTCCCTTTCTCATTGCACCATCAGGATTCAAGCAAGCCGGGCCGACGACGCCTGAAATGGCAGAAACCGGTCCCCGGAAGCTTGTTTCCTTCCCAGTATAAGAATTGGCTTGGTAGTTTGGTTTGCCCTGTTCCCATCATGCACTGGGACAGGAACAGACTAATTTGCATATAGCCAAGTTCTGAGCTGGGATGGTGCAGTGAGCTAAAAAACGGTGATGGATCAAGCCCTGATCTTTGGACTGGGTAAGAGTGGTCTGCTTAATTCAGGCACTCTGTTCATCACCACCCCCTTTTCTGAATCATTTTGTCCACCATAAGCGTGGAAGGGTATACTCAGATGTGAGTCCCTTGCTCATTGCACCATCAGGATTCAAGCAAGCCGGGCCGACGACGCCTGAAATGGCAGAAACCGGTCCCCGGAAGCTTTTTTCCTTCCCAGTATAAGAATTGGCTTGGTGTTTGGTTTGCCCTGTTCCCATCATGCACTGGGACAGGAACAGACTAATTTGCATATAGCCAAGTTCTGAGCTGGGATGGTGCAGTGAGCTAAAAAACGGCGATGGATCAAGCCCTGATCTTTGGACTGGGTAAGAGTGGTCTGCTTAATTCAGGCACTCTGTTCATCACCACACCCTTTTCTGAATCATTTTGTCCACCATAAGCGTGGAAGGGTATACTCAGATGTGAGTCCCTTGCTCATTGCACCATCAGGATTCAAGCAAGCCGGGCCGACGACGCCTGAAATGACAGAAACCGGTCCCCGGAAGCTTGTTTCCTTCCCAGTATAAGAATTGGCTTGGTAGTTTGGTTTGCCCTGTTCCCATCATGCACTGGGACAGGAACAGACTAATTTGCATATAGCCAAGTTCTGAGCTGGGATGGTGCAGTGAGCTAAAAAACGGTGATGGATCAAGCCCTGATCTTTGGACTGGGTAAGAGTGGTCTGCTTAATTCAGGCACTCTGTTCATCACCAACCCCTTTTCTGAATCATTTTGTCCACCATAAGCGTGGAAGGGTATACTCAGATGTGAGTCCCTTGCTCATTGCACCATCAGGATTCAAGCAAGCCGGGCCGACGACGCCTGAAATGGCAGAAACCGGTCCCCGGAAGCTTGTTTCCTTCCCAGTATAAGAATTGGCTTGGTAGTTTGGTTTGCCCTGTTCCCATCATGCACTGGGACAGGAACAGACTAATTTGCATATAGCCAAGTCCCGAGCTGGGATGGTGCAGTGAGCTAAAAAACGGTGATTTATCAAGCCCTGATCTTTGGACTGGGTAAGAGTGGTCTGCTTAATTCAGGCACTCTGTTCATCACCACCCCCTTTTCTGAATCATTTTGTCCACTATAAGCGTGGAAGGGTATACTCAGATGTGAGTCCCTTGCTCATTGCACCATCAGGATTCAAGCAAGCCGGGCCGACGACGCCTGAAATGGCAGAAACCGGTCCCCGGAAGCTTGTTTCCTTCCCAGTATAAGAATTGGCTTGGTAGTTTGGTTTGCCCTGTTCCCATCATGCACTGGGACAGGAACAGACTAATTTGCATATAGCCAAGTTCTGAGCTGGGATGGTGCAGTGAGCTAAAAAACGGTGATGGATCAAGCCCTGATCTTTGGACTGGGTAAGAGTGGTCTGCTTAATTCAGGCACTCTGTTCATCACCACCCCCTTTTCTGAATCATTTTGTCCACCATAAGCGTGGAAGGGTATACTCAGATGTGAGTCCCTTGCTCATTGCACCATCAGGATTCAAGCAAGCCGGGCTGACGACGCCTGAAATGGCAGAAACCGGTCCCCGGAAGCTTGTTTCCTTCCCAGTATAAGAATTGGCTTGGTAGTTTGGTTTGCCCTGTTCCCATCATGCACTGGGACAGGAACAGACTAATTTGCATATAGCCAAGTTCTGAGCTGGGATGGTGCAGTGAGCTAAAAAACGGTGATGGATCAAGCCCTGATCTTTGGACTGGGTAAGAGTGGTCTGCTTAATTCAGGCACTCTGTTCATCACCACCCCCTTTTCTGAATCATTTTGTCCACCATAAGCGTGGAAGGGTATACTCAGATGTGAGTCCCTTTCTCATTGCACCATCAGGATTCAAGCAAGCCGGGCCGACGACGCCTGAAATGGCAGAAACCGGTCCCCGGAAGCTTGTTTCCTTCCTAGTATAAGAATTGGCTTGGTAGTTTGGTTTGCCCTGTTCCCATCATGCACTGGGACAGGAACAGACTAATTTGCATATAGCCAAGTTCTGAGCTGGGATGGTGCAGTGAGCTAAAAAACGGTGATGGATCAAGCCCTGATCTTTGGACTGGGTAAGAGTGGTCTGCTTAATTCAGGCACTCTGTTCATCACCACCCCCTTTTCTGAATCATTTTGTCCACCATAAGCGTGGAAGGGTATACTCAGATGTGAGTCCCTTGCTCATTGCACCATCAGGATTCAAGCAAGCCGGGCCGACGACGCCTGAAAAGGCAGAAACCGGTCCCCGGAAGCTTGTTTCCTTCCCAGTATAAGAATTGGCTTGGTGTTTGGTTTGCCCTGTTCCCATCATGCACTGGGACAGGAACAGACTAATTTGCATATAGCCAAGTTCTGAGCTGGGATGGTGCAGTGAGCTAAAAAACGGCGATGGATCAAGCCCTGATCTTTGGACTGGGTAAGAGTGGTCTGCTTAATTCAGGCACTCTGTTCATCACCACCCCCTTTTCTGAATCATTTTGTCGACCATAAGCGTGGAAGGGTATACTCAGATGTGAGTCCCTTGCTCATTGCACCATCAGGATTCAAGCAAGCCGGGCTGACGACGCCTGAAATGGCAGAAACCGGTCCCCGGAAGCTTGTTTCCTTCCCAGTATAAGAATTGGCTTGGTAGTTTGGTTTGCCCTGTTCCCATCATGCACTGGGACAGGAACAGACTAATTTGCATATAGCCAAGTTCTGAGCTGGGATGGTGCAGTGAGCTAAAAAACGGTGATGGATCAAGCCCTGATCTTTGGACTGGGTAAGAGTGGACTGCTTAATTCAGGCACTCTGTTCATCACCACCCCCTTTTCTGAATCATTTTGTCCACCATAAGCGTGGAAGGGTATACTCAGATGTGAGTCCCTTGCTCATTGCACCATCAGGATTCAAGCAAGCCGGGCCGACGACGCCTGAAATGGCAGAAACCGGTCCCCGGAAGCTTGTTTCCTTCCCAGTATAAGAATTGGCTTGGTAGTTTGGTTTGCCCTGTTCCCATCATGCACTGGGACAGGAACAGACTAATTTGCATATAGCCAAGTTCTGAGCTGGGATGGTGCAGTGAGCTAAAAAACGGTGATGGATCAAGCCCTGATCTTTGGACTGGGTAAGAGTGGTCTGCTTAATTCAGGCACTCTGTTCATCACCACCCCCTTTTCTGAATCATTTTGTCCACCATAAGCGTGGAAGGGTATACTCAGATGTGAGTCCCTTTCTCATTGCACCATCAGGATTCAAGCAAGCCGGGCCGACGACGCCTGAAATGGCAGAAACCGGTCCCCGGAAGCTTGTTTCCTTCCCAGTATAAGAATTGGCTTGGTAGTTTGGTTTGCCCTGTTCCCATCATGCACTGGGACAGGAACAGACTAATTTGCATATAGCCAAGTTCTGAGCTGGGATGGTGCAGTGAGCTAAAAAACGGTGATGGATCAAGCCCTGATCTTTGGACTGGGTAAGAGTGGTCTGCTTAATTCAGGCACTCTGTTCATCACCACCCCCTTTTCTGAATCATTTTGTCCACCATAAGCGTGGAAGGGTATACTCAGATGTGAGTCCCTTTCTCATTGCACCATCAGGATTCAAGCAAGCCGGGCCGACGACGCCTGAAATGGCAGAAACCGGTCCCCGGAAGCTTGTTTCCTTCCCAGTATAAGAATTGGCTTGGTAGTTTGGTTTGCCCTGTTCCCATCATGCACTGGGACAGGAACAGACTAATTTGCATATAGCCAAGTTCTGAGCTGGGATGGTGCAGTGAGCTAAAAAACGGTGATGGATCAAGCCCTGATCTTTGGACTGGGTAAGAGTGGTCTGCTTAAATCAGGCACTCTGTTCATCACCACCCCCTTTTCTGAATCATTTTGTCCACCATAAGCGTGGAAGGGTATACTCAGATGTGAGTCCCTTGCTCATTGCACCATCAGGATTCAAGCAAGCCGGGCCGACGACGCCTGAAATGGCAGAAACCGGTCCCCGGAAGCTTGTTTCCTTCCCAGTATAAGAATTGGCTTGGTGTTTGGTTTGCCCTGTTCCCATCATGCACTGGGACAGGAACAGACTAATTTGCATATAGCCAAGTTCTGAGCTGGGATGGTGCAGTGAGCTAAAAAACGGCGATGGATCAAGCCCTGATCTTTGGACTGGGTAAGAGTGGTCTGCTTAATTCAGGCACTCTGTTCATCACCACACCCTTTTCTGAATCATTTTGTCCACCATAAGCGTGGAAGGGTATACTCAGATGTGAGTCCCTTGCTCATTGCACCATCAGGATTCAAGCAAGCCGGGCCGACGACGCCTGAAATGACAGAAACCGGTCCCCGGAAGCTTGTTTCCTTCCCAGTATAAGAATTGGCTTGGTAGTTTGGTTTGCCCTGTTCCCATCATGCACTGGGACAGGAACAGACTAATTTGCATATAGCCAAGTTCTGAGCTGGGATGGTGCAGTGAGCTAAAAAACGGTGATGGATCAAGCCCTGATCTTTGGACTGGGTAAGAGTGGTCTGCTTAATTCAGGCACTCTGTTCATCACCACCCCCTTTTCTGAATCATTTTGTCCACCATAAGCGTGGAAGGGTATACTCAGATGTGAGTCCCTTGCTCATTGCACCATCAGGATTCAAGCAAGCCGGGCCGACGACGCCTGAAATGGCAGAAACCGGTCCCCGGAAGCTTGTTTCCTTCCCAGTATAAGAATTGGCTTGGTAGTTTGGTTTGCCCTGTTCCCATCATGCACTGGGACAGGAACAGACTAATTTGCATATAGCCAAGTCCCGAGCTGAGATGGTGCAGTGAGCTAAAAAACGGTGATGGATCAAGCCCTGATCTTTGGACTGGGTAAGAGTGGTCTGCTTAATTCAGGCACTCTGTTCATCACCACCCCCTTTTCTGAATCATTTTGTCCACTATAAGCGTGGAAGGGTATACTCAGATGTGAGTCCCTTGCTCATTGCACCATCAGGATTCAAGCAAGCCGGGCCGACGACGCCTGAAATGGCAGAAACCGGTCCCCGGAAGCTTGTTTCCTTCCCAGTATAAGAATTGGCTTGGTAGTTTGGTTTGCCCTGTTCCCATCATGCACTGGGACAGGAACAGACTAATTTGCATATAGCCAAGTTCTGAGCTGGGATGGTGCAGTGAGCTAAAAAACGGTGATGGATCAAGCCCTGATCTTTGGACTGGGTAAGAGTGGTCTGCTTAATTCAGGCACTCTGTTCATCACCACCCCCTTTTCTGAATCATTTTGTCCACCATAAGCGTGGAAGGGTATACTCAGATGTGAGTCCCTTGCTCATTGCACCATCAGGATTCAAGCAAGCCGGGCTGACGACGCCTGAAATGGCAGAAACCGGTCCCCGGAAGCTTGTTTCCTTCCCAGTATAAGAATTGGCTTGGTAGTTTGGTTTGCCCTGTTCCCATCATGCACTGGGACAGGAACAGACTAATTTGCATATAGCCAAGTTCTGAGCTGGGATGGTGCAGTGAGCTAAAAAACGGTGATGGATCAAGCCCTGATCTTTGGACTGGGTAAGAGTGGTCTGCTTAATTCAGGCACTCTGTTCATCACCACCCCCTTTTCTGAATCATTTTGTCCACCATAAGCGTGGAAGGGTATACTCAGATGTGAGTCCCTTGCTCATTGCACCATCAGGATTCAAGCAAGCCGGGCCGACGACGCCTGAAATGGCAGAAACCGGTCCCCGGAAGCTTGTTTCCTTCCCAGTATAAGAATTGGCTTGGTAGTTTGGTTTGCCCTGTTCCCATCATGCACTGGGACAGGAACAGACTAATTTGCATATAGCCAAGTTCTGAGCTGGGATGGTGCAGTGAGCTAAAAAACGGTGATGGATCAAGCCCTGATCTTTGGACTGGGTAAGAGTGGTCTGCTTAATTCAGGCACTCTGTTCATCACCACCCCCTTTTCTGAATTATTTTGTCCACCATAAGCGTGGAAGGGTATACTCAGATGTGAGTCCCTTGCTCATTGCACCATCAGGATTCAAGCAAGCCGGGCCGACGACGCCTGAAATGGCAGAAACCGGTCCCCGGAAGCTTGTTTCCTTCCCAGTATAAGAATTGGCTTGGTAGTTTGGTTTGCCCTGTTCCCATCATGCACTGGGACAGGAACAGACTAATTTGCATATAGCCAAGTTCTGAGCTGGGATGGTGCAGTGAGCTAAAAAACGGTGATGGACCAAGCCCTGATCTTTGGACTGGGTAAGAGTGGTCTGCTTAATTCAGGCACTCTGTTCATCACCACCCCCTTTTCTGAATTACTTTGGTGCTAGGCAGCCAAAACGGCACCAGCACAGAGAGACAGGCCAGGAATGCGCCATATTGTTTAAATACCAAGGGGCAGATTTATGAAGGCCCTGCGCCCCCTTGCGTCACTTTTTCCCATGTTAAAAGTGACGCACCGGCGGCGCAAGGCCTTCATAAATCTGCCCCCAAATACCTTCTACTTTGGCGTAGGAGCTGCGCTGGCCTATGCCAAAATGCCATAAATGAGGCCCTTGGTGATCATGGAGTTTGGGCTTTTCATGTGCACCTCTAGAAGGAGACAGCATTTTCCACTCTCTGGGAGCATGTGTCAACATTAGGAGTTAATAGAGTTAATTTACTTAATCTTGGGATTGATTGCTGTTCTACAGATGTAAATAATGATTGTCGTTTCCAAGCAAAAGGCTTCTGTGTCTGCCTCCTGGTGATCTTTGTTAATGCCTTTGTTCATTCCCCATTTCTCCATACTGTTGTAATTTACACAGTTTTTAATCTGTAAATAAATACAGAACTGCAGAGACTAACAGGTTTTCTCAGGAGCCTTCTACTCGCCGCTGAATGCTGACATTGCCGAATGCAAAGACCGCCTAGCCGTGAGCCCTCCTCATGCTTCTTTCTTCCACCAAGCTACACTTCCTGCCTCTTTTCTCACTCTTGAAGGTTTTTTACCCTCCCTATTGCCATTTGTCACTGTTTTCTAATTTTTTCCTCCACATTTTCCTATTCTCCTTCTTACTTTGGGTCTAAATCTGCTTATAAAAAACAAGTCCCAGTCTCCATAAATGTGTGCTACTACCTGCAACCGCAGGCACAAATTAAGCACATAGGGACTTATTTTCAAGCCCATTGTGCCGCTGGTGCATCACTTTTATGCAGGAAGGCTTGCTGCACGGCTGTGCGTCAAAATATTGTAAATGAGTAGCTCAATTTACATTTTGTCAGAGGTTACATTCGTAACTGTACACAGGCCACTGCCTTGAGCTTTAACTGCTTGGTTTCCCTGTCATCTTTTCAGCCAACCTCCACCTAACCTCCAGCCTCTTCTTAGGATATCATGGAGCAGCAATACTTCTTTTTGGGCCCATTCCACATCAGAGTTTGTACGACATGTTGGAATGGTAGAAACAGCCCTAGACTGCAGCATCTCGGGCCTACAGATACTTGGATCTAGTCCAGAGATGAGCTCCTTTTGCTTCCCCGCTAACTCACATAGACCACTGCGAAAAACTCCAGACTAACCACACACCACTGAATACCAACAAACAACATACTGTACCAAGCTGTGGTTCCTTCAGTTACACGCTATAGGGCGCTGCAATGAAAAAGCACATTACCATACCATAACAGTGTTAGAAACCGCAATAAAGTACCAGTAGAGCGACACGTGGTGAATTCATTTAAAATGCATTCCATCTCCTTAAGGGACGTTGGATTATTTCATGCAGTTAGCACTTTTCACAGTAAAAACCTCAAGCAAGCCTTTTAGGCCTTAGGCCTACACCCAAGAGAAACTGTGCTGAGCACAGCATTCCATAATATGCACCTGTTGTACGCTGTACATATGTGCGTTGGTGCAGAGGCACCCCCCAATGTCTTCGTTTGGTAGGGGCAACAAGGGATCTGCACTACCTTGACTGTGCCTTCTTCGGTGGATTCACTAGAGTCCATGGGACCCTTCAAAACAATCACCCTAGCCAGGCGATGATACTATTCAGGTCACTCCAGCACTGCATTGAGAAGTAATGGTAGCAGTGCAAGGCAGGGGAAATAAGCACCACCTGTGGCTGCACAGGTGCACCAGCATTCTTAGGCCTTGCTACCCCTTTAGTGATATAGGATGTGGAAACGTGCACAAGCACTATACTATAAAATTGTCCTAGATACTGCTTCCAACACAATTTTGATTATAAGGCTGTAAGTGATATTTAGAATAAATACGGCTCCCAGGGTCTTCTTTTGCAGTTGTTGGCTCATCAAGTGTGTACCTCTACTTAGTCTAAATTGAGTTCTGGAAGTAAGACTCCTGTGCACTAATTTGGGGTACAAATACTTCGGATAAGATAAATTTGTTTTTATAAAATAATTTTGTGTTAACCTTTTAATTTCATTCATAAACCTTACATGAACAGGAGCTGTGTAATTGTTTTTGCTGGAACAGTTGTTTTTTTGATTGGCAAATTACGAAACTTGAAAAACATATGGAAGGTAACATAAGTGACTATTTCCATGTTTCTTTTATTCCTGACTTTATTAAAGTATGTTATTGAATCACAAAAGCCAGAAAATAGAAGTTTTCAAATGAGCTTATGAAATAGTTATTTTTAGGTCTGTTTTTTTTCACAACAGACCTGTCAAAAAAAAACACAGCTACCAAAATACGTAGGAATCTTTGAATCCGCCATTTTCAACCATTGGCTTCCTCCAGCCAGCCTCTTTCAGCCATTGACGTGGCCTTTGCCATCCAAATGTATGCTCAACTCAGCAAATTATCATTTCTCAGCTAAAGCATATCGGCTGCTTAGGTGTATCCCTCCATTTCCACTTAGGTGTTTGTGTTAAACTGCACGAGGGACTACTTTACAACGTTTAACCTCTCTGTTGACTCCCTCGTGTGTGCCTCACTCAAATATATTAACGCTGCATGCTCTGCATATTAAACACATGCTATTTGACTTTTCCAATTCCTTGTCCTTATTCTACAATGCACACATCACAGAACTGTTGATCCAAAGGCTATGCAATCATAATATTTTGCAAAAGCTTGCATTTTCATAAAAAAAAAGTCATTTACTATCTGAAGGCCTCCTTCGCTGCTCTTTAGTTGGTGATATACAATGAAACAAGAATGAATATAAAACACAAGCTTGAGAATATGTTAGTTTTTAAACACTTTATTGTAGCCCCTTCAGAGTATCCCGTGTGCATTCTTTCTGAAGATATTTACATGCTGTTGTCGTGTATGTTACTAGTTATTCTTAGAGAAGCTTAGAAGGGTGTTCAAGCATGGTGTTAACTTCAGGGCAATTTAGTTAATGCTCATTGGATACATTAAGTAGCAGAAGGCCTGGCTTATTACTGAAAGTGCCATTTCATTGATCACTGAGTTTGTGTGTGGTGTTGTGGATAGTTGAATGGATGAATGTAAGAATGAGTAAGTAGGTTAATGAATGTATGCTTCCATTCATGCACCGACCCATCCACCTGTCTATGCACTAGGTCATCATTCATGTAGTTTGACTGCCACTCTCCCATTCATTCACTCACTCTCCCATCAACAAGCAACTTGCAAACTCATCTATCGATGAACAGGCACTTTTATTTATAAGACGTTATTATTGGTGCCCGTCTAGGCAGCTGGTCTCTCCCCAGAAGCTCACTGCATCTGCAGAGCACAATCTGGTTGGCCCTCAGCAGCTGCTGCCTACTCCTGCAACCTGTTCTTTGGCTATGTTTGTGTTTGGCCTTAAGTGGTGCTGCCACATAACTATGCCACAGTTTTACATGCGTTCAACAAGGGGAAAAACCTCGTATCCTACTTAATTATGATTTATTTGAGTCAACCACACTATATTCTTTTAGTGATCGGGTTATTTATTTACCCTATTTCATCAACTCTTATTTCATGTGAAAGGAGTTTATGTCCTTTTCTTGAAACATATAAACAGTAACATATACATATCACATATACGACAATTTACATAACATTTATCTCAATGTAACACACAAATTATACATAATTACATTTTAACATGAAAACATTACATTAAACGATGTGCCATATGTACTCCACAATGACACTATGAGATTTCATTCAACATTCTAGTAATCCAGTCTAAATTATTTTCCTGAATTAATTCGATTTTCTTTTTTTATATCCACTTTTTGCCAACTGAATAGCGATTGCCGACGCGTTTCGAGCCACACGGGTTCTCAATAGGCTCTCACCAGGGCTTCTTACTCACAACACATTGGTAAAATCTACAATCAAAATAAAACAAACTGTCACTTATAGGTCTAGACCCTTCTTTTTTTTCTTGTCCCTTTATCTCTATATCTGCTCATACCTGCCCATGTCCTGCACGTTTTTCAATGGCCATGCGTCTCTCTCACTTTGCTAATGGGACCAATGTTCTTGATCCTATATGAACAATAAAGTTCATTTAAAAAAACATTTTCCAACTACTAAGAAAGACATTGTTTGTATCCTATACCTGTGTTATTCCTAAGAAAACCCACGTACGTTTCTTATGTCTTTGTAATCAGTATTCAATATCTCGAGCAATTGTGCTTCATTTGGCTAAAAATCCAATTTTTCTGTTGAAGGAATCAACACTCCCTTATTAGCTTCTGACCGGCATATTATTCGTTGTATCAATATACCAAGGCTTAATGTAGGAAACAACATACCTCCGTGTCGGGTGGACGGCAGGGACGTTTTCAAAAGAATTATTCACTGTCCTCCGCTCCCCGCCTGATTATTCATATTCTAATAGAACAAAACACACAGCAGCGCTTATTACTACAGCGCGTGCTTCACTAAACCCCTTTCCTCATGAACTACAGGGTGCACTAAGTCTTCACCTTATCTCATTCTTTCACCAAATTTCTGGGGAGGGGTGATTGTGTGCCAGAATCGGCCTCCCAGGGGGCCAGGTGTTGCTCAGGCCTATGAGCCTTTTTCACCTCGGCCTCCCCTGGGGCCCACGCAGCCCAGAAACAGTGCTTGCATTAGTCCTTGCCCACAGCCCTTCTTTTTCAGGGCATAGTGGGCAGGAAGAATGGGTCTCCCTGTGGGAGCCAGGTGATGTGGGGAACTACCGCCAACTACATCTTAGCCTCCCCCCCACCCCATGGATGGCCTAGAAGCTGTGTTTTTGCTTTAGCCCTTCTTCTACCACACCATTGCCCTGAGGAACTGAAGGGCTGGGGAGGGCTGAGTAATTTACAAATAGCTGAGACCTGTCTATGTTTCAGGTGCTCTTGCGCTGGAGGGCTGGGGAATATTTTTTTAAGAGAAAGGGGCCTCGCTGTTTTTCAGGTGCTCCTGCGCTGGAGGGCTGGGTAATCATTTTGTAATAGAAAGGGGCCTCGCTGTTTTCAGGTGCTCCTGCGCTGGAGAGCTGGGGAATCACTTTTTAAGAGAAAGGGGCCTTGCTGTTTTTCAGGTGCTCCTGCGCTGGAGGGCTGGGGAATCACTTTTTAATAGAAAGGGGCCTCGCTGTTATCAGGTGCTCCTGCGCTGGAGGATATTTTTTTAAGAGAAAGGGGCCTCGCTGTTTTCAGGTGCTCCTGCGCTGGAGGGCTGAGGAATCATTTTTTAAGAGAAAGGGGCCTCACTGTTTTCAGATGTTCCTGCGCTGAAGGGCTGGGAATAATTTGGTAATAGAAAGGGGCCTGGCTGTTTTTCAGGTGCTCAGCTTGTAGGACATTGTCACCTTGGCCCTGTGTCCTTCCCAAGAACAATATCCTCCCACCTACATTCCTTGTGTGTTTCATGAAAGGGCACAGCCGCGAATGTGGGCCATGCCCGCGAATGTGGGCCACGCCCCGCAAATGTGGGCCACGCCCAGCAAAAGTGGGCCACTTTTTTCGTCAGTGCCCGGGCCAAATTGTGATCCCAATCTGACCCTGCTGATATCACAGGGTGTCAGGTAAAACAAGCTGAAAACCACTGTAAACAGTGGGTTTCCAGCTTGTTTTTGGAGACTTTGAACTGCCGACGTCTATTAAGGGTGTAAAAACACCCCAGGACATTTTATTTTTTCAGGTGGAGGGGGTTTGGGGGCAAGGCTGGGGAAAAAGTGCCTCGTAGGTACTTACTTCTCTGCAAGATACACCGCCTCCTTCAAGGTCCCGCCCCATCCTCACACCGTGAAATTGGTATTAAGTTGGCAGGTCCGGTAAAGTGAAAATACACAATAGTGTTTTAACACAAGCATTGAGTTGTGACCCAGTTTATATTTATACTATTTAGGTAATACAGGGCTCCCAATAAGGCCTTACTGCCAGAGTTTCCAACTTTGGAGCTGGGGAACCAGGTTTGAGCCTCGGCATCAGCTCACCATCCTATGATTCTGGGCATATCACTTAATCTCCCACACCTAAAAAAATGAACGTGGCCTTATGTGATGTAACTGCTGATCCTGAAATTGCTCCAGCCCCTCTGCAAAGAGTTTGTGCTATATAAAAAAATTGACTCTCACTACAAAGTCGCATTTCCGCCATCCTGCCACTCTCTTGTCGCAAGGTAGGTGTGTTCCATGCTTCCAACTCACACTTCCATCGCAAACGCCAAGCCTATGACAGAGCTACTGCAGCATCGCCGTGATTTCATCATATGTCTGTGATGTACCTCAGGTATTGGACCACAAATTTAATCTCGAGGTCATGCTTTGTGTACTTTTCAAAATCATTCACTCTTGAATGTCAAGCTTCTTCAACAAGTAGCTTGTGAGCTACTGGTAACTCTCCAGCTACCAGTAACTAGTTCCCCGCTGTTTAGCCCAGCCGATTAAAATAGAGTCATTAACTTGGTTTAACTAAGATATATATACAACATTTGAAAATATGTGATTTCAGAACTCATAAGCTGATATTTGTAGGAAATATTTGAATTTCAGAAAAATATTCAAAGCTGATAATTCAGTGATAAATTATCTATTTTGAGGAAGACATTGCTAAAATTATTTAAGTTGGTGATAAGGGCATTGCATCTATGGTTGCTATGTGCTACCCAAGATGAGGCTTTTTTTTTTTACAAAACTAGTATTGCACTGAGGTCCTTGGTACTGGTAATCTTGCACAACACTTCCACTAATATTATCGTGTTTGATGTGGTCACTATTACAACACCAATATTTGTTAGTATCTCATGATGCCTTTTGTTTAACATAAGTAGTTCTTATTACAGAAAAGGTTGGAGACCCATGTGTTAGAACATCTCAGCGAAGGCTGCCTTTAAAATAAGGTTATGTCACTGTTTTGAACTTTAGAGCTACAGAACAGTTTTATACCCATAAAACGTTCCCAGGCAGCGAGTCCAGCTTTTCTCCGTTTCCCAAACTGCTTCATTTGAACTACTGGTTTCCAGGGCTCGGCCCTTAATTGTCAACACTGGCGCTTATAACAGTCTGCCACATGGTGGCGCTGTTTCGGTAATACAGACAAGAGCACAACATCAGTTGGTTATTAATTCAACATACTTTAAAAGGGCCATTACCTGTCTTCCAAGCCATTCCTACACCTTTAGCGGCCTGGAATAGTCTGAATTGTCACTCTTGCAGGGTTTCATGGTTAGTAGCTGCGCTGGTTGTGTCATAGGCGGCTCTGACAGGAGCAATGGACTGGTGCAAGCTGCAGTGGCCTCCTGACCAGGGCCCTGACACTTATTAGGCCTCGCCTGAGCCAGCGCGTATGCGCTGTTCTGCAAGACTTTTAATAAGGGCTTTAAGCTCCTAACATACGCTTGTGCTTTTTTTTCATCACACGCTATTGGCCTTAGCATGCGTCTTTCTGAGAAAGATAACATGCAAATGGCCCAAGACGTGTGCATGTCCCGCCTTCTCGCTCCCCTGGCCTAGGGTACTCGGGAGCGAGCAGCGGCCCTGCAATGTTCCTGCTGCATTCAAGAAATTCTTTGTAGTGCGTGTGCACGTACCATTCGCTGGCTTTGATTTAAATTCCTTTTAGCGCGTATGCACACTACTCCCAGGCTTGTTCTTTACGAGACTCATGGCTTCCAGTTGACTTCCGGGCCTTCCATGCCTGCCTTTGGAACATTCCACGCATGCATGATTCGTGCCTGGGCCTTGTTTGTTAAGGGTTCCCTGCTATTTCTCCTGCAGCATTGGTCCTTTTCAGGCCGGGCCTCTTTGTTCTGTCTTCATCTGTAGCTCTTCGGCTTTCTGGTGGTTAACAAAGGACCTAATCCCGCCACCTACTTAGAGAAAGAAATGAAGGTCGAATCCATTCCTTCCCGTGCCCCCTTCAGCCTTAGCCCCTTTGTTACTTAAACGTGAAAACGTTTGGTGCACGTTGCGGAAGTGCATTTACTTTGAGGATGCACCACGTTCTGAAAGGCGAATCTCAACTGCCTAAGACACAAAATGTATTTTCTTACTATGTTGTCTCTTTTGTATGCTTTTGTTTACATGGATTATTCTAACCAATCTTATGGGTTCCAGAAGGGGTGTGTCAGAAAGGAACAAGTTACAATAATAATAGCAACAAGCATTGCGTCGTGAAGGGATGAGTGTAACACTACAGTGCAGTAATTACAATTGCATCTATGTAGCGCTTACAACCCCTGACGAGGTGTTGAAGCGCATTCCATACGTTTACTCCAGTGTCTTTGTGGTGAATAACATTAGTAGAAGTTACGTGTGACATTTAGTGGTGTACGCTATCTAAGTCGAGTGGTGGCGGATCGACCTCCGAAGGATAAACGGCTGAGTTGTGCACGTTGGAAAGAAAACTTCCCGAAAAGGACAGTAGGGAAAATTAGTATTATTTGTGCGCCGCTTTCTGTTACACAAACTTTAATACTGACTTGTTGGTTGGTTGTGGTAATAAAGATCGTATTGGAATATGTAGTGTGCACAATGTCCTTTGCAGCTGGGGTAGTAATCTATCGACCCATCTAAAGCTTTTTAAAGTATTTCTTTAGCATATTTTTTAATTCAAAATGAAGACAAACCAATCTTGCCACGACAGAAGAAGGCGGGTGCATGTCCCTCCTTCTCTCTCCCCTGACCAAGGGTGCTCGGGAGCGAGCAGCAGCGCAGCCGTGTGCCATCTGTTTTTACTTATCATTGGTGGCACGCAGTGTGCCAGATGGAGGGCAGGCTGCATTCCAGTCTCAGGTTACTTGTCCTGTCACTGGACTGATTATTCCAAGTTTTGTCGTCACCCACAAGAGAGAGGGGTGACACGTTTCTCTGCCCTTTTATGCTTCATTAAGAACCAAAGCTTTGCAAAACAGCCTCCGGAGCAACAACTACTGGTGTAAATAACACACAAATAATAACGACGGGCTGTTGACAGGATTATATTTTTAAATATCTTCAACGCATTTGATGAAGAAGCGGATGAACAGCAGAGTATTGCACTGTCTACTTGACGTCACAAGAGAGGAGCAAGTTTCACTGATACGTAGCCATAAGTCATGAAAGAATATCTTTCTCATCCCTAGCGTCATGGGTGTGGCGTCATTGTATTACAACTACTGATGAACAACCATTGATGACATCTCAGAATGAGCCTCTACCAACTCATGTCTGCACAAATGTGGCCAACTTTGAGACCCAGACCAACCAAAAAACTGTGTTGGACCTCCTCGCCTTCTGCCCTAACCTTGCACTGCGCTCCCTCGGCTCAGCCTTCCCTGCTCCCCAATCTCACTTTATGGAAACTATGTTTCCTGATCATAAGCCTCACTTCGGCCTTACCCCTCCTCCATCACAGAACTTTTTTTTTTGTTCATATCCACTTCGTTGCCCATTGACCTTCAGAATGTAGTAATCAAATTTGGCTGTTTTCTTGTGCTGATGAAGGACACAAACATCACAAAAGGGACGCAAATGAATGCTTTGCACCAAACCAATAACTGAAATGAACACAGTATATTGAGAGAATGGCATTGTTATACTTTTAAAAGAGGAATTCAGTGGTTTTAGGTACCTTCTTGTACAGTAAATGTATATAAATTGGAAAAATAGGTGTGTGTGGTGTGACAACACCAAGGCCTGATTTGTCAGCATTCATTTTCTAAATGCTTTTTGTATGTTTTTGTACTGCTGTTATGCAGTTTTTGTACACGGCAGCTTTCATAATTTCCTTGGCCGCATGTAGTTACTAGCTGTTTTGTCATGCAGATTGTTGTATGTTGGTCCTGCTTAATGGACTAGTAAAGCCTCTGTGGGGAGGGGGGCTCAAGCAGTCTTCCTGTCATAGGGCCTTGTGTGTTTGTATGTATTTGTGTATTCCGTGCCTTAACGTGTCTCTCCCTGTGCTCCTGTTACCAGTCTCCCCATTCTAGTGTGCTTATGTAGTTCTCCCTGCTCATAGTTAAGTCTGTTCCTTGTCTCAATGTGAGTGTGTTGCACATTCCTGACCAGTACTCCCTCAGTGGTCTCCCATTTAACTCTGATCTTCCTGATTTCACAGGGTGGGTCTTTTTTAATCAGGTTTTTCAGTTGTATATAATTTCGTCTTCGTTTGTATAAAGGTAACAAAAATGCTTAATACATTTTATTATAACTTTTCAACATAGTGCACAGCAGCCACAATGCTCTACAGCATAGCTAAAAGTTCTGGCTAAACACATAAAGTCCCAAAGGCGAGACCTATTGGCTATTCCAATGCTTATTTTTTTAATACAAATTAACCACTGTTTTCCCCCAGGATGTGAAGATTACCAAAACAATCTTTAACTGCAACATTAAGCAACCATTGATCACGCACTACTTTCATAAATGTGAATGTTGGCTTATGTTTCCTACCAAAATGTACTTTCCATTATTGCTGGAACTTTATTTTTTAAATAGTAAACTGCTAAGTGGGAGAGCCTAACATCAATGCACGTGGGAAATATTAAAGGGCATTCACATTTGAATCAACCACAGTCAGATCAAGTTGTTATACAATAAAAGCCTTTTGAAGGTCTCAGTAATGGTGCCTTTCAACGTAAACACTACATAATAACGTCAACAAAGGATATTTATTGTCAACGGTTTGATAAAGAGGACTTAGAATGGATCTCAAATTATTCGCATTTGAATACAGTGAGCCAGATGGACTTGGCATTGCTAGAGCTACAATTTTGCAGTAACATCTACCTCTTTCATTCTTTTTTAGTCCACGCAAAATGTCTACTTTTCAAAATAATGGCTATTATTTTGCGTAGCTCTAACGCTTGCCGACCCAGTGTGCACAACTGTGCACAAACTGTGCTGTGTTTCTGTGCCCCCTGTCTCATTCTGTATTTCCCTTGTCTGTCCTGTTTTGTATTTCCAAAGCTTACCGAACTGCTTCTTTGTCTTTTTTGTTGTTGTGATGGATCACTTTTTTTTAACTTGTTTTTGTAAACCTATACACCTAACTCATATTTAACGCTTACTGCATATGTTTGCAAAAAAGAAAAAAAAAGGCAGGCGTGCCAATGCCAGGCGTATTGACTTTTTGCTCTGTTTCCTCAAACAATCTTATTTTTTTTCCATCCACCACAGCATATGGCATAGGTTGATGAGTTAGCCCACAATATCCACTAGGTGTCTTGTACTATGAACTGGTACAAAAGGGGGTGGTGATGTACGGAACATCTGAACCAATCAAACACTCACACCCAGTCAACAGATCTGGGTTTAATCCATCACCGTTCTTTATCCCACTCTGCCACCCCAGTTCAGACATGGCTATATGCAAATCAGTCTGACCCTGTGCCTCATGGGAACAGTCCAGCCCGAACTGCCAAGCCATGCTGTCGTCAACAGCGGCACGATTGCACCATGGTGCCTACTTTGGTGCTATTCAGAAAAGGGGGTGGTGATGAACAGAGTGTCTGAATTGGTAGTTTGGTTTGCCCTGTTCCCATCATGCACTGGGACAGGAACAGACTAATTTGCATATAGCCAAGTTCTGAGCTGGGATGGTGCAGTGAGCTAAAAAACGGTGATGGATCAAGCCCTGATCTTTGGACTGGGTAAGAGTGGTCTGCTTAATTCAGGCACTCTGTTCATCACCACCCCCTTTTCTGAATCATTTTGTCCACCATAAGCGTGGAAGGGTATACTCAGATGTGAGTCCCTTGCTCATTGCACCATCAGGATTCAAGCAAGCCGGGCCGACGACGCCTGAAATGGCAGAAACCGGTCCCCGGAAGCTTGTTTCCTTCCCAGTATAAGAATTGGCTTGGTAGTTTGGTTTGCCCTGTTCCCATCATGCACTGGGACAGGAACAGACTAATTTGCATATAGCCAAGTTCTGAGCTGGGATGGTGCAGTGAGCTAAAAAACGGTGATGGATCAAGCCCTGATCTTTGGACTGGGTAAGAGTGGTCTGCTTAATTCAGGCACTCTGTTCATCACCACCCCCTTTTCTGAATCATTTTGTCCACCATAAGCGTGGAAGGGTATACTCAGATGTGAGTCCCTTGCTCATTGCACCATCAGGATTCAAGCAAGCCGGGCCGACGACGCCTGAAATGGCAGAAACCGGTCCCCGGAAGCTTGTTTCCTTCCCAGTATAAGAATTGGCTTGGTAGTTTGGTTTGCCCTGTTCCCATCATGCACTGGGACAGGAACAGACTAATTTGCATATAGCCAAGTTCTGAGCTGGGATGGTGCAGTGAGCTAAAAAACGGTGATGGATCAAGCCCTGATCTTTGGACTGGGTAAGAGTGGTCTGCTTAATTCAGGCACTCTGTTCATCACCACCCCCTTTTCTGAATCATTTTGTCCACCATAAGCGTGGAAGGGTATACTCAGATGTGAGTCCCTTGCTCATTGCACCATCAGGATTCAAGCAAGCCGGGCCGACGACGCCTGAAATGGCAGAAACCGGTCCCCGGAAGCTTGTTTCCTTCCCAGTATAAGAATTGGCTTGGTGTTTGGTTTGCCCTGTTCCCATCATGCACTGGGACAGGAACAGACTAATTTGCATATAGCCAAGTTCTGAGCTGGGATGGTGCAGTGAGCTAAAAAACGGTGATGGATCAAGCCCTGATCTTTGGACTGGGTAAGAGTGGTCTGCTTAATTCAGGCACTCTGTTCATCACCACCCCCTTTTCTGAATCATTTTGTCCACCATAAGCGTGGAAGGGTATACTCAGATGTGAGTCCCTTTCTCATTGCACCATCAGGATTCAAGCAAGCCGGGCCGACGACGCCTGAAATGGCAGAAACCGGTCCCCGGAAGCTTGTTTCCTTCCCAGTATAAGAATTGGCTTGGTAGTTTGGTTTGCCCTGTTCCCATCATGCACTGGGACAGGAACAGACTAATTTGCATATAGCCAAGTTCTGAGCTGGGATGGTGCAGTGAGCTAAAAAACGGTGATGGATCAAGCCCTGATCTTTGGACTGGGTAAGAGTGGTCTGCTTAATTCAGGCACTCTGTTCATCACCACCCCCTTTTCTGAATCATTTTGTCCACCATAAGCGTGGAAGGGTATACTCAGATGTGAGTCCCTTGCTCATTGCACCATCAGGATTCAAGCAAGCCGGGCCGACGACGCCTGAAATGGCAGAAACCGGTCCCCGGAAGCTTGTTTCCTTCCCAGTATAAGAATTGGCTTGGTGTTTGGTTTGCCCTGTTCCCATCATGCACTGGGACAGGAACAGACTAATTTGCATATAGCCAAGTTCTGAGCTGGGATGGTGCAGTGAGCTAAAAAACGGCGATGGATCAAGCCCTGATCTTTGGACTGGGTAAGAGTGGTCAGCTTAATTCAGGCACTCTGTTCATCACCACACCCTTTTCTGAATCATTTTGTCCACCATAAGCGTGGAAGGGTATACTCAGATGTGAGTCCCTTGCTCATTGCACCATCAGGATTCAAGCAAGCCGGGCCGACGACGCCTGAAATGACAGAAACCGGTCCCCGGAAGCTTGTTTCCTTCCCAGTATAAGAATTGGATTGGTAGTTTGGTTTGCCCTGTTCCCATCATGCACTGGGACAGGAACAGACTAATTTGCATACAGCCAAGTTCTGAGCTGGGATGGTGCAGTGAGCTAAAAAACGGTGATGGATCAAGCCCTGATCTTTGGACTGGGTAAGAGTGGTCTGCTTAATTCAGGCACTCTGTTCATCACCACCCCCTTTTCTGAATCATTTTGTCCACCATAAGCGTGGAAGGGTATACTCAGATGTGAGTCCCTTGCTCATTGCACCATCAGGATTCAAGCAAGCCGGGCCGACGACGCCTGAAATGGCAGAAACCGGTCCCCGGAAGCTTGTTTCCTTCCCAGTATAAGAATTGGCTTGGTAGTTTGGTTTGCCCTGTTCCCATCATGCACTGGGACAGGAACAGACTAATTTGCATATAGCCAAGTCCCGAGCTGGGATGGTGCAGTGAGCTAAAAAACGGTGATGGATCAAGCCCTGATCTTTGGACTGGGTAAGAGTGGTCTGCTTAATTCAGGCACTCTGTTCATCACCACCCCCTTTTCTGAATCATTTTGTCCACTATAAGCGTGGAAGGGTATACTCAGATGTGAGTCCCTTGCTCATTGCACCATCAGGATTCAAGCAAGCCGGGCCGACGACGCCTGAAATGGCAGAAACCGGTCCCCGGAAGCTTGTTTCCTTCCCAGTATAAGAATTGGCTTGGTAGTTTGGTTTGCCCTGTTCCCATCATGCACTGGGACAGGAACAGACTAATTTGCATATAGCCAAGTTCTGAGCTGGGATGGTGCAGTGAGCTAAAAAACGGTGATGGATCAAGCCCTGATCTTTGGACTGGGTAAGAGTGGTCTGCTTAATTCAGGCACTCTGTTCATCACCACCCCCTTTTCTGAATCATTTTGTCCACCATAAGCGTGGAAGGGTATACTCAGATGTGAGTCCCTTGCTCATTGCACCATCAGGATTCAAGCAAGCCGGGCTGACGACGCCTGAAATGGCAGAAACCGGTCCCCGGAAGCTTGTTTCCTTCCCAGTATAAGAATTTGCTTGGTAGTTTGGTTTGCCCTGTTCCCATCATGCACTGGGACAGGAACAGACTAATTTGCATATAGCCAAGTTCTGAGCTGGGATGGTGCAGTGAGCTAAAAAACGGTGATGGATCAAGCCCTGATCTTTGGACTGGGTAAGAGTGGACTGCTTAATTCAGGCACTCTGTTCATCACCACCCCCTTTTCTGAATCATTTTGTCCACCATAAGCGTGGAAGGGTATACTCAGATGTGAGTCCCTTGCTCATTGCACCATCAGGATTCAAGCAAGCCGGGCCGACGATGCCTGAAATGGCAGAAACCGGTCCCCGGAAGCTTGTTTCCTTCCCAGTATAAGAATTGGCTTGGTAGTTTGGTTTGCCCTGTTCCCATCATGCACTGGGACAGGAACAGACTAATTTGCATATAGCCAAGTTCTGAGCTGGGATGGTGCAGTGAGCTAAAAAACGGTGATGGATCAAGCCCTGATCTTTGGACTGGGTAAGAGTGGTCTGCTTAATTCAGGCACTCTGTTCATCACCACCCCCTTTTCTGAATCATTTTGTCCACCATAAGCGTGGAAGGGTATACTCAGATGTGAGTCCCTTTCTCATTGCACCATCAGGATTCAAGCAAGCCGGGCCGACGACGCCTGAAATGGCAGAAACCGGTCCCCGGAAGCTTGTTTCCTTCCCAGTATAAGAATTGGCTTGGTAGTTTGGTTTGCCCTGTTCCCATCATGCACTGGGACAGGAACAGACTAATTTGCATATAGCCAAGTTCTGAGCTGGGATGGTGCAGTGAGCTAAAAAACGGTGATGGATCAAGCCCTGATCTTTGGACTGGGTAAGAGTGGTCTGCTTAATTCAGGCACTCTGTTCATCACCACCCCCTTTTCTGAATCATTTTGTCCACCATAAGCGTGGAAGGGTATACTCAGATGTGAGTCCCTTGCTCATTGCACCATCAGGATTCAAGCAAGCCGGGCCGACGACGCCTGAAATGGCAGAAACCGGTCCCCGGAAGCTTGTTTCCTTCCCAGTATAAGAATTGGCTTGGTGTTTGGTTTGCCCTGTTCCCATCATGCACTGGGACAGGAACAGACTAATTTGCATATAGCCAAGTTCTGAGCTGGGATGGTGCAGTGAGCTAAAAAACGGCGATGGATCAAGCCCTGATCTTTGGACTGGGTAAGAGTGGTCAGCTTAATTCAGGCACTCTGTTCATCACCACACCCTTTTCTGAATCATTTTGTCCACCATAAGCGTGGAAGGGTATACTCAGATGTGAGTCCCTTGCTCATTGCACCATCAGGATTCAAGCAAGCCGGGCCGACGACGCCTGAAATGACAGAAACCGGTCCCCGGAAGCTTGTTTCCTTCCCAGTATAAGAATTGGCTTGGTAGTTTGGTTTGCCCTGTTCCCATCATGCACTGGGACAGGAACAGACTAATTTGCATATAGCCAAGTTCTGAGCTGGGATGGTGCAGTGAGCTAAAAAACGGTGATGGATCAAGCCCTGATCTTTGGACTGGGTAAGAGTGGTCTGCTTAATTCAGGCACTCTGTTCATCACCACCCCCTTTTCTGAATCATTTTGTCCACCATAAGCGTGGAAGGGTATACTCAGATGTGAGTCCCTTGCTCATTGCACCATCAGGATTCAAGCAAGCCGGGCCGACGACGCCTGAAATGGCAGAAACCGGTCCCCGGAAGCTTGTTTCCTTCCCAGTATAAGAATTGGCTTGGTAGTTTGGTTTGCCCTGTTCCCATCATGCACTGGGACAGGAACAGACTAATTTGCATATAGCCAAGTCCCGAGCTGGGATGGTGCAGTGAGCTAAAAAACGGTGATGGATCAAGCCCTGATCTTTGGACTGGGTAAGAGTGGTCTGCTTAATTCAGGCACTCTGTTCATCACCACCCCCTTTTCTGAATCATTTTGTCCACTATAAGCGTGGAAGGGTATACTCAGATGTGAGTCCCTTGCTCATTGCACCATCAGGATTCAAGCAAGCCGGGCCGACGACGCCTGAAATGGCAGAAACCGGTCCCCGGAAGCTTGTTTCCTTCCCAGTATAAGAATTGGCTTGGTAGTTTGGTTTGCCCTGTTCCCATCATGCACTGGGACAGGAACAGACTAATTTGCATATAGCCAAGTTCTGAGCTGGGATGGTGCAGTGAGCTAAAAAACGGTGATGGATCAAGCCCTGATCTTTGGACTGGGTAAGAGTGGTCTGCTTAATTCAGGCACTCTGTTCATCACCACCCCCTTTTCTGAATCATTTTGTCCACCATAAGCGTGGAAGGGTATACTCAGATGTGAGTCCCTTGCTCATTGCACCATCAGGATTCAAGCAAGCCGGGCTGACGACGCCTGAAATGGCAGAAACCGGTCCCCGGAAGCTTGTTTCCTTCCCAGTATAAGAATTTGCTTGGTAGTTTGGTTTGCCCTGTTCCCATCATGCACTGGGACAGGAACAGACTAATTTGCATATAGCCAAGTTCTGAGCTGGGATGGTGCAGTGAGCTAAAAAACGGTGATGGATCAAGCCCTGATCTTTGGACTGGGTAAGAGTGGACTGCTTAATTCAGGCACTCTGTTCATCACCACCCCCTTTTCTGAATCATTTTGTCCACCATAAGCGTGGAAGGGTATACTCAGATGTGAGTCCCTTGCTCATTGCACCATCAGGATTCAAGCAAGCCGGGCCGACGACGCCTGAAATGGCAGAAACCGGTCCCCGGAAGCTTGTTTCCTTCCCAGTATAAGAATTGGCTTGGTAGTTTGGTTTGCCCTGTTCCCATCATGCACTGGGACAGGAACAGACTAATTTGCATATAGCCAAGTTCTGAGCTGGGATGGTGCAGTGAGCTAAAAAACGGTGATGGATCAAGCCCTGATCTTTGGACTGGGTAAGAGTGGTCTGCTTAATTCAGGCACTCTGTTCATCACCACCCCCTTTTCTGAATCATTTTGTCCACCATAAGCATGGAAGGGTATACTCAGATGTGAGTCCCTTTCTCATTGCACCATCAGGATTCAAGCAAGCCGGGCCGACGACGCCTGAAATGGCAGAAACCGGTCCCCGGAAGCTTGTTTCCTTCCCAGTATAAGAATTGGCTTGGTAGTTTGGTTTGCCCTGTTCCCATCATGCACTGGGACAGGAACAGACTAATTTGCATATAGCCAAGTTCTGAGCTGGGATGGTGCAGTGAGCTAAAAAACGGTGATGGATCAAGCCCTGATCTTTGGACTGGGTAAGAGTGGTCTGCTTAATTCAGGCACTCTGTTCATCACCACCCCCTTTTCTGAATCATTTTGTCCACCATAAGCGTGGAAGGGTATACTCAGATGTGAGTCCCTTGCTCATTGCACCATCAGGATTCAAGCAAGCCGGGCCGACGACGCCTGAAATGGCAGAAACCGGTCCCCGGAAGCTTGTTTCCTTCCCAGTATAAGAATTGGCTTGGTGTTTGGTTTGCCCTGTTCCCATCATGCACTGGGACAGGAACAGACTAATTTGCATATAGCCAAGTTCTGAGCTGGGATGGTGCAGTGAGCTAAAAAACGGCGATGGATCAAGCCCTGATCTTTGGACTGGGTAAGAGTGGTCTGCTTAATTCAGGCACTCTGTTCATCACCACACCCTTTTCTGAATCATTTTGTCCACCATAAGCGTGGAAGGGTATACTCAGATGTGAGTCCCTTGCTCATTGCACCATCAGGATTCAAGCAAGCCGGGCCGACGACGCCTGAAATGACAGAAACCGGTCCCCGGAAGCTTGTTTCCTTCCCAGTATAAGAATTGGCTTGGTAGTTTGGTTTGCCCTGTTCCCATCATGCACTGGGACAGGAACAGACTAATTTGCATATAGCCAAGTTCTGAGCTGGGATGGTGCAGTGAGCTAAAAAACGGTGATGGATCAAGCCCTGATCTTTGGACTTGGTAAGAGTGGTCTGCTTAATTCAGGCACTCTGTTCATCACCACCCCCTTTTCTGAATCATTTTGTCCACCATAAGCGTGGAAGGGTATACTCAGATGTGAGTCCCTTGCTCATTGCACCATCAGGATTCAAGCAAGCCGGGCCGACGACGCCTGAAATGGCAGAAACCGGTCCCCGGAAGCTTGTTTCCTTCCCAGTATAAGAATTGGCTTGGTAGTTTGGTTTGCCCTGTTCCCATCATGCACTGGGACAGGAACAGACTAATTTGCATATAGCCAAGTCCCGAGCTGGGATGGTGCAGTGAGCTAAAAAACGGTGATGGATCAAGCCCTGATCTTTGGACTGGGTAAGAGTGGTCTGCTTAATTCAGGCACTCTGTTCATCACCACCCCCTTTTCTGAATCATTTTGTCCACTATAAGCGTGGAAGGGTATACTCAGATGTGAGTCCCTTGCTCATTGCACCATCAGGATTCAAGCAAGCCGGGCCGACGACGCCTGAAATGGCAGAAACCGGTCCCCGGAAGCTTGTTTCCTTCCCAGTATAAGAATTGGCTTGGTAGTTTGGTTTGCCCTGTTCCCATCATGCACTGGGACAGGAACAGACTAATTTGCATATAGCCAAGTTCTGAGCTGGGATGGTGCAGTGAGCTAAAAAACGGTGATGGATCAAGCCCTGATCTTTGGACTGGGTAAGAGTGGTCTGCTTAATTCAGGCACTCTGTTCATCACCACCCCCTTTTCTGAATCATTTTGTCCACCATAAGCGTGGAAGGGTATACTCAGATGTGAGTCCCTTGCTCATTGCACCATCAGGATTCAAGCAAGCCGGGCTGACGACGCCTGAAATGGCAGAAACCGGTCCCCGGAAGCTTGTTTCCTTCCCAGTATAAGAATTGGCTTGGTAGTTTGGTTTGCCCTGTTCCCATCATGCACTGGGACAGGAACAGACTAATTTGCATATAGCCAAGTTCTGAGCTGGGATGGTGCAGTGAGCTAAAAAACGGTGATGGATCAAGCCCTGATCTTTGGACTGGGTAAGAGTGGTCTGCTTAATTCAGGCACTCTGTTCATCACCACCCCCTTTTCTGAATCATTTTGTCCACCATAAGCGTGGAAGGGTATACTCAGATGTGAGTCCCTTGCTCATTGCACCATCAGGATTCAAGCAAGCCGGGCCGACGACGCCTGAAATGGCAGAAACCGGTCCCCGGAAGCTTGTTTCCTTCCCAGTATAAGAATTGGCTTGGTAGTTTGGTTTTCCCTGTTCCCATCATGCACTGGGACAGGAACAGACTAATTTGCATATAGCCAAGTTCTGAGCTGGGATGGTGCAGTGAGCTAAAAAACGGTGATGGATCAAGCCCTGATCTTTGGACTGGGTAAGAGTGGTCTGCTTAATTCAGGCACTCTGTTCATCACCACCCCCTTTTCTGAATCATTTTGTCCACCATAAGCGTGGAAGGGTATACTCAGATGTGAGTCCCTTGCTCATTGCACCATCAGGATTCAAGCAAGCCGGGCCGACGACGCCTGAAATGGCAGAAACCGGTCCCCGGAAGCTTGTTTCCTTCCCAGTATAAGAATTGGCTTGGTAGTTTGGTTTGCCCTGTTCCCATCATGCACTGGGACAGGAACAGACTAATTTGCATATAGCCAAGTTCTGAGCTGGGATGGTGCAGTGAGCTAAAAAACGGTGATGGACCAAGCCCTGATCTTTGGACTGGGTAAGAGTGGTCTGCTTAATTCAGGCACTCTGTTCATCACCACCCCCTTTTCTGAATCATTTTGTCCACCATAAGCGTGGAAGGGTATACTCAGATGTGAGTCCCTTGCTCATTGCACCATCAGGATTCAAGCAAGCCGGGCCGACGACGCCTGAAATGGCAGAAACCGGTCCCTGGAAGCTTGTTTCCTTCCCAGTATAAGAATTGGCTTGGTGTTTGGTTTGCCCTGTTCCCATCATGCACTGGGACAGGAACAGACTAATTTGCATATAGCCAAGTTCTGAGCTGGGATGGTGCAGTGAGCTAAAAAACGGCGATGGATCAAGCCCTGATCTTTGGACTGGGTAAGAGTGGTCAGCTTAATTCAGGCACTCTGTTCATCACCACACCCTTTTCTGAATCATTTTGTCCACCATAAGCGTGGAAGGGTATACTCAGATGTGAGTCCCTTGCTCATTGCACCATCAGGATTCAAGCAAGCCGGGCCGACGACGCCTGAAATGACAGAAACCGGTCCCCGGAAGCTTGTTTCCTTCCCAGTATAAGAATTGGCTTGGTAGTTTGGTTTGCCCTGTTCCCATCATGCACTGGGACAGGAACAGACTAATTTGCATATAGCCAAGTTCTGAGCTGGGATGGTGCAGTGAGCTAAAAAACGGTGATGGATCAAGCCCTGATCTTTGGACTGGGTAAGAGTGGTCTGCTTAATTCAGGCACTCTGTTCATCACCACCCCCTTTTCTGAATCATTTTGTCCACCATAAGCGTGGAAGGGTATACTCAGATGTGAGTCCCTTGCTCATTGCACCATCAGGATTCAAGCAAGCCGGGCCGACGACGCCTGAAATGGCAGAAACCGGTCCCCGGAAGCTTGTTTCCTTCCCAGTATAAGAATTGGCTTGGTAGTTTGGTTTGCCCTGTTCCCATCATGCACTGGGACAGGAACAGACTAATTTGCATATAGCCAAGTCCCGAGCTGGGATGGTGCAGTGAGCTAAAAAACGGTGATGGATCAAGCCCTGATCTTTGGACTGGGTAAGAGTGGTCTGCTTAATTCAGGCACTCTGTTCATCACCACCCCCTTTTCTGAATCATTTTGTCCACTATAAGCGTGGAAGGGTATACTCAGATGTGAGTCCCTTGCTCATTGCACCATCAGGATTCAAGCAAGCCGGGCCGACGACGCCTGAAATGGCAGAAACCGGTCCCCGGAAGCTTGTTTCCTTCCCAGTATAAGAATTGGCTTGGTAGTTTGGTTTGCCCTGTTCCCATCATGCACTGGGACAGGAACAGACTAATTTGCATATAGCCAAGTTCTGAGCTGGGATGGTGCAGTGAGCTAAAAAACGGTGATGGATCAAGCCCTGATCTTTGGACTGGGTAAGAGTGGTCTGCTTAATTCAGGCACTCTGTTCATCACCACCCCCTTTTCTGAATCATTTTGTCCACCATAAGCGTGGAAGGGTATACTCAGATGTGAGTCCCTTGCTCATTGCACCATCAGGATTCAAGCAAGCCGGGCTGACGACGCCTGAAATGGCAGAAACCGGTCCCCGGAAGCTTGTTTCCTTCCCAGTATAAGAATTTGCTTGGTAGTTTGGTTTGCCCTGTTCCCATCATGCACTGGGACAGGAACAGACTAATTTGCATATAGCCAAGTTCTGAGCTGGGATGGTGCAGTGAGCTAAAAAACGGTGATGGATCAAGCCCTGATCTTTGGACTGGGTAAGAGTGGACTGCTTAATTCAGGCACTCTGTTCATCACCACCCCCTTTTCTGAATCATTTTGTCCACCATAAGCGTGGAAGGGTATACTCAGATGTGAGTCCCTTGCTCATTGCACCATCAGGATTCAAGCAAGCCGGGCCGACGACGCCTGAAATGGCAGAAACCGGTCCCCGGAAGCTTGTTTCCTTCCCAGTATAAGAATTGGCTTGGTAGTTTGGTTTGCCCTGTTCCCATCATGCACTGGGACAGGAACAGACTAATTTGCATATAGCCAAGTTCTGAGCTGGGATGGTGCAGTGAGCTAAAAAACGGTGATGGATCAAGCCCTGATCTTTGGACTGGGTAAGAGTGGTCTGCTTAATTCAGGCACTCTGTTCATCACCACCCCCTTTTCTGAATCATTTTGTCCACCATAAGCGTGGAAGGGTATACTCAGATGTGAGTCCCTTTCTCATTGCACCATCAGGATTCAAGCAAGCCGGGCCGACGACGCCTGAAATGGCAGAAACCGGTCCCCGGAAGCTTGTTTCCTTCCCAGTATAAGAATTGGCTTGGTAGTTTGGTTTGCCCTGTTCCCATCATGCACTGGGACAGGAACAGACTAATTTGCATATAGCCAAGTTCTGAGCTGGGATGGTGCAGTGAGCTAAAAAACGGTGATGGATCAAGCCCTGATCTTTGGACTGGGTAAGAGTGGTCTGCTTAATTCAGGCACTCTGTTCATCACCACCCCCTTTTCTGAATCATTTTGTCCACCATAAGCGTGGAAGGGTATACTCAGATGTGAGTCCCTTGCTCATTGCACCATCAGGATTCAAGCAAGCCGGGCCGACGACGCCTGAAATGGCAGAAACCGGTCCCCGGAAGCTTGTTTCCTTCCCAGTATAAGAATTGGCTTGGTGTTTGGTTTGCCCTGTTCCCATCATGCACTGGGACAGGAACAGACTAATTTGCATATAGCCAAGTTCTGAGCTGGGATGGTGCAGTGAGCTAAAAAACTGCGATGGATCAAGCCCTGATCTTTGGACTGGGTAAGAGTGGTCAGCTTAATTCAGGCACTCTGTTCATCACCACACCCTTTTCTGAATCATTTTGTCCACCATAAGCGTGGAAGGGTATACTCAGATGTGAGTCCCTTGCTCATTGCACCATCAGGATTCAAGCAAGCCGGGCCGACGACGCCTGAAATGACAGAAACCGGTCCCCGGAAGCTTCTTTCCTTCCCAGTATAAGAATTGGCTTGGTAGTTTGGTTTGCCCTGTTCCCATCATGCACTGGGACAGGAACAGACTAATTTGCATATAGCCAAGTTCTGAGCTGGGATGGTGCAGTGAGCTAAAAAACGGTGATGGATCAAGCCCTGATCTTTGGACTGGGTAAGAGTGGTCTGCTTAATTCAGGCACTCTGTTCATCACCACCCCCTTTTCTGAATCATTTTGTCCACCATAAGCGTGGAAGGGTATACTCAGATGTGAGTCCCTTGCTCATTGCACCATCAGGATTCAAGCAAGCCGGGCCGACGACGCCTGAAATGGCAGAAACCGGTCCCCGGAAGCTTGTTTCCTTCCCAGTATAAGAATTGGCTTGGTAGTTTGGTTTGCCCTGTTCCCATCATGCACTGGGACAGGAACAGACTAATTTGCATATAGCCAAGTCCCGAGCTGGGATGGTGCAGTGAGCTAAAAAACGGTGATGGATCAAGCCCTGATCTTTGGACTGGGTAAGAGTGGTCTGCTTAATTCAGGCACTCTGTTCATCACCACCCCCTTTTCTGAATCATTTTGTCCACTATAAGCGTGGAAGGGTATACTCAGATGTGAGTCCCTTGCTCATTGCACCATCAGGATTCAAGCAAGCCGGGCCGACGACGCCTGAAATGGCAGAAACCGGTCCCCGGAAGCTTGTTTCCTTCCCAGTATAAGAATTGGCTTGGTAGTTTGGTTTGCCCTGTTCCCATCATGCACTGGGACAGGAACAGACTAATTTGCATATAGCCAAGTTCTGAGCTGGGATGGTGCAGTGAGCTAAAAAACGGTGATGGATCAAGCCCTGATCTTTGGACTGGGTAAGAGTGGTCTGCTTAATTCAGGCACTCTGTTCATCACCACCCCCTTTTCTGAATCATTTTGTCCACCATAAGCGTGGAAGGGTATACTCAGATGTGAGTCCCTTGCTCATTGCACCATCAGGATTCAAGCAAGCCGGGCTGACGACGCCTGAAATGGCAGAAACCGGTCCCCGGAAGCTTGTTTCCTTCCCAGTATAAGAATTTGCTTGGTAGTTTGGTTTGCCCTGTTCCCATCATGCACTGGGACAGGAACAGACTAATTTGCATATAGCCAAGTTCTGAGCTGGGATGGTGCAGTGAGCTAAAAAACGGTGATGGATCAAGCCCTGATCTTTGGACTGGGTAAGAGTGGACTGCTTAATTCAGGCACTCTGTTCATCACCACCCCCTTTTCTGAATCATTTTGTCCACCATAAGCGTGGAAGGGTATACTCAGATGTGAGTCCCTTGCTCATTGCACCATCAGGATTCAAGCAAGCCGGGCCGACGACGCCTGAAATGGCAGAAACCGGTCCCCGGAAGCTTGTTTCCTTCCCAGTATAAGAATTGGCTTGGTAGTTTGGTTTGCCCTGTTCCCATCATGCACTGGGACAGGAACAGACTAATTTGCATATAGCCAAGTTCTGAGCTGGGATGGTGCAGTGAGCTAAAAAACGGTGATGGATCAAGCCCTGATCTTTGGACTGGGTAAGAGTGGTCTGCTTAATTCAGGCACTCTGTTCATCACCACCCCCTTTTCTGAATCATTTTGTCCACCATAAGCGTGGAAGGGTATACTCAGATGTGAGTCCCTTTCTCATTGCACCATCAGGATTCAAGCAAGCCGGTCCGACGACGCCTGAAATGGCAGAAACCGGTCCCCGGAAGCTTGTTTCCTTCCCAGTATAAGAATTGGCTTGGTAGTTTGGTTTGCCCTGTTCCCATCATGCACTGGGACAGGAACAGACTAATTTGCATATAGCCAAGTTCTGAGCTGGGATGGTGCAGTGAGCTAAAAAACGGTGATGGATCAAGCCCTGATCTTTGGACTGGGTAAGAGTGGTCTGCTTAATTCAGGCACTCTGTTCATCACCACCCCCTTTTCTGAATCATTTTGTCCACCATAAGCGTGGAAGGGTATACTCAGATGTGAGTCCCTTGCTCATTGCACCATCAGGATTCAAGCAAGCCGGGCCGACGACGCCTGAAATGGCAGAAACCGGTCCCCGGAAGCTTGTTTCCTTCCCAGTATAAGAATTGGCTTGGTGTTTGGTTTGCCCTGTTCCCATCATGCACTGGGACAGGAACAGACTAATTTGCATATAGCCAAGTTCTGAGCTGGGATGGTGCAGTGAGCTAAAAAACGGCGATGGATCAAGCCCTGATCTTTGGACTGGGTAAGAGTGGTCTGCTTAATTCAGGCACTCTGTTCATCACCACACCCTTTTCTGAATCATTTTGTCCACCATAAGCGTGGAAGGGTATACTCAGATGTGAGTCCCTTGCTCATTGCACCATCAGGATTCAAGCAAGCCGGGCCGACGACGCCTGAAATGACAGAAACCGGTCCCCGGAAGCTTGTTTCCTTCCCAGTATAAGAATTGGCTTGGTAGTTTGGTTTGCCCTGTTCCCATCATGCACTGGGACAGGAACAGACTAATTTGCATATAGCCAAGTTCTGAGCTGGGATGGTGCAGTGAGCTAAAAAACGGTGATGGATCAAGCCCTGATCTTTGGACTTGGTAAGAGTGGTCTGCTTAATTCAGGCACTCTGTTCATCACCACCCCCTTTTCTGAATCATTTTGTCCACCATAAGCGTGGAAGGGTATACTCAGATGTGAGTCCCTTGCTCATTGCACCATCAGGATTCAAGCAAGCCGGGCCGACGACGCCTGAAATGGCAGAAACCGGTCCCCGGAAGCTTGTTTCCTTCCCAGTATAAGAATTGGCTTGGTAGTTTGGTTTGCCCTGTTCCCATCATGCACTGGGACAGGAACAGACTAAGTTGCATATAGCCAAGTCCCGAGCTGGGATGGTGCAGTGAGCTAAAAAACGGTGATGGATCAAGCCCTGATCTTTGGACTGGGTAAGAGTGGTCTGCTTAATTCAGGCACTCTGTTCATCACCACCCCCTTTTCTGAATCATTTTGTCCACTATAAGCGTGGAAGGGTATACTCAGATGTGAGTCCCTTGCTCATTGCACCATCAGGATTCAAGCAAGCCGGGCCGACGACGCCTGAAATGGCAGAAACCGGTCCCCGGAAGCTTGTTTCCTTCCCAGTATAAGAATTGGCTTGGTAGTTTGGTTTGCCCTGTTCCCATCATGCACTGGGACAGGAACAGACTAATTTGCATATAGCCAAGTTCTGAGCTGGGATGGTGCAGTGAGCTAAAAAACGGTGATGGATCAAGCCCTGATCTTTGGACTGGGTAAGAGTGGTCTGCTTAATTCAGGCACTCTGTTCATCACCACCCCCTTTTCTGAATCATTTTGTCCACCATAAGCGTGGAAGGGTATACTCAGATGTGAGTCCCTTGCTCATTGCACCATCAGGATTCAAGCAAGCCGGGCTGACGACGCCTGAAATGGCAGAAACCGGTCCCCGGAAGCTTGTTTCCTTCCCAGTATAAGAATTGGCTTGGTAGTTTGGTTTGCCCTGTTCCCATCATGCACTGGGACAGGAACAGACTAATTTGCATATAGCCAAGTTCTGAGCTGGGATGGTGCAGTGAGCTAAAAAACGGTGATGGACCAAGCCCTGATCTTTGGACTGGGTAAGAGTGGTCTGCTTAATTCAGGCACTCTGTTCATCACCACCCCCTTTTCTGAATTACTTTGGTGCTAGGCAGCCAAAACGGCACCAGCACAGAGAGACAGGCCAGGAATGCGCCATATTGTTTAAATACCAAGGGGCAGATTTATGAAGGCCCTGCGCCCCCTTGCGTCACTTTTTCCCATGTTAAAAGTGACGCACAGGCGGCGCAAGGCCTTCATAAATCTGCCCCCAAATACCTTCTACTTTGGCGTAGGAGCTGCGCTGGCCTATGCCAAAATGCCATAAATGAGGCCCTTGGTGATCATGGAGTTTGGGCTTTTCATGTGCACCTCTAGAAGGAGACAGCATTTTCCACTCTCTGGGAGCATGTGTCAACATTAGGAGTTAATAGAGTTAATTTACTTAATCTTGGGATTGATTGCTGTTCTACAGATGTAAATAATGATTGTCGTTTCCAAGCAAAAGGCTTCTGTGTCTGCCTCCTGGTGATCTTTGTTAATGCCTTTGTTCATTCCCCATTTCTCCATACTGTTGTAATTTACACAGTTTTTAATCTGTAAATAAATACAGAACTGCAGAGAGACTAACAGGTTTTCTCAGGAGCCTTCTACTCGCCGCTGAATGCTGACATTGCCGAATGCAAAGACTGCCTAGCCGTGAGCCCTCCTCATGCTTCTTTCTTCCACCAAGCTACACTTCCTGCCTCTTTTCTCACTCTTGAAGGTTTTTTACCCTCCCTATTGCCATTTGTCACTGTTTTCTAATTTTTTCCTCCACATTTTCCTATTCTCCTTCTTACTTTGGGTCTAAATCTGCTTATAAAAAACAAGTCCCAGTCTCCATAAATGTGTGCTACTACTTGCAACCGCAGGCACAAATTAAGCACATAGGGACTTATTTACAAGCCCATTGTGCCGCTGGTGCATCACTTTTATGCAGGAAGGCTTGCTGCACGGCTGTGCGTCAAAATATTGTAAATGAGTAGCTCAATTTACATTTTGTCAGAGGTTACATTCGTAACTGTACACAGGCCACTGCCTTGAGCTTTAACTGCTTGGTTTCCCTGTCATCTTTTCAGCCAACCTCCACCTAACCTCCAGCCTCTTCTTAGGATATCATGGAGCAGCAATACTTCTTTTTGGGCCCATTCCACATCAGAGTTTGTACGACATGTTGGAATGGTAGAAACAGCCCTAGACTGCAGCATCTCGGGCCTACAGATACTTGGATCTAGTCCAGAGATGAGCTCCTTTTGCTTCCCCGCTAACTCACATAGACCACTGCGAAAAACTCCAGACTAACCACACACCACTGAATACCAACAAACAACATACTGTACCAAGCTGTGGTTCCTTCAGTTACACGCTATAGGGCGCTGCAATGAAAAAGCACATTACCATACCATAACAGTGTTAGAAACCGCAATAAAGTACCAGTAGAGCGACACGTGGTGAATTCATTTAAAAATGCATTCCATCTCCTTAAGGGACGTTGGATTATTTCATGCAGTTAGCACTTTTCACAGTAAAAACCTCAAGCAAGCCTTTTAGGCCTTAGGCCTACACCCAAGAGAAACTGTGCTGAGCACAGCATTCCATAATATGCACCTGTTGTACGCTGTACATATGTGCGTTGGTGCAGAGGCACCCCCAATGTCTTCGTTTGGTAGGGGCAACAAGGGATCTGCACTACCTTGACTGTGCCTTCTTCGGTGGATTCACTAGAGTCCATGGGACCCTTCAAAACAATCACCCTAGCCAGGCGATGATACTATTCAGGTCACTCCAGCACTGCATTGAGAAGTAATGGTAGCAGTGCAAGGCAGGGGAAATAAGCACCACCTGTGGCTGCACAGGTGCACCAGCATTCTTAGGCCTTGCTACCCCTTTAGTGATATAGGATGTGGAAACGTGCACAAGCACTATACTATAAAATTGTCCTAGATACTGCTTCCAACACAATTTTGATTATAAGGCTGTAAGTGATATTTAGAATAAATACGCCTCCCAGAGTCTTCTTTTGCAGTTGTTGGCTCATCAAGTGTGTACCTCTACTTAGTCTAAATTGAGTTCTGGAAGTAAGACTCCTGTGCACTAATTTGGGGTACAAATACTTCGGATAAGATTAATTTGTTTTTATAAAATAATTTTGTGTTAACCTTTTAATTTCATTCATAAACCTTACATGAACAGGAGCTGTGTAATTGTTTTTGCTGGAACAGTTGTTTTTTTGATTGGCAAATTACGAAACTTGAAAAACATATGGAAGGTAACATAAGTGACTATTTCCATGTTTCTTTTATTCCTGACTTTATTAAAGTATGTTATTGAATCACAAAAGCCAGAAAATAGAAGTTTTCAAATGAGCTTATGAAATACTTATTTTTAGGTCTGTTTTTTTTCACAACAGACCTGTCAAAAAAAAACACAGCTACCAAAATACGTAGGAATCTTTGAATCCGCCATTTTCAACCATTGGCTTCCTCCAGCCAGCCTCTTTCAGCCATTGACGTGGCCTTTGCCATCCAAATGTATGCTCAACTCAGCAAATTATCATTTCTCAGCTAAAGCATATCGGCTGCTTAGGTGTATCCCTCCATTTCCACTTAGGTGTTTGTGTTAAACTGCACGAGGGACTACTTTACAACGTTTAACCTCTCTGTTGACTCCCTCGTGTGTGCCTCACTCAAATATACTAACGCTGCATGCTCTGCATATTAAACACATGCTATTTGACTTTTCCAATTCCTTGTCCTTATTCTACAATGCACACATCACAGAACTGTTGATCCAAAGGCTATGCAATCATAATATTTTGCAAAAGCTTGCATTTTCATTAAAAAAAGTCATTTACTATCTGAAGGCCTCCTTCGCTGCTCTTTAGTTGGTGATATACAATGAAACAAGAATGAATATAAAACACAAGCTTGAGAATATGTTAGTTTTTAAACACTTTATTGTAGCCCCTTCAGAGTATCCCGTGTGCATTCTTTCTGAAGATATTTACATGCTGTTGTCGTGTATGTTACTAGTTATTCTTAGAGAAGCTTAGAAGGGTGTTCAAGCATGGTGTTAACTTCAGGGCAATTTAGTTAATGCTCATTGGATACATTAAGTAGCAGAAGGCCTGGCTTATTACTGAAAGTGCCATTTCATTGATCACTGAGTTTGTGTGTGGTGTTGTGGATAGTTGAATGGATGAATGTAAGAATGAGTAAGTAGGTTAATGAATGTATGCTTCCATTCATGCACCGACCCATCCACCTGTCTATGCACTAGGTCATCATTCATGTAGTTTGACTGCCACTCTCCCATTCATTCACTCACTCTCCCATCAACAAGCAACTTGCAAACTCATCTATCGATGAACAGGCACTTTTATTTATAAGACGTTATTATTGGTGCCCGTCTAGGCAGCTGGTCTCTCCCCAGAAGCTCACTGCATCTGCAGAGCACAATCTGGTTGGCCCTCAGCAGCTGCTGCCTACTCCTGCAACCTGTTCTTTGGCTATGTTTGTGCTTGGCCTTAAGTGGTGCTGCCACATAACTATGCCACAGTTTTACATGCGTTCAACAAGGGGAAAAACCTCGTATCCTACTTAATTATGATTTATTTGAGTCAACCACACTATATTCTTTTAGTGATCGGGTTATTTATTTACCCTATTTCATCAACTCTTATTTCATGTGAAAGGAGTTTATGTCCTTTTCTTGAAACATATAAACAGTAACATATACATATCACATATACGACAATTTACATAACATTTATCTCAATGTAACACACAAATTATACATAATTACATTTTAACATGAAAACATTACATTAAACGATGTGCCATATGTACTCCACAATGACACTATGAGATTTCATTCAACATTCTAGTAATCCAGTCTAAATTATTTTCCTGAATTAATTCGATTTTCTTTTTTTATATCCACTTTTTGCCAACTGAATAGCGATTGCCGACGCGTTTCGAGCCACACGGGTTCTCAATAGGCTCTCACCAGGGCTTCTTACTCACAACACATTGGTAAAATCTACAATCAAAATAAAACAAACTGTCACTTATAGGTCTAGACCCTTCTTTTTTTTCTTGTCCCTTTATCTCTATATCTGCTCATACCTGCCCATGTCCTGCACGTTTTTCAATGGCCATGCGTCTCTCTCACTTTGCTAATGGGACCAATGTTCTTGATCCTATATGAACAATAAAGTTCATTTAAAAAAACATTTTCCAACTACTAAGAAAGACATTGTTTGTATCCTATACCTGTGTTATTCCTAAGAAAACCCACGTACGTTTCTTATGTCTTTGTAATCAGTATTCAATATCTCGAGCAATTGTGCTTCATTTGGCTAAAAATCCAATTTTTCTGTTGAAGGAATCAACACTCCCTTATTAGCTTCTGACCGGCATATTATTCGTTGTATCAATATACCAAGGCTTAATGTAGGAAACAACATACCTCCGTGTCGGGTGGACGGCAGGGACGTTTTCAAAAGAATTATTCACTGTCCTCCGCTCCCCGCCTGATTATTCATATTCTAATAGAACAAAACACACAGCAGCGCTTATTACTACAGCGCGTGCTTCACTAAACCCCTTTCCTCATGAACTACAGGGTGCACTAAGTCTTCACCTTATCTCATTCTTTCACCAAATTTCTCTGTCTCCTCGCGCTTCTGCATTAATCCAAACACGGAAGTCACTAACGCCTGCGATCTTCCAGTTTTCATCTGTTTGTACTCAGGCTTCTGGGAAATGTAGTTTTCTTTCCTTTTGTTTACCCTGTATCATGGGATTTTACCAAAACATATGCCGATCAGACTTTTAAACTTGTTTTACTCTTCAAATTATGGTTACCTCGAATTTATTATCTGCTTATGACCTGTTACCCTCAAACATTCTATTTTCCTAATTACACTCGATCGCTCAATTAAACTTTACTTGTGGGTATTCCATTTCACCGGCATGTTCTTCGGCATTGTGGGAGATGCAGTTACTCTTACACATCATTACAATTATATGGATACATCCAATCTGGTCATCTGATAACAAACTAGACACCTTAATGCATGATCAAATAATATCGAACACGTTTTTGCAATTTTAAACAAATAAAGTTGCATGCAAAACCTCTGAGGCTCTTACAATTTGCAATCCCAGCCTTATATTCTTGACACTTCCGACATTTCATTCAATCCGGAATGTACACTATTAAATTTGCCATCAACAAAGACTCCACATCTGTCATTTTTTTTTAGATAAATTCAATGCAATCAATACAGTCCATTTAAAATCACGTTCCGCATGCATAGCCTTCATGAAATGTTCAACCATAGGGGCCATGGTAACCTTCTTTTTAATTCTGGATCTGTGTTGTGTTATCCTCTGGTTAATTTGTTGATCCGTTTTGCCGATGTATAGCTTAGCACATGGGCATACTATAGCATACACAACGTTTTTGGACTTACAATTAGTAAATGTCGTAGTAAATTGTCGTATATGTGATATGTATATGTTACTGTTTATATGTTTCGAGAAGACATAAACTCCTTTCACATGAAATAAGAGTTGATGAAATAGGGTAAATAAATAACCCAATCACTAAAAGAATATAGTGTAGTTGACTCAAATAAATCATAATTAAGTAGGATATGAGGTTTTTCCCCTTGTTGAATTTATGAATAGGCCCTACCTCGGTCCTGTCCACATGGGCCTGGTCCCCCTTTTGTAAAAAACTGTTTTACATGCAGCAAAGTGTGTCTCCCAAAGGGAGACTCCTTCGTATCTCGTGCTTGTACACTCTGGCCTCGGAGTATGATAGCAACAAACAAACTCCCATCACTCAAGATGACTGACGCTCCAGACACCAAATGGCTGTGTTACAGTCTGAACCTAAATGTGACTCACACGAAAGCCATAGCTGGGGGAGCTGACGCATTGCACCACTCTAGAGGGCATAATTACAAGAAACTGGCTGAGCATGTGTTATTCTAAATTTGGTAACGCTGCGCTCTGACAGTTTCAAAATGCAGGGCTGTGCCGTATTCACAAGAATGCAATGCACCCCTGCGTTACCCCTAGCACTGGTGGTAAAAAGCTACCTAGCGCTAGTACAGGCACCCTAGTGTGATTTTGCTTGGGTGCCTGCGCTATGAGGCAATTGTTTATGTGCAAGAAGGGACACCTTTGTGTGCATAAACAGGCTTTACTGGCGATTTGCTCTATCTGTGTGTGCTATGGAAAGAGAAAAATACGAGGAGAAATAAAACATTTCTCCTCGTATCGCCTGCTTAAGACCAGGTATTCCCTGGCGGTATTTTTAGCACTACCCCATACCATGTAAAAATGGGGCAGCATCAAAAATCAATGGGTGTTCAGCAGAATGCCTGGTGCAATACCAATTGCATGCCCCTTTCACGTTAAGTGCTGTGTGAATAGAGCATTAAATACAATATAAGGTGAAGGAGTTAACGCCACCAGAACGTCGGAAAAAGTGACATCTGGTAGCGTTAACTCCTTGTAAATATGCCCCTATGTATTCTTTGCTGTGGGCTGGTCCAAAATGTGCATGCCTTTTAAACATAGATGTGGCTGAAGGCGGCTGGCTTAAAGCTACTCTCCATATTTCCTATATATTTTTTGTACTTGTTGCAAAGGTGTTGCAGACTGCTAAATCTTCCATTAGATGACATCTCCATATGATTAACAATGTAACACTTCGACAGTATCTCAGCAAGCTCTCGCTGACTCTGTTACCTCCTTGGACCATTCCTATGTTAATGCATTTTCATAGTATGGGTTTGAAAGCCTTTCTTGCTTTGCTAATACATGAAATACGAATAACATAATCAATAATGTTTATTAAATGATTATTATCTGTTATTAAATGTTTAAAAGGAAATCAATGCCAGAAACACACAAAACAGCACTTGATCTTAATCAAGCAAAAATACTTTTAAGTATATGATGAAATACTCTATGTAAAGATGTTTTTATAGGTCATGCCGACACTAATCTTTTTTTTATTTTGTTCCTTCCTAGGAGCAGATAAAGGCCATAGATCATGAAGTAAATGCATTTGTGGATTACATGTTTGGACCTCGAGGTACGTTTATGTCATACAGTGTATATTATGCTAATGTAAAAGTGCTGATGTTATTGTGGTAGACCTATAAGAAGTATTTTGATACATCTGATTAAGATATTAATATTAGTCAGACTTTTAGAGATCATAATAGTGTAACACCCTGGGCACTTGAGATTTCTTTAGTGTCACATTTGGCAATTTTAACAATCCTACACTGATGAAGCCTGTAAACCCCATTCACAAAGTGCTAAACTAAAAAGTAAAACATCTGCACCTATAGATTTGCTCTTAAATAAAACTTGATAGCTCCATAGTGTGTTTTGATTTGGTTTCTATGCACAATGAATACAACTATGTGGTGCACGTAACAGGTCGCAAAAAGCACACTTTGTTAGTGTTCACCTGGTGCGGGTCCTATTTTTCCATCAGCGTAGCGCCCCATTGGCCGGTGAGGAAAATTCATGTACACAGGAGGGGATTCTCCTCATTCAAATGGAAAGCTGAGCTATGGCCAACACCTCATGTGGCACACATTGTCTGCAGTTGGCTATTCCCGCATCCCATGACTGGTGTGGCACTTTGTTAGATCTCACCAGGACAAGTGACTAGGATATTAAGAACTAATACTAGTCACCCTATCATATTTGCTGTCTCCCGCTTTTTGTTAAGCATGTGGAGGATTAGACTAAAAAAGCTAGCCCCTTGAAAGATGACTCCTACTAGATATTTATGTTTTTTTTTAATTCAGAGTATGACTGCACTTATTTATCTACGCTGCTATTGAATGAATATTATGCCAAACTATTTATTTATTTATTTGATATAATGGTTTTAATTGTTTTACTGCACTTGATATTTTATTTTATATGCTTTTATGGCAGTTTTTGCCCAATTAAGATTTATGAAAGTCTTACCAGCAGCGAGGCCGCACCAGAAGTGTGAACCCAACCTCAGACTGTGCTCTTACCTGTGGGTAGAGGTGTGGTGAGACTGGATATACTGCAGCTTAAAAAAGGAGGATGCCACTGGATATGCTGCAGCTCAAAAAAGAGGAAAGAAGTGGTACTGTGGGTGATCCCCAACTGGTGTGCCAGGTCCCTGAGTTGAGGGTGGCTGTGTGGTAAGCCACACATGATCTGGAAGGAGTAGCTGAGGATGTGGGGCGTCAAAGATCAGCAACGCAGATCTTGTACTGCAATATGATTCTCTACTTTGAGCCCTGAGGGTTATCCGACTGCCTCGCGTCACTAGGAGATCTATTGAGGATGGCGGGCGGACAAAGTCCACCCGCCACTGCAACGGCTAAAGGGACCGCCCACCATGGGTGCGGCGGTCCCGCCGTACCCATTAGGATGCCCTGCCACACTGGCGGGCGCATCCCGCATTTCTAACATTACAGCGGGTGGTGCTGTCAGCAGCACCCGCCGCAATGTCAGAAATGCATGTCCTGCTTATGCATGCACAACATGACAGGCACCACGCATTGCCTGTCACCTTGTGCATGCAAATGCAGGGGGGTACCTATGTCCACCCCCCAGCCCCCAACCCACCTTTGGCTCGCAATGGGCCCCCAATGCCAAAGACAACATTCCTTTCATGGAAAGGCTGATCTCCGCCTGAATCCTAATATGGATGGCGGTGTCTTGCAGACACCACCATCATATTGAAGATGTTTTCTGCCCGGTCGAAGAGTCGACAGGCAGAAAAACGGCGGACGGTCTTTGCGTCCACCGCTGACCCCCCAGCCATCCTAATATGGCGGGGGGGTCTTTCTGGTGTGGATGGCGGGCAGTTCGCTCCCGCCGGCGGTGGCTACCGGCAGGGGCGAACTGCCCCCGATCCTAATAGGCCCCTATGTGTGCGACACCAATAGAAGCCTGTGGGAAGGGTTACTTCTTTTCCAACTGGAAGATGCCATAATTTTTCTTGAAAGTGTTAGGGCTGGTGTGAGGTGCCTCACATAGGATTGCTGAATAGCAGAGTTTGCTCATGGGATGTCTGGTGAAGGGCCGATGGCCCTTGTGTAACCCTGATTAAGGGCCTTAATAACACTATGAAAAATGTGGGACATCATCCTAAAAGTGAGGAATGTCCCTTCTGCCCTATGTATCATGCATCAGGCCTCTCTATGCTCTAGATCGAGCAGTTGGGGCTACGTTTTGGCGGATTTTCCTCATCTGTCAAGCTCTAATTAGGGCCTCAAGTCTCTTCTTTGGGGGTTGAAGTTGGAGATATGAAAATAATTTCATTGTGTCTGTTATGTGATTTAGATTTAGTCTCTGCTGCTTCTTCCCTACTGGCTACTCTGCTGGATTTTGTTCTTTTAGAAGTGCTGTCACGAAGCACAAATATAATATTTGAATTGTTTTATTTTGCTTTGAATTTCGCCTGCCAGACCTGTTGGGTATATTGGCGGAGGACGATGTGTATATCACAATATAAAAAGTTACAACTGCAAAGGCGGTGTTACTAGCCAATTAAATTAATTAAATTAATAGCCAATTAAAGTCCTGAAAATTCACAGGGATTTGGTTTTGTATCTAAATTCCTTTCACTGTATTTTTGTTCTGAATGTATTTGCAGAGTGATTGGCAGGTGTCATTACTTATCATTTCATTTAATTTCAAAATCTTTATTTCGGTTCCTTTAAACCATAAAAAATACATAAAAACACACACAACTTTGAATACAATTATGAATAGTCCAGTGATAACCTGTGCAAGCAATTATACATAAGAAAAATACTGGAAAGGGGTCTACATAACCCTTGCGCCCTTTTGTTAAAACATAAATACAAATATAAATATGTTAAAAAGGCATCAACAATTAAAAAGAGGAAAACTCATTGTTTAGTCCTAAATTCGACCATTAAATTATGCTCTAACATTGTTATTAATAATAAGACAGCCAATTAATGAATCCATACTTGCTCATACATAATAAAGTGCAATTCCCTGTGTCTTTTTGTTATCGACAACTATATTATTTCAATAATTTCAGGAAAACACGCACAATACACTATAGCTTTAGTACTGCTTTAGCTCTTAAAAAGCTAACAGCTAACAAGAATCTACTAACACCAAAAACAATAACCTGTGCAGTTTCAGTCTTTAGGATTCTTTCCGCCTCTTTACATGATCTTATTCCTAGATTTAGGCAAATCGGTTTAATCAATTTTTTCCTGGCCTTGGAATATGCAGGACAGAAGAAGAGAATATGCAAATAATTTTCTTTGGCTGCATCTGAACATAAAGTACATAAATCAACTATATTTTCAATTTGTTTACTGGCCCATTTTGCTACAATTGTGTTAGTGTTCATTACGCCATATCTAAATTTAATAAATAACGTTTTGGAAAGTTGGGGGCGTACCTCGTCCAGGAATGGCTCAAAATAAGCCATATCCTTGAACAAACGGAACCTTGTTGTTAACGCCCCACTTGCTGAATCATGAAGCACACTACTTTAAATATAGGCCCAAAAGGTAGATTTGAACAATTTGTTTGAGGCTTGAGACAATGAAGAAGGATCATCCCAGAATTGTGATAAACCAATCATTCTTAACCACATGAGACGTGTCTAAGCCATTTAATACTTTTGTTCTGCTCCAGTTCCATAATTTCCTCTATAGCAGCCATATATTCTAATAACTCCGGTGTTGACCATAGTCTTACCCATAGTGTAAGAGGTCTTAAAATTGCATAATTATCGGTCCATTTGACATTAAGGTCCAGAATGATTGGCATTAGTGGTGTACGCACAGGAATACTTAAAAGTGCTCTATAAAATTTATTTTCCCCACCTCAAAATTCTTTTTACGGAAGGGTCCCCATATTTCAGCCCCATATAATGCTGCAGATTGGGCTTTGTATTTGAACACCTCCAAGGCTGGAGAAACAGCCTTAGAAAAACTGCTCCCATGCCTTTTCATAATTGGTACTTCATTACTTATCTCATATTGGCAATCTGAAATTCAAAAGACCAAGGGCTAGATGTAGGTAATTCTCATTTACCGACTCTAGAATACCGAATTTTACCGATTCGGTATTCTAGATTCGGTAAATGAGATGTAGTTAAAAATTCTGTATTTTTTACCGAATCTGTAGGATTCGGTAATTACCGAATCGGTAATTACCGATTCGGTAATTGTCATTGATTCCTATGGGCCTTGAGGCCCTAGGATTCAATGTCAATTACCGAATCGGTAATTACTGATTCGGTAAAAATACCGAATTTGCAAGGGGGACAGGGTGTCACTTTGACACCCTGTTGCACCCCTGATTTTGGCTTGTGTGCCATGTGGCACACATACATGCCCTTAGGGCATGTATGTGTGCCACATGGCACAGGTGTACATGCACAGATGTGCATGTACACTGGAATTCCTTATTTACCATGCATTAGTATTACATGGTAAATAACGAATCAGTAATGGCCTGTGGCACTGTTTGAAGTGCCACCTACATCTGTATTTACCTATTCGGTATTTTACAGAATCGGTAAATTTACCGAATCGGTAAATATACCGATTCTGTACATTAAAGGCCACCTACATGTCAAATCCCAAATACCGGTCGGTAACTGCCGAAATCGGCCGTTACGACCGGTATTTGGCGACCTACATCTGGCCCCAACTCTATTGGGACGCTATTGATTCATGGTAATTACACTGCACCAAAATGAATAAGACCAACACAAAGGAAGATTTCAGAAGGGTTGTCTGTAGTCACAGCCCCAATACAACAACAGCAAAAAGTAACAGATGGATGGCAGAGGACTCCACTAACATGACAGGAGTAACATACATGTGGAGCAGGACATCACCACATACATACATATCAAAGTAGACATGCTGGCCAGGAAATGTGTGCATCAGGTGGACGCTGATATGCATGTGAATGAAGGTCTCTACATGGAGGCATTTAATATCCTGTCTTAGAGCCTTCTCTTGTTATGCCAATTTCAATGTCCCCAAAAGTGGTGCTAAAACACCACTACTCCAAAATTACAAATTCAAAAATCACATTGGAAATATGATCCCCAAAATTCAAATGAAATAAATAAACAACTTTAAATGTAAATAACACTGCAAAACTGAATACACCTATTACAAGTAGTGGAACAAACAGAACTAGCCTCAAATGGTTAATTTTTAAAAGGAAGGCCCTGACACTAGTTGGCAGTTTTATCAAACTTTCATGCAACGCAGCAAGAAAACTTGATGCGCTGCGTGAAACTGACAGTTTGGGAATGCGCCATATTTACCAGTATATGACGCATTCCTGCTCTCTGCCTGCACTGGGCACAATCTGTTGCGTAGTGCCATTGCAGGCTCAAGGATGCCTGCATTGCAGGCAGGAGTGTTTTTGTGCAGAAAGGGACAACTTCCTGCAGAAAAAACAACCCTCTGAGGCTTTTTTCTCTTAAATGCAGCACACTAAGAAAGAGGAAACAACGAAGTGACATAGATTTCTCCTTGTTGGGCCTCTCCTGGGAAGGCATTGCAATTTTGCACATTCCCAGCTTTACCAGTCTTGTTAAATCTGGAAAAGTGCCACAATCCATGGTGGTGGCATGGGAGCAGCAATGCTCCACCCTTGGAATGCCTTCCCAGGGCAGAGTAATGGAAGGGAGAAATTGTGCTGAATATGACACCATTTTGCCATCATTTTTTCAGAATGTTCGTAAGCACGCGAACCCTCAACACCAGTGCTTAATTTGTAAGGGCTAGTGCCTTGACCAGGAGGCCACTGCAGCTTGCACTACACATTGCCCATCATCGCTGCCAATGACGGTACCAACTACTAACCATCTCTCTTACCTGCAAGTGCGACAGTTCAGATTATTCCAGGCCCCCAAAGCTAAAGGAATGGCTGGGGAGGCAGGTATTAGTAATTTTTTATGTATATTGTATTCATACACAACCGTTGTTCTGCTCATCTCTAAATTAGACAAGCAGCAGACTGTCCTAAGTGCGGTGTTGACAATTAAGTGCCTGTGCCGAGCACCGAAAACCACTGGCTCAAATTAAGCAGTGCTCAGCTCCCCAGGGCAGGCCACGTATGCGTTGAGCACCATAAAAGTATTGAAGTATTTTGTGAGTGTTCTTCAGAATCCACAGCTTTCTAGCAAATGTATGTAGGAAACCCATTGGGGCATAATTACAAATGCATTGCGCCACCAGAACATCACTTTCTTTTAAACATTCCGGTGGCGCAATCCCCTGCTCCATATTTGCAAAGCCGAGTTAAGCCACTTTGGGGGATATTTACTAGTAAAGTGGTGAAGCGTGTCATTAAGCCAAGAAGATTCAGAAAAGGGGGTGGTGATGAACAGAGTGCCTGAATTAAGCAGACCACTCTTACCCAGTCCAAAGATCAGGGCTTGATCCATCACCATTTTTTAGCTCACTGCACCATCCCAGCTCAGAACTTGGCTATATGCAAATTAGTCTGTTTCTGTCCCAGTGCATGATGGGAACAGGGCAAACCAAACTACCAAGCCAATTCTTATACTGGGAAGGAAACAAGCTTCCGGGGACCGGTTTCTACCATTTCAGGCGTCGTCGGCCCGGCTTGCTTGAATCCTGATGGTGCAATGAGCAAGGGACTCACATCTGAGTATACCCTTCCACGCTTATGGTGGACAAAATGATTCAGAAAAGGGGGTGGTGATGAACAGAGTGCCTGAATTAAGCAGACCACTCTTACCCAGTCCAAAGATCAGGGCTTGATCCATCACCGTTTTTTAGCTCACTGCACCATCCCAGCTCAGAACTTGGCTATATGCAAATTAGTCTGTTCCTGTCCCAGTGCATGATGGGAACAGGGCAAACCAAACTACCAAGCCAATTCTTATACTGGGAAGGAAACAAGCTTCCGGGGACCGGTTTCTGCCATTTCAGGCGTCGTCGGCCCGGCTTGCTTGAATCCTGATGGTGCAATGAGCAAGGGACTCACATCTGAGTATACCCTTCCACGCTTATGGTGGACAAAATGATTCAGAAAAGGGGTGGTGATGGCAGTGAGCTAAATAACGGTGATGGATCAAGCCCTGATCTTTGGACTGGGTAAGAGTGGTCTGCTTAATTCAGACACTCTGTTCATCACCACCCCCTTTTCTGAATCATTAAGCCAAGAAGGCTAACAACATGCTCTGTTACTTTAGAAATGCAAGGCTGCGCCATATTTACAAAAATATGGTGCAGCCCTGCATTTCCCCCGTCTCTCGCGCTACATTTAGCTGGCTAGCGTCAACTCGGGCACCCTTGCAACATACTGCAAGGGTGTCTGCATTGCAGGGGAAGTTTATGTGCAGGAAGGTGTTGCTTCCTGCACATAAACAATCATTGGCGTTGTGCTGTTTCAATGAGTGCTGCACAACGCAGAACACATGGAAACAGCAAAAACGAGGAGAAATAAAACATTTCTCCTTGTTTTGCCAGGGTAAGACCAGGTTTTGCCTGGTCTTAATTTTGGCGCTGCCCCATATTTCCGCCACACTTAGAAATAGGGGGCAGCGTCAAAATCAATGGGTGTTGTGGTGGAACGCCCACAGCAACACCCATTGCCCTTTCCTGTCACACTAAGTATAGTGTGAAAGGGTGCCTTATTTACCAGGCAGCGTTAAGCCATGTTAAGTGGCTTAACGCTGCCTGGTAAATAAGGCAAAGACCCTATTGCCACCACCATGTCCTGAAAAGTGACGTTGTGTTGGTGATAAGAGCTTGTAAATATGCCCCCTTGCGTGGCTTAACTCCGCTTTGTAAATATCGTCCTCTTTCACGCAGGTATCTGCGTGAAAAGGATGTGTACTGTTTGTTGCTGTGGGCGTTCCACCGCAACACACATTGCTTTTTGACACTGCCCCAGAATTAAAAGTATCTGTAAATCTGAGGCAGCACAAAAAACGAACACCACTGAATAGCAGGTGTCCCTTCCTGCACATAAAAAAAATTATTCCCTGCAACACTGACACCCTTGTAGCATAGTGTAAGTGTGCCTGCATTGCAGGGAAAAAATCTGCACCCTTGCAATATGGCACAAGGAGGTGTGTGTTGGTACTAGGAAGCTTTTTTTAGCCCCAGCACAAGGGAAAACACAGGGGTGCACTGTATTCTTGTAAATATAGAGCATCCCTGTGTTTTTGAAATGATGCAGCACGGCATATATGGCACAAGGGTGTCTGTGTTGGTGCTAGGCAGGTTTTTTCAGCGCCAGCGCAAGGGAAAACACAGGGGTGCACTGTATTCTTGTAAGTATGGTGCATCCTGTGTTTTTGAAATGACGCAGCGCGGTACTGCTAAATTGCACGCAGGCCCATCAGGCGCCATTTTCTTGTAAATATCCCCACTGTTTCTCCATTTTTTCATGCACGAATACCTCCTCACCCCATGCCCAGCTTGCTTACTTAAGTTGCACGTGTGGTGTAAATCATAATGACTACACACAATCACTTTAAAATGTTACCAGCCGCCATTCAAGAGTGAGGAAGGAAGGGACATCCCAACTGGAAATGTGGAGAAAAAAACAGTATTAGCCTGGGGCACATAGCAGGAGAAAGAAAACAGAGAAAGAACACTAAATTGGTAATTTGCATTGATACAGGAGCCTGGAGTGTATGAGATACTCTAAAGACTGGGAAGAAAGGGAGACAGGAAGTAGCTAGGACAAAGCTGGGACAATCTGGGGTGGGGGTGGAAACAGAAGACAGTCTTAAAATGTGGCAATGTGTGAAATAGAAAGAAAAATAGGAGAAAGTGTAGAAAAAAGAGAAAGAAAGGAATGGCATTTCGTATCAGTAAGCCGTTAATGCTGCTTAAAATGTTGTAAAATGTATATAAGTCCTTCATACCCCTGATGTAGCAAAGCTCTCTGATTCTGATTTTGTTATGAATGTTTGAAAGGGGTGGGGTTGTTGTTTGGTCTATGGGGGCAGTGCAGGTTGTGGTGGGTGAGGTTCGGAGGCATGCTCCAGTCATGGTGTGGTTAGCTTGTAGCTACACATAAATGTGGGAGTAGATGCCATCTCGCATATGAGTATTCATCATCTTTTGTAGGAGGTATTTGTATGATACAATTTACATGAAAGGAAATATTCAGGTTTTTAAGAACCTAAAACTCTAGGTGGTTCTCAGTTATTGTTTTTCTAGATGGCCTGTTCCAGAGTTTGGCCACCCAGACGTCGGAAGCCTTCTGTACATGTGACATTTTTGGAAGGAAGTGATAACCATGAGTGGTTCCATCCTAGAACGCAGTAATCTTCTTTCGGAGTAGGTCTGGCTTTTATATTGAAGGAAAAGTGGTCCACTAGTATGGAATGCGCAATGTGAGATGCACATTGCTGTACAGGTATCTAGCCACAGGAAGCCAGTTTAGAGATTGGAGGTCAAGTGAGATGTGACTCCAGGTACTTAGAGCAAGGAGTTACCTGGCATCTGCATTCTATGTTCTTCTGCCCTATAAAGCAGGTAGGAGGGGCTCGAATTTTAGTTATGTGGCTTAAAATGACTGTTTATAGTTTGATGTAGAAAAAAATAGATCTATGTATGAGACACTCATTGACATTTATGAAGCCTATTTCTGGCACTTATTTAAACGGATATATAGACCAATATAATGATTTCATTGTGTACGATGAACCATTTTTTTAACCTGTGGATTGAATGAGTTCTTTTTTTAATGACTTTGTATGACTGGTTGTGTGTATGAGTATGATGTGTTATATGTATCTTGATGATAGGGAGTCAGCGGCGGTCTGTGCAGGAATGCATGGTGGGGCCGGGCGGGAGGGGGGGAAGTCGACAGACAACGGAATAGGGAAATTTAAATAAATACATAATTCCTTTTCTGTCATCTGTTGACACCGACCCCCCCGCCCTCCCCTCGCCTGCCCCACCGTGCTTACGCGCACGGACCACTGCTGTCCGAGACATATATAAACTAAAGTATTGTCCTCAAAATAATAAATATGTATAAAAATAAACAAATATTTTTTTAATAGGTCTGTCTCGTGATATTAATTATTGAGTCATACCTATTGATATGAAACAGAGAAGTTTGCCTTTTTTGCATTTTTGGTTTTCTCCCGCTGTTGTCTTCTCCTAGTATCGGTGTTCAGGGGCACTCTCATGGTTAGATTAGTTCTGTGGCTTAGCCAAGGTTGGATTCTCAGATAAATTGAAGTCTAGGAGTACAGGGGGATTGTACTCCTAGTACAAGTGATCTTAGAGAGGGAGTGTAGGAAGGCATTAGCAAATGAAGGGTTGTAATGGGAAGATCTTTAAATTAATGAAGAATGGTGGTGTGACTAACATAGAACGAGCACAGGCTCCCAATCCGAGGCAAATTGTGGATGATTTTGATCAGTAGAGAGACTTTGTAGACACATGTTAGTCCTTCTCCAGTCATCTTTTTAGTGTGATTACTGATTAGTATTGGATTACTTGGGGGTTATGGCTCTGAGTTTGGAAGATGCAGTATAATTTCAATTTTCTGTGATGAAGAGCAGGTCAACATTAGAGTCTCGTGTCTAGTCAACCTAAATGTCATGTAGGATAGATGGTTCTGGTTCATTGATCATGCATTCAACAGGATAAAAGAGAGATGGTGAATTGAGTTTGGTGATACGACTGAGTACAAAGCATAGTATGGGAGTAGACGGCCAGGGGATAAAGCATAGGAGAGATTAGCTCACTTTTGACTCCATCTTGGTGAGTAGTGGCTCAAAAGGTTGGGAAGAAGTGAGGAAAGATGAGGAAGGAAAGATAATTGGAAGATGTTAATAAGAGGGACCGATTGGCAAGAGTAACATGAGAAAGCTTGAGGGGGGCGACAAGTAAAGGGTCGAAACAGAGTGGAGAGGATCGTGTGGTTGAGGAGCATGAGGTATTGCAGGTGGCGGATGGAGGAGGATTTGAGGCTTGCTGGAGGATGTGCAAATGCTAGTGCATGTTAGATGTACACAGCAGAGCTCTCTGGACATGATATGCCATAAATTAGAATTGTATGAATGAACTGATTGAATTTCAAGCTATATCTGTTACTGATACACTGAATGACCTGACATTTACATAGGATTAAAATGGTGGTGGGCTGTGCACAACATATATGATGTAGCAGCAACCATCCGATGAGATAATGAATTGCATGTCAATAGGAAGGAATAAAGAGCTCACCTCAGCGTCTCGCTTAACACTGTTGGCAGAAGATGTGACCTAATGGCTAGAACTGTTGACCTTGGAACATGAGGAGTGAAGTTCAAATCCCTGCCTCGGGTCAACTTCATGTGATTCAGCAGAACTCAGGTGCTCTCTGTGTGTCTAATTTGTAAGGTAGTCTGGCATTGCTGTAATGCCCTTGGGTCAGGGATGCATGACACAACAAGCATTGGCTAAGCCAATAGGTCTTGCCTAAGTAAGCATGGCTGCTGTTCAGCTTGGCTAAAGGTTAGTGGTGTGAAGTACAGTAGCTTGGAGTGGAGTAGAGTCGCTTAGAGTGGCAATGTGTGGAGTGGTGTGGAGTGGCATAGACTAGAGTGCCAAAGACTGGAGTAGAGGGGCATAGAGTAGCATAGAGTGTATATAGTGGTGTGGCATAGAAGGACACAGTGTGAGGTGGGGTGGCGTGGAGTAGAGCGGCATGGTGGGGTGTGGTGTAGAGTAGAGCTCTGTTGAGTAGAGTGCCGAAGAATAGAATGGCATAGAGTGGCTTGGAGTAGAGTGGAGAAGAAAAGAGTGAAGTAGAGTGGAATAGAGTGGCATTGCGTGGAAGGGAGTGTAGAGTAGAGTGGTGTTGAGTGGCGTAGAGTGGCATTGTGGGGAATGGAGTGGCCTACAGTAGAGTGACATAGATTAGAGTTGAGTGGTGTTGAGTGGCATATGTTGGTGAGGTGTACAGAAGATTAGAGTAGAGCGGAGTGGCATACAGTGGCATGACGTAGAGTAGTTGGGCATAGGGTGGGGTGGAGTGGCATAGAGTAATATGGAGTGGAGTAGAGTGACGTGGCTTGGATTGGCACAGAGTGGTGTAAAATAGAGTGGTTTAGAGTGGAGTTGCATAGAGTGGTACGGAATAGAGTGGAGTAGAGTGGAGTGACGTAGAGAGGAGTAAAGTGGCCTAGAGTAGAGTAGAATGGCATAGAGTAGAGTGGCATGGAGTGAAGTGGCAAGAAAGTGGAGTAGCAAAGAAAAGAGTGGCTTAGAGAATAATGGAGTGGCATAGAGTAGAGTGGCATAGAGGGGAATTGAGTAGAGTGGAGTAGAGTAGAGTTGAGTGGCATATAGTAGAGTGACATTGTGTAGAGTGGTGTGGGTGGCATAGAGTGGAGTGGCAAAGAGTAAAGTGGTACAGGGTCTTAACAGTGGATTAGAGATGAGTGGAGTGGCGTAGAGTGGAGTAGAGTGGCATAGAGTGGAGTAGAGTGACATAAAGCTGAATGAAGTGGCATACTGTAGAGCAGCGTAAATTGGAGTGGTGTAGAGTAAAGTGGCTTAGTGAAGAGTGGCATAGATTCTTATAGAGTGGAGTACAGTAAAGTGGCTTTGAGTAGAGTGGCATAGTGTGTGTAGAGTGTAGGGGCATAGAATGGAGTGGCGTAGAGTGGCATTCAGTGGAGTGGCACAGAGTGGAGTGGCATAGAGTAGAGTGGGGTGGTGTAGATGGGCGTGGAGTTTAATGGCGTTGAATAGAATGGAGTGGCATAAAGTGGAGTGGTGTAGAGGAAAGTGGAGCAGTATAGAGTGGATTAGAGTGGGTTGGATTTGAATGTAGTGGAATAGTGTAGAGTGGAGTTGCATAGAGTAAAGCGGCAAAGAGCATAGTGGAGTGTAGTAGTGTGAAGTGGAGTGGCTTAAAGTATAGTGGTGCATCGTGGAGTGGCCTAGAGTGGAATTGTGCGGAGTGGAGTGGTGCAGAATGGACTGACACACAGTAGAGTGGAGGGGCATAGAGTACAGTGGCGTAGAGTGGAAGGGCATTGAGTAGAATGGAATGGTGTAGAGTGGAGTGGCGAAGAGTGGAGTAGTGAAGAAAGAAGTGGAGTGGAGTGGCATAGAGTGGAGTCGCACAAAGTAAAGTGGAGGGGCTTACAGTAGAGTGGCCTAGAGTGGAGAGGCATAGAGTGGAGTAGTGTAGAGTAGAGTGGTGTACAGTAGAACAGTTGTGAGTGTAAGTAACTAAAGCATCAGTAGAGATGGCAGATAGGGAGAAAGCAACATAAATAAGACGCTGTTAAAAGTAGGAAAGCACAATGAATGAATGAATGAATGAAATTATTTGTAGAGCGCACGATGGCCAAAGCGGCTTCCTGGCGCTGAGAGCTCTAGAGAACAGAACAGACAGGGCCAGGAGGTTTAGCAGGGGTAGGCCAGGGCAAACAGAAAAGTTTTTAGCGCTTTACGAAAGTGTGAGAGAATGGGGATAGAACGCAAAGAAAGAGGAAGGGAGATCCAGAACCGGGGAGCAAGAACAGAAAATCTAGTTCCACCAGTGCGAGATTTGTGGAAACGGGGAACAGTGAGGAGGGCAAAAGAGGATGAACGAAGAGTGCGGGCAGGGATGTGACGAGAGATCAGAGAATTGATGAAAGCCGGTGCAGAGTGATCAAGGGCCCGATAAACAAGGCACCCTAGCTTGAACAAAGATCTCTGCAGAATGGGTAACCAGTGGAGGGATTTAAGGACAGGAGTGATGTGATGGGTTTTGGGTAAGTGAAAGATGAGACGGGCAATGTAAGTTCAGGAATATTACTGAAACACTTATAAAAGAAGAAACATGGCGCATTGCAAAAATTCAAGGAAGAAAAAAGACGAGGAAGAACACACGTACTCGGTCCATGCTTCAGGGAGGAGCTAACAAGAAAAAAGGGAAGCACATGGAAGATAAACATTTGAAAATGAAAACTATTATTGGTATGCTATGGGTGGGTTGTTGGCCCATTGAATTGTAAACAACGCAGCTCTATTTAGAAGTGACCTAAAAACTACAAATACCACAAATGCATAATTTATAAAATAAATATACTTGCTGGACTCATAGATTTTCTTATTAGCCTCTAGGCTTATTGAATTGTAAGGCTGTCTAGTCTTCATTCCACCTCAAATAATCTTTCTCCTACTTACACTTGCTGTCTCTTTATCTCACCCTTGTAAATGATTTTCCAACCCTGCTTTCTTCGTTTTCCACTGTTTTCATTTCTTACTCTTCTCCTCCTGCCTCTCTATGTTGCCTTTTTCTTTCTCTGGGTCAACGTCTGGTGATGAAAATTAAGTTCCGGAATCCAAAGTGAAAGCCCACACCTATCCACACAATATATGTACTGCCCGACAGATATTGTGGAATATAACCATTTTTTTAAAAACTGTATTTTATTGATTTTAAACCAACAACACAACGTACAGTGGATGTTGACTGTGCTAATCATAATCTAGTAGCTGATATATAGCAGGGGCATATACAATCCAGTAAGACATAAAATCCTCATGTGGAATTATCCATTTGTCCAAAGATGTTTCAAGACAATGATGCATAGAACCAAGACAGTGAGCAGATCACCGCATGGTCATCAGGGAAATAACAAATTCATTCACTCAACTCCCCATCAATCCTCTACCCCAGATCCACCTTCAGAGGACTGATCATCGTCATCTCGGAACATACCCTGCAATTGGGCCCATTGCATTATAGCTTCTGATGCCTCCTTGTCATTGGATGATAGTGGCATGTGCTGTTCCTTTGAGACCCCCCACTCCAGGGGACTGCCAAACCCGTAATCAGGCCCTTTGTTCCACACCTCCAGCCAGCGGCAGACATCTTCAGGGGAATCTAAAATGTGTGAATTGCCCCACAACAACGCTCTCAACAAAGCTGGATACAGAAAGATGTAGAGGAGGCCTATAGAGCATTATTAAGCTTTAACCTTCAGGAATGTCTTTCAGGGCCCTGAACCCTGTTTGTATAATCTGGGTAAATGGAGATCTTGTGATTCTTATATTGAGCAGTGTCAGTGTCTCAGGCCACCCCAAGAATGCTGTCCTGATCTTTATAGTTCAAATCCGAGCAATGACAGCCCACTGGAGGGGTCCAGGCCGCGGCAGAACCACAAGTGCGGGGTGCACCCTATCAATAATGAACATGGGGACAGTCCACAAGGCTCCAAGGTACCCCTGATCTAAGCCTTAATACATTTCTCACGGTGCGCCCCCTCAGCCTGCTCCCGAAATCCCAAAAGATGCACATTGTTGCAGCAGGAGCGTCCCTCCACTTCCTCCACCCTCTCCTCTATGGCCCCAGACCGGGAAGTGACTGCAGCGACCTGCTTCTTCACCCAGCCCGGAATGCACCATTTGCTGCTCCAGAGGCTGCAGGATCTCCCCAGCTGATGCCGGCAACTGGAGAACAGTCTGCTGCTTCATTGCCTGAGGTCCAATCCCCTTGCTCTCCACAGAACCCTCCACGCCGCTGGTCCTAGTTGGCTACAACAAAGGCAGGAAATAAGGGGCTGATTTCATCTCAGGAGGACTTGCAGAAGGGTGACGTGGCCACTGAGGAGACACCGATCGGCAATGAGTTGTCGTCGCCACTCCTCCCAGCTCAGCCTGGATGAGGCACCGGCCTTTGAGCCTCGTGCTGCCCCCTCACCACTCAGTTTAGGCCACTTTCCACTCTAGGCCAGACGTGCCCTTCGGGTCGCACGACAGCCCCCTTGCTCCAGGGGGGAAACGCCGACCACAGCTGCGTCTCAGTGACACGCGGTGCCACTAAAACAGGGCCCCAGGCCTGCCACAAGTGTCTGTCCACCACCACCTCGAGAGGCTCCCCAGTAGCCCTCTGGGGCAAAATTCAGGGCGTGATGCAAGGGCTGGGGTGCATGCCCTATAAAAACGAGACTGTCGAGGTCTTAAAGGTAGGATCATGCAGGATAAGGTGGGATCTGCCGGGAGCGTCCTAGGAGCGCGTCCTGTTGGCCATCTTGCAACTTTAACATAAAAATAGAAACGTGTTATTCACAAATCTGGTTTAAAATATATATATATATATATATATATATATATATATATATATATATATATATATATATATATATATATATATATATATATATATATATATGTTTTTATTTTTATAGCGGCACATAAAGTGATCACATTTGTGAAGCGCCAATTTTTGTAAGAAGAACATATATGGTCTAAAATCAGCACAGACTCGCCACTCGATAGAATGAAAACCCACAACAAAAGACACTTAAATAAGCAGTGGCACAAAAGACAGGGCATAGATCGTCATGTTACAGAGTATTTAGTGGTTCAAAAACACTGGTAAGGTAATTTTCTAATTTTATCCCTAAAATGATCCTCCTCCATACTACTCAGAACCCCAGGGGATCCACCAACTAAGCTGCATCAGGACCAAATGCAAAACAATACAACTGCTGTACATAGTCCTTCCTTGGTTAAGCCCAGTGGACTGTTCATCACTCAGTTAATGGTATTGGTCGTTTTGGGGTATGCTTTGCCTTGAGTGACTGCATGAACTTCAAGAGAAGCTCATTTAAAACCCTCTCCTTCAGCTGACTCCTTCCTCTGTGTGCCTCTCTCTAATGTGTTAATGTCACATATAACACCTAGGCCTATTGGCTTTGACAATTTTTTTAAATCCACCCTTAGCATTTTTAGAGGGGTAATGTAAGCGAATAGTTGTGCAGTCCTGTGGTCATTCTTATTCTCACAATTGAGGTCACCCATACATTGTAAGAGTCCGCCTTGACCATGAGCATCTTTAGCGACTCTCTCTTTTCTATTTTCGTTTGCTTTCCATTTATTTGTATCAAAGTGAAGAACTACAGCTCACCTGGACCATACTTATCATCAGAACACAAATTTAAAGTGTTCCCATATGAAAGATTATAATAATCTCAAGTATGGTTCTACGAAGAATGCTAATGACTACGTCAGACTGGAGGTTTGGTTGTTTAATAAGACGTGCAAAACATTTAATTTATATGAAGAACGAATAGCACTTCACTCTAAAACACCTACATTGAAATCTGGACCAGTGTGCAAAATTATAACTTTGCTGGTCAAGATGTGCAAACAGCACGAATTTCATGCATTTTGCACAACCTCACTGATTTTGTCGAGCTAGCATTTCATTTAGCTTGTCTAATTTCACAACTTCACCCACCCTATGTAATCTGTAGACAAAGACAACACCCAACATTGATAGTGAACAAATGTTGCTTTCATGCTCATCTAGTGGAACTCTATTGGGAGATTTACTAAGATGTTACGCCGTGCTTGCATCATAAGAGTGACACAAAATGGTGCAATTTTTTTTCCCGATTTACTTTCCACCGCAAAACTTGTTTAGTGTTGGAAATAACGTAAAAGTAACATGAAGCAGTGCATAGCGCAGCTTTGCATTAGTTAATGCCATGGAGGCGTGTCATGGGTGGCACATGGGCGTTCCCATGCATTCACCCAAGGTTTCTGATGCTAAACACAAATTACTAAATAAAGTAGACAGGGTTTAGCGTCAGAGAATTGCACCCTTTTGATGTGGGCTCAAGGAAGGAGAAATGCTTTCATTTCTCCTTCCTTTTCTGACTTTATACGTGTGCTGCATACAAAGAGGGAAAAGGGTTAAAGTCAGTCTATACATGATATTTTTTTACTGGAAGACTACCTTTCCATTACAAAACCTATGCTAGACTCCCTGAGGCACCCTTGCACCGTGGCGTAAAGGTGTCCCCGTGGCACACAGCAGCTGAATTCAGCTCCAGCGCTAGGGAAAGTGGAGTGCAATATTTCAGTAAATTTGGCGCTCTCATCTTCTCTCCTTTTCAAGCAGGGCAGCAATTCTGACTGCTGCACTGCGCTGCATGGAAAAGTGGTAAATTTGCCCCTACATCCTTAGATCACCCCTGTCTTTGTGTGGTTAGTAGTTCTGAGGATTTGCACGCCAATCAAACTTGGTCATGCTTCAAAAATGCTTGAAGGAGATGCTCAGCAGCCAATAATCACTTCTTCTTTACAGAAGTGCCTCTATTGTTTACAACATTGTCTAAGAAGTTGGTGATTGGCTGTAAAAGCCTTTAGGTCCGCAATCGAAGGCATACAAAGGAGGGGTATTTCGAAATACTAGACCATAACTGTCTTGGATGAAACCAAAATCTGCTTCACGTACAAACTCTCAGCGTATGCATGATGAGGAGGTAACAGATGGGATAGACAAAGGGTGATCATCCTGATCTAAAGGATACATAGCTAAATTAGGGAAAGGCCTCGGAACAAGAACAAGCTGGAGGTGACTGGCTATAGTATGCCAGGCCTTAAAACAGATAAGATTGAACTCCTGTGGACGAAGGCAACGTCTTTCCTTTGGGCATGGAAAGCATCTGGTCTGTTGTCTGGTCTGTGCAGGGCATGCAATGAGTTTGTACTTGACAGGTGTAATTTGCCCGACAGTGGATCATTTCCACTCAATACCTCAGCTTTCATCATTATAGTCCTACTAACCTTTCCTCCTGGGACCTGTAGTTCTACATTTCTAATCATAGAGCGAAACTACAAGTACCAGAATGCAAAGAAGAAAATATCAACAAGCTACTCATGCACGATACGGGTCCTATGAATTTAGCCTTTTATCATTTGGAGGTTAAAAAACTGAAAATGAATGGGCATTTGTCACCTGGGCCTGTTTGAAGTCATGCCCCCAAAGTTCAGGGTCCCAAGAGTGAATATATTGATGGAAGCATGTTGGTGCCATTAAGCACACACCAGCATTGGTGGTCTTGATGATGAGTGCAGGAGTGTAGGTCTTTCTGCTCACGTGGAACTTACTGAGGTACGGTCATCTCCTTCTTGATGTAACCAATGTACACGCCAAGGGCATATCCTACACAATGAAAACACAACCACTCCAATGGTTCCAAGGGTCAGTGTTCTGGATATTTCTTGTAATTCAATTTGTATAGGAGGGTAGCCTGTCTTTTAGTATCTAGTGTTCATCATCCTTTAATCCAACCAACATACATTGAAGGTCCAGCCCATCCGATTATTAAGATGTTATCTTCAGTATCTGTGGATTTTGGCTGTTGGTTGTCAATGTTTAGCTTAGGTGACTCTCGCTGTTTTTTTGCCTTACTACTGTTTTTCTCGATCTTCCTGCATCTCTGGAGAGTGTGACCCTCTTCCACGAATTAGCACTGGGATTATTTTAATTTTAAATTGATGACTGTAATCATATTCGTCATCTCAGACAAGCGACTGGTCGAACTTGCTCCTAGTGGTGCTCTTTGCTGTCTGTAACTCAAAAGGGCAAGAGTCTGACACTTGACATGCGTCCCTCTTGATTGCCTGGATTTCATTACTCCATGCAAACTGCCTTGATTAAATCAGCACAGATTAAAGGATTTCCTCTTCTGCATTTTAACTTCAAACTCGATAGCATCCGTGAATTCAGCCGCCAAAGTATTTGCTCCAGTTTGTCTATGTCAATTTCTGTTGCTTTGTATCCCTGTCTTAGAATAAATCACTTAATAGGGTTTCAGGCTTGTCATGTAACTAGACATCCCCCTTTCTTTCGTCTTGTTTGTCGAATGAAATGTAATTAACACTTCGATTCTGGACTCAGTATTCCCTTACTCCTTCTTAAACTTCGTTAAAATGTCTCCTGCCGTGACCTCCACGTTAGTGGATCTCAGTATCTGTGCAGCTCACACATCGGGGCCTTGTGTAGTCTCCATTATTCACTTTATTTTTCCTTGCTCAGAGACTGTTTGAGCAACTAAGTTAAATCATTCTAAATTTTAAAGCTCTGGAGAAGTGTGGCTCAATGGTTAGAGCGGCAGACCCTGATGCAGAGGTCTGGCCCGGGACCAGGGTTTATTTCCCACCTCGGCGGGTCTTGGGCTCAATTTCCTCAGACCTGATAATTCTCGCCTCGGTGCCTATTCTAATCATGGGTTCCACTCTGCAACTCTGGGCAATAGTTTGCTTAACCTCCACAACGGCCCCAACAGCACTGGGATGCCTGGCTTCACCTTGGGGGTGCCCAGGAGTGGGCATTTCACAGGGAAAAGCCAGGAAGGGTCACAGCGGTATGCGTACAGCGCCAAGACACCTCAGGGTATAATTGCGCTATACAAGTACGAATTCATTTAATTTAGTTTCCTCTCCCTTTGGTACAAGGATGTCTCCAGGGTCAGATTGGGATTGCAATTAGTCCCTGGCGGTCCCAAAAAAAGGGGACAACGTTTGAGGATTTTGCACTTTCATGGAACATCATTTGGTTAGTCTCATTGGTCTCATTTTTAGAGAAATATTTAGTAACCTGAACAATTTAAAGCCCATAGAACGAGTAAGATTGGAAAAAACTAGAAGCACTGGGTCTCATCTACAAGAAAATGACACAGTGCGGCGCTGCAAGCCATTTAGCTTCGCCATGATGCGTAATTTTCACAGTACAAGGATGCATTGAATACAACTCTTTCCTGTGCTTTCCCCTGTGCTGGCACACAATATCTGCCATGCGCCGGTGCAGACAGCCTTGCGTCATTTTGCAAGGTTGCCTGCACGGCGGAATGATTGTTTTTTTGTGGAGTAAGGCACGCCATCTTGCACAAAACAATAATTAATGGTATTTTTCTCTTTCAGCACTCATAGGAAGAGGAAAGAAACGAGGAGAAATAAAAGTATTTCTTCTTGTTAACCATTCCTACACCTCCCATGGGGAGGCATAGGATTCTGAAGCATTCCCATTTTTACAAAATATTGTAAATCTAGTAATGTGTCAAGTTCCATGGATGTTGTGTGGGAGCACCGAGTAATGCTTGAAACAGGCCCATATGTACAAGGCCATGCAGGGTGACTTTACATGACCTTGTAAATATGAGCAAGACCAATGCACCCCCGGTGCATCAAAAAAAAGTGACGCACCGGCCGTGCAGTGGGCTTCTAAATAAGCTGGCCCAAAATAAAATGGCCCCAGTGCAACAGTACTTGATGCGGGTAGGGTTGCCACATGGCCGTGTTTTTTATCGATATGAGTGGTTTTTTAATATTTTAGCTGGCACAAAAATTAAGAAAATCACCGAAAGTCTGTAGTTTTTCCTCTGATCAGTGTGCATTTTAAACAGTCAACGTAAAGTGAAAGCACTTTAAAATGTGTTCTAAAGCTGCTTTACTCATTCGTGACTAATAGTTAAACTAAATAAAGACGAAGAAGCCATGTTAAAAAAGAATATGACTATTTTTAAATAAAGGGCGCTCTCTAATTATTATGTTCTGGTCCTTGAAGAATCTTATATGAATACATTGCTGTTTTTTTCTAATAGCTTTTTTGTAGTTTGACATAGGGTGAACTCGATGCAAGGACATTGGAGCATTTTACATGAGCATCAGTTACACTACAAAAGATCAAATTCATTTTTACTGTAGGCCATGGAAGATTAAGTGATATGCCCAGAATCACAGGATGTTGAGCCGGCTGGGAATGGAACCTGATATCCCACTTCCATAGTCAGCAGGTTTGGCTGTAACACCACAACCTCTAAAGTTTAATAAAAGCTTAATAAAGGATGCCTATCAAATACACTCCTCACCCAGGAAGGCTTCTCTTACTTCACTCCCTCTCTAGCCCTCCATTGCCTCAGGGTGGTGGCTTTGCAGGGAAGGAGTCAAGAAAAAGGACACAGCTCTAGCGTGGGGAGGGGGGAGCTGACATGTAGGTAGCTCATAGCCCGAAAATCACTTGCCCCCCAGCAAGGCCCCTGTACATTCCCATCCTCCCCACCCACAGTTGCCTGAATGAGATAAACTGGCAGGAGAGAAGTCAAGGGCAAAGCACTGCTTCTGGTCCAAGCCAACTCCACAGGGTGCCGAGGTAAGAAAGGCCCAACAAATGGAGCAAAACCTGGTCCCTAGTAAGGCTGATTACCACTCTTGACCCCCACCATACACTGGAGTGCAGGGCCGGACTGGCCATTGCGGGCACCGGGCAATCCCCCGGTGCGCCTGCAAAATCGGCCCTGTAACAAAATCGGGCGAAAACTGGCCCCGGCAAAGAGCTCGGTCGAACCCCCAACCTCCCCCCGTCGTAACAGGGCTGACGGAAGACCGCCACTGCCGCACACTCGCGAGTCTGGTCTGTGGACCAACAGACTTGTAATGAGGTCTTTTATCTGAGCCATGATTAATCCTCCTTGTCAATATAGAAAAGTAGATACATGGCTGAAATCCGTGTTGCTTTTATTGCACATCCCCTTGGTTCTATGTCAAAATATAGAGGACAGAAGCATCAGTTTGCACCTATAATCAACCTAAAAACATCTGCTATCACTATATCATCAAGATACACAGGAAGTATAATTTACCTATTCTAGCTCCACATCTACTTACCTTGTCGATACAGTGTAAGTCAATATTGTGAAGTCAATATATGTGCAATTCAATATTTTATATCCATCCCATATCTGCTCCTTCACATTACAAACAGTTACTGTGTTGTCATTTGCCTGTTCACCTGCTAACCAGGCATAGGATATTCAAAGTCATATCAGCTGACAGGTGCATTTCTACCTTTAAAGGATTTGGGGAATGCGAAGGATGCACAACCTGGATATCGGCCAATGATGGTGGGCTATTTCCTAGCTGTACTTTGCATCAGCCCAAAACATCCACCGGTGAAGAATTTTAAATATGAAAGTTTTATTGGTTTTGAAAGCCAAATTGCAGTAGAAAAAACAGCTTCAACATCTAAAATAAATTCAAATGGTGAACGATATCAGTTTACCAGCCTTAGTCTTTGATTGTTCCAATTTGCACTTCTGCTTTAATACAAAGATATTCTAAAAATGTAGAGCAATTTACTAAAATAACTCCATTAAAAAAGAATCACACAATGTATTATTCTTGTTCCTCTAAGAGCCCCAAAAGTATGCTGGAAGATTGTCAAAGGCCTATAAAAGGATATGACCCACCCTGCTCATAGCTCAATGCCATTGCTTGGCAACCTTCAAATCTGTTATCAACGCACATCACCTTCTTCCCAAAATCACAAAGAAAACGGCCTTCCAGGACAGAATAAACGCCAACGCCCACAACAGCAAAGGACTCTTCGTCAAGGAGTTTGCCAGGCCCAACAGCAAGACCACAGACTCCCCACTCTCCCAAGACCTGTGCAACAAACTGAGCACCTTCTTAAACCACAAGATCAGGCAGATCTATGAAAGCTTCAACACCCAAGACCCCGCCACCACGCCCACCACCACTGCACACAAACTCTCCTCGCCCCAACAGATTGTGCTCAATTGGACACCACTCACCACAGACGACACATTCAAGACCATGAAGAGCATCCACTCAGGAGCCCCATTGGATCCTTGCCCGTACCTCATCTTCTACAGAGCAGCTGCCTCCATCGCCTCTCAGCTTCGACGCACCATCAACTGCTCCATCGAAACCGCCACCTTCCCCGATGACTGGAAACTCTCGGAGATCAAGACCTGTTGAAGAAACCGTCCGCTAATCCAACAAATCTCAAGAACTTCAGACCTATTTCTCTCCTCCCCTTCCCAGCCAAGGTCATTGAGAAGGCCATGAACACCCACCTCTCCGAGCTCATTAAAGAGAACCACATTCTAGACACCTTCCAATCCGGTTTCCAAAGCAGCCACAGCACCAAGACCACACTCCTCACCGCCACCTATGACATCCGGTCCCTCCTCCACCAGGGCAAAAGACAGCCTTTCTCCTACTGGACCTCTCAGCCACCTTCGCCACTGTCTCCTGCGCACCCTAATCCTGAAACTCCATGATGCTGGCATCCGCGACAAGGCACTGGAATGGATCCACTCCTTCCTGACCAGCCGAACACAGTGAGTCAGACTACCCCGTTACTCTCAGAACCTACAGAGATCAGCTGCGGAGTGCTCCAGGGCTCCTCTCTGACCCCCACCATCCCCTCGCAGCCATCATCAGAAGCCACAGACTCAACATCATCTCCTACGCCGTTGACACCCAGCTGTTTATCTCCCTCACCAATGTACCCACAGCTGCCAGAATCAACTTTAACAACGGAATTAAGGCAGTTGCTACCTGGATGCAAGGCAGCTGCCTCAAGCTCAACTCGGACAAAATCAAAGTACTCATTCTGGGCCCCCCCTTCCGCTTGGGACAACTCCTGGTGACACGACCCACTAGGAACTCCTCCCACCCCTACGGACCATGCATGCAACCGCAGCATCATACTGGACTCTTCGCCGTCAATGAACCGCCAAATCAAGACAGTATCCTCGTCCTGTTTTACATGCTCCGCCTGCTTCGAAAGACATTCAGATGGCTCCCCACAGAAACCAGAAATATGGTTACCCACTCACCCATCACCAGTAGACTTTACTACGGCAACTCACTCTACACTGGGGTCACCCAGAAACAGCTCAGGAAACCACAGAACGTCCAGAACTCCACAGCAAGACTGGTCCTCGAAATCCCCACCACAGCCACATGACACAACACCTCCGACATCTCCACTGGCTCCCTATCAACAAGAGAATAACCTTCAAGCTCCTCACACATGCTTACAAGGCCCTCCATGATGCAGGATCAGAATATCTAAACGACCACCTCGCTTTCCACACACCCGCCAGTCAACTTCGCTCCACCCAACTTGCTCTGACCTCCATTCCATGGATCCACAATACCGGAACTGGAGGAAGATCCTCCACCTACCTCGCCGCCAAGACCTTGAACACCCTACTCCTCAACCTAAGACATTCTGCGTTGTTGACCCAGTTCAGGAAGGACCTCAAGACCTGGCTCTTTGACAGAACCTCCACACCCTGGCAGGATCGGCAGCCCCCAGACCCTTGAGACCCTCACATGTGAGTAGCCGCTCTTTACAAACCCCTGATTGATTGGTTGATTTGTCAGTAGCCAAACATGAGCTCAAATACGTATATCCAGCACTAAGAAATGCTATTGCTGTTATCAAATTAGTTTGCAACCCCAAAGTTAACACTAAACGCTCCTGATGCCAGTAGAAGAAAGGTACTCGATTTGAAGATGTTAGCCAAGTTTTTATATGCAGCATGATCTAGGGTTCAGACAAGAATGATGAACTGAAGGAGGCAAATCTATTTAGTGCTGTGGAGTGAGGCTGACACCTTATGTGAGGAGTTCTTGTAAAGCTGGATGTCAGTTACTTTTCACTTCTCCAACAGTTGAGCTGCGTGGTAGGTACACGCTAATGATGCACTGAAAAATCTGTGTCCTGAAAAAAACTCTTTTTATTTCTTTGACACTAAGAAAAACTTGAGGATGGCGGTGGGTCCAATCAGCTACAGGATTTGGGTGCATGGACCACTTGTAGCCTAACTGATATAGCGTCTGGAAGATCTGCTTTGATAAGCCTCCTTAGAGACAGATTTAATGTCTCACAGAGCTCATGCAAGTGAAGGTCACTCAGTTGAGCACCCTAGCTATTGGTTGCTGCAAATGTCATTCATGAGCCACTCCGTTGGCCATTGCTTAGTTGTGTGCATGTGATTTTGCAATTACCGCAGGGATAGGGTATTTTATTTGTCAGCCACGAGAAGAGCTCTTACATGGAGAAGCATCCTCTTTTATGGTTCCTTTGTATTGTGCACTGTGTTGTACATAAGTCAGACTCTTACCCGAAATTATACACTGAAACTGGCTGAGCACTCTCATCAGGCTGTCCTGTAACCCTCTAAGCTGAACAAAGTACTGTAGGACTCAGTCTTTTTTCCGGTCACCAGAGGTTACATTTCTTCAGAATCAACAAGCACAGCAAATAAGCATAAGCAGACTATGCATGGCCCCATGTGTGTATCAAACGTGCGTCTTAACTCACAGTAAGTAGAGAACAATGATCCACAGAAGCCCAATTTCCTCATTACCTCCTTATTGTCTTTCTCGTTACAGTCATGTTCTCATTTCACGTACGTCTTTAACAAGGCAGAAATTACTTGGAGTAATGGCATTAACGGTAAATAGTTATGGCATCACCTCCTCATTATCTTTCTCGTCACAGTCGTATACAAAGTGAGAAATTGACTGTAACGAGGAAGAAATAGCTCCAAGTAATGGAATTACCCTTAAGTGATTATGGCATTTCCTTCTCAGAGGTTTTTCTAAGTTAAAATGTTTTCCCTTGCCTGACAAATATTTTGACATGTTTTGTGAAGCACTTTGGGTATGCTTAGATCCTGTCCAGAGATATCTAAATGCATAAGTTGCTGTGCAAACTCCCACTTGTGATCCGGGGGCCCAAGTAGGATACTTGTTTCTTACCTGCCTCACTGGCAACAGTGCACCTGCTGGTGCATATATGGTGAAAGCAGCACTCTACTAGAAAATGAGAAATGAAACCCATTGGAGGGTGAGCAGCCATGGTTATGGCTTTGCGTTAATAACTCGGGGTTCTGTACACGTGCCCACTGAACAGCACAGTGACTATGCAAATTGTAATCACTTCATTTGTTATTACTGAAGAAGTGCGACTTCTAGTAACAGGAAACAAGCAAGCAACCTAGTTAGTCAGTGTTAGAAAAAAATTGTGTCCTCTTGTGTCGTGTCAGTACAGCCGCGTGCACTGGCGACCCAGGGCTGATTTCCAAAACACACAGCCGATGATTAGATCACCAAGGGGTCATACTGCATTGCTGCCAGACTGTTGAAAAGTAATGTTACAGTCCACAGTTTTTTTTCTTTCTTTTATGGCACAGTCTTGCTTTCCACCTCCCACCTTCCGCCCTGCTCCAACCACTCTCCTGCCCATTTACACACCTTGCACGGATGGACTGGCCTGTAACGCAGTCAGGCAGTACCCAATGGGCTAGTATCACAAATCAGTGGGTGGGCTGGATTTTTGAAGTTTTAGGCCTGTTTTAATGGCCAGGTGGGCCAGTTTTTAGTTGATTTCTCTGATATTACTACTTTCTTAGCTATCTGTTTCACTAATCAGGCCACTTTTATTTTGGTGTCCGGGCCTATTTTTTGTCCCAGTTAGACCCGGCACTCTTGGGTGGGGTTGTTGTTCTGGCCCCGTCTGGTAGTCCACTTTCTTTAAACGTAGTGCTTCACTTCAGGACCACTTGTTGTGCTTTCTGTGGTGTACAGAGGTGGTGGGATAGGGGAGAGTGGAGAATGTCGATTCTCAAATTAACATGCATAGAGAATCTTGATTTCATTAAAGACAATAGTGCCTTACATTATGCAATAATCCTTTACTGCTGCCCCAACATCATGCAGTCCTTTAAAAAATATCAGTACATCACAAAGCAAAAAGAATGTTCAGATATACTCCTCTTTTTAGATTGCAACAATACAGGAATACAACTTTTTCTTCCATAGACGAACTTTACAAAGCATTGTCTGAAAGAAACCATTGTATTCCAACTTAACATACAATCATATAATAGGGGTCAATGCAGAAACCTCAAAATAGTCCTAATTATTGCTTAACACCTCTTCTAATTTTTGATAACATTTCTACAAATCTATTATACTCACCTTTACTTATATCCACTCCTCAAGAGTGGGGAGAGAGGGATAATGTTAGCCCCAATTGTCTTTAATGAAATCAAGATTCTTTCTGCATGTTAATTTGAGATCGCTATTTCATTACAAGACCGGAGGCTACCATAATGCATTTTGAAAGCCATCCAATGCCATACAACTAACATGCCTCACAGGTCTCAGATAGAATTTTGCAAAAGTATTTGCATTTAGCCAATCTGCTGACTTTAAGTTCTCGGATAAACAGCCACCAGCCCAAAAAACCTTAGCAGCCATTACGCCCCTTGAAGAATGGGCGTATACGATACCTGGAAAGGTCCACACCTGCTTCATTTATAACCATTCATGCCCATCTCGCTTAAGTAGCAGTCCATACTGCTTTGTATGGTTTTGCATACGACAATAGTAACTGATGTATGCCATGCACCCTGAACTCCAGAATCTTGCTTTCATACTTTCTCATGCAACTCACTACACACAACTTTTCACAATCATGAAAAAAGGGATACAAAACAGACTCAGACATATTCTTTATTCTTTTCCTAATATCGAAATACACTCCCTTAGGGGAACAAAATCTGTTCGATATTTCTAGACCTTTCACATCAGAAACCCTTCTGAACTAGACTAAACAAAGTAATGTTGCTAACTTAATGGAAATGTATTTTAGGGAGAGATACGTATTACCTGGCCATGAAGTAAACATCTTGAAAATGAGGTTGACATCCCAAAGCGAATCATATTGAGCCCTGGGATGTCTCCTTAATCTCACACCCTTCATCACTCTTCTAGTAAGAGCATCACTCCCAATCGCAGAATTATTAACCAAGGCATTCCCTGCAGAAATATCAGATCTATAACCATTAATGGCCCTATAAGTGAGTCCTGAGTTATACAAGCCAGCTAAGTAATGGCCACCTTGAATACAGGAGCTTCCATAGGATCAAGACCCCTCTCCATACTCCAACTACAGGTCTACACTCCATTTCTTCGCCCTACAGCTTTCTCTTTTTCCCGCGGCCCAAGAGTCATCCAGTAAACCTTTGGCTTTTCCTGAAAGGCTTGAATATCTGGTTATACCCCTGAAATCTTCCAAACAAAAAGGTTAATTTTCCCTTCTACAACTAAAGGATGCTCCTCTCTGTTTGAACCTACAAGTAGACATAGAATTCCAGACCAACGAGGTATTACAACTCCAATACCTGTGTCTTCTAAAATGGAGTCATCAGAATGATGTTGGTGGTTTCCTACCTCACCGTTCTCAGAACCCTCTGAATCATGGAAATGTGGGGAAAGGCATAACCTCCCCTCCTTCCTTAATCCTGCAGGACATCATCTAGTCCTGCTGCCTCCGGGCCTGGCCTCCAACTGAATTACCTGGCAACCTGGAAGGTCAACCTGCTTGCAAACAGGGCCCCATAACACCTGAATCTGACCGAAAACCACTGGATTTTACTTCCAATTGCTTGAGTTGGAGATATTTGAAATTCCAATATGCTCTTACATTCTGTAGACCTGGATAAACTCAGGTCTCAATGCAATCTTGTGATCTCAACAAAAGTGCCAAATTTGTTTTGCTAGTTCCCCTCAGAGCTTTTGGCCTCGCACTACCCAAACAGTACATATAAGAGACTGCTGTGAAATTGTCTAACCGAATCAAAGTGACAGAGCTTGCCAATAACTCCCTGAAGCTCTTCAAGGTATTCAACCCTGCTAACATCCCTAAGCAATTTATATGAAATTCCTGTTCCTCCCTGGACCATCTATCATGTGTTTCTAAATCATTCAAACATGCCCCCCAGCCCAACTGCTGGCATCCGATTCTAAGGTTATTTTGGGCACATTCCCGAAAATAGCCTTGCTGTTCCAAGCTTTGAGATTCCTGAACCACCAGACTAGGCTCTCTTGTGTGTCCACTGAAATGGGAATGGAGTCCTCATACCATAAGCTTTTTCTTAACCCCCCAAAGCCTTCAACATCTAGAGGCTCTTGAAGAGCAAGGGTCCGGGGAAATCTCCTGAATGGAGGATGAGAGAAGTCCCAAAACTCTTGCAAGATGTTGTAAGAACACCATCTCTTTCAGTAGCACTGCTCTCACCTCCTTTTTTATTTTTGTCGCCTTTTTCTGAGGTAGAATCAATTGCGATAAAATGGTATCTACCTGAAAACCCCAAAATGTATGATTCTGAGCATGACTGACCTTTCTGTATTCACTATGAAGTCTAGGATCTCAGTAATTTGCTTGTCCAAGCCAAATGTTCTCGAAGTTCTAGCGTGTCCTGTGACATTAACAGAATGCCGTCTAAAGAAATAATTAGCCGCACTCCTCTCTGTCTGAGAAAAGCCACTACAGGATGCAGCACTTTGGTGAAACACCACGGAGACGAAGACAGCCCGAAGGGAAGGCAAAGGAAATGGTAAAGGGCACTTCTCCAGCTGAAACGCAGGTACCTCTGACTGACCCCTTCCATGAGTATAATAAAGTATGTGTCCTTGAGGTCTAATTTCACTAACCAATCTCCTCCATCTTAAAAATGTCTGTAGACTAGGAATCTGTTCAACTCCCTTCAATTTATGACAGGACGCCATCCCTTGTCATTTTTCTTTACAAGGAACACAGTAATCACAAAACCTCCTGATCTTGAATCCAAATCAATGCACTTTTCTCTAACATCTGGGTCACCTCTGAATCTATGAGTAACATCTTTTCTGCGCCTAAAGATAACTCCCTGGGTTGTCTGATCTGTACTTGGTAATCCCAAAACTCTATTTTGAAACCTGATACAGTTTCTAAAACCCAAGAGTCTCCTGTGGTTTTCTTTTAATTGTGGAAGAAGAATCTCGGCCTTCCCCCGACCTTTAGTTAGAAAGAACCAACACTTCTCACCTTGTGATCTGGAGCCTGATCTGGAGCCTGAAAATCTAGCTCTTCCCCCATCGTTTCTCGAGTTCCGCCCTCTCTGGGGGTAGAAGTTTGAATATTGGCGGTACCCTCTGCCATAACTGCCATACTTTCTTGTCTCCTGTGTGTGAGATTGGGAACTGAAAGCACCGTGGCTGACAACCAGTCCCCCTCCTGTCAGCCCGTCCAAAAACAGACCTGGAGCCGAAGACTACACATATTGGTCTGAGTTTTACTGAAAGCAGTGAATGTAGAAACATGTCTTCCCAATGATTTTAGAAAGTGATCCCCAAAGAGAAGCCCTGTGATATTTCCCATGTCCTCCCTGGTGGCCAGATCAATCAGTTTTGGGTTAATTCGCATCAGTATGGCTTTTCACCTCTCAGTTATTAGCCCTCATTGGCGTTACCTAACATGCAGATGTCACGTTGTGCCCACCCTCTCAACCTATCTAGATTAACTCTGCCACTCTTCCCTCTGGTCTTCTTTGCAGGATAGCGAGCCCACTGTTTAAGGCATTTTTCAATTCCTTTCCTCAGATCTTTCCCAAACTTGAACAAAAAGGTTATCAGCTCTGGGTCTAAGTTATGGGTGTTACAAATGTTTTCCTCCGTAGAGGGTCTGGGACACTCTGCCCATATCAAATTGAGCGTTCCCCTATCCAGAGACTTTCTTACCCAATGGCTCAAGTATTTATCAATGTGGTCCTTTGGCCACCATTCCGCAACACGCAGGTGTTTAACATTGTAGGGTTGAACATCTACCCCCTGAAGGGGTTCTTCACTTCGTTAGAGTCAGAGGCCTGTTCCAGGTCTTCAACTCACAGGTGTCTTGGGGGTCAAAAATATACTCCTCTCATTCCATGCCTTCATCGTCATTGATATCCTCAGTAGAATTCAAACTGGCTCGTAACTTTTATCAAACATGCTGCTAAGGGCAACTTTCCTTTGTGCCCCATCAAGGTGGCCCTTGCCTCTTTTGCTGCTATTGTAGCGCAAAGGCTACCAGCGCCATAGGTGTGGCTTAATACCTTCTCTGTATGTTTCTTTTTGTGGGAAACCTTTCCTCCAACATGGGGTTCAGAGGTAGAAGAGGAGCCCCCACCTGACGAGAAAAATAATTTTCCTCAACTAGGGTGTTCCTCTTCCTCTTAGCTAGTGCGGCATCCACTGCCTCTCTTACAGACGACCTAAGTTCCTCTCCTAGAAACCTTTTGATTGATTCCCACATTAAATCATGGGCCTGGGTCTTATAACCCTCGATATCCTTGGCGGAGAGGCACTTCAGCACATAACATATGCTGCTTCATTATTTTTAGGGCTGGCAGGAACAGCAACAGTGGTATCCCTGGGCTCCTGTAATCAGTACCGCAAACAGCACTGAGGTCAGTCCCTGCATATTGTATGTGTGAGTTATGGTTTCATCAGCCACTGGTTGATTGTAACTGTGTTCATGATACATGGAGTTTCCCCATTGTACAATTACTTTTATTAGTCCAGCAGTGAGTCGATCACACATACAGAGGTGTGTCTACCTTTCTTTGTTGTATTCAGCTGATTTTGTTTGCTGAGTTGGGAAAACATTTTCTGGAATCTACAGTATTTGTCTTTCACCAGACAAAAAGTGTTGCTAAAGTCAGCTCCTTGATTGTATTTAAAACAAACATGGCAGGCGCTCCACATTAAACATTTGTGAAAGATACATATCCTGGTTTTAACACTATGTATTTTATTTGCATAATTCACCATTTTCAGAAGTACTTACAGCAGAAGAGCGTGTTAGAAGGCATACTGACCAGTAGGGAAGGCGGAAAATTCCCAAAAGGCCAGCACCTCTGAAAGTCAGTAAACTTGAATAGAGTCAGACATGTGCGAGGCATGACTTTGATGAACCTAAGGACTTGGGCACAGTCAGACATATGCCAGACTCTCCACGACGGTACATAGGCCAGTAGGTATAGTCAGTCACATGCCGCATGCAAAGGGTTCTAGAGCTGTAGCAGAGTTACTGACATGCCAGACGTTCCCCTGAAGTAGTCAGTCACTTCAGAAAAGGGATGGAGCAGAGAAAGTTACATGTTAGGCATGTTAGGTGTTCCTTTGAAATGTATGTCAAATGGCCTGGAATACAGTCAGTTACATGCCAGAAGGGCCTCTGAAAGACTAGAAGAACTGAAGAAAAGACAGCCTTGTGTCAGGTACCCCTCTCAAAGATTGCCACCTTAGTCTCGTCTCTCAAAGACTGGGTAACCAGTGCAAAAGTCAGTTACATATCAGTGGTACCTCATGGGCCCAGCTGAGAGATAGTCAGTCACATGTTAAACACACATCTGACAGGCCAATAAAACAGTTGTGGGGCTCACTAACTTGTCAGATTTAACTATGAGCAGGTAGTAGAATAGATTGAGGAGTTCTGGAGGCTCTATATGTGGCCAGTAGAAGGCTATGGTAAATGCTATCACATGCTAGGCACGGCTTGAACGGGTCGTTGGTGGTGAGGTAGCCAGTCATGTGTCAAATGTGCGAAGCACCTATTGAAAACCAGTAGTGCTGTCAATAAATGACCTGCCACCCCTATGGGGACCCTTCTCAGCTCTAATACTGGTTGCACAGATACAGCGCAGGCAGCGATAGCATTTGACACTACTCACCAAACGGGGTCAGTGCCGGCAGCAGCAATGCTACCCCCTGCCCCTGCCCACACACGATGCAGGTACTAAAGGGGGAATCAGAAGAGTAAGTGGACCATCCACATAACGTCATGTTGCATAAGTGTCTGCATGTTTTGTTTCTGTGCATGGGTGATTATTTTGTTGTCACCAATATGTGGCTGCCTGAGGTTGTGTGTTGGCTCGTGCTGTGATCAAATTCTATATCATTTCTGCCTGAGGTTGTGTGTTGGCTCGTGCTGTGATCAAATTCTATATAATTTAAGTGAAGTTAGATCAATAGCAGAAGCCTGACAAGCTCAGATTGGTTACTGTTTAATTTTGAAGAAGCACTTGTAAAGAAAATGTGGCCACTTGCCAATGCGAAGTCTTCTGAGTGTTATTAACTAACCAAACATATATATGTGATTCACAGAAATGGGACTCAATGGGATTCAAACAGCAGCCCAACTGAGCTAAAGTTTCACAGGCAGAGACAAGGAAAAATGTATACGTTTATGTATCTAGGGCTGTTGTCACCACTATATTGCTGCCTGAGTGTGTATTGGCTGGTACTGTGATTGTTCAACATTATATTTCATTTCAGTGAAATTATGAAAAGGATAGCACCAGCCTGACAGACTGGTTACTGTCTAATTTTGGAGAAACACTTTGTAAAGAAAATCTGGCCACACGCCAGTTCGAAGTCTGCTAAGTGTTATTAACAAACAAAAAGCATATCTGTGAATCACAGAGATGAGCCTCAAGGGATTCAAACAGCACCCCAAATGAACTAAATGTGCTCAGGCAGAAACAAGGTAAAAATGTATAGGTTTTGTATGCGGGGCACCAATAGAGGTTGTGATGACCCTAAAACAAATGTGTAACCAGTCCCAGTGCAAAAACCATTGCAGTTGGCCAGCAATACAGTACGCCTTGAAATCAGGCCCCCGCCATTCCTCCCCTTTCTGTTGGGAGCTGCAGTTTTGACAAGCCTATTCTATGGCGTCCCTGTCCCCACACCAGATCTAGCAGAAGGGTGGGTGTTCAGTTGACAGAAACACCCTGCGGGTATCACGATCGGCTAATTCATGAAGTGGTATAAGAGGTGTGGTAACATCACCATGTTGGCAAGTGCTAACCGTCCAGCCACAGATAAGGGTAATATATTCCAAAAGGCCACCCATGATTTATGTGCTGCTATTGTGCGTGTGAGATTTCCTTCCAGCAAGTCAGTGCCATTTCTATATATCTGCATTCCGAGGTAATGGAATGTGCAAGGGGCCACTGGGATCACAGAATTTCCAAGTGGTAAGGATGGTTCCATATATGTGCCGCACATTAATTCGTAGGCCAGATAGGATCCCAAAGGTGGAAAGCAAATGGGCCATCTCTGCCTGGGTCTCTCGGATATCGTTGACGTACAAGATCATGCAATCAGCATAAAGTGAATTTGTATGGACTGTATTGCCCACAGAGAACCCCTTATGCCCTGCCTTCTGTCTGAGTCTCTGTGCTATTGATTAAACTCCCAGTATAACAAGCATTTGCAATGCAATAGGTCTCGTATTTACGCAAGTTTGAGCTATTGGCATTGTGAATGACAATGCCTTTTATTTATGTTTTGGTTTTTAAAACATAAATAAAAGGCGTTGCAATTTACAATGCTAATAGCTTAAACTCTCGCAAATGTGAGACCTATTGCATTGCAAATGCTTGTTTGCAAATTTCGCTAGCATAGCTGAAGGGAAGAAGAGAATGTATGTGATTTTGAGGGTTTTCTTTCCAAAAGTTAAGGGGGTTTACAGAACTCTAATAGTGACAAAAACAACATTCCAAAAGAATATTTAGAACACAGAGCTGGGAAGCAAAAAAAAAGAAAAAGAATATATACCGGGCTCCATCATGTGGACCTATAATTGAAAAGAAGTTGCTGTGTAGCTGTTGTGATTGGAGTGCTAATAAAGAAGGGATGAGAAGTTAACAAGATAGTAAGAAAAGACCTAGTGCCAGATGTACTAAGATATCATTCGCAAAAAGTGGTTGCAAATTGTGCACCTACTAGTCCTGAATGGAAAATGATTTTGCAAACTGACCTTTGTCCCATTAGGTCAGGTTCTCAAAATAACAATTCACAGAAAGTCAGAAAACAACCTGTCTAATGAATATAAAACAGGCAGGTCCTTGTTTGAGAATCCGTGTGATTGGTTACAAACACAGGGATGGTGGCCTGCAAAAGACGGCAGACCACCATCTCTGTACTAGCATTTCCCTATCCGGAAACTATTTTTTTTAAAGCACCCAGGTTCTGCAAAGGAATTGGTGCTGTTTAGAAATCTTTAGGAAAACTTCAGAAGAAGCAGTTAATAGTCACATGAACCACTGCCCACTCCCCCGAGGTGCTCATTTCAATTCCGGAAAGGGATCCCTTTGCAAATGAGTTACCACCTCCTTTGGGAAAACGGAAACTGGTGAGTGGTGTGCGACTGGAATTGTGGTTGCAATCCATTGACACATGCCATACTGAATCGCAATTTAGAAGACACGCCCCTCCTCTCCTCGGTCAAGCTCTCCTTCCAGACAGTCACCTAATAGGAAGTTGAATCCGAGATTATGCAGTCCACTTAAGCCAACTGTAACAAGAAAGCTCTGCAGGTACAGGCTTCACCGGCAAGAAAAATGCCTGAAAAACAACCAAAACGCCTTTAATTGGCATAAAAATATAGTAGTTTGTGCAGGTAATGTCAGAGCTCACATCGCCCCTGCCATCTTGGGTCACGTGCGCTCCTGCGTCTTCTGGAAATAGCAAACTCCTTTAGTGCATCTAGGCCCAGGTATATTGCAGTGGATGGGATTCAGCTACATCTCAGCAAATCTGGATCAACCCAGTTGGCAGAGAAACCAGATCACTGAAGATCATATAAAATGAATTGTGTCTACATTTAAAAAAGTGACAAGTTTCAAGTGCAGGGTTTTACGCAGTACATCTGTGGAATTTTACACAATGCAAATGAGTATGACCATATTAAGGTTGAGATTTACTAAGATTTTGCGCCATGTTTGCGTCACAACATTGACACAAAACGGCGCAAAATCATTTTTTTCTAATTTACTTATGTAAAAGTTATGCACACTCTTTGACAAAAAAAAAATCTTTGACAAAAAAGTTATGCGAAGCAGTGCATAGCGCTGCTTCGCATTACTTTGTGCCATATGGGCGTGTCAAGGGTGGTTCATGGGCATTCCCATGCAACCACCCCTGGTTTCTCATGCTAAACCCAAGTTACTAAACATATTAGATTGGGTTTAGTGTGGGTTTAGGCGCAAGGAAGTAGAAATGCTTTCATTTCTCCTTCTTTTTCCCACTCTGCGTGCTGCACTGTGCAGCACGCATGCAAAGTGGGAAAAGCTTTCCCTAGGCATAGTATTTTGTACAGGAAGGGTACCCTTCCTGTAAAAAACCTATGCCAGACTCACCCTAGCAATATGGTGCTAAGGTGTGTGCGTGTTGCACAGCAGCTGAAATCAGCGCCGGCGCAAAGGAAAGGGGAGGAGAGAGCCATATCTTTGTCGCACAACACAGCGCAGCCTCGTGAGAAACTGCGCTGCATTGCATAAAGATTTGGTAAATCGCCCCTTAAGTATTTGCAGCTAAGCTTATACTGACCTAATATGATTAGAAAATAGATAACACTTGTTAAATGCAAATTGTTAACAAGTAATTTTCTACACTGACCTCTGTAGAGTGCACATAACGTCTTCAAGATGTAATGAAACTCTTTCCCAGATGAACAGGAAAAAATAAGCGAGGCTTAAGTGATAGGGAAGAGAATACGTAGGGGTTGTACTTTCTACAATTTCTTGTGTAGTATGGGTTCTTAGAAAGTGTCTCTTCCAAGACACCATTGTTCCTATTGAAGTAATCATATCTACTATGCTGTTATGCCAATTTATGTTTTCTAGTTTTGTAGCATGTTCGATCACACCCAGCTTTTTGGCTTTAACAGAATTCATTCATATTTAGCTAAACTTGTGACGAGGGGTGGCAAATAGTAATGTCCTAAGTATTTTTTGCAGAAAGATAAGTGGTGACTTCCTATCATTTATAAAGTTTGGGGTAGAGAGTTCCAGATCGTTTGTAGCTTTGATGGGGGAACCACCGTCCTCAGTGTTTACCTTCCCGGCTTTGGTATTCTGAACAGCGGATCCACAGAGCAGCAAAGCATGAGACCAGGAATGTTTTATTCAAACAGTTCAGCGAGACAGGGTCTACATAAGCCAGGCAATGATTTAAACCCAATGCATACAGATTCAAAAAGATGAGATGTGATCTCTGTGGTTGACTTCTCAGACCAGCAAAGCAGTAAAGGTGTCAGGTTATTTGGTAATTTCAAGGTACAAGGATAGAGTGGCCAAGCCTGAAAGATGTCATAGCCAAAGTTACAATGCTGCTCCAAAATCCCATAACGGGGGAATGACTCTCCAAAAAATGTTCTAATCAAAAAGTGATATTCGCGCCAATGTGATAATGTAAAGAAAGCTGGTTGTTAGCACCACATATTTGATGACAGGGCAAGGACCAAGACATTCTAGCCAATGGTCCACAGCCCAGAGGACCGACTGCTGCTAGGTATTAGCAGTTGCGGTATATCATCGCTCACAGTGACAGGGGTTGTTTTTTTAAAATATATCTTTATTGGCATTTTCATGCACAGACTTAAGGATGTTTACAAGAGCAATATTCGAATGCACAGCACATCGTTAGGTATCAATGCAAGACATACACAGTACACTACACATGACTACTTTAATTATACACAGTATATATTGCCAAAGTTAGATAACAGCCATCAATATCTCTATCCGATTTACCATCCATCTAAAAACGATCTATACATGTCTCTTTTTGCTCTATATTTATATTGACCCTCAGGGAGTCGCTGAAGCTGCTGTATATGAGCCAAAGCCATCTAGTAATATAATATTTAAATTAACTAAGCTTATAGAACCGTTTGAAAACATTGTCATCCAGGGGGCCTACACTCAGTGTATGTCTGTAGGATCTAAGTAGTCCCAATGGCGGAGGGGGGGGGGGCGGGGTCGATATATGCCTTTTAAATAATGTACTACATTTAACTTAGGGATGGGCTCTATACCTAATTATGTTCTCCAAGGGCTTGTCCCAATATAGCGGCCTCGTTACCCAGGAAAACACCACTGTCCACGCCACTTAGTGAGTGTTGTTGGCACATTCAGCTGTGGTCCTTTCATTCCACAGTCACAGGGTTAATTTGTATCCAGTGGTTAAATGTAAGGAGGTAGGATCCCTAACCTGAGTGTGTTGAGCAATTTTGAAACTAAATTTGACATGTCTGGCATCTTCAACTTTTCTCTCACAATGGCAGTGATCGTTTCCTACTGTCATCTGTACTCAGGGCCGGATTCACTACGTTTTTTATTCTCTTTGTCTTCTTTACCCCTGGAAAGTAAGGAGTAGGTCACACCTACTTACCAAAAAATATTTGTGAATTGGGCGCTTAACCTTTATTTTTGCGGGGAATTTTGGCATAAGAACAACTGCCTGTAACATTTCTAATCATCATTTTCCACCTGGTTCTCCGCAAAGATTTGCCCAGACAGGCACGCAGGTTTTGGGGCTTATTTACAAGCCCCTTGCGACGCATCGGCGGCAAATTTGCTGCCCCATATTCACTAGGACAGGAAAAGCAACCTTTTCCTGTCCTTGTAAATACGGCCTTTGCACACCCATGGAACCTGACACATTTCCAGATTTACAAGAAATCGTAAACCTGGAAATTTTCTGAATGCTACGCTTCCCCAGAAGAGGTGTAGGGAGGCGCAACGAGGAGAAATGTATTCATTTCTCATAATTATTTTCCTCTTTCTATTCGTTCAGCATTCTACAGCACACATAGAACAAGTAAATCACCTCTGGTGTCCCTTCCTGCAACTTAAACAATCATTAAACAAATTACGTTTTACAAGTTCTATGTGTGCTAATGCAGCACACATAGGAGTTGAAAAACGCAATTTCAGACTGTTTATGTGCAGGAAGCGACACCTTCCTGCACATAAACAATCATCCTCGTGATGCAGGCATCCTTGCAACATGGTGCAAGGGTGCCTGCATTGGCAGCAAATTGTGTGCAAGCGCAGGGAAGCGCAAAGGGATCCGTCATATCCTTGTAGATATGACGCATTCCTGTGCTTTGAAAGTGCTACAGCGTGGTGCGGTCAAAGGGCTTGCGGTGCCGCTGCGGCACCTTCTTGTAAATGAGGCCCTTTCTTTTCAAATTATAATGAATAATTGTGACTATTTTGTTAAGCATTTCTCAATGTCAGTTTTCCTTTTCTAATGGCTACATTATCAGTTCCATACAAAATACATCAAATCGCCCTGTAGATGGGAAGTGTTAAGCAACTTAAGGTTCAGTTATTCTGCTAACCGCATTTGTGGAAATTAAAGATTTCATATCGTAACATTTAGGGGCACCACAATTTGCAACGCTGAAATGTACGTTATCTTAAGCTGATATACTTGATTTACACCAACAGCCGATGCTAACCCTAGTCAGAGAGGACATAAAAACACATTTGAATACTTCAAATTTGCAAATTCAGAAGAACATGTTTTCTTTTTAACCTGTGATAGACACAATGCAGAACACGATGGGATGGTTGAAAAAAACAGATTAATTTGCTTCCTAATTTTTTTAATTTGCATTATACACTAAACCGAGCACAATCTATTTATGGAAATGTTTTGTAATAATACAGGTGGCCATATCCCAAAATAGGATTACATTGAAGCAGATGTGATACGCATGCATATTAAAAAATATGGTTTACAGACAGACAGTAAAGGAAACAAGGCTTGCAGAAATATGACTTATTTTTGAGAACTTAGGGGTTTATTCACAAGCCCCTTACGCCAACGGTACTTCACTTTTTCCCATATTAAAAGTGACACACCGGCGGCGCAAGCGGCTTGTAAATAAGTCCCATAGTACATACATTGGGACTGATTCAGAGCAGTTTGTGAAAGGAGTCGTAATGTAATTCTGTCTATAAGTTACATTTCCACCAGAGAGCTGCTTAGTGGCAATGATAAGTCACGTGGTGGTAAACCCTAGTTAGAAATCAGAGTATGAAGCAAATTACATTACCAATACTTTTCAGAGGGGTTATGCTTCACCACCCTTCCATTCATCAGACCTTCTGTCTCATTGGTAAAGTCTAGAAGGGAAGTCATTAGGAGGTTGTGTCTTAATTTTTGTTCAGAAGGTGGCCTTGTGAGAATAAGACATAAGGGGAGATCTCCTGTGGAACCAAATACTGACAAATTCATGGTGCATGTTCCTCTAAGCTACCCTGTCCCCATACTTGACTGTGGGGGTTAAAATACAAAGTATTAATGTCACTACTCAGGCATTTCCACAGATGGAATCTGAAGTTTCCCTTTCACGTCAATCAACTCTTAGTTACATTTTCCGCAACAGTGTCTACACATTCCAGACAGGATTCATGAATTCAACTAAATGCTTCCTCTTAATTCTCCTTCTTCTTTCCCTGATGAGGTTAGAAAATATCTTTCCTGGTTCATTAGGGCAGGGGTCTCCAACCTTTTCTGTAGCGGGAGCTACTTCTGATCAGTGAAAATCGTAATGAGCTACTGAAGGCTAAGCAACTCGCAAGTTTTCCCGAGAGACCCCCCCCACACCCAGCGTCATTGACTTTAGGGCTGTCTCACTCCTCATCATCCACCGCGCTGCATCCCATTAGGTTGTTTTCACTGCCATGATGTAGGCCGTTGGAAGATGCCGCCACTATCATAGCTTGGGCAAGACCCAGTCCGTTGCGCCTCCCTGGGACTTGACATCAGGCGCACCCCGCTAACCTGGCTCCAGAGTCCAGCCGGTCCATAAGGGTCCCGGTAAGCCCCAGTTAAAGTATTGTACTCCGTGTTAATCTGTTAGACCATAAAAACAGCGACTATTTTCAGTCTAGCTTGGAAAGTGTTCTATTCAGCTCCTGTAAAAGTTTAAACTGTAAGGAATATCTCCCCTTTGATTCAAAATTCTTTGGTGATGTCAGTATATATGCTCAACGTAAAGCCCATCTTATCATAACTGATCTCCAGTGTGGATGGGGCACATGGTTTGAGTGTGAGGGAAGTTAATTTCACTTACCAAATGTGCTCAGAAAGTTCATGCCATAGAACAGTACCGGTGATGACAGTAAATAAAACAGACGATAACAGAGGTGCGTGCAGTGCGGGAACTAGAGGATTTCATTTGAGTTGGAAGAACCAAGATATTGTTTTACAAAATGTATATTTTGGGAATACACATGCTTTTTTGGGCTTATATTGATTCAACGTTTCGGAAATATTGCTGTTAGTGTAATTGTTTGCTGCAGCATTGGTAATGATTTTTTGTAGATTTGTATTGATTTGCAAATATAACCCTACATTGTAAAATCAGACTTTCTTTTAACAATCATTAGAGAGCTGTAGATTCTGCTCATTATATAAACATAGCATCAAAATATGAAAGAATCAAGAAGACCAATGTTTGGAACAGATTATAGATGGTAGGCTTCTTATGAAACACATGTCGTTCTTCTCAGTGACAAAAAAAAAATTCTTATGCCTGACAAAGACTCATTGTGAAGGATCTCATCGTAGAACCAAGATGGCAACATCAACCGATAATAAAGGGTAACATCTACAGTAGAATTTAAATCCTCCCTCAATAGGAGAATGATCTGTGGATGATCTGTTTCTATCCACCTCTAAGTCAGGCCCTCATGTTTATTTAAAGCTTTATGTAGCAAAGACTCGTTTGTTGTGCACTTCAGAGCGCTTTATACAGAGAACTCTTAGCGAAACATTTTCAAACAGGAAGGGGATGTTTATGCATTTCGATTGGAAACTCACATGGTAACATTGACATGTATCTTAACATTCTACAACTTCAGCATAAACAGTTTGCAATTTATGTACAGCTCTTTTCGAGGGGAGGGATGTACGTTGTTACAACGCATGCTTTTACTACGCATGCCTTTACAACACAGGTTTTTCAATGCAAGTCGTTACAACAACTTGCGTTGGGGGGTGCTGGATAGTGAATAGTTTAATTTACTATTCCAACTCCAGTCCCCGTGGATAGTAGGGAAGGTGTTGGATAGTAAATTAAACTATTACCCATCCTAGAGCGCCCCCCTGCGCAATTTGTTGTAATGACTTGCGTTGAAAAACCTGCGTTGTAAAGGCACTGCGTGGTAAAAGTTGCGTCGCAAAGGATGTTTCCCGAGGGGAGTAGGTAGTATTTTGTCTTATCACTCAATATTCCCAATTTTGCAGTGAGTAGAGTCCAGGAAGTGGTAAGGAGACAGACTAGTGTGGTCTCTTCCCAAGACAAAAAGTTGTTTAGAAAACGATTTTCACTTTCTGTGTTTACTGTCTATGCCTGTGATTGTTACAATTACAAATTGTAGTTTTAGCCTGCCTGTAATTGCATATTTTATCACCTGTGTTGTGTTTTGGATTTGTGGTTTTCCCTGCCCATGATTGCCTCCATTTGGTGTGTTGAATTGTGGGATTTGCAGTCCAGCCTCTGTGGTTTGTCCCTCTCATTCCTTGGTGGCAGTTCTGTTTTCCCTCTGGATTTCTCCTTTGCTCTGTGCTGGGACCTGTGTGTTGGGGCAGTGCACTCACAGCCACCATTTTGTGTTCACGGGCCGGTGAGACCAGCCCCCCTGCCTCCCCCCCCCCGCCCCCCAGCAACATGAATTTGTTCAGCATCGGAGGGTGCTTCTGTGAGCTGTTTAGGCTGTGTTTTGCTGGGGCCTGTGCACTTCGTTTTTTGGCCATCAGGGGGAGTGGTGTTTTGTTCAAACAGTATTGTTGGATTTCAGATTGGTGAGGCCCTTACCTACTGGGGTTTGGGGTGTGGATTGGGCCTGTCTGTCTCCTGGGAGATTCTGGGCAGGAGAGGCGGCTGCCCGGCCCCCACCCCCAGGCCCACAGACCGTTGGCTATTCGGCTGCCAGGCAGGTCTGGGCCCTCCTCTTGCACCTGCCCAGGCTCCTTGGGGCCTTGCTGGGTGCACCCCAGGTCATTCTCCTTCATCTTGTGAGTTGCGGCCTGCCTGTGCCCCAGATTGCAGTAAGCGGAGTCCAGGAAGTGGTGGGGAGATGGACTGGTGCTGTCTCTTCCCAAGACGAGGTGTTGTTTAAGAGACGATTTTCACTTTCTGTGTTTGCTGTCTGTGCCTGTGGTTGTTACAGTTAAAGGTTGTGGTTTTGGCCTGCCTGTGGTTGCATATTTTATCATCTGTGTTGTGTTTTGAATTTGTGGTTTTCCCTGCCCATGATTGCCTCCATTTGGTGTGTTGGATTGTGGGATTTGCAGTCCGGCCTCTGTGGTTTGTCCCTCTCATTCCTTGGGAGGTTCTGTTTTCCCTCCGGGTTTCTCCTTTGCTCTGTGCTGGAACCTGTGTGTTGGAGCAGTGCACTCCCGGCCACCATTTTGTGTTCACGGGCCAGTGAAACCAGCCCCCCTGCCTCCCCCCGGCAACATGGATTTTTTCTGTGTCGGAGGGTGATTTTGTGAGCTGTTTAGGCTGTGTTTTGCTGGGGCTGGTGCACTTCGTTTTTTGGCCAGCAGGGGGAGTGGAGTTTTGTTCATGTAGTATTGTTGGATTTCAAGTTGGTGAGACCCTTGCCTGCTGGGGCCCAGGGTGTGGATCGGGCCTTTCTGTCTCCTAGGAGATTCTGAACAGGAGAGGCGGCTTCCAACTCCCTGGCCGGCAAACCTTGTCTGAGGTCGCTGGGACCTTGTGTTGTCTGCTAGTGGTTGGTACATGTCTGCACTGATTGGTGGTTGTGTCTGGTGTTTCTGTTGGATTGTGGTTGATGTCCTCATTGGTTGGGTGTTTGAGGGTTCTGGTTGGTTTCTGAGTCTGTGATCCGGTCGTTGTAGGGTTGGGACTAGGGCTAGGGTTGGGATTTCTATTGGAAGTGGGGACTGGGGCTTCCTGTGTTGTTGGTTGTTGGGAGTGGGGTGGGACTGGGGCTAAGGGTGGACCTTTGATTGGGGGTGGCGATGGGGCTTCTGGTGTGATTGGTTGCTGGACTGGGTGTGGGACTTAGAGTGGGGTTGGGCTTTCTGTTGGGTAGGGACTGGGGCTACCTGTGCCGTTGTTTGCATGGACTTGTTTTGGGACTTCTGGTGGGGCTGGGGCCTTTGTTGGATGTGGAGATCAGGGTTTTTGAGCTGATTGGGTGCTTGGACTGGGGCTAGGATTGGCTGTGGGGTCCTGGCCTCCTATTGGTTCCTGGATTTTGGGGCTGGTGTTGTGATTGGATAGTGTTGGTGCTGGGGTTCCCATTGGCTGAGGGGGTCACCTGATTGCTGGGGCTGTAGAGAGGGCCAGGGTTGGGGTGTATCAGCCCGGGCGTCGATGCTGGGGGCGGAGAGGACAATGGCAGTTGCCTGTTTGAGCCTGTTAAGGGCAGAGAGGACAAGGGCAGTTGCCTGTTTGAGAATGTTAATGGCAGAGAGGACAAGGGCAGTTGCATGTTTGAGCCTGTTAAGGGCAGAGAGGACAAGGGCAGTTGCCTGATTGAGCCTGTTCGAGACTGGTCAGGACTAGGGCCAGAGATGCTGCCCTTTTTCTCATTTGGCAGTGCACCGGCCCACACCATCTACATCCACAAACAAAGCAGCACACTCACACCAAATGTACACCACAGACAACACTATGCACAGATTAATGTACCAGCCTGCACTACAAACCCAACCAAACCACATCTACACACCCTACTATACCAACTACCACACATATCCACCATCACCTACAAACAGTACACAACTCTATCCTATACCACTAACCAATACACTCATCACTAACACAACACCAATCAACACCATACATAACTACATCCCATTCAGACACACTCTCCCTGCTGTAATTACACCTAACAGACCTTCCATCAGTTGTCCAACAAACACCCTCCTCTCCCTTCTACCATAATAACACTAACGCACAACACACACACTGCACACCACCACACTTTGTAACTCTAGCAACACATATACTTTCAATGTAATTTTGGATCTACGTGTTTGTCACTTTCTTCTGGTTTGGCCTTTCCGATGCACTGCCCTATTTCTCAGCCTATACTTTGCTCAATATATCTTCTAGCCCAACCTTCTGACTCACCTCAAACGTCTTCTACTACTCCTTCCAATGCACTACCATATCTCTCATCCTATACATCTGTCAATGTGTCCTCTACATCCACTCTCTCATTTGTCTCAGACCCCATACCACTACTGTGATTGCCGGGGTGGCCCTTTCTGGACTCTCTCCTACTCTACCCCTCCTTGTATCATCTGACACCTCTTTTACTGTGCCGATCCCCTAAGACAAGCCTTTCTGGACTCTTTCCCTTGAGTCCTCCCCTCCGAAACTCCTTTTTACTCATCCAGGGGCCTCCTCCTACTGCTAAGACCTAGAAAAAAAAAAGAAATGAAAAAAATAAAATAAAAAAAATCTTTCACTCTTGTCCCTCCACTATCCTTTTCGGTTGAAGTTAAAAGACTGACATGTTCACTTCTCAGGTCCCATATTAAACTATACTAATATACTACCCAAAAAACTGAATAACATATCCACTACTCAAATTACTTCATTTTTTTTTTTACTATACTAATTTTCAACAGTGGTCCTTTATGGGTTCCGGAGTGGCGTGCTACTCACCAGAAAAGCGATTCAACACCCATCAGGGATAACAAGTGCTGTGTGAATGCAAATCTTTCTTCCCCTTTTATCCCTCTGCTATCCTTCTCACTCCAAGTAACTGACTAATATCCACCACTGAAATTGCTTCATATTTCATCATATTAATTCACCACTAATCCTTTGTAGGCTTCCTGAATAGCGTGCGTCAACAAGCGCTATATAAATACAAACCTTTGTCCTCCTCTATCCTTCTGCTATCATTCCAAATCCAAATAACTGACTAACCTATCCACCACTTAAAATGTACTTGCATGTTTCACTATACTAATTCAACACTAATCCTCTGTGGGTCCCTGAGTAGCGTGCTACTCGCTGAAAAAGCACTTCGACTCCTCGTCAGGGGTAGTAAGCGCTATATAAATGCAATTACAATACAATACAATACTATGGCTGAGGTGATTTCAGTAGAGCATTAGCAATCTTAGCAGGAGACCAGATGTGTATGTTTGGCAAGAGTGCAAATCCAAATTTATGTGAAATAACTAATTTTAGCAATCAATAGATATTTGTCTGCTTTTATAACCAGCGCAGTAGCAAAACAGATTACAGCACGAGACACATCACACCACTCTTATAAGTGAAGCATACACAACAATATGGCATTTAATAGCATAATACAGGTGACACACAAATGGTGATGGGAGAAATGCTTGCAAATAGTCTAAAGTACGGACACTAAACGTGGTGTTTGGAGATGTATTTCCTAATGCACCATGGTATTTAATAGAGAACTCTTCGTCAGTGACATCTGAATGTGTTAAGCTGCATGAAAACTAATAGTTTTCATGTCATTTTTGTGAAAACTAAAATATGACTGAATGAAACCAAAAAAAGAAATCTAAACTTAAACTTAAAACTAAAAGATGGCTAGTTGGCTCTGAAAATTAACACAAAAGATGGACACAACCCATATTTTGAGTAAGGGTTTTATTCACACTTTAAATCTGCGGAATTGAGTGATGCACAATAATTATGGGTTGTTATGTTTTCAGTTTTTTTTAACATTTTTAAAGTCTAAACGCAGTGGGGCCAATTCACAGAACTAATCTGAGATAAAATCCTAAACTTACTACTTTTGGTATTCACAGAAGGCATTTAGTAGTAGTAAAGTCAGGACTCCTAACTTTACTACTACTAAACTGAGACAAAATCCTAACTTTACGGCTTTCAGTATTCACAGTAGGCATTTAGTAGTAGTAAAGTAGTTAGGATTCCTAACGTAACTACTTCTAAATGCTTTTTGCGAGTGCACATATGAGGAATGATACATCAAACAGCCAGTAACACTAAGTCATAGAGAAATATTTCTCTGTGCAGAGCTAAAATTTACTCTATGTATATTTTACAGAAATTGTAATAATAGTGTAATCAGAGAACCAGACTATCAAGCTAGATCCAAAAAAAATGTAAAATGGCAGTGGTAAATAAGGACTGCTTTGTCAAGTGAGGAATGGAAAACAGAAAATAATGGCTAACTATCTATCTAACTATCTAAACTACAAATGATATTGAAAAATATGTTTTCCATGAATCCTCTTCCAATATAATTGCACATTTTTAAATTAGAAATAATTTGGCACTTGATTATATTGCTAGCATTTAATTGTGTGCATCAATTCTCAAAACATAAAACCCTTTTATTTATAATGTGTTCCACTTAAGTCCTTTAGATATGAATTAATCACCCACTTGAAAAATTCATACAATCTGAGTTCTGTGATATTGTAACCTCTTCGATTTTAAACTTCCAAGCGTTCGGATGAAACATAGATAAGTATCTGTCGATAATGCAGTTTGTGTTATGAAATAATGCTTTTAGAGCACCACCATTAAGATACATTCTTAAAGAAGCACTTAGACTTTGGTAGCTATTCCTCCACTGTGCTTTGCTGTTAAATTGACAATTTTATAAATGTCACAAAATTTCAATCTGTTTTTCGTTTTCAGATCAAAGGGTCAGAGGATGGCTTATGCTGGACTCGTATCTCCCGACATTTTTCCTAACTCTACTGTATCTGATTTCCATATGGCTTGGCACAAAATATATGAAGAACAGACCACCAATGTCTCTCCGGGGTCACCTCATTGTATATAATCTTGGAGTTACACTGCTTTCCCTGTATATGTTGATAGAGGTAAGTGTCTTGGTTCATTCACCCTATTTTTCTAACTCTTCATGGATCTCTTGTAAAGAACCATCAAGAAATAGTCAAGAATTCTACACAGGGGAACCTGCAGTACTGTGGTAAACTAAGAGGCAAATCATAATTTTGAGGAGGCTCTAAAGGGCATATTTACAAGCCCCTATAGCTACCACAATGTCACTTTTAGTGATGTTGTGTTGGCGACAGGGGCTTCGCCATATGTACAAGGCAGCGTTAAGCCACTTAACATGACTTAAAGCTGCCTTGTTAACAAGTCACCCTTTCATGCTGTACTTAGTGTGAAAAGGGAGGGTATTGGGTATTGTGGTGGATGATCCACCGCAACACCCCTTGATTTTTACGTTGCCCCCTATTTACTAGGGCAGCGTAATTAGGAGGCATCGCCAAAATTAGGACCAGGGAAAACCTGGTCTTAAACAGGCGAAACAAGGAGAAATGTTTTATTTCTCCTCGTTTTTACTGTTTTCATGTGTGCTGCCTTGTGCAGCACACATAGAAACAACACGTTGCCACTGATTGTTTATGTGCAGGAAGGTGACCCTTCCTGCACATGAACAATCACAAAAAAAGACGTTTTGCAACCTCTATGTGTGCTGCATTAAGCAGCACACATATAAGTATCAAAACACCATGATTGATTGTTTATGTGCTGGAAGGGAGACCTTCCTGCTTATAAACAATTATTTCCCCGACGCAGATATACTTGCACTATGGTGCAGGGGTGCCTGCATTGGCTCTAAGCAGCTGACCTCAGCGCCAGCACTAGGGAAAGCGTAAGGGTGTGCAGCATTCTTGTGAATACGGCGCATCCCAGAGTTTTCAGAATGGAGAAGTGTGGCGTTAACAATGTTTGCATAACGCTGCGCTTCTACATTCTGTTTTGATTGTGCCCCTAAGAGGGGAAGTTGTTAACATGGTGGTAGTGTTCACTTAATCAGCAAACTCTTTACTAATGTGTAAACCAATACAAATTTAATCATCAGGGATGAAACTGAAAGAAGAGCACACATGCCTTGGAGTAAATAGATGAATTATAGTTTATTTACAGTCAAGGATTGTATGAGAATACTTAGATTCTGTGGGCCAGATTGATCAAGGTTTTGTGTTGCCCTTGTTCAAGGGGGCACTAGGGCAATGCAAAATCTAAGTGAGATTTATCTAACCCTACAAGGCCATCTTGCCTGGCACTGCTTGGCTTGATAATGCTGTAGTAACACAATGCAACTCAAATCGGTATCTTGTGTTACTCTGCCCCAGTGAGGTGGTACATGGATGGAGAATGGGTGTTCCGACGCATTCACCCATGTATTTTGCTGCATTCTCTGACTTACCATTGTTGGTAGGCCTGGGAATGCGTTAAAAAATGCTACGCCTCCCCAGGTGAGGTGTAACGAGGCGAAATATATTTTTTTCTCCCAGTTTTTTCCTCTCTTTACATGTGCTGCAATCTACAGCACCCATACAAAGAGGTAAGTGCCTCATTGGATCGTTTTTGTGCAGGAAGGTGTCCTTTCCTGCACAAAAACAATTCTGCCTACAACATATACACCCTTTCAACAGAATGCAAGGGTGCCTGCGTACCTGCTAGGCACACAAAAGTGCACCAGCGCTAGGAAAGGACAGGTCTTTTCCCTTTCAAGCAGCGCAGTGCAGCAAGGTGTTTTGCTGCGTTGGATGAAAGTTTGATAAATCTGGGCCTAAGTAAGCATTTTTTAAAAACCGGTTACCTTAAATGGGACATGATTCATGAACGTTTCTGCAAATTAAGATCCCATCAGGTACACAAATATATTGCCATATGAATTGAAAGGCTCAGGACTGGTGGGGTTTAATGTCTGCAGATTACATTTATAAACAGGGGAAATGTGCTACTGTGATGGAAATCCACAATAGTAAATGCAGTAAACAGTGCGAGAATTTGGGTATTTCTGGCATGTGCACCCTGAAGGTATACATAATACCCACAAATAGATAGGTATTCTTGTGTTCACATACACTTTGCAGGTAGTTCCCACAATAGAAATACACACAGACGAGCCTTTGTCAAAGACAGATGCTGTTCTGTGTCCAGGGTGGAAATGGTGAGAGACTACACCTTTAGTTAATGTGGGTTTCAGGGGAAGGGGTCTCACTAAGGGAATTGTATCCTATTGTGGGAATATTTCATCCACAAATGGTATGCATGTGACTACTTCTGTCAATGCATGCCTAAAACTGGCACTGCCTTCTAGGAGTTCTAGGAATTTTTGTGGATCTAATTAAAGTGATAAATTTGGTCTTATCTTTGGGGTAATCGTAAGGGAGCCAGTGTCTGACATGTACAGCGACGGCTTTATAATTTGGATCCTGGTTATGTTGACAATAAATGTTATTGTCATCACTATTAAACTATGCCTCAGTTGTACATTTCAGAACGCCGTACAAGGGTATGAGGGTGTTAATTCGAGTTTGGTGGAGGCTGAACATTGGCCAAAAATGTGTGGAAGTCCCATCCATCCTAATTAGAGTGTATGAATTGGTGTACGCTTTAAATCGGGTGGGACATCCACCTATGTTTGAAGGATGTCCCACATGGACCAACTCTAAATAACTCCTCAACCAACAGATAAGTAAAAGGAACTGAAACGAATGTATTATACACTAGAAAAGTCAAGATTTTTTATTATTTGGTAAGTGACTTGCTCACAAGCTCTTTATCCTCTTTTCGGTAACATGTCTGTCTAAACATTTCCAGAAGTAGAATTACTGTACAATACTTGTACTGCGAAGGAGAGAACAACTAGAAAATCATATTCCTGCTGCAAGTGAATGTACCTAGGATTACATTTCATCAAATTCTGATAGCACATGAGCCGTTTTGAACTTCCACAGTTGTAAAATAGAAATTGTCAATCACTTTCCATACTCCATGTGAACGGTAAGATTGTTTAGGCACGAAGGCATCCACAAATGTCTGCCCTGGCTGGCATCCTTGTGGATCTTTCCATCATTATGTGAACGAGGTCCATGTGATAAGGCCACCATGATGGCTCAGTGATCAGTTAAGTCACTGAGCCATCAATGGTTTTCTGGTACCTACAGATCACAGGTCAACTCCCAACTAGGCCACCCCAGCTTTCCATCACTCTGATGTCAGTGAACTGAGTACCATTACACTAGGGAAGTGTGACTCTTGTTTGCAGTGTTCAGGGACTTGTTCAGATCAGTGGACTGGAAATAGGTACCATTGTGCTTATATGTGTGGCTAAATCTAAGGTGTACCTTGCCATGTGCTCACCAATATTCATGAGGCAGTTTTGTGTGCAAAGTACGGTGCTCAGAAAGAGGAGGAAACCTGAAATGCACGACAACACATACCATTGTAGATGGGCAGGTGTCACACCAGGGTTTCTAATAACATCTGCTGTGTACTGAAAGGCAATGGCCTCTGCGATCAGATTCCAGTTGTTCGTTTAGTGCAAGCCACTGTCTTCTTGGCACTTCTTGCTTTTTGTAAAGCACCATTACACCTCTCTGTTTTTTGGCCGAGTGGTCCACTTGCTGTATGTGTAGGTTGTCTTCGATTTTACATGCTTTCACTTATTCGAATGTATGGCTGCGATGGGCTTGTTCTTCAGTTGAGTTGGATGACAGCATAACACTTGGCTACTTTAATGTTATTAATAAGATGTATGTAAAAAGCCCACACTTCATTTGGATTTTGTTTTGTTTTGACATTCTATGGTTGGATTGGCTTCTCTTTGGATAATTGAAAGCTGGCTGTTTAATATCGTCTTTTCTTTTTCTGTAGTTCTATGAATGTTAGATTGCAACTACAGTTGTACATAGGTTGTGCTTGGTACTGCACTTCTGCAGTTTCATTATTTAATATCATTATATTTTAACAGTATTCATTAGACACACCCCCTGGCACCATTAAGTGCAAATAACTGCTTCAGCCATATAGATGCTTTGCATCACCCTCTCACAGCACATCCATATAAAAGAATCTGAAAGATTTTATGTTTTCCATTAGTGGTCAAACCACTCTACAAAAGAAGCAGCGTAGTATAGTTTTTCATAAGAAAGTGTTTGCATTCTATTACACAGGCAACATAATTGTTCCGTAAGCTTTAGTCCACAGAACACAGACATATTTTCTCCTGCATGAATGCACATTCTATGTGTGGAAGTAAAGGTGACATATTGGCCACAAATGACACCCGGATATAGATTGTTAAGGTACATAGATATGGAGTTAAGAATAGTAAGAAAGTGCGTGCCTATGGATACCTACCTTCACAAAATTGTAGTAGTCGATATTGTGGATGCAATACTATTATAGGACGATATTTGTAATGGAACAGTCTAGTTAGTAGTAGACTAGAGTGGAGCTTCAGGCCTGCTTTGAGCAACCTTAAAACCTGAAAAATAAATTGGTGACCAGACTTTTTCTAGCATTGCCTTCACTCAAATGATAGACTTAGAAATACAAAATTGTTTAACAACTTAAATACAGCGAACATCGCACCCCGACCAGGTGTTTACCGCAAAATAAAGCGAAATTTGTAGTAATAACATCAAAGATACTCCCTGCTGTGTGACTGAATCCAACAACCAATTGTTGCAGGTCAGGATTGTTCACAAGTGAATACCAAGTATGTCTCCACATGGACTAAACTGCACAAACAGTAATACTAAAGTCCCCTAGATGTAAATGCTGTGATCCAGACTTTAAAAAACAAAGAGTAAATTAAAAGTTTTTCACCTTTTTGTTCGTAACAAAAGGGTTATAGACCTTGTTTTTTAAAAATTGCACAAAACATCACACAGTGATGTTTAGAGGTTAGACGTGGTAGAGAGAACCACACACATGTTTATAAAAGATGTACTTTTAAGTGAATCTCAAAAGATTACAGCAATTTCTTCTCCTTTTTCACAATTCTTTTTCATAGTTGAAAGACAGACCCTTGCAGCCATCAAATTTCCTATGAATAGTCGACTTCTTACTACCATTTCATTGACAATATCAAGGAGAGTATAGCAAGCAGATGTGTGTAATGGTCGGCTGGCTAGACATTTCCTGATTTCAATGAACATAACGTGCAGAAGCACGAGTACTGCCCAAGAGAAACTGAGTAAAATACCAAGCGGGGCAGCGGAGGAGAGTTGTAGGTAACTGGCCTTTCGCATCACAACTAAACTAATACGTTTTCTCCAGTGATGAAACCACCCTCTGCCCTACGATGCAATAGGGACTTGAATAGGAGTCTTTTTGATTTTTAATTCACAAGCTCGCCCATCCAGGTTAGAGCCTTTTTCCAGTAGCGAATTTTACCTACTGAGGCACGAGGATTTAGGACTGGGTGTGCCTTTTAGGGGGCACAGACCGTCCACTTCCTTGTTCATGGTCCTGACGAATACCTGGTACTTCCCACGTAAGGTTGGAACATGTAGACCAACACACATATAGAGATACTTTTGGCCGTAACTCCCCTATCAGTATCTCGCCACACCCATTTTTAATATTGTCCAGTTGCTTGTTAATAAAATTTATCTTCCCACTAAGTTAAACCAGGACAATTTTTAACACACTTTTTCTGCACTTACAGTCACAACCTGCTCCACTGTAATTCAGGTGTCGTAGCACACCCTGGTGACGCTAGGCCACCAGGGTGGACCCCGATGATGAAGCATGTCACCACTAGGCTGGTGAGTGAGGGTTTTTTAACAAAAAGATAAACTCTTTCCTTTTGTCAGCCACGCACCCCATTAGGATTTTCTTGATTCTATATGGTGGTACTCCTCCTTTTTGTTTATCTAATCCTTTCTATTAACATGAACAGCTTTATAGGTTACTAAATCAAACACAGGAGCTGGTTTTGTACGTCAGACATCCTCAAGTTACATATGTATTTCGAGATCCTCATATGTGATAATGAAGAAAAAAGCCGGAAAGTGAAATACAACAATTGACTAGGAGCACACAATTTGGTTAATTGGAAACACCGAGGTTATTCCTAAGATTCTGGTTTCACATTGTGCAGTTCAGACTCTAGATGTATTTGCTGTGGTCCTGATGTCCCGTCCCCCCACCCCCTCCCACCCCTCGACCACCACCCTGCTGACATCAGTGCGGGACTCGGTCACATGAAGACCAAACTTTGTGGCCCCTGGGAAAATGTTTGTGAGTATCCATGATCTATACGCACCAAATATAGGAACATTCTTTTTATGATGCCAACCTTATTTGTTATTTGAGTATTTAGCTTTATTATCAGTGGAATCAAAGTTTAGTTTATAAAATACATTAAATGTTGAACCAATTAGATGGCTCTGTATGTTCCATGTCTCATTGTGGGCCTGTGTACTAAGATGTCTACAAAATGTGATTGTTGTGAGTATAAAATACAGAACTTCAGGATGGAATGTATTTAATATTTTAATTTATACATTAATTGGGAGTTTTTAATGTGTGTGCGCGCGTGTGTGTATATATGTATATATATGTGTGTGTGTCAGTTTTATATTCAATGCCTAGTTGTGTTTTTGTTTTTGTTTATGTAAGATGTTACAGTTATGTAGAACTGTAGAACATTGACACTGTGCGCTGAGCTGCAAGGTACACTGCTTCTGAGATGATTGTTGTACTAAGCTGAGAATGTTTCTGTATCCAGGAAGGTGCATTCATCTTCGTCTGCTTCTTTCGGGTCTCCACAGACCCGAGGGCGGTGGGTGAATAGGGTGGCACTTGGGTGCTGCCATTCACCATCTCCCCAGCCTGTGCCTCGTTCCTGCAGAGCTGTGGGTGACTAGGAAATCCTCTGTGTGCTCAGAAACTCGCTTCGAAGCGCTGCCTGCTAGGGGCCAACTCAACTCTCCGCTATTTTAGATTGGACTCCTCGGTGGAAACAGCACTCCTGAACGTTTCTGTTCTATATTTCGCAATGATCTTGATAATAGTGGGTGAGAAAACATTATCCAGCTAGTGGAATTTTAACAGTATGCATATCCTAGATAGAATAAAGGCATTTTTCCCACTCTCAGATCTTGAAACAAGCAAACAGAAAACGTATCGTGAAGGCTAATGAACCTGGAAGTTTGAATCTTGTGTACAATTAAGTTTTGTGCTGTCAACGGTATACAGCAGTAGCCTGGTATCAATGATGCCTGCCAGAAGGATACGCAAAGTCCACCTCGGGTCAAGAGAAATGTCCCAAAACTATTCCTTTAATAAAGAATATGTCCATGTGTATTCCTAATAAATATCCATTGTTTGAAAACCAGGCAATAGATCACCTATTCTTTCCTCTTCTATTTAAGTAATAAACTGCACTTGTCGCAGTACAGATGTAACACTAAATTGTAATTAAGTTCATGTTGGGATATAGTTTTTTTATTTTTCTGTGCATATCTGAGTACATGTAAATCTGCATGTATATGAAAATTAATCACATTTGTGCTCGCTTTGGCTTTTCTTGATATCAATTATCTTGTTTCCAGTTTCTTTACTGCTACTTTGTAAACCGTGCATTCCAGCAAAGGGAAAGGTTGTTAAAAAAACACAAAACCGCAAATTATCAAAATCCCAACCTCCTAGATGTGCCTTTTCTAAAATAAACTACAGCATACCCGTGCTAGTCTTAACAATGTGCAGGCATTTAGTTTAAAGCCATTTTACAGACTAAAAACACTTTAGCTATGCATGACTGACCCCTTAAAGGGACAACAAACTATTTAGGGGGCTGCCCCTACTTCCAGACTGTATTGTATACATTTAAAAAACATTTTCACCTATTGATTCATCTTTCTGCATAGGAAACCAAAGGTGTCTTAAGCTGCCACAAGCTGTTCACAATTTTTGTGTCAAGTCTTTTTTATTGAATTTGATAGAAATACAATCATAACACCACATACAGCTTAAACCGTATCACATTGTTTAAACATATCAGATTACCGCACTTTGTCTTGGAATACTGTTGTTCAAATGAACGTCGCGTAACAGTAGTTACTTAAAATAACCCCCCCACCACCCAATTTAGGTGACCAGCCCACCCTCCTCCAAAATACAAACCAAAAAAAGTCAGAGAGGGAAGGAGATCTCCCTAAAGCACAACTCATAATGTGAGTGTTTATGTGGTAACTAGAGAATGTGAAACCCAATGTGTGCTGGTGTTAATGGAGGAAAAGTCCCAAACAGTAAGACTGTAGACCACCCAATAAATGTCAATCAATAGACAACAGCAACTAAAGTAGACATTGTTCAGTCAAACAGTTAAAGTTCCAATTATTTAGGTTGGTGGTGTGAAATAGTTGAGTTCTGGTCTAGAGAAATAATCTACCAGTGGCTTTCATTTGCCCTGAAATCTCTTTCCCAAAGTTTATAAAACCAGAGGGATATGGGTTGCTTTTTCCCAATATAAGGCAATAGGCTGTCATAAGCTGACACCTGTCATGCGTCTGATTAATGCCCAGTCAGCTGTAGTCATCTGATCTAGGTATTCTAGACTTATCCCCAGTTTAGCAGTTATAGAGTCTAAACCAACGTGTTTTTCATAGGTCCCAGAATTTCCGTCCTGTCAGCATATATGACTGGACAGGACCACCATATGTGAATGTATATCCCAGGTACCTGTTAACGTCTCCAACAGGTATCTGAAGCAGTGGGAAACCTACATCACAGTCGCACTGGAGCTGGGTACCATTTGTATACATATTTATCTCCTGATTCCCTTTGAGGATCCTTCAATAAATTTGTTCAATTTCATACCACAGCTCTCCCATTGCTTGCTCGAGATATCCATTTATGTGTCCCTTCCCCATCTTGTCTGATATGGACGTTTAGGTAGCGGTGTGCTGTTGTGGATTGTGTGATATGTTTTAGATAGAAGGCCCTTGGAGCCTCTGTATGTGCGATCTAGTTTCTTAAATGGGTTGAGAGTGCGAGCTGTGGCTAAGGCATTGGATGGATATACGGCTGCCGCAGGCGGAAGTACTGTAAGAGTGCTGTTTCGGAAACATTATAGTTTTGTTTGCATTGCTTGAAAAGCTTAATAGTTTCTCCCTGGAAAAGGTCACGTAGGATTCTGTATTCTCCTATTGTTCACTCCAGGAAAGCAAAGGTGCTTAAGCTGGGGTGAATTGTTCACATTTTTTATATTCTCTCGCTTTTCTACCTAAAACTTCAATGTCAGATTCCCCAATTGGTTCAGGCTTACCAGTTGCAACTTTCTGTACTCAGAAGATCTAAAGATTTCTTAGTGCAAGCAATATCTCTGGATCTATCTCTCTTCACAGGTAACCAACCCTCTTTGTAGCGTTGCATTGTTGAATGATGTGCTGATTGCTGTGGCAATCCTTATGGCAGCAATCAGTTTCTATGACATGATAGCCACCATAATGTACTGCTGTCTTTTCTTTGGAGAGCTCTTTCTTCATGCACTGAAGCTCAGTGGTAAGGCTAATACTGTAAGGCAGCAACTTACAGCCCCTAATTAAAAGGGGTGTCAGATTACCCAAAAGATTTGTGAGTATGGCTCACTGGCCTGGGATGAGATTAGAACATTTTATTTTTGGTGAGGTCACCAAACATGCTTACACCATCCTGGCTTCTAAGTGCACCAGTGCAAGTTTCTGTCAGCCCAAAGAGGGACTATGGTTTTTGACAAACATCACAGACTGCTTAACACAGAATATACTTAATGATCAGCTTATCAGCAGAACCACTTACAATATTTTAGAATAAATTATCCTGAGGAATGAATCAAATTGATTCTCACCCTAGCATCAGGTCATTAAACTGGAGGGGCTCCAACCTCCCAATTGGTGCACCTGATATTATGAAGTGTTTATACTTCTTCATCGGGCCTTAGCATGACCAGAGATCGCAGAGAAGGCAATGCATCTGTAAGGTATGTTGCATGACAAGTAGAAATAACGCAATCTTTGCTCCAGTTTAAACACATGCATAAAAGTGGTCACCACTCTCAGCTTAGTCCAAACAAGGATGTCCACCACAGATTAGGTCTATGATATTGGAACAGCTTTATCAGTGACTGGTGCAGAGTGCATGCTATTAGCAGCTTTTACCCTTCTGGTCAACCTACAGCTCTTCAGTCACTACTGAAAAAGCACCCTGTGTGCTAGCATTTTTAACCCTTCTGGCCAACCCTCAACTAATCATTCACTCCTGACAAAGCACCCTGTGTGCAAAGCCCAGGAAAGCTGTTTCATCCCAATTTGGCAACATTCAAGTAACGAAAATCAAATCAATTTTGCCAGTTTAGAAACCCGTAATTGTTTTGCAAACAAAATACTTTATGGGTAATTCCCTTTCCATTTCAGATAAACAGACAAATTGGACTAATATATAGGAAGTTCAAAAAGCTCTAGACAGTGTGACAATTGTCCTTTGTCCTTATGTCTCTCTGTTTAACACTTAAAGTACTCTGCACAAAAAGGCCGTCTACTACTCGGACAAAGAATGGAGCAGAAAGTCGTAATCACTACTGGAATTCTGTACAAAAAAAGTTGGCAATGGCTTGAATGCTGGTCAACTTGTAAATAAAAGATAACCTTGGATTTTTTAAAGTACGAATGGGACAAGTGGAAAGTATCATAGAAAAATAAGTAAACATAGAAAAAAAGTTGATCCACCGTCAACAATTGTTCAGTGGTATCTTGGAATCTGGAAATAGGACACCGTGGTTTATCTCCATTAAGATGGCAGTCCATAAGTGTCTTCTAACTAGAGGCCAGGCTGGCAGACAGCAAAAATAAAGTTATGGAAACAATTATGGAAAGAATAGACACATCCACTGAGATGAGTATTTCAGTAGATTTGCATCAGCAAAGTTTCTCAAAGGAAAGATCAAGCCAGATAAATCTAAACAATTTATGTAACTTAATACAAAACTACAAGTACAAGACATCACACATTGTCCTTAGACTTTAGTAAAACCTCACCCTAGCCTAATACTTTAAGCTGCAGGGCCATATGATGAGAGTTAGGTAGTAAACTGCAATACACTGCGATGGGCGATCAACTTCAGTGAGTGCTGATTAATGAAGCCCATTCAAAAGAGTCAAAATGCATGGGGCAGGGGGGTGTTCTACAAGAACAAAGCCTTGATTAACTTATTAAAAATCAATTAATAAGTGCAATTGCTGAGGAGCTGGCTGCACCCAGTGTTAAATGTACATTATATCTGAGGAGCACATGCCTGGCCATCATCTTAGGGAGGTGGCACACATGACCGAAGGCCACTTCAGGAGGCCTTCAACTTGTGATCTGTAGGTGGGGGTGATGAACGATCTCCTATGCTCTGTCCCTCTCAGGTTGTTTGCAGTGAGTGCAATATGTTCAAGTGCCAGAATTCTTGTTGGTACCTGGATCGAGCAAGAGCAGAAGTGAGGCACATCTATTTAGCTCCAGGGTTTAAATTTGCCCCTATTGAGGCTGTGAAGAAATTATTATTGTAAGCGCCCAGGAAGATTAATGTCTGTCTTTGAAACAGGGATTATTACGGTCATAGATGGTAAAACAGAAATCTACTGTTGGACCTGGCCCTGTCTGCAAAGTCAACCCGCCCCCCAAAATGTTTTGCCTTTACTCCTCCTGCTTTCTGAATCCATTTTTGTTGGCTTATAGGAGTCTGTGCTAACCAGTACTAAAGTTCTCTCTCCTTTAAAATGTAGTACAATTGGCTTACACCTGATTGGTGTGTTTAATTTATTTATCATACCCTAGTAAAGTGGTATTGCAGGTACCCAGGGACTGTAAATTAAATGCTACGATTAAGGCTGCAGCACTTATTGTGCCACCCACTTAAGTAGCCCTTGAAATCATGGCTTAGTCTGGCCATTGTAGCCTGTGTATAGTTTTAAACTGCCATTTCGCCCTGGCAAAATAAGGCTTTTGCTTGGCTTAAACATTCCTTTTTAATACCTATAATTCACCCTCGGGGTAGGCCTTAAACAGCCAAAAGGACAGGGTGTGTTATATTTTAAAAGGTTGGACATGTACTTTTAAGGTTTACATGTCCTGGTAGTGAAAAAACTTTGAAATTCCTTTTTCACTATTGCAAGGCCTACCGCCCATCATAGGATGACATTTGGTTACCTTGTTACAATTAATAAGTGATAACGTTTCGTTCAGAACAGGTAGGAATGTCATGTTTGCCATCTGAGAAATTGTAATTTAAAACTCTCTTTAATAGAAAAGTTGGATTTTAAGTCACAGTTCTAAAAATATCACTCTTAGAAAGTTGGCATTTTCTGGTCCTAACCATTTGGTGCCTACAGCCTGTTTTCAGTGTTACATGATTAGGCGTTGTTAGCTGTTGGCCTTTGTATATTCCTCCCAGACAGCCACAAAATAGAGGTTCTGGGTGTTGGCAGGATGGGCCATCCTGACTTGATAAGAGGGGAGAAGCTGTCATCTGTCAAACTTGCACTTCAAAGGCACTGCCTCAGCTCACACACAAAAGACTTCACACTAGCCTATTGTACCTGCAGACAGACTGGATCAGGACAGGGAGGCAGGAAATTCCAGACACTTTAGTATTGGGAAGACTCCAGAAGTTTCTTCCACTCCAAAGTGGACACCAGATATAACAAGCATTGGCACAGCCAATAGGTCTCGCCTTTGGGACCTTATAAGTGTTTAGCCATGAAGCACATTATCCTGTGTGCTGTGCCGCCAGGTATTGAAGAGCTATACAATTACTATACACTGGGGCATACCGTTTGATGCAGGAATACATGCGTGTTTAAGGAAACATTTATAGACACATTCCAAGGCTTTTTAGCACATATACAGAAAGACAAGTGCCTCAGTGCAAGTCAACAGCAGTATAACATTCTGTGTGTAACTACATTACTAGAGTATTGAACAGTCTATGAAAAAAGGCAGTGAAGTACTTTCCAGTGGTGGGAGACGATTACATCCTCCCCTCCCCTATTCACCAGGTGCCCTTCTCCAGATTTTTCCATTCAAAACATTGCTTGTGCCATCCATTTATCAGCAAGCCCTCAGCACGTCCTCTGTCCCAGCCCCCTGTGTATAGGAGCACTAGACATAGCAACAACAGCAAAATGCTCCAATTTATCAGGTAGAGGGAAAATAATGGACAAATAGGGATGGTATCTTTATCACATAATCTCAGCGTACCTAAAAACAAAAAAAATGAACCTGACCTTGTGTAATGTAAGTGCCACTTTTGTGATGCACTCCAATGCCTTCGGGTCAAGTTCTCGCTCTATAAAATGCCTCCAAAATTAATCTGACCTTATGTAATGTAACTAGCGCTCATGTAAGGGCTCCAACGCCTTTGGGTTGCTCGAGATCATATGATATATTTAAAAATGCCTCACCGTGCCACACATGCCATGAATGTGCTTTCAAATTAGAGCTCTGAGAGGAGGAGGATGACAGGAAGAGGCAGCGGCACAGGTCTGCAACAACATGGGTGACGGTGGGAGGGACAAATGCGGCTTCACATTTCCAGGTAGAGGGGAAATAATGAATAAACACGGGCGGCGCTGGCATCACTTAGTCTCAGCGCACCTAAAATAAAAAAAATTAACCTGACCTTGTGTAATGTAACTGGTGCTTTTGTAAAGTGGTTAAATACTTTTGGGTCAGTTGAGTTTGCACTCTATAAAAATGCCCCCAAAATTCAATCTGACATTGTGTAATGTAACTAGTGCTCATGTAAAGCGATCAACACCTTCGGGTCCTTCGAGTTCACATTATATAAAAAAGTGTCAGAGAAAATGCAACTGGAGTTGCCCCAGGCTTGCCCTTAACTGTGCTATAAGGTTGGGCTGCTGAAGGTCAGGTGACCGAGGCTCGCTAAAGCAAAAAGCAGTGAAGGGCAGGGGCTTGGGGGAAATCCTCGCACTTTGAAGTCAGAGAAAATTAAAGAGGCACCCTCAAAAACAGCGATTGAAGCATTTGACATTGCTTAGGCTCGACCTAAAAAGGGAACTCTCAGACCCACTCTTCAGTACACTCCTGGACCTGTGGATACTAGAGGACTGCCCAGCTGACTTGATGTACTGGACCTGCAGGGACCTGCAACTGGACCTGCCTGCGTCCTGACCTGCTGTCTCAGAAGAAGACAGGAGATGCACCCTACACCCCAGGCTGATTGACTCCAAGGGCCAGCTGACTGACATCCTGTTCCAAGCTACAGACACACAACAAGCTCTAGAGATCTCCTTGTTACTGCCCAGCTGACCTGCTGCACTGGACCTGCAAATGAACCTATGTTTGCCCTGCTGGCTTCTGCTGAGGTCAGTTCTTGTTCCCAAATAGGTGGCGCCCGGGTCCTGGACCGTTGGTGTGGCATCAAATGAGCTCCTCCTTGAAGAAAAAGACAAATCTTTAAGTTTTGGGATCTTCACAACTGGGAATGGGCATATTCGCACTAAGATCTTGCTGCCCGCGCCAATTGCCAACGAGAAGCTCCGGGGAAACCGACTCTTCGCGCAACATGGACTGCCAGCGTCGAACAGCAATGTGAGATCTGCACTTTGTATCAACAGCCCATGGTGACATCCTACGCAAATCTCCAGGAACGACCATCTGTGAATACCAACACGATCTTTGCACTACAACAACGACTGTCCCCAATGCTCTCCCTGCTCGTTACTGCCTCCTTACACTGCGAACAGAACTCTTTGCGCTGGACTTTAGAAGCTATCTTTTTCAGCACAACTGACCTGGTCCCTGTATCCAGCCCACTCTCCATTGTAGTTGGCCTGAACTTCTGACTTTCGCCCGGTCCAGCATGACCAGATAACCATGAGTGGCGTTTTGTGCTTTTAGGCGCTATACTTATCTTAAATCTTTAAACTTACAAATCTCTGGTTCTACTGATTGGTTTTTGTCATGTTGGTACCAAATAATTTATTAAAAGTTACACTGTGACCCTGATTACGATGCTGGTCGGATGAGCATCTGGCCAGCATCGTGTCGAAATGGAAAACGACCGACTAGTAGACGGTGGTTCCATCTGACGAACTAGGATGCGGCCGTCCATGAGGCAGTCAGAAACATAACGTTTTCCATGGCAGCTTGTGCAGCGCCCAGAAAAAGGCCCCAGCACAAGCGGCATTGGGAAAATGGATGTTTACAAACAACCATGCAACGTGTGCCAAGCATCATGTGGTGCCTAGCACACAGGTTATGGATGTTTGTGGGGGCACGACAGGTCCCCCCGCAGGCCTCATAGGGGGGGCTGCAGAGGGATGGGGGCCCTGATAGGAGCCCCCAAAGTCCACTTCCGACAGCCTTTCAATAGTGATTGGATCGCCATTAAAAAGCTGTCTGAAAGGGACATCATACTCCCTAGTGAATTACATTTTGACCAATGGTCGGACAGGCTCTGCATGCTGCCTTGACTGATATCTAGTGCTGTCTCCGCCCGCCGCGCATCATAATGCGGCGGTCGGACTGCAGCACTAGATGTCAGTCGGACCGCAACCAACCGGGCGTCGGTTGCCATCCGACCTACCTCATAATGAGGGCCTGTGTTTCAAAATTTGTGAGGGATTTCTCTTTTTGTTGTTTTTTCTTCATTTTATTACTGTTTGAGTGCTGCATTAACAATTTACACATTGCCTCTGAGGTAAGCCTGAGAGCTTTTGCGCCAAGCTTCTAGAGAATGAAGCAAAGGGTAATTTATTGACTTTTTATGGTTCACTCAGACAAGGATTGTGGCCGTTGCTTGAGAAGGGCTCACCCCCCCAACCAACAACCAATTTGTCACAGTTCCTTTTCCATGGACTCTTATAAGTCTTTGTTCTGTTCAGTATTTACTTGTCTTTCAGAATTGAAAAGCTCTTTATACGTTCTACAGTAATTCCTGGTCTAGTATGATCAATCATTTAAAATCTTATAAACCAGTTTAGATATATCATGCTATAAACTAATGCTAGCACGAACGTCCACAGCATGGAGTTTTGTTGGAGTCTAACTTTATGAAAGTGCTTTCATAAACTACATTCTATGGTCGACTTCTAAGAAATATACCCTTTTAGTGTCGATGTGAAAGAAAACACTTTCAGAATTGCAGGACCCATGAAACTGAGAATCCACAAATCTGCATTTTTTTACAATGTAGAAATTTTAATACACTATTTTACAAAAGCAAATTGTTCTAGCTGGAGAGCTACAGCACTTAGTGAGCCTGGGATCCAGCTGGAATATCTGATTGCAGCTTTCAAATGAATAAAAGCTCTGTGAATTAATTCTGAATTACTAATGAACCAAACAAGGATTGTTTGTTCCAGACCCCTGAAGTAGAGAATTCTTGTAGTACTCAGCATGAGACATTTCATTCCCACAGCTTGACATTTCAGTAGCTAGTACACTGACATGAAGGTCATCGATTTAAAAGTGTTGTTACTGTATTGGATGACCTTTTTGTTTATCTATTGTTAATCATTTTCTTACTTTTGGAGTTTAATGTAGCAGCAAAGATGCCGTCTTGCATATGGCTGAACAAATGAATGTACGTGTGTTAGCAGGTGCAGCAAAAAGGTGAATTAAGATTTAGTGTGACTTTTGGGTCAAAAAATGTAGTCCATTTGTCAGCCTTAATAGCGATTGGTCTGTAGGGAATGTGAATTATCTTCCTGAGTGATGTGGGAAAAGAAGAAGGGTGAAGGGTAACCAAGAGTTGAATGTTACCTGCAAAAGTGTGCATCAGGTTGAGTGCTGCTCATTCAGTTAGTGTTTGCTGCCAATTTTGACTCTTCCTGCCTCCCAGTGCATGCGCTCTAACAGCTAATCCATGGTACAAGGTTGGCTATACCCAGGTGGAGTATTTAACTTGTAAATAGGAAAACATCAACTAGGAAAGGAAATGCACCAATGGCATGAACGTTAATTGTCACATGTGGGCTGCAGCATCATTAAGACTACCCACGTGATTAACAGAAAAGGATACCTTCATACCTGTCCACGAAATCTTCAGTGCCTCCCAAAGTAAAAGAAACTTGCTGGATGCCCCTAAGACAGGACATATCTTCCCCTGGTTACCTGCTGAAAAGACTCATGTGAACCATGATACTGGCAACTTCTAGCCAATTACCACTTAAAAACATTACTGAGGAAGCTGTTTCTACCCAACTCTAGGAGCATAAATACAAGAACATTCTTCTTCAAGAAAACCAATACAGCTTTAGACCATGCTTCAGCGTGGAAACAGGTACTTTTTAAGTAGTTAACAGTTAACAGTGCCCTCCCCATCAGTGACAAAAAGGATTACTGCCCCGTGATCCTGCTTGAGCATCAAGCAGTGATCCATACCCTAGGACTACCAGCTCCCTTACATGACTGCGTCAAGAACCCTGAAGCTCCACATCTTGTGTAGTGATCCACAGGGATCCATTCTCTCCCCATACTTTCTTGAATTTCTAAATAGAAGTACGTGGGAATAATATCTTAAGATGATGTAGAATTTGATGTCAAACGCCTACATGAAACTTAGCATTACAAAGATTGAATTCCTCATGTTTGACGAAAGCAGAAAACAACAAGCATTTTGACAACTTTATGTCTAGCAGACAGCAAATGGAGACTCATGTGCACTCGTCTTTGACACAGACATTACTTTCAAAGAACACGCTTCCAAGAAAGGCACCGGCTACCCCTCTTTAAAAAAGTGACATCTATTTTTCAGAAGCCACCTTAAAAACTGCAAAAACCCTGGTCATCTACCTCCTGGATGGAGGTAGTGCTGTGCTGAAGAAACTCCTTTAACTTCATTAATATGTTTGAAAGACATTCTACTTACAGCAGTACGCATCATGAAGGGGTTGGAGAAGTTCTTCCACATTACAACACTGAAGGAACTACATTGACTCCCCGTCCAAACCTTCTTCATGCTCAACATTTACTGCATTACCTACAAGGCAAATCAAAACGATGCCTCTCCGTTCCTGGCCAAGAGGCTAAGCACCCGAGGTGGACAGGATTACACATTAGGAACCAAGACATAACCAGATCAAAATTAAGAAAGGCAAGAAGGTCTCCGTTTTCACAAACTGATTCTGGAATAGCATCTCTCCACATGAGAGCTCCTCTGATGCTCATGCAATTCAGAAAGACACCAAAGACACATCGCCACAAAGAGCCCTATCAAAGACACAACTAGGAACTTACTTGTTATCTGCATCTTGGTAATGATCAGGTAATCATGTGTTGGGCTCTCTGTTCAGCATTCCGGTGCATCCCAGCTCGATTCACACTTTACAAGTTCCCATTCAATATTTTTCTTTTTATAGTACTTTTGAGATGCATGCAATAAGGAACTGAGTTGAAGCTAGTGTCTAGATTGCTGAGGGGTTAGCTTTGTGATCAGAAAATAATTCTTATTGGTTCTCATTTGCAACATTGAAAATTGTTCATGTACATTGAAAGGAATCCATTGTAAGTTTTAAGTTGATTGAAAGATCCCTATTTGTGGCCCATACTTTAACACTCATCACACAAATACTTGCAGATTTTAGAAGAAAGTATTAGATGTGGACGCTTCTTTCCATATCGCCCCCTCTGTGATTAACTTGAACCATCAAAATCACTGATGTCAATGCTAAATGGTGATGAAGCACATTTGTTACACAACTTCTTGTGTGTTGTACAGGGGTTTGGAAACTCTTTTTCAAAGAAAACACGTTTCTGAAGCTCCAAAGTATGATGTGTCCCTGCGGTAGAGGGCCTGTGTCCTGGTTCTATCACCCAAAGCTGGGAAGTCCATCAAGGTAATGATTGGTCTACCCTGGCTTTTTGGCTGGGAGTGGGTTGTGTAGGACTTGGCCTTTTTGGCTAAAGGTCCCTAAACTTTTTGCTTTCCCCCTTGCTGTACTTCAAGCTAATTTATTTGTGTTTTATTATAACTTTTTTGTATTTTAATTGTATATTTTCTGCAATATTTAAATAGAGAAGCTTTTGTAGATAAAATAGTTATCATAATATTTACATATTGTGATAGATAAATAAAACAGAGACCCATAAGCATCTAATCAAATAACTTATGTGAAAACTATGCATTAGACTTTAAACATGTTGAGTGGTATGATGTGCCGCTTTTAATAGTTCATATCATGAAGGTCTTAGCTTTTCAACAATTGCTGTTATATCATATGGGATTACTTGGATCTAGGGTTCAGTGTGTGGCGACTGGTTTGGTGAAGAAAAAATTCCTCAAACCCTCAAAACATTTTGTACGAAGGTCCATAATAGTGTACAGTGAGAGGCCACGGTCATCAAAAATAGTTAGAGTCGGAATTAGATATTGATATAAATGTCTATAGGTGACATCATTGTTGACTAATATATCCCATTTAACATTCTTCCTGTTGTTGTTTATAATCAAATCTCCACAGGGCTGCCCGGTGTGTCCGGAGTTACAGGAATCTGGGCTGGCCTGTAGTTTAAGAAAAAGGGGATAGTGGTCACTCTCATACTGGAGAATAACTTCCATATCAATAAGATCTGACCATTAGTACAGGTCGAGCAAAATGTAATAAATATTACTCAAATATGTGTTCATTCTAAAAGTAGGTTTCTGAATCTGATCCGATGTCGTCCGTCCATTACATACTCTCAAGAGAACAATTAGTGGCAGATCTACCAGCTTTACGGCAGTCCTAGATGTGAACAGGATGCAAGCCCATTGCCAATGTGGAATACTCCACATTGGCATTGGGGGCTGTATCTCTTATAATGTTTGGGGACTCAAAACATACATTAACATCTCCCTGCATCGGGGTCGGCAGTCAGAAGGTCACCAGCGCAGGGGAACTTTTTACCATTCCATGATGAAAATTCTATCCCTAGTATATCGAGCAAATGAATATTTAATTGCTTTATGTGGGATCCAGTTGAGCTACTGACATGTTCACTTCTCAAATTCCATATTCAACTATACTAATTCACCACTAATCCTTTATGGGTTCCAGAGTAGTGTGCTACTCGACAATAAAGCATCTCAACCCCCCATCAGGGTTACAAGCGCTATATAAATGCAAACCTTTTCCCTTTTCTTCCCCTCCCCAAACCTTTTCAATCCAAATAACTGACTAACATATCCACTACTAAAATTACTTTCATGTTTCACCATACTAATTCAACACTAATACTTATGGGTTCCAGAGTAGTGTGCTACTTGCACTTCAAAACCCCATCAGGGGTAGCAAGCACTATATAAATACAAAACTCTTTCCCTTTTCTATCCCGCCACCTACCCTTCTCTACCCAAATAACTGAATAACGTATCCACTACTCAAATTACTTCATATTTTACTATACTAATTTTTAACACTAATACTTTATGGGTTCCGGAGTGGCGGGCTACTTGCCAGAAAAGCGCTTCAACACCCATCAGGGGTAACAAGTGCTATATGAATTGAAACCATTCTTCCCCTTTTATCCCTCCGCTTTCCTTCTCACTCCAAATAACTGACTAATATCCACCACTGAAATTGCTTTCATATTTCACCATATTAATTCACCACTGATCCTTTATGGGCTTCCAGAGTAGCATGCTTCAACACCCCATCAGGGGTAACAAGTTCTATATAAATACAAACCTTTTTTCCTCCTCTATCCTTCTGCTATCATTCCAAATCCAAATAACTGACTTACCCATCCACCACTTAAAATGTAGTTGCTTGTTTTACTATACTAATTGAGCTACTTGCCAAAAAAGGGCTTCGACGCCTCGTCAGAGGTAGTAGGCGCTATAAATGCAATTACAATACAATACAATATCCAATGAGATTGTGCAGGCTTCACGAGGACCAAAGTGTTCTTCGCTGGAGCAGCAGTAGCTTGTAACATATTTAAATATTTACATATTCAAATGATTCCTGAAGAGCAGATGCCTCTAATGTTTTTAACTCCAATGCTATTTTTGGGGGGTCTTATATGCAGATGGAAAAACCTGATTACAATTTATCTTCCTTTTAAAGAGGTGTAATCAACAAAAAGTAGTTATTAATTTGCATAGTGCAATCAGAGCCTGAAAGATGAAGTGCTCTGAATAAGTAAACTAAATGTTTGCTTGATTGTCGATTTACTGTGTGTATAAATCAGAATACATTTGAACATTAATTGTTACTCCCAGTGTAAACTAGAGGAGAGAAGTATGATGAGGTGAAATTTTGCCAAAACAATTCAGTACAATGTCTGCATTCTGGCTACCAAGGTCAGGTAAATCAAAAGGGGAAAGTGGAACAAGATGGTAACACTGGTTGCAGGGCATTGCTGTGTGGAAAGGACCATTATCCATGCAACTATTTGCATGTTACAGAGGTCATAAAGGCCATTCAGAGTAGGTCAGTACTGGAGAATCTGCCATGAAACTGTTAGAGTCACCGTCAGTATATCGGAAACATATGCATAGGGCCTTATTCATGAGGCCTTGCAACACATTTGCGCCGCAGTTCCGTCGCTTTTTGTGACGCACCGGCGGTGTAAAAAATGAGCCATGTTGCACCCTATTTACAAAGTGATGTATCTAAGCTGATGCATCACTTTGTACAGCCCTGCCCTACATTATACCTGCATCAGGTATCATGTATGCAGGGTGAGCTTTCCCCCATAAAAAGCCTCACAGCAGGCGTAAGACTGGTGCAGGTGCTTTAACATAGGGCTTTCCCCAATGTGAAAGGACACATTGCTAGAGTTGCCTCTGTTTTCAGACACACCCTGGCAACGCGTCACTTTTGCGCCTACAGATACGTCAGTAATATTGCCTTATCTGTTACTCCTTGTGACATGGAGCGCCATACATTAAAACTGGCACATCCAACTTGTCGCAAGAAGGGCACAGTGAAAACTGTTGCATCGCTGTTTTGTCGCAGCAATGTGACAGCTTTCATAAATGAAGCCCACAGTGTTTAGAATTAAACATGCAGCAGATGAGCTGGCCCCGGAAACTCCCCCTTGTCAATGTGATCATTTAACATGCAAATAACTCCACAGAGATGGTCGCCATGGCTTCTCGTTCACAATGTGTGGCAGAGTTAGATCTGTGAATGGATTGCCTTGAGAAGGGTGGCAGATTTTTACAACAAGCACTGGCTAAGCCAAAAGCCCTTTTTTATTTTGTTTTGTTAGGGCCCGTGTTTGGTAATAGAGCAGTGAACTTGTCACTGTGGTGCCCTGAGCAGCCTTAGAAAGAAAATCCTATAATGAAGAAACATCTTTGGCTACCAAGTAGAAACATCTTTGGTTACCACAATATGGAAGCTGATCCTAGGGACTATGTGCTGAACAGAAATCATTAGTAAGGATAAGCTGTAATGTCACAGATGAGGGTTATGAAAACGCATGGGAAGGTAAAGTTTGTACAGCGAGAGGCGAACTTGAAAGGCATACACAACAAAATATGGTATTTGTATTCTTAATGAAACGTTATGTGATGAGATGTCAGTAGCCAAAAGTAGTAAATGAATACTGTGGTAATTAAATGTTATGATCAGGCTGCTGGAGGCATGGCCAAGGCTGGATCCACACTGCCTCTCTACATCTGTCAGTTATATAATTGCTGACATGTTGACTTTATGTGCTAGATTATAGTCTGTGTGCCCCAAATGATTTTGTATTTCTGAAAGTTTGAATAGAAAGTTTACTTGCAGGACTCAGTGTAGCATCTACAAGTAAGCAGTTAACCCATGAATGCTTGCGCCGGTTACTTGTGGAAAGTAGAACAACATAAAAATGAACAATACGGGTTAAGTGACGTACAGAGTCCCCCGTTTCTTGTGTTTCTTCATAGGAAAAGAATGAAATGAAATTAGTAAGATTGCATACTTGCCGTAGGATTTTACTGTAGAAAGGTACATCAAGAACAGATTTGTTATTAAGGAATTCAGTAGAGTTACACTAATGCGTTAAGCCACACAGTCACACGTCAGCGAACTTTACAGGTGCACAAGCAACAAAGTAATATCTAATGTACTACAAAGAAAACAAAGCTAATAGGTTTGACTAGTAATATATATTTATAGTAATTGTTAGCATGCTATAAATGGAATTGTTGGAAAAGAAGCAAGTGGTTTTAAAATGTTGACAATTCTATGTACTTTAGTATATAAAGTGATGTGCAGTGCTTCGTGAGTGGAAAAATGTCAAAAGAACGGGTGAGTTGTAGGAAAATAATTGGAAATAATTAAATTATTGTGCAGTAATTAGTGGTTAGATGTATCATTCAGTTATGAAAATATGTATACGTATAGTAGCAAACAATTGTACTTTTCTTACAATATGAAATGGGTATGTATTTAGTATGTAAACTGTAGTAGTCTTAGCCTGTTGGTTATAGTAAGTTGTGTGAATCTGCATATATGAGTGTAATGATACTGGCTCCCATTAGTCACTTAAGTTTCTTTTAGTCTTTTTTTGGGATACATTCTTTTTACTGGGTTTATAAAGCAGCCAACATACCTAAAAATAAGAACAGGCATAGCTAAACAAGTAGCAACTAGCTAGGACCTCTGGTTATTGAACAACATAAGGCTACACATTACATTCCCAAGAGCCCAAAATATTCTCACCAATACCCCATATCTTATGATGTTTCTGTGGGCAGCCGTGGGCTGCATAAACTGGCTCTTCCATTTTGGAGAACCAATCCCTTGCTCGCGGCCAAGCCTGCAAGTCCAGAGCAGTTGCTGAGGTCCAGTGCCGGGCAATATCCTGTTTTCCAAGCAGAGTACCCAGACCCGCCAGATCTCTGTCTGACCTCTTGCCTCCCAGATCTTCTAGAAACCCTGGGATAACAAACTGAGGAGAGCAGTCAATCGGCCTAACTAGCACTTCGGCCAAAACCCTTAAAAGTTTGAACCAATATTCATGCATGATAGGGTATGACCATATTACATGGTAGAAGTCTGCATTGTCCGCTCTCCGTCTATAGCAAGTGGGCGTTGGTTGCTTACCCACCTTCCATAGCCTCATCGGCGTCAGGTATGTAGTATGCAAAACATTCACCTGAATCATAAGGAGCCGAAAAGAAATGGCTAAATCCCTCGGGCCATAAGGACCTCTCTCCATTCCCCATCCTCTAATCTATCCAGCCAAGATTCCCAAAGGGTGTGGAGAGAGATGAGTAGTTCTGTGGAGATGATGACCTGGAAATGGTAAATCTAGGAGACCCCACCCTGTCTCAGGAGTGACATGAGAACCTCGACCTCCTTGGGGCTAAACTCTGGGACCTCCACCAGAGCGGGCCTGTGGAGCAATAAGGCATGGAAAATCAGTAGAAAACAAAAGAATTGGGAACAGTTAAAGTAGCAATTAGCCTGTAGGTTGGAGAAGGGTCATATATTGGAGTCATGCCACACATCGCCTAAGTGGGAGATGGCAATCAAGTCCTACCTCCCAAACCCCTCCAGGCTCGTCACATGACCAAGCAGTGTGCCCCTCGAGAGGGGAGTCTGTAGTGTGGCACTGCCCCATCAGCCAATCCATTTTGCAGCTGCCTGCCACACCCCAAAGATAGCCCATGTTAAGTCCGGCAAGGAATGAGGGACCAGCGACCCATATAGACGGTACATGATCGTCTCCCATGGCATGAGCAATAGTTCCATGTGGAATGCCGGTTCCTCTCGCCCTCCTTGGAGCCAGTCCTTCAGGACCACCAATTGTGAGCCAGAGTAATGAAGTTGTAAGTCAACCGCTGCTAGACCACCATCAAAGGTGGACTGCACACATTTATCAAATGCTATACATGGAACCCCATGGTTTCACAGAAAGGGGTGCCCTATGACTTGAATGAAGCAAAATTATGATCTGGGTATGCCGTGAGAAAATATTTTGAACAAGGCAATCCTGCCCATAATATTAAGGGGCAAAGAAGACCAGCAGTCAAGATGCTTCTGCATACGGGCCACCAAGGGCTTTAGGTTTAATGACCATGCCAGAGTAGGGAGGAGCTAGATGTGGAAAACGAGACAGAGGAAACTCAGTCGACAGAAGGGTATGAGACCCCCCCAATGATGTTCCTGCAAGGAGCCTGTCTGCGGAATCAGGGGGGACTTGGAGTGATTCGTCTTCAATCTGGATGCCTGGCCATATAGATTGAGTATAACCAGGGCCCTAGGGCCAGGTACCATGGAGTAGAATGCGATGAAGTTCTAGTCTGTATACCTTTCCCACCAAAAGCCCTGTATCTGTACGTTGCAGCGAACCCACGTTGCCAGGGGCTCAATTGTTAGGGCAAATAGAAGGGGGTGACAAGGGGCAACCTTGTCTGGTTCCCCGCTGAATTGGGGACACCTAAGAAAGGGCCCGTTCACCCAAATTCTACCCGTAGCACCGGTATTCAGAGTTTGTAGAAGTTTGATAAACAGGAGTCCGAAGCCCAGACAAGTTATTTTTCCGAGGGAAAGTCCAAAACAATGACATCAAAGGCCTTCTCAAAATCTATAAGGAGAAAGGAGTTAGAACCAGGCAGCAGGTGACAATAAGCTACAACTACATGTACCCTACAGATGCAATGGCGGGCACCCCAATGCAGCATAAACCCACACTGATCTAGGTGGACCATTGTGGGGATGACAAGGTGGAGATTGTTAGCAAGTACCTTGGCATATATTTTAAGTTTGGTGTTAATAAGGGAGCTCAATCAGTAAGATGTACTAGTCTCCAGAGGTCTTCCTGTTGTGTGAAGGAGCACAATTATTGCTTCATTTAGTTTGAGCAGGAACCGATCATTACATATGGCGCCAGTATTCTGTAGGGAAACCATTGGGTCCCGGCATCTTGCCTGGGTTCATGTCCGAGGGCAGAGTCAACTTCTGCTAGGGTATTGTGTTCATCTAGTGCAGCTGCATCTGCCACTGCAAGAGAGCATAGTGGTAAGCCTGTAATCAGAGGGGAAGAGTATTTGTGTTGGGCTCTCGGGCGGTGTGTGTACAATGCGCAGTAGTTGCGAATGCAGCAGCCATACTGCAGGTCTCCGTGATTAATCCTTGGCCGGGGATCTGGGAACTAGGATTTACTCTATTGGCTAGGCCAAGAGAAGCCAGCCAGTTTAGGAGTGTGCTCAACTTGTTTCCCCAGCCGTATACCCTGCCCAGAGAGGCTATCTTGCACTGTCTCGCCTCATTGAGGCAAACGTGATGCAATGAAAGCCAATCCAGGGCAAGTTGACGCGATTCATTGGCATCCACATCAGACAGTTCCTCTGTCTGTATATCGATGGGCTCAAGCCCCTCAATCTGTGACAGCTGCTGTTGGTCCCAATTAGGAAAGTGTGTACGGGCAATTCCCCTTATGAATGCCTTACTGGAGGCCCAAAGTGTTCCCGAGGACTACACTGATCTTATATTTATCTGCAGGAAAGTGTTTAGTTCCTGCTTCAGAAACTCAACAGCAGCGGGGTCCATTAGGTGCCACGCATTGAGGCGCCAAATCGGGCATCCCCCTTGGATCCTATGACCTAGTTGGATGGTGATGGGTGCATGGTCTGAAATACCCCTCGAAGGATCACTGCTCCGGCAGTAAGGAGTATGTGTTTGGCTGGCATATAAATATAGTCTATGTATGAACTAGTTTTATTGGCTGTAGAGGTTTGAGTATATGCTTGTGTATGAGAGTGCCAGGTACGCCAAACATCACCAAGGCAAATCAGCCAATCGGCGAGGCGGAATGTTGAGGAAAGAAGGTGAGTCGAAGCCCTCAAACTGCCGGTAGTGGGCTACATCAGCATGTTGAAGTCCCACCCTACAATGGTGACCCCTGGGGAGTTCCCCCTATACCCGCTGCATCGTATCCAGTGTAGGACCTGGTATTTGGGGAGGAATGAAAACGCTCAGCAAGTTGTATGCCTGGCCATTGATTGTTACGTCAGCCGTGACATACCTGCCCTGAGGATCTGATGTGCTGCTGGTGACCTCCTTGGAAAGGCGTTTATGGAGTTGGACGGCAGTACTGCGGAAGCCCTTAGTACAACCAGCGTGGTATATCCTGTCATATCCATACTGGGCCAGGAAGGGTACCAAGGAGGTGAGTTTCCTGCAGCAGTAGTTCCCTCCCCTTTCATGTCACAAGTCCTCAGTTAGGCATGGCAAATTGCAGTCCATACTGATGATCTGCCGTCCTAGTTTGTCCTTGCATACTCCTGCAATGCTCTAGGATCCTGTGTTATGACATAGGTAAGAGTCCATAAGTGATAGCAGCCTGCTGGTTCACTCATTTTCCCTTGCTTACACTACAGCAACCACAGGTGCCTACAGAGGATAACAATTACACTATTGCTGGTTTCAAATGCATAAGCACAGTGCCCTTTTTATAGAGAAATTGAAAGATTCTGATTACTGAAACCACATGGGGACATAAATGTAGCATTGTGTTTGAAGGACCGACATCAATTGGATAGTCACTTGGCCTAGAAGAGGAAACATCCTCAAGTACATTGACTGCAGAGGTCTCCACAAATTGAGCCAGAGTAGAAAGTCCAACTATAATTAGAAATAATTGTGTGGTGTAGTGTTGTGATGTTTATAGCATTCCATCTTTAGATGTTTGAACTTGCTGTATACACTTTACCTCATGGCAGTTGATTCCATGTTTGCATCCTGTACTCTGTAATTTTAACATTTTATAGTAGCAGTTGGAAGTAGGGCTTACTGATGTAAAGTTGCCTGGGACTTTTTGCAGTATAAGTATTTGGAACACATCTCGTTGTCAACAGTGACTACAACTTGGTGACAAATTATAAGGAACAAATCTGAGAGCCACTTACCCTTACTGGAGCACTGACTCTTCAAGGATGGCACACAATCTGTAGTTGTAGTTCTGCCAGTGAACAGCGAGTATCTTCATTACAGTCTGTCTATGGAAGACAGGAAAACATAATTGTTAGCCAATATCAACTTCTCTGGTGAATTGCTGCCATGGTGAAGACACCTTTGGTAGAGGATAATTGTACTGTAGCTGATACCTACTGGCCTAAATAAAGGTCCACAAACACAATTGCAGCTGAAAGCTAGGAGAAAGTAGTATTGGTGTCTATATCTATGAGGAGAAGAGCATAGAAGGGGGCTGTGCGACCATCTTGATTTGTTTTCAGCATTGTCCTACAAGTGCACAGGCTTCGTCATGCTCACATGAATCCTGCACATTTGATGGATCAGTGGTAATGCCCAGGCAAAGGAAGTGTGGAATGCATTTCACAATGGTGAATGGTGAGGCATGGGGCTCACGTTAAGATGTCAGAACATGGCCTTGCTTGTGGCCATATTGGATGTGCTTGGTTGGGTATTGAAGTGCACATCTTCTCAGAAGTGATTAAGCCAGATCTGATGTGCCCTACCATCTGGGAATTGGAGTACTAAAATTCTGAGAGCTCCAATGCAGAGCTATGGGTATGTGAATCACAGTTTGGTGCATAATTCAGTGTTAACTATGTGGGCTCCATCATTTTGAGTTTCATAGTGCTACAGAAGCAGCAAATGGTGGTTAAGTATTCCAGACTCGTCTCCTTAATTGAGTTTGATTTCACCTCACATTTTTAACAATCATGGAGAACATAACTCTTATACCACCATAAGTATTTTCTCTGTACCAGAAGAACCAAGCATGCCTTGGGAAGAGTGGATGAATGATTTTATTTAATCTGAACATGTGAGTATGAAGAAACGTATCCAGAAAAAAACACCAGCTTATTATACATTACCTTGATCTTGTGGGGCAGAGCCTTTGTAGGCAAATGCCAAAAGGAGAAAAAGGGGAGGTAGAAGGCAATCTGTTGAATAATGCAGTAACAGATTTTGATGCTACTTTGCACCTTAAGTTTATGTGGCAATTAATAGATGTAAATTCTTCAACCCAGAAACAGTGGCAGGATTAGTGAATTTACATGTGAGTTGTTTAAGATGTTATCTGAATTTTGCAAGTTCAAGAGGTTAAATTATGAGCTCATTAGAGGTCAGATTATAATACCTACATTTGACTATTGTGAAGAGAGGCTTTATATGACTGGTGATGTTTGTTTGAATGACTCCATAGATTAAGTGAAGGGAGAAGATTTATCAGGCCTTTGTGCTAAGGCTGTAAATTCAGGTAGTAGTGAGTCAACTAGTGATTCAGTACATAACTTATGTAACTGAGAAGAAGGTAACAGATGATGGCATTATGAAAGTTTAGAAGATCACGAAAAATAAATTGAATGCTGAAGAATTAATAAATGTTATAGATGTGGAAGCAGCAGTCAGCAGTCTTCTGATAAATCATGACCTGCTACCGAACAGAAGTGTAATATATGTATGCTTGAAAGTTATTTCACATGAGTTTGCAGGAAAATATATATTTTTAGACTGTAAAGTTTGATGATGCAGGGCACTGGGAGCAGCGAAGAACACATAGGGCCTCATTAAGATGGGAACTGGATTGAGACTGCCCGACAAGTAGTCGGGGGCCTCACCTGCCATAATTTGCTAAGACCGCCGAGCAGGCGGTCGGGAACTGCATTTTTGTACTGTCACTCGGAAAAGGGCTGCAGCACAAGCAACAGTATAAAAAGGCATGTTTTCAAACATCCATGCACTTGTACCAAGCCCGTGGTGACTGGCAGACAGTGCATGGATGTTTGGGGGCTCGCCACATGAGCCCCCCTGGTCACTTAGCAGTGGTCCACAGGAGACAGGGCCAAGGCAGAATCAATAGATGTGGTCAACACAGATTCTAAGTTGAAAGTATTGGAATGTATGTTTTTAAGGAAAGTATCACGGTCTTTGGTGATTAAAGACAAACATGTCCAACTCAAATCTGGAGCAATGTTTCAAGGACATGGGAACTTTCACCAAACTACATCACTTTCATTCTAGTTGCAATTACCTTGTGGACAGATCTAACATAGTGACAAAATGATGCATACAATTGTCAGGGAAGAATCAGCTCATTTGGAAAGAAGAGTTGAAGAAGGCACTCTGGTCATGCTGTACAGTTGTAATCTACACCACTGGTAATAGTTCATTTTCTCAGATGAGAGAGAAGAGTACCATGTTTAAGTGTCAATCCAGGTTGGATATGAAAGTCTAAGAAAGTGGAGTGGTCTTTGGATGGTGTAAAGAGGAGAATAGAAGTGTCTCGGGAAACATAAGAATCACAATTTTAGATTGTAGAATGGAAGGGACAGATGTAGACACTGTGCAAGTTCGGACGTTCCAGCCTTGGCAAAATGGCATTCTAACATGGACTGGTGCATATATACTGAGAAATGGGGACATGAAGGCAGGGAATGACCTGGTAAGTACAACATTGGGGAGCATGGATGAGATATAGGGAGGATCCAGGGGAGGGTGTAAGTAGTCACCCATCAGGAGCCTCGCTAAGCTGAAGAAAGTGGATTCCTTAAAATGTGGGTGTCTGGATCCTTACCAAATGTAACGGTTACTTGTGTGGTTAGTCTACAACTTCTTTGATGTCTAAAATTACTACGAGAATTGCAAGCTGACTGGATTACTTACTTACTTTTTCCCCTGATCTGAGTGCAATAAAGAGTGTTGTCATTAATGTGGGTCAGAAAACAAGAGTGAAGAAAGGGATAAGCGTGGGTAAGGGTGATCCCAAGTTCTCGGATCTCTAGAAAGTAGTTGAGGTGTACTGTAATGCGATAAAGCTTCAGGATGGCAAAGTATGGCATCTTAGTAATGTAGCTGTAACAGGATAGGGAAAATAGATTTGCTGGAGGAAGAAGATAGAGCTGATGGTGAATTGGGTGATGAGGAATGTGATTAGTATTAATGAAGGAGTTGTTGATGGTCTCATAGTTGAGAGAAGACAGTATAACAGAGAAGAAAGCTAAATCTGTAGGTACAATTAATATTAAAGAAGTGATGATGAGCTTTTATTTTTAAAGGGTTAACTAAAATGTGAGTGAGAATGCCATTGTCTAGAAAAATTGGCATGTGCCACTGCAACAACAAAAGATTTGTGAAACATTTCCGGAGGTTGTAGAACTTTATTTACAAAGAATGGAATTATTAGTGGTAGGTTACATTATATTACTTGTGTATAATGGAGGGTATATATGGTTTCTTCTTTATTACATTAATATTGTATAGTTTAGTTATTGGCTACATGGGTGTAGGATTTTAGTGGTTGTTTCTATAGCAATTGATGTTTGTGATATTAGGAAATCTGCTCCATGATATAAAGATTTTCTCAGTTTGTATTGCAATGAATTTATGTGGAACACGCCTACGTGTCAACAGTTAGTTCAAGTGCAACACAATGAATTTGTGAGTTTAATTGACTTATGACACAAATGATTACTCATGATAGGCCATGATGTAATTGGCTTAGAAATGATTGAGCAGAACGCTTGGCAATCAGGACAACACCAAGACATGTTTCTATGAGTCTGTGGCAAACTGTTTCAGAACTATGCACTAATAATAGCTTGTAGCGCCTGCCACCCAGTTGAATGAATCATCGAGTAAGCATGATATCTGAACAATATTATGTGAACCTATATTAACAGTAGATTAACTACAGCAGGTCAACAGTCCTAAACATTTTACATAACAACTAGAATTAACGTTTTTTTAAAATATGGGCAATTTGCGACAATGAACGCCTGATTGCTGAATGAAGAGCCACATTATGCTAGACTTTCTCAGTTATGCAACATTACCATGGAAACTTTAGAGCTCATTATATACTCGTGTAGACCTCTGAAATATGCTAGACCTAGCGGTATTGATCTAGTGGTATGTAATTTAGTAACAAAGACAATATGTCTAGTCTTTAATTCTCCCTCTTGAGAATGTTAAATAATATACAGAATATTTTTTACAATTCTGTTTAACACAGCAACGTGTACATACGTAGATCTAATAAATATAACTAAAAAATATATCTTAAGTTGTGTCAGTAGTCCATAATTTGCTTTCATAAATTACATAGCCTATTGCATATATTAAGACCATGCAGTGCATTTAAAAAAATTATCACTAACTAAAGTCAATACATATAGGGGTGTACATAGGAAACATTATTACAACTTAAAATAAATAAAAATTAGCTTGAATGTAATTACTTGTAATAGAATATTAAATACCCTAATCATTTAAGGGTATTTTGCTCTGTAATAAGACAGGAGAGGGAAGAGAGTTAGAGGGCAAGAAGCAAAACAACAGGGGGTACCCAAAAAGTAATGCCAATGCTATTTGTAAGAAAATGGCTCTTTTTGCATGATTACCCACAACCATTTAAACTGATGCTGCTGGGTTTTCGACTCTGGGAGTGCACTGTCATTTCAATCAGACCTCAGTGCTACTGCTCTGACTTTTAAAACGGGTCTATGTCTAATTGGCTTGCCCATAGTTGGCATAAGATAACTTACTTACAAGTCCCTAGTATATGGTACCAGGGATACCCAGGGCCTACTAGTTAAATGTCCCTTGTAGACTGCTGCATGTATTATGCAACCACAAGCGTGATAATGCAAAGCATGACCCCCAGCCATCTGTTGCAGGCTTGCAGTGCAGTTTTCAAACTGCTAGCCCAACTTTGACATTTAAACCAATGGCAAAGCCCAAACCTTCCTTTTTAATATTTATTAGTCCCCCCTAAGGCAGACCTACTGAGCCCTAAAGGTAAGGTGGATTATAATAAAAAGGACAAATGTTCTATTAACATTACAAGTCCTGATAATAAATAACCCTGTGATGTCATTTTTACTGTAGCAAGGCTAGTAGCCCAATTGGTGAGTATGGAGTTACAATGCTAACAACTCAGCGTTAACTTTCGAAATGTGACTATTATATACGTTACTTCAAGGAATCAAAAAACATTCCAGTAAACATGACTTATTCAAGGTGAATTAAATGTAACTATTTTACAAATGGTAACTTTAGGAGGTTGCCCTAAGTTTTCGGTGGTTATTTACAGTTGCACACAACCTGTTGTCCTCGAGGCAGCCTGCTGCCCTCCTGGGGAGAAATGAAAATGACTTTAAGAAAGAGGAACAAAGGACCTATTGAGGGAAGAGGTGTGACCTCCTCCTGGCAGGATGGCCATAGTGGGTGTGAGTGGATGTGGGCCCAAAAGGCGAGCTACAAAGGGGAAGCCATTTTAGAAGGGCAAATGGTAACCACACTAGGAAGGGGCTGCTCTTTTGTTTTAGCAGGCTGGCATCTCGGGCCGAAAGGAAAAAGCTGTTTTTTCATGGGGAGTATAGCCCACAGGTAGCCACACCACTAGGTTGGGCTAGGGAGTTCCTCTTCAAGGAGAAAAGGGCTCTGCCATGTTGAGAGTGGGCAGAAAAATGCATTTTGGGCTAGCTAGATGCCACACTTCACAGGAATGCGTGATCAGGTGGGGGGGGGCTGGTAGCCCATTGGCTAGTTAATCGCCACATCCTGAGGCTTCTCGTGGGCATTAAAGTGATACCCTTGGCTCACAGACCTCAGATCTCATCTGTACTGGAAAGAAGACCGAAGAAGGACTTCCCTGAGCCCATCAAAGAGAGGCTGCACCAAAGACTGGACTGCACCTGCTGCACCATGGACTACCAAAGAAAACACTATGCCTGTGGTGTCCCACTCATGGAAACAATGCCCACGAACCCCAGACAGAGTAGGTGACTCCAAGAATCTGTTGGCTGACTCCATGTTACAGTCATAGGATCATACAAGCTGAGACGTCTGAACCCTTGAAAGCCCAGTGCTAAGAAGCCTGATGGCCACTGGATGCAGAGGTGCAGCCTGGTAGACGCAATCCAGGCCCTCAAACATTGTACTTGAGTCTGCTGGACCCGGGAGAGTTGTCAGAGTGCAGTTTGGCCAATCAGCACTGAAGTTACTACAAGTTTAAGGGAATCACTGGTTTTGCTGTAACCAGAGACCAGTGGCATCTGGTCTTGGGCTGGACTTCACAATGACTTTGAGGGACATCGATCCCTGAGGTCAAAGCCAAACCCTCAATTTCAAAGCCTAATGGGTGGTCACAGGTAGGCCCCTGACACCGCCTTAGCATCCTTGAGCATCTTCACCATCCTGTATCCCTTCTATCAAGACCACTCCATTGACTACAATGGCAGTTGGCCCATAGGACTCAGAACTGGACTGGTGACTGCTTAAACAACAGGTAAATATCCACCTGGACCTGACTGGTCCCTGTGACTTGCTCCCTATGACAGTTGGCACACCCAAGACTCTCCATATAGCTGTTTTTTAACTTGCTTGTTGTGTCTGACTCTAAACCCTGATTGCAGTAGATTAAAATTATGTATTGCATTTAGTGAAAAGGAGTGATTTATTGCTTTTTTGAAAATTGATATCTCTGGGACCCTATGTTGGATTTTTGGCGTTTAACTATATTTTTGCTTCTTAATACTTAACATTGGTTCCTTTGAGAATGCCTGACTGCTCGGATCCACAGCTACTCAGGACTGAGCTAAGGTTTTACAAACAAACTTGACTCCACCTGATAAGGGTTAGTGTCATTACACAGTGTGGTTGCACCGCTACACCATGTAATGATTGCATTTCCTCACACTAGTGAATCATCATTAACGCAAAATATAAGACCTTAGCCACCATGTGATTAAAACATGCATCATTCCACCATGTGTAAAAAGACAACTTGAAGATCTTTCCATCCTCACAATAATTTATATTGAAATAGCATTTGCATAGAAGCCATACTGTTGAGACTACTTAGTCACCAGATGGTTAATGGTCTAAATGTTCACTGCTGACATGTTCTGTGATCTACATTTCACGTTTTTAAATAACAGCAAGGCCTACTCAGCCTTCCATAATTAAGGGTAAGTGCATGCCATAAATTTGGTAACAGTAACAACTGTTATTTACATGCTTCAAAATAGCAGCAGTGAGGTATAATGTGCTACATTAAAAAAAGTATTAGAACAAACAGCAAATATTTATTTATTCATCAAATAATGGGTGATTGTGTTTTTACAAGCCAAAGGGGACTTCCAGAGTAGATATGCTATATGGAGTTGAGCCATTATGTGTAAGCCGCATGTGGATATTGTACTGTACACATAACCCTTCTGAACTCAAGTGACCCTTCCATAAATACCTTTCCAAAGAAGATTACTGTACTTGGGCCTAGCATACAAGAGCTCTAATCCAAAAGCACTTTTGCACTCCATTAGTTCTAAGCGCCACTCAGATAATGGACTCAATACAAAGAGCTCAGTGCTGTGCTTCTCTGCGTGCACTAAGAGCTTCTCCATGCTCAGTGTCTTGAGGAGTCTGTCATGACTGTTTCTTTCTTTAAAGACAAAAACTGGACACGTTGCTTTATGGGCGCATGTTGTTTAATTTTAAGTCATTTTATGCATCTAGGCTTTATCCTTAACCTTCTGCAACAGTATCTCTGAAGTTCTCATTGTCGCACAGAACCTACACACGTGCTCAATGGGACATGCATGCATTTACATCAAATATCTACACTCCAGCCCAGATTTTCAAAACTGTCACAAAACGCAGCACAGCACCCAAAGTTGCTGCACTGCGTTGCATGACAGGGAGAGTGCAGGAAAGCGCCCTATATACTAACATTTGACAGTATCCGTTTCTCTCCCTAACGCTGGTGGACAATTAGGCTGCAGAACGCCACACACACACCTTTGCACTAGAGTGCAAAGGTGTATGTGTGAGTCCAGCATAGATTTTGTATTAGAAGGCTTCCCCTCCAGTACACAATACTATGCCTAGACTAACGTTATAACTTTTCCCATGTTGGATGTGTGCTGTACAATGCAGCTCAAATGCAAAGTGGGAAAAGTGAAAGCAAATGTATTTGTATTTCAATTTATATAGCGCACTAATCACCCAGGGGTCTCAAGGCGCTTGCTTAGGGAACCCGTCCTGGTATTCCCCTGTGAGAAAACCCGGCAGGGAATTCACAAGGTGAAAGCCAGGCATCCTGCCGCGAGGAGCCGTAGTGGAGATTAAGCAAGCTATTGCCCAGAGTCGCAGAGTGTGACCCCGTGAGTCGAGTAGGCACCGGAGCGAGAATTATCGAGTCCGTGTAATTTTTGAGCCCGAGACCCGCCGAGGCAGGGAATCGAACCCTGGTCCACGGCTGATCTCAGCTTCCGGGTCTGCCGCCTCTAACCACTGAGCCACGCTTCTCCACGATATATTTTTGTTGCAAAACCCTGTCTGCAGTTATTAACAACATGCGCGCTGCGGGTTTTCCCGCTGTGCGCTGACTTTTAAAAAAACCCGCGGTTCATGACGAGCTCAGCTCGTCATGAGCGTACGAGAGGCGTAACTCATGACGAGCTGAGCTCGTCATGAGCGTCGAAGGGTTTAATAGAAAGGGTTTCGCATCAAAAACCACGGGTGGTTCCATGGGAACGCTCATGTCCCACCCATGGAAAGCCCCTTTGATGCAGAGTTATGCAGAGTAACGCAAACAACATTTTGCTCTGCATTGCTTTACTTTTAGGCAACTTTTCAGAAAGCAAATCATCAAAAACATGTTGTACAGCTTTGCGTCTCTTTTGTGATGCAAACCCAATGAACAATGTTTGTAAAATCTGTCAATCCCCATGTTAGATTCTGAAAAATATTTGGGCCCCTAAATTTAATATATCTGCACAGATTAATCCATTCCCGAGAGAAAAATCCACACACTAGCTGACAGAATATGAATTGGTGGAATTTCCCTTTCATATACAATTATTAATATCGATCTTCAGCAAGTCTGGTAAAATACCAGTAGTCTCAAATGTAGGGCTAACAGTGGGTTTGTGGCTGTTGCTGTTAGATTCTACATGCACCTGTAGGTGCAGCACACAGGCTCTACATTATGGCCAATGTAGGCATATACTTTATGTTACCACTACAGATGGCCACAGTAGGGTAACCAGATTGCAAAAAGTAGGTGGCTGAAAATGCCTTTGTTGCCAGGAGAAAGGTAGCAGTGGTACGAAACCCCATATTTGCCTACGGTTTACAAAATCGTTTCAGCTGAGCTGAGAATCATGAGTGAACACACCACAATTTAAAATGAGTGAAAGGACTGGTCTTTCATCAGAGGAAAACAATATTTTCCATGAAGAAACAAAAATGCAAATCTGGTAGTGCAGTTTGCAACAAATGTCATCATAGTTAATTTAATTATGAAAACATTTCGACATGCATACATGTTAACCCTGCAAAACTTCCTGTAAAATGTTGGCTGGCACGATTTTCCTGGAATATTCTTCAAAATATTTTTGTATTACATAAAAGATAGACATTTTCTCCAAATGTATAAGATTAATCCTTGGGGTGCCTGCTTCTGGCTTTTTTTACCCCTTGACTTTGTAAAGGCTAACTATTGAATTAAGTTGAGGGGGAAGTTTCACACATTACAAAATCTACACATCCGGACTTAGGGTTGGCGGCTAATTGAAAAATCCTCCGATTTCTGGAGCAACTACTACATTTTTAAGGGAATACAGAGGAGGAATCCTCTTGGCCTCTTTAGACTGCCAGTGGGTTCACCTCTGGATGTAACACTTTCTCCAGAATTTGAGAAATTTCCTCTACGAGACAACTCAGTGAAGTCCCAAACTCTCATCCACATACAGTGGACCTGCTTTTCACTTTCTTTGAACAGCAGGGAGTATACAGCATGTATAGCTCCACCATTATCACCCTACAGTTCACTCAGCACTTACCAGTGATGTTCTTCTTTTCTGTTACTTTGGCAGGCAGTGGAATGAATCCGTGGGACGTCCTGTGGGAGATCAGGGATGCAATTATATGTTTAGTGCACATTAAGGGGCATATTTTCCACCTCCTATCACCACCACAACATCACTTTGCATGACGTTGTAGTGGCAATAGGGGCTTTGCCTTATTTACAAGGCAGTGTTAAGCCCCTTAACGCTGCCTTGTAATTAAGGCCCCCTTTCACTGTACACCTAGCATGAAAGGGGTGACCAATGGGTGCTGCGGTGGGCAATCCATCGCAACACCCATTGATTTTGATGCTCCCCCTATTTACAAGGGAGGCGTAAATAGGAGTCAGTGCCATAATTAAGACCAGGGATAACCTGATCCTAAATAGGCGAAACAAGGAGAAATACTTTATTTCACACAGCAAAATGCCAGTCATTGTTTATGTGCAGGAAGGTGTCAGTTCCTGCACATAAACAATCGTTTTTTAAATAAAAAAACATTTTGCAATGTGTGTTGCATTACACAGCACGCATAAAAGTTACAAAACAGCATTTAAAGATTGTTTATGGGCAGGAATGTCTTCCTTCCCCTCAACGCAGACACCCTTGCAGGGGGAAATGCAGGGCTGCACCATATTGTTGTAAATATGGTGCAGCCCTGTGTTTTAGAAGGGGTGGAGTGCAGCGTTAAGCTAGGAAGGCTAACACCACACTCCATCACTTCTTAGTAAATATGCCCCACAGGTGCATATTTATGACATTGTCACGCAGCGCAGCAACCCACCTTGCCACACTGCATGACACGGAAAGGGCAGGCATACACCATATTTAAAAGAATATGGGGCAATCCTGTCTTTTCCCCTGCACTGGAGCCATTTTGGCTGCCTTGTGCCAATGCAGGCACCGTTGCACCATGGTACAAGGGTGCCTGCATTGCAAAGTGGATTGTTTTTGTGCAGGAAGGGGCGCCTTGATGCACATAAACAATTGCAGCACACATACAAAGAGGAAAAAAACAGGAGAAATAAAGATATTTCTCCTCGTTAGACCTCACCTGTGGAGGCATGTTTTTTTGGCGCATTCCCAGGTCTACCCCTTCTGGTAACTTTGGGAATGTGTCACAATCCATGGATGGCATTCAAAACCCATGGAACGCCTCCCTGACGCAGAGGAAGGCAACACAGCGATTTGCACTGTGTTGCTTTACTCAAGATTTATGAAGCCACTCAAGGCCACGCAAGGTTGCCTTGCATGGCTTCATAAATTTCATTTTTTAGTTGTGCTGCTCTTGCACCACATTGCGTAGTGAAAGAGGGACACAGCAGGACTCGTAAATATGCGCCTAAGGGTATAGGTATACCAGGCAGTGTAGGTATTGTACTATTACTGCAGGATACCTCTAGGGGTGCCATTGAGGTGTTTGGGAGGCCATGATGTATAGCATTACCACCATTCCGACGTGAGAGGATGAAAACTTGAAAAGCAGTTCTGAAGTCACTCTCTGGAAGAAATAGTTTGGCTTTCTTTTGAAGAGAGAGCTGATACCAAGCCATGTGTGATTTTGGCAATGTGTTCCTTGAGGGTGAGGTTGGTGCCCACTGTGAATCTAAGTGACTTGCCATTCAGTAAACATTGTGGTTCAAAGCTGTCAAGGTTCATGTATTGCACCAGATTAGTTCTAATCTTCTTTATAGACCTTGGCAAAAAGCAGGGCTCTGCCTTGGCTGGATTGAGCTTTAGGAAGGTGCTGAACATCTAGGTCTGAATGATGTGCAAGTAGTGTTTGAGGCATTGGATGTCTGAAGCAGAGGAGTCCTTCAAATAGAATTGTGTATCATCGGCATATTGGTGAATCTAAATGCTGTTATCTGTGAGTAGTTTTAGACTATGGGGGTTACGTCCATTATGGGGGCCTGGTAGGACGTTTAAAACTGTTATCGAAAGGAATTACCTGGCCACCAATTTGTGTGCTGCTAAATTATTCAGCAGATGCAACATACAACACATTTAGTCATTGTATTATACTTTAACAATTGTATTTGATTCAAATCATTTTAAAGCAACAATTCTTCATTTTTGATGCATTGAAGGAATACACATATCATTCTGCATTGTGTACCTTTGTGAACACATAAACATATATTCATAAACTCATAACAAAAAGAAATAGACAATAAAAGCAAATCATTGAATTACACCAGTCAGTACTGTAGGTTGCCTGCCAGCGCTAAGGCTATTTTCATTGTATATGGGGCGCAAAGACAGACATGCTACGGGGATAAACCTATTTTGGGGGTTCTCTCTTGGGGTATGTTTCATGTGATGACACCCTCACTAGAGTCCCAATTGATGTGGATCCCTCGTAGGTGAATATGGGCGAGCCGACACGTTTCCAATCCCTCTCTGCCTTAGGGGATTATCATCAGGGCTTAGACCATGGTGTAATCTATATAATTAACAAAATAAACACCATAAATTATAAATCACAAATCTCATCAACCCTTCTTTCTCTACATCTAATGGTTAGTTTGGGGAATACTTTTTAGGTACCTTGTATTCTTCAACGTGACTCACTCACTCTTGCAATAGATATTTCTTCCTCTGTGGTGGATGTGTACCTAAACATATTCGAATTAATTGTGTGAGTGTACGAGTCTATAAATTGCTGGCAATTATTATCACAGTTATGTCTTTGTTTATAGACTTACTCGATATCTTCACACGTATGTATCAATAAATGCCAACTTGTTTCCTTGTTCCTGGTCAAAATAAACTGAGGCTTTTTTTTGGAGGACTTGTATCTCCGCCCTGTAACAGATGCATTGTATTCAATTGACTGATTTATATACCCATCTGTTTTTGGCATAGATCGAGCTTGTTACGTTTCTCTTCCTTGAAAAAATGGTTCCTCTTTCATCAATGATTGGTTATAGTTTTCACGTGCTTCCTACGTCCGTCGTTTTAAAGTATAATCTTGATGGCCTGACAAGATCGATAAAACCTTTTGTCACTTGAATGTTTCTAGTAATCTCAATTCCATGTTACATTTATTGCTGGCAATCATGTGCGCGTGTACTGTTGCGTGGGCCCCCTTTCCTACTTGCACGGCATGCGCGTTACTGCACGTCTCTATCTGTGAAATATGGCTTTAGAGGAATTATTCAAGTGGTCGCTGCTTCGATGCGCCGTTGCGCTTCCGTTTATGCTCTAAAGTCAGTTACCAAACGTGGCGCGTTATGCGCTTTCATTCTTTGCTTTTCGTTCATTCTATTGGCGAGTAATAAGGCGCTGTATCAATGCGCACAATCTTGAGGCTATTCCTCGTGTTCACGCGCTTCTTTGATTTAAAAACAATCATTTCGCTTTACTGCTAATTCCACATTCTCAAGTTTGATCACTTATGTTGTAGGTGCTTCCTTTGGGCCACAGTTTGTCAGTAGTATCTCTGAATGGACACGCATCACTCTGTGCTTGTGCTGGCTCTACTTTTACGTGTTACCCTTCCTGTCCCTGGCCCTAGGGAATTCTGGGACTTGTAGTGATATTGAGTATAGGTATTATTCTATGGTCGATCTTAGGCTCCATTTCCCAAGTTTGTGAATGTTTTTTAACTTTTGGATCTTCTTCCTCCATCATATTAGCACCTGGTTCAACTCGGTTAAGTCATTTAACCCATTCGTGGTACAATGAAACTTTAAAATTAGGTAAGCTTCTTTTTTTGCCAGCAGACTTTCTAAGTTCCCTCCACGTGGGGGTGACTTGACACCGGATAGAACGGTCCATTCAAAGTCTCTTTCAGAATGGTTGTGTTGTGCGAAATGTTGGACCATCGGGGCAGTCAGGACTCGAATTTTAATGCTTGATCTATGCTGCACAATTCTCTGACTCACTTGTTGTGTTGTTTTCCCAATGTATAACTTAGAGCAGGGACATTTGATTGCATAGATGGGGTTTCTCGTTTTGCAGTTGGTAAATTCAGTGTGGGTCCACTTAATGGAGTCATGTGCAAACTCATGGCCCTCAATGGTCATGCTGCAGACTGAGCAATTTCCGCACTTGCGGTGACCAAGTCGCCCCCGCGTAGATTACACCGATGATGATAATCCCCTAAGGCAGAGTGGGATTGGAAACGCGTCGGCTCGCCCATATTCGCCTACGAGGGATCCACATCAATTGGGACTCTAGTGAGGGTGTCATCACATGAAACATACCCCGAGAGAGAACCCCCAAAACCAAAATAGGTTTATCCCCGTAGCCTGTCTGTCTTTGTGCCCCATATACAATGAAAATAGCCTTAGCGCTGGCAGGCAACCTACAGTACTGACTGGTGTAATTCAATGATTTGCTTTTATTGTCTATTTCTTTTTGTTATGAGTTTATTAACATATGTTTGTTATGAGTTCACAAAGGTACACAATGCAGAATGATATGTGTATTCCTTCAATGCATCAAAAATGAAGAATTGTTGCTTTAAAATTATTTGAATCAAATACAATTGTTAAAGTATAATACAATGACTAAATGTGTTGTATGTTGCATCTGCTGAATAAATTAGCAGCACACAAATTGGTGGCCAGGTAATTCCTTTCGATAACAGTTATCTGTGAGTAGAACACCAAACTGCTCTATGTAAAACGTAAAGATGACAGTCAATAGTATGGAGCCCTGGGGGACTCCACAGTTGAAAGGAATCTTGTGTAACCTGGAGAGTCCCATGTGCTCAAACTGGTGATGGTTGGAAAGGTTAGAGAAGAACCAGTGAAAGGCATCCATTCAAGAATCCAGGATGCATACGAGGGTAGTGTGGTTGACTGTGTCAGAGGTAGATGAGAGGTTCAGCAGTATGAGGAGGCAAGGGTCATAGGTGGTCAAGAGGGTGTCGTCTATGATGTGTAAAGTTGCGGCCTCTATCTGAAGCCAGACTGGTTGTTGCACAGGAGATTGCTGGCATAGGTTTCATCTTGGAACTGAACATAGACTGCTTTTTCAATGATCTTTCTGATGAGTGGTAGGTGAGTGATGAGGCGATAGTTAGAGAGTTCATCAGAGTCTAGTATAGGTTTCTTTAGGAGCGAGAGGATTTGGCCTGTCGAGAGCTTTTGCAAAGATGCCATGTGTGAAGGAGGCATTGGCAATGGTAAGTATGGGTAAAAGTGCATCCCTAGAGAGAGCTTTTATGAAGAACGGTGGTAAGATATCATCTTCATTAGAAGTGGTGTTCAAGGAATTGAGTATGTCATCAAGATATGGGAGTAATAGGGCCTTGGAGGGTTGGATTCCACAGGAAGGGCTGGGTGTAAGAATTGAAGCAGGCTTGGTATTATCTATGTGCTGATTTACCAGCTATATTTTTTCACTGAAGAAGAGGTTGATGGCATTCCACTTTTTTACAGAGTGAGGAGTAGGCAGGTCTGCCAGGCAGTTGATGCAGTGAACAATTGCCTTAAACGACGTCATAACTTTAACTACCGACTGGCGACCTGCTAGTACGTAATATATATTTTATATATATATATATATATATTACCTACTGGCGGTCGCCAGTAGGTATATATAGTTAGGATTTTTTCTCTATGGGATTTTTGAAAATTCTATGTCTAATAACTTTGGCGTTTGTGGACTGAATTGGCTGAAATTTTCAGGAAAATTGAACATTTTGTTTCTGAGCAGCCCCTGAAAATTTGGGGGGGGGGTCGTCAAGGGGGGGCCGAGAAAAAAGGGGGGTCCCAAAACGTGTTTTTGCCATGCAATTTTCCATAGGGCGGTTGGCCTCACTTTTAGCTCGAACGGCTGAATGGATTTCCACGAAACTTGGCAAAATTGTAGATATTGTTTGCCCGATGTGCCTTTGCTAGGTCTCAAGATATGTGGTCCTGTGAATTTTGAGTAAATTAGGTTTAAAAAAAGATATATATCTAGAGCCGCGCCCGGTACGCGTACCGGGGAGCGCTCCAGGCGCGCCACGCGACTTGCGCATGGCAAGCTGATTGGTTCTCGGGTGTCTGTAAACATTCGAAACAGTCCGCAGCGGCCGCCATCTTGTGTCTCGGTAGGATTGAGACACAAGAGGTGGCAAGAATCAAAGGGGGGAAATGTGCAAAAGGGGGCAGGGTACACCCCCCTGACCCCCTACTTCTGATGTGGGGGCCATAAAAGGCTCCCGCGGGTGATAAAAAAATAAAAAAAAAAATCGATTTTCGCGGGGGGGAGCGCCCGGTACGCGCACCGGGGAGCGTACGGGGGAGCGTACCATGGAGATAAAAAATGACAGACTTTAAAAAAAAAAAAAAATCTTCTTTTTATAAATTGGAGGTAGTTCTGAAAATAACTTTTTTTTTGATTTTGTTGTTTTATATATTTTTTTTGTTTTTGTTGTTTTATATTTTTTTTAGACTTTTTAAAACAATTTTATATTTTTTTGGGATTTTTGTTTGGGAAAAACAAAAACAAGGATTCCAAAACTGCTCAACAGGAGCAAAAAAATTGGAAAATTTAGGGACTGGAAGAGCAGCGGTGTTGCTGTTTCTTTAGGGCAATGAGTTCAACACTCTGCTCCCCATAGCAGAGCAGTTCGTCACACTCCGTGCACAAAAATGTGATGCCTGCAAACACCGGCTGAATGTTAGGGACCATTCTTCCACGGGGTGGTCCCGAAGGTGTTGCTCCACCAGTGGAGGTGCTGCCGCCATCTGTGGGTACATTCCGTGCCAGCTCTCTGACACTCTCCCTGGCAAAGTTGTTAGGGTGTCTTCTTTTCACATGCCTGATCAAATTAGCATTTCCAAAACTATATTTTTTCAGAGGATTGCCTCTGGATAAACTACTCCCACTTATTTTGCAGGTTACTTTGGGAGCGTTGACTTTTTTCTGTCCTTCAGGGATGTCGTAAAATTTCCAGATGAAATGTTTTTTTTTCTTTTGCTGAGGAGGGTCCTCATCTAAAAATCCATCTGAATCACTGCTGGATGACCCTCTTGCAGCCATTGCTGGAGATCAGAAAAGTAGGAGATAAACAGAGTAGACAGAACAGCTCTTGCTCTCTCCAAGTACAAAGCAATAGTGAGAGAAATGGGTGGGTTTCACACAATTTGAAAAAAAAAAAGTTCTGAACCAATGAAAAGTGTTATTTTAAAGTCACATGGTTTGACGCGCTTACGCTACGCGCCCCGGGGCGCGTCCCGGGCGTGTATCGTAAGCGCATCGGGGCGCTTACGTTGCGCGATCGTATGCGCTTCCGGGTGCGCTTACGCGGTGCGTCATAAGACGCATCTCGCGGCTACGCGATACGTGTCTTATGACGCAAGGCGTGGCGGCTACGCGATACGTCACGATGTTGTTTTCGTTCGCGGCAATAACGCTTCCGGGACGCGCATCAGTACGCGCCCCGGGGCGCGCCGCAAGATTGCGCTTACCCGTGCGTTCACCTGTCCGCGCCCCGGGAGCGCACCAAAAATAATATAAAAAAAAAATAAAAAAATTATAAAATATAAAATTCGATTTAAAATTTATTATTTTTATAAAGATTTGCTATTAAAAAACCTATGAAATTCACTGAAAAAACCATAGGTTATAGACCATATATAGTTAGGAATTAGCATCTACAAAACCTTGAAAATTCACTGAAAAAACCATAGGTTATAGACCATATATAGTTAGGAATTAGCATTTACAAAACCTTATTTTACTCACACAAAACCATTGAAATTCCATATATAGTTAGTTGTACTAACTATATATCGCGCACCCGCAATCCACTGCTGATGATGTCACATATTACATCATTCATGACATGGTCAGTGACATCACTGATGACATCACTGATGACATTTCCTGTAATGGGTTTTGCCCTACTGCAGGCATGACGTGCTTTCCTTATATTCATTGAGTCATGCGCACTTTCACTTTCCAAGCAGCCGGGACAATGCAGCCACTTGTTTGCAATGGCATAGGTCTTTCATTTAGGAGAGGTTGAGCTATTGTCATTGTAAATAACAATAGCTTAAACTCTTGCAAATGCCACACTTATTGCTTCACAAATATTTATTTAGTGGGTTGTTTTCAAGCGCCCCATGCCACGCTTGAACCTAATAGAGGCCACACCACTTTCTTTAGATGCAGCTCGTCTATAGAAAGGGGCGTGGCCTCTATTAAGTACAAGTGCAGCATGGGGCGCTTGGAAACAAACAATGTTGGCAATTCAAAAGGTCACACATTTGCAAGAATTTAGACTTTTGACATTTACAGTGCTAATAGCTCAAAGTCTAATAAATGTGAAACCTATTGCATTGCAAATGCTTGTTTTTATCCTATGTCAGAAGTGTTTCAATGTGGTGCGTGGTGATCACCGGGTGATGTCATGGTACAGTGTGAGGTAGGAGACTGGGGAAGAAAGGCTTAACAAAGGGAGGAAAAACAAATGAGGTTTAATTTTTTTATATTCTGCTTTCATCTTCTCTACTTTCTTTGTGTAAAATGACAGATTTAAAGTTAAAACGTTGGGCAATCCATGATCCTATTTCACGACATTTGGTGCAGATTTGTCAGCCATGTAAGAGTTAACTTATGCCCTAAGCTTTTTATTTATTTGAGTACCCTTTTTGTTTAATTCATGTGTTAAATTGACTAAAAAACAGAAGCAGTTCTCTCATTTTTGGCTTAAGAAAAAGTGCCTTATATCTTTCTTCTGTGTCCATCTAAAATTTTAAGGCTCTTTCTCTAAATTTCCAGTGGTTTGCATATGCTGAACTTTTTTTTCCTGACACTGTTCACAACTTTTTCTGAGTATATAGTTGGGTAGGTTTTTAATTCTAAAAAAAATACTTCTAGAGGGTGGGAAGCAGGCTTTTATGCGACGAGTGAAGTATTTATATTGGAAGACAGATATAAGAAAGCAACAACAGTGAATTCAGAGTTAATTTAAACCACCAGAAATTACATTACCTTACACCACCATTGGTGTTGGTATGGAAATGAGTCACCCTCGCTCGCTATGAACAAAGGGAATCAATTATAATGGGCCCGATTCACAAAAGTAACCTGAGACAAGATCCTAACTTTGCTACTCCTAAATACCCCAAGTGAATACCGAAAGACGTAAAGGATTTTGTCTCAGATTACTTCTGGGAATTTGGCCCCTGGTTGTTTGCTTAGATGAGTCTTTGGGTGAAGTGCTACACACAAGGGTAAATATAGTGCAAGCAGTGATACACCTCACCTGTCCCAGTTTGTTGTCCGTCACTATGCAGCATTGGATGTGAGCTTTCTGGAATGTTTTGGATCACTTCTGTTGGCAAATGGTTTGCAAATGTATACAGTCACAGCCTACGAGTTGTGTAATTATTATCATGTTTAAAGACGCCGACGATGCGTTCTGTTCTCACCTTTGGTTTACACTTACATTTATTTTTATTTTTCAGCTCATTCTCTCAACTTATGAGGGAAGATACAATTTGCAATGTCAAAATCTCGACTCCTCTGGAGAGGCAGACATCCGGGTGAGCTAAAATTTATGTATAAAACAATGTAATTTAAATAATGAAGGATGTTCATTTCACAAATTGTAAATGTATGAAGCCTAGTACAAAGTACTTCAGTTTTGATGGGAGAGTTTCTGTCTTCCACTTTAAAATGTTGTATCATGAAAGGTTTTGAACAGTACAAGATAGCAAACATTGCTGGGTCCACTAAATTACGGTTACCATAAAGCCCCCCACCCATCACTTTCCATTGGTTGACTTAATTGTCACTCCCAGTTGCTTACTTTTTATTCATTAACTTGGGTGGGCCAGCCTTCCTCACTAACTGTTTGTCCCTTTCCTGGGGCATGGATGCAGTACTGTCTTCTTACACTGGTCACTCTTCATGTGCAACTTTTTTCTTTTTGTTTAAGAACTCTACAAGAGTGCCTGTGAGTAGGAAATTGGGTTACTGGTTGAGGAGGATAACATTCTACTCAATCAGCAATCACAGTTCTTGTCAGGGTGAAACATAAGTGAACCCCAAACTAACCTGTGCTCCAAACTCTTGTAGCTTGGCACAAAAGCAGTCAGGCTTAACTTAGTGGAAATGTGCATAGTATTTATGCAGCACACAAAGCAGTAATAAAGTGAATACATGAGACAAGAAAAATCCCACACCACTTCAATCAATCAATCAATCAGGTCATTTGTAGAGCGCACTACTCACCCGTAGGGTCTCAAGGCGCTGGGAGGGGGGGGGGTGCCGCTACTGCTCGAACAGCCAGGTCTTGAGCTTCCTCCTGAAGGAGAGGTGGTCTTGGGTCAGGCGCAGATTGGTCGGAAGTGAGTTCCAGGTCTTGGCGGCCAGGTAGGAAAAGGATCTTCCTCCTGTCGTCGCTCTTCGGATGCGGGGGACGGCGGCGAGGGCGTGGTTGGTTGATCTGAGGAGGCGCTTGGGAGTGTAGAAGTTGATCCGGTTGTTGAGGTAGCTCGGGCCTTGGTCGTGTAGGGCTTTGTGCGCGTGGGTGAGGAGCCGGAAGGTGATTCTCTTGTTGACCGGGAGCCAGTGCAGATCTCTCAGGTGTCCGGAGATGTGGCTGCGTCGGGGGATGTCGAGGATGAGTCTCGCCGAGGCGTTCTGGATCCGCTGGAGTCTCTTCTGGAGTTTGGCCGTGGTTCCGGCGTAGAGGGCGTTGCCGTAGTCCAGTCGGCTGGTGACGAGGGCTTGGGTGACCGTCTTCCTCGTCTCGGTGGGGATCCACCGGAAGATCTTACGTAGCATGCGCAGGATGTTGAAGCATGACGAGGAGACGGCGTTGACTTGTCTGGTCATGGAGAGGGAGGAGTCCAGGATGAAGCCCAGGTTGCGTGCGTGGTCCGTCGGTTTGGGTGCGGTGCCCAGGGCGGGGGGCCACCAGGAGTCGTCCCAGGCGGAGGGCGTGGAGCCCAGGATGAGGACCTCCGTCTTGTCTGAGTTCAGTTTCAGGCGGCTGGTCGTCATCCATTCGGCTACGTCTCTCATCCCTTCGTGCAGGTTGGCTCTGGCGGTGGCGGGGTCGTTGGTCAGGGAGAGGATCAGCTGGGTGTCGTCGGCGTAGGAGATGATGTTCAGGTTGTGTTGGCGTGCGATGGCCGCGAGGGGGCTCATGTAGACGTTGAAGAGGGTTGGGCTCAGCGAGGATCCTTGGGGTACGCCGCAGATGACTTTGGTGGCCTCTGACTTGTACGGTGGTAGGCGGACTCTTTGTGTTCTTCCGTCGAGGAAGGAGGTGATCCATTCCAGTGCCTTCTCCTGGATTCCGATGTTGCTGAGGCGCTGTACTAGGGTGCGGTGGCAGACAGTGTCGAAAGCCGCGGAGAGGTCCAGGAGGATGAGGGCCGCTGTTTCTCCGTTGTCCATCAGAGTTCGAAGGTCGTCGGTGGCGGCGATGAGGGCGGTCTCGGTGCTGTGGTTCGCTCGGAAGCCGGACTGTGAGGGGTCGAGGGATCCATTCGTCTCGAGGAAGGCGGCCAGCTGTTTGTTGACGGTCTTCTCGATGACTTTGGCCGGGAACGGGAGGAGCGAGATGGGACGGTAGTTCTTGAGGTCGGTGGGGTCTGCTGTGGGTTTCTTGAGGAGAGCGCTGAGTTCGGCGTGCTTCCAGCTCTCAGGGAAGGTGGCGGAGTCGAAGGAGGTGTTGATGATGTCCCGCAGGTGGGGTGCGAGGACAGCGTCGGCCTTGTTGAAGACGTGGTGAGGGCAGGGGTCAGTCGGAGATCCTGAATGGATGGAGTTCATGGTGCGGATGGTGTCTTCGGTGCTGATCGGAGTCCAGGTGCGGAGGGTGGTGGTGGGTGGCGTCGTTGCGGTTGTGGCTTGCGTTGGTTGGTTGTTGAAGCTGTTGTGTATGTCCGTGATCTTGTTGTGGAAGTAGGACGCGAGGGAGTTGCAGAGGTCTTGCGACGGTGTGATGTCGTTGTTTCCGGCGTTGGGGTTGGAGAGCTCTTTCACGATGTTGAAGAGTTCCTTGCAGTTGTGTGCGTTGTTGTCCAGCCGGTCCTTGTATTCATTTTTCTTGGTGGCGCGGATCAGTTGGTGGTGTTTCCGGGTGGCGAGCTTGAGGGTGGTCATGTTGTCCGTCGTTGGTTCCCTTCTCCAGGCTTTCTCGAGGGCTCGACAGTTCTTCTTGGAGCTCTTGAGTTCGTCGGTGAACCATGGTGTTTTTCTGCTGCAGGATCTGCTGGGCGGGGTCCTTAGAGGGGCGAGTTCGTCCGCGCAGTTGCTGATCCACTTCGTGAGGTTGTCGGCGGCCTGGCTGGGGTTCGCTGAGTTGGCGGGAGGGTGCTGGCTCAGGGAGGCGGTGAGCTGGTCGGCTGTGATCTTGTTCCAGCTTCTTCGAGCCACCTGTTGCTGGCGGTGGTGGATCGTCGTTCTTCTGAAGGTGAAGTGGACGCAGCTGTGGTCCGTCCAGTGGAGTCCTGTTGCGTGGCTGAAGGTGACGTCTTTGCTGGATGAGAAGACGGCGTCGAGTGTGTGTCCGGCGAGGTGGGTGGGGGTGGTCACCAGTTGCTTGAGTCCGAGGTTGTCGAGGTTGTCGAGCAGGGTGATGGTGTTGCGGTCGTTGTTGTTCTCCAGGTGGAAGTTGAGGTCCCCCAGGAGGATGTAGTCGGCGGAGGGGAGAGCGTGCGGGCTGACGAAGTCGGCGATGTCCTCGCTGAATCGTGTGCGCGGTCCCGGGGGTCGGTAGATCAGGGTGCCTCTGAGGGTGGTCTTCGGGTTGGTGTGGATCTGGAAGTGCAGGTGTTCAGCGGTGGTGAGGGTGTCGTCGGTGTTGGTCGTGATGCGGATGGTGTCTCTGTGGATGATGGCGATGCCTCCTCCGGTCTGGTTGTCGCGGTCCCTCCGGGTGATCTTGTATCCCTCTGGGATGGCGATGGCGATGTCTGGGGCTGAGGAGGCGTTCATCCAGGTCTCGGTGATGAAGGCAACGTCGGGGGCGGTGGTGTCGAGCAGGTTCCAGAGTTCTACGGCATGTCTGTGGACGGAGCGGGTGTTGAGTAGGATGCACTTGAGGTGGGTGCTGCTGGAGTTCGGCTTGTCGGGTGCAGGGAAGGTCCGGATGCAGGTGAACTTGCAGGCGAGGCAGCTGAAGGGTCCGTGGGTGTGCTTCGGGGCGGCTCGGTGACATCCTGGGATGTGGCCGGTGTTGAGTGCGGTGAGGTCGGCGGCGCTGTAGGTTCGTCGGGTCGGCTTCCGTATTTCAGAAAAATAGTATAAAATGGATTTAATTATTCAACACCATAAAGACAAACATTCAGTTAGTAGAATCAGAGACATGTAATTTTAAAGGTTTAGATAAAAATAGAGCTTAAAAGCACTAAGGGCCAACTGTGGTTATCAGTTCACACCAGACTGGGACAAAGTCACAAGTTCAGGCCAACGACGATGAAGCTCAGGCTGGATACAGAGACCAAGTAAGGCCTGCAGAACCTAGTACCTTAAATCCTGTTTGTAGATCTTTGCAAGACCTTGTGTCAAGTCAAAATAGCTTAATGCGGGGCAGGATGTGCAAACATAAAAGCATACTAATCAAGAAATACAGTTGTCATTTCTTCCTAAAATATAACATTATTCAAGTAAAACATTTTCAAATCCATACAAGTTATAAACAGAAAAGAAAAAAGGGAAAAAAGAACACCAAAGTATCATGGTCGCTCCATAAGTCAAAATAAAATATACATTTTTATGGAACTTTCAGGTGCAAGATAAAGTGCATCATAAAAATTCGTTAAGTGCAATGTATTAGCATGTTTTAGGATAGAGGGTAAACATCACACAAAGTGCAATATGTTGGCGTAGGAAATAAAGTGCAATAGCCTACGATGTGAAGATACATAAAGTGCAAAATATTAGCTAATATCTGGATGAGAGATAATTAACATGACTAAGTGTAGTCATCAGATTTTTCGTATATTAATGCATCCCGATGTGAGTAATCCCCTCTTCTCCTACTTGCCCTTTGTATAAAACAAATAACAGAAATCATAGTTTTTATGTTATCCAAACTATACAAAGTTAAAAGACTGTTTATAATAAAAAAGCCTAATGGATCAAAAAGAGTGATTTTAAAACTGATTTCCGGATAGCCCTGTAAAAACGACAGAAAAGTATAAGATGCAGCGTGGACTGGGGGGACTTTCCATCACACGGACAATTTCGGAGACTTTGATCGCCACTTTTCCATCCTGGGAAATGCTATTATATAGTCCCAAAAAAAAGTCAATATAGTATATATATATATATAGCGTAGTGTACCAAGCTTGAGTCTTGATAGGTAAAGTCTATATTGAATGTTTCTTATCAGAGTTAGATATGTTTGTGCGCCCATCACAAAAGGGAGTTCACAATAGGTAATGACACTTTGGTTGCATCTAACATCAGCCAATCTTTCACATTCCTTAAAGTAGTGTATCTAAGCTTCAGGTCACGTTTACTATACTCCAGAGTGAGCGCACGGTTCTTTCTGTTAAAATCTACCTTACAGCTGGTTAAAAGGGTGTGGGTATGCACTAGCCAGGGAATGTTCCTACTATGGTCGGGGGCCAAGTAATCCATAATTAGATCCTTGGTAAATTTGGTTTAATCTTTCGCCCAAATCCCTCACCAAAAAGTAAGTCCCGCTGTATAAATAAAATCACTTAAGTATGGTACAGACAGTTCCGTACGTACTATATAATTAGCTGTGGAACTTGGAACTGCCAATACTTTAAAAAAAAATGTATTTTCTTAAATTTGCATGGAGGCGGTGTTAGCTCTCCCCCATGGGGCTGCCCCATAGCAGACACCTGTAACACACTTTCTCCTATACAGGGAAGAATTTGACATATAGGTTTATTTCCAATTTTGGCAGAGAATCTAAAAATACCCTCCATTATTCTTAAACATTTCATGTTACAGCATTCTATGTGTGTGTTCCAGGAACCTCTTCTATTAAAAAGCAATCCCAAATATGAAAAGGTTGAGAGTTTATTTCAAGTCAAGTCAAGTCAAATAGGCTTTATTTCGACATAAAAATATCTTAAAAAGCATACATACATATAAAATTCTTTTTGAAGCATTGAAAATAAAAAGTGTAAAAACCCCTTGCCTGATAAAAATCAGCAATTTTTACTATAATTTTTAGGGGGAGAATTATATAAATTACCTAAAAGAGGTATGTTTAAGAAACAGACCAAGGAAATAAAACATGATTAAACAATTTGCCTAAGTCTTTTTGACCGAATCCGCCATGCCCACCCAAGATACTTCGAGGTGGCGCATGCAAAAAAAGTGCGAGTGTCTGAGAGTAATATCCTTAGTGCCACTTTGCAATGTCTTGTGCCCAAGGTTAGACACATGGGTTTTAGCCATTTCATCCGTGGAACCTTATAGGCAGGGCACTCGAATAACAAATGGGGGACAGATTCACGACGCTGTGGACAGAAGGGGCACCATGGAGCAGTTTGGTAAGGAATTTTCCAGTGGCATGTGAGTTCCATTACAGGGAGAAGACCTATTCTAAATTTAAAATACAGGGATCTTTCCCATGGGGCTGAGATAATATCCAAATACAATTCTCTAATGGGGACATCTTTGAACTCCACAAAATTTCTAGTCGTTTTGCAAATCGTTGCAGAAGAGTTTCTTTTATTTGCCACCCATGTCCAGTAAAGTTGTTTTAACATTGATTTGGGCGGGGCTGTCTGTTGATGCCATGCTTCTTCCAGCCCCAGATTGGCAAGTAGTGCTTTAATGTCTCTCAGCCATTTTATTTTTGCCCAACCTGTAGATTTGATTATCTCCCGCAGGCCATCCGCATAACTTGAGAGCTCAGGCACTCTCCAGATGCGGGCCCACAGAAGCAAGGGGCGTAACTTTGCTTGGTCTTCAATCGCCCGACAGCCCATGTCCAATTGCAATGGTAGAATGGGGACAGACGGGCCGAGAGACATCAAACTTCTCAAGAAGATGTTTTCAGCTCGGGTAAGCTCTTTCATATTTGACATTCCCCAGAGTTCCGCCCCATAAAGAGCGGCACTTACGCCTCTGGCCGAGTAAATGTCCATTACTGCTGCTATTGGTTTTGTGGAAGCTGCTCTCTGCTCTTTCAGCAGAGCCCCGGTCACTCTTTTCAAACTCAGCAACATTTTGGTCAAATGATAGTCCCATTTCATGGAGTCCACCAGCCGGATACCCAGATAATCGAACGTCTTGGTCCTTTCTAGTGGAACGGACCCCAGTACTAGTGGAACGAACCCCAGTTTATTTATAATGGCTCCTTCCACATGATGTTGTCTATTTTTTTTTCTATTGCTCCCGCATGTCATAACAAATGTTTTATTAAGGTTTAGCTGAAGATCTTTTTCTGACATATAGAGTGCACATTTTTCTATCAAGCATTGTAGTCCATTTGCTGTCCTTGATAACAGGACAGGGTTGTCCGCATATAAGAGTACTGGGGTGGGACGTGCTCCCATTTTTGGGGCACCAACGATTTGTTTTTTTAAAAAGGAATCCACATTATTAATATATAAAGAAAAAAGGAGGTGGGGCTAAAATACATCCTTGCCGAATTCCCCGCATGACCCTAAGATCCGGGGTATATTCTCCCATTGCACCAAACCGTACCCATGAGGTTAAAAAGGTGTAAATCTGGGATAAATATATTATAATATCAACTGGGGCTCCTAACTCTTTCATTGTTTGCCATAATTTGGCATGATTAACGAGATCCAACGCGCTGGTGAGATCTACAAAGCAAAGATGTAAAACCCCTTCCTTGGCTAGGGTATATTTACGTATCAATAACTCCAAATTTTCACATTGCTCCAATGTTCCAATACCCCTTCTGAAGCCATACTGGGCCTCTGTTAGAATGTGTTCTCATTGGCCCAGTTTTCTAACCTCCCCAGCATGATTCTTCTCATCGGTTTGGAGGTTGAGTCAAGAAGGGATTTGGGACGGTAGCAATTAGCCTTCCCTCTATCCCCTTTTTTAAAAATGGGCACAATAATGTTTTCTATCCAGGATGCGAGAAGCACCCCTCCTAAAGTAGTATTAAAAACCTTTAATAAAATGGGGGTCCAAGAATCAATGTTATGTTTAAAAACGTTAACGGGTACCCCATCCGGTCCAGCTGACTTCCCATTGACACTTTTTTGTAGGGCAGGTTTAATTTCATCTGGCGCTATTAGGGGTGAATTTATAGGTTCGCCCAGTATAATATTACCGTTTGATGGCGTTAACAGCATCTGGATTAAAAATAAGTTCAAAATTAGTTATCCAGTCTTCTGGGGAACAACGATATCATTTGTCACCAAAATGTTCTCGTTAAAAAAATAGTGTTCAATTCTCTTCCAGAACAGGGCAGCATCTCGTGTCTCTGCAGCCTGAACTAATCATTCCCAGGCCTCCTCACGGATTTCGATTTTCCTTTGATTCTGAATATTATATTAACCTTTTCTCAGGGAGCTAATTTTAGCACTATCCCTTGGTTTTTGTTTCAGGGCTGTTTTTAATTCCCTATTTAGCCTTGAGCAGTACCGGTTAAACCATCTGGGATTATGGTCACAGACATTTTTCCTTTTTTTTTTAGATGTTGGGTCACCTGCTATTTCGGTTTTGATGTTACCCAAGGCACTTATAATTGCCTAGTCTATGGAGGAACTATCCAAGCAAATGTTAATTTCATTTTGTCTTTTCTCTTCAAGGTTATCCATAAAGGTTGTTGGATTCACGCCTGACCATTTTATGGAAACTCCATTATTACCCTGAGTATTTATATTTATATCTGCAGCCTTACCCCTATCTTGTCTAGTTAGGCTAGCATAAGGGGCATAATTAATGGATAGTGGTCGCGTAGATTTTCCACCAGATCGCTGCAGTTAGCTGACACAATAAAATGATCAATATTTGAGGATGACCTGGCCCCTACATATGTATGGATAGCAATCTCTCCATCGGAGTTATCAGGATCCATGACTGCTAAATTATATTTGTGGATAGTACTGTTAATTGCCTCCCCATAAATGTTGTGGACAATGGGAGATTCGGTCGCCAAAGCGATCATAATATCCACATGGTTCACCTGCTACAATTTCACATTTATCACAATTAAAATCACCCGCCCAGATAAGTATATACTCCCCTCCCACTGCCTTTAAAAAACGATCCAGATCTTCTTCTAATGATTTAATAACCCTGGCTCTTGTGCCATAAAAATATTATTATAAAAATGTATTACGACTATAGTCTGTTTCTCCTCCAAATAAATATATAGAAGCTGATAATACTGTGACGTAATATTGACTTTCCTCAAAATTAAAGGCGAGGTTAAGGCAATTAGAACCGCTAAACCACCTTTTGCTCTCCCCATTCTGGAGCGGCTAGCATTAGGACAAATAGATTGAAAACCATGAATAAAAAGGGCTCAGTATACCATGTTTCCTGAAGCAGAACTAATGCCACCCCTCAATCGTTTTTAACCAAACTTCATTATTGATCTTATTTTTAATACCTCCCACGTTCCTGGACATGATATGTAAAGATTGTTTAGTTTGTGTACATGTTTCAACTTCCGTTGATTTACAAGCAAAAATATTATCCAATTTGTTAACCATTGATTCACATAGGGCCCCCCTATGGGTTATTACACCGGGATCATCTTCTGACTTATTACAAGTTAAAACACACTCAAGCTTCTATCTAATGATTCACCCACATCCTCCCTCTGTCAATAAATCTCACTACATATTCTCAGTGGTTCATACATATTGTTCGTGGGAGCGATTGGGATTGGATTATACCTATAAAATGCATTTACTTTGCTATGGTTGGGCTTATAGAAAAATCCTAATGGGGCAGCAGTTATGTGATCATTCTGGTTGAAGTTAATCCATGTGGTATTATTTGAAAATGTTTTCATCAAATTCCCTACCAACTCCCTGCTGCAAAAGTTCACTACTACACATTCTCCCTGACATATTTTACTGGAGCTCCCCACTCATTTTACTCTCCTTAACATTAAAATATTTTGTTGTAACATGTTGGTGCTAAAGTTTGTTTTTACAGAGATCTAATGTACCACCTAATTTTTCAATGACTCATAGGATTCAGGACGATTGTCTGCTAATCTAGGAATTATTTTTAGGACAATAACGTAGGGTGTCGCCTGGGGGGAAAGGTACAATGGCTCTTCTATATTATTGCCAATTTGCATGGTCCTATTCAGTGTGTACACCTGGTAAGATTTTACTGGTTTTAAGGGAGGGGCTTTGTCATCCTTAGTTGGCCTTGGTACTTGGGAGGTTCGTAAATTTAGACTGTCTCTTGGAGGTTGTATGAAAAGAGTCATTCTTTGCTTGAGTTCACCAGCGGGGGTAGAGGTTTCTAGGTCTTTCTTTGGCCTGTGGCTGGGTTTTTGGTAGTAATAGTATTATCCAAATTTTTGGGAGAAATCTTTTCTGAAACCAGGTCTGTTAAAAAGGTCACATCCTTTTGGACTAGCTTTAATTCTGACATCAGTCGTCTGTCAATGAAATCCAATTTACCATGAAACTTTTTAAGTAACGTTTTGAAATTTTGTGGCCCTTGTGCATCATTTGTTGAATTACTATCCCCCTTTGTCACTCCAGTGTTTTTTCCTCCTTTTTTTACCTTTGGTTTTGGTTTGGCCTTCACTGTCAGGTTTTCCTTCAGGCCATTATTCTGTTGAGGCAATTGTTTCGATTTTTAAGCTAGTGGGGAGGGCAAATCTGTATTATTAGACAATATTGAGATCTCCAGTGCAGTTGTTGAAATGCAGGGATTGGCTAAGTTTGAAGCGATAACCTTATTGGATACATTGGTAATAGATGACTTTGCCTCTGAATCCTTATTTTTCCCTGCTACTCACAAGTATGGTAGAATCATGCACACCCTCCAATACAGATTTTTTCAATGCAGCATCTAGTGCCGTTTTTGTAGCTGGAAGTTGCTCCCCTACGTGTACAATCTCACTGTCAAGCAGCTCCATATCACTTTTCAAATACTTAGTAATAGGTGCATTATTAGTGTGCGGCCTCCCTGCAGAGGGCGGTAGTTTCCTTTTGCCAATACTCCCACAGAGTTGAAAATCACTGGTAGGTGCAAAATAAAGTATTGTGTCTCCTTACCGGTATCTGTATTCCGCTGCTCTTATGAGACCAAGGGAGATGGCCCAGCCCAGCCTCGTCCTGCCACGGACGGGCGCAGACGGGACCGCCCTTGGTCCGGGCTTTGCCCGGTCGCATCCAGCACCGCAGGAGACCTGTCCCGATCTTAAGTGCCTCCTGGCGCATGCGGCCTCCACATGCTGCATGAGCGGCGCACGGGAACCTGGGAAGTTTGGTCCGGTTTTTCTCCCCAGTCCTTGAGGGCTCTGGCATGTGGCAGGCAAATAGCACAAAACTCGCAAGCAGCGAGTGCAGTAATGTGGTCTCCCCTCCTGTGTCAAAGATGCTTCGCTCAGCAGTGGGTGCAAGGTCTTGCGTTGAGGGTGCATTGCACAGCGGTGGTTCTGAGGAGCTACAAGGTCCTACATCGAGGATGTATCGTGCAGCATTGGATCTGAGAAGCTGGGAGATCCTGCATTGCACAGGGGTGGTTTGGATGCAGAGCTGTGAGGTGATGCACCGCGCTTTGTCAGTTCTAGTAGGGTGACAGCTGAGCTGGCAGAGCACCTTAAGGTCTGCTTCCAAGGGTTCAGGACTGGGGTAGGACCACTTGGAGGCCAGGACTCAGGCAGAGTACAGGTGCAGGGTTGAAGGTGGGAGAAGCTTTTCTGTCCCTGCGGCTCTGATCGAGAGACCAGTCAACTAGCCCTTGGAGTCATTATAGTGTTCCTGGGTCAAGATGCAGGCCCAGTCCTTCTCACTCGGACAACAGGGAAGAATGGCAGCTGAGTAGCAGTCCTACATGTAGCATAGCAGCACAGCTGTCCTTCTTTTGAGTCTTCTACTAGTCCAGATGAGTACTGAAGAGTTGGACCTTAGGGTCCAATATTTATACCTGGTGCACACTTTCTGGAGTTCTTTCCCTACAGAGGTGTCGGGAATTTTCTGCCTCCCTGCCCTTGCTCCAACATGTCTAGGGACACAGAAGGTGAATGTGAAACCCTTTGTGAGTGTACTTATGCATAGTCTTTGTGATGTGCAAGTGAAGTAGGTGACAACCTGCCATATGGGAAATTTAGGGCCTACCCTTGGTGTGACTTATATTTATTAAAAAGAAGGTTTAGGCCTGGTGAAGGTATATTTTGCCTGGTCGAAATGGCAGTTTAAAAGTGCACACACAGGCTGCAAAGGCAAACACAAGATATAAAATCGCTTGGGAGGTAAAAGGGAGTTAATATCAATTTCAAATCTCGAAAACAGTGTAACTAGTTTAGTCACACAGTAAGGCCAGGACTACTGAGTGAAATTAAATGGGTTTATTACAAATTCAGAAACAAGCAGGTATAAATGAGTCGCAGAAGCATATTGTAAAAGTAAAGAATCACCAGAATAAATCCGAATCCCTTAATGAACTGCATTCTAAACAACAGGAAGCATACAAGAAACCCAGTCACTGTGATGCAAAAGATGAGAAAAGGGATCTGAAGATTAAATTGCAGAAGTCAATCCTCCTGCCTAGTCATTAGTAAATCTAAAGAAATCTAGCTTACCCTACTCTGTACTAAATTCAGGGGAACGCTAATTAATCAAAAAGAAACAAGAAAAGGTGTCAGCATACTGAATCCTTCAGTACAAGTGTTCCAAATCTATTATGTATATAGCAAAAAGCCACCCAATGAGAGATATAGCAAAGAGGTCTGACCCTCATGAAGTCCTATGGGTTTATGCGATCTAACTAATAGTGCAACACCAATTATTACACAAAACATTCAAGTAACCCAAGTCGTCATTTTTAGTACATTTCCAGCTACTACTGTAGCAATTGGCAACTTTCTCCTTTTCTCCCACACCTTCAAATCGGAACATTTGATCGACCTTGAGGATCTCCTTTTCCACAATGAGAACCTGTCTCCAACTTCGTTAATGTGCCGTCTTCTTGCCAAGAGTTTCCTCCTGTACCTTACTATCTCTACAATTCACATTGCCTTTTCACTAGCTAATGAAGCCTTGGGCCTGCCCCTGCTGAGGAGAGAACATGCAAGCTAGCACCTTTCATGATGAAGGTTAACATTGGAATCCAAGAGCTTAAGGCCTTTGGTCATGCCGATTTAGCAAAACATTTATTGTGCTATGTGGATCTATGTGCACAAATCAATACGGCAATATGAGTACACTTTATATGAGTAATCATGGTTACTTGTGTACTAAACTCTTGACTAAGTGTTACATCTTAAAACATTTGTGTAGCTATATATAACCTTTTGTATGTTGGGTGAGAGCTACAATTTTAATAGCTATCTTAAACATTGGTATGCACATGTTGTATGTTTCTATTGTTCTATCATAGAACATTTCAGAAATACATTTGAAACTCCATTCTTTATTAATAACAATAGATCACACTGACTATACAGAGTGCTAACTGCAAATTATCAATATACGTTTGTGATGTGTAAAAGTGGAGCCCAGATTAAGCTGCTCCAATCCCATCCCTCCTCTGGTGGTGAATCAAGCCATCGCCATTAATCTCTAGATCTTTTCAGTTGAAACGATTAAAACCCATGATTTTAAGGGCCTTTCACCTAAGTTCTTCTAGTCACTTCATTTCATCATGGCAATTACTTTGTTTCTTTTCTAATTCCACATCTGCTATCTTTCTTTTCCCTCCCTTCTTCACCTTCCCTCTTCTGTACACTGTAAAGGACACAATTACAATTATTGCACGAAGGGCAATAATCACAAGAGGTTTCAAGACAGAACCTTCCCAAGTTTCCAAACCATTTACCTACTGCACTGAAGCCATTACCAATGGCTTCCCATGCACCTGTCGCCTTCAAAGCACTCAAAATATCTCTGCAAGTCAGTAATATTCTTAATATACTTCTGCAAGCCCTCCCTGTTGTCAGGAATGTAAGTATAACACTGCTGAACTTTCCATATTCAGCCGACTCCTCCCTCCTTAGCGACAAGGATGTCTGATGCAAGTCTATACTGTAAAACCATGGACCTAATATCAACCATTTCTGTATCTACAAGCAACAAAGTGCCTGCCGTACTAGTGGACAGCTTGTCAACTACTGTGGACAATTTTCTAATCCTAATGTCCTTCAATATCACTCCTACATTTGGTATCGTAGCTCCAAAAATATATTCCATAATTTCCCCAGCACTAGCTCCTCGCTCGGGTCTATTCTTCTGTTCCTACACAGGATGATTGAAATCCTCCACATGATATAGCTTGGGAAAGACTACCCCTAATAACACGTGCCATACCATTTCTTGGGCAATTTAAAATTAGCATATATTCCACAAATAAAATAAATACCAGGTATCACAGGATCCTCTCCATCTAGATATAATTCCCATCATGCTATAGCTCCAAATGTATGATCACATTCACTTTTTCCTAAAAATAAATTGTCCATCTTGTTCTTGGTATTCTGTATACACAATTTTCCTGTATGCTGACAATCTAAGGTCAACGCTCCTGTACTCCCTGCTGCCTGATGATCCATTTCTTCTTGTGACCATTTAGTTATCTTTATTAATCCAGTTACATTAGCTAGTACTGCTTGAAACCTATCTTCTACTAGATCTAAAAATTTCTTCTCAATGTCAGTCAACAAGCAAGTTAAGTTATGTCTATGGGTGTATGCAGTGTCGAATTTTTGGAAGGGACAAACTATCTTCAGGACTGTGCCACCTATTTGAGATGTTTATTCTCAGATGTTTGAACATAGGAACTTCTGAAAGAACTAAATCAAAGTTCCAATAGTAATATGAAAATGACCCTGTCTATAGAAAAGACAACAAGAAACACCATATGTTAAAGGTATATGGTGGTAAGATATGCCTTCTGCCACTGATGCAGGCAACTGCATACAAACATAGCTGTCCCTTGCATCCATATTCTCAACATACTCGTAAAGTGTTCTAGCATAAGCATTAAAGGTTTAAACTCCTTTAGGTAAATCTGCATGTAAATTCTAATCCTCTAAAAACTAGATGTTTCTTTCAGCTACAGATTATGATTTAGGGTTAAGCACAGACGTTTCATCTACTGCACTAGATGTAGTGGAATATAATCGTACAAGCAAAGTGATTAATACTGCCACTACAACTAATAAAGTATATACCTACACCTATGATAATAAAGGTTAGTTTCCATAACTCCACTAAAGTCAGACAGTAGCTGGAGAGTAGGGGATGGTGGAGCTTTACTTCACGGAATTCCGCAGAGTTTTTTTTTAAAAGTATTTTTATTTGCATTTATCATAACTCAACAGTACAGTCATGTAATTAGCACTACTCACACCCCTACTCCCACACCCACCCTTCCCACAATTGTACATCGCTGTCACAGTTCGTAGCATACTGATTCAATGTCCATAAGTTCGATGTGCCGTCATCTCTTAGTATCCCCCCCAAAATCTTCCTGGAGGTGCTCTTGTAGTCGTGTAGCCAGATACTTAACTCACCTCCCTCACATCCCCCCATCCAAACCATGGTAATGGCGCCACCTGGTCCATACCCTACGGAATTTCTTCGGGCACCCCCTAGCTTTATAAGTCACTCTCTCGGCTGCCATGTAAAGATCCAACTCTCTTCTCCATTCCTCCATTCCCGGCGGTTCCGGTGACCCCCAGTGCTTCGCTATGTCTCTTTTCGCTACCACCAGTGCCAGTACCAGGAAGGTTAGGAGAGGGCGCGGCAGGTCCACGTCATTGGTCATGCCCAGCAAAGCCAGCTTGGGCTCCGGGTGGAGCGGGACCCCCAATACCTCCCTCAGTTCCGTGAAGATGTGGGTCCAATAATTTTGTATCAAGTCGCATGTCCACATAATGTGATAAAAGTCTCCGTCGTCTAGGCGACATCTAAGGCATTTTGTGTCATCTATTTTCGCCATTCTATGGAGTCTCACCCTATCGTAGTAGGTTCTGTGGAGCACATTAAATTGGATAAGGCGCAGCCTAGACTTAATCGCCACCTCCCGGGGATGCATTAGTACTATGTCCCAGTCTAAGGCATCCATGTCTCCCACCTCCGCTTCCCATGTCTGTCTAAGTTTCGCCAGGTCACCTAGCATGTTGTTGGTTAAGGTTTTATAGGTGAGTGAGACCGCCCTCCCCTGGATCTGTTCCTGCAGGAGCCGACCCTCCAATGGTGCATACTCAGGGAGCCCAGTTAATTGGATGTTTTGTGCCCGCCAAGCATGGCGCAGCTGCGTGTATTTGAAGAGCTGTGAGTGATGAAGCCCGAATTCCGTCTTTAGGGCCAAAAAGGATTTCAGTTCCCCCTTGACGATCACGTCCCCTATGGTGGAGATACCTATGTTGTCCCATCTTTGGAAGCCTTTAAGTTTATGTAGTTCCGTCAACCACTTGCAGTGCCATAGTGGTGTCTGCCGGATGGGTTTCTTCTCCCAACCCGTGCGTTGTGTAGCATTATTCCATGCAAGTAATGTAATAACAGTCGCAGGGAGGAGCGGTTCCCGTCTAGTACCCCCATAAAGATAGTATAGTAAATTTTGCGAGGACATTTTATGTCTTTCTAGGGCATAAGTCGGATGATCTGCCTGAGTATGTAGCCAATCATTAATCGGGGTCATGTGTTCTGCCCAATAGTAGGCTTCTAAGTTAGGAAGCGAGTTCCCTCCACTGTATTGGTGTCTCTGGAGAGTAGTCAACGCTACTCTAGGTTGCTTACCCAACCAGAGAAAAGCCCTCAGATCCGAGTGGATTCTGGGCAATACCGTTGCCGGGAGCGGATAGTATTCGTTCGGTAGGGCGTACAAATATTTGGGAAGGATAATCATCTTGTACATAGCCGCTCGACCCAAAAGTGTAAGTGGAAGCTGTCTCCAGCGGTCCATATCTGCAATGGAGTTCAGTATAATCCTCTCCAAGTTTTTTTTGAACAATAGTATTCTATCAAGGGTGATGTATATCCCGAGATACTGAAAACCCTCCATTGTTGTAATTAGTTGCCCAGGCAGTGTCACCCAGCGGTCTCGGCCCCCTGGGTCATACAGGATCGATTTGTGCCAGTTTATTTTGTATCCGGCGTGCCTACCATAGCGCTCTATTTCTAGGAATAGCTCCGGCATAGTCGTCTCCGGTTTGTAATATATAAGTGTATATCATCCGCGTAGAGGGATATTTTCTCTTGTGTGGGGTCTGTATCTGCTCTTTTAAAACCGGTGATTCCTGCATTTTGTCGGATCCTAGCTGCTAGTATCTCAATAGTAAGTGTAAAGAGGAGGGGGGACAAAGGGCATCCCAGGCGGGTACCTCTCTGGATCTGGAATTCACGCGACAGCCTCCCATTCACCCTCACTCTAGCCCTCGGTGTAGTGTAGAGGAGCTGGACCCACTTCTGGAACTTAGGGCCGAAGCCGAACTTTTGCAAGACACCCTCCAGAAACGGCCAATGAACCGGGTCGAAGGCTTTCTCAGCGTCAAGGGAGAGAAACCAGTGTGGCAGTTCTCTCCCCCGCACTTCCTGCAACCAATTGTGGGTATGTCTAAGGTTCAATTTGGTGGCTCTGTCTGGCAGAAAGCCCGTCTGATCCAGGTGTATAAGGTCTGGGATCACCGACCTCAGTCGGAGCGCCAAGATAGTCGCCAGGAGTTTCACCTCCGTGTTCAGGAGGGAGATGGGGCGGTAGGACGCACAGTCCTCTCGCGGTTTGCCCTCCTTATGTATTGGGATTATTGTCGCCATGGAGAGGTCTGGAGGGAGTCTCCCCTCATGATAGGTCCCCATGAAGAGGCCCTTCAGATGGGAAGCCAGAAGGTCCGCAGTACGCTTGAAAAACTCAGCCGGGAAACCATTTGGTCCCGGTGTTTTACCAGGTCTCCGTCGAGCAATGCCAGCCTCCAGTGCCTTAAGGGCCTCAGGAGACAAAGAGGGAAGGTCCGTCTGCTCCATATATTGTAGAGCTTCCTCGCAAGTCCCCAGGGCTCTGGCTGTGTAGAAGAGTTCATAATGTGTAGCAAATGTCTCAGCAATTTGTGCATCAGAACTAACAAGCATCCCATCTGCATCTCTAATGTGGTCCACCCATCTAGCTGCTCGTTCCTTTTTACTGAGCTACGCCAGGAGTTTGCCCGACTTGTCCCCCAAGTCATAAAGGTGATGGAGGGTGGCTAGGGCGTGAGTTTTAGCCTCATCCGTCACTAGTTCTCTATAATGTTTCTGATTATCAATCAGTCTTCTAAGAGTCTCAGCATTTCTCGAACTCTGGTATTCTCTCTCTAGGTCCAGGATAGTCCGTTCCAGTGCAACTACCTCAGATTGGAGTTTTCTCCTTTCCTCCTTGTGAGAAGTTGGCCTGATGTGCAGTGCTCACTATTCTAGTGATCACTATATATCAGTCCAAACAACCCTTATTGATGATTGGTTGTAAGTCAACCTTATAGACCAGCTATCCTAGTAGCATGGATACGAGCAGTCTAAGGCTAAGACTCTAGAGGGCGTGTTAAGCCAGCTGTTTCACCATCACATTACCCCTTGAACACCCAGTGAAAGGACACCACACAAGTGTTATGAAAATAAACAGTGTATTTATTAGAATCACAACAACCCTGTACTCTTTATGAGGGCAGGGTGCTAGGCACACAACAAAACTCTTACGAAAATACTTAAGTTAGCACGTTATACACAAATGCCCGAGGGGCACGGAAAACCATATATTCTAAAAGTGGAATGCGAAATTACTAGCAGGTAAGTACAGTACTAATAGGCTTTGGAATCGCTAGGACTTGACTATAGAATCGTTAGATTACTTCTAGGAGGCCTAGGGGACTCGGGTGCAGAGTGTGCACTCTCACGCGGGATGCGGGACAAAGTCTATGGAAGCTAGTAAAGGCAAAGTTAGTGTTCACGGGCGAACCCGACCTGGTAGGAAGAAAACGACAGTGGATCCTGACCCTAGGATAGTGAGGCTATGCTGGGACACCGAAGTGCCGAAGTTACCTAGCCCAGGGGCTGCAGCTGCATAGGTCTGAAAAGACGTCGGGGATCTCGTTGCCGGACCAGGAGCCTGGAAGAAGGAAGTTGCTGGCAGGCGACCAGTGAAGGAAAGTTCGATGGATCCAAGCCTGGATCAAGGAAGAAGAAACCTGAAAGCAGAGGGGACCAAGTTCTTGAATCACTAGCCAGTGATTAAGTGGGCACCAGGATGGCACCGGGCGAAGTCACCTCGACTAGGTGAGTGGGCGACGCTGGCTCTGCAGATCTCACGGACCAGGAGGCGTTGTCGGCGACCAGGATGGAGAGGCGAGCTGTCCCACGATGGATGAAGCTGTCGGCGTCGAAGTTACCCAGGATTGGGCAACAAGCCTTGGCTAATTCAAGCCCACGCGGTGGACTCAAAATGGCGTCTTGAGTGGACCAGGAGGGTCCGGGGGGCTCCTCTTTTGGAAGGGAGCAAGGGCCAGCCTGGAGCAACCAGACCAGCAGCAGAAATGTCGTCGGGCGTCGTTCAGAAGGCCACAAGCCAGCGGGCTAGTAGCCAAACAACGCGGTGAGCAGCAAAAAGCAGAAGGGCCCCACGCAGATCGTGGAGATGCTGGGAGGCTGCACTTCGGTGCTGGAGCTGCTCAGGGTCGGGGCTTCTCGGACCCCAAAGCACTCACCAGGAAATTACTCGGCGGGCTTGCTGGAAAGAAGTCGTGCAGTCTTGAAGATGGCCGGTCCCTCGAGGTCTCGTCACACCCACGAATCTCAGCGTGACTGATGATGCAGGTAGAGGTCAGAGGTGCCAGGGAAGCCGGTTCTCGTCGAGCTGGGCAGTCTTGATCCGGAGGAGAGACTTGCAGCAGACCGCAGTGTTCTTAAGATGGTGCCTGCGGATGCAGGGTGACTACTCCTTAGTCACAAGGGAGAAATCTTAGGAAGAAGTCTTGAGTTCCTTTCGTGGAAAGTAGTTTCAGGATTCAAAGATGATCTAATTTGGAAGGGGGCCAGTTCCTACCTTTATCCTGTAAAAAGGGGCTGGCACGCGACTAAGTCCTGCCCTAGGGGTGGGACTAGGAGGGGGGTGGTTACACCCACTTCCTTGGCGGGCTTTTCCCCAGCACAGGGTCTGGAGTGACCCTGGAACTGGTTCCAGCCAGCCTATGCACAGTGAGCACCGGGGTGCCACGTGCAGTCACCTTCCTCTAAAGCCCTGCCTACCTACAATACACAAAACCCTGTCTGGGACGGTGCTGGCACCGCCCCTGGCAGGAAACCCTTTGTCCTTATCTCCTGCTCTGGGAGGACTCCCAGCAGCAGGAGGGCAGACTTGTGTCTCGGTGGCAGCATCCATTTTGTGGAGCTGAGGCTCTGTTTGACTTTAACCGGGGTTAGGGGTTACAGACATGTCGTGTCCCTCTAGAAGGGTGGAATGCTAACCCCGTCGCCAGAATTGGCGAGGGGTTAGTATTCCAATTCGTATGACACCTTACTCGACATGTTTTGATAAAGTGATACCAGAGTTGGCCTATAACCGCGAGGATTATAATGCACTTAAGAGTATATGGTATGCGATATCATGGAAACGGCTAAGGGATGGATCCCGAAAGCCGCAGACAGGCTCAGCTCATGCCAGAGCACCATCTCACACGATTCCAAGCACTCTGCCTTCAGGATTGTTAAGGCCTGCCATAGGAGTGACTGATAGGAGATCTGTGTGTCCATTTTTAGGGTTAGATATAGGTATACTATATCTAAAGCAAAGGGTGATTACACCACCTTGCCCCAGCTGTCGTGCAGCCAGTTGTGTCAGTTTAGTTAGTCAGCCCAGGGGTGGCATAATACATGCTTCAGCCCCTGGGAGACTTCTGGGTACACCTCAGCCCTGGGTACAGGGACTTGGAGAGGGCCCAGTGCCAATTCAGTACCTGAGTACAATTTGGATAGAGAGAACAGCTAGGCTGTGGGTCTGATTAGCAGGCCCACAGCCAGGGAAAGTCGTAAACCAGTGCAGCAAAAAGCAAAAAATCTGGGTGATCATAGGATTGCAGACCCTACTCTCCTACATGACCCCCCCCAAACTTTGGGACAATAAACTAACCTTGACCAGGTGAGTCTTCTTGCTCTAAGTGGAAATACCTGGAGAGCCCATCAGCATTGCTGTGATCAGTACCAGGTCTATGCTACACTGTAAAATCCATCCCCTGTAGGGAAATGGACCACCTAAGCAGTTTGGGGTTTTCACCCTTCATCTGATTTAGCCACAAGAGGGGCTTATGGTCTGTCTGAATGGTGAAGTGAGTGCCAAACAAGTAGGCCCTCAGCTTCTTCAGGGCCCAGACCACAGCAAAGGCCTCCCTCTCAATAGCTGACCAATTTTTCTCTCTGGGTGTCAACCTCCTACTAATGAAAGCAATAGGCTGATCATTACCATCAAAATTCAGTTGAGACAGAACAGCCCCCACACCCAACTCAGAAGCATCTGTTTGGACAATGAATGGCTTGGAGTAATCTGGACTCTTTAGGATAGGTGCTGTGCACATGGCCTGCTTGAGGTCATTGAATGCTTTCTGACAGCTTGCTGTCCACTGAACTTTATTGGGCATCTTTTTGCTTGTCAGGTCATTAAGAGGGGTCACTATGGACCCATAATTTCTGACAAACTTCCTATAGTACCCAGTCAGGCCCAAGAAAGCTCGAACCTGAGTCTGGGTGATTGGAGGAGTCCAGTCCTTGATGGCCTGTATCTTACTCTCCAGTGGCTGAACCTGGCCTCCACCTACAAGGTGGCCCAGGTATACAACCTGTGTCTGCCCTATCTGGCACTTTGTGGCCTTGATAGTGAGGCCTGCCTTTTGCAGGGCCTCTAACACTTTCCTCAGGTGGACCAGGTGATCCTCCCAGGTGGAGCTAAAGACAGCAATATCATCAAGATAAGCTGCACAGAAGTCATCCAGCCCAGTGAGGACTTGATTCACCAACCTTTGGAAGGTGGCAGGTGCATTTTTCAGTCCAAAGGGCATTACCACAAATTGATAATGCCCTTCAGGGGTAGAAAATGCTGTCTGGGGTTTGGCCTCCTCAGCTAACCTGATTTGCCAATACCCAGCTGTCAAATCAAATGTACTTAAGAAGTTGGCAGAAGCCAATTTATCTATAAGTTCATCTGCTCTTGGTATTGGGTGGGCATCAGTCTTAGTGACTGCATTGAGGCCTCTGTAGTCTACGCAAAACCTCATCTCTCTCTTACCACCCTGGGTGTGAGGCTTTGGCACTAGAACTACTGGGCTAGCCCAAGGGCTATCTGAGGGCTCAATGACTCCCAGCTCCAACATTTTCTGCACTTCAGTTTTGATGCAGTCTCTAACATGATCAGGCTGTCTGTAGATTTTACTCTTGACAGGCAGACTGTCTCCAGTGTCAACATCATGGGTACACCAATCAGTTTGGCTGGGTGTCAGAGAGAACATATGTCTGAAGGATTGCAAGACTTGCCTGCAATCCTGTTGCTGATGTTCAGTGAGGCTGCCACAAAAGACAACACCATCAACTGATCCATCATCAGGATTCTGAGTGAGCAGGTCTGGGAGAGGGTCACTCTCTTCCTCCTGTCCCTCATCTGTGGCCATGAGCAAGCTCATGTCCTTCCTGTCAACATATGCTTTGAGCCTGTTAACATGGAGCACTCTGAGAGGGCTCCTGGGAGTTCCAAGGTCCACCAAGTAGGTAACCTCTCCCTTTTGCTCAATGATGGTGTGGGGCCCAGACCATTTGTCTTTCAGAGCTGCTGGGGCCACTGGCTCCAGCACCCACACCTTCTGTCCTGGCTGGTACACAGTCAGAACAGCCTTTTGGTCATGCCAAGCTTTTTGAAGTTCTTGGCTGGCCTCAAAGTTTTTGGATGCCTTTTCCATATACTCAGCCATCCTGGAGCGGAGACCAAGTACATAGTCCACTATGTTGGTTGCAGGCTTTTTGAGAGGTCTCTCCCATCCTTCCTTCACCAAACACAGGGGTCCTCTTACAGGATGCCCATACAGAAGCTCAAAAGGGCTGTAGCCAACCCCCTTCTGTGGGACCTCTCTGTAAGCAAACAAGAGGCAGGGGATCAGGACATCCCATCTTCTCCTAAGAGTTTCAGGTAGCCCATGAATCATCCCTTTGAGGGTCCTGTTGAATCTCTCAACAAGCCCATTGCATTGTGGGTGGTAGGGTGTGGTGAACTTGTAGTTCACACCACACTCCTTCCACATTGCAGTCAGATATCCTGACATGAAGTTTGTACCTCTGTCAGAAACGACCTCCTTAGGGAAACCCACTCTGGAGAACACTCCAACTAGGGCTCTTGCCACTACAGGTGCTGTAGTGGTCCTAAGGGGAATAGCTTCAGGATACCTGGTGGCATGATCCACTACCACCAGTATAAACTTGTGCCCTGATGCTGTCTGGGGTTCCATTGGACCAACAATGTCAATCCCCACTCTTTCAAAGGGAACCCCCACCACAGGTAGTGGTATGAGGGGGGCCTTTGTTGTGCCACCTGACTTACCACTGGCTTGGCAAGTGACACAGGAGCGACAAAACTCCTTGGTATTCTCATTCATATGGGGCCAGTGAAAGTGTGAGACAAGCCTGTCCCAAGTCTTTGTCTGACCTAAGTGACCTGCAAGGGGAATTTCATGGGCCAAGGTGAGAAGGAAACCTCTCAGAGACAAGGGGATGACCAGCCTCCTGGTTGCACCAGGCTTGGGGTCTCTTGACTCAGAGTACAGGAGTCCATCTTCCCAGTATACCCTGTGGGCACCTGTGGCATTCCCTGCAGCCTCAGCAGCAGCCTGCTGTCTGAGGGGTTCAAGGGAAGGGCAGCTCAACTGTTCCTTCCCCAGGTCTGCTCTGGAGGGTCCCCCTGAGCCCAGAAACTCAACTTGATCAAGTTCAAGCTCTTTAGGCTCAGTTTCCCTCAGCTCTTCCAGATCAGCCTCCTCAGAGACTTGATCCTCAACCTGGGGCAAGGGGGAAGGCAAAGCCTTACCCTTACTGCTCTTCTTCTTGGAGGGTGTCTGGTCCATCATTTCAGGATCCAGCACCTGTTCAGTGGGGCATTTTCTGGCCTGTGACCTAGTCACAGCAAGCACATGTGCTGGCAAGCCTAACATTTCCATGTGAGTCCTCTGCTCCACTTCTGACCATTGTGATGACTCCAAATCATTGCCCAACAAATAATCAACTGGGAGGTCTGAACTGACTACAACTTTCTTCTGTCCCTTCACTCCACCCCAGGAGAAAGCCACAATTGCCACACTATGACTAGTAGTGACATTGCTGGCATTGGTCACCAGGAAATCAGTACCTGGCATGATCTGTCCAGGGTCCACAAAGTTAGGTGTCACCATGGTGACACTGGCACAAGTGTCCCTATAGGCCTGAGCCATTTTGCCATTTATCAAAGGTGTCTGCCTGTATTTGCCCAAAGTATTGGGACTTATTTCAGGGGACATATCCATATCCCCTGTACAGACAAGGACAGCCTGAGTGAGTGTGCCAACTAAGTTGTCAGACCCCTCAGTACCCAAGGTTAACCCAACTAATGCCTTGGGAGGTACACTACCACTACTGACTGTACTAGGGGGTGCAGTTGCCTTAGGGGCTGTAGTGGCAGGAGTTTGTCCTCCTCTTTTGGTGCACTCACTAAACCAGTGAGATTTACTTTTACAGTACTGGCACCACCTTTTTGACTGGCCTTCTTGAGTCTTCTTCTTCTGGGAAGCCTGACCCCCACCCTCTTTGGTTTGTTGGGGACCTGGTGAAGACTTCTGGTCATTTTGCTCATTCTTAACATTACCCTTCTGGTCTGCTTTCTTCTGACCACCCTGGTTCTGGTTCTGGTTCTGCTTGATCCTTGTCCTGACCCATTTGTCTGCCTTCTTTCCCAATTCTTGGGGAGAGGTCAGATCTGAATCAACAAGGTGCTGGCGCAACAACTGGTTCTGACAATTGTTTAAAATGTGTTCTCTCATCATTAGATTATACAATCCTGTGTAATCTGTAACCTTGCTACCCAGCAACCAGCCCTCCAAAGCCTTAGTGGCACAATCCACAAAGTCAGACCAGTCCTGAGACTGAGTTTTCTGGGTGTCCCTGAACAGCAACCTGTACTGCTCAGTGGTTAAACCAAACCCATCAACCAGTGTATTCTTCAGGACCTGGTAATTGTTAGCATCCTCTACTCTTGTAGTGAGGAGCTTATCTCTACCTTTACCATCAAAGGAGAGCCACAGTATAGCTGCCCACTGACTCTGGGGAATGCACTGCACAGTGCAGGCCCTCTCCAGAGCAGCCATCCATTTCTGGATATCATCCCCTTGCTTAAAGGGGGGCACTATCTTAGTCTGGTGTTTAGTATCTAAACCCTTCTCTCTATCTCTTGGGAGATTGCTGCCACCAGTGGGAGCTAGCCCACTCATCTGCTGCTCTCTAGCAAAGGCAAGCTTCTCTTTGGCCAGGGCAAGTTCTTCCCTTTCAATCCTCAGTTCAGCTTGTCTCATTCTAGCTTCATGCTCTTTTCTCTGAGGGGAAGTAAATCTCCTCTGTGGAGGATTCCTTCTCCCCTGAGAAGAGGCATCAGAGTGCAGAGATCTATTGGAGTCCCTAGAAAGAGATCTATCTCTCCTAACTCCAAGGTTAGGCCCACTTCGGGTTAGTACTGGGGGTCCCCCAGATCCTAGCCCAAGTAAGTCTAAGTTGGTCCTGGTTAGCCTGCTGACTACCTCAAGACCTTTGTCTACCTCATCCCCAGAGAGTTCCTCCTGATCCTCCTCCTCCTCAACTGCAGTAGCAGTGTTGGGGAGGTCTGGATCCCCAGAGGTTCCCTCTAAGGCTGGCATGTTCTCATGTAACTGAGAAAGCTTTCTGGCATCATATGTCTCTAAGAGACCTATCAGAAAGGGAATGGTGGGGTTAGACCCCTGCTTCAGTTTTCTGGAGACACAGATCTGTCTCATCTCCTGGAAACTGAGAGCTGCATATCTTGAAGTGACCTGTGGAGGGTCAACACTGACCAGGGGAGTCTCAGTAGAATCTCCCTGGGTAGACATGCTTTTCTAGTGAGGTGTAAGTGGTGCACTTACCTACACTATATGTTTGCCTACTGATCCCTTGCTAGAGTTGTAGTTTAGGGTGTGCTAGGCCCTAGGAGCTACAACAGCTGGTTCAGTAGAACTCAGAGTATTCTAAGCTAAGTTATATGTACCTTTAGTACTCATGTGATCTTTCACACGATATTCTTAGGGCATGTGTGGTAAAACAACAGCAAGCTCAAATCCCAACCGCTGCTCACCAATGTGAGAAGTTGGCCTGATGTGCAGTGCTCACTATTCTAGTGATCACTATATATCAGTCCAAACAACCCTTATTGATGATTGGTTGTAAGTCAACCTTATAGACCAGCTATCCTAGTAGCATGGATACGAGCAGTCTAAGGCTAAGACTCTAGAGGGCGTGTTAAGCCAGCTGTTTCACCATCACATTACCCCTTGAACACCCAGTGAAAGGACACCACACAAGTGTTATGAAAATAAACAGTGTATTTATTAGAATCACAACAACCCTGTACTCTTTATGAGGGCAGGGTGCTAGGCACACAACAAAACTCTTACGAAAATACTTAAGTTAGCACGTTATACACAAATGCCCGAGGGGCACGGAAAACCATATATTCTAAAAGTGGAATGCGAAATTACTAGCAGGTAAGTACAGTACTAATAGGCTTTGGAATCGCTAGGACTTGACTATAGAATCGTTAGATTACTTCTAGGAGGCCTAGGGGACTCGGGTGCAGAGTGTGCACTCTCACGCGGGATGCGGGACAAAGTCTATGGAAGCTAGTAAAGGCAAAGTTAGTGTTCACGGGCGAACCCGACCTGGTAGGAAGAAAACGACAGTGGATCCTGACCCTAGGATAGTGAGGCTATGCTGGGACACCGAAGTGCCGAAGTTACCTAGCCCAGGGGCTGCAGCTGCATAGGTCTGAAAAGACGTCGGGGATCTCGTTGCCGGACCAGGAGCCTGGAAGAAGGAAGTTGCTGGCAGGCGACCAGTGAAGGAAAGTTCGATGGATCCAAGCCTGGATCAAGGAAGAAGAAACCTGAAAGCAGAGGGGACCAAGTTCTTGAATCACTAGCCAGTGATTAAGTGGGCACCAGGATGGCACCGGGCGAAGTCACCTCGACTAGGTGAGTGGGCGACGCTGGCTCTGCAGATCTCACGGACCAGGAGGCGTTGTCGGCGACCAGGATGGAGAGGCGAGCTGTCCCACGATGGATGAAGCTGTCGGCGTCGAAGTTACCCAGGATTGGGCAACAAGCCTTGGCTAATTCAAGCCCACGCGGTGGACTCAAAATGGCGTCTTGAGTGGACCAGGAGGGTCCGGGGGGCTCCTCTTTTGGAAGGGAGCAAGGGCCAGCCTGGAGCAACCAGACCAGCAGCAGAAATGTCGTCGGGCGTCGTTCAGAAGGCCACAAGCCAGCGGGCTAGTAGCCAAACAACGCGGTGAGCAGCAAAAAGCAGAAGGGCCCCACGCAGATCGTGGAGATGCTGGGAGGCTGCACTTCGGTGCTGGAGCTGCTCAGGGTCGGGGCTTCTCGGACCCCAAAGCACTCACCAGGAAATTACTTGGCGGGCTTGCTGGAAAGAAGTCGTGCAGTCTTGAAGATGGCCGGTCCCTCGAGGTCTCGTCACACCCACGAATCTCAGCGTGACTGATGATGCAGGTAGAGGTCAGAGGTGCCAGGGAAGCCGGTTCTCGTCGAGCTGGGCAGTCTTGATCCGGAGGAGAGACTTGCAGCAGACCGCAGTGTTCTTAAGATGGTGCCTGCGGATGCAGGGTGACTACTCCTTAGTCACAAGGGAGAAATCTTAGGAAGAAGTCTTGAGTTCCTTTCGTGGAAAGTAGTTTCAGGATTCAAAGATGATCTAATTTGGAAGGGGGCCAGTTCCTACCTTTATCCTGTAAAAAGGGGCTGGCACGCGACTAAGTCCTGCCCTAGGGGTGGGACTAGGAGGGGGGTGGTTACACCCACTTCCTTAGCGGGCTTTTCCCCAGCACAGGGTCTGGAGTGACCCTGGAACTGGTTCCAGCCAGCCTATGCACAGTGAGCACCGGGGTGCCACGTGCAGTCACCTTCCTCTAAAGCCCTGCCTACCTACAATACACAAAACCCTGTCTGGGACGGTGCTGGCACCGCCCCTGGCAGGAAACCCTTTGTCCTTATCTCCTGCTCTGGGAGGACTCCCAGCAGCAGGAGGGCAGACTTGTGTCTCGGTGGCAGCATCCATTTTGTGGAGCTGAGGCTCTGTTTGACTTTAACCGGGGTTAGGGGTTACAGACATGTCGTGTCCCTCTAGAAGGGTGGAATGCTAACCCCGTCGCCAGAATTGGCGAGGGGTTAGTATTCCAATTCGTATGACACCTTACTCGACATGTTTTGATAAAGCGATACCAGAGTTGGCCTATAACCGCGAGGATTATAATGCACTTAAGAGTATATGGTATGCGATATCATGGAAACGGCTAAGGGATGGATCCCGAAAGCCGCAGACAGGCTCAGCTCATGCCAGAGCACCATCTCACACGATTCCAAGCACTCTGCCTTCAGGATTGTTAAGGCCTGCCATAGGAGTGACTGATAGGAGATCTGTGTGTCCATTTTTAGGGTTAGATATAGGTATACTATATCTAAAGCAAAGGGTGATTACACCACCTTGCCCCAGCTGTCGTGCAGCCAGTTGTGTCAGTTTAGTTAGTCAGCCCAGGGGTGGCATAATACATGCTTCAGCCCCTGGGAGACTTCTGGGTACACCTCAGCCCTGGGTACAGGGACTTGGAGAGGGCCCAGTGCCAATTCAGTACCTGAGTACAATTTGGATAGAGAGAACAGCTAGGCTGTGGGTCTGATTAGCAGGCCCACAGCCAGGGAAAGTCGTAAACCAGTGCAGCAAAAAGCAAAAAATCTGGGTGATCATAGGATTGCAGACCCTACTCTCCTACACTCCTCCAGTCTACTCTGTATCCTGTCCCGCATTACTGGCTTCAAGGCTTCCCAAAAGGTCACCCGTGACTCAACTGATCCTTCATTTTCAGTGACATAGACCTGCACATCTGCTCTCAAGCCTCTCAGTATATTTGCGTTTTAAAGATCCCATGCTGCAAGGTGCCAGGAGGCCCCCACATTACCCCGAGTCCGTCCCATTCTCACTAACAGTGGGGAGTGGTCGGAGATTCCCCTCGCATTATATTCCGCGGTGACATCCACTGTCAAGTGCTGTCTGGACATGAATATGTAGTCTAATCTCGAAAATACCTTATGTGCGCCCGAATAAAATGAATAGACCATCTGATCAGGGTGCAACCATCTCCAAACATCCGTGAGTCCTATATTAGCAATCAGCTGGGATAGGGGGGTCCGGTTTCCCTCCCTGGACGGCATCCCTGACAGGTCCTGCCCCATGTCCATTACGTCATTGAAGTTTCCTCCTACTATTTGAATGGTGTCAGCCGTATCTAGGAGTATGTTGGCCAGTGTCTTGTGCGTGTTCGCCTATAATTTGGCGGTGCATATACTGAGATGAGCGTGTATGTTCGTCTATTCCATGTTCCCTGGACCCCCACACAAGTCCCCAGAGAGTCTATCCAGGTGTGTGTAGTACAGAACGGGGTGGTGTTCTTTATAATGATTGCTAGCCCTCTCGAATCAGTAGTGTAGCCCGCATGAGCCAGAACTTTGTGGCGACCCCTGGCTATGAAGGGACAGTTAGTTCCCTTGAGATGGGTTTCCTGCAGGAGAGTTATATCCGGGTCCAGTCGTTTAAGGTAAGAGTTCACCAGTCCTCTTTTAATCTTATTACCAAGCCCGTTCACATTCCAAGTTAGGACACTAACTCCCCTGTGATCTGTAAGTTGTGCAGCTGCGTCACTCGCCATTCAGAGGTACAACTAGAGCAGTGTGGTCGGTCTCTGGTGTAGAAGTGTAGTGTGGAGCACCAAGGCACATGACTGCAGTCATCCGACTGTCTCCCCCTCCCCCCCAACCAACTTCCCCCCAACAGAACTTTGCGAAAACCCTCAGCCCCACCCTCCCCCTCCCCCCCTTTCCCCCGTCCATCCCATCCATGTAGCAGGTAACTTACAGGACTTTCAGGTGGAAAGGTCTGTCGCCCTCCCAGTAAGAACCCTAACTAAGCTATCCCTAAAGCTCTATCTGAACTGCCCACAGGGCTTTCCGTATCTCGATTACCGAGCTAGTGATAGCACAGGACTCCCTGTACTGTGTAGGCAGACAGAGGAACCAATAAACAAACAACAGTGGGACGTGTCAAAAGAAAGGGGGTAAGTGCTTGTAACTTGCGTGCCCCCATAGCGATGAGCTGCTGATCCGGATATCAGTTCTATTCTTCATCAGGAGTGGGAATCCTGTGTCTCAATGTCCGGATCGTCTGATGTGCCAGTCGCTCCCTGCGCCAGCTCTCGGATTGCTGTGACTAGAGGATGTAGGGATTGTTCCGTCAGTTCTTCCCCATCTGATGTACGGCCACCCATCTCGTCCTCCGCCTCCGCGCCAGTGTGGTTCACCAGGCAACTGAACCTGGACCCCAGTATCGAATCTTCCTCCGCTGGCGTCGATAGATTCTGTCCCCCACGGCCCGACGTGGAGGGATCAGGGTATGGAGTTGTATGCGAGTGTCTTCTGGTCTGCGGATTCTGGAACCTTTGGGCCTTAGGCGGGCTCCTCCGGAAGTTGGCAGCCGCCATTTCGGATCACATTCTGCGGCTTTCCTCCTCAGCCTCCCGCAGCAGTGGGCGTTCCTCTAACCATTGCCAGGTCTCCTCCGGTCGATTAAAAAAGTGTGACTTGCCTTTGAAAAGTACTTTCAATTTCGCCGGGAAGAGCAGCATGTATGATATGTGTAGATCTCGCAATTTTGCTTTCACTGAGTCATAGGAGCGTCGTTGTTTCTGTACATCCTGGCTATAATCCGGGAAGATCATGATATTCGCGTTGTCCAGTCGAAGTTCACCCTTTTTTCTGGCTTCTGTTAGGATGAGGTCTCTGTCCGCAAAATTGAGAAAGCGTGCAATGATCGGTCGAGGACGCGCTCCCTCCGGCGGTTTCACCAGCAGAGCCCCGTGTGCCCTTTTGATGACGAAACAGTTCGAAAATAGGGCCTGTGGGAAAGTTGATGTTAGCCAGGAATGTAGGAAGGCCGCTACATTCGTCCCCTCGATGCCCTCTCTAAATCCCACGAAGCGCAGGTTGTTGCGTCGTCCACCCTCCACAGCAGTTGCCTGTGTGATGCTTGTAGTTCCGCCATATCCTTTTGGAGGGTGGTGAGGGAATCCTCTGCTTCGCCGATTCGGGTCTCCGCTGTAGTCACCCTCTCCTTCAGATTCCGAAAGTCTTGGCGCAGCAATAGGACTTCTGAGCCCACCTCGCCTATTTTGACCTCTAATGCTGCTCTAGAGTCCTGTATATAGAGGCTTGGATCGCCTCCAGAAGCATGGCGGTGTCGGTGCGCGTGCCGGTCGCCGCCGAGATCGTATCCTTCTGCGCACGGGCCGTGGCATAGCTATCAATGGCTTCCTGTCGCGCCGTTTTTGCCACCGGATCTCTCTTCCCCATCTCGTCTCCCAGCACTGGTCAGTAGTGCTTTAGGGGCGCTCACTCGTATCTCGTCTAGTCCAGCGGGCTTCCTCAGGTGGAGAAAAAGAGTGGGCAGAGAGGATGAGGGACCGTGTCGGCAATCGTGCGTCCCGTATGTCTAGGCGGTGAGGCCACACCACTCGCCAGATCTCACAGCCGAGAGCAAACTCCCATCCTATGTGTCAGTGATGAGGGAATGCCACCAAGGAGTCCAGCCCTTATGGCTCTAGTGGGGTGCACCCCGTGGCAGCAATGATGGTTCACAGTCTCTTGGTGGTCATTTGTGGCGGCGCTCAGGCACTCAGTGTGTCCCCTCTGGTGCCCCCCGTATGGTTGGCGTCTCTCCCCGGGGGATCGTAAGGCAGAGGGGGCCGGGGCTCCGAGGCCGCAGTCACCGCCGCATGATAGACCCTGAAGTGGAGCGCGCCGAGGTCTCTGCGCGGGAGGCCGTCCTCTTCAGTGTGCCCCTCGCCCGGCTGTCTCGCTCAGTCTAAGGTGCCCCAGGCCAGGATTCCCAGTGGCCGCGTGCAGGAGCTAAAGCCAGGTCCGCCGTCGGTGTAGGGGGGCAGGCCGTCGGTCACTCACCGTCGGTTGCTGGTGTTCCGCAGTCCACCGGACTCCCGATGCCACGGCTCCCTGCCCTGGAGTCGCCACCCTCAGAGGAGCCCCCTCCGGCCCGCACCGTATCTCGCGGGAGCAGTTCCCAGTGCCGCAGGCGATGTCCCGTCGCCGGTCGAGGAGGGCCCACCGGCAGACCCCACCGGGCATCCCCGCCCCTTTGCCTCTCTAGGGCCGCAGGTCTCGACTCTCCCCTTGGCGGCGGCCCCCCGTGGCCTCCGCACGTCCCGAAGCAGGGCTCAGGCAAGGTGCCAGGTCATAGGCACAGGGCTCTCCCGACATCCGCAGTCACAGTCCGCCACAGCACCCTCTGCAACACTCCATGGGGGGGGGCCTCTCCGCAGCCAGCAGAGCCTTCCTCGCGAGCCTCGGGTGGGTGGAAGCGCCGGAGGCAGCAGGCTCCGATTCCGGGATAGAGTTACTTCCTGGCCGTAGGGACGTGTCCGGCCGCCATCTTAGTGGAGGGATTTCCCGCTAACAGATTTTCCGTGTCTGATTTCCGCACGCCGCCGACAGGATTCCTCGAAACCCCTAGCTCCGCAGGTACAGCGTCTGGTCCGGTCTTTTATTTGCCGTTTTTTTTTAAAGTTTAGATACAACATATGTCGGATTTAATGCAGTTCATCGGGAGCTTCACAGAGGCACGTCCTACCCGGCCATGCTGTTGGCCACGCCCCCCGGAATTCCGCAGAGTTGCATAAAAACTCAGTGGAATTTCACTGAGTTTGCCTCGCCCTTAATTTTAGCACACAGTGCAATGCATGCCTGAGTTTTGGTGTACTACATACCATGTAGGGTAACAACAATGCCATTGTGAATAGGGGCTCTGTGGCTTAGATCAGTTTTAAACTACTAGCTCGATGAGCTTGTACCTCACAAGAATGGACATGCAGCATGCATTCTGTAAAGGGGGGGGGGAAACAGGGATCTTACATGCAAGACCCATATTGCATTTTATTTCGGACAAGATATTATGCTACTGGATTATAAGAGTAGGCGCCTGAACAGCATTCCTCATGAGGCAGCTACGTTAAACAATGCTCCCTCTTATAGCACCCTTACCCCTTCACAAAATCTACACAGAAAATATAATCTTAGAAATTGCTTACCGCCTCCGCAACGTCAAACCCATGCAACTTATCGTACATTGAGGTTTAACAACCGAAAGCATGGCACAATGCAAAAAAAAAACATGGAACCAAAACCAGGGACAGGAGTGGGGGCCTTCACGATGAGCTCAGTCTGCCATGGCAAATTCAGTGGAATCCCCAGCCGAGGCAGCTTTCATTCACATTATAACTATAGGGAGGGACCTGGCGTTTCTTCTGCATTGCAAACACCGAGCACAGCAGCAAAAGCAAAGCTTTCCCCTATGAGGAGTCGTAGGCAGAGGTGCTTGCGCTGGTTGGCTAGTCATACCTGCTTCGATCAGCTGGAAGTACACTCTTTCAACATTCACGTTTTATAGCATTAAACATAACACCTTGCAGCAACTTCACTGGGCTTTGTGGCACACCTAATGAGTGCAATCGACATTTCTAAAGATCAGTGGGGCCACCACCTTTATTGATTTAGGAAAGGACTGCCTCAAACGTTGCACAAGTTTCTTGTGCACATTTCCCAATGCCCCCTCTGCAATCACTGCTTTCATAACAGGCAGGTTTAGCCGGTGGGAGATCTGTAAAAAATAATATATATATATATATATATATATATATATATATATATATATATATATATATATATTACCTACTGGCGATAGCCAGTAGGTATATATAGTTAGGATTTTTTCCTATGGGATTTTTGAAAATTCTATGTCGAATAACTTTGGCGTTTGAGGACAAAATTGGCTGAAATTTTCAGGAAAATGGAACATTTTGTTTCTGAGCAGCCCCTGAAAATTTGGGGGGGTTTCGTCAAGGGGGGGCCGAGAAAAAAGGGGGGTCCCAAAACGTGTTTTCCCATGCAATTTTCCATAGGGCGGTTGGCCTCACTTTTAGCCTGAACGGCTGAATGGATTTACACCAAACTTGGCAAAATTGTAGGGACTGGTAGCCCGATGTGCCTTTGCTATGTCTCAAGATATAGGCTCCAGTGGTTTTTACGAAAATTAACTTTGAAAAATATATATTGGGCTACATTGGGCTATATATATGTTGGAGCCCAAATGTAGCCCAATGTAGCCCAATGTAGCCCAAAGATGGCCACCAGAGACAAAAAAAACAAATGTAGCCCAAATATCAGCCAGATGTAGCCCAACTATAGCCCAATGACAGAATGTCCCAGAGTGTTCTAAAGAACAACTAGAGTGCTAACAGTCCTACTTATTACAAAGGTATGGCACACCTGAAGCCATCTTGATTGGAATAAAGTGGTAACTCTTAAAACATTTAATTTAAAAATGAACAAAATGAGGGGGTTCATTTTGCCATAGAAAGTATGATTAGCGAATATATGACGAAATCCCGCATACCATCAGTCCGCAAAAAAAATCCTGCATGTACTATTAGGCCGCAAATTAAAATAACGAAAACGTTTAGAACGAATATGCCTTTAGCATACACTAAACAACTAAACTACCCTAAACCCTAAAATACTACCCCCAGCATGACCCTACACTACACAAACAGCACAACACTACCCTAAACCCTAAAACACTACCCCCAGCATGACCCTACACTACACAAACACTACAACACTACCCTAAACCCTAAAACACTACCCCCAGCATGACCCTACACTACGCAAACACTACAACACTACCCAAAACCCTAAAACACTACACCCCAGCATGACCCTACACTACGCAAACACTACAACACTACCCTAAACCCTAAAACACTACCCCCAGCATGACCCTACACTACACAAACACTACAACACAACCCTAAACCCTAAAACACTACCCCCAGCATGACCCTACACTACGCAAACACTACAACACAACCCTAAACACTAAAACACTACCCCCAGCATGACCCTACACTACGCAAACACTACAACACTACCCTAAACCCTAAAACACTACCCCCAGCATGACCCTACACTACGCAAACACTACAACACTACCCAAAACCCTAAAACACTACACCCCAGCATGACCCTACACTACGCAAACACTACAACACTACCCTAAACCCTAAAACACTACCCCCAGAATGACCCTACACTACGCAAACACTACAACACTACCCAAAACCCTAAAACACTACACCCCAGCATGACCCTACACTACGCAAACACTACAACACTACCCTAAACCCTAAAACACTACCCCCAGCATGACCCTACACTACGCAAACACTACAACACTACCCTAAACCCTAAAACACTACCCCCAGCATGACCCTACACTACGCAAACACTACAACACTACCCTAAACCCTAAAACACTACCCCCAGCATGACCCTACACTACGCAAACACTACAACACTACCCTAAACCCTAAAACACTACCCCCAGCATGACCCTACACTACGCAAACACTACAACACTACCCTATACCCTAAAACACTACCCCCAGCATGACCCTACACTACGCAAACACTACAACACTACCCAAAACCCTAAAACACTACCCCCAGCATGACCCTACACTACGCAAACACTACAACACTACCCAAAACCCTAAAACACTACCCCCCAGCATGAACCTACACTACGCAAACACTACAACACTACCCAAAACCCTAAAACACTACCCCCAGCATGACTCTACACTACGCAAACACTACAACACTACCCAAAACCCTAAAACAATACCCCCAGCATGACCCTACACTACGCAAACACTACAACACTACCCAAAACCCTAAAACACTACCCCCCAGCATGACCCTACACTACGCAAACACTACAACACTACCCAAAACCCTAAAACACTACACCCCAGCATGACCCTACACTACGCAAACACTACAACACTACCCAAAACCCTAAAACACTACCCCCAGCATGACCCTACACTACGCAAATGTAAATGTAAATGTAGTTGGGCTTATATAGCGCACAGCTACCCGCAGTGGGTGTCCCGGCGCTTGCTTAGGGAACCCGTCCTGGTATTCCCCTGTGAGATAGCAGGGTATCCACAAGGTGAAAGTCAGGCATCCCGCCGCGAGGGGCCGTTGTGGAGATTAAGCAAGCTATTGCCCAGAGTCGCAGAGTGTGAACCCGTGAGTCGAGGAGGCACCGGGGCGAGAATTATCGAGTCCGTGGAATTTTTAGCCCAAGACCCGCTGAGGCGGGGAATTGAACCCTGGTCCAGGACCGATCTCAGCTTCCGGGTCTGCTGCCTCTAACTCCTGAGCCACACGTCTCCACAAACACTACAACACTACCCAAAACCCTAAAACACTACCCCCAGCATGACCCTACACTACGCAAACACTACAACACTACCCTAAACCCTAAAATACTACACCCCAGCATGACCCTACACTACGCAAACACTACAACACTACCCAAAACCCTAAAACACTACCCCCAGCATGACCCTACACTACGCAAACACTACAACACTATCCTAAACCCTAAAACACTACGCCCAGCATGACCCTACACTACGCAAACACTACAACACTACCCTAAACCCTAAAACACTAGCCCCAGCATGACCCTACACTACGCAAACACTACAACACAACCCTAAACCCTAAAACACTACCCCCAGCATGACCCTACACTACGCAAACACTACAACACTACCCTAAACCCTAAAACACTACCCCCAGCATGACCCTACACTACGCAAACACTACAACACAACCCTAAACCCTAAAACACTACCCCCAGCATGACCCTACACTAAACAACCACCACAACTCTACACTACACTAACACAACACTACACTACACAACACTACACTACACTACACAATCACTAACCCACGAAAAAATTAACACAAACCCACTTACCTCTCTCGTCATCGTGGTTTTCACAACGCAAATGCATTTACCATACATGCCTTTAAAACGTAATTCTTTGTAAAGGCATGCGCGATAAATGCACATGCGTTTTGAAAAAATGTGGGATAATGGTATGCGAGGTCAATGACCTTGCGGGATAATGGTATGCGGACTGAAAGTCTGCGGGATAAAAAATGCGGGAAAATGGCTGCAAACCATGATTAGCAGCAGACTTCCCTGGTGAGCACTAGCTTTACTACAGTGATCTAATGAGCAACTAGAGTGCTAACATTCAGAATTCATGGCAAATGTGTGACACATCTGAATGCCTTCTTGATAGAACCAAAGTAAACAAGCATTGAAAATGCAATAGATCTCGCCCTCGTTTAAGTTAAAGCCATTCTGTTTGTAATGAGGTGGCTTTTTAGCTTTGCTTTTATTAGTGTTTTTAAAACTTTCATGTAAATAACATGCATATGTATGCATATATGTATATGTATGCATGCATTTATATTTATATAGATATGCAGATTATATATGTTTATATATGTATATTACCTACTGGCGATAGCCAGTGGGTATATATAGTTAGGATTTTTTCTCTATGGGATTTCTGAAAATTCTATGTCTAATAACTTTGGCGTTTGTGGACGGAATTGGCTGAAATTTTCAGGAAAATGGCACATTTTGTTTCTGAGCAGCCCCTGAAAATTTGGGGGGGTTTCGTCAAGGGGGGGCCGAGAAAAAAGGGGGTCCCAAAACGCGTTTTTCCCATTCATTTTTCCATAGGGCGGTTGGACTCACTTTTAGCTCGAACGGCTGAATAGATTTACATGAAACTTGGCAAAATTGTAGATATAGTTTGCCCGACGTGCCTTTGCTATGTCTCAATATATGTGCTCCAGTGGATTTTGAGAAATTAACGTTTAAAAAAATATATATATCTGTGACAGCGCTCCGGTTAGCGCCCCGGTTCGCGTACCTGACGCGTAACGGAACTTCGCGAAGCGAAGCTGATTGGCTCTCCGGTGTCTGTCAACATTCTAAACAGTCCGGAGCGGCCGCCATCTTGTCTCTCGGTACGATCGAGAGACAAGATGTGGTGAAAAACGAAGGGGGAAATGAAGGAAAGGGGGCAAGGTAGACCACTCCTGACCCCCTAGGATTGATGAGGGGGATATTAAAGTGCCCCGCGGGGCAAAAAATAAAAAAAATTTTTTTTTTGCGATTTTACGCCGTAGAGGCGCGTCCCGGTACGCGAACCGGGCAGCTCACCGGGCAGCTCACCAGGCAGCTAACCGGGCAGCTAACCGGGCAGCTAACCGGCAGCGTAGCTGTCAACACTGTAAACAGTCCGGAGCGGCCGCCATCTTGTCTCTCGGTAGGTTCGAGAGACAAGATGTGGTGAAAAAAGAAGGGGGAAATGAAGGAAAGGGGGCAAGGTAAACCCCTCCTGACCCCCTAGGATTGATGAGGGGGATATTAAAGTCCCCCGCGATTTTTCGCGGTAGAGGCGCTTCCCGGTACGCGAACCGGGCAGCTAACCGGCAGCGTAGCGGGAGTCCGCCATCTTGTGTTTTTGGAGCGTCCGGTTCACGTACCGGGTAGCGTCCCGGTAAGCGTAACAAGGGGAAAACCAAGAGAAACAGTAAAAAAAAAAAATAAGGGAATAGATTTCCAGCAAACTTGGCAAAATTGTAGGGACTGTTTGTTTGATGTGCCTTTGCAAGGCCTCAAGATATGTGCACGTGTGGATTTTGTCTAATTAAGGTTAAAAAAAATATATATATCTGTAAGCGTGCTCCGGCACGCTTACGTTACGGGTTTTGTTTGCGCTGCAGAGCCGATACGTCACGGTTATGCGACGCGTCATGAGGCGTCTCACGTGGCTACGTGATACGTCACGTAATAAAGAATATATTTTACAGCTATAGATATTAGCTTTTAAAAAACCAATGAAATTCACTGAAAAAACCATAGGTTATAGACCATATATAGTTAGGAATTTGCATTTACAAAACCTTGAAAATTCACTGAAAAAACCATAGGTTAGAGACCATATATAGTTAGCTGGACATTTTATTGACATAAAACCAATGAAATTCCATATATAGTTAGTTGCACTAACTATATATCGCGCACCCGCAATCCACTGCTGATGATGTCACATATTACATCATTCATGACATGGTCAGTGACATCACTGATGACATCACTGATGACATCTCAAATGACATCTCAAATGACATCACTGATGACATCATGACACACCAATACCAGTTACTACATACGCACTCACTGATTCCTACGTCTACACACACATTCACTCATTCACCCATACAATCACTCATACATACAGTCACTCATTATTACAACACTATCATATGCACTCATACACCTATGCAGACACTCACACACTGCCACTCATCCATGGAGTTACTCACACACCTAGTCAGTCCTGTAAAGAATCAATCACACTTCCATTTCCTCATCTATACAGTTAAACACAGAACACCATACTTCAGTGATATCACTGATGACATCACTGATGACATCTCAAATGACATCACTGATGACATCTCAAATGACATCACTGATGACATCATGACACACCAATACCAGTTACTACATACGCACTCACTGATTCCTACGTCTACACACACATTCACTCATTCACCCATACAATCACTCATACGTACAGTCACTCATTATTACAACACTATCATATGCACTCATACACCTAGTCAGTCCTGTGAAGAATCAATCACACTTCGATTTCCTCATCTATACAGTTAAACACAGAACACCATACTTTTCACACATATACTAACACATACTTACTCTCTTATACAATCACTGATACAAGTACACATTGATATGCACAGAGTCACACACCTCCCAGCCAGCCACACACACACTCAGTCTTCCATACATCCACTCATTCTTCAATATGTAAAACATATTTAAACTTTACAAAAACACACAGACACTAGATGATGTCATCAGTGATGTCATTTGAGATGTCATCAGTGATGTCATCAGTGATGTCATTTGAGATGTCATCAGTGATGTCATCAGTGATGTCACTGACCATGTCATGAATGATGTAATATGTGACATCATCAGCAGTGGATTGCGGGTGCGCGATATATAGTTAGTGCAACTAACTATATATGGAATTTCATTGGTTTTATGTCAATAAAATGTCCAGCTAACTATATATGGTCTCTAACCTATGGTTTTTTCAGTGAATATATATATATATATATATATATAGTCGCCTTACCTGTTCTTGCAGAGTGATACTTCTAGGAGTGGGCACCTGTAAACATCGCTGCACGGTGATGTGCTGTGTTTTTGGCGAACTCCAAGTTCTGCTTACAAGCGGAGTGAAAAAACTTTGTGAACTCCGCCAGCGAATCAGAGTTTGCAGCCCACCCCTAGTGGAATAAAACAACAGCAGAGCCTTCTCTGTCAGTCTTCACCTGTGCAAGAAGCAAAACCAAAGTTCATAGGCTATACAGCATCTTTATATACAAGGTTTGTGAGGCTTCCCTAGACCTAGTCTCTGTCCTTCTAAAGGCATCCCCATGTTTCTTCTGCAACTCTCGTGTAGGTTAACTTCTACAATGACTCATACAAAGTACATTCAATGCCTTTTAAAATGTAATGTCCATTTTCAGTAATAACTAGTTACAGTACAAAGTGTTTCAATTCCTTAACTAGCATTGGGAATTCCTTCAAATTCATTAAGGGAAATTCAGCCACATCCAGAATAAAACGTCTCAAGACATTTAATCTTATCAACAAAGAAATTCAAACGTAAGATGAAACTGCAGATAAAGTTCTGGAGGTTTCCGCTGGATTTCCACTGTTATCGCAGAACTCTCAGAATTCTCTCTCCCGGTCGTTTGTAGCAAGATATGTCTATTCAGGAGAAGAGTGCCTCCGACAAGGCTCTCTTTGACCTCCTCAAAGGAAGTCTTCTGCCTTTGTCACCATTCAGATCAGATTCTTCAAATGTCTCCGGAATAGTTGGGAGTTCATGTTCAGTTGGCAACTTCAGTCTCCTCCTTTTCTGCTTTTTTGGCCAGTTTTTCTCGAACTGCCACTCACAGTTCCACAGCACTAGGTCCTTCCTGGGGTCTGAATCTGTCTCGTTCATCACCATTGGACAGTCTTCTCCTGCTTCAGTTCCAACGGTCAACTCTTCAAGACCCCCTCAGACTGATCAAGTGCGGATTTAAGTTCTGACTGGTCCCCTACAGCTTGACTAACCTGCTCCTGAGGTCTCTCAACCACCACTGGTGCTTCTGGAAGAGGTGCTGTAATCGCAGCAAGGGGACGCTTAACTCTGCTATTATGGGCAGTGTGCATCCAGTCGGGGAGACCGCCACACTTCACAGCAGTGGTGGTGACAAGGATAACTTGAAATGGACCACGCCTGTGATGCTCCAGGCAACTCTTCTGGCCATGTTTTTTCACCAAAACCAAGTCACCGGGACTAAAGCCATGGCACTGCTCTTGATGAGGCGGGACTTCGGCTGCTTAAACCTGATTAGTTACAGAACACACCACGTCAGCCACTCCCTTGCAATAATCAAGAATCATGTAATCTGTAATGTTCCCAAGCACATTCACATGCTCAGTTGGCAGTCGCATAGCACTCCCCATAATGATCACGTGGGGCAACAATCCTGTTCTCCAATCAGGAACACTGTGAAGACTCATCAACACAAGAGGCAAAGCATCAGGACATTTTTGAGGTGTCGAGGCACACGCTTTAACCAATCTTGAAGTCAAGGTGCCATTGACCTGCTCCACAATTCTAGAAGCCTCAGGTCGGTAACTGAAAAAGAGTCCCAGCTCTGCTTGCAGTGCTGCGCATAACATTCTCAGGACCTCATTATTAAAATGAGTTCCATGGTCTGACTCTAGAGAAGTGAGAAATCCAAACTAGGGATGTGTTCCCTCAACTAAATCTTAGCTACAGTGAGGCTATCTTTTCTCCTAGTTGGGTAGGCTTCAACCCAGCATGAAAAGATGCACACAACCACCAGGACGTATCTCAGTCCAATGCACAATGGCATCTCGAAAAAGTCTAGCTGAATTCTATTGAAGGGACCTCCTGATCTCCCTATATGACTCAGGGTTATGGCAGTCCTCTTCTCTACATTCATCTGTTAGCAAATGACACAAAGCCTCAGACATCAACTGGAACATGGGATTAAAGTACGTCTGCCAGAACAACATAACCATGGCATCCCTTCCCACATGCATCAGTCCATGATAAAGTCTAGCTATAGGTGGCAAGAAGCTATTAAGAATCACAGATCTTCAGTCTCCGGAAACCCAAATGTCATTATCCCTATTTACACAACCTGCTCTGACCAAACTCTGCTGTTCTGTCTCTGTAACTTCTTCTTGCAGTCTCCCAAGTATCAACAATTGTTAGCAAAAGGTTGGAATCAGTTTCATCTGCTCCTTCAATTGTGTATTCTCGGTTCAAAGTGCAAGCATTATTGGCATAAAACTTTGTGCCTTCATGAGCATATCAGTCGCCAACTGTCACATAACCATCTCCCTTTCAATGTGCTCAACATTTCATGACCACAACTTACACAGGCAATTGTAAAGCTTCCAAATGTTTCTCTCCATTGCAAATGGGGGAACCTTATGAGGTCATGAACTCCCTTTGAGACCATAACTGTCCGAATTTGTGCACAGCACCAAAGCCTTACTGACAATCGGGGTAAATTGTCAACTTTAGCTGGTCTGAAACACAGCGTGCTCGGGTAAGCGCAATCAATTCGACCACAAGAGCGGAGAAAACTGCATGTAGTCAGGCAGCTTCCAATACTCCTGAAATTATACATTCTGCATAAGAAGCTCTCAGAGCTCCCTCTTAGTCTTATAAAACATGCCATCTGCAAAAACTGTGCAATCAGATTAAGGTAGTTGTTCAACTTGTATTTCTGGTCTCAGCTTGGTGCACAGTTCAGTGACATTGAGACAGTCATGCTCTCCTTCACCATCATCACAATCAGGAATGGGTAACAGAGTGGTAGAATTTAACCCCTTTGCTGCGGCGGCTATTCCGTCGCAGCGCTAAGGGGGCGGGGCGGTGGCGCGGCGGTCCCGTGCTCGTGACGGAACCGCTCCGTCACGGCACGTGGGTGAGCTGTGCTTGTGATGGAACGGTTCCGTCACGGCCCCGCCCGCTCAATAGAACGCGCCGCGCAGGCGCGGCGGCGGGGCCGTGACGGAACCGTTCCATCACCAGCACAGCCCACCCGAGGCTCGTGACGGAACGGTTCCGTCACGAGCATGGGAGGGGTTAAAACAGCACAATGTCTTAACATTACGTTTTCAGCCGCAAGTATAACCTGCTCGTACCTGGTGAGGTAGCTGTTGGTAAGGTGCTGTGTACGTGTTCTGGTCAACAAAATTTCAACAGAGTGGGGAACATAGACCGTTAGTGGTGACCCATTACAATACTCTTTTGTTGCTGACACCTGTGGCTGTCACAGATTTGAGACATTTAGGCTGCAGCTACGGGGTCTAACGTGGCTGACAAGTAGGTCTCAGGTCGATGGCCACCTCCATGATTCTGTCTTAGCACTGAGAGAGTGCAGCCCTCCCTCTCACTGCAGAAAAGTAAAAACAATTTATTATAATCAGGCATTCCTAGTCCTTGGGTGTGGCAGAGGCTTTCTTTCAACTCTAGGAAGGCAACCAGACAATCGTTATCCCAAGGTACTGGTCAGCCATATCCTTGTGTGTTAGCCTTTGTACAGGCACAGCCACTAGGGAAAAGTTGGGTATCCACTGGTGACAGCAGCCCACCATTCCCGGAAAGATCCTGACTTCCTTCTGAGTCGCTGACAGGTTCATTTTCATGACTGCTGAGATTCTTACTTGTGTCACTTTCCTTGAGGTCTCTCACAATGTGATGTCCTAAATGCAGGACTTCTATTAAACAGTATTGCAATGTATTCAGAGACACCTTATGTCCCTTTTCAGTCAAATGGTTCAATAGGGCAATAGTGTCAATCTTGCAAGCTTCTCGGGTATTGGATGCAATAAGCAGGTCGTCAATATACTGCACCAACACTGAATTGCAGGGCTTGGTCAAAGTCTTCAGATTCTTTTTCAGGATCTGGTTGAAGATAGACAGACTCTCCATGTACCCTTGTGCGTCACGGATCCATGCCAAAACACGACTGCCGATTTGAAATGCAAAAAAGGAACTGACTGTCCTCATGCAACGGTATGGAGAAGAATGACTGACAATTTTACTTACACAACAAATCGCATCCCAACACACAGGACTCTAATCACACTCCACAAATTGATGATTCTCCTCAAAATAACCTATTTTTACAGGTCCTTTTGTTTGGGGTCTCGACATCTGCTTATTGGTCACTCGTACAACTTGGATTCTTCTTCCCGAGAGGAGTAAATTAGGAGCCTCTACTGTTCTCACAGTACAGCAGGTAGCACCAGTATTGATCAAAAAGGATACAGAGTTGCCACCTACTTCAGCATTTACAAATGGGCCACTCTGGTACCTCCAAGACTGTGCCAAGTGCAAAATATCCCCCCCACCCTCAGGCACCATCAGGAGGACTGATCGGAGCCATTACCCTCTGTCATTTTGAATACAGGAATTCAGCTTTACCTTTAGCTTCTTTTGTTTCATAACAATTTCATCATGACAGCGCTTGGCATAACATAGAATTTCATCAACTAACTTATTCTGCCAACATATCACATCCTGTAGAATAATCATGCTAAATGTAGGCCTCAACCCTGTTACAAACCTGAAAACAAACTGTCCCATATCCTTAGGCTCTAGTGTTCCAATTCCACTCTACTGCTTGAAAGCCTGCAACAATCTCTCATAGTATACATGAATTTTCTGTTTAGGTTCTCGGGTCATTCTGTCAATCTTAACCCAATCAATATCTTGTGGCTGTACTTTAGCTTTTAATCACATCATCACCTGATCAAACTTTCTCAATACAATATGAACCATGTATCGGTGCATCTCTTTCCGGCTCCCTTTCAGGCCATTCTGTGGCTATTTTGCAAGGAGCCTGTCTCAGTTCTGTACTTCCACTCTCTTTTGACATTTCATTAAAAGTTCTCAATCAGTCATCCAATTCTTGGACCCTCAGACTAGATTGTCCCTCCGGTGCTTTAGGTACTGCTCCCTCTCTAGGCATACTACTATATGCATGCAGGGGTGGAATTTATGTAATTGTGTCAATCTCTGGTAATCCCTGGAATGTCCTTAAAGTTCCAAATCAAGCTTGATTCATTGACGGGTCAGCACTCGCACGACAAGGAGTACTCACATTAATTGGAATCAAAGGAACAAACCCGCCTGCTCTGGAATTGGTAGAGGCATTCTCTGAAACTTGTGGTTTAGCCGGAAGAGGCAAATTGTGTCTCATATTCCCTAATGATTTAGGATTGTATATAAGGACCACAGGGCCAATAGTAACGAGATCAGTAAGGGCAAGCGGAGCCTTGTAGGCCGTAGAGGTGCCAGGTGCACACATCCCTGAACTCACTCTCATCACATTTGTATTCATATTCCCAGAGTATCCCCCATTGCATTAGAATTCACATTCACTGGGGCGGTAGACACTCCCGTCTGTCCACTCACATTAGTCCTTCTGTCACACATTATTTGAGGTTCATTATACCAATGTGGGCGTTCTGACAATAACACATTCAAAGACTTTCACTGCTGTCACTGTTGATATTTTCTATCCTCTCTCCTGATTCTCTCTGCCTGTCTCGCCTCTCCTTCTTCTTCTTCTTTTTCCTGGTCGCACTTTCCTCACAGGTCAATGCATGGTACAATTTTGCTCCCTCTATCATATCCGTTCTCCACCTCCTCTGTTCTGCATCCCATCTAGAATCAATGTATCTGCGCACTGCCTTTCTAGCTCTTCCCTGATATATTTCCTATTCTCTGGCATGCGCTGCATGCTCCCATGCATTGAGCGCTTCAAACTGTAATGGTTTCATCTCATTTAAAATTCTTCGCCTATTTTCAACGATTCTCACATTAAACGTACTGTAGTGTATAAAAGCCAGTGCACCTTCTTTCTCTGAGATCTTTCGACATTGATTGCCATATATTGACCTGCAGTAACTTCAGTTGGTGTCTCCTCTCCAGGTCTGACAGGTATTGTCACATCTCCCCATACCAAATCACAAATTACTTCAAAGCATTTCCTTTTTCAACAAATTGGTCAACAATTCCAATCAGAATATATGTAAACCCAGGAGACAATCTTTTCCCCACAATTCTCATCTCCAGGTACTGACACATACCAACGCAGCACTTGATGACATGAACAACCAATAACAGTGCGACTTTACACCAACCAACCAATCCCTGTGCGGTACACTATGACATAAATCTTACTCCTCACAGCGGCTTACCCTCCTTTTCAATTTTCATGAACGCACTCTACTCAACACCAAGCACGCACTACAAAACACACAACAATCTTAACTTTGTATGCTCCTCTAAACTTTTTAAGGATTTACAATCATACAGTAGATGGTTCGGAGATAACCCTTTCTCTGACCTACTCAATCCCACATTCGATTGAAACCTCGACCTGTGGTGAATTCAATCAATTAGTTCACCACCCCCCTGCGTATAGGGTCCACTGCACCGCTTGTCTCACTTTCACACACCAAGAAATATCCCTATCTCAATTGTGTTATCGAAGAGGTCTCACAATGAACACCACAAACCTATAGCAGACAATTACAATACAGTGTCTTCTACACCATTCATTATTATTCCGGGATCTTAGGCCATGTCGGACCCAATAACAACTTCAACCTAACTCTGCAGTCACACAACACTCACAGAACATTTAAACCACCTTCCCTAGACGGTATGCCTTTCTCATACAACATGCAAACTAAATATAAGCCACTGCTACACACAACACTATTGATACTTACTCCACCACCATTACATGTGACTGGGGCTGGGTCTAGATCAATCTAGGATAAACTTTTCTATCGCCCTCTACTTCAAGAATTAACCAACCTCGCTCTGCTACCATCTGAGAAAGCTCTTAGCCCTTTAACCATATTGTCTTCTTTGGTCAATCTTTGTAGTTGCTTGAGAGGTCAAAAATCAATAACAGTGTAACTAGTAGATCCTTCTGTCTAGTCATTAGTAAATCTAAAGAAATCTAGCTTACCCTACTGTATACTAGATCTGGGGATAGAAGAAAAGGTGTCAGCATTATAGAGACTTCAGTACAAGTGATCCACATCTATTATGTGTAGAGTATAAAGTCACAAAGTGATTGATATAGCAAAGAGGTCTGTACCTCATGAAGTCCTAAGGGTATCTGCTCTTTAACTAATAGTGCAACATCAATTAACACACAAAACATTCAAGTAACCCAAGTTGTCATTTCCAGTACATTCCCAGCTTTCATTGTAACAATTGGCGACTTTCTCCTTTCCTCCCACACATCCAAATTGGAACATTTGATCAACTTTCTCCAGCATGAGAACCTATCTCCAACTTCGTTAATGCGCCTTCTTCTTACCCAGAATTTCCTCCTGTACCTTACTATCGTTACAATTCACATTGTCTTTTCACTAGCTAATGAAGCCTTTGGTCTGCACTTGCAAAGGAGAGAACATGCAAGCAAGCAACTTTCATGATGAAGGTTAAACATTGGAACCCAAGAGCTTAAATTTTGGTCATGCCAATTTAGTAAAACAGTTAATGTGCACCCAACATTTGGCTATATGTGCATGTATGGTCTCAAATCAATACTGAAATATGAATACACTTTATATGAGTAATCATGGTTACATGTGAACTAAACTCTTGAAAAAGTGTTACATCTTAAAACATTTGTGTAGCTATGGGTGAGAACTACAATTGCAAGAAAAATCTTAAACATGAGTATGCAAACATTATATGTTTCTATTGTTCTTTCATGGAGCATTTCAGAAATACATTTGAAACCCCATTCCTTATTAATATTTTTAGCTCAAACTGAGTGTATTGAGTGCTCACTGCACATCATCATTATAGGTTCATGACGTGTAAAGCTGGAGCCAACATTAAGCTGCTCCACAACTGCATTATACCCTAACCAGTGGTGTGATGAAACTTGAGGGGGCCCCAGGGTCAGACTGGCCGTTGCGGGCACGGGGCAATCCCCCAGTGCGCCGCAAGGGTGTGGAACGGTTTTGGGCCCCTGGGGGCCGTTTTTGTTACAGGGCCGTTTATGCAGCATAGCTGCAAAATCGGCCCTGTAACAAAAAACGGCCCAGACACGGAGCGCGGTCGCACCCCCAACCTCCCCCGCAGGAGCCGGCCGAGCACTTTGCCGGGCCGGTTTTGGGTCCCAGTCCGGCCCTGGGGGGCCCCCACGCCCCGGACCCAGTTAGGAGCTCTCAGGCCAGAGGCACACCACCTGTGCACAGTGACAGAGGAGGCCCTCTAGAGTTCGTCAATAAGCCCCCCCCCCCCCACCTCCCCCCTCTCCCACCATGGGAGCTAATGTTACACCATTGACCCTATAGCAAGGGTAATAAGACGAACAGGATCTCTGTCATGTCTGTGACAGAGTACTTGTCTGTTAAACTCGAAATCAGGCTCGTTATCTTTTTTAAAAGCAGCTCCTGTTCTGCTAAGGGGAAGAAACTGCTTTTAAAAAACGTCAGCATTCTGTGAATGCAGATGCAGGTTTGGACGTCTGCTATCTTTCGTAGTGAGTGTGCCAAAAAACAGAGTGCTTTGCGACCCCAACTTAGAACATCAGGCGAAAAAATCGATCTGTTCATTCGGGTTAATAAAATCAATATCGCAATGATTAGTACTTTATATAAAGAGCAAGCATTGGCAGATGTAAGGAGCACTGCAGACACTACTGTTATCAAAAATATAAAAATATGAATTAACCGTACATGAATTAGGTTGTACACAATCTACACTGCCTGAAATTGTACGTGAGCAGAAATGTACACCAGACAGGAGGGAAAGTCATATTAATCACCACGGTTACGATTTAATAAATGGTGTAATTTTTCAAGTTAGTTCTTGATATCGTAAAATACGTTGCCACACGTCCTGACAGATTGTGTTCCCACATACACAGCGTCATAAAGGCTTCTGATCTTCGTTTGTAGGAAAATATTATCTGCTGCTCGGTTGGATTGATAGTCGTAATTCAGTGAAAACAATCTGCTGCGGCCTTATGTTAAAAAAATTATTATGGTGTACATAGGGAACTAACGATGTGTAAAAATATATTTGAGGGGTGAGGCTGCAATAACACTCCATCAGTTTGTTGTGTGTGTTTTTTTAATTTACCGGAAGGCGCCAAATTCCCCTCCACGCTGGGCTGCTTTGTGCTGCACTTAACAATATTTTGGATGCCATGTTCCAGAAAGTGACAGCGCCGTTTGACTCATAGCGCCATTAGCTGGATTCCAAGAGGGTAATGTAGTTATAAATGCACTCATTATACACAAATGTTCCGTTAGATTTCTCTGATCAGCAAATTAGCCCATGTCCATTTTGCATCTTGGCGAGGTAGGGTTTGAGGAATTGCCAAAGTTTTCAAAAGAAGATTTTGCTCCATAACATGAAGCCTTTTATTACACGGAGGAGTAAAAAGAAGCAAAAGAATGCGCTAGGTATTTTAGTAGTAAATATACGCCCCTATCAGTAGACAGGTAAACAGACACCTTTTTTCATTGAAGGTTTTTTGTTTTTGCCCCTTGTGTGTGGATAGTAATGGCACACCCAGCTATGTATAAGACTACACTCTTTCAGGTTCAAGATTATTCAAAAAAATGTTTTCTTTTGGTGCACCAGAAGAGGAAAAAATATACATATTACAGTTAAAAAGTACAGAGGATAATTAGGATCGGCACAAATGTCTGTATTAGTGGGAAGGGAAGCAATGCCCAGCGTACAGATATGGGCCTTTTGAAGAAATAGGCACATCATTTTTACCTGTCAATAACAGAATTATTGAGGGGGAAAGGAGGAAGCTAATCAAGGGGTGTAGGCCAGGACTGTGAAAAGAAGCATTTGTAAATGCAATAGGGTGCGACTGTGGTTAATAATTAGTTATTTTTTGTTGCAATCTATAACTTGGACGAATTTGCCAAAATCTGTGACCTGTGTAAGAAATGCATTCATATGTACTAGGAACAGGCGGGAGTAATCTGTCTAGAGCACACAAGGAAGACTCAAAGCTCAGAAGTGGGCTAACATGTTTAGGCTGCCATGCAATCAGCCACCTAGGATAGCACTATCCTAACTTTTCCTGCTTGTAAGGTGTTAACTCAACTACGACTTGTCTACCAGGCCCGTTGCTATGTCTCCGGTCACCCACATATTACACTCCTGCCCTTGGTTCCTACCTCCTGCCATTGTTTTTTACTCTTTTAATCTTTGTCACCTTGCTCCCATGCTAGGATTCCAAAAAGACTTTAAGCAATGTGCAAGGATATATACTTGAAAAAAATACTAACAAGTAAACAAACTGAGCAGATGACTAACTTAGTTCAATGAAACAACAGTGCCGGCCCATTCTGTCGAGTCAGCTGTGTAGCATTCGTCTCTGGCATACAGAGCGAGAAGGAAGGAGGCTGAGAGAAACGAGAAGGAAGGAGGCTGAGAGAGGGGTAAGAGAATGACATTGAGAAAGGCGGAGATTCATAGAGAACGAGATACAGCTCTAAGGGATGAGAGAGAGAAAAATAGCTCAATAACTAGCAAGAGATGCAGGGACATGGTAATTGGAAGTATAGTGGGATATCTGGGGGTGCATACCTGTGGGAGTTGACTGCTTCAACGGCAGTGCTTGTCTGATTCATTAGGTGATGTTGTTTACTCAGTACAATAAGTGAATTCCTTCCTATGTACAAAATTCTACCTGGAGAACACAGAGCAGAAGCGTCACAAGATTAGGCCCCAAGATTCTGTTGCTTCCCCCTCCTCCCCAGGTTGGAAGTGCACACATTTACAAATATTTCACAATGCTGTTGCACCTTTTTTTTTTTATTTCCTTTTAGTCCTCATACGCTAAAAGATATACCCAGAGTCCACTTTATCCGTGCAACATGCTCAACAGCAAGTGTATGCCACCACAGATCGTGGACACTGAAGATCTTAATGGATGCACTTTCCACAGATACCCTCACACGTAGTCAGTTCAGTTCTTCTAACTTGCCAACCATGGGACTGATCCGAAGGGTATATGTATCTGCAAAAAGGCATAATCATTGGACAAAGTAGGTCACATCTGTCACAGCTTATTTAGCCAGGCTACACAGGGTAGCCAAAAATGTTTTTTCCTTTTCCAGTTTACCCTATCCAGATTCAGTGTAAATGTAATCGCATTTACCCAGTCTAGGTAGGTTGGTGCGGTATCTTTTAGCCTGCATTTGCATATTTCTCTACGAGCAAGTATAATCAAATATAACAACAGCTTATTAACATCTCGGGAAAGTAAATGATTTGGAAAAATGCCGAAAAAAATTAAGATAATGCTCACCTGGATTTCAAAATCAAACATGGCTTCCATACCTTCACAGACCGCACCCCAGAAATTATATAAGACTGGGCACCTTGAAAACATATGAAGATCATCCGCTTTTTCCTGCTGACACTTTGGACAACATGGAATAGAGCCTTTCGGAAATTTTGACAGCCTAGCTGGGGACTAATAAACTCTGTGTAGAGAAAACAAATGATTTCTTTTCAAATTGGCAGGAGCTACTGTAGAATGTAGAATATCATAAGATACTTGCCATAATTCTTCTGTATTCTCGTCCGGCAAGTGTTCCCCCCAAAGCTTGACAGGCAAGGTAAAATTTCCTTCCTCAACTTCCAACATTGTCCAGTAAAGAGTCGCTGTCTCTTTCTTGTTGCGTTTTGCCTGAAGCGCCTTCTCCAGTTCATTTGTTACTCCTACCACTGAGCCCACCGCCTGGCTCCAGCTATTGATTTGAAGATATTTGAACTTAGATAATTTTCTCTCTGTAATGATAATGATCTCATCCCATCGTATCAACGAACCCTCAGGCATTAACTTGAACCAGTGTTCTATCCGTGCGTCCTTCAATGGTTTTGCGAGGGCATCCCTGGACCATTCTGGAGATCCCGGTGAATCCCAAATAGGAGCCAGAGCACTATAATATCCTATTTTCAGGGATTTCCTTATTCTTGCCCCGGTGGACACCATATCTTTCATCAGCTTTAAAAGGACCTTTTGAAAGAAACGCGGATCTCCAAACTTGTACAAAAAGCCATGGTTTCCTCCTTTAATCACCCATAACATTTCCTTAAACATTGCACCTATCTCTGATCCATCAGGCTATTTGAACATCATTTTTCCTGCCCTTAATAAAAGTGTCCAAGCATACAACTTCAGATCCAGGGCACACAGTCCCCCTTTGTTTTTTTTTCTCCACAACTTCCTCCACAAAATCCTTATGCCCTTTGAGGCCCAAACAAAGGAATTCATTTTGGCTTGAATTTTTCTTAGCTTCTCTTCCTTAAATGCTAAGGGAATGCTCTGAAATAGGAATATTAAGTTGGGCAGGAGCATCATTTTTAAAATATTCTCTCTTCCTATTAACGTCAGGGGAAGGAGCAACCAACTCTTTAAAGAATCTACAATTTCTTTATCTACCTTAACAAGGTTTCTATCGGTCATCTGGTCAATATCCTGAGGGATTTGGATTCCCAGGTACCTTATCTCACGTTTCAAGATAGGAAATTGAGCATTTATATTCCAGACCATGCACTCCGACTTGGACTGATTAATCTCGTAGCCAGAGATCTGCCCAAACTGCGAAGCTGCAATATATATTAATGGAATCGCCCCTATTGGGTCAGAAGTGTAGATCATCATGTCGTCGGCATAAAGCGATACTTTTTTTCCCCCAACTTCGACATTTAAAAGGAGCTATGCTGTTATCCTGCCTGATTTTCTCAGCCAGCGGCTCAATGTATAGATTAAAAAGTAGAGGTGACAGGGGGCATCCCTGCCTCGTCCCTCTTTTGATAGTTACTGGTGCAGAAAGATTGCCATTCACCAATACTCTGGCTGTGGGATGTTGATAAAAAGATAATATAGTTCTACAAAAGTTGTCACACAGGTTACATCTTTACAGAACTTGTGCTAAATAGGCCCAATTCACGCGATCAAATGCCTTGGTGGCGTCAAGTGTGATAATGGCCAATGACAATTTGTACAAGGTTGCTAAGTCTATAGCACCCACCAGCGTGTGAGTCAAATCCTGTATACTCCGCCCATTAACAAACCTCTTCTGATCACTATGTAGTAGATTTCCCACTACCCCGTTTAATCTCTCTGCTAAAATCTTGGCAAAAATCTGTAGTCAAGATTAAGCAGAGAGATTGGCCTGTAAGAATCACATTGGCCTGGTGGTTTTGATGGTTTTAGGATAAGAACCACAGTTGCCTCATTCCATGACCGGGGTGATTTCCCTCCCTCCTCAAAGATAAAAGCAAAAAGCCTTTGGAGAACAGGGACAACAACTGGCGCTAGAACTTTATATAATTCAGCTGGCAGCCCATCAGTGCCCGGCGCTTTACCTCTCTTACCCGTCTCAATTGCATTGGCCACCTCACTTAAACCAATGTTTCTGTTTAAATTGTTAGATTTACCGTCATCAATTCTTAGCAAGGCATATTGATCAAGCCATGATTGAATCAAACTATCTTGTGGAGTTAGATTTTCATTATATACCTAATCAAAGTGGTTATAGAAGGCTTCCTCAATATCCTTGGAGTTCTCTGAGATCTTTCCCGAGGTCTCACACAAAATTCCTTTAATCCTATTTCTGCTTTGATCCTTTTTAGTTTTCCAGGCTAGGAGCTTTCCATTCGATTCACCATATTCAAAATGTGCGAGATTGCTAGCCTGCCACCGTTTCCTCACTCTAGCATCCAAAACCCCTGCTAATTTCAATTTACAAGCTGAAAGCTCCTCCTGGATATAGCCCTCAGACATCAACGTCTGGGCTGTGAGATCGTGTTCTAGGTTACAAATTTTTGCCTCAATTTCAGCTATCGTGGCCCTAAACTTTTTTTGTCGCGTAAATTGTATAGACGTAATCATCCCCCTCAAATATGCTTTATAAGCGTCCCAGATAATTTTGATTGAAGAGTTTCCTATATTTGTCTCAAAAAACCTCTCAGACTCATCTAATAGCTTTTTTACCACTTCATCATCGTTCAATCCAGTGCCCTGTGCAGAAGTCAATTTTAAAACTAATGAGACAGCCGACTGATCTGACAGGTGCCCTTCTAGTTGTTATGTTATGTACCTACTCTTTTATAGCGCACGGCTACCCAAACGGGTGTCCCGGCGCTTTAGCAAAGAGATCAGAGACCAGTCAATCCAAACCGCAGCTCAGAAAGTCGTGGCGATCACGCAGAAAAGAGCCACGTCTTTAGTTCTTTTCTAAACGTCAGGAGACTATTGGCTTTCCGTAAAGAGATCGGAAGCCCATTCCAATGGAGGGCCGCTAGATAGCGGAAGGACCGACCACCCATCCGAGCGCGTTTAATAGAAGGGACCACAATCGTGGCAGATGAAGCTGATCGCAACACCCTCTTTGGAACATAAAAGGCCAGTCTCTTCTTGATGTACAAAGGGCCTACAGAATGCAGGGCTTTAAAAGCCAGAGTCAAAGTTTTAAAAATAACTCTTTTAGAAATCGGTAGCCAATGTAACTCTTTAAGCAAACCAGAGGCTCTGGCTCTGCGTGGAAGGCCAAAAATTGCCCTTGCAGCAGAGTTTTGGACTATCTGCAATCTTGCCACCAAATACTTCGGCAGGCCCGCATAGAGTGCATTAGCATAGTCAAAACGTGATCCAACTAATGCCTGCACCACTATTTTCTTATATTGCAGTGACAGCAACGGTAAAAAATTTCTGAGCATCCGCAGGATGCTAAAACATTTCCCTGATAGTGCATTAATCTGGGATCTAAATGACAGATCAACGTCACAGATCACACCCAGATTTTTGGCCTGCATTGACACCGCGTCTGGAGGAAACATGTCTCGAGGCCACCAAGATTTCCAGCATGGATCCGGAGCACAGCCAAAAAAAAGCAACTCAGACTTGTCTGAGTTGCATTTAAGGCTGTGTTGTTGAAACCACGAAAAAACGGAGTCAAGGCAGTCCCTGATTCTTGCCCCATCAAACGCCTCTCCCTTCCTGCAAGTAAACAGGAGCTGGGCGTCGTCAGCGTAGGATATGACCTGGGCACCAAAAGCCTCCGCCACCGCCGCCAGAGGGGCCATATAGATATTAAAAAGGATGGGGCTCAGAATGGATCCTTGAGGAACCCCCACCCCTAGCGACGGCATTTCAGCGGAGAACGGTGGTGCCCAGATCACCTGTCGGCGGTCAGATAAAAAAGATCTAAACCAGTCCAACACCGTCCCGCGAAACCCGATCTCCTGGAGTCTTAAAAGGAGACCGTCATGCGGGACGGTGTCGAAAGCCGCCGACAGATCCAGCATGACTAGTACAGCCTTACCTCCAAGATCGAGCGTCTCCCTGATAGCTTCAGTGACCTCCAGAGTTGTTTAACATCCGCCACCCAACCTAACAACTCCTCACCGATCAGAAGTACATGTAGTCTGGATTTATGGCCAAGTTTCTTATTGTGGAAAGTGTAGCCCTTTTTGGTCCCCCACTTTTTCCTCCATACAACGACCCAACCCATTTGATGGATCACATTTATTAAAAGAGCTCTCAATTCAATTCAATAAAACTTTATTTCGGTTTTTGTTTAAAAACCACAAAAGTCGAATTACAGTAATACAAGAAATTCGCAATACATTACAAATAGAGTTCATCACAGGATACAGAGGTGCAAAAAATATAATTACATCATTTCATAAATACCGAAGAAGTACATAATTTATCCATATTGTACTGACAAATTCATAAAGAGATTTCATTAAGTAAAGACCATTACAAATCCAAGCATTTTCTGTATTTAACAGTTGATTTAAAAAATTCAAGAACATGGAGAATACTGTCGATTTCTTAAAAGTGTCACCAGATAGCGTTTACGGGGGTATTCATAAAAGCTACATAAAAATATAAAATGCAGCATATCCTGCAGAGACTTCCCGTCGCAGCCGCAGGGAGCTGCCACCTTACTAAAAATAGCAGATCTTGGCCTAATAAGCAAGAGATGAAAGAGATTCAGCCTAAATCTGGTCAATAAAATGTTTTCATGAGAGGTCAGAGAGCCCATTAAATAGGGCTCGGGCGATGCAGATGTTTTCAGCATAAGATATTTTCTGACACTCGGCTTCTGAATATCAATAGCTTCCCTCTGTAACTTCCTATCCATGAGGTAAGCCTATTTCGTTGCCTCCAGGTCCCCCTTGACAATACTACTAGGGTTTTCAAACAATTCGGAGCGTCCCATTCGGAGAAAACTAGATTTCAAATGTTTTATCCATGGGATAGCCAGTGCATTATCCTGAATAAGGCAATCTTTCAAAATTAAATGCATTTGTGGGATATCAGGGTTCAGCCAAAGTTTTAACCAACAGGTCAGCGGGCGTAGGGAGAAAATATCACTTATGTATTGTGTCCCTAATTCTTCATGAACTGCTAGATTAGATGTGCCCGTAGGGACACACAAAATACGCTTCATGAAGGAATTTTCCACAACCTGGAGCTGATCACCTGTTACATACCCCCATATTTCACTGCCATATACAGCCGTGGCCACTGATTTGGCGTTGTATAATTGCAACATGGCACCCATTTGGTTTTTCCCCAATTTGGTTGCAAAATTAAAAATAGATGCATTCACCCTAGCCAGTACTCTTTTCTTTTTTTGAAGATGCGGGCCCCAAATTAATTTACTGTCAAAAAGGACCCCTAGATAGGAGAATGTCTTAGATATGGGGATTACTGCCTCATCTACTTTAAATAGAAAGTTCCTTCTGGGTTGTTGTCCTACTTGCATGACAAAAGATTTTGAATTATTAATCATTAAATCCCTATCCGTCATGAAGGTCTTAAAAGCATTTAGAAGAGCTTGGAGGCCCCTTTCAGTCCTCGATATGAGTACTGCATCATCTGCATATAATAGGACTGGAATACCCCGGCGACCGACTCTATGACAGTCAGCCGACACCTCCTGTAACACGCTATCCAAATCATTGATATAAAAGTTAAAAAGAAAGGGACCCAAAATACATCCTTGTCGGACACCCTTTCTGATATTAAAATTATTAGTCACGCTCAGATCTTGAGAGTATCTAACGTTCGCTCTAGTATTGCTATGAAGATCTACTAGGAAGTCAACAATGCCCTGTCCAACCCTCTTGCCCTCATGGACTGCCACAGCTTCCACCTGTTCACACAGTCAAAAGCTGAGGACAAGTCCATGAAGGCGAGGTGGATGGTACCCCTATGAGCCACTGTATATTTGCCTAAGATTAGAAAAAGATTAAGGCATTGGGTTTTTGTTGAACGACCACTACAGAATCCATACTGGGAGATGGACATGATGTTATTTTCCTCCACCCAGGATGAGAGTCTCTGCAGTAGTATCCTTCCTATTATTTTTACCATGGAGCCGATGAGTGAAATGGGTCTATAGCAATGTGGGCTACATTTGTCCCCTTTTCTAAAAACAGGGACAATTGTAGAAACACCCCAGGATTGGGGGCATCCACTTTGCACTGCAGCATTGAAGACTGATTCCAAAATAGGTGCCCAGAAAGAAGGCTCAGACTTGAATAAATCCGGAGGGATCCCATCTGGACCGGGTGCTTTCCCGGCTGTTAAACCCATGATACCCTCAAGGATTTCACTTCTGTCAATTCTAATTGAATTTTAATTATTGGCAAGTGCTGGACTAGGAGATTCTTCCAGGGGACAGTCATACAATTGCTTGAAATGTACTTCCCAGTCCTCCTTGGGTATATGGCAATCAAGACCGTCACCGGTCTCCTGAACAAGAAAGGGCTTTTTCATTGAGCCCAAAAATTTGAAGCTATTCTTAAGAGTTTCGGGGTCCAATAGCTCGTTCCAAGCCTCTACCCTTAGGGATTCCTTACGTTTGGCCAGTGTTAGTTTATATTCCTTACGACATAGTTGAACATTGGCCTGTTCTCTGGGTTTAGACGCTAAGGCTACCCTTAGGTTACTCGCCGCTTTAGAACAGTCATGATTAAACCACTTAGGGCCCACATTACCTTGGTTCTTAGCTGGTACAGACAGCAACTTCATGACCTTGTCTGAAAGTGACTGAAATGCACCAAGTACCTTCATATGCTGTGTTTCTCCTTGGGTGCAAATGGTAATTTTATCAGCGCACATTATTTTAATATCATTAGACAGCAGGTCAGGAGTAATCTTAGACCATTTCAGTCTACGTCTACCATCAGTTGTGCTTAGTCTTCCCTGACTAAGGTTTGGCCTACCTTAGTTATCCATGGTCCTAACAATCGCAAAGTAAGAGGATTATGATCACTAAATTGACTCTCCTCAATTAAAAATGAATCTACAAAAGTCTGCATGGATAGAGAAATTAACATATAATCAATAAATGTTCCCTTCCCATGTCCCTTAAAAGTGGGTGTCTCAAATCTTTTTAAAGGGTCTATCAGTGCCAAGGTGGGTGTCACATCCAAGTCATTCAACATATATTTTAAAAAACTCCCCCTCAGTCGAGTGTTCAAAATGTAACCGTGAGATCGTGAACAGTTTAGATCTAGGATACATTTATATAGGGGGTCGCCACAAGGGTGTACATTAAAATCACCCATTACCATGAGATTGTGCAGGCTGTGATTCATTGATGTACTAATAAAAACATTCAGTGCAGGTAAGTGACTAGAGTCTGAGCATGAGTTAACTGAATTATAAAAGTTTACCAGGCCAGCTAGACAAATTTCACCATTTAAAGTTAAGGTAAGAATGCCAGGGTTAGCAGATGGTACTCTACGCACTTTGCAAGTTAGTGCTACAGAAATAAATATAACCAGCCCCCCCTTCGGTCTTCCCCGGGTGGTTGCAATAGCTGGAACATTATATGCCTTATACCCTTCTAAAAAATGATTACATTCGGCCGACCACGTTTCCTGTAAACAGATTATCAGGTACAGCCTGATATAATTAATCCAATTACAGTCCTGCATCTTGCCTGCTAAACCTGCAACATTCCAGGAAATGACATTATTAGAACTCCTCTTACCCAGGCTAACTTCTTTGGCTACCAGGTCATTCGGTCTCCCCTCTCCCTGATCTTCAGGAGTCCGAACCTGTTCAAACCTTGGTTGCTAAAGTTATTATATTGTAACCTAGAAGGCGGATAGCTGGTGAGGTATCTTGCCCTTGAGTTATCTCTCATATGCCAATTGCCTTCCTGGTCAGGTCGTACCATGCCCCTCCCATGAGGGGGGCTATAAAAGAAACCCAGTGGAAGTAATTCAATTGCCGTTCCAGTCATTCGTTGATGACATTGACCATTGGATAGTAATTGGCCGGCAGTAGAAGGGTTATCAAACTTAACAATAATGCAATCCCCATTCTCTGTTTTGTTTGTGCTGCCAATCCAACTAACCCTCCGTATCATTAATATATTGTTAGCAACACTCGTCCTCCCTAAAGAGTTTTGATTAAGCCAATGTGTTGTTTTATTCCATAATTGTTCATAGCTCTCTGTTTCCCCGGGTGGGAGAACAGGGGCATGCCACAGTATGACCACATATGGGGTCACTTCCGGGGACAAGTCAATAACTACGGAACGAGGAGCCATACTAATGCCTTCGCCGAGTCTGGACCAGGAGTCCGAAATGGGCTTATCCTTCCTTAAACTTGGTTGGTGTGAAGTGGTTTTAATAGCACCGTCAGGAGCTGGGGGACTTGGTATGTTTATTGCTGGGGCAATTGGGATGGAGCTAAGACTAGGTGGCATGGTCTTCCCAGTAGTGGCAGGTGGATTTACTCTGTTTGATGGACCTGAAGTCGACTTTTGCTTACCGTTCCCCATGGAAGATTCCAGGAGCGTAAGCCTGGACTCAACCCCGGCAAGTTTTAGCATATTTGGTTGCAGCAACGATTGCATCGTGCCTTCTAGTTTCCCTCGAGAAATCTCCCCCAACCTGGTTACAGCTCAGTGTTGCTCCATCACACTGTGCATTGTAGATTATACCATTATCAGCTTTTTCCCCGTTGGCATGTATATCTACAACAGTCACGACCTTGCTAACCATAGCTACACAATTTTGTTTAGGCACCCTGGTTTTTCTTGGAGTAATGGTTTTTTTCCGGCGATTCCAGACTGTCTTATCTTTTTGACCTCTCGCCCTTAATCTAGATTTTACCGGGCTAGGAGCCAGTTCTGGTGACCCAGGGATAAGGCTATCGTCTAGTAAGGAAATATCACCCTCTGACTGCGTTACCATCAATTGACCGGGAGGGGGGGTTGTTATAGTCGTGTCGTGTTGCTCAATGGTGCTGGAGAAGCTGTTGTTCTGCCAAATAGGGGGTCCATGGAAAGCCTACGTTCAGCCAAAATAATTTCCTTGTTAACGGCTGACTCAGCCCTGGTCAAGTAGGCGTCTAGGGTCCCAATCATCCCTGAAGTACCAATATCTTTGTCTTTACGTGGTGCCATTATGCACACCACAATGAAATCTATAACATGCCTATTTAATCAAGATCAAATCATTCAATAAAAGAAATCACAATAACATTTGCACCATCTGAGTAGACCCACACAATTACCTCATTTGATATAGATCCTACTATAAGATTACAATATCATAGACTTTCATAGATAAGCGTGGGCTCTTTGTGCCTGTTAAAATAGACCGTCCCAATATAGTTCACTCGATATCGCGTATCTGTTTGGCACAGTCCAGAGGGCATCAACTCAATACTTATTACCGAGATGACTTCAAAGTAGGGGGCGGCTGTGGGTACTCACAATGAATCCTGCAGTGATTTTTAGACGGGTGGCCCAGCCCGGCCTCTTCTGGCCCCTGATGGCCACAGATGGTCCCGCCCTTGTCCCGGGCTTCTCCTGGTGCTGCCCGCGCGCGTCCCACGGGACGGGAGGAGGCGTTCCGGTCATTAATGGCGCCTCCGGGCGCAGCCTGTGACGTCCCGGGTGCGCCTCTGTCCCTGGGGCACCTGGGAACTGTGGTCCGCTGCTGGCGTAATGGACGGGCCATTTCCCTCACGGCGCTGGGTGGTCAGCAGGTGAGCAGGTGGACGAGTTCAGGGCAGAGCCGTTGTCCCCACGGCGATACTGGTGCCTGCTGCGGTCAGAAAAGAGATCTCATTTTACAATTATCTGGGGATTTATTCTTATATGTTCTGTCGATTAAGGGATCACGAACCAAGTTAAAATCTCCCGCCAGAATTAGCGGATCTTTATAGACTAATAATTCTTCCAGCGGATCAGGATCATCCAAGTTTGGTCCGTATTAACCAGCAACAGTAAATTTATACGTATGGTACTTAGGGGCCGAATAGGATCGCGGTTTTCCCGCATCCTCCGGGCCGGCGGAAGCCACCGCCAGCCCGGAGGATGCGGAAAAACTGCTGGGGAGGCACAAAAGACCCACCGCCAAATTAGGATGGCGGTGGGTCTCAAAATCGGTCCGCTGCTTTTCCGCCGCGGTCTCCTTCCGACCGCGGCGGAAAAGCTCTAACATGGCTGGCGGTGTCTATCAGACACCGCCAGACATATTAGGATTGCGGAAAACAGATGCGTTTCCACGGCGGATTCTCCGCCGTGGAAAGGCATACGGTGATTATTTTGGGGGCCCCCAGGGTGAGTGGGGTTTGGGGGGTGCACATGGGGGTACCTATGGTACCCCCCCTGCATTTGCGTGCACGAAGCGGCAGGCACCGCGCGGTGCCTGCTGCTTTGTGCATGCAAATGTTAAGCATGCATATTTAACCTTGCGGCGGGTGCTGCTTCAAGCCGCCGCAAGGTTAAATATACAGGATGTGACCGCCAGGGTGGCGGTCACATCCTAATTGGCATGGAGGGACTTCCGCAGCCCCTGCGGACGGTCCCTCCTCCTCTGGGGTGGCGGACGGACGAAAGTCCGTCCGCCATCCTAATGAGCCCCTTAATCTTAGCTATGGCCCACCCCCCCTTCTTATCCATCTTGGAGTCTTTCACTACAAGAGCTGCAATGGTTTTAACTAATTGCAACACCCCTTATAGTTAATTGCTGTGTGGTACATATTACTCCCTGTATCCATATTTTCGTCTTGCAGAAATCCCTCATCTCTTTTTCTGTGAGGTGGGTCTCTTGAAGAATAAAGATTTGCTCGGGCGCATCTTTAATGTATTGTAATATTCTCTCCCTTCTATAATTTACCCTCAGCACATTTAAGTTTCATGTTAAAACCTTCAGATATATGTCCCGAACTGACCTAGCTTGTGACATTCTTCTCTAAGTAAATGGTATTTTCTTTAAATGACCTATTTTGGCGAATCGGACATTTTTTTTGTTTTTTTCCCCACATGCTCCCCACCCAGTGACTACCCCCCCCCCCACACACCCTCCATTGACCCTCCCTAGTGCTCCCCTGGAGAACCCCCCTTCTTCTTCCTATGGCCCTACTCTGGCCACGAGGCTTCCCTCCCGGTATCCGGACAGTATTAACTTAGTCAACAACTATGTGTGTTTTAAGTACACTAAAATGGCATAACAGACGCAAAAGATGAATGGAAGATAATCTAGCAGAACTAATATAAAAAGAAATTACCCCACTGCTACCTCCCGACATATTTCAGAAGTCAATTGGAGAAAAGCTTCTGCCTCCTCCACTCTCTTAAAGACCCTCATTTTATTGTTGTGCATTACTTTTAACGTTGCGGGGAATTTCAATTGCGCTGTTGCGCCTAACTGTCTAAAGGGGTCAAGGAGTTTCCCTAGCTCCCACTGTCTGGATGCAGTTATTGAAGAGACATCTGACCTGATCTGAAACATGATCCCCTCCGCAGTTAAGGTGCTTCTTTTTAATGCCCTGTTCAGTATATCATCCTTTAGAGTGTACGTTAGAAAATGTATCAGAATCTTCCTTGGTCTGGTTTTATTTGGGTTTAGTCTGAACGGGTCTTTGTGAACTCTCTCTATGTCCTTAATGAGATCTTGTTCCGAGACCTCTATTGAAGTCACTTGTTTAATGAGTTTAGCCATGAATTCTTTAATATTGCTCCCTTCCGCCCCTTCCGGAACTTTCAGGAGACGCAGATTAATTCTCCTCTGAGAATTTTCGATGGATTCTATTTTTTCCTGGAGTCCCTATTCACGTTCTTTTAGATTATCAATTTCCTTTGCGTTTTGTATAGTTTGAGTTTTCAGATCTGTGACTGTTGACTCCAGGACTGTGGTCCTAACAGCTAGTGAGTCAAACTTTTCTTCTAACTTTTCACAAAACGTCTTGATCTCCCCTTGGTTCTTTTCTGAGACCCAAAATCCATTTTTCATCTCTTGACTTAGGGACTGAAGGATTAACAAAACGGAATGATCACTAGGTAGTCCCTCATTATCTTTACCACTATTCTTGTTGCCATTGCTGTTATTAAAAGAGGGAGTACTCACCAACCCATTATCACCCTCCTAGTCTACCATCCGTTCCTTTCCACCTTTGGGGACGAGTATCTCCATTGCAGAGAGGGATGGATATATCTTCCACTATAGCCTCTACGTCGCCCATTTCGGAACTTTCTATTGTCACTGAGTCAGGCTGATCTTCCAGTACTTGGAACCTGTTAGGACTTAGTATTCCTTCCGGGAAATTACATAGGTCGCTTGCATAGCCCCCTAGAGGTTCCGAGAAATCCTGCGAGGGTTTTAATACGAGAGTGGTAGGTACAACCCTGAAATACTCCTTAAGTGAGGGAGCAGGCTTAGCCCTACGTAAGGTTGCTTGTCTGGTAGACTTTAAAGGAATCGGCTTGATATTCTTAATGCCATCCTTTCTCTTCAACTTAGACTTAGACTTAGTTGAGGTAGCAAGTTTTGTTGTAGTTATTGATGCTTTTTTTGAATGACTTACAGAGACATCCTTTTTTATTTTATTGGGGGCTTTAAATACATCAGCTGATATTAAGTCTTGGTTCCTAAGAGTGTATCTAAATACTGAGGAGCTTGGCGAGGAGAACATGGTGGCTAGCAGTTAGCTGGTCGTGAGAGGCTCAGTGGTATCCGGATGGTTTAAGAAGCAACTACTCTTCTTTTTTCCGGTAGCTGGCAGTGCATATAACGTTAGGATGTGAGCGGGAGATGTGAACATTTGCCTTAGTTTTACCGGCCTCAATACTTCTTTACATTGCGGTAGTGGTAGAGTTTCTTTTATGGCTACCTCTGTAAGTAGCTGATTTCTCTGCCTCCGCTGCCGCTTTCGAGGAATTTGGTGTGCTGTGGCGGCCCAGAGCTGCAGGCACCGTAGTTGCGGTATTTTGCTTGAATTGCTCGAATTGGTGCAGTGGAGGCTCTCTGAGGTCTGCAGCGAACGCATGGCCCGGGGGAACGACCTGGCGCTGGCGGGCTTGGTCGAGGCTGATGCGGCGGGAGCCATCAGTGAAGACAGTCAAGATGCGGTAGCGAGTACGGAGGTAACAGGGGCGCAAGGAAATGTGACTGAGGGGGGAGGTGCACAGTGGGTTCGGGCAGCCTGGAAGGTCAGAAGGGGCCGTAGCGCAGTTGCTAGGCTCTCGGGTATAGGCTGGGGTAATCGGAACTGCTCTGGACTCATTCTCCCAGAATCCCACAGCGATAGTGTGGAAAAGCCACGTAAGGAGTGGCAAGACTCAGAAGACTTAGCGGGGGATGTCTCACGGTGTTCCAGAAGGAACAGTACAGGAAGCGGTAGCGAAGGAAGGCTGTTGCACCTTATTTTCTTGGGCTAAAAGCCAATTCAACTGTCAGCAGTCAATTTCTGGAAACAAGTCTTACTTGCTATTCTGTGGATTTAGTTCCCTCCCTTCAAATTAGATGAGCATGCAGCACCTGGAAAACCCTTCTAACAGCACGAGATGGAGAAGCGCAACAAATGAGCATGAAGGAGCGTGCGCATGTCTAGGGTAAATACAAAGAAATGTCCTTTGGATAAAGTAATGTTATCCACACATCATTCAATCAGCACCTTCCACACAGGTCCGGTATCACACCCTCCTTACTTACTCAACCATACTGAGAAGGATTGGACCATATTTGTCCGGGAGATATGCAATATGAGCAAATTAATAAAATGTAAAAAAGTGTATTTGTTATAACAACATCAGATAAGAATAGAACAAACAATTAATTACTATGATCTCTCACAATTTATACAGACACAGAGCTTTAGTCCAGTCCTATTACAAAACAAACACAATAAAAAAAGAGAGTAAAACTAAACATAGACAAGTAAATTATGTCTTTACAATTTACACATCCGTCTTAACAATGCCTAAGGCGTGGAGCCTGGTTTGATTTACTTATTGCTCATGAACCACGCTTGTGGTGACTGATTGTGTGCTAGATTTGGCGTCAGCGCGTTTCGATGGGTAAATTATGTTTCCATCTTTTTCAAGACCAGACGATTGACTCTCTTTATTTAAAAACTCGTAGAGTAACCACTAAAAACCTGTATTATAAAACATAAGATTGGCAGATTATTCCTGCTCTAAACCACAGACAAGCTCAAACTGTTTGAGATCATTTTGTTATGTTAACACTGACTCAAGGATTTCCAGCTTTGCTTCTCATTTTGTATGCAATATAAGACATTCTTTTATCTACACATCCAAACTGTCTACACATTACTATACTTCTTTCTCCACATAAAGAAGACAGAAAAGTGCTACTACATAAACATATTATTCAACCTCCTGTGTGAGTACCAACTAAATAGAGTCTCCCGTACTATGTGACACAATCCTCTCCTCATTCATACAAGTTGGCATAAAGTACCCATATTCCATCATGCTCTGCTCTCATTCCTATAGTACTCATACCACCACACTTTCATATTACCAAAAATGCATACTCCTCACCTTCTTTGGGTGGTTGTCTATGATCAAAACAGGCAGCTGTCCCATTTGTCACGAAACAAATTCCTGGAATCTCTAAGGAATAGACCCTCAACAGAGGGAAGAAAAGGAAAGTGTGTTTGTAAACGGACAGCGAAATCGTTCACTGGGTACTCTCAGTGGTTTAGAGGAGTTCCCATCAGAATTCCAACCTGTACCGCCCTACATCATTTGGGAATCTAACACATTGAACACGGGGAAGTACCCAATGGAAGATTTGGCAAGGTAATGCCCCTTCTGTCTTGTGTGTCCCAATGTGTATTGATATTCAATTGGTATCAGGTGGTTACTGACAAGCAGTGCTAAATAGTGAAAAACAAATTGTGTTAAAAAAAAGTGACCCTTTGCTACTATTTAGTTGGTATTCCTGTAGTCTTAAGGGCTGTAGCACTGTTGGTCGTTAAATATTCCCTTGGACCCCCTTTGTGTTAAGATTATCTCTAAGGATTATCCTGTAATCTGTCCATAAGCACAAGAAAGGAAAATCATTATATATTTATACCTCCAGGGCGTTTCTTATATTGATGAGAATCACAACCGGGCAGTAGAGGCCTCACCTCCGACTTACTCAATCATATGTGCCCCAGTAGGTTTCTGGTGATTTTCAGTGTACTAGTGGGTGCAGAATTAAAACACACACAATACAGTAACTTTCTTAATGCCCCTGCACATGACATATGGTAGATGGGATTTAGAAGCCTCTGTGGTTTGTAAAAGGTAAAAAGACAGACAAAATCTTGTGTTTTACCTTTAGGATAAGACATTCATGGTGTAGTAATACATCCAGAACTTCTTTACTTGTAGCATAGATCTTTCAGAGTTAGTGTTCGAAGTTTAATTATTCTCATAAAAGGCCATTTATAATTTGGGTCTCAAGGGCATACATTAGGTTACTTTCAGTGCATTGTTGCACTTTGCTACCACCCTCACAACCCATTGAATTGTTGGCCTTTTTGTAAGGACAAGACTAGCATAAAGTGCACAATGTGCATGTATTGCCAACATTTGTTATTCATCAACATTTTAGTTTCTATCCCATCATTCCAAAGCCATAGTTTTAAATTGCATTTGTTTAATTAATTGAAACAAAGGTATGTATCTAAATGTGTCTATGTAACTAAACTCTCTAGAAATGGATATGGCATTTTTCCATATGATTTCATTGTAGTTAAAAAAAAAATCACCTTTCTTTTTATACAACTTGAAAAACTAATGATACGTATGAATACTAGAAAAATTGTTAAAATAGCATTTTTGTCTTCGATTCGTACCAATTCCTTACTGGTGTTTGTTGATGCACTTACCCCAGTGTCACGGAGGTGAGTGAGGAGCCAGAAACCACCGGCATGTAAAAAGGTCACAGGGTGTCTCTCGTGTAAAAAGACTAGACCGTGGCTAGGGAAAAACAGGTAAGGGGTTGGACATTCTTTGGGGGTACCACATTGGTTTTGGCATGATATTGGAACCGGGATGAGTCTCAAAAAGGTGAAATGAAAGAATGATGGGTGTTTTTCTGGTGATGCAGTCGCATGCAAAACCCGAGGGCGGGGCTCAGGGCTGAAGGCGAGGCTTGGAGAACGAAGCGTTCCAATACTCATAGAAGAAATTAAAGATACAGCGCAGAGTGAAACATAAAGAGGAGAAACAAATGAAAGTCACCGGATCAGACGGCAAACAAAAACTTTTGACTAACCAATCATGCTTCCTAACAAAATGCCAGCACTTGAAAAACAAGCACAGCGCAAGCACTATGCAGGTTAAACCTAAAAAAAATAGTTCCACAGCAGTGGATAAAAACAGTACTTGGGCCATGGGACACTGATAAGAGAAACATACAAGCGGAACAACAAAAAATTATAGGCTACGGCCTATAGACATGGAGGAAAAGTAAGTGGCAAGCACACCAACCAATAAAAAGTGAGGGTGGTTTGTAAGCCCCTTTTAAGATATATATTAAATACAATAGATATCACAAGCACAGCTCAGGTGCTGTGCAGGCAAAACCTAAAAAAGAAATATGCACGATGGGGGTCTCTACGAATATTAGGAATCAGGATTAGTAAAGCACTCATTTTAGACGATGGCTTTTCTTTTTTAATTCATTTCTCCTTTTTAAAGTTAGTGGCAGGTTTTCCAGCCTACAGTCAACAAATATGCAGTCCTTTAATTATGTTCACACTTCAATGGAAATTCTCTCCAATTTCTGTAAGTTACAGCATCAAATAACCCGTGGCTCAATCTACTCCATTAGCCAGATTGAAGTTGTATTTCTTAGAGCCTCCCAAGTTTGAAACCTTTGAAATTGAGTAAAAATTTGTTTTTCATACAGCGAGTTGTAAGATAATACTTTTCTTTGCCATCTGTTCTTTAAGAAATATAATCCTTTCTCCAGTTTTGGGGCATTGCTGGCAGCAGATACAATTGGAGAGTTGCCACGTGCAAGGCCTGATTCACAAAAGTAAAGTTAAATTTTTGTGGAAGTTTACTATTTTTTGTTGTTGTAATGAAACTACAATTTTAATTTTAGTAATAGTAATTTTACAAATGCGTAGACTCCGCAAATAAAAAGAAAGGCCTGTCCTATCCTGATCTTTGTGAATCAGGTCCTTAGTGTTCAGAGAACTAATGAGGGCTTTATTCTGACCCACGTAGATGTGGTCAGTCCAGCCGCGGAATTAGATTTTCAGTTAGTGATCACTAGTGCAGCCGGTTCTTATTCTTAAGCGGTGTGCAAAACGGCAGACTGGCCAGCTGGTATTCACTTCTGCTTGGATGTCATCAACCTCTGTGTGGCAGTCCTCCATCAGATTTCACCATTCTCAGTTCCTCCTGTACATTTTTATAATTCTTTGTTCTGTCACTCCATTCTCAGTGGCATCTCTTCATATGTTGCCTCCCATTATTAATTTTGTCTGGGGCTTCTTTTATCAAATCAGTAGGGTTTGCATGTTTTGCGTTTTCTAGATTAACCTCATTCACTGGCTCATTCACAGGGAAAATCTCCCTGCCTTACTACTCGTCTATAAACCTGAGATCCTGGGGCTGTTCCAACAGGGGATTACTTGTACTTCCTCACTCTATTGATGCCCTTTTTTCTCCTTCCTCCCACCTGCTGTTGTTTTCTTAAAACATGCATTTTGTTCTCACTACATGCTCTTTGTGTGTGGGTCGCCTTGGGGATGTAAATATATTTTCACCTGCAAATATCTGCAAGGGGAACGGTATATCATTTATCCCCAGGGGGTTTCTTGTTAAGTTCTGTGCATTTAGAGCAGGAGTCTCCGACATTTTCTGTAATAAGAGCTACTTCTTTTCAATGAAACTCACTAAGCACTACTAATATTATTAGTGTTGTAACAGTGTCCACAGACAAGAAGACATTAGTGCCTCCAATATGCAAGGTTACTATTAGCGATCACCTCAGTTCATCTGGCATAGTAGCCTGTATTAATGTAAAAAAGTATTTTTTCAGTATGGAATGCCTTTACATGGCTTAGGTACCTAAGTAATACCATTTGTAAAATGTATCCTGAATGCCACGTGATTTAGCATTCAAATGTTAGCTTTAAATATAGTTTAAAAATTCAACCATTTTCCTTCAAATATCAGCTATCAGCTTGGGAGTTCTAAAAAGAAACACATTTTCACCTTGAATATATACTCTCAATTTTGTAATAAATTTATTAATTCAACCAAGCAAAAGCTTCTAATTTATTAGGATGGGCTCCATGTAGGAAAGCTACTCATTGGAGAAGCCTGGTTTTGAGTAATGGGCCAATTTTTTGTTGAATGACTGAAGAGCCATTTTACAGGTAAGGGCCTTTTATCTTTTTATATTATGAAACTCATATTCCTGATCACAAGTTCTTCGCTGAACTCCTCAGATGGTTGCGTCATCCACCTCTCACTCGCCTTCCAGAATGGCCTGGATTTGATTAATGGGAATGAGTTTACTGTAATGGTTGTTTCATTTGTTGCATTATTTTGAAGATCACTAAATAAAGCCACATTATGGAATTAACTCCTGGATTAATGTTTACCATTTATTATCTTGACCTATTGCTCACAGCCAATGTGTTAATATGCAGACCTTTGGAAACTACCAGTGTCTGCCTCTCCACACATGTAAAGATCACCAAGGTACTCGCCATATTACTATTGTCTCCTTGTCAGTTTATTCAAAATAGGTTAAGAACCTGTTTTTACATTCTTCCCATGAACCTCGTGGTTGGAAGTGACTTGCAGAAATTGCAGAGTGTGTGTCCCTTTGCCAGAATTTCTCCTGGTTTCTTTTCCCTCCTCTACTTTTTGGCTCTGTTAACATTTTTTCGATTTTACATTTTCAGGCTTAAGGTTGGGTTGGGAATTAGTATATGCCTTCTACTGTGCTTTTGAATCTGGTTGCTAGGTACACCTAGGAAAAGGCAGGGACAAGCTGTACTAAAAGGTTTAGTTTAAAGCAATAAATTAAAGATTTCTCAGTTGGGGTAGCTAACAGCAGTACACATGCATTTCTCTAATTTTCTGACTTATGCAGCAAGCTTTCCCCTTAACGAATGCGTGGTAATGACACGTTAGTTCTATTGCCGGCGTTGTTAAGGCACAGCGTGATTTTGGCTTCCTACTAAAGGATGATTCCCTCCGATCCATTGGTGGTCAAAGTGTAATGGTTTCTCTGAGGAACACAATTCATATAATTATACTTTTGTGTATTTAATCAAAGAAAGGTCACACAGTTAAAAGTCTGGTGAAGCAGTAGGTAGACCATTAGGTTGTCAATACAAAAACCTTCTGACTTTTTTCTGCTGCTAATCTTAGCAGCAAAACAATAAGCATGTGCATGTGTAAATAGGAAAATGTAGCAAGGAATTAATATGGAAAACATACAGAATAACTGTGGGTCTAGAAATGTAAAATGACTATGTGTGTGGAAATGGCTATGTGTAAGCTTAGAATATAAGCAAACTACTGGACAAATACCTATTGTGAATAAGTGTCCATCAGTTACTTTTCCTGTACCGCCCAATTCATCATATGGTCTACTTCACAGTAGGTAGTCCGGAACAACCAACTCCAAGAAGTTATTAGGAGATGGTTGAGATTGGTGAGGTGGTTTATAGCGTGGTAGCTAGATGTTGTTTGTAACTGAAAGCAGTGCAAAAGTGATTAGTGAATGGTGATGAAAAAAAGGTGATGTTTCTAGTAAAATTGGATAGTGAACGCAATATACCTTTATTCTGGAGCTGTGCAATTCCAACAATAAAAACAAAATAGAGTGCAAACAAGTCAGATAGTTTTAACAAATAAGTACTGACTGGGTTATCTGGTCGACATGTTTCTGCGGACGTTTAAAGGTCCACATTGGTACCTGCCGCTTCCTCAGGACCCATAATTAGTTGCTGCTGCTTATGTGATAAATAAAAAACAATTGTGAACAAAATGGTAAATGTCACCTGTTCACATCTGGATTCCCTCCTTTAATTCAAGGGGGAAGTGCTTCCGCCTCACCTGGCAAGCAGCTCAGGATAATGGAGCCCCGCTCTCTCCGTCGGTACTCCTGGCAGCCTTCTGGGCTGTTTGGGGAGGCAAGGAATTAATACCCACAATTTTTGGTCCACAAACACCTGCAGTGTATTCTATGAAATGACTGTGAAATTTAAAAGCACCTGGAGTTAAAGTTATCCTGGTGAGTGCACAGTGTTAATATAATGTTGGTGAGACTAGTGCCAGCCCTAAAGCTAGTTTTCTACAAACATAGACTGTTCCTTTCAGTAACCCAATCTGCCAAATGTTCAAGGGTTTTGGGAAACACTTCCTTCACTGTCTACTAGTGATCTAAGAAAAAGGGTTTGAGACCATTTGTAGCTTCTTTGTGTCCCTGCAAAGTTTCTATTATATGACTTGAAGCTTGATGATGTTGAAACCCAACTCTGAATGCCAAATCAATTGGATTGACCCTGGGCGCCAACCTCTCACTGAACGAACAAATTATCAAAAACAAACACTTAATGATGGGCTTGTACCAGCTCTCTGTTCTAAAGGAAGTGACACCGTTTCTTCCAGAAGGCTGCCTTCAAAATGCTCCTTAAGCCTTTGTATACTCACAGCTGGATGGGGGAATTGCCCTACTCTGTAGTATCCCAGACTCCACAAGTGCACCCATTAAGGGTATCCTACGAACTGCAGCACATCTCCTCCAGGGCTGAAAGAAATAGAATCACAACCCCCCGTCCCTGATGAAACTCCATTGCCAGCCCGCACCATCTTCAAAAATAGCTGCAAAGCCATCACAATCAGCAGACATTTTCACCATCTCTGGGGGTTAGCGGCCACAACCAGGACACCATCAGACTGCAGACTAAGAAGTGTCAAAAAAGAAAAAAAAAGACAGAACCCAATTTCTGTCTATGCAGCCAGGATCTGGACCAACATCCCTGTATCCATCAGGACCGCCCCAGCGCTGCTCCAATTTTGAAAAGAGTTGAAGACTCACCTCTTTAAAGGACACTACACTGCAATGCATTAACCTTTCACAACTCGGCTTCCTCTCCTTTTACTCACCTATTTTAAGCTTGCTTTTTACCATATACAGCTCTCCACTGCCTTTTGGCTGGGTTTGCACTATAAAAATAAAGGGAACAGCCATTACAACGTAGGTTTTACTTCGCGTTGGTTTTACATCGCATGCGTTACAACACATGCGATGTTACAACGCGTGGTAAAACCACGCATACCATTACATCGCATGCGCTTTTACAACGCATGCGATGTAATGTGTAATGGCGGCGGCGGGGGGCGGCTATTCACGTCGTTGTGAGGAAACAACGACGTGAAGCAAGCAGGAAAGAGGAAGCAGGTTCCGACGGCGACGCTGGATAAGAGAGAGGTAGGGGGGTTTGAGCATGGGGTGGGGGTTACGTTTTAGTGCGTGTTGCGGTGTTGTGATTGTTTAGTGTAGTGTATTAGGGAGGGTAGTTTAGTGTTTATGTAGTGTAGTGATTTAGGTTTTAGGGTAGTGTAGTGTTGTAGTGTTCGTTTATTGTAGCGTATTAGGGTTTAGGGTTGTGTAAGGGTGAGAGTAGTGTGGGTAATGTAGTAGTGTTTTAGGGTTTAGGGTAGTGTAGGTGTGGGAGTAGTGTGGGTAGTGTAGTAGTGTTTTAGGGTTTAGGTTAGTGTAGGGGTGGGAGTAGTGTGGGTAGCGTAGTAGTGTTTTAGGGTTTAGGGTAGTGTAGGGGTGGGAGTAGTGTGGGTAGCGTAGTAGTGTTTTAGGGTTTAGGGTAGTGTAGTGTAGGGGTGGGAGTAGTGTGGGTAGCGTAGTAGTGTTTTAGGGTTTAGGGTAGTGTAGGGGTGGGAGTAGTGTGGGTAGTGTTGTAGTGTTTAGGGTAGTGTAAGGGTGGGAGTAGTGTGGATAGCGTAGTAGTGTTTTAAGGTTTAGGGTAGTGTAGGGGTGGGAGTAGTGTGGGCAGCGTAGTAGTGTTTAGGGTAGTGTAAGGGTGGGAGTAGTGTGGATAGCGTAGTAGTGTTTTAAGGTTTAGGGTAGTGTAGGGGTGGGAGTAGTGTGGGTCGCGTAGTAGTGTTTTAGGGTTTAGGGTAGTGTAGGGGTGGGAGTAGTGTGGGTAGCGTTGTATTGTTTTAGGGTTTAGGGTAGTGTAGGGGTAGGAGTAGTGTGGGTAGCATATTGGTGTTTTAGGGTTTAGGGTAGTGTAAGGGTGGGAGTAGTGTGGGTAGCATAGTAGTGTTTTAGGGTTTAGGGTAGTGAAGGGGTGGGAGTAGTGTGGGTAGCGTATTAGTGTTTTAGGGTAGTGTAGGGGTGGGAGTAGTGTGGGTAGCGTAGTAGTGTTTTAGGGTTTAGGGTAGTGTAGGGGTGGGAGTAGTGTGGGTAGCGTAGTAGTGTGGCAGTGTTTTTGGGTTGGGGCAGTGTAGGGGTGGGAGTAGTTTGTTGTGTAGGTGTAGGGATAGGGATGTAACTAACCTTGCATACTTTTACCACAAGTATAGCTTAACCACGCATGCCTTTGCGTTGTAATGGCATGCGTGGTTAAAGCATACTCGTGGTAAAAGTATGCGATGTTATGGCATGCGATGTCATTGACATGGCGTAGTAATACCCACGTTGTAATGGCACGCGTGGTATTAGTATGCGATGTAATGACATACATTTGTGGATGGAGAACAGCCATTACAACGCGGGTTTTACCACTGGTTGCTTTTACATCGCCTGCGCTTTTACAACTCATGCAATTTAATGTGTAATGCGGCGGGGGCGGCTATTCACGTCGTTGTGAGGATACTTAGGCTGTTTCCTCACAACGACGTGAAGAAAACAGGAAGGAGGAAGCAGGATCCGACGGCGATGCTGGATAGGAGAGAGGTAAGGGGGTTTGTGCATGGAGTGGGGGTTACTTTTGCAGGGTTTAGGGTAGGTTAAAAGTAGTGTGGTAATGTTTGTGCTGTGTGTGTGTTTTTTTTAAACGTTTTAGTGTGTGTTGTGGTGTTGTCGTGTTTGTTTAGTGTAGTGTATATGGGTTTAGGGTAGTGTAAGGGTGGGAGTAGTGTGGGTAGTGTAGTAGTGTTTTAGGGTTTAGGGTAGTGTAGTGGTGGGAGTAGTGTGGGTAGTGTAGTAGTGTTTTAGGGTTTAGGGTAGTGTAGGGGTGGGAGTAGTGTGGGTGGCGTAGTCATGTTTTAGGGTTTAGGGTAGTGTAGGGGTGGGAGTTGTATGGGTAGCGTAGTAGTGTTTTAGGGTTTAGGGTAGTGTAGGGGTGGGAGTAGTGTGGCTAGTGTTGTAGTGTAGTAGTGTTTTAGAGTTTAGGGTAGTGTAAGGGTAGGAGTAGTGTGGATAGCGTAGTAGTGTTTAGGGTAGTGTAAGGGTGGGAGTAGTGTGGGTAGCGTAGTAGTGTTTTAAGGTAGTGTAGGGGTGGGAGTAGTGTGGGTAGCGTAGTAGTGTGGCAGTTTTTTTGGGTTGGGGCAGTGTAGGGGTGGGAGTAGTTTGTTGTGTAGGTGTAGGGATAGGGATGTAACTAACCTTGCATACTTTTACCACAAGTATAGCTTAACCACGCATGCCTTTGCGTTGTAATGGCATGCGTGGTAAAAGCATACTCGTGGTAAAAGTATGCGATGTTATGGCATGCGATGTCATTGACATGGCGTAGTAATACCCACGTTGTAATGGCACGCGTGGTATTAGTATGCGATGTAATGACATACATTCGTGGATGGGGAACAGCCATTACAACGCCGGTTTTACCACAGGTTGCTTTTACATCGCCTGCACTTTTACAACGCATGCAATGTAATGTGTAATGGTGGCGGGGGCGGCTATTCACGTCGTTGTGAGGATACTTAGGCTGTTTCCTCACAACGACGTGAAGAAAGCAGGAAGGAGGAAGCAGGATCCGACGGCGATGCTGGATAGGAGAGAGGTAAGGGGGTTTGTGCATGGAGTTGGGGTTACTTTTGTAGGGTTTAGGGTAGTTTAAAAGTAGTGTGGTAATGTTTGTGTTGTGTGTGTGTGTTTTCTTTAAACGTTTTAGTGTGTGTTGTGGTGTTGTCGTGTTTGTTTAGTGTAGTGTATTAGGGTTTAGGGTAGTGTAGTGGTGGGAGTAGTGTGGGCAGTGTAGTAGTGTTTTAGGGTTTAGGGTATTGTAGGGGTGGGAGTAGTGTGGGTGGCGTAGTCGTGTTTTAGGGTAGTGTAGGGGTGGGAGTAGTGTGGGTAGTGTAGTAGTGTTTTAGGGTTTAGGGTAGTGTAGGGGTGGGAGTAGTGTGGGTGGCGTAGTCATGTTTTAGGGTTTAGGGTAGTGTAGGGGTGGGAGTAGTGTGGGTAGTGTAGAAGTGTTTTAGGGTTTAGGGTAGTGTAGGGGTGGGAGTAGTGTGGGTGGCGTAGTCGTGTTTTAGGGTTTAGGGTAGTGTAGGGGTGGGAGTAGTGTGGGTAGTGTAGTAGTGTTTTAGGGTTTAGGGTAGTGTAGGGGTGGGAGTATTGTGGGTAGCATAGTAGTGTTTTAGGGTTTAGAGTAGTGTAGGGGTGGGAATAGTGTGGGTAGCGTAGTAGTGTTTTAGGGTTTAGGGTAGTGTAGGGGTGGGAGTAGTGTGGGTAGCGTAGTAGTGTTTTAGGAATTAGGATAGTGTAGGGGTGGGCGTTGTGTGGGTAGTGTAGTAGTGTGCCAATGTTTTTGGGTCGGGGCAGTGTAGGGGTGGGAGTAGTCTGTTGTGTAGGTGTAGGGATAGGGATGTAACTTACCTTGCATACTTTTACCACAAGTATAGCTTTACCATGCATGCCTTTGCGTTGTAATGGCATGCGTGGTAAAAACATACTCGTGGTAAAAGTATGCGATGTTATGGCATGCGATGTCATTGACATCGCGTAGTAATACCCGCGATATAATGGCACGCGTGATATTAGTATGCGATGTAATGACATACATTCTAAAAATACTGTATACATACATACTTACAACTTGTAATCCTCTGCTGATGTATGCCAAGTAGACCGCCAGTGTGGATCACTTATTCAGCAAATTACGAGAATACACCAAACTCTTGTATCCCTTCACAGCCAATACTCCGACAATATGCATCATTTCAGACCACTTTCTAGGTCCTGGACCATGCCATCTTAGTGTTTACATTGTTGAACCACATCAAAGCATCCAAATTCAATCAGAATAAATTCCATCTTGCAGGCTTCAAAGTTCTTTTGTTTTCCTTCAGTTTGTAAGCATTGTATGCCCTCCTCCATCTATGTGCAAAATGCATATTGTGAGAAATTAGGTTGTTGGTTGAGGGGGATGAAACCCTGCTCAAGCACCAGCCACAGTCCTTGTCAGGGTGAACCACAAAAAGTCACTAAATTAACCTGTGCTTAACCTTCTGGCAGCTTCGCACAAAAGCAGGCTTAACTTAGACACAATGTCTAAAGTATTTATGCAGCACATTAACAGTAATGAAGCCAAAACACAACACAAGAAAATCCCACCCCAATTTAAAAAAAAAAGAAGGGTACAATTTAATGAATTATTCGATACAAAAATCCAATCAGTAGAACTGGAGATATGCAATTTTAAAGTATAGCACCTAAAAGCACAAAGCGGCACTCATGTGAGACCGAATTAAAGCCACAAGTTCAGGCAGACTCTGATGGAGCCCAAGCTGCATACAGGGACCAGGTTAGTCCTGCTGAAAAAGTTACCTTCTAAAGTCTAGTGCAGAGAGTTATGTTCACGATGGAGGATATCCCGAGGAGCAGGAAGAAAGTTGTGGATGCTCAGCGCTGTAGTGCAAAGAGGAGACAGGTATTGCAGACAGTAGTCATTGCAGTACGAAAATACAGTCTGGCGTTGTGAGCGGTTGCTGATGTAGATTCAAGTTGGGAGTCACCATGGGCTGTTTATGCTGAATGCGAAATGCAGATATCATGTTACCGGTAGTCGCTGTTCTGTGAAGGGTTGGATTCACCAGAGCTTCTTGACGGCAGTTGGCACGGGGGGCAGCACCTTGGCACGATGTTGGTGCTAAATTCAGCTGCCTAGCACCAATGCAATACTGCAAGGGTGCCTGTGCTGAGGGAATGATTGTGTTCAGGAAGGTGTCTCTTCCTGCACATAAACAATCCAGAATGGCAATTTGCAACTGCTATGTGATCTTCTTCAAACTTCCGTCAAGTTGAAGAAGTAGGCTAACTACTTGATATCAGGTTAGTGTGAACTAAAACTCCTACAGTAGAAAACAGGAGTATCCCGTGTTAGAAATTGGGTTTCTGGTTGGTATGCAACTAGGCCAGACAGAACCCACCACTCTAGGTAGGGTAAGGCAGTTACACACCTAGGATAACTCCTGCTCACCACCGTGGTAGCTTGGCAGAGCAGTTAGGCTTATCCCAGAGGCAATGTGTAAAGCGTTTGCACAACACAAACACACATAAATATCAGTGACATACAACATACACCACAAAAGAAACTCCAAACAAGAATATATACAAATATATCATATACTAGCTTACACGTCGCGCGTTGCTGCGATCTCCGAAGAAAGGAAATTCAAGGAAACTCGTTATGATAACATTCAATTTACATTGTGTCATTTTTTATTGAAACTTATTCATTTTAATATGGAAAACATTTCAAAGTGTCGTTTTAATTCTATTTATTTATTCGAGTGCTTGTGGATACATGATTTTTTGTTTTCCGTCTGGTGCGTACATCAGTATTCGAAAGATTATGAGGGCACTGGGGGGGCCGATATTTAAAAAAATTCTACCAGAAACCTTTGCGGGAGTGTACTCAACAACTTCCCAAACTTTCCTGGTGTTCGGATGAATGCTGTTTTAATTCTATTTATTTGTTCGAGTGCTTGTGGATACACGATTTTTTGTTTTTCCGTCTTGTGCGTGCATCAGTATTCAAAAGATTATGAGGGCCCTGGGGGGTCGATATTTATTTAAAAATTATGCCAGAAACCTTCGCGGGAGTGTACTCAACAACTTCCCAAAGTTTCCTGGCGATCGGATGAATGATGTTTTAATTCTATTTATTTATTCGAGTGCTTGTGGATACACGATTTTTTGTTTTTCCGTCTTGTGCGTACATCAGTATTCGAAAGATTATGAGGGCCCTGGTGGGCTGATATTTAAAAAGATGTATGTCAGAAACCTTCGCGGGAGTGTACTCAACAACTTCCCAGAGTTTCATGGTGATCGGATGAATGGTGTTTTAATTCTATTTATTTATTTGAGTGCTTGTGGATACACGATTTGTTGTTTTTCCGTCTGGTGGGTCCATCAGTATTCGAAAGATTATGAGGGCCCTGGGGGGCCGATATTTAAAAAAACATTTATGCCAGAAACCTTCGCAGGAGTGTACTCAACAACTTCCCAAAGTTTCATGGCGATCGGATGAATGGTGTAGTAGTGCATAAAGGACAAACAGACAGACAGACAGACAGACATACATTTGTTTATATATATACAGATTGTATTTAAAACATATAGACCACAATGACATAAATCACTTGCCAACTAGGCGATTGTCATAACAATACATAAATCATAAATCACCTTGCCAACTAGGCAATTGTCATAACATTATAGGTAGGGCAATAAGGTAAATGTTCATAGGTTGCACAAGTTAGAAAACCTCACTTATTCATTACACCACCTTAGATCATCATTGTGCATGTATTATGCAGCTCCTGAAAGAGTACTTCTTATTCTGTCAATAAAAGGTATAAGCACATCATAAATCAGGGTACAGCATATATAGCAGTTGGATAATGCACACAAACCTAGGAATCACCATATCCATATCACCCTAAACACATAGGGTAAATCCCCTATAACTGCAGAGAACCCGTAGAAACACTGCATTTGTGCGTTGATTATATGTTATGCGATATTGTAGGGATTCCATGTAAGATACAGGAACCTCAGTGCTACTCTAGCGATATTAAGGTAATTTGTAGCCTCAACAGGGTCAGACCCTTCATCGTGGGTCTACCCCATCCTGCTACATCCCTGGCAATCAGCCCCCCCCCCCCCCCCAAGGTATGCACCAACACAGGGTGGGGGCTACACACTGCTGGTGTCTGCAGGGAAGCCTCGCTGGGTTCCCCATGTATACCACATATCAGCCCGCAAACATGCAGAGCAACTGCAGGGCAAGGCTGAGGCGTGTCCGGAGTCCTCTGGGGCCTCGTGAACTGCTATGAAATTAAAAATGCCCACAACGAGATTCCTCAAAGGGGGAGGGGACAGGCGGCCTCACGCAGCTTGTATAAGGCCCGTTGGCCTATTGGGGTGGTACAAGCTGAGGTCAGGCTCCTGTATTTAGGGAATATCCCATCTCTGCCTTGCACTGAGCCTCTCTGTTGTATCTATGCTAGGTATTGCTGTGGTCGGTAAGGCTTCCCCTTTTGTGTTGTTGCTGGAACTCCGCCGGCTTCCGTGGGTGTTGTCAGGCACTCCCGGAGACCTCAAAGCGGCACTGGTTGCTAGACGACGTTTCAACGCTCACTCAGCTGGTGAGCAGCCATGATCTGTGGTCTCTCTCCCAGAGGTGTCCTCCTGCTAATGCTGGCCATGACAGACGGGCTCACCACTGGCCTTAGGTGCCTCACAGGGAGCACTTTCATCTGATTATGTAAATAACAAGAACATGTCCAGATAGGTTATTCAACAACTAATAAGCAATACCTAGACAATAGGTTCTAAGTATGAATGATTTATTTCACATTAATTTTCGATTTCAGAACATTATACATAAAAACATTTCGTCATGTCCTCCACAGAGACACAAATTCCAATCTGAAACATTTACCAACAAAGTGTGTGTGAATAATAATGCAAAATAGTTGATAAAAACATGTATAAAACATAAACACCACTAAAAGTATCAATTACCTCCAAAAATCATTAGAGGCCACCAGTCCTTATATAACATATAAAGGAACAGGCGGACATAACCCAATTCAAGAAGTCCTTCCTGTTTACTGAGCTGAAGACAGCTCAGTATTAGATGGGGTCATTCCACCAGTGGGAAATACATTTCTTTTAATGAGGCCCAACAGTGCCCCACAGGTGGGCATTCCGGCCACAACACCCATTGATTTTGATGCTACCCCCAATTACAAGGTTGGCATAGACAGGAGGCAGCGCCAAAACTAAAACCAGGAAAAAAACCTGGTCTTAACCAGGTTAAATGAGGAGAAATGCTTTGTTTCTCCTCATTTTTACTGTTTATGTGTGGTGCATTGTGCAGCACTGATAGAAATAGTAAATTGCCATGAATGATTGTTTATGTGCAGGAAGGTGTCCCTACCTGCACACAAACAATCATTACAAAAATGATAATTTGCTAATTCTATGCACACAGTAACAGCGAGAGCAAGGGTTGCTATTGGCTCACGGAATTCTGGGGGAAGCTTGCAGGGATTCAATGGCAAACCACACCAAGGCCCTAGGAACAGCAAGAGCAGTTAATCCATTGGTTCACAGGATTTGGGGAATGCTTGCGTACTGAAAATGACAGGTGCTGGGTAAGCACCGGTCATGAGGGTGTTAGGCGTAACATCAGTCATGAGGGATACTGGGGGGGACAGCAGTACTGGGGTAAACATTTGTCGATATATCATAGTGTGCCATAAATCATGATAGGGGTAAAGCAACATGAGCCCTGCGTGCTAGGTCCACTGCACAAAGGGCACATGAGGGAGATGTGTCATTTAAAGTGAGTTTGGCAAGCTGGTTATAGTGGAACAATAAAAAAAAAAGTCTTGCATTTGGGTATTTTGTGGACTTTGGGGATTTGATTTTATCACAATTCCACCTCCACAGGAATTAGTATGGGTACATTATCCTAGTTTATATTAGATGCAGTTTTCTTGGAATTCATTAAATGTTCATAAATAACTGCCTGAGTTGAGTCTGCTTCCTCATTATCCGTGGTTTTTCATGTGAGAACAGAACAACCTTCCTTCCGCCCCTGGTAATGAATGATGAGGCCATTGAAATGGGAATTGGTTTATAACTTTTGCAGTAATTGTTCAATGTTTTATAGCAAACAATAGGCAGATAGGAGGTATTTCAAAATTGTTGGGCCAAATCCAGACTGGCCAAAACCAGTTTAATAAATAATCAGTCCAGGGGGTCAAATGCTTTCTCGACATTCAATGAAAGTAAGACCAGGAGAAAACATATACTCTTGTGGGAAGCAATTGTTAGGGAAGAAATTGCGACCAATATATCAAAGCTGGTTATGGTGGTGTTGATTAACTCTCTGACATAATTTGGGAGACTAATTAATAAAGATTCTAAATAGTTCACCTGAGCTTTTGAATAAATAGGTTGTGGAGTGTCAAGATATGTTTAGTTTACCGACAATGACTGAATTTTTGTCGTATCGTTAAGTTCCTGTAACTATCATCCTATTATGTGGCATGAACATGGTTCGTGTTCTTTGTTTGCACAATTCAATAGCTTATTTGTTTGGTATCCATTGCGACAGTAATATTATCTACATAAAGGGGGGTTCTCTCTGTACATTTCTAAAGCACAGGTTCAAGTCTATGGATCTTAACTGTTGATGCTTGGGTTCCAAAAGAGAATCTTAGCATCAAAATGTAACCTTTTTTTAAAAAAATCATCTTCATACATAAGTCAACAACACTGTTTGTTCCCTCCCACGGTACCATCTTGGCTGCTTCCCAGACATAGCAAGTGGCAACCCCTCTGTGGTATTTTCAGAGAAGTAGTGGCACAGTGCACTTCTGACTGATTTTTTAAAGTGAGGGATCCTTTGGAAGATCCCCCTTTTGTCTCTATTGGGGTCTAAATGTTGGAACAATATACTCCAAATCAAGCATGATTGAAACAGGTGTGTGGTCAGAAATAGCCATAGTTTAATTTCTATCAAGAAGATAATTTCAGGCAGAAAGTTGATGCAAATGAGAAAGTAATCAAGTCTCGAATAGTTTCTACTGACTATACATCGATTAATGGTCTTTCTTAGAATCCAAGGGTGAGGGTAGTCAATGTCTGTGCCAGTTCTGAAAAATTTGATCAGACGTGTTGCAAGAAGGGTAAGCATCACATTGCAGTACACTCCCACAAGGACATTTGGTGTAATGAAAGACAGTAAGTGGTAAAATGGTGGGAAATAAATGTTCATTAGGTGTGTGAATCATTAGTATGTCAATGTTCCGCAGACCCAAGCATTTTCTATTGCAGTCCTTCAGAAAGTGTGCTCTTTCCTGGTAGACTTTCACATGCAGTAAGATAACAATCACCTTCCTTTACAGGTATGGCATGCAAAACATTTCAAAAGTTTAATGTGGTTCTCTGGCAATATATGTATTAGAGGATGAGGTGTGTCTCCTAAGTATGGATTAGTGTTTTGATGGAATTAAACACCTGAAGAGCAGGAGTAATTTTGATAGTCTTCACTGGGACTAGATAAGGAAATGCATAATAATAGTTCAAAATAACCAAATAGGTAGCCCTACGATATAACCGACTCTCCCCAATCTATTTTCTTTCTCACGTTGAAGATACTTGTGGGATGCATTTGTGTTTCAAACATCTGTAGAACACTCACCCATTCTTGATTTACCCCCAATCCAAACTCATCCCAAAATAATACCTGCAACAGGTAAACCCTAAAGAGAAAAAATAGACCCCCCTCATGTCCCTCCCTGAGAGTGATAAACATAGGAGATTTGGGTATTACTCAGCACCCATATAGTTCTCACATTTAGGATCACGGTGTAATGCAGTGAAATAAACTGGTATAAATTAGTAATCAAGAGGCAAATTCCTCTCAATTAAACCAATCTTATGATTGCAATTAGGTTATCTTGTGTGTCCATTTCATTGCCTCATATGCTTCGCCCTTTGAATAATGCAATGGTGTAAGATGAAATTCTGCAATGAAGCTGCCCCAAGTCTGTGCCATGAAAAAACTACTTATGTGAATAAAGGCAGTGTGTGTGGTATACTCTGTGGACACTGTCACTGAAGAGTGAGCCACGGAGTGGCCAGAGAAGACGTACCAAAGTCACCTAAATGAATCTCTCTTTGTCCACCATAAGCAATGTCCACTATATCACGTGCTAAGTAAGAAAGTACAAGTACAAAAAGGGTCCTTTTACTCCTCCACTTTGTTTGAGGTTCTCTTACTGTTCATTCGTTGCCTCTGCAAGTCTTCAATAGGGCCAGTACTGGCTGCTGAACAGCCCATATGGAAAGCCTCATTCCATCTATATGCAGCAGCTAAGAACTAAAAGGCCAAGTAAAAACCATGTAACATAACATTGTTAGACTAACACGAGCACAATATGGCTTCTTACTATACACAGAGCATAAGATGTAATCTGCTTTGCAATTCGTGGGGAAGTTCATGGAATAGTAAAATTGAGCCAAGTAAAGTGACCTACACAACACACAACGTTGCATGTACATGTGTAGGTTTTGTATGATGGCGACTATGCCTAAAGCCAGCAGCACATGGGATATGCTTCTACGGTTAGTATTTCAAGGACAGCCACGCTGCAGAGAAGTATTGTGACTAATGAAAGGAGTGAATTGCCCAGGAACTCTTTCAGTGTGCTATATGTGTATTTCAGGGCATAGTCGTGACCATCTGCTAATGAACGACTTTATATCTTGCAGGTGGCAAAGGTGCTGTGGTGGTACTATTTTTCCAAAGTCATTGAATTCATGGACACGTTCTTTTTCGTGTTACGGAAGAAAAACAGTCAGATCACATTTCTTCACGTTTATCATCATGCCACAATGTTTAACATCTGGTGGTGTGTGATGAACTGGATCCCGTGCGGTCAAAGTGAGTATTTAATCAGCTGTGTTGTGATAGTGAAGTGCTTGGACAAATGTTTGGGATCTGCTGAACTTTATGCCGCATTAGTGCCGACTTTACGATTAAACTTGTGACTTAAATTGGTTTTGTATTAGTCAGTTTTCCATGTCTGCACATTTTCAAGTCTTGATGATAGCATATATTGCATTCAGGCTTCTTATTGTCGCCTGAAGCCATTTCACTTACTTTTTACCCTCTAGTTTTAGTATATGTATACCTTATCAGAACTTGCATCTCTGACAAAGATAATCAGCATGAGCCTGTAAAGAATGTTCTAAGGCTAAATAAAGAACGGGCACAGTCAAGTTGGTATGTGGTGACAAAATGAGCAAATCTTGATTGCACTGGGACCATGGTTAGATCTCTCGCGAGAGTGGAGGAAGGTGCATGGCACTGTATTACAGATTTGGAGAAGGCCGTGCCTGTGCAGCCTGTGGGCATGCTGTACGCTCTTGCTGTCTGGCCACAGTCATTCTAATTAAGGGTTTGGTGGCCCTCAGTTCAGGAGCCCTGGATTGCATGACCTGCATGCTAACAGTCACTGCCTGAAGTATGCACATCACTGCTGTCCTTGGTCATGCTGGAACTAGCAACCAGGGCTGGGGCAGTGGCATCGCTGCTTTATTGTGCCACTGCTTTATTACTGGACCTCTGAGATGCCCCAAAAGCCAATTTATCAGCCGAGAAATTAACCAATGATGACCCTACTATTGTGTGGAGATATTCCATAGTATGTTAGTAGCTCCTTGAAGAGGTCTCAAAGAAACATGTATCACATGTCAGGGAATATCAAAAGAGCAAGATGGTACACAGTAATTATGAATTCCCAAAAGTTGCAGATAATGTCCCAGAAACTTCATTCAGAGAGTATTCAGAACACATGAAAAATTAGCACCAACCCTTTGAGGAGATCTTTTCTATTTTATTATTGATGTACAGGGCAAGATGGACCTTGTCTGTAGCTTGCATGTTGGAGACAAAACACAAAGCGGCCTTTAGCTCATGAACTAATGTTGTCGTTCTACAATTGCACTCTGTGAAAGCATCAGTCTTGACAGACTATAATGTTACTACAAAACGGTCATTGGTTTAGAGTTCTATGCTTTCTGATAAGAGCATCCGTAGGTGGAGAACAAAGATTATGAATACACCATGTTGAAGAATGAAGTTTGTGTTGCCATTTCACATAGTCAAGAGAATGAAGATTTCAAAGTCAGAAAATCGGAAAACGGGAAGATAAACTAAAAACAAGGGTGAGAAAACTGGAAGTGTGCAGGAGACAAAATAACATGTGAACATTAGCCCGAATTAAATCTCTAGCAAGAACATCTCACCTGTAGGTTATTACCTGTGCCCCACATGGCCTTATAAGCCCAGGGAGTCGTCAAGCTGCAGATAAATTCACCGCCGGCATTTAACTGTTTAGGAATTGTCCTTCCCTCAACAGTCACCAAGTTCTTCTTCAGTGAGTCTAAGACAGTCTGAGCTGCCTACAACTGACTGAAAATGTAGGACTTGACTCGTGCATGGTACCAGATAAAAGAAGCTACCTTAAACCTTTACAACCCTCTTTGCACCACCTGCAGTACTTTATCCTTCACGTGTTGTTGAACTCAGGTGAGGAAAGGGCAGGATGGGATTGCCATTCGCTTCTAAGATCTTCCCAAAACACACGTGTTTGCAAAACCTGGTCACAAGGGCCTGGATCTCTCAGCACTAATATAATTGTCCCATCACATTCCTTGTGTATATGAGCAGCTGTCGAGTTTTACGCCTGACCATTTATAAGGATTGTAATCATTATGGCAATAACCATTAAACGTCCATCATGTTAAGGAGGGCGAAAGTGCTCCTTAACAAATTGCTCCATCTTCTCAGTGGCAGATGCATCACAAGTCATTACAAGCAATCTCAAAACTTGTGCTTGGGCTCTACACAATGCTGTTTCCTGGAGCTTCACACCAAACACTAGCATGAGGGAGGGGGTCATCACTCCCCTTTGAGTTTCTGAAACACGAATGGCGGAGTTATGATTGTGGTCTTACTCTTCTTAATCCATTTTCCTCATGCAGATAGTTGGGGGATCGTTCTCTCTGCCTTTTCAGCCATTGCCAAGGCAGTCCCACAGCTGTCATTGTACGGCAGAGCACCTGTAGACCTTAAACTCCAACACTAGCCCTGGAAGGTGTCTACCCACGATTCTCCATCACCCTGAATATGCCCCTCCTGGACCAAATTGCTCAACAACTCCAGTTCAGCAACAGGCGGCCATGAAAACGTGAGGGCCTTCGGTGTCGCTACATATATCCAGACATCAGGGGCTCAGCCAGAGACCCACTGTTCGCCTTTCTCATAGTCCTTCGCTGGTGGCCTCCAATGTCTCCTGAAGTCACCAGCTGTGATGTTGATTCCAACACGTTGTCTGAATGTCTTTCTCGTCAAACATATGTTTCTCCTCAGTAGCTCCTCCAAATGTCATTATTTTGCTTATGAAAGTATAAAAAATTGTGGATGTGTTCTGTGTTTTGGATGGTTTTCATCCAATACTATTTAAGTTTTGAAACTGCTGAGGATTCTAATGCGGTTCAGTGGATTCCGTTACTCATCGTTTTGCCCCAAATTGCCCCACTGTTTACACATATGATTGCCTGTAAACAAACAGGTGTGGGAAGAGGAGAATGTTGAATGAACAATGTTTTTCAATTTGTGCCAAACCATTTTTATTAAAAATGTAGGCAAAATGGACCAATAACGTTTTCACGACAGAAAGTGACCATAAAATTAATTAGGAAGAAACCAATTTTTTAAGCATTTGTTCATGTTATTTATTTATTTAAACAATTGGAACTCGGTTTTGTATGCTATAGATTACTGCTGTCATTTAAGACTTTCAGGCAATCAATGAAATTAGCTTTTTTAGTTGGAATTGGCTGTTAGGAAAGTAATTCAGAACTTCTACTAATCAACTGCTGCTAAAACTATAATAAAGTAACGACCTTACAAAAGTTGAAATGAGCTGGTACATAATTAGAAAAATAATCACATTATTTCTTCAGCCATTCTCAGTGTCTTGTTAAGCTCATACACGTGTATGAATTGAATGTATTGTATTGTTATACATGACAGCTTATTATTACAGTTAATTTGCCACTATCATTTTAACTTGGATATTAAGTGTTTGCTTTATCTTTATTTTTTCTGCATTCTATTTTATTAATGTGTGTCAATTTCATTCTTCATTTTATTGATTTTACGTAGACTTTTTAAAAACTTGTATTTAATATATGTTTGTATAATGCTACGTTGGCCCAAGAGATGTGCCATCAAAACACTTAACAGTGATAGTCTTTAGCATGTGACACTTTGGTATACTAGCAACCATCTTGGCAATAAACTCTTAAAATTATACATATGATAATGAATAGTATATTCACATATTTAAATTCAATGCAAAACGTGATTCCATTAGTTACTTAAAACATAGCAAAGATAATATTACAAAGCTAAAACTTAGATTTGAAAAGCTCCTTCCCCACCACCAAAAAGGCAGAGCAGAGGGACAAAAATTGGTCAAATGATTCATATTTATAGCCAAATATTCTACAATTTAATTCTTGAGCCATGCAAGTGTTCTTCAATGAACTGGATAATAGGAAGATAAAATGATGCTAAATTGAGAGTGGTGGAGGTGTACGCAAGTTTTTGGGGGGCAAGCCCATGGAAATAAGTCTACAGTCAGCCTTGTTTTGTGCCTTGTAACAATGCCATATGTTCTTTAAATTGAATCCGCTTTGCTTGAACAATGGCCAGCCTTCTAAAGTGATAATTGGACCGCTTCATTGCCCACAAAACCTTTAAATATTTATTATTCAAATTAAAACCAAAATGTTAGTTTGAAGAATGAAAAAGAAAGGCGGACGCACATCAATTTATATCCTTTCAGATTGATCTATTTACGGTACTCTCCGGAGAATTGTAGATTATAAAACACTAGATAACAAATCTAAATTTAAATACCCACTCATGTTTTGTAGACAATATTCTATGCCAATTTGTGATTGTTTGTTTGTATCATAAAGCCCAAAGAGCAGGCTATAAGTGCAACTTTGAAGTCTGCCAGTGAGGTACTTTGGGAGCCCCATGCGGATAACTTTGCAGTAAGCAAGACATACCACTAGAAATGCTCTTGTGAGGTGTTTTGTATAATGGAAAGCTGCATGTTAACCTTTTTAACAAGGGTGTTGTCTTGACATGTAAAACGAGATAGGTAGACACACTTCCCAGGTTTCTACCTCTTGCTGTCTGATATCTGGGTTCTCAGCTGCCCTGGGGCTAGTCGAAGTCTTAGGAGACAGGTTCTAGCCTTCCACATACTAGGATTTCTCTTTACACTCAATTCTTGAAAACTTGTAAGGTAAGCGTTCTTTCATCCAGTGGAACAAATGATAAAGGCATGAGGTGTTATTGGCTTGGTTCTTTGAGCTGTTTTAAAGCAGGAAGTAGATTTAGATGCTATTTGCATACATTTGTATACTCACTGGTGTTCTTCACAAAGCTTTGCCAGAAAGCTCTGAAGATCTTGGCAATATTATTGAAAACGGAGAGGCAAGAGAGGTATATCATCTTCTACAAAATATCCTCTAACGTTCTGAAATTTCAAAAGTCTCTTGGGGTGCGTTTTTGGTGCAGTTACTTTTTTTTTTACATTTTCCGAATTCATCTCATACTCACAGTAAGCAGAAAGTAGTAACCGGAAAATCCCAAATAGGATACTTGAGATATAACGCCTTTTTTCCTGGGTAGAAACGATCACAAACTTTTTCGGCGAATTGTAAAAGATAGTGTCAGTTTTATGACACTGTAAATATGAAAGGGATTTACGTTTTCCTTGTAAAATATTTTTAACACAAATGTATACATTAGATTGTTTTCAATTCTGATCAACCGTGTATAGGGGGTTTCTCATACTTAAATGGCAATAAGCAACAGATGGTCATTTTGCAGGGATAATTCTCAAGTAAATAAATACAAATGTGTCAAGATTTTCTAACTTGCTTAGTTGAGACAAATAGCATGTGAACAATTTGCCAGGGATTTTGCACCAAAATAAGTGAAATCATAGCTGTATCCCCACCTACTATTATAGACAAAACTACAGCAAATTCTTTTTGTTTGCTTTTTTCCTCAGTCAAATAAGTGAAAAGTCCTTAGGAGATGGTATCTTAGCTTTTTGTGAGGCACTGTGGTGTATGGATGCCTGATGGAGCAGAGGCCCTCATGGTCCTCATAGATGGTGTGTCTCAGATAAAGTGGAGGGGTGGCAGTTGGTTGTCTGGGTACAGGGCTGTGGACATTTTTGTGTCGTAAAACATATAGGAAGCCATTCTGGGAGTACCACATCCACACTGGGAGTATAAGAGTAGGGCGTAAAAGGAGAGGGTTGAAGCAGAAAGGGGAAAGGATGTGAAGGGTCACAGAGAGGATCCTGAGGATCATTTGTTGTAGGGCCTGGTCAAAGGTGGCTCAGCAGCAGATGGGCAGGAAGTGGGGTAGGAGACCTTGCATAAGATAAGATAAGCCCATGCGAGGTGGAGGAGGAAGAGAAAGAAAGGAAGGAAGGTGGAGGTTTTAGAGGAATGGTCTGTGGCGGCCTGAGGGGGGACAACAGATGTGGGGAGGAAGTTATAGGCTCTATGTCCGTCAAGAAATAAGGTGTGTAGGCCAGTATACTAGTAGAAGCTATTCTCTAAAACCATGTAGAGTCCAGTGCAACACAAGGGCACCAATCTGAAGAGACGTTGCAGTCCAGTGTGGTCCAGAGTGTCCTTTCCGACATCAGTGACAAAGAGGCAAGGATTTATTTGATATGAGTGGAGTGGTGGATAGGTGCTCGGGACAAATGGAAGTGGGGTTTGAGAAGGTGTAATGAATTTCGATCTTGGGAGCAGTGGGATAAGGACAACAGCAAGTGATCAATTTGAATTTTGGCAATAAAGATACCGTTTTTGGTGGAATAGCGGGTACAGGGCACTGGGTCGTAAGCTGCTAACACTAGCTATAACAAGTTGCTTTTAATGATTCTGGCAGAATGTGTCGAGAGAAAGGTTCATGGCACCTAGTAGTTTATTTATTGGCAGAGAAGATAGTGAAGTAGAGAAGGTGGGTGTTCAAGATGTAAGCAGGGCAGTGAGAAGAGAGCAGCTCAGTTTAGCTTAGGATCGGTGGCCAAATCAAAGGGGCTCAAGATGCAGCAATAGAACATGGGCCATGTGGCACAGTGGACTACTAAATTCTCTCCTGAAATCTGTGTTTGACCTCATGGTCATAGGTTTGAATTCCAGTAGACTCACTCAGCCTTTCATTCTTCTGAGGTCAACAAAGTTAGTGCTTGGGTTAGGGTTACAGTCAGGGGTCCTGTTTGGGGTACAAGAAGTTTAAAGATTTGTTGTGTGGAGAATGGAATTCAGCCTCCACTATGCCACTGCTAGTATGGTACAAGTTGTGGAAGAAGGTTGCTGAGAAAAGGGAGTTAGCCCTGTTTGAAGGGGGAGGACGATAAGGCAGTTTGGGGGTGACGCTGTAAAGGTAACTGGGGTCAACAGAAAGGAAGAGAAGGGAAATATGGGACATTCAGGAGAAATGTATAAAGAGAGGGGTTGCCTGTAGCTGTGTCACAGGAGAGCTAAGGTGTGATAGTATTGGGAGAAAATGTTGTGTATGGGAGAAGGGAATATTGATCTGGAGGCAGCGATGCCGGGATCGAGGGGCAGACAGAAATGTGTTTGTGCTCTAAGGTCGAGTTATTGGTAAGGATGAGTACACATCACAACAGGAGGGAAAGCTGGATAAATGGTGATGGTCAACAAGTCATTCAGGCGAGGGTAATGACTAAATGTGGGGATGAGAACTGAAGATGAAAAGAGAAAAGGGAACGTGGTGGAAGCATTTTGGATTAATCGGAGGACAGACACCGGCCACACTAAGAATGTTGATGTGGGAGATGTATAAAGGATCCTAGTGGCACTTCACAGTGCTTGTTTAGGAGGTATATGAATAGACCCCCACTTCATTTCCATTGTTTTTGAAGGTACGTAAATAAAAAAAGGGAAATTGTGGGAGATGGGGGGTACAGTGGGACAAAGATGCACTTAGAGTGTTTGGTGCTGCAGCGGCCTGAAAGGACAAAAGGTAATAAATCAGTGGGACAATAGACACTGAGGTAGACACGGGATTCACAAAATGACATTTTGTTTAAACAGAGTTGGATGACAGAATGACATGAAGGTCAGTGACTGTGGGATATTGTTGTAGGGTACCATGCCTGTAAGATACTTATATCCGACTATGAATAGGGGTTGGACAGGGTGGCAGAAGGCAAGGGTTTTCTAGCAGGATTGACACTATCTAAGAGTGAGATGTAACACTAAGTTATGAGGCAGAACTTTTATCAAAGAAGAGAGACGTCCGGGAAAAACTGATGGAGAAAACCGAAAGGAGTATGTTATTCACTGTATCTTGAATGTAACTGGAAAAGGTTTAGGCTCAGTTGCCATCCCCAAAAATTAGTTCGGGTAGTGTTTGCAGTAAGGGCTTTTAGGGTTATGTACTTCCAATTACGAAATAAGGTGTAGACTGTTAAAGATGCACAGTTAAGCATAATATCAATACCATCATTAACTTTACGGGTGTTCAGGGCAATAGTGCAGTTTGGATTGAGAGAGGGCTTTATTCAAGATTTGCACGGTGCCGTTGTGCTTTAGGGCATTTACCGTGCCAGGGCTCTTGACCTAAGAGCAGAAAAACTCAAACAAATGGGGTAGATAGTGATGAGGAGTTTTTTGTGGATCTGGCATTATAGACTGGTTGGGGGCTGTAGATAATAGATGGTTAGATACGTGCTTATGACTGAGCAGAGCAGCGAGACATGACCATTCAGTTGGCCAACGGTGGGTTTGGCATGTTTAGTAATGAGATGGCAGTGGAGTGGTATAAAAGGCAGGAATGGATGTGGTTGGCAGCACTGAACAATTTTTGCGAAGTTTCAGAAGGGAAAAGTATGCCCTTATTTATTACCTGAAGACCACCCAAGTAAAGGTGATTTATTTATTTATTTATTTGGAACATTTATATAGCGCAACAGATGCTTCATCGAAGAGGCGTCTCGGCACTGGTACACATGCCAGCAGAGTACAGAAGCAAGGCCCTAGAAGAAAAGGCTAGACCCTGGAAAATAAAAAGTTTTAATTGCTTTACCAAAGGATAGAAGGCAATCAAGACGGCGAATGTGCACGGGCAGGGTGTTCCATAGTTTGGCCGCAAGATACCGAAAGGACCGACCCCCTGCTCTAAGAAGCTTCACCCGGAGAACCATGGCAAGGAAGTGCTCGGCCGAGCGAAGCTGGCGGGTAGGCACATAGGGAGTCAGCAGATTAGACAAAATCTCGGGGGACGACCTTTTCAAAATTTTGAAGGTTAAACAAAGTGCCTTAAACTCAATCCTACGGGGCACAGGCAACCAGTGCAGACGCCGCAAGGCACCCGTCGCAGAACACGTTCAAGGGAGGCGCAAAAGGACTCGGGCAGCAGCATTCTGCACCCATAAAAGACGCATAACTTCCGCCTTATTGGCTCCCAATAAAAGAGAGTTAGCGTAGTCCAGCCTGGACAAAATGGTTGCTTGGACTATCAGCTGACGGGTGGGAAAATCAAAGAAACCAAGCAATGGTTGTAGTCCACGGAGGAGACCAAAACAATAGCCCGCGATCTTCTTGGTATGATCTTGGAAATCCAGCTTGGTGTCAACCCAAACCCCCAGATTTTTCACAGCCACCAATGTTTGCTCCAAAGTCCCTTATCCTTCCCCACCAACAACACCTCTGATTTGTTAGCATTGAGTTGCAAGCAGTTAGAGGTCATCCACTGTGCAACCGCCGCAAGGCCAGCCTGAAACTGCGCGGCATCCTGAGAGTGGTCTTCAGGGAGGGCTACCACCAACTGAGTGCCATCAGCGTACGAAATCACAGTCAGACCATTAGCTCTTGCAACCGCAGTCAAAGGTTGCACATAGAGGTTAAACAGGACCGGGCTTAAGGCCGAGCTCTGAGGAACCCCCTGCTCGATGGCATGAGCATGGGAGAGGAAGGGGGGGGGGGGCCGCAACCTGAAATGACCTATCCGATAAAAATGAGCGGAACCACTCCAGGGCAGGGCCTCCCACCTCTTCTAAGCAGCGCAAGAGGATCTTATGGGAGTGTTGAACGCCGCACTCAGATCGAGTAGGATGAGAGCCGCAGTTTGTCCCTCATCCAAGATGGTACGGAGATGTTCACACACTGCTAAAAGAGCGAACTCAGTGCTATGTCCTGGGCGGAATCCACACAGGGAGCGCTCTAAAGTGCCAGTATTGCTCAGGTGGCCAGAGAGAGTGCTGTTAACGTGGGCTTCAGCAATTTTTGCGACTCAAGGTAGCAGGGATATAGGGAGAAAGTTTTCTGGCTTAGCAGGGTCCAGAGTAGATTTTTTCAGCAGAGGGACCCCCCTCGTAGTTCTCCACGAAATGGGCACTACTGCTGTAGAGAAAGAGGAATTTATAATCTGGCATATAGGTGGCAATAGCACAAATAAAGAATCCCTGAATTGGCCAGGTTTCATAGGATCAATAGGGGAACCCGATTTGACCCTTTTACTCAGCGTAAGAAATTCGTCGTGGGACATAGGAGGGATAACAGCTAAAAAAGTAGTAGGCCGAAGAGTGACAGCGGGAGCAGAGTCTGTGGAGGCAGTAGAGAAGGATTTATAGATGGTCTCAACCTTTTGAACAAAGAAAATAGCCAACTCCTCACATTGTCGCTCAGACGTAATACATGCTGAAACGGGATATTTCCGTGTTTTGAAATCATGGAGTATTTTAAAAATACTTTTAACACGATTGTTGCTGGCCTTAATCTTCTTAGTGAGAAAGGCCGAGCGGACCTGATGTATAGCCTTGTGATAGCGTTTAATCGCTTCCTGATCTAATTTTTTTGCCCCAGGATCATATGCCCTTCTCCAGGCGCGTTCAAGCTTTTTACAACAACTGCGTAGAGCAGCCAAGGAGTCATCAAACCAGGGATTAGACTTTGAATAGCGGCCCTTTGACCATTTGGCTGGTATCAGGGAGTCTAAAGCCTGGAGTATCCAAGTACAAAAGGAGTTGTAAGCTTGCTCGGGATCAGTGTCAAAGACAGGGCATAAGGAAGCCAAAAAGGAACAAAGATCTTTTATGTTAAGTTTATGCCAGCACCGTCTAAGAGTGGCCTTAAGGCTCACTCTAGATGTGACCGTGGCAAGGGGAACAAAGAAAGTGACCAAAAAATGATCAGTCCAACACATCGGACTGGGAGTCCCCACCAAAAGAGAAGGGATGTTGGAAAACACCGGATCGAGTAAATGACCGGCAGAGTGGGTGGAACCCACTACTGACTGTGTTAATTGGCAGGCGGCGAAATCAGCAAGCAATCTGCTGATATCGGGATCATTGGGGTGGTCAAAGTGCAAATTAAGGTCCCCAATCAGGCAGAAATTCGACGCCTTTAGTTTCAGCGGCAACGATAATAGCTGCCTTAAAGTCACCGATGGCCCCAGGGGGGCGATACACTAATAGACCAGCGATGGATGAATGAGCATTAAAGGAGATGGCAAAATGGGTGCATTCACACCCGCCACCTCCTCCTTTACAAAGGTACAACCATAACATGTTGTAAAAATCACTGCTATACCCCCACCTCTTGACTCCCTATTAAGGGTTAAAATACTACACCCCAAGGGGAGGGCGAGCCCAGGTTTAGTGATGGGCTGAGGTGGCTTATGGAGGGGAAGAGGACTTAAGGAAAATAAAGACTTGACCTGTGTGTACAAAATTTGGACTCAACTGGTATTGTGGAGAGGTGGGCTGGGAGCAGCATTCTGGATACATGCGATAAAGAGCGAAGGAAGGTAAAGGAGTGATTAAGGGATTTTTCGTTTTGAAGGGTTTCAAAGATAAAGTTTGAGGAGGATGGATAGTTTTGTAATGAGGTACATTTGGCCTTTTTGGGGAATGAGCATTTGTTGAATACGAAGGAGTGGGTGGTGGCAAATATTTTTTGATGGGGGGCGATCATGTGGGGGTTTAGCATCGGATGAGCAGCCAATGAGAAAAGTCATATAAAAGGGGTTAGGCAAAAAAAATGCCACAGGGATAGTTTTCCTGGTTCGCTCGTGAAGTAAAAAAACCCAGCTTGGGTGGATGGTGGGGGGAGTGGAAATGAGCCGTGATGTTGTAGCAAGGGCAAATGGGAAATGGGGAAAAGTTGAAAGGGGGCAAATAAGGAAGAAAGAAAAGTGACGGTATGGCATGTACCCTCACTGGCATAACAAAACTTGAGGAAAACCCCCTGCAAAGTATACAGCAGTGGCCCCTTGCCTATTGACCCATTCAGGAGCTCTCAGGCCAGGAGCCCCCGCCCCGCGCACAGTGCCGGAGCTGGCCACCCTGGGCTCGGCCCCCGCACTTCAGGGGCTGCAGGGTCTTATGTTATGCCACCGTGTACACTGATGGTGGTTAGAGTCAAGTGCCAAATTTTAAAGTAGATGGGGCTATGTGAGGTTGCTGAAGGTGAGATGTTGTTAGGAATCAATCAATCAATCAATCAGGGGTTTATAAAGCGTGCTACGCACCTGTGAGGTTCTCATGGAAAAGGGGTGGGGTGGGGAGGGGTGGGGAGCGGCTCTGGATCAGTTGAAGAGCCATGTCTTGAGGTCCTTCCTGAATGTGTGCAAGGTCTGGGAGCGTCTGATGTTCACAGGGAGCTCGTTCCAGGTCTTGGCTGCGATGTAGGAGAAGGCTCTCCAGCCTGCTCTGTTTCGGTGGATGCGGGGAACCTCTGCCAGGGCGAGGTCAGCGGAGCGAAAGTTCTTTTTTGGGTACGTGGAAGGCAGTGCTTAATTTGTGCCGGTGCTTAGCACCGGCACTTAATTATCAGGGCCGGGTCTACATGCAATGCTGCACAGGACACCTCACACCTCACTGGATCGTCTGGCACTGCTGGAAGGGGGGTTGCTAGAGCACTGTTCTGGTGTTCAGTGCCTCCTGTTAGGAAAATCCCAAAAAGTCCGGGAAGCACGGAAGGAGCCAGGCGGGAAGCATCACGCCGGTCAGGTCCAAGCAGTTACTGTCTGTCTGGTGTCTGCAGACTGCCTGTGACATGCTGAGTTGGTACCTGTTTGTGGATGCCGAGAGTTAGGTGTCCGTGACGGTGTCCCACTCCGTCGGAGCACAAACTGTGTTGCCGGAGGCAGCTGTGAGCCTGGCCTGGCCTGCACTGAGCCCTCTGCCCTGACTTGCCTGAGCCAAGAGGCGAAAATTGAGATTCTTCATCATGAATGATGAATGAATCTCAAAGACGCAATTGCGGCAATCTGCAGTCAGCGTCTGGACTGCCTCACTGTCTCTGATGATCATGATCATGTGTTGGCGAGGAGGCCGCGGCCCTTAGCAGTGTTCCTGGCCCGGTGGGTTTATATTTATATTTCTCAGCAAGGGTAAACAAAAAAAAGAACTCAGTTTTGAGGTGATTACTGTGGCGTATTTATCGTGCACCATGTTATTTTGAGTTTTAACCTGTTCAAATGACCCAAAAGTCCAATATTCTAATGTCCATGAAAGAAAAACTATTCGAAATAAGTGTTACAAGAACTATGAATGCATATGTTTTAAAGCTGAAAGTAATTAATTAAATAAACCCATTGCAATATAGTCCACGTGTAAAAGAACTTGACAGAGCCAATATGAGAATCTGAAACAATGTGGTTGAGTGCAATGTTCGAATTGTGGATTCACGATTTCCTGTATTTAGTCTGGGAAATGAGCGTTTTTCTTGTTGTTAGACATTCTCTCACTGTTTTTCTTTATGAGTGTGTTTGTGAAACTGAAAGTAGGACCGTCATAAATGTTGAAAACGAGGGTTCAATGTGCCTTGGAATGTAGACTGACACCTATAGGCCGCTTTATAGCTTAACCCCTTCCATGCCTCGCTGGTGCTGCCGTCGGCCAATGGCCGACGAGGCCGCGCCCGTTTTTTAAAACAGCCGCACTGCTGCAAAAAAGCGGAAGCAGCCAACGGGTTAAAATCCGCTCTCCTGCTTGCAACTAAAATGTCATAGTTGTGTTCTCATGAATTCATACAACTATAATGACAATCAATAAGATATTGCTAATCATAAATATAAACATATATCATCAAAAAGTGGAATTGACCATAGATGAAAAATAATATATACAAATATCAATTAATGTTGAATCTTCATGAAGTTAATCCATCTTCAGGTGGAGGTTCAATCATGCAACATTGTGTTCTAGCCCATTCTTAGGTGAGATTCTTTTGCATGCTTTATAATGCTTATCCCCTTGAATGCCCATAGACCAGCAGATTACTTGTTATATTCCTATGTTAGGATGATAGTATCCTCGTGTGTTATAAAAACAGGCATATCCTATCATTTACTCTATGGGTATTAATGTATTCAATCTTGTTATACAATATAGATCTCTCTTCAACACTTGCTCTTCGGTTGTCAGTGTTCTCCTGAATATTGACTTGTTTTAACATGACAAACCTTATTTGGTTAATTTCATTACCTCGATTATTGAAATGTACAGCTATAGATGGTTTTTCATTTTTCATTCATATCTTACTTTTATGTTCAGTCATTCTGATTTTAATCTGTGTTCAGTTTTCCCCATGTATTATGGGGGAACATTGTGTTAGACACCGAAACTATTGTAAACATTGTTAAAACCATGGTCCATTACTGCTGCTACAGCTTAACCTGGTGCTACAATCTTCTTATTCATTATTGCTATTTAATGTGTGAAAAGCTGAGAGTTTTTAGATGTAATTTATTTTTATTAAGTGTCAGACAATTGGTTAATGTGGTATACTTCCGCCTGTTGGAGCAGGTCACCAAAGGGCGCCAGTTTTGCTAGCATTCTAGTGTGATGATTTAGGAGCAAAAGGCAGGCAAGATCATGGCTCACCTAGCAGGCCTGCCCCCTCCTCCCCATCAGTTAATAAAGCAGCCTTAGGCAGTGCACTGACTGTCTGCAGTCAGCGTGGGTCCCGGGACCACCGAAACGAACTACTGCCAAGAACAGTTACTTTACTGGCTGCTCAGTAAGGGTTAAGCCAGTGAGTTAAGCACACAGACAGTAGAAACTTTAACTAGTAGCGTAGCGTAGTGTAGGAGTCGCCATGTGCCCGCCCCATTCCACGATCATCAATAAATTCAATAATGATGCCATTGAAAAGAGGAGAATGCTGAGATTGATGACATGCTGAATGAATCTCAATCAAGTTCTTCTCAAATCTCAATTTGATTTGGCGGCCGCAGCCCTTAGTTTTAGTGTTGCCGGTCCGCTTAATGGGTCGGGAGGGACACTGAGTTTTTGTTTGGGCTGGATTTTGGTTCTGCAGTCGTTGGAGTTGTGCGCAGTAGGCTGCAGGCAGCGTGTGCGCAGTTTTATTTATTGCCTCGCCTCGCAGCCCCAGCATAGCCTCACGGGCCAGAGCCGGACGCACCCCACCACACCGACTTGAGTCATCATCTTACTGGGTCGTTCAACAACTTCAATGCCAGCCAACCAGCGTGACCCGACGATGACGTTGGCATTGATGACTCAGGACTGGCAGCTGCGCTGAACTACTACTAGTAGTACTGTTGTAGTAGCCAGTACGGTAACAACAGCAGCACTAGGTGAGGTAGGCAGGCTGGCAGTGGCAGGCCTAATGCTGCCCTAAGCAGCATCCTAAGGCAGTGCACTGTCTTCACTGCAGTCAGTATGTCCCGGGCCCGGGCCCGGCCCACCACGAACAAACCACTAAGTTTACTTTAAGTTAACAATAATTAACAGCAGTAGTTAAGCAGTAGAAGATAAGAAGTTAACTTAGTTAAGTTACTTAACTAGTAGCGGGTAGCCGGCATGTGCCTATGCCATGGTCTTCATCATGATGCCAATAAATGTGCCCCCCATGCCAAACCAATGCAACGCTGCTTTTTTGGGAGGGAGGGTGGTGGTGTGACAGTCATCAGCTGGTCACCGCCACCCCACATAACCGCGTGGTAGTACTGTCTGTGACTGTGTAACATGCTGCATGAATAATGACTTATGAGATCAGTGCACTGCACTGCCTGGCCGGCAGCCGCCTAGTACTAGACTAGCTGCCACCGGCTGTACACAGGCACACAGGTTTTTTAAGTGTGCAAGCCTCAGTGTGGAAGTGGAACCCCAGCTTGTAATGCACGGTATGTGCAGAGGGTGCTGATGATAGCTCTGCTCAGGGTCTAAATCCAGGCTACGAAGACTGGTACAAGTACAACTCAAAGAGATCTGAGGGTCATAGGTTCAGCAGCCTAGGACAGGTCCATGCTGAGAGGACTGCAGGACTCCCATGTTATCTATAGCCCTTCTACGGCAGTTGCAGGCGCTATAGACAGCGCATGGTGATGACACCCATGTAGATTGCTGTTGATTCTATGTAAGGGCAGGCTGATATTACTGTATGCATTAGCATGCCATCATCATTCACAACGCAGCACTGCCATTGATGGGGCGGCAACTGCAAGAGATTCTCCACTCGGTGCTGTGTGCACCATGGTAGTGCTGATGAGAACCTGTGTCACTAACATGCAATGCAACCACATGTCTCGTTGGGACTTTTCAGATGCCCTGCTAAATGTGGGTGCAATGCATCTCCCTCCACATTATTAACGTGCTCCCCCGATGAAGAAAGCACATGATCTTTCTTCATAATATTGAGATGCTGTGCTAAACAAAGCTCATATATCATATGTCTGTTCATATGTTTACAATGCACTGTGTTAATCTGTATGCATATTTGTCAATACTGTGTGCATAGATGTAGGTAGGTGATGTCCGGCTGGACATAAGCTATGTCAAAGTTGTATCTTTGAACTCATAGACTGTTAAAAATGGCATACCCTACCCCAGTATTGTCCTTCACCCAAATCAGCAAACAGAGCACTGAAATTGACCCTTTTCAATGCTTCAGTGATTTAAGCTAATTTATTCCAAACTTGTGCGTCAAATGCACAAAATGTTCACAGGGCAGGGGAACCTCCTATCAAAACCTTGCTATGAGGAAGGCTCCCTTTCTGAAATTCAGAGCAGGTATTAAATCTGACTTTTAGCAGTGCCAATTGAAGATGTGGGTGGAGCTAATAGGGTAAGTGGGTGGAGCCAGTGGAAGAAGTGGGTGGAGCCAGCGAAAAGTAGGTGTGGCCACGACAAACATTTGAGCACCTGCACTTCATATTTTACAAATTAGGCACTGCCGTCAGCTGGTCACTGCCACCCCACATCACTGTGTGGTAGTACTGTCTGACTGTGTAACATGCTGCATGAATGATGACTCATGAGATCAGTGCACTGCACTGCCTGGCTAGGAGCCGCCTAGTACTAGACTAGCTGCCACCTGCTGTACACAGGCACACAAGTTTTTTAAGTGTACAAGCCTCAGTGTGGAAGTGGAACCCCAGCTTGTAATGCACGGTATGTGCCAAGAGTGCTGATTATAGCTCTGCTCAGGGTCTAAATCCAGGCTACAAAGATTGCTACAAATACAACTCCAAGAGATGTGAGGGTTAGTGAGGGTCATAGGTTCAGCAGCCTAGGACAGGTCCATGCTGAGAGGACTGCAGGACTCCCATGTTATCAATAGCACTTCTACGGCCGTAGCAGAAGCTATAGACAGCGCATGGTGATGACACCCATGTGGATTGCTGTTGATTCTACGTGAGGGCAGGCTGATATTACTGTATGCATTAGCATGCCATCCTCATTCACAACCCAGCACTGCCATTGATGGGGCGGCAACTGCAAGAGATTCTCCACTCTGTGCTGTGTGCACCATGGTAGTGCTGATGAGAACCTGTGTCACTAACATGCAATGCAACCACATGTCTCGTTGGGACTTTTCAGATGCCCTGCTAAATGTGGGTGCAATGCATCTCCCTCCACATTATTAACGTGCTCCCCCGCTGAAGAAAGCACATGATCTCTCTTCATAATATTGAGATGCTGTGCTAAACAAAGCTCATATATCATATGTCTGTTCATATGTTTACAATGCACTGTGTTAATCTGTATGCATATTTGTCAATACTGTGTGCATAGATGTAGGTAGGTGATGTCCGGCTGGACATAAGCTATGTCAAAGTTGTATCTTTGAACTCATAGACTGTTAAAAATGGCATACCCTACCCCAGTATTGTCCTTTCCCCAAATCAGCACATAGAGCACTGAAATTTACCCTTTTCAATGCTTTAGTGATTTTAGCTAATTTATTCCAAACTTGTGCGTCAAATGCACAAAATGTTCACAGGGCAGGGGAACCTCCTATCAAAACCTTGCTATGAGGAAGGCTCCATTTCTGAAATTCAGATCAGGTATTACATCTGACTTTTAGCAGTGCCAGTTGAAGATGTGGGTGGAGCTAATAGGGTAAGTGGGTGGAGCCAGTGGAAGAAGTGGGTGGAGCCAGTGGAAGAAGTGGGTGGAGCCAGAGAAAGTGGGTGTGGTCACCCACAAACATTTGAGCACCTGCCCTTCAAATTTTACAAATGTCTTTCATCCAGGCGGCCACGTTCTTCATTCATTCCTTCCTGAAAGCAGATTCTGGTGTCTTCGGGATTCTTCATGTGTGAGAAGATGAGCTGGGTGTCGTCGGCGTAGGGGACAATGCTGAGCCCATGTTGTCTGACGATGGCGGCGAGGGGGGCCATGTAGATGTTGAAGGGCGTGAGGCTGAGCGATGATCCTTGGGGTAATCCGCAGTTGATATCGGTGGGTTCGGAGAGGAAGGGCGGGAGTCTGATCCTCTGGGTTCTGCCGGAGAGAAAGGACTGGATCCAGCCGAGGGCAGCTCCTTGTATCCCTGTGTCGTGAAGTCTGCCTGCGAGTGTGCGATGTGAGACTGTGTCGAAAGCTGCGGAGAGGTCTAGAAGGATGAGGGCTGCAGTGTGTCCCTGGTCGAGTAGCATGCGGACGTCGTCAGTGGCGGCGAGGAGGGCGGTCTCTGTGCTGTGGTTGCTGCGGAATCCAGACTTGGAGGCATCTAGGATGGAGTTCTCTTCGATGAAGGTGCTCAGTGACTTTAGCCGCAAAGGGGAGAAGAGAGATGGGCCGGAAGTTTTTCAGGTCCGTTGGGTTGGCCGTTGGTTTCTTGAGGAGGGGTTTAACTGCTTCCCGCTTCCAGTTGTCTGGGCAGATGCTGGATCTGAAGGAGGCGTTTATGGTCCGTCCTAGTTTGGGTGCGATGGTGGCGGTGGCCCTGTGGAATATGTGCGGTGGGCAGGGGTCTGTTGGGGCTCCTGAGTGAGTTTTCTTCATAATCGTGGTGATGTGTTCGATGGTGGTGAGATCCCAAGTCATGATGGTTGGCCTATCGGCGGCGGAGGGGAGAGGGGTGGTGTCCAGTGTCTGTTTGTTGAAGTTGTCGTATAGGACCTTGATCTTCAGATGGAAGTAGGCGCTGAGCTTGTCACAGAGTTCCTGGGAAGGTGTGACGTCCGTAGCTTCGCTGGGGCGCTTTGCGAACTGCTGTATGATGTTAAACAGTTCCTTGGCGTTGGTCGCTTTGGTCTGAACTTTGTCTCGTATGAAGGTCCGTTTGGTGTCTCTAATGCGCTGGTGGTATTCCTTCAGGGCACTCCTGTGGTTGATGATGATAAAATTATTTGTAGAGCGCACGTTCACCAGGGGTTTCTTGGCACTTAGGCAGAGGGGCGTTGACAGAAGCGGAGGGAGGAGACTAGTTGTAGGCCTGAGAGAAAAGCCATGTTTTAATTGATTTCGTAAACTGGGGATATGAGGGGATTTGGCGCAATCCCAGGTGGTTGTTCCGTGCTTTTGTGGTTTTCTGGTTTTGCCAGGTTTTCACTAGGCGTCTGCAGGAGCATCTGGCTTCTTGTAGTTCTGTGGTGAACCAGGCGGCTTTCAGAGGGCGTTGTTTGGTGGGGTGGCGGAGGGGTGCAAGCTTGTCTGCGCAGCAGGCGATCCAGCTGTGAAATTCTATGGCTGTGGCATTGGTGTCGGTCGTGGTCGGGTTGAGGTGTTGCTCTGTGACCATGCTCCAGTTCCGTTGTGGCAGGCGCGGGCGGGCTTGGGTGCGGCGGTGAAGTTAAAAGTGAAGTGGACGCAGTGGTGGCCCGTCCAGAGGTGCTGGGTGGTGTGGCTGAAGCGGATGTTTGTCCCTCCTGCGAAGCTGGGGTCAAGGGTGTGTCCAGCTTCATGGGTGGGTGTGTTGACCAGCTGCTTCAGTCCAAGGTTGTTGAGGTTTTCGAGGAGAGTGCTGGAGTCTGAGACGTTGCCGTTGTCGAGATGGAAGTTCAGGTCCCCAAGCAGAATCTAGTCCGTAGAATTGATGGGGTGGGGTGCGACGAGCTCGGCGATGGTAGATGCGGACTGGGTATGAGGTCCTGGCAGTCTGTAGATGAGGGTGCCGCGTAGCATGGTCCTGGGGCTGGTCTGGATCTGGAAGTGGAGGTGTTCTGTGTTGGAGAGGTGGTAACTCGTGCTGGATGTGGAGAGTCGGAGGGGGGTCTTGTGTGCAACGGCGAGTCCTCCTCCTGGGCAGTGTGAGCGGTCTTGTAGCCGTTGTTAATGGCAGTGGCGATGTCGGGTCGGATGTGGTGTTGGTCCAGGTTTCTGCGAAGAAGGCAATGTCGGGCGAGAGGGTGTTGATCAGGTTCCAGTTCTCCATGGTGTGCCGGTGCAGGGAGCGTATGTTGAGGAAGATGTACATCAGGGTTCCGGCGGTGCGTGCATCAGGCGAGCCTTTAGTGGTTGTGGGGGTTCTGTCGATGGTGAAGGATCTGCGGCAAGGTCTGCACAAGAACGGTCCATGGGTGGTGTTTGGCGAGGATCTTTCGCAGTCGGTGTGTCTTCCGGGATTCAGTGTGTGGAGGGTGGTGGAGTCGTAGCAGTGGGGCCTGGGAGAACCAGGGTTCCTGGTGCTGGTCGCGGACGGGCGCAGACAGACTTACCTAAGGCGTGCCTACGGCTTGCCAGCGGGGCGCCCACTGCGCACGTTTGCTGCACAACCGCCCAGCAGTCGCCATTAAGTAGGGGGTGGGGGCGGGACCTGAGGTAAGGAGGCGGGTTGGGGGCTGTGACGGGGTGGGAAGGGCTGCAGGGGCAGCAGCTGTGGGAACCGGGCGGAAGAGAAAACAAGCACAATAAATGAAAAACAATCAAGAGGGAGGAGAAACAGTCAAGAAGGAGGAAAAACAATCAAGAAATCAGCACAATAAATTGTAACACAGTAAAAGTTACGAGCCCGACGGAAGTGTGGAAAGCAGTTAAACACCTAGAGACTGGCGGGCTGCATCCGCAAACCCTGCACAGCGGGGACTCGAGGCTGCGGCTGTGAGGTGGTCTTGCTGGGGAGAGTGATGGCCTGGACCGAAGGTCTAGGTTTCACGCGCGCTCCCCCGCAGCGGTCGCCATTAACTAAGGAAGGGGGTGGGACCCGAGGTAGGGAGGCGGAGCAGGGGCTGTGACAGGGAAGGGGCCGCAGGGGCAGCAGCGGCGGTAACCTGGCGGGCTGCAGGCGCGAACTCTGCGCTGCTGGGACTCGAGGGTGAGGAGGAGCTGCTGGGGAGAATGCTGGACATTGTATTAGTGAGGAGGGATGTCTTTGGCATGTGAGGCTATGCCAGTGATGGATTTATTGTTAGCGCAGCCCTTTTCAATTAACGCAGTCTTTTACACTCTGTACTGATGTCGTTGCTGGCTGTGCCATCTCCCTCAATTAACTTTTGTGGGAACCTCCCACAGACCAAAAAAATAATAATCGGTCCAGAAGTTGGCCCCTGCCGCAGGCCCCTCGGGGGCTGCCCGATTGCCCGCCCTGCCAATCCGACCCTGGTGGGAGGAACATTCTCAGCAAATAAAGTGGTGTGCTGAAAAAAACCCACCAGAGTCCTCTTTGAACAGAATTTTTTTTTTATATATATATACCATCAATCTGAAGAATTTCGCTCCAATTATAATTTTGTAGACAACCGTAAAAAATGTAAAATATGTAGTTTTTTCATTTGAACCAAAGTGAAAGTCTAGTAAAAACACGAGCGAGAAAAAGTCACTGTTAGTCACTACTGGGGCGACTTTTTGGCAGCTGTGCGCTATATAAATGGCTCATTCAGTCAACTAAAACTTCCTTTGACCCTAAATTAGAATTAACGACGGAGGACTTACCTTCAATCACTAGTATCAAAGCTAAGAGGTCAAGCGCCAGGACATTTTGAATGTATTTGGAAATTTGTGGAGAAATTTGACATTCCAAGAGAGTCTGGCGCTCGCGCACAGTAGCTTGACAGTGAGATGTAACCGCTGATCATCACACATTGTTTATAATGAAGGTTACTAGGAGCTTTTGACACCTAGCTAATTAATTCACATGTTCTACTTAATTACTCATTCAAATTGCATACAACTAAAGGAGTATGGTCGCTGTTTTCCCTGATGGCCTGTCAATTGTAATAAAAATCAATGGAACAGTTGTCTTAGTAAAGCTAAGTCGTACCTTGCCTGTCAACATTGGATACCTTATTTATCTTTTATTGGTTGAACAGCTGCAATGTAACTCACTAGTTTTGGATTGCCACGTTTTCAGAACAACCTTTTAATTGAAAAATTTTGGTGTTGAGTGGTTAATAAGAACATAAGTTAAACAGGAAAAAAACGTACCTATGAGGGAAAAACAGATTTATTGATAATTAACAATCTTCCCCTCACGTACCAGTTGTGCACCTCTTCACAAGTAGAAAATAAAAGGTGCACTGAACATTGTCAAACTAGGATATCCCATGTGGCCGGGTTCTGTCCTGATGCAAATATACAGATAGAGAAGTTCTTAGTGTATAAAATGTGACCATACTAACTCTTGGCTAAAATAAGCTGTGTATGTGTTGTATTTCCACAGGTTTCTTTGGACCGACCCTCAATAGCTTCATCCATGTTCTCATGTACTCATACTACGGCCTCTCTGTGTTTCCATCCATGCACAAGTACCTCTGGTGGAAGAAATACCTCACTCAAGCACAACTGGTAATCTTACCCTTCTGTTTTTCCAGTTAATATTAATTAGTTGTCTGTTTTGCTATATAATCTACTCATAATTATAACACTGGAATGTTGAGCACTCCATTGAAGACCATGGAGTGCTCCAGGCATCTAATGGCTGGTAGAGGCCGGAGCATCAACATTGCAATGTTTGTTGACAGCTATTGCTGTGAACAAAGGCCTCACGGAGCCAGAGGAGATGTCAGCCTCCTCGGGCTCTGTGGCGCCTTTGTTTTACACATTAGAGCCTTCTGCCCTCTAGGAGTGGAATGTTCCAATTACCTCCGTAGCAGGCTCTACCGGCTGTTAAAGGCCCTTGCCTTCGGCTCGGTCCTTTAACGCTGGAGCAGGCCTTTAATGGCTGGTAGAGTCCGCTATGGCGGCTCTAAAGCTGTTACAGAAGCAGAAAAGCACATAGAAGGCACAGACAGCTGGGAACAACTTATACGTTTGAGTTAGCTATCACCCTATTAATGTTTGTACATTATTTTCTTATTACAGGCATGGTTTAACATCAGAATAAGCCAGTATTAGAAAAATGATATCCATTCCCTTTTGTATGTGCTTATTTGCTTATTAATTTCCAGTACTGGCGCCGCAGCACTTGCTCATAATTTACTTTTGTTGTTACTGCTACCTCTTACCCGCCTCATTGATCTTATATCTGGAAGGAGGGAAACATGTATTAGTCTTTCCCTAACAATGCAAATAGGTTATGCGCACTGGTGTTTTTATGTCCAGAATCTCATTGGTTGTCAGTGATGGGCGCCCACTGTACATCCCAACACCTGCACAGCCTGCCTCCAAAAGGCTATCTCACCGACAATAGGCGCTGCATCAATCGAATCCTGCAGCCTCACCCTCTGACCTATCCTACATTGTCAGTAAAAGCAGCAGAGGCTGCAATGATAGGGGAGGTTGCGAGAGAGCTCCAAGAGGTTCACCTACAAAGCTACCCTTCTTGGTGGGCTAGAGATCTGCATGGCCACACCAGCAGCTACACAATGTCTGCAGAAAGACCCATGACTGAATCTGATTGGCAGGAGCCCCCTTGCTATGTAGAGTATCAACCCCCCATACTTCCCCACTGAATGCCTAAAAGGATATTGCCAGCAGTGGCAGCTGGCATGGCTTGCAGTTGGGAAGAGGGAAGGCAGGGAGAGGGCAGGCGGGGTATGTGCAGAATTTAAAATACATAAATAAAAAAACATAAACACTTACTTTTGCTGCATGGTCCGTCTGTGTCTCTGCTCCTGGTCTCCTCGTCGGACTTGAGGAACAGGAAGCACAGCCAGCCCCCCCCCCCCCGGCCAATCACAACGCTGCAATGCAGCGTTGTGATCGGCAAGAACCCAGGCCCCCTGACCAATCACAACGCAGCAATGCAGTACTGTGATTAGTCTGAGCATCCTGGTTCGTTGCTCAGCCAGGGAAGGGGTGGGGGGCTGAGCTGGTTCCTCATGCAAGCTGTAATGCAGACTGCATGGAGAAGGGGGAAAGTGCACATGACTGTTCTGGGCGGCCCGTGATGAAAAGTATAAGTAGATCTGTCAGCTCTTTCTTTTTAACTATTTTCTCTGAACATTTACTGTCACTTGCTGAATTACATTAATGACAATTTGCATGTTTGTAGCACTTCAGTACTTCATTACAAAGAAAGCAGCAATGTATTTGCAGGTTTCCATTTGGAACCAGAGCCACTTTTGAATGGACACATTGAACTGTTTAAAAACATTTGTTGTGACAAATAACATATTGGACCTCTGAGCCTACGATTAGGGAAAATTAGATAGTGGAATTGTGTGTTTAAAAAAATTAAAATGCTCTCTGACCAGTGATATAAGGATATTGATAGTAAGCTCAGAGATCTGTGACTTTATAAAAATCAAAACGTAGGGTCCTATTCACAAAGACATTTTGGAGTTAATAAATTAGTACTTGTGTAGTACTATTTTACATACTCTTAACAGGGGCAGGCAATGGTCGATCCATGGTGGGAATGTCTTTGCAAGTTTGTGAACATTCTCAAACTTGTGAGTAAATTGGATTGGGAATTTACATTCATGTTTGTCAAAACATAAATTAAATTTAGATTCGCAACATTAGACACTTGTGTAACTGAGTTCAAGGCGGTTGCGTAAATGGCTCTGTGTATCGAGCCTGTGACCTCAAATATTCAAATAAATCCTAGTTTGAATTTTGCAATAATGTGGCTTTCTGGCATTGTCTGGTTTGTCCATCAAGGCCTTTGGAATACATTTCCCTTCTCTATATTTTCACTACTCTATATGAGAGCAGTACAGTAATATGCAATAGAAAAACATTAGAATAGGTAAAATAAACCAGATTTTAAAGTTCTGCTACAAATACTAGTTGTAATACATTGGTGGCATCTTTTTAATGGCATGGTTTAGAAGTTGTAATCTGTAGGGTTGTCGATGTATGGGAATTTTACTTAAAGCCAGATGAGAAATCTTAACTGCTGAAAGGAAATAATGTATTCACACAATAGGTTAGGTTTAAATGGAGACATAGGAAGAGCTTGACTTTACATGTTAAGAATTAGATCGGTAAGGAAGAATGGAAGCACCTCACATAACGCAATGTATATAGAATTCTCATGATTTAGGAAAGGTCACTGATTTTAAACAGGTGTTGCTCAAACATGAATTGTCGCAGGACACAAATTTGATTTTCTGGCACAATATATTTGGGGAACTTTGATCCCATTTTGTTTCATGTTTGTCACCTGTATTTGGCGCAGTTTTATTCATGGACTCAACGTGAAAGTCTACATCAATTATCAGAGCTGTACATCGTTTTTGAATACAAAGTTTTGAAAATGTTTAACCTTTTGTGTTACTGATTTTGTTTTAGATCCAGTTTGTGATGACTATTACGCACACTCTCAGTGCAGTTGTTAAGCCTTGTGGGTTTCCGTTTGGTTGCCTCATCTTCCAGTCTTCTTATATGACCACATTGGTTATCCTGTTTATAAATTTTTATGTTAAGGTAAGTTTTCTTAGTTTACACATTTCTTTCTCTTTTGTGCACCAATAGCAAGCAACCTTTTTGTCACCCCAGTTCAAATTCATACAAGAACTCTTCTAAGCTGTGCACTTTCCGGTGCATTACTTTGCTTGACTTCAGTGAAATAACAATGATGGCAGCACATTCAATCCGAAAATAGTTCTAGCACGAGTGAGAGAGAAAAAAACGAAATTAAAAGAAAAAAGGTGTACGGCTGTGCAAAACAAGCTCATAAAACAGTGGTTTCTAAGCCCCAACAGTTGGCAGTGAACCAGATTAAAGTTGCAGGAAACTTGATGACTTCAGAAAGGAGAATATTAGGGTCTGAAGTATTTTCAAACACTGTCAGAATATTGACTGGCTCTGGTATCACTGTGCCACAGCAAGAGTCTTCCAAGGCTCCTCCAATAGTACCTTCAGTGGAGCTGTAACCTATAGATGGTCTTCAAGTAAATGCTCTACCTAACCTAAAATAGAAGGTTAGCTTCCTGGTGGACCAATAGCTAATATGTGCATATGTTTAAAACCAAGAATGTAGACCATATGTCAGCAGGGAACATATAGCCTCCACGAGCCATTCCTGTTTTTGTCATTTTCCAAACAGCGTCTATTAAGGAAAATGTATAACTAATGGCAATTTGAATATCAGTTTTACACTGCAGCTGTCAAATTAAGACTTTAAGTAGTTCATCTGCAAGACGTGACGTTGCCCACTACACCATGATTTGAGGAAACATAGTATAGAAATTCATATATGTTGCATTGTTTCTTTCCAGGTCGTAAAGGCTTCCAAAGCATTTGAGATGATCTGAAGCTGCTTTACAATCTAACAAACATAGTCTTTCTTTTATATATACATGCATGTCCTTCACCTTCGAAATCTTGCAATTAGATTTTACAGCCGGTACGAAGAATGCAATTCCATTAGGATTCTTAGCAACAACAAAAAACACTTCTATTTATAAAGTCACCTAAAGATCAAGTGAACAAAAGGGGAATTTATTTTGTCAGCAGTCAGTCAGTAACACTGGATGATCACTCAGACCTGGATGTAGATCAGGTTGGTGTACATTTTAACTTAATGAGGATATTTTGTTTCTTCATGTCCTCACTCTTTTTGAAAGTCATGTAGAGATATAAATGAAAAGAAAATGTAAAAAAAAAAGTTAAAACCCAGTTTAAACTGATTTTGTTGGACATAATGTATAAACAATGAGCCATTGTGTCAGTTTAGGCACAGTATCAAGGGCTACCATTAATTTCTTAATTAACGTGTCACACAGAACTGCTGGTATTCTGCTTGTGAAAGTGCTGTTGGACTAATCATTTATAAAATAAAAAGAAATAGGGTAAGCCAAGGTTGCAGCCATTGTGCAGTTGCATCAGGTTTCTTAGTAAGTAAACATAACAATCATAATGTGTACATAGTTCCACACGAGTTAATACACCATACACTAGGAAAATCATTATCATGATAGAAAATGTTGTTCAAATCATGTTTAAGTTATAGGTTAAATCAGTGGACTATAAAAATACCAAATGCATTGTTTTAAGTTGTTGATTATATCTAAAATCCTACTTTTATCTGCATTATGTTATTTGTATGTGTAACACGCATCTAACCTATAAGGATATTCTGGCATGGTGTGTGCTTATATACCTTTGTTTGAACAACAGTGGCTGACATGAAAATCTGCATTGCACAACATGAATCTATAGGGAATGCTCAACATAGAGAGTGCATGTTGGCATTAACAATTTTGGATGTATAGTGTCTGTATAGGAAACGTCATTGTAATGTCTTATTGCTACCTTACATTATTTGAATTTTTTAAATTTCAAAGAATTGTATTGAAATTTTTAACAAAGGGAAGACAGTACGACATGCATAGTGGAAAGCGGAGAAGTAGTATACATGTACGACTTTGGTTACAGGATGCTAAGCAGTAGAAAAATGATATCAAGTTGTCTCGGATCACATCAATTCAGGACACATTAAATTATAATAAACAGAGCACAAAAGCAATGATAAACGAACAGGAAATGTGCTCATGAATGCTCATCACATAGTGCCATTGGCCCAGGAAATGGAACAAGTTGCCAATAAAGCTCGTTTAACATACATAGTCAATTACAGATAAATAATTTGCAGATTACACTGTGTATACTCATACCTAAGACCTGGTACAAGTTGCCAATAGTTGTAATATAATACAAGTTGCAAGACAAGGATCTCTCGGGTTCTCCCAGACACGGATTATATCCCCACATGCTTACTAATTGAAAAATAAATTTTTAGGAGACCTCGACCCCATAACCCTTTTGACCAGCAAACCAAAACTCCCTTAGTCGGGAAAATATATCTTTAGCAGCACCAAAGAAGCCCTATTAAAGATTGAGAAGCTCCTGGAGACCCCAATTTCACATTCTAACATGATTTGTCTTTGGAATAATCCCCAAATCAAAATTTATGGGGAACAGCGGCAGTTCCTCCGCTATGATTGAGGAGTGTCGCCCCCGCCAGCTGCATAAACAAATAAAAAGATAATAAACCTGGGTTTATTATCATTTTATTTGGTTTTTCCGGATGAGTCTTGGGGGCGAGTGGTATGCACTGCTAAAAGAGTGCATGTACGTTTGGCGGGTTGTTTCCGGATGCCAAACCGAATTGCATACTGAAGCGGTCTCCAAACCGAGCTGCGTTGCCAGGTTGGAGTAAGCAAGCACAGGCTCCCAGTCTCCCTGGGAGTGAAAATCTAGGGTACTCAGGCCAATCTTGAAGCTGCTCTCATGCAGGGGAGTCTGGGAGTCTGTGCCTGCAGTGGAGCCATGAGAGGAGCAGAAGACCAGCGATGTGGCTGGCTGCAGACAAGTTCTTTTTCTTCCCCCTTTTTTTCATTGTTGTCGACTCTTGCTATCTAATTTGGAAGTCAGTTGTCTCCCACAAAATCTCTACCTCCCTCTCCCAGACAAAATAATCGCTCATTCACAGAACAATCTGGACTCTGGCCCGACTCCATAAACTATCCTTCAGAGAGAGCCCATCGTGCTGGTACTGCAAAAATTGATGGGAAACCTCCCCCACCTATTCTTCCACTCCGGTCTCCCCATTCTAGGATTCCATATTTGATTTTATCCATACTCTGTTTGGGAGTCACCTAAAAAGAACTTTCCTTTCCCTAGTTCAAGGATTCCTAGACTCACAAATCATATCACATAATGATAGCCTTCTGGTATATATTCTTCAAACTGCAGCCTGTGAATCAGTGCTTGCTAACTGGAAAAACACAGCAGCTACCGCATTTAATTAATGGTTAAATTGGGTTGCTTACCTTAGAGGGGCGGATAACATTTCCTCCCCCAGGACTCCCCATGGAGATCGCGTAGCACCTCTGTATGGAAGACTCTTGATAACTATTTTGCCACCACCAAACCCCCATAAACTCTTTGTATAAATTGTGTGGTCTGCAAATTATATGTCTGATGAAATATATCTATAATTGCCTCACTATGTATTCTAAAAAAGCTATATCATTTGAATGTTTTTATAGTTTTTATGGGAATGTATTTTTTCCAGAAATTTACATTGGCGAAACAAGAGTCTTTTTACAGATGGGGTTCCTCTTGTAACATCTCTTTTAGCCAAAACCTTAACTTCTCAAATCTGGTATGTGTCATTTTAGTAGATTTTAAACTATTTTGTTTGGAATTACTAAATTGTAGTAACCAATTTATCATGATGTGGAGACCACTCTGCTGCATGGAAATGTAATCAAAATTTGGTGGTGAATGAAGGTCTGGAAATTCGAGTTTTTTTTGTTACCACTGCTTCCATACCCCAAGGAGGGCTCCAGGAGTAGGGAAGAAGAGCAAAACAACCCCAATCTGCTTGCTAGTTTTAACCAAAAATGTCTGTGTTTAGGAGCAAAGAAAGACCCTTTCCTCGATCTAGTCCAAACCACTAGCAGAAAAAGTTACGTTTAGTAACAACATTTCCAGTACATGCAGCATATTCCTGCAGATGATGCACCTTAGGAATATCCACCAAGTATCAGTCTGGAACTAGAAACTTTTTCTTCAGCAAAACCTCTCCAGGGCCACCGGTTGCAACCTTGCATCATCAGCTGTGGCTTCTCTCTCTTATGATGCGAGAGCGGTAATATTAGACAACACATTGTATCCATAGGGATCTTATAACTAATGGCACTAACTCATAGGGAATAATTAGGGCAGTTGGAATCTGCAACAAAATACAGTATTCAACAGACAATTTGTTACTGAAAGCAAGTAACTTTTTTTTTCCAATCAGTACCCTCTTTCCACAGATGCCTCACCTTGTGGATGAGTCCCAAAGCAATACCCTCCAAGAGGTTGCACTGAAGAGTGCTGCTTAACCAACAAAGCCATGAAACACAGCCTACCTAAGTATCCATCATTGTGGGCCTGGGCTGTTAGGCAGTGATGTTTAGTAAAAGTCTATAGGAATGGCCACCCAGTGAATACATGCCTATTGGGATGCCCCCTGATGAGAGCAATAGAAGCAGCCTTGCATTTTGAGGAAGGTCAGAAAATGCCAGCCTGAAGGACTTTCTTCATTAAGGCATAGTGGATTGTGAACAGGTGCTTGGTTACACATTTGTGCTTCTTGACTCCAGCAAACTCCACAAAGAGCTGATCATTCACTCCGTCCTATTGTGTCTGATTGTAGGGAAAAAGGATGGAAGAGTGATCAACTTGCCCACGTGAAAGCCTGACACCTTTTGACAGAAACCCTTGGATTAGAACACTGTGGAAAGTGTCCAGACTAAATGGGCCCATGATTCTCTGACCCAGTGGGTCAAAATTACTGCCACCACTGCTGTAGGTTTCGATGTCAAACTAAATAGGCACTGGTGTTTTGGCTCGAATGTAGATGCTAACAGAAATGTCAACACAATTTATCCTACTGTGAAACAGTGAACTGAGTAAGAGGAAACAAAGTAATCCTTCAAAATGTGTGCCATAAGTGGTTACTTAAAGAAGTGTGGCTAGGAAAGCACATGAAGACATATAGGGCAGTGACTGCCAAGACCTGAAAGGCAAGACATAATGCAAAGGTGGGGCCAGAAAGAATTCAAACCTTATAACGTGTACCACTCAACATACTTACTCCAGTGACCTCAATACATAGATTTTGTGGCAAGTTTCCTGGAAAACAAGATGTTGGTTACTTCGGTAAATAAACAGAAGATCTCAAGTTGGCAGTGCTCAATATCGATGTGTGGACCCGCAGTGTTAGAGAACTCAATCAGGAAGCAATTGTGCGATAAACACTAGTTGGCAATGTGTGAGATAATAAGGAGGAGCAGATGCTTAGTACCACCATATTGGCATACCAAATCATCTTCCAGTTTTGAGCGATCAGCATGCATTGTGCTTGATCCTCCAACACTTTCTGCTGGATTCTCATCAGCAGTGGGAGCAATTAAATCAACCCCCAAGATGAAAAGAACCTGAAGGCATACCCCATAGAATCATTCAGCGTACAGTGTACGGCACAGAACTGTTCAGGGTCATGGTGAAGAGATTTATTAAGATGTTTTGTAAACCAAGTGACAGAATAATCAGTTCATGAAGCTAATGAAGGAAGTCTAGAGGCAGTCAGTGAGCTACAGTGGAAGCAGTGTCAGGATAACCTTTGTTAGACGCCTTTGGCAAAGCCATAGACAGAGACCTGAAGGAAGATGCAAGCATGTCCGACAAACAGGAATAAGGATCAATGCAAAGGAGGCAGAAGTCCGATCAGGTTAGTGTCCGAATGCCTAGATGAAATGATTATCCTCAAACATTCTTATGAATGTGTGAGAGTCACTTTCCAGTCTCAATTGGATTGGTAGGCAGTGCCATAAGAAAGAATCCAAGAACCAGGAGGAATACCCACTGAGTCTTTAGATTCTGTAGGACTGGATCAACAGTAGCCATTGGCTGGCAGACCTGAGGCTTTTAGGTAATTATTATGTGTTGAATAGTTTTGCAGGGTAGTTTGATGAGCAGCCATGGAGGACTTGTGTAGAAGACTGAGAATTTTGAAAGTCAATATCTCTTTTACAGGTAGCCAGAAAAGGGACTATTCAACTGATCTGGGTTAATGTAGTCATGGATCTACGAGCTAAATAATATTTTAAACAACAGTATGGACTCTCTGAAGTTTAGCAAGGGAAGAGCTCTGTAGATCGGTTCATACACTATTGCAGCAGTTGAGATGAACAAGTTACTTACTTTCATTAATGCTTTTTCTGGTAGAGACTCTAGCGGCAGATTCCTCACCTTTGACTATTCCCCAGGCATCAGACTGGATTTGGAAAATCTTGAGCAGAACCTCTGTCTGCAGTAGGTGGCATAGTTTAGCTCCGCTTCACCATCGTCTGCATCGGAAGTGAAATCGCCGTGGCTATATGGGCGTCACTCCAGCATGTGAACATCAGTTTCTTTCATGACTAGTTATGCGCAAAAACACAGCCATGTAAGTGTTACTTGTTTGACCAGTGTTGCTTTTCTTTTGGGTAAAGAGTCCAGTTCCCAGAGCAGGGAGGATGGGAGGGCCAGTG